>NW_028277075.1:61687500-62937500 GCF_059951505.1 Python bivittatus
GCATTGGAAATGCGTATTGAAATCATTATTATGAATTATTACTACTATCCGCTTTTTTTTCCAGGAGCAAAAGAAGCAGCTGATAAGAAAGATCGTCCTTCATTTTATCTCCACAACAACAACCCTGAGAAATAGGCTGGACTGACAGAGAGCGACTGGCTCAAAGTTACCAAGTAGGTTTCCATGGCTAAAGATAGACTACAGCCTGAGTTTCCCCACTCCTGTATAAACTGGAGTATGCCAAAAAATTAATGGTGTAAAATAGTGTTTTTCAAATTTGGCAACTTTAAGATATGTGGACTTCAACTCCCAGAATTCCCAGCCAGCATACTGGTTGAGGAATTCTGGGAGTTGAAGTCCATGCATCTTAAAGTTGCCAAGTTTGAAAAACACTGATTTAACATATAATGAAGGCAACGGAGGAGGCCACCTTGGGGCCCACAATCACATAGAGCCCTATGGAAAGGCTTGTTCCCCTCAATTCTTGCTCCACATCTTCAACAAACCTGATCATGCAGAGTGCAAATACTGTAAGTAGGCTGGATAAATCCAGATAGTCACTAAAGTACAGACTTCTGCATCACTTGCAAAGTGCCATACCTCTGGAACTACAGCCGACTTAGCAAACAAGTGACTGAATCACTCCAAAGCCTCATCTTTGGGACATTTCACAGGTTTCCCTCCCAAGAGCTTGGCAGGGAAACCCTCAGATCCTTAAGAATTACTCAGATAGCTGGCATATGCAAGTACATTTTATTATCCCTGTTATTCATCAGGCATAGAAATAAAATCTTCACTCTTTTAGACACTTTTAGTATGCAACAGGCAGTTTCATAGATGAGACTATACTGCAGCAGTTTAAATTGCCTATACAGTTATTAGAGAAACCTATGCTTGTGGAAATGATTGACAGGCAATAACTTCAAGCCTATTTTGCAACATACAACACATTTACAACTGAAAATAAATGATTGTGCAGAATTCCTGCCACTCTATACAGGTAGTCCTCAACAACTACAATTGGGACCAGAAATTCCATCACTAAGTGATGTGGTCGTTAAGTGAGTTCCACCCAATTTTATGACCTTTTTTGCTGCAGTCTGAGTGAATCCAGCTTCCCCCATTGACTTTGCTGGTCAGAAACCCCCTGGGAAGGTCACAAATGGCAATCACGTGACCCCGTGATGCTGCCACCATCATAAATACATGCCAGTTGCCAAGCACCCGAATTTTGATGACATGACCACGGGGACGCTGCAACAGTCATAAGTCCGAGGACCAGTTGTAAGTCACTTTTTTCAGCACCATCATAACTTTGAACAGTCGTTAAATGAATGATTGTAAGTCAACAACTACCTGCATCATTGTATATCTATATCTTTACATGTCTGCCAACTATTGGATATAGATTGGGTGCAAACTCATAATCCTAATGTCTACTGGAGCAATCTTTTATATCTCAAAACTGTCAGTGGCACCTTTTGCATCAACAGCTTCCCAATTGTCTCTTCAGTAAAGCTGTCTGAATCCCCTTCCTTGCCAGTAAATTATGTAGATTTTTTTGCTGATTTGGGAAGGAGGGAAAGAAAGCAACTATCTTGACTGTTCATTGGTTGTGTGACTGTACCATCAATATGAGGCCAAGAGCCCAGATCCAAGCTAAGAGTTCTGGAGGGAGGGGGAAGAGAAATATAAAGTAGAATATCTTATTTATTGGAAGGGCTACTCTGAATCCAAGAGGAACAGATATCCATGCTCCATACCTTGTGCACCAGTTCCACCTGAAACTTTCCACACAAGCCCCATCGCTCTGACCTGCCACCACTATCAATAGATGATGAACTCCAGGATGAAGGAGATTCTTTGCTTCCTGCCATTTTGGCACTGGTTGCCATGCAACAAGAAGGGAGGGGGAACTTTCCAGCTCTGTCTGCATCTTTGCAGTGAGACTTGGTTGTTGGCCTTGGGAGCTGTCAGGCCCATCAGCAAATCGGGGTGGGAGGAGTGAATTTCCCATCTTTGCATGCAGGAGGGCAAAAGGTGGTACAAAAGAGAGTCATCCTGGTGATGTGGAGAGTTATTCAAGTATTCCATCTGAGGACTGGTACTGGTCTATAAAGCTACCTTGACTAGGAATTTTGCTTCTGAAATAGCAGGATGTAAATGCCTATATGTTAAGTTGCACTTTAGGGGCAAGCTGGGAATATTGCTGGTGTACCAGCAATCATGCTGCCTAGCAGGATACTTTTTTGATCCACTCAATCTGGTTGTGAAGCTGATGTTTGAGTTCCTCACCTTCTGGTGCTGTGGGTGATTTCAGCTGCCATGCTGTTGGTGCCAGTTTCGGCAAGGTTAGGGAATTCATGGCCTTCACAACAACCATTAGCTTCTCTGAATAATCTCTGACCCCAAGACATGTAAGCAACCACACTTGGAACCTTGCTGTTATCTTGGAGCAGCTATGTAGTGATCTAGAGATGGAGAAAATTTTCACTTACCCTTACCCATGGTCAGATCAATTTCTGGTGCAGATGGGATTGGTGGCCACAATGAACCACCTATGGCAAATAGGCCAATTAGGATGTCTGCCCCAGATGCCTTATGGATCCATTATAGTTTGCAGTGGGCACTTAGGGGTTTTCCCAGTGATCTTGGCAGAAAGATCACTGGTTAGCCACAGGCAACAAGTAGCCATTGGGGTGCCTGATGAGATTTCCCACAAGTGACCTCTCTCTTTGTGGGCCAATCCTGAATGGTTTCCTGATTTACTGAGGACCTCCGGGAGTTGAAGCAGCTGAAGCCCTGGTCAACCCCTGATTGGAGCCCTGGTGAAAGAACATGAAAAGTGAATCTGACCAAGCACAGGCATGAACATGAACCTATACTGGGGCATTAACAGAAGCAAAGCATCATACTTTTCCTCCTTTACTGCATTGGTGGGCTACCAGCCAGCAGCCTCTTTAGGGTTACCAACTCACTTCTTGGGAGGAGGCAACTGGTAAATCTCCTGTCTGGGTACTATGACCAGTTAACTATGACCAGGTTTGCCAATAAAGTCACTCAGATTCACCAAAGACTTGATTTCTCAAGGGTGGAGTCCATTGTGGTGACTGGGCAATGTCTTGCCATCTTATTGGGACATTTTTGGGGCTATGGTCTCTGAAGATATGGATAGAGAACTTTTCTGGTTGCCTTCATCCATGTGTGGGTCTAATCCATACTGCTCCTGGCTCCTTAAGGGTACAAGCATGACATACTGGATCTGGGAGGTGGTTAGCACCTCTCTTTGAGAAGGAATGGTGCTGACAGCCTGGAAAACAGCTGTAATGCACCCCTTCCTTCAAAGACTTTACCTGGATCCATCTGTTTTGACAACTATCATCCCGTCTCTAACTTTCTGTTCCTGTAGATTATGATTGGCATAGAGGTACAGAGCATCCTAGAGGAGGTAGATTATCTTGACATTTTGAAGTCACTGCCCTGACAGTACAGCAAGCTGGCCCTCTCTCTCCTTCTGAGGTGGGCAAGCCTATTTCCCATTTCAAAAATGTCAAGGCAGCAGGTGATTTGATCCAAGCAAAAATGCTAAAAAACTGTGGAATGGTAGGTCCCAATTCTGGTTTTCTTATTTATGTAGATAGATTCAGTATTCCAGATTCCTGAAGACTGGAACTGATCAAGCACTGTCCAAATATACAAAGGAGATCCCAAGGACCAAGCTAGCTTCCACTTTTTAGCTTGTTGAGTGTAATCAGCAAGCTATGTCTATATACTGCCACTGGGAAAAAAATTGAGAAGTGCATATATGGGTTGGTGTAGGATCAGGCCAATTTTAAAGAGGGTTGTTTAATATTTTATCAGTTCTTCATTCTTCACCATCTAGTTGAAAATACATAAGGAACCTTTACATGGCCTTTTAGAACTAAAGGCAGCTTTTGACTGTGGGAGAAACTGGCTCTCTTCCAAAGACCAATGCCTGTTATTGCTATTGTGAAATTACATGAAAACAATGTAATGCAGGTCTACGGTGGCGCTTCAGAACACTTGTCACCTATAATCCATGTTTACAAAAGGTTGAAGGAGGGTTGCATTTTGGCATTCCTTCTTTTTAACTTTTATATTAACTTTCTGGTTTAAGTCCTGACAAAACCCAACTTTCACCACCCCTGCTCCTATATCAAGTACTAAATTTGTCTCGAGTCCTTCTATATCTAAATGATGCAACAATCCTTCCTTGAACCCAAGTGGGCCTGAAACTGCCTAAATTTTCAGTAAGGAACAGCAAATTATTAATTACAGTAAACCAAAGTAGTTCTCTTTTCTAAACAGCTTGTTACTCATTACTGTTCCTGGAGAATTAATAGCTCTAGCATCAAACAAGTTCTTTGGTTTATAAATATCAGAGCACACATTTCCATGGATTAGCTACCTGGAACCATCAGCTAATGGAGGTCGCAGCTGGGACCCCAAAACTTTCAAAAGCAACTCTGCATTGTCCTAATCAAAATGGCAATAATTACTTCCCTTCTGCCATGAACCTTTTTGGAATTAAGGAATTGAGGAACTTGCATTATGATATAATTTGCATTATGGCATAGTGTAAGATCTGACACTACTGAGACTTAACCCCAATCAAGGCAGTGCAGTCTTAATATCTGAGAGCTTTGCTGACGAGGAATATGAAATGTTGATGAATGCATGGGGTAGATAATTGAAGTGGCCAAGAGGTACATGAGAATATTCTGTCCTTCACTGTACAGTTCTTTCTTCAGCAGCCTGCAGACAGAATCCTTGGCTTCCCACTCCAAAATTCAATTCCAAGGAAAGTTATCATTAGGGAATTTTTCCTTAGGACTTTTTCAGAACAAAAAGTGGAGCAGCCAAAAAGATCTCAGAGTGATGGGTAAATATGTAACTGGGGGGAAAAAAATCTTACTGCTTTGTACATCATTACACTTCAAAACAATACAATTTAAAGCAGCCTGAGAATGAGATACAAAACAGAAGCAGAACACTCTCAGAAAATGGTATCATCTACTGTATCACCTACCACAAATGTGCCAAGGTAAAACTACTAAATGTGCAGAGAGGAAAAGGGCTTACCAGTGTTCCTTGGATTTTGTCAATTTGGCCGTGCCTGAACCTAAGCTATTGCTGACTAATATTTTATTGACTTGTCCTTAGAGAAGCTCTGAGATACTACTAAAGATGCATAAAAGTGTGAACATCTGTCATTGCAAGCACCAGGAGTCAAACTCAGATCAGCTGTACCTAACTTCTTTAGTAAGAGGAATAATTATCTCTTCTTATTCTTAGAAAAGTGGTATAAAATCAAGAGATTTTTGTCTACATCACATAACAGATGGATTTTCTGATGATGATGATAATTTGTTGTTTCTTATTCTGAGCTGTTAAGATGAATGTACAGTGTACACATGGCTAACTATATTTAAGAAATAGTGATTGAGGCTTCCAGATGTGTTTCCTCACCCATCTAATGCTCTTCACCATCTCTTCCATCTTTGAGAAAGCAACAGGAGCATTACAGATATCAGAGAAATCCCAAACAACAAACCACATGTGCTATGGCAATTATTCTGAGTCATGCTACCACTGACTACATTTTCAGCATTAACTGCTAGCCGAAAAAGACCATTATACGGGAAAACAGTATGAGAGCTCAAGCCACTAATTCAGTTGTGCTCCATAATCACTGAGGAATAGCAGCATCCTCAGCAGATTGCTTATTTGGTTCTCACTGGAGTTAACAGTGTGACCAATCAAGCACATTATTAATTCAGAATATTGCCTGTACTTTTGTAGGCTTTAACTGGCATCCAAACCCCAAAAGCCTTCTACTTCAGTGATATCACTAACTGAATTGTCCTCTGCTTTAGGGAAGGATTACATGTTAGAAACCCAGATTCAGTTCAGTGGATTATTTAAAGATTGGCATAAATGAATGTCTTCTGATCTTGGAAGGGAAAATATTATTTCAAATAGTTCAATTCCTAAAGAAGGGCTGATCTTTTGCAATTATTATTATTGTTGTGGTTGGTCGCACAGTCAACCAGATGTTTAGGCTGGATTTGGCATTTTTATCCACCTATCGAGTCCCTCCCAAGGATCTGGGATAGGCAGCTGTTGTTTGATAGTGTTAAAGGTATCGTCGCAGAATATCAGCTGTTCCAAGTAAAGCTGCCTTTTGCAATTGACTGATGGTGATTTTGTCAGTGCCAATGGTGTTCAAGTGGTGCTCCAGATGTTTTGGGATTGCACCCAAGGCACCTATAACTATTCGTATTATCTTTGCTTTCTTTTGCCATAGTCATTCTACTTCTATTTGCAGGTCTTTATATTTTGTGATTTTCTCCAGTTCTTTCTTTTCTACTCTGCTGTCTCCAAGTATTGCAATGTCCATTATCAGACTTTTTTGTCCTTCCTATCAACAGTTGTTAAGTCCGGGGTATTGTGTGGCAGGTGCTTGTCTGTTCGAATTCTAAAGTCCCAGAGCACTTTAGCTTCTTCATTTTCTATTCCTTTGTCTGTTTTGGGGTCCCACCAGTTCTTGCTTGCAGGCAAATGGTATTTCTTGCAGATATTCCAATGCACCATTGTTGCTACTTTGTCATGCCATTGTTTGTAGTAAATCTGTGCAATCTTCTTGCAGCAGCTAACTAGGTGGTCCACTGTTTCTTCCACTTCTTTGCAGAGGCGGCATTTGCTGTCAGTTCTGGCTTTGTATGCATTTCTTCTTAAGGCCTGGTCTTGTGCAGCCAGAATTAGCCCCTCTGTCTCTTTCTTTAACTTTCCTGCTCTTAGCCATTGCCAGGTCTTGTTGTTATCTGCTTTGCCTGCTAATTTTTTGTGTATTGGTCATGTAATACTTTGCCTTGCCATGTCTCTTTTCTATTCTTCATTTGGTTTTTCTTATAGGCTAGTTTGGTCCCTTTGGTATTCAGTAAGCCTTCATGGTGTACTAGCTTCAGTGCATCTTCTTCACTGTCCTTCAGATATTCTTCCAATGTCCCCTTTTTTCTTCTTCAACTGTCTGGTGTACTTGTAACATTCTACACCCACCTATGGTCTTTGGTAAGTAGAGTCTGTCAACATCACTGCGTGGAGGAAGGGCATGATTCATTGTCATTATTTTTCTGGTCTGCCTATCCAGGGCTTTTAGTTCAGCTTGAGTCCAGTCCACTATACCACCTGTATACCTAATGACTGGAATTGCCCAGGTGTTTTGCCTTGTTGGTATTTCCTCCACTGAGTCTGGACTTTAAAATCTTCTTCATTCTTCTGATGAGCTCACTACTAACCTCCTTCTTGACTTCAGTGTGCTTGATGTTGTCAGCCTGAAGGATGCCCAGGTATTTATACTCCATTGCAATATCTTGGCTGTATACTCGGAAAGTATTTGAGCAGCGATTCCATTTCAGATGATGATGATATTATTATTATTATTATTATTATTATTATTATTATTATTATTATTTCAATAGCTGCAATGAAAAGCATAAAAGGAACCCTCTGGATATTCTTGAAAGGGATATTCCTTGAAAAGCAAACCTGCTGGCATCAATCTCCCTATTAAATACTGTAAAACTGAAGCAGTGCAGCTGGGCAAAGGCAGGTGAGTAGAAAATGAAGAATCGTCCTACCCAGGGCAAAGAAGTGCTGGTTTGATAAACTGTACATTTATGTGCCAGATCTGAAAGGCAATATGTAGACAAACACAAATGCACACGCGTGCACATCTTCACACACTCATGCAATATCTGTGGGGAATGTGGAGCTAAGTCAACAAGCTGGGTCTACAACAGAGCTAAGGGTTCACCGATGCAGACACCACTGCAAATATCTGCATATGTAAACATTAAAATCTGTGTATGTTTTGATGGACATCAAAACAACTCCCCCAATATTTACTCCAAACTCTGAATCCAACTAGTAAGCCATACACCATTAATTCAACTTCTCATCCTTCTCTGTGCTGGGCACTAAGTACAGCCAAGCCTGATTGCTTAGATACCCAGATAGGAGGCCACCAAGAAATCCTAGGGCTGAAGACTAGACTGTGGATTTATTTATTTACTTATTAAAAGCACATCCTGGAAGAAGGCAAAGGCAAACCACTTCTGAAATGCCAGCAAGAAAACTGCCTGGATGTGTCTATACAGTAACCAGGAAGTGAGCTCCACTCAACAATATTATTTCTTTTATTCTAATCAATAATCATAATAGTTTCTCTTTCCTACATCCCCAAAAGTAATCATTTATTTTTTTACCCTGTGTTATAAATTTATAACACGGGCTGAAAAAATAAATTTAAATCTGTAATTTAAATCTATAACCACTGAGTTCTTAGCAATAACAAAGGGAATAGTTTGCTATTTTGGGAGAGCTTTTAATTGGGCTTAAATCCCAAGGCACATTGGGCATGCTGACTGCAAAACCCAGTGTCATCATGGTCTGTGCCAGAATTCTGCTCTGATCTGAGGAACAAGATCCATAAAAGCATCAATGAACTTCTTCCATCCTTGAGAAAACAGCATTAGTTCAAAGAGTGGGAATATAAAGAATGGTTGAACTCTTTCCAAATTATCTGGCTTAATGGTTGAAATGGAAAATGCCAGGAAACTTGACACCTTATTTGACATGAATAAACCATCAGGGGAAGACAGAACAAGCTATTTCTGATTCCTATCACTTTTCAATTATTCCTCCCATTTCATTTCCATACTAATTTGCCCATGTTTTTTCTTAAAACATGCATGAAATTCACATTTCAGTATTAAGAATTTTGAATGTATATATTTTAAATGCATTCTATTTATTTGTTTGCTTGATTTTTGGGTTAATGACTCCACTGCAAAATTCAAAGAAATGAGAAATCTGATGAACAGTTATGTTCCACACCACAAGCAAATATCAGGTCAATTAAAAACAGAATTTACAACTGCAGTATTCATTGAGCATCCCTATATATCAGGGGAAAGAAATAAATCCAGGATTAGGGTTGGAGTCTCCACATATATGGGATACATGTACACATCCTACACAGCCTGGATGTTCCCACATTTGGTCCAGGAACAGTTTTACTATCACAATTGCTAATGTGTAAACTAGGCCTGAATTTATCTGAGACCCTAGTTTATAGTGAAGAAGAGTGAAAATTAAATACCCTGAGACAGCTGTTTTGATTTACTACATTAAAAGGCTTTCTTGTACAAGCTTCAATGTGTTCTTTTGTATTTAGCTAAGCCAGCTTTTCTGTTTCAGCATATGTAACCTGCTAGTATTAGTATTAACAATCATTCCAAGTCTAGAACAGAAGTATATTTTATTAGAACATGCAAACAGACGACGCCAAGGGCCTTGACTCAGGGTGTTGGAATGAGAAAATGAGTCCAGCTAGTTCAAGGGCTGGGCAAGCTTGTTTTGCTTGACTGTAGGGGCTACCCAATCATTGTGGGTTTGAAAGTTAGGCTTGAATGTTACTGTGGTACTTTTTCATGTAGGAAAAATCTATGGGGAAAAGGAAGGGTGGAATAAAAAAATATCCAAAGGGAAAATAAATATATAGTGAATATGGGAGCATCACATCTACAAGTTGGACTGCACTACGTAGATCTGTTTCAAAATACACATTAATTAAAGAACACTATTTTAATTGAGTGATTTTTGAAAGATTGGTAAAGCCAGAGTACAGGGGAAAATGAATTACATTGGAAAGAGATACACACTAGGACAGTGCCTCAACTCAATGTAAAGCTTTAACCCAGCATAGAATGAGGCAATTCAGGATAGCTTTTAACTTACACAAAGGTGTGCATGTATGTGATAAAATGCCTAACTCTCCCTACTCCTGATTGTGAATCGCTGTGCTCTGATATGCATTCAAGAAATGCAGCTCCTGGACAAAGATGATGCATGCCATAAAGGAGGGCAAAATCAGAATTTTCACTACTTGCATTAAAAACAAAACAAAAAACACCACACCTTAGTGGGCAAGGAGAAAACTGGCAGAGTTAGAGTGCCCTCTGGAACTGTTTATGTGTAGCAGGGTTATGGGAAAGAAATAGATGTATGCATTAGGCCTGTGTGAAACAGACCATTACACCAATCCAATTTGCGATAATGCCTTGACTTGTAAAATTTGAGTCACTCCATCTTGACCCCTCAGTTAGAAATGGACCAACTTGATTCATCTGGCTACTTCAATCCAGTGGAAAGAATCATGTGCAGCTGCCTTTAGCCATCAGGTCAAAGCAGTTAGGCCACTCCGATCCAGCAGTTCAGAGGGGAACCCCAGTTCAAGGCTTGGCTTTGGCAGGACACTTCAGACAAAGCTTCAGTAAATCAAGGTGCCCTTCAAAGTTCCAAACCGTAAGTATTGCTGTCACTATATAGCATCATACTATTAACTAGTTTTTCTCTCGGAGTGGTTCTGTATGTGACTGTGCTCTCTTTTGCAAAACACCAGTTGACTTATATTTCAGTTAATCCTTCTCATTCCTATTCTCGTTTGGTTTCTCAGTTAGCTTATTCAACTTCCCATCCTATCCTATCTTATCCTATCCTATCCCTTCCCTTCCTTCTACTCTTGTACAACATACAGATTCCATTCCATTCCAATGTTTTATTTTGTTTAACATCAATAATGATTCAATTGTATTAGTTCTTACTTAGGGTTAGGGTTTTTACTTAGCTTTTCCCTCAGGTTCATTTTAAAATGCTCCTTAATTTTTTAGAACATGGGGGGGGGCGTACATTTCCTGCAATATGCTGCTTTCTTCTACAAAGTGCCATCATTTCTGTGGTTTTTAAGATAATTGTCTATTTGTTTATTATGGATCCAATGCAATGCACTTTCTATCCTCTGATGGGAAATTATACATTTGACCACTCAAAAAAAATAAAACAGCCAGTAAAGTGGCCAGTGCCCCTCCACCATATGTTATTCAAAGACAGGGTAACATGCTATCTTTGCCATATCAATATATGGGAGTACCAGGTAAATCAACACAAATGAATTTAAGAAGAGAGAAGGTCTATAATACAGAAATCCAGAAGAAAAGCAAAAAGAAACAAGTAATGAAACTGTAGATTGGCTTTTATTCTATTCAAAAATTGGTTGCTTGAACACTATTACTAAATGGATGGAAGATGCCCTATCCAGACCATAGCAGATACTTCTTTTTCTACCTCTTCCCTCCTCTCTTAGTGCCATGGACCAGCCATGTATCACTTTTGGTCAGCCAAGCCTAATTCTCTACATTGCACCACTGGCAAGACCTCAAGCTGTTGGAATGAAACAATCAGTACCAGTGACCTGGGAGGGGCTCTGGGGAGATAGGCTTCATGTTGGTCCATTAGTGCCTACAAGTAGTAGATATGGTTTTGCAATCTTTTAAGAGCTTTTAAAACATGTCATAATGTAGCAATGAAGAATAGGAAGAAACATAACTTAGAAGAGAGGAATGTCCTCCCAAAATTGATCATTTTTCTCACAAAGTACTAGCAATCACCATCTAGACCTAGCTAGGCAACCCAGTAATTTCCATAGAATGAATTATGAGCAGGGTTTTCATCTAAATTAGATAACAATCAGTTCCTGTGCAGAAAAGGGTGGGGAAAGCTGAACAGTGGATGGTGGGGCCAGAGGGACTAACATGCTCAGAGACATAGTAGAAAGCTGCCTGTATGTGGTGGGGAGGGCAGTGTCCCACTTTAAGCTTAGTTTCTTAGTGCTTCTGCTGCCTTTCTAAGTGTGCTGCCCATCACTGAATACCTTGTACAATGGATCAAAGGTATCAGGTCTCCTTGCAGCTACTCTCAGAACTATTCCCAGCAGAAATGCCCACACATCGTCATTGTGCAGCTTAAATGTTAACTCGACAACACAAAGGAAGCATGAGAGTACAAGCAAACCCATCATGTCAAAAGGGCTACTCCACAGCCTCCCACAAATGTTAGCTTCATGTGTGTATGATCAGAAGAGCTTATACACCAAGGAGACTGCCAGCTGTGTCTGAAGAGTTGGAGGCCTCTGATTCTTTTTGTCTGGAAGATAAGGAGGCAGCTGATGTAGAATTTATGGATCAGGAATCATCTGGCTTAGCAGCACCTGTGCCAAAGACAATAGATGATGAATTGATTGAGCTAATCTGCAGAAACACAAATCTCACTTATGAGCTCTCCAGCTTTGCCACTGATGTAGTAGCCAACCATATTCAAACTTCTGTTTCAGCTATTAATAGTACCTGGAGCAGATTCTCATCTCATAGAGGAAAAAACAGAACTGTGTTAGGGCTGCCTTTGAACAAATCTGCTATAATATCAAAAGATGAACAGTGATATTTTCAAATCTAGCCCAGCCTAAAGAGGATGCCCAACAGTGTAACTGAGCCTGCTAGGAAGATTAAAATATTGTGTGCAGCTATTTGGAAGAATTGGTCTGTGTTTTGACAAAAGCATACTCAGAAGCTTGAAAGATGTGCCAGAGGGTCAAGTTTCAATCAATGTTTTCCCTTGTTGCACATGATCAGATGGAGCATAGAGTTCCATTATGTCTGCTGCTTCTAATAAAATCACCACAGATGTAACGTTAAATAAATAGAAGTCAAGTGAATAGACGAAACGTGCTCAATGGATACCAAATGGCCTGATCCAGCAAGGCTTTTATGTTCTCAGATGTTTCCTCAAGGAAAGGTGGGGGAGAATAGAAGCCCCCCCCCAAAAGAGGAATACTTGCTGCCTCTCTGTTGTTCAATGAATGCATGAGTTCCTAATTTCTATCTTGAATAGTTGCAACCCAAGACAAAAGAGATTCAATAGAAAAGGTATAGGATTAATATTACCAGATGCCATTGGTGTTAGAGGAAGTCCTCAGTTTTGAAGTGCAGTCCCTTTTTCTTGTAAACCATAATAATTTACAACTGGGTCTGTCTTCCACTCCAGGCTATGACTGCAGATAGCAAGCAGTGTTTTTCCCTTCTAAAATTCTGTTATTGCAACATCAAGAGATCCAATAGGTAGCCATAATAGTCCATAGAGGCAGAGGGAGTAAGATCCAAACATTACAATGATAGAATATTAGGAAGGTAAATTCATAATGCCAATATATTATCTCACTTTCCTATGGATGGTTTGGCAGCATCATTCAGTATATGGCCTTACTGGAGCATAATATCTGATTATATTTGAATTTGCAAAGTTGCACTTGTATACATATATCCAAGTGTTTTTAATGAAAAAACAGAATTTTAAAAGTAACATCAAATGTATGGCATGGGGGGAGTATGATTCTTAGGCATCTCCTCTGATTTGGTATTGATGATAGGTTGTTGAACCCGCCTTAAAGACTATCAGGCTAAGAAATAAGAATCAGCATTCATATTCATACCACTGGTTTGGAACTACGATAGGCAGGATTTCCTTAGATGGGTGATTTCTGGCACATACTACAGAATGTGAAAGGAGCAAAGCATTCATTTGTTGCTTTTAGCCAATTAGGGCTTTATAATCAGGAATAATGTCACTTTCAAACTAGCCAATAGGGAAACTGACTTTGATGAGAGTCCTTTAGGTCTGCGCATTAATGATTAAAGGCACACAGACTAGGAAATGAATACTTCAACTGGGAAGACAGAGTTGTTGCTTCACTATCACCACTTCACAGAGTATTTATTAGATGTGGTCGAAGAGAGAACAACCCCCTGAGATTGTTCTTAGCTGCTTTCTGGAAGGTGATTCATCTACTTACTCACATGGGAACCTCTAACCATTTTTAAATATTATAGGTAGTTAAAGTATCAAAATGTATCCAAAAATGCATTTCTCTATCACCGTTCTCATTTTCTGATCTAAGGAGCTGGTGAGCTCATGCATTTCTCAATTGCAAACAATGGAAATAGAAGAAAGCACTCTAATGCGTGTGGGGGGGGGAGGGATGAAGTCATGCCTATGCAATGCTGTGTTATTGACCATGTTCGGAGAGCTGCAATACTTAAGACACAATTGCACCACCTTTCTGGCAAGAGACCCTGCTTGGCTTCTCTTTCCCTCTCATCTCATCTCTCTCTCTCGCCATGGAGAGAAGGAGCATCAGTGTCCTAGAACAATGTGTTTGCTTTTGCTCCACTTTTCCTTTTTTTCTGACATCCTTGTCCCCTGTGGCATAGATCTTCCATCATTCACAGCAAGTCACTGAATCAATAGCCAGTTTGCAGACAACAAGTTCAGCAAAGAAACGAGCTTACTCTCCCTACAGCTATTTGGTGTCAGCAAGGATGGTGAAATCTACACCAGGGCAATCTGAAAACCCTGAGAAGAATGTTATGGTTAGTTCTTCAATGAAAAGGAATCACAGTTATATAAAATAAATGTAACAGGACATGTTAACAAAGCTTCTGCAGAAAGCTGGAGAAGAAGTTCCTGAATAGGAAAAAAGCATTACGTTGTACTGAAACTTAAGACTGTAACAAGCTCCATTGAACATGAGCGGCTTAATGTTCAGGGCTTGCAGGGCTGCCTTGAGCAGACACAATTATTCAGCCACAGATTAAATAAATAACAGTGGTGGAATCTAAGGAAATAAAGTTAATTATTTTAAATAGTCTCCAAATTAGTATATGCCTACTATGTTATGAGCCATTTCAGCTGAATTATGAGGGTAAAATCTGTTGAACATAACCCCAGAATAGAAAGATCTGTTCTTCAGATATTTGAGGTGGCATTTCTCTTCCCTCATTACAGAGGTCTTCTGTAATTCCAGTGAAAGACAGTGTTTCCTATCTTGATCAATCCATCTACTATTCTTCTCTGGAAGTTGAAAACAATCTACTTTACTTCCCCCTTTCATTTCCAGGTACAATTTCATTGATTCAACCCTTAATCCCATAGGCTCTCTTTTAAGAAATTCAAGCTACACACATGGTCTTCATCAAAACATAGTGTAGCAAAACTGATTTTAGACATCTGACTTCTACAGCTGCCGTCAGTAAGAGAAAAGATTGCAGTGGTGGTGGTAAGATTGTTCACAAAGAAACATAGGTTGACCACATTAGGACCAGAAGATATCCAACATAATCTGCCAATCACAATGAACTTCTAGTAGAACATTGCAAGACAATGTTTTTCATCCTGTTCCAAAGACCCTGATCTGCCTGGCCCTATCACATACTGTATTTCATTTGAATAGGTACAGGAAGACTGATTTTCCTAGATCTGTTCAATAAGGGCAGATCAGAGGAGGAAGAAACATGTCTATGCTCATTTTTTCCACGAAACTTTGTAAGGTGAATAAGGGAAAGGGGGACTATCCCATCCCCACAGGTTTTCATGCCAAAGTCTAGTCCTGTATCAGTGTGTGATATGTAAACGTGGGACTTGGATTAGTTTACATATGGTTCCAGATGGTCTTTCACCCAGGTATTGTTCAGCAGGATTGATTTGACCTTCATATGTGAGCTGTCAGGATAATATATATGCAGTCTGTATATATGAGTCTGAGCTTTACCAGTGTTCTTAGAGTAATACCAAAACACTGAAGAATCTCTTGCTTTCTTGTAAAAAAATAAAAACATTAAGGCAAATCGTAGAATTTGAGAATATAAAAGCATACTTCTGATATTTTGCTTATGTTTGTCTATTTAAACCACTTGTCCAGGAGCAAAGGAGGGGGGCGATTGAGGTATTCACCTCTGCTTCCCTTAGCGGAACTCATCTGGATGCAGGATTAGAAGGGAAAGGAAGAGGTAGTTGAGAAGCTGGAGGCAGTCAATGATAGAGGAGTCCAGTTTTCATCTCCTTGCCCCCATTTCAGGGTAAGATTAAGCTAATTCCAGGAATGGCCTTGGATAGTACAGCTGTGGAGTTGGAAAAATACTTCCTCTGGCTATGATAGTTCAGTTACAGTTGCACTGAAAGACAAAGGGGCTGTTCAGAATGGAGTGGGGAAGAAGTGTAAAAACAAGACTAGGATTAGAAACCTGAGACTTTGGGGATTTCCTGAACAAAGTGAATCAGTGGACTGAGTTATTTGGCATTTTCTTTCATAAATGATTATCTGTTTGACTTGGCTCTACACGTTGAGATGATTAATTTTCTTGACATCTGTAGCAAGTCATCTTCCAAGTGAGTTCCATGGAAAATGGCACCTTTGCCCAGAAGAGCCTGATCACCTATAATTTAGAATAAAAACACCTGGAATTGTGAAGTTGGATCCTTCCAATTGGTTGTTTGGATTTAGATCAGAGCCTAAACTGCTTACAGAGGGGACAGAATGAATTAAAAGGCTCTCTGTATAAAATTAGTTTTCAAGTCTTCAGGCATATAATGAATATACAATATCAGGTAATATTACAAAAACATCCATTGGATGGTGGAAAAAAGAGGATAGCTTGGTGAACAATACATGGATTGGCCCAATGAAACTTCATAAACCAATGAGGAAACAACAGAAGGACATCATGACTCTGGATTGTGAGTCTGGACTCCTTCACTTCATAATAAAGGAAAGAAATATATGAAAAGAACTGGGGGGGAACAAGATGATTGAGTTTACAAACAGTATTTAATTTACACTGATGTAAAGGTTTCAAATACTCTATTTCATTTCCAGTTATTAAATGACTACTGTCCCAGAGGATACAATTTGACTGGTTCCCCCCCCCCCTCAGGTGAGGCCCTTTTTATTTTCCCAGGCTTTTTGTCCTTCCATTTAAAAGCAATGGTTACACAGCATCAGACTAAACAGAGGAATAACATGAGTTAACAATTGTTCAGAAATGCTGGATCTTGTCTCATTGGCTTCTGTATTAAGAGAACAGGTATTTGGTGTCTGATAACCCCTTACACCCAGACATTCTGATCTTCTCAAGTCAGACACACCATTCTTTGAGCAAGAAATTTGCCCCCTTTTGGAAGCAATACTTTAAATCAAAGATGATCAGTAAAATAAGATTGTTTTCCCTTCCTTTTCCCATATATGCTTCCCCAAACCTCTATATTTCATTTTAGCTACTCCTCTTCTCTAATATTTCTACTGACAGGTGTCTGGTAGAAGCCATCATGTGGTCACACACATCAGGATTTCATCACCCAAATGATAAAAATAAGGCAAATTATATCATGACAAAAATTAGACAAATTACATCATTTGCATCATTGGCTTATGATGTCCCTTGTCCTTCCTGCCTCTCTGGCCCCATGCTTCTATTTTTTATCAGTTACACAAATCATGGAAAACAGTACATATGAAGGATTTTTAAAAAATATTGTCAAATATCCACAAGTGATTTCTATATTTAGTGTGTTATGTTCCCCTAGTCCAAATCTAGGACCCACCTAGGAAACAGGATCTGGAGATGAATACTATGTTTGAGCTCCAATTCTGAGCCTGATCCATGCCATTCAGCATAACACAAAGGTATTTCTAAACCTCTAGGGAGTAACCACTTGCAAATAGTATGGTCAACAACATATATTTTACTGGACCAGCTGGAAAGGTTGGTTTCCTATAATCAGAGCCTTAAAAGCAGTATACTCCAGGACCAGGCTGATGAAGGGTTTAGGGGTTTTTGTTTGTTTGTTTGCTATTGTCCCACCTTTATTACCAGCCAGATGCACTCAGGCTATAACTGTTAGCAACATTATTTTGGTAGCATATAGATTTCTTACAGAAAACAGGATAACATTTTGGCTATTCACCATGCAAAAACACATTACTAAAGTGGGTTCCGGTGCAAGGAACTCATGGCACACCTGCTTATAATATTTTATTCATATATATATATATTGCACAATTGACAGGAAGAAGGACTTTACATTTAGCCATGTTTCCTTCATGTAAAAAAGGCATGACTTTTTTTAAATAGACTTTTCCCCAGCTGAATTCATATTTCCACTATTTACATTTTGCATTCCAGATTGTAAAATAGGCTTGTTGCTCTTCTGTTTAACACATTGTTCTACAGAGATCCTTTTATAATACCATTACGGTGCCAAATTGACTGCTATGAGACCATTCCTATATTATGGTGCAACAAACCTCTTTCAGCCACCGAAGTCACCCCCTCTGTATGATATATAACTGAAATGTACAATATTGCAGTCCAGTTTTTTACTGGCAAGAGAAATTGGCTAGCTATTATATACCAAGGCTATTCAAAAATACCAATGGACACAAAATAATAATAATTATTATTATTATTATTATCCTTCAAACTCTGATAGATATTTAAAACGTGTAGAAAGGCACATTTCAAGGGTTGAAAAATGGATGGAATCTACAGTGAACATAACCTAGAAAAGTAAAAACTGTGAACATCGTAAAGTAGCAGAATTTGTTGCCAGGAACACAGAAAACACCAATTCCTTCTTGAAGCATAGTTAGCAATCAAAGCTGAAACTAGATGCAGTGATGCAAAGACTATGATACAATTAAATTAATACTTAAATCATTGCAAAGAGATGTGCAGAAAAGAATGATCAGACTATTTCTAGTTCATGTAATTTTTGGTCTATTATTTTTCTTTTTTCCATAATCTCCAATACTTAAAAATGGCACATAGATCCCTTGTAAGTTAGAGTGTGGCAGCAAGAAACACACATACATTTCCTTAATGTTTCCTCTGATGAAGAGTTAGGGAAATTCAAAAAGCTGCTGATCATTTAGTGACCGTTTGCCTGGTTATAACAAAGACATTCATCTGCACATATCTTGTTTCTTAAGAGACAACATGGCTCACTGTACGCTTTGGAGGGAAAAAAAAGCAAGAAATCACTTTTTTGAAGAGGTGGGCATTTGATTTGAGCTGAAGTTGGGAGAGGTGGATGTAAAATACCTAAAACCAACCAACCTGTGAAGAATAAACCTATGGCTTCTTCCCAAGTGAAAGCAGTGAAGTGTAACAGCCCTGCAATCTCGTGATGATGTATCCACATGCAAAACACCACTATCATTGGGAAGACATGAGGCATCATGGAACCTCCACGCTTTAAAGCAGTGTTGTCCAAACTTGGCCACTTTAAGATGAGTGGACTTCAACTCCCAGAATTCCCCAGCCAGCAAGGCCACTCATCTTAAAGTGGCCAAGTTTGGACAACACTGCTTTAAAGAATCTGTCTGTAGGTTAAGAACTGATAAAATTAGGAAATCTGGCTGGGGAATTCTGGGAGTTGAAGTCCACTCATCTTAAAGTGGCCAAGTTTGGACAACACTGCTTTAAAGAATCTGTCTGTAGGTTAAGAACTGATAAAATTTGGAAATCTTTTGAAGTGATACAACTCTACCCAAAGGGTCCTTTCACTGTTAACTTTTAAGAAAGCTGGGGATAGCAAATGCCCATTTTCTGACCTAAGGTTGCACATGGGTGAACCTTCTACGTAAGCCCCAATTGGAATTGGAGTAGATGTTACTATTCTGGAGGAATGTTTTAACTTTTGTAGGATGTTAAATGTATTGATGATTTTATATATTTAATATATTTAATCCATCTTGAAAGGGGAGGGGTTGTTCTCAGAGGCAGACAATTTTTAAAAAAAATAACTTAAATGCCATTTCCTTTGGTTACATTTTCATATAATTGCTCATGCCCATTGAGTTCTCACCTTAAACTGCCTAACCCAACAGCACTGCCAAATGGGATAGAAATACTTATGAGCCAAAGCCACCCTATACAGAAATTAGTAGAATGTAAATTCATTGACTTAGAGGAAATTATTTTGACCCTCATGGCAAATCACTGATGGGAAGAAATGCTAGAATGTAACATCTTCCTCTGATTAATATTCTTTGGAACACAAAATTAAAAACTCAGACAAAAGAGTCTCTCCAACCGAAATGACTCTGAAGAGAGAGTAACGAAATAGCAGAGCACGTGATGGTGCCTGGGGTGGACACCTGCCAAGAGAGCACCTGTCTTGACCTCGGGCCAAGTGCAAAGAGTGCTCCAGGATTTGGGTGAAAGGTCATGTCTCTGAATGCTCAGAAATAGTTTCCCTCATATATTGAAATGTAGCACATCAAAGAAAAGATGGACCTTTTTGCATTGGAGGTCAGCTTTTTACATGAAAGGAAGTTTCTTTTAACATAGGAGAGGACTGAAACAAGCAGCCCCAATCTACAGCCCCAAAGAGTGTAATCAAGGAATCATAGAGTTGGTTCCTGAAGGCTCGGAGTAGGCTAATGAAAGTGAGAGAATTCAAACAGAAGCATCCCTAAACAACGCCTGCTTAGTCTGTGCATGGAAATGTTCAGTAAAGAAGATGTTATCTCCCTAAGTCAGTGGTAGCAATGTCAAGCTGCTGTTACTTTTGGTTCGTTTATTTTTTATTTTATTTTATTGTATTTGTCACATGGATATAGCCGCCCATCTCACACAAAGCAACTCTGGGTTACAGTTCAGTTTGGTATTTCTAGACTGTGCAGAGAGAAACAGAACTTCAGAGCTACGGGAAAGTGTAAGGTTTCTTGCAAAAGTTCTGTTCCTGCAGTAAACCTGATTTCTGTACTCAAAGAACCATAACCAAGTAGCAAATGTAATATCCTGGTGTTGTAATAACTTGCAGTAATTAGGAGGGACCAAGAATACCACAATGTAGATTTCCCAGGAATCTGATCCCCCTTGTGTTAAATATTATAAGCAAAGATGTTAGTTTCTCCACCTAAATGAACTCATAACCCTGCTTGCAGAGGGCAAATTCCATTAGCTACTTTTATCAGTAAAGTAAAAGGAAAATGCCACAAACTCCAGTAACATACTGCACAGAGGAAATGAAGACAAAGTCCCGGAACATTGTTCAAAATGACTTAGAGGAAAGAAAATGCAAAATATAGGAGAGAAATAAGTAAAGACAGAAGGTTCTTCTTATCAGCACTCCAGATATACTGAAAACATTGGCTTCCTTCCTTCCCAGGGCTTAATAACATCCAGCTCCATTGCAAAGGCCCTGATGTCATCCCTTAATCGTTTTCAAAGGACAAATATGGGAGAATGGATCCTCCACAATCAGCATCCTTAGATTCATACTAAATTCTGAACAATGTTGGCACAAGTAGAAATGTACAGTATGCACTTAGGCTTTACCCAGATGAATTGCACGTGCAGAATACAGATCACGTGCAATTTTTACATATGAAAAGGACTCTGTTCAGAAGAGGATGGTTGTTGTGTTCATGTCATACAACTCAATTCTAGTTGAAGAAGGCAGTCCTGAAATACAGTACCTCGGCACCAAGCCACACAGGGCTTCGTGGATTCAAACCAGCACTTTAAAGCACTATTTTGGGTGGCAGCCGCATCGTTGTGAAACTCCTCGCTCTTATTTCTGCGAGCCAACATAATTTCTGTGAGCCAACAAAGTTCTAATTGTGGAGGAAAAAATTGAGGTCTTATTGGAAACATCCTTATGACATTTGTAGGCAAATCTGCATGTTTATGTTTTGGGAAAGGCATAGTGTGCATACAGCAGGCATTATACAGTACTTTAAGAAATGGCGAAATGGCTGAAGAGTATAAATCGTTGAACAATACAATTTTTAGTCTATCATAAATGTGTTTGAGGGCAGGGGAAGCTTCAGTATGCATTAAGCAGCCCTGTGGGGAGATTCTTCCTAGTAACGGTGATCCAGCATGGAGAGATGGAGTTAGGCTTCACTAAATAAGAGAGAGAGAAGCAAATCTAGGCTAATCATGAGGTAGATCAAACAAAAGAATCAAGAATCAGGGCAAAGGATGAGCTATTCAAAAAGTAGATTGAATAGATTTACAGGAGAGAAATAAAGATGAGTTCATTTTTAATTTAATGTTTCAGAGTAAGGGGACTGCATTTCCTGATTGGCTGTGAACATCTGAAAAACTTCATAGGCATGAAAAACCGTCAAGTTATTGAATGCCTCCAATAAGCGGTGGTTACAGGTCTGATCAGGCTGCAATGACATCCTGTTGTCCTAACCTACTCTTTACTCTGAGTTTCCCTTCATTGCCAAGATCCTCTCCCAAGCACTTGTGGACATCTTTATCTTCCGATATTCAACCCACACCGCTGTTCATGTGGGGTGGGCAGCTATACTAATACCTCTGGATGAGAGTCCTGGGACCAGTTCTTATTTGGGTCCTATGCTAGTATTTTGCCCAAATGGTGATCACCATGTGAAGGAGAACTCCAGAGTGAGAAAATATCATTTTATGACTGACAACTTTAGCTTTGTGTCTGTGAATGATCATACTAGGGCTATCCAATCACAGTGCTTTTCGGGTAGAAACATTGGAACAATACATTGCAGAATTATTTCAGTGTCCATTTCTGCTTGCTAGTTCTTTCTTCCATCAGTAAGAACATTTAAGGAGTTTTGGTGGAACTTGGGAAGTAAGGCATTGGACGGACGATTGTGTGGAAAATGAGGATGTTCAGGTACTTTTGTGTCTACTGGTGAATGCCCCCTTTGTCTGAGATCATGCCAATTGCATTTTACATTTCTGTGACTTAGGTGTCAACCATAGGCATTTGGTAGAGGCTATGATGACATTGTATGATGTGACAGATACACATTTCATAATCCACATCATTTGTGTGATGAAGTTGCATCTACAATGTACATCTCCCGAATTCTAGCTGCTGTTGTAACATATCCTTTCCATGAATAAAAGATGTATTAGACATATTAAATGATGATGTCCTGAACTTACAAAAGTGCTAAGATAATGAAACAATATGTTATGATAGTTAAGGACTGGGAAACCCTGGTTTATGTCTACCTCTTACCACAGAATCTCTCTGGGTAATTTCAGTTCAGTCACCCTCTCTCAGCCCAAACAAATTCACAGGTCTTGTGCAAATTGGAGGCAAGGAGTGTTACATATATGGCCTTGAGCTCCTAGAGAAAGGATGTGATATAAATATGACAAATTAAAATTTTAAAAAATGATGCTAACACTGATACCAAAGCCAAGTGTAGGCTGTCATTTATGAGCTTCTCAGTAATACTCTGAAGCTAAATGCTGTGGTAAATATGATCTTATGCTGTTATTATTTTTATTAAGAATAATGCCCCACAAACTCCATCAACATGAAAGAGGCACCTTTGTTTCCACTAGTTTGTCCAACAATAACTTGGGATCAGACCTTCTGCGAAACTGTTCAAGGTCCTGAATGTCCTCCTTTTCAAAGTATAGGGTTAACAATAAAGGTTTCTTTAAGAAGTTATTGACAAGGGTTTTTTTAGTCAAGCTTTTAAATCTGGACCTTAATGGTTTCATGGTGTAGTTTGCATGCAATTATGTTAAATAATATGTATCTGGATAATGTCTGTGATACTATGGGTGAGGTTTCTCCCAGGCTCTGGGCTAGGGTGGTCGGAAACCCTTGCCGAGTACATGATATGCTTGTTTTGCTGACCAGATTTGCCATCTTATTTCTTGTTTTATATTCTATTTTTGATTGTATATTTGACATCTTTTTTTTTTTATGCTGTGAGCTGTCCAGAATAGATTGGAGTCAGGCAGCACCTAAATAAATAAACAAACAAACAAACAAATGTGATTGCCTTGAAGATATCATTTGTGCCAAATTATAGCATCATCAACAAATCCATATTATTTTAAAAATGTCCAGTTTGAAATAGAATTGGGCAAGACACATTTATTAAGACATTACAATCCTGCGTTGAGATGACTATAGAATGAAAATGCAGAGCATATATTTTATAAGTCACATTTCATTCTGAGGAGGCATATAACCCTGTCTTGTGTACTGGGATGATGTTTAAAACAAAGAAAAAACGATGTAGAGCACAAGCAAACATTTGGATGTGTTTCCAGGAAAATAGATATAGGGCAGAACCTAAGCCACAATAGCAAAATACAGACTTGCTCGCTTAGTACATAGTTTCAGACACAAAGAGATACAGCAGGCCTGTAAATAGACTAACATTTTCCCCAGCCAAGTTGGCTCTGCAATTGCATTATATATGGCCCAGTGATACAAAAGAAATTACCTGAAATCTTACAAGATTTTAGTGTTCTATTCTTTCCAACCCAATGGTATGTTTGAAAAAAAAAACATAAAAAGGCTCTGGATTCTGTCTGTCCATCAACAGAATAACTCTCTAAAAATAAAATCAGTATGGAACTGAATTTGGTGTAATGAGAGAAGCCAGTAAAAGAAAGATCTTCTCTTTCACACAAACACATGGAGGCAACATAATCCTAGTAAAAATGCTTATGTGCACATACAGATGCAAGACGTATGTGCCCATGTGAATTAGACCCCTCACAGACATACACATACAGAGACAGAGAGACAACATATATGATTAGTCCCTGGAGAGAAAGTACACACAGACACAGAAGAACATACAAACACCTTTCAGAAAAAATGTTGGACACCATGCTTGGCATCCTTTTCCTACCTTGTTTTCAAATTGTGTGTGTGTGTGTGTGTGTGTGTGTGTGTGTGTGATGAAGGGCAGGAGAGCTCAGATATCTGGGGACTGGCAAACAGGACAATGCCAACACTCCTGTAGGATTGAACTAATATTAGAGCAAAGGCCACCAACTTCTTTAGGAACATATAGAAACCCACAAAATGGCTACTGGGAAGGATGTTGCCCGTTAACAGAATGGGAACCAAGAAGAACATAAAAACCACTACAGTAATTTATTAGAAATCTATCTGCTGCCCCCTGGGCACCTTTGTAAGACCATCTACTGCCTTTTCTTATTTTTTTCTATTTTGGGACAGGTAGGCCCAGTTCCCAACAAAGCATTAGCTTGCACCCAACTCCCATTCATTGTATTTTCTAAGAACAATGAGAAATGACCCAGAACATTCTTGGAAATAAAGATGATGCTGGAAGGTGGTGCTTTGTAGCATGACAGCTTCTTTTTCTTTTCATTCATATGATTTTTTTTTTAATGTCAGGTGAGGTCTGGAGCCTGGAAGTGTTAACACTTAACATTGGTGCCCTTGCATCCTTTTGGGGACAAGATGACAGGACGACTCAGTCCAGTCCTTTCTGATCAATTGCTAGCCCTACAAAGTCATAATTAATATTCCTCTTTAATCAGAGTGCTCTGCAGCAAAATGCCTTCACTGCAGAGTTGGAGAGACAGACAATAGACACTAGCATTGTCTGAGAAAGTTACAGGTAGGAAGAAAATGAAAACAGAACCAAATATTTAAATATAAGCATACTTTCAAATATCAGGCGTATTTACAACAGTGAACACTATCAGAGGAGCAGAAAAACCAACCACATCAATAAACAAACCTGCCTCAAGTCAATTCACTGAAACTGGTGAATTACAATAAATAAATCAAATAAACAAACAAGCAATTTGTCAGCAGCCTGAGAACCAGCTTGAAAAATGTCCTAGAAAGTTTTAACAAATAGAAAGGTTTTCCCTGGTCCTTAAAGAACAACAGAATGTCCTCTCTCAGAAGGACATTGTATTTCCAGATGCCACAACTAAGAAAAATTCCCTTCCTGGCTCTCTTCATAAAAGTAGATGTGGGCTCAGGAGAGGGCCCAGGTATGATCTCAGCATCCCAAACTGTCTGAGTAGAGAAAACATTGTGTACAAGCCGTTTCTTCTCACTGAAGGCCAGAGACTTTCAAGGTAATAACAACCTTCCACCATCGCCTAGTTAATCCTGGCCACTAATTGCTCTGCTTGTTAATATTAACTCATCTGTACAGACTGAACAAGAACAAAATAGACTGAGAAGAGGGGAAAGCCAGGTCTGTTCTATTTTTGGTAGATATAAAACAGCTGTCTATAGTGAAGATATCAGATCTCTTCCACTGCTTAAGAGTAGGGATCAGAGAGGCGTTTCTTTTCAACTTCATGTACAACACAATTTGGTACACACCCAAAGCCCTAGGGAAAGGGGAAACTAAAACTGAACCTGAGTGCATGATACAACAAGAGATAGTTAACAGTAAGCTGTCGGGGGCTTAGGTGTCATTCTTTCTTTTTTTTTCCTGAGCAAGTGTATAGCTGGCTCATTTTGTTATGTCTGAGGTTTGAGTCACTTGCAAAACAATATTGTTACTTGAAAACATAGAGAAAACTTGGTCTAACTGGCTTATTCTATATTCTTCTCTCTCCACCTTTCATCATTTCTAACAGCTGCAGCCACAATCATCCATATTGAGACTCTCTCCAAAACGAAACCACGAGCAGTTTCTTTGCTGTCAAAATACTGAAAAGTAACATGGTGCATCATTAACTCTATGCATCTTCTGTACAGAAGGCATCCATGCCACTTGATAATAGGGTCCCCTGAAGCTTGGAGCTGCTTTTCTGACCAGTTTTATGTTCTTTGTCCAAGCTGTTGCTTGAGGTCATCTACCTGTCATCGCATGCATTCTTGTTTGCTTGCCTTTTGCTTAATGCAGAAATGAGCAACCTTTAACCACATTCTGTGGCCACTAAATCCCCTTCTCTCTGCACTACTGAATTTTAGTGGTGTGATTGCTGGAATTCAAGGTGCAAGTTCCTATCATTTCAAGGTAGAAATGCTCTAAAATTCTGCAGCATGAGCTGTAAACTGGAAATTACTCAACAAAAATAAACCTTACGTAGCTAAAATGACAAAGAACCAGCAGCCTGCTGGAAAACCAATGAAAGGTGGAAAATCTTGGGCAGTCCCACCTATTGTGCATCATCATGTCACTCACTGTGGCCCTTACACTCTCCAAAAATATTAAATGGGGTCCTCAGCTTTTCTACCTTAGAATGGTGACTAAAGTAGGCTTCCTATTAATGTTTCCTAACTTTTCCCCTACACTGTAATAATACAACCCACAAGAGAAATATCTGCATATATCACTATCACTAAATGAAATATTTCCAGATAATGCAATCTAATAATGTGTTGTCACATTACACCCATTTACTGCCACACAATCCTTTGCCTATTTGTATTGGAGAGTACCTGGTTGTGTTTGCATATGTGTGTGTGAGAGAGAGAGACTTTCAGGTCACCAAGTAATATCAAGACAGTTAATAAAGGGAGCAATTGGGATAATTATATTTTATGTGCTATCCAAGCCACGTTGCAATGCAAATAAATACAAGTGATGATCCATCAAAGGGAGGCATCTAATGAGAAATCAGTTTCTGCACAGCTGTCCTGCTCAGTGCAATCAATACATAATAATGAAGATTCTGCACAGGACGAACATTTCCATATCTACTATTTACAGCTGTGCCCACAGTCATCCTTGCCAGGCTAAGTAACAACTGGCATGGACACTTGCCTGATTTCCCCTAGTCTCCCTCCTCCACCACCCCCATTCCCTCCATTTTCCATGGTAAATGGTGTCCTTATTAGTGCCAGCCAACCAGCCAATGAACAGTAATGGGTTAGTATCACACTGGACAATAGCTGATTGCAACTCATATCCAGCTCAGTGTAGATGAGATTTCTGACTCCTCTGAAATAGCCTACCCCCAAAGGCTCCTGCTATCCATTTGGTGACTTTTTCATGGGTGTCTAGACTGAAGGGCTACATGCGCAAATCACCCACAGATGGCTGCTGGAACATTGCTTTGGAAAGAGAGGACAATAGCAGACCATCTAAGGATAACAAATACTATACATCAGATAATGTTAAACAGAGCCTAGCCAAGTGTGCTTTTTCTCCTCCACTGGGTTTTTATTTTTCATGTTTCATTTTGGACCAAGGTACTGTTTGTCTAGGAAAGCATATTGTGATGAGAACTGTTTGCTTAGGGAAAAAATATCCTACTCCAGATGACCAGTAAAATGCTAAAAAATAATTTAAGAGTGAATATGAGACAGCAACCCAAGAGAACACAGTGAAATAATAGGGATGTTTGTCATTACACTATCCATTTTGACCCAAGTCAGAAATATTGGATTAATTATCACATATGGCACATGTTCCGTTCTACATGAAGAACTCTTTTGCACCACAGTAGCAATATAAAAGGTCCTTGAAGTCTTCCCCTGGATGTTCTCGGTGTACTGGGAGAACTATGTGAACAGGCCTAAGTGTACTAGGAGAGCAGCAGGGAGTACTGAAATGCTCAATCAGTCCATAAATTTCCATTTGATCTGTTTGTGCTGTGCCTTCCCTTCCCTCCCTTTCCCATAGTTCTCCTCCCAGCAAATCCTTGTTTCTGTCTCACTCTTCCCTCCCGCAAATTGGCTGCAAACTCTGTTTTCCAAGACATGTATTCTACAATATTGCTTCAATGGCAGACTTACACATTTCTCAGTGGCACTTTTGTGTGACAAGTGGGACAAGAGACTAGCCTTCCAGGCCATCTGTTGAGGTGGGCAGGATCACCTCCCAGCTTTCTCCAGTTTCAGGTTAGGAGAACCTGTTCAGCTGTTATATGGTTAACGCCCTCAACAGCCTTAGTCCAACAATCCCTCCCCACATGAGAGTGCCCTTTTCTGAAAGCAGCTTCTCTGCCTTTCAACAACAAAGCCTGAATTCAGAGGCTCCCATCTAGCCTTTCTCTTGCAAGCTACAAGAGGAATGCAGTACAGTTAAACTGATTGGGAATAAGCCTGGCCCAGCAAGCCAAGTCAAATTTTTTTGCCTATAATCGAACAGATGGGCCACATGGGTAGGATTGTTTCTTCTGAACTCCTTTATTTTTTCAGAGTTTAGCTATTCAAGATTTGAAGCAGGATAGGCAACCTGGTACCCTCGACATATTGAACATTACAATTCCCACAATGCTATGCCAGTTTATAGGAAATAAAATCTGGAAGGGTTCAGGTTGCCTAACTCTGGGTTAAAATGCAGTGCTCTGTCTTTCAGTGTCACAACTAAGAAACCTATCATAACTAATCAGAGAATATAAAGACTAAGCATATTCCCCTAAAAGCACTTTATTGTTCCACAACGTTCACAAGTTTAATGGGGTTCCTCATCTCATCTCATCTCACACACCCCTCCCCATGTATTAAAAAGGAAAGGAGAACAAATCAAGGGCCATTTTCCTTTTATTTCATGAAAGGAGAATAATTCTCACACACACACACCCTTTCTCATATAGGATGCTTCTGGTTCAGACTAAATTACTATGGAGTTCTCTGAAATTCCATAACTAGTTATAAGGGAAGCTACACATTAATAATATAAACAAGGAAAATCAAGCTAGTGAGTTTCTACTGGCAGCATGTAACTGAAGGGGTTATGAAACTGACTGATGATGAAACCCAATTATGAAATAAATTAGAGTATACAGTAGTGATTTGCAGGGGAATAAACCATACCGTATCCAGATTTGCCTTTCTGTAAGCTTAAGACATGATGCTGAAGCTATATTGTAAAGCAAAGCAAAGCATGTTTAAAATAATGTTGGAATGGCAGAATGATGGATTAGTGAAGTAGCCCTCAGGGAAAAAGGGATTGCAGGTGCATTTTTATGGGAGCACACAAGTGAAAAATTATTTCATGTTCAGAAGAAAAATGCTGAGCAAGCAGGCAGGAACTGTAAGATGTCAGTAGAAGAAGGAGACAGAGACAAGTATAAGGCTGGATGCTTCAAAAGTGGGGAAAGCAGAGGGGTAGGCAGGGAGGATTCAGCTATATGCTGCACATTGTATGGGTGATATAGTGAGATGAAGTAACTCGGTAAAGTTATCTTCAGTTCAGCCTTGACTCCTGATGGACAAGGACACATCGACAGTTTCCTAGGATAATATGAAAGTGGTTTGCCTTGGCTCTCTTCCAGGATGTTTTGTTTTTTTTTTAACAACTCCATCTGACCTACAGCCTGGACCTCAGATAGTCCCCCATCAAGATTCCAACCAGGATGGACTCTGCTTAGTTTCTAGATCAGCCAAGGTCAGCTAAATGTTGCTACCTCGCTTGATAATATAAAGCAGTGTTGTCCAAACTTGGCCACTTTAAGATGAGTGGACTTCAACTCCCAGAATTCCCCAGCCAGCATGGCTGGCTGGGGAATTCTGGGAGTTGAAGTCCACTCATCTTAAAGTGGCCAAGTTTGGACAACACTGATATAAAGGGATGTGCACACCACAAAAATAAACTCCCAAAAATGTGGATAATTATTGGCAAATTTGTTTATATACAACAGAAATGGTTCCTTCTAGCCTTCATTCTGAAGGTGTCCTAAATAATGCTAAAGACACGGCGCGCTGCTGCACAAGCCACAAGCCACACACCAGCCTATGCAGCAGAGGTAAAACGTATTAGCCAGCTAAGAGGCAAAGAGAATGCATGGATATTCACAATCTTCTATCCTATTCCTATAAAATATTATAAAACATGGTGCCTGTGGCCTTTTCATAACTCTCCCTCCTCATTTGAGCTTAAGCAAAGTTTACCTACTCATTGCCTTGGAATGGATCTTTCCTCTCTCCATCAAGGACATCCTCTTTATTCTCTACAGATACTGTAGAGTATCTACAGTTGTACGATCCTATGGAACATACAACTCTCTCGTTTGCAGACACCATTCTAAACTGAAGCTGAACAAAACTTCTAATAACCTTTTTCTAAGAATACTACTAAGAATTTTCTCCCTCCACATATATACACCCAAAGAGACATTTTGCCAAATATTTTCACCATTTTTAAAAATATTGTACTGGCAGAGCTGAGCTTGTAGTGTGAAAGGTGAAAGAGGGTCTCAAGCATCCTCTTCCAATCGCCCTCTGGGACTAGACTAGACTACATTAGACCCTAATTCTGCCTTTTGCCTTGGTGCATAGCTTAGTAGTTCTTACTGCCAGCATCTATATTCTAGGAAGCACTTTACCTGGCATCCTCCCTCCTAACTTTGGTGTGTCAGAGTGATAGCACTTACTTTCTGGCAAATTAAAAGGAAATAAAAGAGAAAACATGAAATAAATCCTACAGCATCACTTTCTGGCCTTAAATCACTGAGGTTAGGATTAGCACTTCTGAGGGATGGAGTAATCTCACAAGAGACACATTAAATCAAATTTTATTTAACAAACAAACAAAAGGGAAAATAAACATTGCTTTCTATGTTAAATAGTTGAAAAACACTCAGTGGCAAGGAAGATTAGCATATTTAGCTATTCAAGTCAACAGATAGCAACTTAAAAAGGATCTTCCATAGAAAAATATAAAGGAAAATACAGAATTCTAAATAGACTTCAAAAAGTGCTGCTACCAGCCTTTCAAGGTAGACCAGACTAGGAAACTGATGCATGTAGTTCAGTACTATTTTTATTATAAGTCTATAGCATCAGAATCTTGCAAGTCTAAATGTGCTTCCCCCCTCCCTCCCTTTATCTTAATGTGAACTAGGGAGGGGCTTGTCTGAGATGTTTAATCAAGTTACATTCTTGCCCCAGACTCAGATCCCTTTATCTGACTGTTGCCTTGGTAGTGGCTCTTCCTCTTGTCCCTCGTGGCCATTCCCTCTTCCCTCTATAGCTGCTTCTAATTTAGAAGCAATTCTACTGTAAAGAGCTTGCATGTTGGATTAAAACACACTATTACAGAGTTTATACAGAGTACATAAATACCAGAGAAAAATATTAGATTTAAAACCCACAAGGTAGATAAAAATTAATCTTATCTTAGCTAAATATTTTAGCTATCCTTTCAAATATAGCCTTTTTCTGGAAACAACTTTCCCTCTGTCTCAAGTAATCCTGAATTTCCCTTCCAGGTCCATGAATATTCCAGTGACTTAATTCCAAACCTGCTGGAAACAGGGAAGATACCCCATTTCTCTTCTCATCCTTAGTTCCCAACTTCTTTTGTTTTAAAAAGACAAACATTTGTACTCGCTACAAGGGAGGGGGTTGGTGGTAATTTCCCTGTATGCATAATCTATAGCCATGTCTTGGTTGAGAAGATCCTGCCTGAGACAGAAGAGTATGTATTGAAATTCCTGGCTGTTAGTGAACATGGGATGGGGGCTTGCCTGACCATTCACTACATAAGTCAGCACACAGTTTTTTCATAATGCTCATTATCAGGCTGTCAATGAAGTTGTTTTTCACTGCAGAAGCACGGGAAAAAACATAATTAAAGCAAATGAGAAAAAAGCAGGGCACAGGCATAGGAACTCCGAGGACCTATATAAGTAACATTCATTCAGCACCATCACAATTTCAAATGGTCGCTGAACAAATGGTTGGTAAGTGAGGATTACCTGAAGACCAAAAGAACTAGCAGTAGAAATGAAAAACATATTATTAATCTATTGCTATGTTTATAACCAGTTTTTTTAAATAATTTAACAGATCTGCCAACTAATCTGAAACTCAGAGAGAAATGAGAGCTAAATAAGAACTTGACTACTGCTGAACATCTGGGCTATTTCTTTTACACTAAGTTCTGCATCTTCTCTATATTTTCAGACCCTAGCATTGTAATCTCAATTTCCCTAAAAGATAAACTGAGGGTCAAGAGAGAGCAGAAATGTTCCTCCGGCAACAGAAGAACCCACTAATAGAACAGTAGGTCTGTTCTGCAGGGACTCTGTCCATCTGCGGAAGCTCTAAGGGAGAAGATTTGCTGCCAGCAATGTTTACATCCAAACAAGGCATGCCTTTGAATCTAGTTGATCTAAAGGTCCCTCACTCCATGAAGATGCCACAAGATTGAACGTATGTTAGGCTAATACTGTTATAAGGGAATTCCCTCCATTGTCTGCAACAAGAGATAACATACAAGATCAGAAGAACTGGCAAATCAAACAGTTCAAACTCTCTGTCACACACATCCTACCTTTAGCCCCATACAGATTACACCAGAAGGATTCTGAAAGCTGTGGATCACCTGCCAACTGACCCACCCTGCCCCCTCCCGATTCTTCCTAGGATTGCTTACTCATTACTCCTTTTAAATATACTCCCTACCCTTCATTGAACTTTTAGCAAAAATATTTAAAGCATAATATTAATTAATTGCTGATATCAACTGTCTTCTTTACCTATGCTTTTAAAAAATTAAAATCCCCATGTTGTTGTTTTGTCCTATAGTATTTAATATTACTATATTAACATTTAATATAGTAGTTAATATTTTACACCCCATGAGTGTTCTGGCTTCCATTTGGCTCCCCTAACTTTTCATCTGAATATCCCTGGCTATCCTGCCAGAAAGCAAGAGAATTATCCCTTTTAATTGTTTGACAAAGTATTGACCCTACTAGGACATATAATGGGGCCAACCTATATTAAGCTTTTTCTCAGCACATCTGGCTCCCTCATGCAATGCACAATTTATTTCCAGCCCCGATTCCTGACCTGATTTTTCTCTCAATATACAAATTTTCCAGACAACCCTTATGAAAGTTGCTATTGTTGCTGTTGATTGTGGTTTTTGTGTTGAATACATGTGTTTCATCTAGAGAATTATAACTCTTACTGGCGGGAATGGCTTCAAAGCCAGTTTTGCAACGTTTTCACGACTGACTTGGGCAGGGAAGAAAACATTTGCAGGCAGGAAATTCATGGCTCTCCTCCACTTCTTCTCCTTTGAGGACAGAATGGAGGTAGTTGGTCAGCCAGTTTTTTGAGTTTTGTTTTGTTTTAGGAGTGTAATTTTCAATGCAAACTGACCCAATTGTGCAGCTGTGAAAAACTCTGCAATATTTAATTTGTAAAACCTGCAACCCAGCACAGCTGTGGACACATTTACTGGACTTTTTTGAAAGGCACCTGAAGCACCATAACTTCAGCCTTGCATAGATGCATGCGCTTCTGCTATAAAGAAAGATTTTCTTTCAATTACAGTGCTATGTACTGGTGTGACCCTTGACTACACTGTAAGCACAGCAGACACTGCACTGTATTCATTAATACTGCTATAAGGAAGTTCCCTCCCATTGCTTTCAATCAGAGATAACATATGGGGGAGATGGGCAGCGTAGAAATTTAATCAATAAATAAATGATTCTTTATTATTATTTATATATTTATTTAAATTTATTGGCCGCCCAATTCTAGTGGACTCTGGGCAGTGTACAAAACTAGAGAAAACATAAAAACAGCTAAAAATCTTAAATCAGACAGCCTAGGCTAAAATAATCTAAAAGACAGCAAAATCAACCAAAAAAAAAACAGGGCCCATTGAACAAATAACATCAACCCCAGGACTGGGACCACAGCCAGGTTTTCAAGGCTTTCCAGAACCCTGGGGGGATGTTGTTCCAGAGGGTGTGGGCCACCACAGAGAAGGCATGCTTCCTCAGTCCCACAAGATAGCAATGTTTAATGGAGGAGACCTGGAGCACACCCATTTTGCTGGAATGTGCTAGGCAGGCAGAAACTATTGGAGGCCAGCAGTCTCTCCAGGTGCTATGATCACACAGCAGCAGTAGTTCGGTGTGTGTGTGTGTGTGGAAGGGGGGGGGGTGTGGAACAATGATGCCTAGGAAAAACTACAGAGGTTCCAGTTAGAATTCCAATCTAAAAAGCAATGAGCCCTACTTCACTACAGCCTATCTGATCTGCAATTCCCAAGCACTGAACTGTTTATCCAGTTCATGGTGCATCCCTGTTGCCTGCAGCCAATTGCAGATAGCAGACACCTTCACCCTTTTCTTACCCATACACCTGGGAATCTGCAACTTATACACAATACTTCCATCCAATCATGGCATATCCTGAGCTAATCCCTTTCTGAGGTCAAAGGTCACATGCCAATTTCCAGCAGGAAACAAGCTGCACTTTCTTCCTCCCTCCCTTTGCCACAAGCAAGCATGTGTTCATCTCTATGTATGTGTACTTGCAGGGTGTCTTGTTGAACATTTCTCCTGAGGTGCTGCAAATATGAATATTGCAGAAGTGGAGGAGCAGTTATGGGGTGCTTTCAACTGAAAAATTATTCTCAAGTAATAATCAGATCCATTGATAAGCCAGAAAAGGCTCTTCCTCTGCATAGTATCATATTAGCTTTACTGATGGAATTTCTTTCCATAGCTAAAAGGCCAGTGGTAGTTTCATACTGACATTCCTGGCATTTTCTCTGTATTCTGATCATCCAGGGATTGTGGGCCTGCCAGTATGACTGATAGGAGGAGATTAGTGAAGACTGACATTGGTCCATCTGCAGAAGTTTCACCATGCTAGTTCATATATACAAATTGTGGAAACTGTGTGAGGCTAAGATGTATTCTTCACAGTCAGCCCTTTGAGCTAGGCAAGAACAGGAAACAAGAGTCACTAAGAGTTTTAGAATGCACTAGACAACCTGTGACCCATTGGATCACAATTTCAGAGATATTTCCTTATCAAAACAGAGAAACAGAATGACCATGGGTGGACAAAAAAGCAGTGGGAGTGTGAGCAACTTCCGACTTGCTGCCAGCTTCCCCATTGACTTTGCTTGTGGGAAGCTGACAAGGAGCATTAGAAATCTTCCTTCCTTCCTTCCTTCCTTCCTTCCTTCCTTCCTTCCTTCCTTCCTTCCTTCCTTCCTTCCTTCCTTCCTTCCTTCCTTCCTTCCCTCCCCTCCCCTCCCCTTCCTCCCTTCCCCCTTCCTTCCTTCCCCTCCCCTCCCCCTTCCTTCCTTCTCCCCTTCCTTCCTTCTCCCCTCCCCTCCCCTTCCCCTTCCCCTTCCCCTTCCCTTCCCCTCCCTTCATTTCCACATATAATATAGGCTTGTGCCATTTGGCCTCCCCTCACGACCCTCAGGCGAGCCCCGGTGAAGCTGTCTCCTCCTCCTCCTTCTCCTCGTTGGCCTGCCACTTTGCTGGGGGGAGGTAGAACCAAGGGAGCTGCAGTCTGTGAGGAAAACTGTACCCCCACTTCCCATTCCAGTATGTCCCCAAGGGCCCCTCCCTTGAGGGAGGAAGAGGGCTCACCCATGAACCACTGGCATCCCACAGCCAGCCCTATCTTGCCAGCAGGCATCTAAGTTACTCCCTCGTCTTTCTTTCACTGCCAACTGCTGTTAAGACATTTCAAATTTCTGCTTCATTTCCAAAGCAGCCAATTGCTGCTCACCTGTCAGGCCTTGTCACCAGCCAATTGGGTACAGGGGACAGAGGAAGGTGGGAAAGAGGTCAGGAATACGCCCATGACAATCAAGTGACCTGGGCTGATTGCTGCAGAATAGTGCTGAAGCAGCCACAAATTTCCCAAATTTCAATCCCATGGGAGTAATGGGTCCTGGAATTTGGACACATTCTGTAAGTTAACCCATTTGAGGTACCTTGGTTCAAAAATTGTTGCCCTATGACACACCGTTTTGCCCAGTTGAATGTTATTGACAGGAGAGTTTTAGTAGTATATAGATTTTAACGCAATTAGGGTATTGTAATAGAATCTTAAAGAACCCTCTCTACTTCAGCTTATACCTAACACAATCAAGGCAGAATCGTTTTAGTCTCTTTCTTTCTCATACTTTCTACTTTCCCAGAACTCAGATATGTTTTCTGTAATGCCATTTTTATTCCTTCTTCTATGAAGACAGATATTCTACTATGCAGAGTGAATTAAACTACTGTCCTAGCTATAAAGCCCTTTCTTATACATGCATGTGCGTATACATACATGCATGCATGCATTTTATACTGCCATACTTCCCAAAGTCTCATTTTTATTTACTCCGGGCTCTTAAATCAGTGAAGCCACAGCAATGTCCATCTGGGGGGTCTTGAGGAGGTCTAACAGTGACTGCAGGAAGATGTAGAAGTTGGAGGCAAGGGAAATATAACCCCTCAATACCCCTCAAGCCACCCACTCAGATTCAAAAACTTGGTTAAATGTCTTAGGAAACAGGAAGCATGTGGCAGGGCTATTAGCTACAGGAATACTTATGGGTCCATCAAGGTTGTGTGTGGACAGATAGCTCTGGATCCTTCAGGATTAGCATCTTGCAGACTTTCATGATTAGTTGTAGAAACTCTGCTTTTTGAAAAATCCTGCTGGATTTAGGGATTGGGTGTTGGACCTGTTCCTTATCTAAGGACAAGTCTCTCTCTCTCTGACTGATCCTGTTGGGCACCATTGTATGCTGAATAAGGAAGCGACTGGAAATCTCTCCCTCAGTTGGGGATATGACTCTTCTCTCTATAGCATCAGCCTGGTGCTCACCTGAAGAGGAGGCAACTGATAAAGAGGAAAGAGGATGGGGATTGGTGCTGTTTTCCCCCACCCCCATCCTTATGTCTCCTTCCTGTGGGCTCTGCTGCCCAGGGAAACCCAAGATACTTCCAACTTTTTTCCTCCTGTTTGGGGCAGATGGTCAGCTAAAGGACCTGCTTCCAGAGTGGCCATGGTCCAATCAGATATCTCAGCACCATCTCAGGAATGTGGGATGGATGGAGAGTTCAAGGGGGAGATTGTACCTGGCAGAGCCATTGTAAGAATCCCGTTGCTGCTGTTTCCCCAGTGAAGCAGGGGGAATGGGCAGCCAGTGAAGCCAGCTTCTGCTCCCTCTGGTCCCTAGGCTGCCTAATGCCATAGAGGAGCAATGACAAGCTTGCCAGGAGCTTCAAGAAGCACACGGTTCATGACTGATGGCTCAACAAAGTTCATTGTTTTCTTGGTGGGAACATAGCAGTGAGATGAGGGGTCACATTGCCGGGCTGTTGAGGTCCAGTGCTGTTGCTTAGCCTCAGCCATTGGAGAGAACAAAGCACTGGGCTGCGACAACAGCCACCATGTTTATTTCAAATACCACTTATCATACATAAATGGTATCCAAGGGAAATCCTGAATGAAGATGATTTGGGAGACTGTTGGCACCTGTAAAATGCCAGTCTCCATTATAATTTAGCTTAAAATGATTTTTTTTTTAAGTAAAAGTAGAATAGTATGTGGGATATAGTAAATGGCCCATAAGTGTCCACAGAAACTATGTTAAGGGCTGCCATGGATCCACATATTGTGCTATTATTTTATTGAATAAACCATGAATGGGTAGTTCACACACTGCATTAAGACAAGACCCATTGTTTACAAACTACAGTTGATTGGTTCACATATTGTCTCAGCCAAAACCAAATTAATCAAATTAGAAGGATTTCTGAGTTAGCAGTTTATAGCATCATCCATCCATCCATCATTGTGGCAATATAAAGCCTGTCTGCACAAGTGATTAATTGCCACAGTGGTGATTGTCTGTTCTGTGGCTTAATGCAATGTGTGAACACAGTCAATGTACAACTAATCATTGCAGGAACTCAAACACTAGATCAGACGGGGTAGTTCTCACATTGTTTGATTACAAAGGAAGTCACAAATATTTGCTAGGAATCCTGGGAATTGGAGTTCCAGTGCAGAGGGCCTGGTAGGAGATAATTGCTTTAAAAGGTTCATGAAGTACATACAAATGATACATAGAAGCAGTGGCTGAGTTTCTTTTAGCTTGATTGTAGCACTGTAGAGCATGTTTCAAACTCAGAAATCTTGTTAAACAGAAAATAAAGCCACTATAAACAAGTATTTGGCCAGGGTTGAAATTGGGGCTTCTTTTGATTACACTTTTATTTCTGTTCCTCACTGCTCAATTAGTATGTCTTGACCCTTTAAACAAGGTGACTGATTTTAGAAAATAAAAAACAAACTTATTTGCTCAATACTGTACCTTATCAGTTGTTTTCAAAAATGTTTTAATAACTTAATGGCTTAAGATATGCTGTAAAAACAAAGAAATAATTATTAACAGGAGTGGGTCTGCTTGGCAATCCCAACAAGTTAAAAAACAAAAATTCTTATATGGATGAAAACAGCTCACTGAGAAACTAAGCATTCAGTTAAAAGAAAATCAAGCTCCTAGACTGTATGAAATCTCTGGAAACCATATGAGGTCCAACATGATTGCTAGAGGTTGGTGAGCATGGCTTCTGGATCCTAATAATGCTTTGATTAAATAAACACACACACTTTGTGATAGCTCTGATATAATAAGCAACTTATAAACTGAATATATAAAAAGCCACAAGAATATAAAGTATGCTTAATTTACATAATTAATATATATATTGTAGAAATCAGGTTTTTAAGCATAAAATCATAACTCCTAGCACTCATTTTCTTGTTTGTTTGTTTGTTTGTTTATATAGCCACCCATCTTGCCAATTCAGACTCTGGGTGGTGAATATAAGATTAAAAGCAACAAAAGGAAATCACAGAAATAACAGTATAATACAATAAGTACATAATGATACACTCTATCCCAGTGTTTTTCAAACTTGGCAACTTTAAGATGTGTGGACTTCCACTCCCAGAATTTCCCATGCTGGCTGGGGACTTCTGGAAGTTGAAGTCCACACATCTTAAGATGGCCAAGTTTGAAAAACACTGCTCTAATCAAATCCATATAACAAATCATTCTAGAAAATCACATTGATGGGCTCACCCAACCTCCAGATCCCACGCTCAGGGGAACATCTAGGTTTTCAAGGATTTACAAAATGTCAGCATGATCGGGGCCAAGCAAATCTTAGAGGATATGGTGTTCCAATGGGCAGGTGCTGCGACAGAGAAGGCACACGTTCTGGGTCCCATCAGATGGCATCATCCTTGTTAGAAGTACAGAAAGTGATTACATGGGAGAAATTCATAATTTAGTTGAGTCACATTTTCAGACCTAAGGTTATAAGTTTCTTCCAAACAGATTGTTTTACAAGCACAAAGTACAGATTTGATCTAGACATATTCATATGCAAAGTTCATCTACTGAAGTAAATGAAAATTTAGGCAGTCACTGATTTTAAATGCTCTGTGAATTATTTGGTTCACATATCACATTATCTCCTGGTTTAACCATGCTTTATTTCATAAACCACAACTGACTAGGTCCACACAACTCACTAAACTACGAGTCATGATTTATTTATTGATGTATTTGTATTAGATTTATATTGTACGTTCTTTCAAGAATTCAAGGCTGCATACATAGTGCTCCGTTCTATTTTCCCCACAACAACCCTGTGAGGTATGTTGGTCTGAGAGAAGATGACTGTCCCAAGTCAACCAGTTAGTTTCCATGGCTCAGGAGGGATAAAAACCTGGGTTTCTCTGCTCGTAATCTTACCTATTAGAAAGCATAATGGTTTCCTTTGCCAGAGGCTAAGTGATCCAAGCCTATGGCTGTCTCTTCTACTTTAGTATTTGGTGAGCCTCCTTAATAAAATGCTTGGTACCATAACTGTTCAGCCCAAGCAAAGAGCAAATCAGTTTTGTATCACCCTATCTGTGAATTATTTTTCCAACCATTCCCACCACTAAAAGAAAATCTCTTTTAAGATTAATGAACATATGCAAGTATTTATTAATATATTAAGCACTTCAAGTCCCTATGGCTTCACTAAAGCAATTGATTTATTTATTGAAAAGATTTGTATGGCCGCCCATCTTAAAACACAGCTCCGGGTGGCTTACAACAACAATAAAAAGCCAAGTAAGTCAAAAAGGCAGGGTTATCTGTCTGGGAGGGTGGGGGGTGGGGGCAAAGGAGTCAAGGTGGCAGCTATAACTGCACAGTCAAAGCCTCACCCCTTTTTACATGTTTCACATGCACAATACATGTAAAAAGGACAGGGTTTCAGTCACAGGTACCATCTTGACTCCCGGTGCTCCCTTACCCCTGGCCCCCAATGCTCCTGCAGGAAGGAGAAGCAAACAGTTGTGTTCTAAGCCTCAAGAGAAATGAGAATGGAACAAGGAGCTTTGCCTAAACCTTTCAAGTTCCAAACCATTTTCCACTTCTGAGTTCTGCTCACTCATGCATTCTGGCCCTTTCAGGTTCATATACAGAAAAAAAATCCATAATGCAAAATGGTCTTGATATGCAAACATCACTTTTGTATTTGATTCTTTGGTGCCCTCCCAGAATGGATGGCAGACTTACTTAATTTCTCTTTCCTGGTGGGCAAAACCCAGTTCATACATTCCTATGAACTCCTCATACAGCTGTGGCACAGAGACCTCTAATGCTTTTAAAGAGGTATTTTTCTATATGAACCAGAAGATTAAATAAAGCCTCTTATCGATGTTCATATTTCTGTTTTAATAACTGTTAAACATCCATGGCTGATGGGGAGCTTGCAAGTTCCCTAATGAATTATCTCTTTCAGGGCCACAAGAACCAGAAAAGAACTTCTCTTGTAGGTCATAATTGGATGTTTCAAAATCAATGAAGTCTTACGTGTAAACCAGACAAATTTCAGGCAGCAACAAAGCTAATTGGCAGGCTCCCCCTTCCCTTCCCCTTCAGGTGAAAACAGCTTCAATAGCAAAGGAAAAGTCTGTGCCCTGTCCCCTTCCCCTTCCTTCTCCCCCTTTTGCAGCCATAAGTAACATCTGCAGAATGAAACCAATCAAAGCCAGATGTGGAAAAGGTCACTTATTATGACTAGGAAGTGTATTATTAAAATAATAAAGGGGAGGGGATGATAAAACAAATGAAACAGAAGAAAACGCAGCATAAATGCAAAACAGGCCAACCAAACCATATGCAATCAACCCCCTTTCAACGGATCCTCACGCATTTCATGGAATTTGAAGGCTTCTCAACTTGTTCTGATGATTTACATCAGAGGGACCAAACTAATTGCATATTTGCCATTGCCTCTTGGATTGCATGCTCAAAACAAGCCATGGTGGCTAGATTGCTGCAATACTTAACTGCCAAATAATCTGCTAATTATTGCCCTTTAATACCAGGTGAGAAGAAATTGAGGTCAATTTGATCATGCCAGGATACAGTTTCCAGCATTCCTCATTGTTGGTCAAGATAACTGGAACTGCTGGGAGTTACAGTATCTGGTCATTATCTTAATTTTGGTAATCGTACAGAGGGTTTTCCCTCCTAGCAAATGTTTTTTCCCTTGTGAACGGTGTTGTGCAATTCTTGAGGTAGAAGTAAAGCTTTGCTTCAGCTATGCTACTTTCAGCACCTTCAAAAGAGGGAGGGCAAAGAGGAAAATTGGCTGAATAAAAAGAGGCATGATGCTGCGGTCAGATTGATGGGAAAGTGTTGGCTATACATTTCTTGGCTATAGCCTCTGAAGAGGTTTGGGACAACATAGGTCTAAATCCAGCTCCCCCTGACTCAGATAGCCTATTTGTTGGCTGAATCATTCATCCAACCTGCTTGCTGGAGTGGCCCAGTTTTGCTACATCCTGGTGCCTGGCCTGCTACAGTGTCTCTGAAGTGGGTAGGAGGGTTGCTGGAAATTGGTTCTGGTTGCTGGAAATTGGAAGAATAGGAAAGGAATTTGTTTCATTCCGCCACTATGAAACAGTTGGAAATGTGGGTAGGTAGGTAGTTAGAGGAAGGTTAAAGGAAGGAATTCATCCGGACATTGAGAAAAGATCAGATTCAGTTGTATGCTCAGTTAACATAATGTGGGACATGAAAAGTCCAGTATGGCTTGATCCTGCTTTGGGACCTGGGTCGACCTCTTATGCTATCCCTCACTAAATCACAATTAGTTGGGTTTGTACATTGAGCCAAATCATAAACCACAGTTTATAGTCCACAGAGGTTGGATTCACACAACACGCTAAGCCTAAACTAATTCATATAATATGGTTGGTTTGGCTTTAGTTTAGCCTATTCTGAGAACACAATCACACACAATTTTCTTCTCTTTACTTTAATCCTTTGACCATCTCTCTTTTCACCCTACCATTCCTGGCCTTCTGCCTCTACTTTCCCCAGGTTTTTACTCCTTCTTTCAAATGTTCTCTTAGATACTCCTAACCATAACCCAATCCCTCTCTAAGATTATCATAGAAGTGAGAGAAGATCTTTCAGCCTCCTGACTCTCTGTCAGGAAGATATAGTACTGTGGCGCTATTAATCAAAGACTATGTTTGCATGAACTGCATTACTTATGGTTAACTTAACCATGCATCTCTCAATTGGCCTAATGTTTTGAGTTCACATGACACCCTGAATCATGCCGCCTGGGTTCATGCAATATGCTAAACTAAAATGCAATTGGTTAGTTTGCAGTTCAGCATGTTATGCAATACTTCAACATAATCCCCACAAAATCTTGCTGTAAAGCAAATAGGACATTTGGGAAACATATTTGAGGTAACAAGAGAAAGGAATGGGGCAAGTGATATATATTTGCTAGCACTATGTGTTCCAAAATAACACCCACCATGTTTGACGGCAGAGTTCCTGGAGCCTGCTCCTAGCAAGAAATTTATCATATTTTCTCTTCCTAAGCCAAAGAAAGCAAAGGAAATGTCCAAATAGAAAATAAATGACTACCCGTGTGGGTGTACTTGTCCTTCAGTAGAATCAGGACCGATTAACTTCAGCAACGATAACCTCTAGTTCAGGTAGTCCATGGCAGTTAATCACCAGTGAGAGGGAGCTGGGGGACTAGGGTACTATTTCCCCCATAGTCTAAAATAAAGCCCGAGGCCGTACCAAATCCATGGTTTATAGCCAAGGAATATTCTGTGCAGGAAATATGAAGCAGTCTTCAATGGTAACAGCTAGGTTGTTATCAGAGGTTCAGGTCCTACTGCTATCTTTGAGCTTCTGTGTTTGAGATCAGGTCAAAAGCAGAATTTGTCATCTTATCTTCTAAACTCTTACAACTATAATGCAACCCTATGGAACAAGACTGTACAAGCATTTTTTCTTGATAAGAGCAGCACATGGCTTTGGAGTGTGGTTCCAGAGGACACACTCCCAAGGGTCAAGGAAAAGATCATGGCCAGGACAAAATGGAATTTGGTTTAAATATATTATATAAAATTAGTGCTGCTTATGTGTTTAGTAATTTCCTTTTACCATCAGATTAAAAACCCCAGTGTAACTTTCTGGTGGGCACCCCTTGAGTCTTGGGGCTTCCAATTATCTGCCTCTGATCCAGAGGATCAGAACATTAAAAGAAATGTAGGGTTTTGATTGCATGGTTGTCACTGCCACCTTGATATTTTTTGATTCTCTGAAGACCCCCTTGTTCTGATCTTTAGCTATACCCCAGTGTTTCTCAACCTCAGCAACTTTAAACTGTGTGAACTTCAACTCCCAGAATTCCCCAGCTGGCTAGGAATTCTGGGAGTTGAAGTCTACACAGCTTAAAGTTGTCACATTTGAGAAACACTGCTAGACACAAACACACGCATGTACATTGGCACATAGGTTTAGAAATATGTGTATAATATTTCTGAGCAAGAGAAATCATAAATTTTGAAGCATCTGTTTTATACACTGAGTCTGACCCTCTGCTCAGTGCAACAATGCAGTTGAAACCAGCCCCAACAAATGGCTATCTAGCCTCTTCTTGGTCATGTTGTGAGAGCCCACCACCTCTCCAGCTAATTGGTTCTGCTATTATTATTGCTGTTTGGATTTTTTTCCTAACATTATCCTGGAATCTGCCTTCATGAAATTTAAATTCTTTAATAGACCTGTGGGCCGGGATGAGATGCTTTCAAGTACTGGAAATATGTTATTATATTCCATTTCATTCCTTTTCTTTTCCAGGCTAAATATTCCCGGTTCCTTCACTCTCTGTGCCAGCCTTAGGGTCTGGTTCCCTGATCACCCTCCTTGCCCTTCTCTGAACTTGTTCCAATTTGTCTGAATCCTTCTCACAAAAGACACAATAGTCAAGGTGGGATCTAACCAATGCAGAATAAAGAGTAACTAATTCTCATTATTGGGACTGATCATACAGTCTAAAATTGCCATATTTGCAGTCAGATCACACTTTGGAGTCAATGACTATCCCAAGCTCTTTTTCACAAGCCAAGTCAGGTATCCCCCGTCCTATACCTATGCACTTTTTTATCTGTTAAATTTGTGATATTTTCAACTCCTTTCTCTCATCTGTCAATGATATTTTTAATTTCATTAAAATTTAAGTTTTATTTCTCTTTCTTAAGATGCTAGCTATCTGGCACACCTTGGTTTTTGTTTTGCAAATTTGTTAAGTATTCCCCTAGGTCACCATTGAAATCTTGAATAGTACAAAGCCCAGGACTGAAACTTATGGCCCTGCCCCTAAAACCTCACCCCAGTTTGATGAGGAATGATTGATGAGTGATCTTTGGGTACAGTTTTCAACCCTCATCTAGTTATCTGTTCTCCAACTTAATATCCAACTGCTGAATGTAAAATTTAACTTGCCATTTCTCTATCAAGATTTGCTAAAGGAATAAATAAGTTAACGAAATGTTGTTGCAAGTCAATTGTCAAATATAATAAAATGGTAGCATCACTGTGTGTATCATTGCATATCACCTGTCATCTCTTGACATATGTTGTCCATCTGGGAGATACTGACAAATACATGCCTATCAAATTCTGCATTCGTGTCATGTTTAATTCTTAATATATTGGAGGGCAGGGGTGGAACTGTGGACAAATGATTACTGCTTCTGAGAGCCAAATGTCAGATCCTGTTTAAATTACTAAGCATCAGACATTCACTGAACATTTGGCAAAACTCCCCCAAATTTGTGGAGGAAAAAAAAAAGATAATTTTGAGTGGCAATGAATTTCAGTTCTAAAATGAATTTCATAATGCTTTTTTTTTAGGACAATGGTTGCTTTTATTGCTATTTTATCAACCTGACCAAGTGATTAGTAGACAGTTTTTCTGTCAGGAATGGCTTCCCCATTTATTTATGGGACTTAATCAGTCTCTTGTTACCAACTGGCTCCATAAAAATGAATAGGGGCACTTCCATGCACAAAACTTTGGTGCATGCTCTGTGAAAGCTCTCCACATCAGGAATTTCTCTGTCTTCCTTTGTTCAGTCACATCTGACTTTTAGAGACTTTATACATTAGGGTCCCCCCCCCCTTCTTTCCACTGTTTCATAATTTTGTTTAATGTTTCTAGATTTAAACCAGTATCTTGCTTGATCATTTCTATCCAAGCTGTTGTTTGGCATCCTTCTTTTCTAGCACCTCCATCCATTTTTAGCATAATTGGTTTTTCTACATGAACATAGTAAGACAGCCTTAGTTTGGTAATCTTAGCTTCCAGTGATATTTCTGGCTTGATGTGGCCTGAAATCTCATTTGTTATTTTTCTGTCCAAGGTATGAGCAGTAGCTGTCTCCAAACCCATCAATTGAAAGGAGTCTAGTGTTCTTCTATATGCTTTTTAAAATTATCCAACTTTTACAACTGTAAGTTGTTATAGGAAAAACCATAGCATTTATTATTCTGCCCTTGGTATTAAGCCTGATGGCCTTACTTTTCCAGATCTTCCCCATGGTAGTCATTGCAGCACATCCAAGTGGTGGCTTCCATTTAATTTCTGGTCCAGTGTCTCCTGCTTGGTTAATTTTGAAACCAAAGAAAAGAGTCCTGGTTTGATTCAGTTTATTCATTGCCAGTTTTTTTCTTGATGTCACCATTTCTAGCAGTTGCCATTACTTTGCTTTTCTTGATGTTTTGATACAATCCGACCTTTTCAATTTCTGCCTTGAGTTTTAGGATCAGTTGTTTTATATCCTATTCATTTTCTGCCAGTAGAGTGGTGTCATCGGCATATTGTTAACGTTTCCACCACCAATTTTTCTTTCAATTTCCAATTCACGTTCAGAGTCCTCAAAACTGCCTCTGTATATAAATTGAAAAGAATTGGCAATAAGATAAATATGCCATTATGTCCAAGTCTTTCTTATTAACCGAACTGCTGATCTCTGATCATAAATGAAGTACTTATTAACTTATTAAAGTGTAGAAAGCATTTTGCTAAGGTTTTGCCCACATATCTATAGTTCAGTGTTATGAGCATGTATTTTTAACTAGCCAAAAAAACAGGTTTCTCAATACTTAAATCTGTTATAAAAGGCTTGCAATTTCCCTAGCCTGCCCTCCTCTTTTTCACAATACTTCCAATAAAAGCTTTGCATGCAAAACAGCTCCTCTTGCATCTGGCCTTTTCCCTAGCAAAGTAAACAACTTCTCCTGTCATGAAAAGCAAACAGCAAGCAAGTGGGCTGGGGTCAGAGAGAGAATAAAATATTTCTGCCATATTTACAATCAGAGTTCTTTTGTGATAGAACATAAACTCTGCTGAGGGTCTCTAAACCTTCCTTCCTTCCTTCCTTCCTTCCTTCCTTCCTTCCTTCCTTCCTTCCTTCCTTCCTTCCTTCCTTCCTTCCTTCTCACCTATCTTTAATCATATGGTACCCTATACATACACTTCTCATGAGCAAAAAAGAGGGTAGAAATCCATGTGTCCAAGTGAAATTTGTACTGTCTCTCTTAATTTGCTGTCTAGAACAGAGAGGAATGTTCCAAGCCAAATTCATTTTTAATTATTGATCTTTCAAATCAACTCTCTTTTTTTTCTCTAACACTGGAGTTGCTTACTAGGTGTACCAATTTTCTGAAACTGTAGGAGAGGTGTGTTAGTCAATGGTACCTATACATTACAAAATATTTGATAGCACCTTTTCAGACTAACAGATTTTATTAAAAGACATAAGCTTTCATGAACTACAGCTCACTTCAGATACAGCTAATAAAGTGAGCTATCGTTCATGAAAGGTTATACCTTTTAGTAAAATGTGTTCATCTGAAAAGGCACTACCAGGCTCCTTCTGATTTTCAACATTCTGAAAGAAATTAAAAGGCTTCATGAGTTATGTCTGCACACTGTGTAACTCAAATATGGAGCACAACAGAGAAATGATAGAAGGTTGTAGGGTAACATTCATATCTAAATTACACCATATTAAAAAAAAATACTGTGAGTTTTGGAATCACACAGGACTCTTCCTAGGTTGAGATGTTCAGGGCAACATAAACAAAAGGAAAATATGAAAATATCCAGACACACTGGGATGGAGAATCCAAAAGCCAATTTGTGAAAATGTGATTAAAATGGTTTTACCTTTCCTTGCTCACTGAATTGATAAGCCATGCACACTGTGCACACTGAAGTCTCATTGAAATAAATGAATCCAAAGGCATCTATCTCTGTCCTGAAACTTGTGGTTTTGATGCTGCTCTGCACCAAAATCATGACCATAAAACCCACAGCACATCAGAATTCCCAAACTATTGTGAATAGGCAAAGAGGAATTTAAAGATAGTTAACATTCCTCAAAATAAAACAAACCTAGTTAGACACTATAAGGATTCCTACTGTTGTGCTCCCAAATCATTAGCCTGAAGTACTTGCTATATGCTGCCCTGATATAAAAATATATATATTATAAATCCAATATAAATCCTCTGATAGCTCACAAAAGCAGAACAATATTACCAGTTGAGACAGTGGAGGAAAAAATGAGGTCAGGAACCAAAAACTGGCTGAGCACCCAACAGCTCAACCACCTGCCATCTGTGGCTGACCACGAATGAGCCACATCTCAACGTCCCATTGGAAAGTTGTTGTAATGAGACCTGGTGTAGACATGGAAATGGAACTCTAGCCCAGCGTGCAAATGCAGAGTAATCCCAGGCCATTTGCTTTACTGCCTCATGAGATCATGTCTTTGTGCAAGAGTGACAAATCTATCTTTTTTTTCCAAATGAAGCCATAGGCTTGTTTTAGAACTAGAGACAGACTTTAGATGCTCAAGTTGCCATCCAAAGGAATTCAGTGCTGTGCATCACTGAAGGTTAATGCATGGGATTACATGATCAAGTGCTAGCAGATAATCTAATCAACTCAGTGTCCTTTGTTGGCCTTCAGCATGAGCAGACAGAGAGTCATCCAGCCCTTGTAGATGAAGCAAGACAACATAAATCCCTTCATGTTCTCTCCAGTTCACTTTCTTGCAAGGATCTGCCAGAGGGGAAAGAATCCATTCCACAGCTACATGACTTGACAGGAAGGCCAGCAGCTGCAGCCCTTCCTGTGCCAAATGTGAGAAACAACTTTGTGCGTCATTCCAGAAATGATGTTGCTTCATTCCAGGCACTGTTGTCAAATAATTGTTTCATTCTTCAGAGACATGCACCCACTTTGGCATCCAGATGCTGATTCCTAGGTCCAGCCATTGCTTCTTCAGCCACCAAGAGAGGCCAGTTACCAGATGGAAGTTGAGGAGGTTCTCACTTCCCACGAAGAGCTGTTTAAACAGAGGGGTGACTGAGGCTGGGATGTTTGTGTGACTAGAAGAAGAAGGCTAAAAGACCTCAAGTAGGGTCTTACCCAGAAAGAGGGGTGGATACCCCTCAAAAGCCTAAAGAGTCCATCTCTTCTGGGATCAAATCCCAAACTTGGCATGCTTTGGAAAAGAACGCTATATGTCTTTTTACATTTTGTTCTCTAAATCTGGGAAAAGATGACACCAGAATATGCAACCTTTGGGGAGCACCCAGTGTCAGTGTCAGTAATAACAACTAGTTCATAAAAATGATGAATATCTTCTGCCTGTGGCTTATGTATCCTATTTCTGTGGGAAAGGAATGCTAGTGAGTGAGGAAACTGGGATGCTGGCTAGGTTATATCAGCATCCGCTTGCTAGGACTCCTAATCAATGGATGTTCTTTGTTCCACCTTTCATTGTTTTAACCAGTTGCATCCCTCAAAGTCCATATCTGGGAGTCTCTGTATGGCTTGATGTCAATTCCCGCTTATTGCCCATTTAGAAATAAGACTAGCTGCATTTCAGAGGACTTGCTAGAGCCTATTTCTATTCTGAAATTTTCTATGGTTCTGTGCAAGGCCAAATATGTATTATATAAGTTCCAGTATTTAATTTTATAAAATGCTTTTGGGGTTGGGGGGGGACTATGAATATTTTATTCAGCATGCATCTTAAGTAGTTGCCAGTCCCCTTGCCCCCCTATGAGAGTGCAGACACAATCATACCTGATTACAAGAACTGAATAAATATGTTCAACTCCCACCTAATAGATGCCAATAATTTTGCTGGCTATTGTAGGGGCAAGCTCTGCAGCTACCTGGGGGAAAAAATCAGGATGACAAGAAGCCAATTTTTGAAAGACACTAAGGACAGAAAGATAAGGTACTGAAAATAATTGTCTTTGTAAAACATTAGCAATTGCATTAGCCTTTGGGATTCAGTAATCCATTATCCTATGCAGTCTCTTCTCCATGTTGTGTGGTATTGACAAATGACAGGATTTTCATTAGCTTCTGCCTTCTGTATCCCCTCCAAGTTCACACATGGTTTTATTTCCAGTCTGAAAACAACCTTAACTCTGTTTGGTTCCATGAGGTGGTCCATGATGGGGGGCTGACAAGCAGATATTCATGGAAGAAGGATGAAAGCAGTGGACATACTGGGCAAACTATTTTCCTCCCCTTTGTTGGCACAGTTGCACATGTTATAGTCAATCTATCTGAAGCCCCATTCCTGATCCTAGATTATACTATAGAATGGTCTTGAATGTTCAAAGTGTACTGGACTACTCAGTACAGAAACTTCTTAGTAGGCCAATCTGACTATCTTCCAGGGGTAGAGGGACTGATGATGAGAGTAAATACTTTGCCTAAGGCCACCTAGTGAGTGTATGGAGGCTGAGAAATTTAAACAAATGATTTCCCAGGGCACAATCAGATATTACCCCACTACATTCCACCAGGACTCACTTTCAGTGCTGGCCCTTCCATTAGGCAGAAGGAAACACTCAATTTATGCAGCACAACCTGAATATGTCAGTGGGGTAGAGGAGGAACAGGGTTGAGTTAGCATGATGCCTTCAGATTTATTGGAGGATGCTTTCCTATGACCCATGTCATAGTAAGATTCAACAATCAGCTCCTGTTTGGAGTGGGAAGCCATCTTCAGGCAGCAAACTATCTTAGAAATATAGAATCATAGAACTGGAAGGTGCTATTTTTGCCACTGATTCCAAGCCCCTGTTCAGTGCAAGAATGCAAACTGAAGAATCCCAGACAAATGACTGTCTAGCCACTACTCAAGTCAAACCTTGCATGAGATGCTGCTGTGCACAGATGGTATTTGGTACCTGATGCAAAATCTCTACTGTATCATTCAAACTACAGAATGCTCATTCATGTGCTTTTCAAAGTGAAGAGCCAGTGGGCTCTATGCCCAACACTAGCTGACTACTGCCGAGGGAGGCAGGAATAGAGAATGCCAGACAGCTCTTCCAGAGCCAGCTGGCACTGCTGATGTCTTGGCTCATCCTGGTCATACTGTATAGCAGACAAGGAGGCAGAAGGCCAATTCTGAAATCCAATGGCTGACTTTAAATTATTGAAGGATTTGCTTTTGCTTTAAAAGAGGCATGCACACTGAAGGGAAAGCAAAACCAAAGGCACCGTTCAAGATGAGGTGTGCCATCTACACAGTGATCTTCCTTTATCTTCATTTTTCTGAAATGAGTGGAGGTAGGGGAGAGGATAGGCTAAGAAATAGGTTCTTCTGTAATAAGGCCTAGCAACATTACCATGTTGCCCTTCAACCACAACTTCTTACTCTGATATCTGCCCATTTGGTACTCTAACAGATGTGAACTTCAATTCTCTCAGCATTCTCAGCAAACATGGCCAGAGGTTGAAGTCCAGCATCTCTGAAGAGCACACTCTGCTTTGTTTTCCTCAAACTATTTCCACCTATTCTTTAGTAGTCCTTGCATATAGCCAACTCCTTCAGCAAAGACTAGTGGGGTTATCACCTGCTTTGACTTCAATTACCTCCCAAGTGGTCTTACCTAACTCTTGCAGTCCTAATCCTCTTTCTACTTTCATAGTTTTATCAATCTAAGAAAGAAAATAAGAACAGTCTTGCTAGAACAATGTCCAAGTTTCAAGAGCAGCAAACCAGATGCTCTTGGGTATTCGGAGCATTTAGTAAGCAGTGCTCAGCTGCCTCTGACTATGAAGGTACCATTTTTAACATCATGGCTGATATTTCTGGACTCTGTTCTAAGCTAAAGAAAGCCCTTGCTTCTCCCTCTTATGTAACATCTAGCATACAGATGGCACAAAATGTTTAATTTTAGCTATAAGGCACTGCATTAACCCGGCACAGTTACAGCCAATGATTCTGCAAAAAATACTTGTCCAAAACAGTAAATCATCTTCTTCCCTTTGGAACACCTGCAAATGTGTGGATTTTTAAGAATCACTGTGGGTGGAGCTAGGATTTTTTTTTTTCTCATTAACTACTGTGTAGTAAGATCTTCCCAATCCCCATCTATTTTGGATCAACCTCCTGCTAACTAAAGTTGATCATGACACACTCTGCAATATTGTTTTGGTTACTGGGGCAAGCAGCTCACAGGAGTTGTAAGCAACAAACGACATATCTGATGAGAACAAAAGGAGATTGAGAGTGGTGCTAGTTAGAGGCAGCTAATGAGCTGAAGAGTGTGGATAAAATCCTATTTAGATTGTCTCTCAGAGGAACAGCTGTGTCCTTGTAAACACTTGAGTTGTTCAGAGTTCAAATTTGAATGAAAAACATTGATTGTGGCCAAGAGGGAGAGGAGGGAGAGGGGGAAGCAAAGAAAGAAAAGGTGCCAGGGGAAAGCTTCAGTGCTTGTCAATAACAGGATAGCTTCAGGTTGCAGACGCTCAAATGAAACCTCCTTTCAAACTGAGTTACCTCTTCAGTGTCCATGCCAAAAAAAAAAAAAGCAAGCTGCAGGTGGACATTGTGCCCAAAAGTCTACAAGAAGAGCATAAAGGTAGCTGATTTTCTCCATTGTTTAGGCCCAGAAACTAATATTCAGAGGTACGCTGCTTTAAAACATGGAGCTTTTATTGAATTACTCAGTCCTTATTATTTGATAAACATTATCCTTCCATAAAATTGGTCTCTGTGTTTTCTAAAAAAACAAAAAAAACCTAAGCTGTTAGCCAATCGCTTGTTCTTTATGTAGAACAATGCTTCTTTTCATCTGCTTCAAATTTACTTCTGATCATTTTACAAAGCTGCTTTTGAGCTATAATATTATGATAAGGAAAGCTACAAATCATAATTTTATAGATCTTCACCCAATTTCCCCATCTTAGTTATCTTTTTCCCCAACTAAAAATGTTCAAACATTGTTGCCTCTCCCTGGAATGGGACTCCAGGCTTTTGATTCTTTAGGCTGCATTCAAGTCCTATATTCCCTTTTGGAGAGGTTGGATCACCTTCCTTTCTCCTGAAATGTACTATTTTTCTTTAATGAAGGCGTTTTATGCTTGGCTAACAACTTGTATCCACGTCACTTGATAACTATATATTTAAGGGCTGGTATTTGAATTTGTGAACTGACCCTCCCAGTTTAAAGGGAAGCAGGGAAATCATGTTCAGAAATTTATCACGTTTTGCCATTTTTAGTTCCATATCTATTTGTTGAAGAATTACACAAAAGGCTGAACTAGCACCAGTTTTCAATGCATGCCATTCTCAGACAATCCCCTAGTCCAGACATCAAGGCTCTACAGCATAGGTGGGGTTTAATTTGATCCACTCCCTTTGCAGTTCCTGGCTCTCTACCACCTTTCATCTTCAGATGTAGGGACAGATTCAACTGAACTGCACCATATAACCGATGAAATGATGAAGCCAAATAGGCTGTTCCATATTATTTATTTTATGTGTCGAGTCAGTGTTGACTCCTGGCAACTCCCTGGACTAGTCCCTGCAGTTTTCAGAAGTGGTTTGCCCTTGCCTGCTTTCTAGAGCTGAGAGAGAATGCCTAGCCCAAAGTCACCCACCTGGCTTTGCGCCTAAAGCAAGAGTAGACTTACTGTCTCCCAGTTTCACGTCTGGTGCCTTAACCACTGCACCAAACCAGCTCCCTTGTTCTGTGAGTACTTGCTTCCATTTCTCTTTGGCCAGGAATAACAAAGCTAACTTAAAATTAACTGCAGTTAATCTTGCCCAGCCTGATAACTAATGGTGGTTTACTGGAAATTCTTGCAGTTATAGTCAGGCTCAGGAGCAGGAAATTGGAAGATCGGCCTAGGCAATCTCTTTCCCCTTGCCTATTCTTTGTTACAGATTAGGAAGCAAGCAAGAAGAGCAAAGGAGCCACCAGTTAGAGGCTGTTGAAACCTGGCAAAGTTATCAAGTGCCGAATACCTTTTCCCACATCTAAACTGATTTAAAAGCATCTTGGGAGAAAATACATGGTATGTGGTAGCACCTATGCCCCTTGCATCTACCTTGGGCTGAATACAACACACACACAAGCTGAATGGGGCTGCGGGGGGAATGCGCATATGGTTAAGTTTGCCTTGGCTGGGACTACCAGAATTGGGCTGCCAAACTCAGGATGACCATTAGATGGCAGCAAATGTTTTCTCTCATTTAATGGTGATCTAAATGTTTGCAGCCTAGATCTGGTAGTCCTAATCATGGCTAGTCTGTTTTTCCCTGTCTAGATGCATCCTAAATAGTGGCATAGGTTTTGCTAAATTAAAAAGAATTGGTGAGAGCAAAAGGGCATGGGGCGTGTCTAAAACACCCTGAAGGGCCTACAACAGATTGAGCTAATCTGTTAATCTGAACAACAGATTGAGCTAATATTGCCTCAACAAGCAAAAGAACCAAATTTTCATAAAGAATGTTTATGTTGTGCCATGCTAGCTTAACTGATAATAAACTTGAATGTTAAGAGGAAAAGCAAAATCGGCTCTAAGAATCAGACAAAATACAAGGGTTGAATGAGTAACTAACAATTAAATACTGGGGAATAATTAAGCATGATACAAATGTTGCAAAATAAAGATGTTCAAAGCATTCCATCCTTGGAACACTCCACGTGTTTCAAGCTGCTGGCTGATCCATGTGGCAAGACCACCCTCATTTTTATATAATATATAACGTAAGTCATTATTCCTTTCAGACAGGGACCAATTCTTTGCCTGATATTATTGGCTGAGAATGGATGGGGTAGCGAGGGAGTGGCAGGAGAGAAGCAGCACTGATTTAAGCACATACTCCAAGACTGAAGAATAGCTGGAGATGACAGGGCTACTAAAACTGCCATTGGAGGTCACTGCCCTAAGCTTGTTGACTTCCACAAGTGCTTCTTCCCTCCCCATCACATAAATTTCTTTTAAAGAGGTATAGGACCTGGTAGATTACAGAAGAGGAGATGCCTCCATTTTTAAGCCTGTACGCATTTCTCTCTCCCCTATGTCACTCCTCCCCCTAATCCTCCCTCCTAATTAAGGCATTTCCATTACTTCAGTAAAGTTGGGCAGACTTAAAAATCCAATAAATAAATCAATAAACTCTGCTTGTCTGTTTGGGAGCAATTAACTTCAATTGTCTCAGCAGGTAGCAGTACCTAGCCAGCCCCATCTGATCCTGGAAGATAAGCCAGATGACATGGCTAGGGGACAATCTAGAAAATCCAAACTGTTGACTAGGAATCAGAGAAAAATGCCAGAAGGCAACAGTGGCAAAGCACAGCACTGCCAAGAAAACAATATGGATGTAGTCACCCAGAGTTCAATCTGATTCTGACATTTTTACTTTTATATTATGTAACAGTCACTTCCTTCTGATTAAATTAAGCTGTTGCTTTTAAACTAAAGCTTATTTTCACATCTACCCCTCCCCCAATTTAGGGATGGCTAGCTATATCCTCCCTCTCTCCCACTCCCATAAAAATCCCATTGTCCAAAGCCACCCTGACTGAGAAAGAGCATCTACAGGAAGAGAGAGGCCAAGGGAGAGGATGGGAGGCAGCTCTGAAGAGGCTGGACTTTAGTAATATGCCTGATCCTTTTGTAGCAGGAAGTGTCACTAGATGGGCATTATGGGTGAAGCAGAGGTAGAATCCAATGCTGAAGGGTAGGGATTGCCTTCCCACAGCAGCAGAGATGGCCTGATCTTGCAGAAGTATGCTATGCTACTCATTGCCACTACAGGACACATTTCAGCAGGGTTAGCAAACCATTTTTTCCAATGTTAGAACGTGTCAACTGACTCTCCCACTGACGGCTGTAGGAAAAGTGTGTTGCCTACTAGCAGCAAGTTCTGTCACAGTTAATAATACAGTCCTTGGCAGACAAAGGGTGAGACAGTACAAAATCATTAGTACAAAGGTGAGAGTAGTACAAAACGATAACAGTGTAGTGATGACAGCTTTGGACAACCAACACTTTAGCATGGAAGGGGACACAGGCTTCCCAGAGCTTTCTCCTGCTCTTTACTCCCAACTACAAGATTCTCTTACATATCGACTTGAATGGGCAGGTGTTACCCTCCTTGAATCACTTGTTCAGGGAGCAACATTGGCCTCTCTCTGAACAGCAAGGAACAAAAGAACATCTATGACATCTTGTCTACTTTGTGCCTCTTACCTGCTGGGATACCTTTCTCCAAGCACATTGCTGAGATCTCTGTGCTTGACCTCTGTGCCCGGACAAGCAGTGCCCACAATTCATTTACTAGAAAAAGCCTTGGGCAAACTCCAGAGCTTTGGCAAACTGACTTGACACTGCAGTTCTGTGATGCTTGAAGAACAAGCCAGACAGCGAAGCAGAGAATAGTCAGCAATGACAATTTCCCTGGTGGACCTGGTGGCTGAGGTGTCCTAGGCCAAAGAGGCTAGGAAACAGCCAAGAGGAAGAGATTCAGAACTCCAGCTGATGTTCCTTCCATTCCCTAGCAGAAGCCAGACTTTTAGCGCAGGGTTCTCACTGACAAGCACAGGAATAACAGCCCCCTCTTAGGGTGATCTGTTTACAAGTCTTACCAGAGGAAAAAGTGGTGCCATCTCTAAGAGCATCTGCTGTAGCATCTGAATACTGAACACTTATCTGTAAAATGCAGCAGACTTTCCAAAAGCAAGAAAGAAATAGGAAGGGAATCGTGTTTCTGACAGTTGAATTTGTGAGTAGTCCATTTTAGAGGAAGGACCTGGCCCACTGCTCTCTATTCCTCTTCCCTGCTTTAAATGTCTCTCCAGTACATTGCTGAGCAGGGGGAATTATTAATCTGCTTAACTTTCCTCTGGCCATTCTTTTGCCATTTCTACCTATCCTATTCAGTCAATAAATTACACATTGATTTACTGTAGCAAGAACATTACTAAGGCATTCGAGACTCACACTTGGACATTATTTTGTTGGCATAACTCTTAAAGACCAATCTTCCCTATAAGCTTATCCTGAATTGAAGGTTAGCCCCTTATCTCAGACTCCAGGCCAGTAGTCACTGCCCATTGCCAACTTAAGGCTGATGATGACAGCTCTGTTCCTCAGTTACCAATTCACTTAAATTTCACAATCCATCTGCATCACTCCAGTGGCATAAGCTACTGCCTCCATCCCAGTCATTAGCTCATGCCACTAGAGTGATGCACACTGAGAGCCTGTCAATCTGTAGCATCATCTGAACTAGAGACGGACCCAGCTACCAGCCTCTACGGACCATCTTTCAAATCCATGCATGACTGAAGAACTCCAATGCTTCCGGGGAAGAAATGGTGAACTGAAGACAGCTCCACTGAGACCAGAGCCGACAACCAAGGTGGAATGAGGGACTGGAGAATGGATCAGCTTCTCAGAATTCCTTTCCAGACTAGGAGAGGACCTGGAATCGCCCACAAGCACTCCAGACAGCAGCTTCCCATGAGGAGGCCATAAGACAGTGGTCTCTAGCAGGTTTAGAGCTCTGGGAGCTGAGGAATTGCCATTTTTGCCCAAGCTGTGGTCAGTGCCTTCAAAACGATGCTGGGTTCGCATACTTCCTCTTTTAATCACTTCTGGGAATTGCTTAACTTCTTTTTTTTTTTGATATTAGGGACCTTCAGAAAGACAAGTTTCTTCACACTGGGTGAGTTTCCTTCAGTTGGCAAAAGAAGTTTTATGCAAGTTTAAGGACTTTAAAAAAATTCTAATTTTGGAATAAACAGCAAAAGAGTGATTAGAACGTTGATTTTGGAAGGTTATAAACAGGCCAGATGGATTTGAAATAAGATTTTGAAATTAATTACAAGAATCCTTCCTGTAGGTTGCTTAGAATTCTATAAAAAAAGTTCCCACAGGAAAATGCTGTTGATTAGAAAAAAACATGGTAAGATGGGACTTTGAAAGTCGGACACTAAAGGGAACCAGAAAGAACTAAAGATTATAATTAAAGGAGAAGAGACCCACTAATACAGAATAGAGCAAAACACTCTGACTTTGGAAGAATTCAAGGATATTTGGGAACAATGTACTCAGAAATTACTCTTAAGATTGTCTGCTATCATAAAACTGGATTTAAAAGTGGTTATAGAGGAACAAGTTTTACTGGACAAGATCTAGACTGAAGTTGATTCAAATGTGGATTTTAAAACAACAGATTACAAGAATGATATATGGAAAAAGATGTTACACTGGATTTACAAATGCAACTGGCTGATGTCTCAATAATTAAAAGGGATATACAAATAACAAACCAGAAGAACAACTTGGATAACTTTCTTATTTTGGATTTACAAAAGAGATGTGTTAAAAGTTTTGAAGGAGTTTCTGAGAAGAGACAAAGACAAGATGAAAAGAAATCAAGTTCTGGGACACTATTCAAAGGGATTAAAGATCAAGATTGTTAAAAGCAATGGAAAGGAATATAAAGTTAGTTTATTTGATCAAGGTTAAAATATATGTTGTTTCTGGTAACTCTTAATGGATTTTTGTTGACCAGGGCCAAATGATGAGGCTTTAAAGATTTGCTCATAGATAAGACATATGGGAAGAAAAGATCTTTTGTTGTATTTTCAGAGAATGTGGTAAGTTAGTGTGTTAAAACTAAAGGAAAGGAATATAAAGTTGGTTTATATGATCAAGGGTAAAATGTGTGTTATTTCTGGTAACTTTTAATGGACTTTTGCTGATTAGGACTGAATGATGAGGCTTTAAGAATTTAGTTACAGATAAGAGATAAGATATCAGAAAAGGTGGTAAGTTACTGAAATTGTTTGTACTTGTCATAATGAAGGGGGAGATAAGTTCTTTATATATTTTTTCTTTTATCTTTACTATCTTTTTCAATTTTTTGTTTTTTCCCTGCACTTTTTTTTTTACTCTTTTATATTTTTCTTAGTTTGTATTCTTTTTATCTTTGTATCTGTAAACTTTAATAAAATTATATAAAAAAAACCAAATATCCATGTATGTGCATGATGTTGCCAAGTTTTGACGGGTTGCACTAGTTTTGAGGCCCATGGCACGCGCACGCACGCACGCACACACGACAATGAATAGATGCAATCTGGGCAGCCAATTCAAGCCAACTAAAGCAGCAAATTGCTTATACAGTACCTGTATCTCTATCTGATTGGTTATCATTATCCTGCAATTATTATTTGCTGTTAAAAGTTCATGAGTTCAATTGAATGTATGTGGGTAATACTTAATTTATGAGCAAAGAACTGGTAGGCAGATGCAAATATGTGTATACACATTATGTGTTATACATAATCATTGCTAATACTGTTGCAGTTTTCAAATTCTATGTAGAATGAATGTAAAAGATTGTGTTGGTTTTGTTGGTTTATTGACCATTGCCACCTGGCAAATACAGTACTAGAGGCGGGGGTGGGGGGGGAGTCACTATTCTTAATGTAAGACATGCCACATTTTGTTTTGCAACATACCTAGTACAAACAGGAACAGAAGTCCAGAAAAAAGCAAGATACTTATTCTTTTATGGGTTAAAATGTACTTGTGCTTATTAGCCAGAGAATGTTAAAAAATCTGGTAAAACTGTTGCTTCCTTTGATTGCTACAGGAGTTTTAAAATTTCTTTTCAACATATATGCATTTTTAAAATCATGTCCTTGGTCTACATTTCTGTAGACTGGATGGTAAGTACTAGTCAGTAGTAAGTAGAGATGTGGGCTGGAAAATTTTCCACTCCAGGCACGTTTGGCGGTTTCAAAGTTGTATGATGTATGCTTTTCAGGTGATTGTTCTAAAAAACTGAAAAGCAGGAATTTCATAGATCTCCCTCCCTTACATAAAAAACATGTAACTCAAATACTTGTGCAGACTATGGATATTGAGCTAAATATACTCATTGGAATTATGTTCATTTGCATAGAAAAAATTCCTGGGAAGTTTTCCAGAAAAAAATCTGATTCAAAGTTTTCCTGAAACCTACATCTGCAGTCAGCATAGACTGCCACCCTATCTACCTTGTGTGATCCCTGAAGTGAAAATCAGGGAACAAAGCATTGGTTCCAAGATTCCATTGTTTCCTATGGCCAGAATGCTCAGAACATTTAAAATTTTGTTCTATCTAACTACAGCCAACTCAGAACATTTTGAGTGGGCTATTTGTCCTGAATTTTAAAAACAATCATTTTCCATTTCTACACACCCCTATTTAAGAATCTCTAGAAACGGAGCCAACAAATAAAGAACATAGGCTGACAATGGCTTTTACTGGATGAGGTTCAGTTGGAATATGCATGTTTTGAGAACTTTTGGCTCCAAGAACACATTATGCCATTTCCACCCCCAAACCAATACTCTATTAATATGAGAAGAATCAAATTCCATATAACACTCCAAGGGCATTACCCCAAAAGTGGCCCAACCCACTCAAAGATTTAGCTTCTCTCATTTCAGTGGTAACCAGATAATTCCAACTTTTAATACCTTCATCACTAGGTGTCATGCAGCCATGTAAATATTCTCTAATGGTTTAATGAAGGACAGATACACCAGTAAGTCTTTCTTCTCTCCAAGCACAAATATGAACTACAGCTGAAGCTGACAAACTTGTCCCACACTTGCCACCTTCTATGTCAAGAGGCTTTTCATTTTTTACCAAAACATCTGTTGCATGAAATAGGGATTAAATATATTTTCAAAGGTCTTCCAAAGATAATGATATTAAAAAAAGAGGACTAAGACTGGGTGAAAGGGTTCATATCCCTCCAAGGTACCCAACCCGAAAACAGCAGATCTTCTATCAGCGCCAAAACCAATTAGGAACATCTCCACGTCTAGGATCGTTCTGCTGCTTCTCTTCATTCACTTTTTTCTCGACCTCTTCATCAACCTCAGGAGCTTTGTCCCCGTCTGGAAACAAGTCTGGAAACTGGAAAGTCTGTCCTGCAGCCTAAAGACAGAAAACAAATGTGTTAAACAACACATGTTTAATCATATGTTCCAGTAGGATCTGTTTCTTCAGATAACTATGGGAAGTTTCAGCTAGTCCAGAAAGCTATTGAAGAAAAGATGCGGAATATTATCTTTTACTCTCTCAGTCTTCCTGTCAAGGGACTCAGAGTAACTGACCCAATATCATTCAGTAATCATCTGGATAAGTAGAGCTTTTAACCTAAGTCACCTCTGTTATAGTCTGAAATCCTAAATAGTATGTTGCATTACCCCTTCCAGTTCTGTGCTACCCAAAAACCAGGCAGGCAAATCTCCATTGCCGATTCAATAGACACACCATAGTTACATTGAAAACACAGTCACTTATGAAATATAGTGCAAGAATTTGTTGTACCACTTGAAATAGCCCCAAGCTAATAAATAAACCTGATCATATCAAACAATTTTTGGGGGTGTGTGTATGTTTTTTTAGCCTTCAATTCACATATCTTGATCTTAATTCCTGATGACTACATAGACAAGTCCATGCAGTGTTCTAGGCAACATTTCTGGAAGTGGTTTGCCATTGCCTTCTTCCTAGGGCTGGGAATGAGTGACTGGCCCAAAGTCATTCAACTGGTTTTGTGCCTATGCCTAAGGAAGGAACAGAACTCAGGTTTCCCCGCTGCTAGTACAGCACCTTAATCATTAGACCAAACTTGCTCTCAATTAAAAAAAAAACAGACTATTCATTTTTAGCAAGAGAAAAAAATATATAATAGAAAATACAGTTCTCAATTGTAGCAGGTGTGACTGCACAAGTCCATGAGAAGGTCTTCAACAGAATCAGAATGCACGATTTTCTTCCATATAGTTATAAAGAGACGATAGACACTATCATACTCCACATACTCAATATTATTGGAGAGCAGGAGTTACAAAGGAAAGGCACAAACATGGTTACCTAATGGCTTCACAAAGAACAGACAGGGCATAGTGGATTGCATAGAAAGCAATGCAGATGAAAGAGAGATTGATAAGAAATGCACTGGAATGGCATACATTTACATGAAGATTTCCTTGATCTACTAAGATTTTTCTTCCATGACAGTAATTATAAAAAGGTTAGTGACACAATTGCTGTTAAAATGCATCTGTTAAGCATAACTGTGATTGGTTCAACATTATTTCTCTAGTTTCTGTCAATAAAACAGAAAATGCCATGTGCATGCATTAAAGCATGGGTCGTGGCTATTTAGTATCTCTGTGTTTGCTATGTAGTAGATTAAAGAAAATATACTAAATAGAATTGTATATATGATATGAATTAAAAAGGGATTTGTGAAGTTATGTAATTCCTGAAATGCAGCATTAAAATTTTCAGCAGTCATTCTCCATAATGAAGAGCATCAATGCCAACACAGAGCGTTGCCACAGACTCAACGTCTCCCATTTGGAAAACAATAATCAACTGACCTTTTAGCTTTTATTTAGCAGCAGGAACCTATTATTCAAGAACAGCATTTTATTCTGTTGACATTATCTATTTTTCCATATTGTATGCAGTGTTGACAATCTCGTTAAAATCAACCCTGTCAGCTTTCCATTCTCTTCAAGTAGAGAACTAAGACTAATAAAACGATCAGACAATAGCATGGCACAGAAAGATGTGTTATAAAAATAACGTCTGGAGCTATTTTGGAAGGTATTTTCCAAAATACCTTAACAGCTTTTGGCCACCACTAAAGAACTAAAAATCAGCGTATAGACTATAAGGGCATTTTTGCTATCCTTCTAAAATCAAAACTTTAATCACAAATGAACTAGGTTTTGCCAACCAATCTAGTCCTCAGTGATTAATCTGAACTTATGAGCAAAGCAACTGGACTCACATAAGTACAACTGTAAGTTTTAATTTTCCTTACTGGGTTTCTATAACAAGCCTCCCATTCCTTCTTGGGCTCCTTAAACATGATCAATTGGTTCCACCCCTTTCTAGTGCTATGATTCTCCAGAGATGGAAATCTTACAGAAGTAGATTTTCAACATCAGCAGGAGACTAAATACCCCTTCTAATATTGTGATTAAAGTGAACGGAATCTCAATGCACAATACTGGGGCATCATTCAAAGTTTTACTTTGATCCAGGCAGTATACTCCTCCCAAAACTACAAAAACTAGTCAATGTCATCACTATGGTTTGTAAAAAGCCATTTCAACACTATGCCTTTAATACTTCAATGAGGAAAGACCAGGCAGTGTTCTGAGAAGTTGTGCAGTTCATGAACGTTCTCTTCTGGGGGTCCACTGAAATCAAAGCCTGGGTATTTTCCAGAAGCAACATATTAGTTTTTGTTTGTTTTAAGGAAAAATTGAACTGGTTCTTATTGGTTGAGAAAAATGGGTTTTGTTTTATTATTTGAAAATGGTGTTGTTCACATTACTTTTAAAAGGACTGGTCAGAATAGAGACATTAAAAAAAAATACTAAAACAACAAATAGAACTCCAAAGACAGCACTGGAAACCCATCAGGAAATGTTTGTATGGTTGCCACCTGCATTTTATACTTGCATGTACAACATCATCATTGACTGATGTTGCTGCGCATACCAGGGTTTGGCTTGCTGCCAAGCTGAGAACTGAGAGGCCTTGTCTATGACAGACACAGCCCTTCTGTCCCAAAAGGAAGGATATGGCCTGTAAAGATGAGCCATGGTTCTAGTCCTTGCGCTTCTAACTTGCTACATTTGTCACTACACTACTAAAGCAAATGACTCAAAGTGGAGTTTCCATGAAGTACCACATATTATCCCATCCTCTTATTTTAAGGCAATGGAGGAATATTCAGACACCACAGAGGACCTGGAGGATACCCTTTTAGCTCTCTAAGGAAGTCCTCACAGTTGCCATTTCAAGGCTGGTCAAAACCAAATATTGAGTAGAAGTCAATCTGTATCTGGAACCTTTTAATAAACAAAAGTCAGTGCAGACAATTTGGCTCTCTCCATCCCTTGTTTTGCCGAGAAATGCTGATCTTGGCTGGAAGCCAGAAAGGATTTGAAACCGCCAAGATATTACACTGAACTCTCAAAACTGAAAGCTTTATAAATCCTCCACAATGCCGTGCAGTAATTTTGCACTGGTTTGACTCTTGCATGCTGAAAGCTTTATGAAAAATAGTTATTGTGCATGTTCAGTAGCTAGTATATTTTGACCATTCTGTAACTTCAATTATATATCAAGGAATAACTGTACCATAAAAGCTGTTTAACTCATTTGAAGTCACATCTGAGTATTTGCAATACATACAATCATTTGGTTAGCGAAGAAAATTAATGGTTAGTGGCCACTTGCAGATAAGCTGTTTTAGCTTACATTATAGCATAACACTTTATGGAAGTAGGGAATATGTAGACTTCCAGTCAATTAAATGCTGCTCTAGCTTGTTCTTAGGGATACTGTGAAATCTGTCGTGCTCATTACTGCAGCTTCCATATAGCCATCGAGGAAACACATTTATGGAACTTCATAATCTTGTCAGTATAAATGTCTGCCCCCAAATCAGAAAAAAAGGATTTTTAAGTTTTCTAACAGATGCAAGTGTTGACTGTACAAACAAGCAGAAACGGAACATAGTTCTCGAGGCACAGAAGCAATTTTCATATTAATGAAGAAGTTGGTTCTAACTTTTGAAACATAAAAAAGGTCTTATAACCAAGGTTACAAAATGTTTTCTCCTAAGGAGGAGGGGGAAAGCACATGAAGAACAAACTGAAACTACAGAAGGTGATACTGACCACAAGCAATAATTTGAGGTCATTTGCAATGGGAGACAAATACCATCTGAACTAGGGAGAAAAAAACCCTACCCTCATTTGCCAAGTTTGGGGTATGAGAGAAAAAGTCCTCTGTCTTCAAGATAACCTGGATTCCTACACATATGAATTAGTTCTCTGCTTTCACCCATACTGCTATGTATTATATGTTGTCCAAGCATCAGCGTTTTCATCTTCCAACGCTTGAATGCAATGATTAATGTGTGCATATTATATTGCATAAGTTGGCCTGGAAATCAGAAGCTGATGACTTCCAGAGTAGGGAAACATAACTGCTGCCTTCAAGACAAAACAGTATTTCTCAGATACCTAAGAATGCCAGCTAGTCAAGAAAGTAATGCAAGGAAGAATAATGCTGCCACCTACTGACTGTTCAAGAAAGCCAACATAAAAAACTTTCCCAAACAGATGACTTTCTTACAAAATTACCTGGAACTTGCCATAAACATGAACTTGCTTAAGCCATGGGTTTGTTTGTGCCAATATAAGGGTGAACCTGAGGTTGAATTAAGACAAAAACAAGGAAGAAAATGATTAAAGATTCCCACCCTTGTCTGCTTCACCTGGATTCACCTTCTGCAAAAATGATCAGCAGGTATGCAGGAATCTAAAATTAAAGCCTCTTACTTTACGTATATTCCTAAAGCCTAGGTAAGACTTCTGAATTAGGATAACTTTTTCAGCATAAAGTAATAGGGTACATTAAAGAGATTTGAATAATGTTTTTCTTCCCACATTTAATAGAATACTGAGTTAAAGACAGGTCAGCTACAAAAATAAAATAGGAACCCCACAGATTTAGCATTTAATTAAAAATAACTATAAACAACTCTTAGAAGATATTATTGGTTAAATACCTTCCAGTCTGGAGCAGACAACAAGTGAGTATTTAGAATAAGATCAACTAAAAAGTATTACATAGGGAAGGACACATTTGTTAAGACTGAAGAAGTATTCCAGCAGTCTACAGGCAGTTAAAGATTGGTAAAAGTCATTTCCCAGATCAGCTATTCTCACTAACCTGTATGGTAAATTATTAGGAATCATAAAGATGCCAAAAAAACCCAAAAACAAAAACAAAAAAACGGCAGAGTCCTGTAACATCAAACTCTCAGAGTGACAAGCCAAGACCAGAAAACATAAGGATAATTCAGTTTAGGTATTAAGTAAACACGTTTTAAAGACCTGCGTCCCTGCCCCTCTCTCAAGTCCAGAAGAAAAGAGGTGCTCAGCCAGACTGAACTTCAGAGGAAAGCCCCAAGACTTTTCACTTGCTTCTGTCTGATGCACCTTCAGAGATGAAATCCTGCCCTCTGAAGTAGGAGGGAGTTAGCTGTGAACAACAGATTTGCCTTACAATAAGACTTATCCAAAAAATTAAGAGAGAGACAGAAAGCACCTACAAATTTTATCAGTATGATTAAATAATTGTTTATATAAATAATAAAATTTATTTAACAATTATTATTAATTGTTAAATAAATGTTTGATTGTTCTCCTACTCAAAAAAGTATGGCTCAGCCACTGGCCAAACCAAGTGCTTTAGAAAATAGCAGAACCTACTCAGGGCCAGCACAGCAGATTAATAACTTGAGTCCATGATATGCAACACTAAGAGAACAGTGTGGAGGAATCAATATCTGGATGTAGTATTAATCTCTATTCCTTTACTGGAGAAGCAGCTGCTACTGGGACAACTGAACTAACAGTGTGTATTGGGGGGAGAAATCAATCTGATATGCAACTTTAATTGTTGTATGCCACCCAGAGTCACCTTCTGTGAGATGGGTGGCTATATAAATATGATAAATAAATAAACAAATAAAAAACTTCACAAGATCCACCAAGGAACTACAGTACAACAGAGCACCAATATATCTCTTCTACCTGACTTTCTAACTTCATCTTTAGTGGCAAGAATGTCCCTGAGCCATGAAAAAGGTCTCCCAGGTATTCCTAGAAAATAAAAAGTAGCTGTAGCTTTGTTTTCAAGTTTGCCCATCTATCCAGAAAAACGGAAAAGTGAACAGTTAATTCTACAAGCAGGAAGGGGCAACTGGAAACCAACTCACTAGTTTACCCCTTGGGGCATAGGTTTTTCTACAAAATGCAAAATGGCCATGGCTGAGTCATTTTGTGAACAGGAAAGTCTCCCCCCACAGCAGCCAGCTTGTCAGAATGCCCACAGCAAGCTTACAAAACTCTAAACCTGCTCATCAGCCCCAAAAGTATTGTCTTCTCTTGAATTACACTGTACAATTAACTAAAAAAAAAAAAAAAACCCCAACCCTCTGTGTATTTGCCTCAACAGCATTCAGTTTATAGAATTTGCTCTCTTCTGATCCAGATGCTGAGGGCTAATAGAGAAATAACAGCAGTTTCAGTTTTATAACTTCCTTCTAGGAACTTGCGGCAAAGCCAAATATTTTCAATTAGAGAATTTCACAATGTCTTATCCTAAGTGCTAAACCTCAGTTTAGCTTTATAATGCAGATTGCTCATGAAGCTTTTCAGAAGAAACCTTCATGGCCCCTTTGGACATGCCACGCATGCCAGCCAGTATAAAACTGAACATTCTCAATATTAGTAGGCCAAGTTATCAATGACAGCATCCTTACTGTTTCTCACTCCTTCAACAGCATGCTACTCCAAGATAATGCCTATGATTTTTCAAGTAGCAGTTTCACCTCCAAAGAACTTAACAGCAGATCCCTTAGACCAGACTGATTGAGATTTGCATCCTGTTTCCCTCAGGGCTCAATCGGGTGCTTTCAAATACCCTCTGGGGAAACAATATCCTCATGGGAGAATTTTGAAACCCATAAATAATTGACTCAACAAAAATCCGACGCAACTCCCTCACTTTCTCAGCTTCAAAACAGATGCATTTACTCACCAGCTGTACATAGGCAACCTTGTAGTCTGGCTTCTTGATTCGTCTATTTTTGTCATCCCTCTGTTTGTTTGAGCCTGTTAAATAGACCAACATATTGACTTACCAAAAGCTAACGATTCCTTTTCCCTACCCTTTCAGTTAGAGAAAACAAAAATCATATTTACGTGATGTCTAGAAAGGAGCCTGTGGCTACTCCTAAGTGGGTAAACTCTTCTCTCAGAGCAGAAGTATTTAGGACTGGGGCATTAATCATGCAGCAATTTTACTGCTTTACAAGCTACTGAATCCCATACTCACATTAGACAGGACAAAGAAACGAGATACAATGCTCATTTGACAGGAATGCCTCAAAAACAAGTTTTTGCCTGCTTCTTTATGAAATCTTTTCAGATTTTTGACCAGCGCCAACTCTTCTCAGTCTCTCAGGGTTAAACATTCCCAGTGTCTTGCATTTCTTTTCAAAATACTTAGTTTCTAGTTCCCTTGTCATCCTTGCACTTCTTCTTTGAACCTGTTTCACTTTTTTCCTCAATCACTTTCTCTAAATTTGTTCCAGTTTGTTCTAATAACCAACTTATGTTTTCTCTTCCAGAATAGAAAGTGCTCAGAATAGAACATGCTACTGAGGTGGGACTGACCATCATAGGGTCAGATGAGGAATTTTTACTTCTTGTGATTTAGAAACCATCCTTTTATTCATGCAGCCTTTTGGTACAGCCACATTGCACTGCTATCTCATCTTTTCAATCAATCAGTGTTCACAAATCCTACTGCCAAATCAGATGTCCCTCATCTTTACACCTATTGCATTTGATTTCTGTTTCCTAACTGAATAATTTGGTATTTAACTCTGTTAAATTTCCTTATGTTGGCTTAAGCCTATGTCTCTAGCCTGTTTAGACCATTCTGAATTTTATCTTTGTCTTCTAACTTGCCCAGCTGTATGTCATTTGCAAATTTCATGGGCATCTCACCACTTCCTCATCCAGGTTCACAGTCACCCACTGAATGGACTACTGCAATGCACTCTACATGGAGCTCTTCTTGTGAAGAGCATCTGGAAACTACAGCTGGCTCAGAATGTGGCTGCAAGGGCAGTTAGGTGTGCTCCTTGATCAGCACTCATTACACCTCTGCTCCGTGAGCTGCACTGGCTACTAGTATGCTTCCAGGTTCAATTCAAGGTGCTGATGATGACATGGCCTGGTTCATGGCATGGAACCAGGTTATTAGAGGGACTGCCTCCCCCTGGTTACATCTACCCATCCCATTAAATCCTGCAAGAGAGGCATGCATTGGGTCCCATCTATTAGGGAATGCCATCAGGCGGGGAAGAGAGCCTTTTCCGTCAGGGTGCCCACCCTTTGGAACATCACCCCCCAACCCCAGAGATCAGATTGGCCCCAAACCTACTGGTCTTTTGTAAGGCTTTAAAAATGTGGCCTTTAGGGATCTGGGTGTGCAGTGGGGCCAGTTCAATGGTAAGGTTGAGTGTTGTTGACTGTTTTTATATTTCACCTGTGGATTACATTATATGATTTTTTATATGGTTTTATATTGTTTTGTTTTTTATCTTGTTTTTAATTGCTATAAGCCACCCAGCATTATATATTTGAGGTCGGTGGCTATATAAATTGAAATATTAAATAAAGTTATTAATACAAATATTGACTTCTGTGGCAGCCCACTCAATATCATGTTTGATGAGCCCTCTGAGAATATTTTTCAAGGCAGCCCTACCATCCAGCCCACAATCAAATCTTGCTAATCAGAATGTCATGGGACACTTTGTCAGATGCTCTGTTGAAATCAAGATGCAATACGTCTACAGCACTCCTACAATCTATTCTGGAACTGATATCACTGTGATTCTTCCTTCTTTCCTATCGGCTTTAGAATTGTCACAGGTACCTATATTAAGTACTGATCTATAGTTCTCTGCCTCCTACTACCCTCTCCCCTTTTTAAATAAAAGTCAATATTTGTCTTCTTCCCATCATCTACCATTTCACCCATTCTCCAGGATTTTTCAAAGATAACACACAAAGGGTCAATCATACCAACAGTATGGCCCTTAATATGATGTAATTCAACCAGCCCCGGAGATTTAAATTCATGTTTCTCTTACCCTTAAATTTCATTCCTCTTTATCCTGTTCTTCACCATTTTCAAGTGAAATACAGATCCTCTTCTTGGAGAACACTGAACCAAATTAAGAGTTCAGCAGCAGTGCCTCCCCCCCTGCTCCCGCCTTGCTGTTACTGTTGATGTTGTTACCTGTTAGCATTTTGCTATTTTTATGGAGTAGTTGATATCTTTTCTCTTTTATTTTGAACATATCTAAAGAAGCCTTTTTTGTTACTCTTAACACTCATTCACCAGCCTCAGCTCATTCAGAACTTTTGCTTTCTTGACAGCAGTTCTTCAGTTGCAGATTGCCTATATTCTTCCTTTGTAACTTAGCCTTTATTATCAGTATCCTTTTTTGTTTTCAGATCCCTAGTAAGCTTTTTGTGTACAGACATTTGCTTCTTTTGCTGTCCTCCCTCATTTGATTTGTTTGTAACTGTGCTTTTACTATCTTTTTTTATAAACTCCCACCCACCATAAGCTCCTTTTTCCAATAGCTGTTTTTGCCACAAAACCCTACTTATCACTGCTCCAAATGAAAAATTCATTTCCCTAGAGTTTGAGATATGTGTTCAACTACACTCAGTTGTTTTTAGTTTTAACATCAAGAACTCCAACATTACGTAGTCACTTTCCCCAATATTTCTTATACATCCATATTATCATCAACTACAACTTTGTTTTAAGCTAATATCAAGTCAAGGGTAGTCAATACTTTTCTTCCATTCTGTGACAGAGAAAGGTGACAGCAAAACAAGTCATATATTTTCTAGAAGGTCTATGCTTGGAAGAGTTTATCTCTCAACAGGTGTTGCATAACTGAAGCTCTCCATCATTTCAAATTTCTTTGAAATAGCCACAGTTTAGTTCCAGAAGGCACCTTATATACCATTACCTTGACTGGGTGATAGTAGACATCAAAATGGTATTTACAGTAGTCCTTGACTTACGACTATTTGTTCAGCGACTGTTTGAAGTTACAATACCGCTGAATGAATGGAGGTTACGACTGCTTCTCAGAGTTCTGGCTCTCCCAGCACCCCCATGGTCACATGATCATGATCTGGGTGCTTGACAACCTGTTTGCGCTTACGACCAGTTGCCGAGTGCCCCAAGCTCACATGATCACCATTTGCAACCGTCCATGCTGGCTTCCCCAGAAAAATCAAAGGGGAAGCCAGCAGGGAAGATTGCAAGTCACTGGGGTAAGTCTCCTCCACCCACACACCCTCCCCCAACCCCTCTGTGCTCACACTGTGCTGGCCACTCATGCACCCCCACACATCCTCCCTGGCCTGGGCCGGATCCCCGCACACCCTCGCTTACCCATGCAGGACTTTTCGTGCCCCCTCCCCAACCCGTGTGGCACCCTCCATGCACCCTCCCCAACCCACACAGCACTCTCACACACAACCATGCACACTCCCTGACCCGCATGGCACCTCTTGCACACCCTCCCTGACACCCCCGCCCACCCCCTCGCCCCCTCCCCCACCCCCACCCGGCAACAGCCAGTTATCTGTCTGCAGGCCTGGGACTTGCAACTTCCTGCCAGCTTTCCCACTGACTTTGTAGGAAGCCAGCAGGAAGTTGCCTCACCGAACAACTGTGAGATTCAGTTAATGACAGCAACTGGGACTGCAGGTATTGCCGCAACTAAGCGAGGTGGTCACACTTTACGACTTTACTGCTTAGTGATGGAAATTCCAGTTCCAATGGCCATCCTAAATCGAGGACTACCTGTATTTTATTTATTTCCTCATTTATTTTAACCCAAATGTTTTACAATATCACCAAGTTCATTCACTAGGATTTCTGAGGTGTGGGTATTTGAACATACAATGTAACTCCTCTTCCCTCCTTTCTATTCTGTCTGTTCCTTTTGACCAGACTATATCCTTCAGTTACTATACTAAAGCCATGGAAGTCATCCCATCGGGCCTCTGTTACATCTTTTGAATTTTATTTGTCTTTTTCTGTTAACAGCTTAAAGTTATCCTATTGAACTCCCACAGTCTCAGCATTTGTTTCAAGATGGTAAAAGTAATGAACTACCATTTTCTTCAGAAAACTACCTACCTACCTTCTTCTACAGATGTACTTTCTTAACCCAGTTCTGCTGTATTTTATCTGCAGTGCTGCCTGGCACAAACCCAACAGGATTTGAATCTTTTTATCCTAAAATATTATTATATGAAGTGAAATAACTTTATTTAAGAAGGTTAATTCAAGTATCAGATTTGGACTAGAACAATACTTTTTAAATTAATGTAATCTCATGTTTGATTCTTTCAAAAAGAAAAAAAAGTAATGAAAAAATCCAATTCATATAGGAATTGACTAATTTGCAAAGAAAAATAAACTTGCACTAATCAATAGCCAGCAATTGCTTCTTTAAATAGCTAAGATTTGGAAGAGAAAAACTACGTGAAAGAGAGTTTTGTCAATAAACAGAATAATGAATGTTCTTCAGATGAAGACTCACCATGCTGTATCCTGGTTCGAACAGCAGCTACTGGTACATTATATATTTTTTCAAGGTAGTCTTTCAATTCTATTCTTGTCATGCTGTACCAAATGCAAGCAAACAGTTGAAGCACATTAAGGAATAATGTCAGCATATTAATTTCAGTAAGGATAATTAGTGTTATTTAGTAATCCCTGTCTCTGAAAGAAGCATACTGATATATTAGAAAACTATTCTATTAACAATGTGAAAACTAACAAAGATCAATCCAGATAAGCAAAAGATCTTGTGGCAGGTCCCAGAGATCAAGAGGAATGGTTAAACATGAGGCTACATTCCCCCAAAACAGATTCTCCCCAGATTTCTGCTGGAACACAAACTGAGACTGAGTGGAGCAACCTGGATGAAGTCTAGCTAGCATTTGCCCTTGCCCACCATAGTGGGGGCAGACAGGATTACACTATTTAAATTTTCCATCTTGGCAAAGCTTTTTTAAAACTTTAACTTTTTTTTTTTTTTAAAGCTCGCCTGCTTACAGTAGTGTTGGGCTTTGTGAAGAGCTGAAGATTCTTCCCTGACACTTTTAGGATTAGCTAAGTAATAATGCAGCCATTCCAGGAACCACCTGGAAAAAAGTGAATTTTTTTTTCTTTAGTTAAAAGAAATACAGAGGAAAAACTCCCAGGCACCTAAACATTTATAAAATATGCAATCCTGATCGACTTCCAGGTTCAGTCTGGAAAATGTTACTATAGATCAGCGCTTCTCAACCTCAGCAACTTTAAGCTGTGTGGACTGGCTGGGGGATTCTGGGAGTTGAAGTCCGCACAGCTTAAAGTTGCTGAGGTTGAGAAACACCTCTGTAGCTCATCCTGATTTTCAATTTAAAACATTCAGCACTGGAAATCTGCTCCCTAAAGTGGATGATTAAATAGAGTGAGTCTACCCTAGTCTGCTAAACCCCAGTCTGAAGTTGGCAAAGGTTTGAATTATATTCAATATAGAAGTTACATTTTATCTTATCTACTAACTGTAACATTGCCTGGAGAATCCAGACTTCACTTCAGTCATTCAAAATCAATATTCATCAGGACAGAACAGTAAAGTATAAATCAATTTAATTTTTTAAAAAAGCTTATATTGTCACCTATGCAAGGCAGTCACTGAAGATGGTTTAAAATGTGAACTGCTTCAAAATGTCATTTCTGAAACCTGGATTGGAGCCAATCTGTCAGATTATATCACAGTGATTCTTCACCTCACCAACTATCAATCACTCCTAGACTCCAGCTAAGAGGCCAGGACCTGAACATCTCAAGAACTTCCTGTTTCCCAATCCTGTCCCCCCCCCAAAAAAAATCTCCATCCATTCAAATGTGGTAGCACCTCTATCAGGTCACATACAATTAATGCTGGCAGTTCAGTACTTTATCAACTTATATTCCACTTCAACCACAAAATGATTCCAGGTGGCTTACAAAATAGGATTAAAACATCAAGTTTGAAAAAGAAAAAGAACAAAAAAAGAACAAAATCAACAGTATATCATGCACATTGGGGAAAAATAATTAAGCAAGCAAATTTCCAACCCACCACCATCAGGGAACCAGACACCCTGTCCCAGGTCCTGTCAGAAGAGGCATTTTTTTTACAGTTTTCTGAAAGCCCAACAGGACCAGGGCCATGAGGAACTCTTGTCACCTCAGCATAGACATGGCAGTACAGCATCATTCCTTGTAAAAACTGCAGTTTGCTGCAAAGCCATCATCCCCAGTGAAGTTCTCTTCAGAAGGGTTGCATCACAAACCCCACCATCTTCACACACCATGGCTTCTTTCTTTTTTCACACTGCTCCACTAGAGGCCAGATATAATTAAGTAGCTGGTTTGTTATGAAGATGCTGCCCCACAAAAGAAAATACTGTAACCTAGGTCAACATATACTTTTCCAGTAGAAGACAACTCCCATAGCTTCCTTTACATAAGCTGGGGAAGGAAACGGACTGTTTCAGAATTCTCCCAAGTCTCTATCTGGTCCAGCAGAAAAGAATCAGTCCACTGAGATATGGACAGGGAGGTGTAAGAATAACCACCCTTTATAGGAACTCCTCAGGGTTGTGGAACAGCCTACAGGGAACACAGTGCACACACACATGAACAATCAAACAAGCTTCAGTCGTTACCGATAACTTTGCATGATGTATTTGCTTCCCCACTAGGGCATTCTGAGAAACTGGGTGACATTCTCCTGAATGTTTTAACTCAAGAAGCAAACGTGTTACCTTCCCTGTATCTACTTACTCCATGGGGATCCGGAATTGCACTGTATCTTCCGGCAGCGGGATGCCAGGCCTCACCAGTGTCAAGAAGTAATCTGTCCGGAAAATTCTCGTTGGAGGATTTCCTAACTGATAAAGGGGATAACTGCAGACAAAGAAAATAAATATGTCTGAAAACTATGGAATTCTTGTAAAACAGTTTCAAATGTAAAGCATGCAGAGAATGTAAAATCTGACTAGAAATTTTATTTAAAATAAGCAGTATTTTTGCCTTATGTACATATGCTTAAAGAAAGGAAGCAATACAAATGAATATGCTGTGTTCCCAATAATCTTCTCCAACCTTAAATATAGTCGTATTAATTAGGCTTTCTATTCCATGGTGTAGCAGAATAAAGTGAAGAATAAAGTAAGTAAAATAAATGATAAAATAAAGCAACAGGAAATTATTCCTTCATTCAGAACTTTGAACCTTGGGGTAATACTTACTCACTGCAGTGAGATGGGCGATGACAAATTTGAAATATAAATAAATATAAACACTTCAGCTGTTAGGGTGACTTAGAGCTCCTAAATACATATTTACATGCTTATTAGCAAGTTATTATTAAATTAGTAAATTGTTAAATTTAATACATTATTATTAAACTAAATGTTCAGAGGCTTTTTTGCCCTAGAAGCAATGGTATCATCAATATCTTCCAGAAGACTATCTGGACAATTCCCGTTCTCGTAAGAAGAAAACAGTGATACTATTTCCTGTGTAAATAGAGTTATTGAGAATGAAAACTGTATGAGTTTACAGTAGCAGAATAACATGAAAGCGGCAACCTTATGCTAAAAGCAGGAGGTGTATTTGATTTACAGGAAATCTTATGGCTATCTCATTAGATGTAAACAAGTTAACAGCAGGAACAAGTAACTAAAGCAATCAGATAAATAATAATAATAAAGTAAATGAGGAAAATATGAAAGTACAAGAGAAACACTTCACCAGAATAATTTTACATTTACAGTACTTAAACTCTGGATCTACTTCAAATATTATAAAATCCTTCTACAAATAATGTTCTCTGGAAATTAAATAGGATTTGTATATATATATTACGAGATATCACCGTTAGGTGGCTAAGCTATTCCTTATGTTTTCCCAGTAACAAGCCTTCCTTCATATCTGCAGAACCACAAAATAACGCAGGAATAAAAGCCTTTGTCAAACGGCATGTTATCATTCCTAATTCCAAGTGATTTCAAAGATTTTGGAGATGGAAGCATTTATTTAAGTCGCTAGGGCATTCAGTAGACAAATTTCACAGATAATGAACAGGAAACATGCAAACTTCCAGAGTACAAAGCTACCAGGGAAAACAAATTAAGAGCTAGAATCCTTCACTAGAACGAGTGTGGAATTAACATCTTTGCACCTGACAAGGAGAGGTCAGGATACATATGCAAGGATCACAGGAGAGAATGTAAAGCTAAAAGGTAGTTGAGCGTATTCTTACAGTCCTGCAGAGTACATTTCTGATTCTGTAATTTATGTAGGTTATCTACTGAAATAAATGTAGGAGAGAAAGAGCAGAGGGATACAAAAGTGACCCTTTGGAGAAATATTTTAGTGAAGACTTTCTACCTACAGGTAAGACAATCATGTGCAAAGGGTCAAGAAATATATCCTCTTTCTAAAATTGAAACCTATGCCCTTCTCTAAGTATTGATTAACAGGTATTAAAGCTGCATCTAAGGTTGTATCTAAAGTTGCATCATTTGTGTTCATTTTGGTGTTTGGATGATTTTACTAGTAAATAATCATTAAAAAAGCCTTTCCTGACCCGAGTTATAAATTGTAAGTAATCACAATCACATCTATATGGGGTCTCCCTTGGCTTCTCAGCTCTATGTCATCATGAAGTGGGAAGTGATTTGTCATGGACTTGTTTCAATTTGATTTTGAAGTAAACAGAATATTAATCCTAGACAGGAGGCAATGGCAAACTTAATAAGCACATTTCAGTAAGAAAGATATTTTGATAACAGAGATCAGAATAAAGCAAGAGTTTTTAAGGGGTAACAAATAGCTATAAAAGTTATACACCAAGAAAGAAGTAGTTGCCTTCTGAATTATAGATTTAGAGACAAATACTAAGAGTACTACAAATAGCAAGAAAAAATGAATTGGCCTTGGATGAAATAAATTGAGGGGATGATCAGCAAGCAAAAACAACTATACTTTGAGCATGTGATGGGAGGAAATTTTGGACCAGAAACCTCTATTATGCTGGGCAAGGCTGAAAAATGTCTAAGAAGAGGAATACAATCGGGTAGATGGACAGGATCAAATAAATTATTGGAATGTCCTTGGAAGAGCTGCAAATTATGACTAGAAACAGATTGAGACGATGGGCATTTGTCCACGCAGTGACTTGGAATCAAACCAACGTGATGACACTTAATAACAGCTAAGTATCATTATCTGTCACACAATAAAAACCAAGTGTTATACAACGAACAGACACATACAGTCAGGTCCAGAAATATTGGGACATCGACACAATTCTAACATCTTTGGCTCTATACACCACCACAATGGATTTGGAATGAAACAAACACAATGTGCCTTAACTGCAGACTGTCAGCTTTAATTTGAGGGTATGTACATCCAACTCAGGTGAACGGTATAGGAATTACAACAGTTTGCATATGTGCCTCCCACTTGTTAAGGGACCAAAAGTAATGGGACAGAATAATAATCATACATCAAACTTTCCCTTTTTAATACTTCGTTGCAAATCCGTTGCAGTCAATCACAGCCTGAAGCCTGGAACGCATAGACATCACCAGACGCTGGGTTTCATCCCTGGTGATGCTCTGCCAGGCCTCTACTGCAAATGTCTTCAGTTCCTGCTTGTTCTTGGGGCATTTTCCCTTCAGTTTTGTCTTCAGCAAGTGAAATGCACGCTCAATGGGATTCAGGTCAGGTGACTGACTTGGCCATTGCATAACATTCCACTTCTGTCCCTTCAAAAACTCTTTGGTTGCTTTTGCAGTATGCTTTGGGTCATTGTCCATCTGTACTGTGAAGCGCCGTCCAATGAGTTCTGCAGCATTTGGCTGAATGTGAGCAGATAATATTGCCCGAAACACTGCAGAATTCATCCTGCTGCTTTTGTCAGCAGTCACATCATCAATAAATACAAGAGAACCAGTTCCATTGGCAGCCATACATGCCCACGCCATGACACTACCACCACCATGCTTCACTGATGAGGTGGTATGCTTAGGATCATGAGCAGTTCCTTTCCTTCTCCATACTCTTCTCTTCCCATCACTCTGGTACAAGTTGATCTTGGTCTCATCTGTCCATAGGATGTTGTTCCAGAACTGTGAAGGCTTTTTTAGATGTCGTTTGGCAAACTCTAATCTGGCCTTCCTGTTTTTGAGGCTCACCAATGGTTTACATCTTGTGGTGAACCCTCTGTATTTACTCTGGTGAAGTCTTCTTTTGATTGTTGACTTTGACACACATACACCTACCTCCTGGAGAGTGTTCTTGATCTGGCCAACTGTTGTGAAGGGTGTTTTCTTCACCAGGGAACGAATTCTTCGGTCATCCACCACAGTTGTTTTCCGTTGTCTCCCGGATCTTTTGGTGTTGCTGAGCTCACCGGTGCGTTCCTTCTTTTTGAGAATGTTCCAAATAGTTGTTTTGGCCATGCCTAATGTTCTTGCTATTTCTCTGATGGGTTTGTTTTGTTTCTTCAGCCTAATGATGGCTTGCTTCACTGACAGTGACAGCTCGTTGGATCTCATCTTGAGAGTTGACAGCAACAGATTCCAAATGCAAATAGCACACTTGAAATGAACTCTGGGCCTTTTATCTGCACATTGTAATTGGGGTACTGAGGGGATATCACACACCTGGCCATGGAACAGCTGAGAAGCCAATTGTCCCATTACTTTTGGTCCCTTAACAAGTGGGAGGCACATATGCAAACTGTTGTAATTCCTACACCATTCACCTGAGTTGGATGTACATACCCTCAAATTAAAGCCTACAGTCTGCAGTTAACGCACATTGTGTTTGTTTCATTCCAAATCCATTGTGGTGGTGTATAGAGCCAAAGATGTTAGAATTGTGTCGATGTCCCAATATTTCTGGACCTGACTGTAGGAGGGAACGATGAAGGCGGGAAAGGGCACATGCTTTACTTAATCCAAAGAGAAAAATATTTTGGAAAATCCACTTTCTCTTTCTGCTCTTTTGAAAACAAAGGAAGCCGAACACGTGAGGAGGCGTTACGCGTGCTTTACAAAGTACCTCCTGGAATAGGGCGCTGCACAAAACTAACATTGTCAATTTCGAAATGTTTCGTTCCCAGGGCAACCTGCGAGCTTGCCGTTGTATTTTCAAGAGTACCGCGTTAAAACGATCTAGCCCTAAAACGAAAGCGGAGATAGGCGACCCGGGGAAGGCGCGCGCGCCCCCGCTTTGCAGGCGGGGAGCCCCCGAGAACACGCCCGCAGGGCCCAAGGAGGGGACTGCCCCGCGCTCAGCTGAGCCGCCGCGGTGAGGCAAAGCACGGCACCTTTGGCTTTGCTCGGGGGGTACTCACAAGATCCTCCGAGCCATAACTCCCACTTCGCTCAGCCGGCGCCCTCATCCGCTGCGGAAGAGCGGAAGAATATCCGGGGAACGAAGACCGCATAGAGATAGGAAAGCAGACTCGCAACGGCGTTGAAGCGCTGCACACTTGAATTCAGCAGTTCAGCTTCTCTGTTTCAGCGCTGCAGGAAAGCGGTGAGAGCGGTCAGGAAGCTGCAAAGACGGGATTCGGGTTTCCATCGACGGGGTGAATTAAGGCGGCAGCACCAACTCTTCCTACCAAGCCTAAACCGTTCCCGAAGACACGAGTGAAGAGTCTCGGGTTGGACTCGCACGTGGTGGGGGAAGTACATTTCTCCGAGGTTTCAAACTGCGAGGCTATGAGAGCCCAAGGATCACCGTATGTAGCTTTTCTGTATATCCGCATCGAAAATTCAGAAATCAAAAAAGAAAGTGGCACCAATATAAAATTAAATACTCTGATTTTTTTCTCTCTCTCTTTTTTTAAACATATCTTTTCTGTGCACGGCTGTTAGCCCTGCTAGGTGGTTCAGGGTTAGTAGGATTGGCTAGCCTGGTCAGGTGACAGCATCTGGATGACCTTGACTCATCTCGAAGAATACTATGGAGAACCAGACCTGGAGGTGTCAGTCTTCAAGGTGAAGGGTTGGAAATTTGGGGAGAGTGAGGGGCACACCTCAGAATGATGCAATGGCAAACCACTTTACTACGTAGAGCAGGGTTTCCCAAACTGTGAGGTGTACCTTCCTTAGGGAGATGCAGACAGGGTCCAGGGGAGGTATGAAGAACCTTTTAGTTGTCCATTGTTACAATAAATCCACCTTTCCCAAAGTTTCATTGTATTGTTTTCATTGTTCATTTGTGTTCATTTTGGTGTTTGGATTTTTAGGGGAGGTGTGTACATTAAGATTATACTAAAGACTTATTCAAAAAAAACCCTTTAAACCTGGTTTTTCTCCCAAGCCTTGGACTAAACTGAATTGTGGAGCCCTCAAGAGTGCTCTATCTGATGTGGAGATATGTTGATTCTTCTATGTCAGTGTTCACCTTTCAATAAGTTGTTGTGTTTTATTTGTTTTTAATATCGCATGATGCCTAGAGTCATTCTGCATGTGGCATCTGCACAAAAATGTAAGAACAGTTTTGGAGGGTACTACACTAAACTCATAGATTGCACCATTTTTTTTCAAAAGGTTTTTTTCTAGGATTATTTGCTACTTGACCTGCAAATATTGAGATGACCACTAGATGGCAGGAAAGAGTCACAGAAAACTTCTAAGTCTTCTCTGCCATGTATGGATGGCTCAGAATATTGCAGCTCAGAGATGGTAGCACTAGTTCATGGATGGAACTCCTCAGTTCATATGCTCTTTGGCTACCCATCAGTCAGCAAACAGCTACACTACCCAGAAATTTGCTCTCCCTTTTAGCTATCTCTCTCCTGCCTCCATTGCTTCTGTTCCAAGCAAATCAGAGGCACACCCATGGGACCACCACTCTCAGGACTCATAGCAGAGGTTGTAATGCAACGTCTAGAAACTATAGCACTTCCACGCATACAACCAAAAGTATGGATCTGGTATGTAGACGACACCTTCGTTATAATAAAAAAGGAACAACTAGAGAAGACACATGAAACTATCAACAACATCTTCAAAGGAATAAATCACCAGAGAGGAAGAAAACAACAACACGCTACCCTTCCTGGATATCCACATCAGCAGAGGAAATGAGGGCAAATTAGAAACTCAAGTCTATCAGAAAACAACCCACACTAACCAAGTACTCCATTTCTAAAGAAACAACCCAACCTCCCACAAGAGGAGCTGTGTAAGAACATTATTCAAATGAGCACAAACACACTGCAGCAACCCAGAACAGCAGAAAAAGGAAACAGATCACCTATACAACATCTTCCAATAAAATGGATATTCACACAACTTTATCAAAAAGTGCCTGACCACTCAACCTACTACAGCACAACCAACACAAGCTATGAAAAGCATAACACTGCCATACATCAAAACAGCTCAGAAACAACCAACAGACTATTACAACCACATGGCATCTCCGTAGCACACAAACCAACTAAAGCCCTCCAAAACATCTTAAATAAACCAAAAGACCTAGTAGCCCAAGAAGAAAAAACAGGAGTCATCTACAACATACAGTGTAAGGACTGTAACAACCACTATGTAGGACAGACAGGCAGAAGGCTTGCAGAGCGCATCCATGAACACCAACTAGCGGACAGAAGACACAATGAAAACTCCTTAATCTCACAACACATGGACAGACATAACCATAATTTCAACTGGCTAACTGTCAGCATCTTAGACCAAGCTAAATCCAAAAATGCGAGGGAATTCTTGGAAGCTTGGTATTCAGACAAGGCAGCCAACAACAGGCACATAGAGATAAACAACATCTACACACTATTCAAAAGAGACAATAAAAAGGAAACAAAAGACCAGAACATCTCTTCACCAGCAATCATCACCCAGATAAGCAGAGATTAACACCAATATTATCACCAGATGTACAATCAAGCAATAAACAATACCCTAATCAAAGAACTACCAGGAAAAAAAAAAAAAAACAGGCAGGGCAAGCCACTGTATATAAACAGAGAGCAAATTCCACTCCCTTCTAGCACTGAAGATGTAACGAAACATTTGCAAGAAAACAACCAAACTCAGGGAAACCCAAGGATTCCATAGTTCAGCCCATAGTTCATATTCTCTTCTACTGGTATTACAAAGATAATAAGTAACAAAACCTAACAGATTTTACCACTTTGAACACAGTGGGAATAAGAAGGAAAGTAATACATAATATATTGTGGGGGGCAAGATTGGAAGATGAGCATAGTTTTAAAATGAGAGGAAGTAACTTCAATAAATAGTGCTATGCTGGTTACACTATTCTGGTAGCTGAAAATGCAAAGGATCTGCAAGGTCTAGTAATAAAAGTCAAGGACCATAGTGAAAAAAATGGGACTAAAATTAAATATAAAGAAGACCAAACTAATTATAAACAGGTATAGCAACCAGCCTTAGAACTGACAATAAGGATATTGAAGTGGTGGATAGCTTCTGCCTTTCAGGATCAACTATCAACAGTAAAGGAACCAGCAGTCAAGAGATATGCTACAGACTAGCACTTGATGGAATAGCAACAAAACCTTGGAAAAATATTCAGATGCCATGACATGTCTATACCTACAAAAATCAGAATCACAAAGGTTATGGTTTTTGCTATGAAGCAAATTTGGTCTTTGAAGAAGCAGAATAGAAATTGATGTTTTTGAACTTTGATGTTGGAGAAGACTCCTAAGAATACCATGGATAGCCAAGAAAACAAAGAAATGGATCATAGAACAAACCAGATTTCTCACGATACAGAAATGACCATGTTCAATTTATCATTATTTTGGACACAGTTTGGACACAGTTTCTGCATAGGGTTCAGATTGCTAGTTGAAGCGTGTGAAGCTGTTGACTTGTGGTAAATTGGCTTTACCTCATTTGTTTTTACATCTATTTATGTTTTGTGTTGTTTGCATTTTGATTTTACATATTATTGTCCACCCAGAGTTGCTATGGTGAAATGGATAGCCCTATAAAGTGAATTAAAATATAAAATGCAAAGACCTAGCTCTCTGAAGTACTTTGTAATACTGGGAAAGGTGACAAGAAAGAGTAAAAGGGGACAACCAGCAGCAAGGTGGATGAATTCAATTACAGCAGAAATGGGTGCACTTGAAGGACCAGGTTGGGGATAGATCCTCCTGCAGAGAATCTCTCTATGTAGTTTTCAACAGTTGACACTGACTTGATGGCACATAATAAATCAAACTACCTTAACAGTGGTACAGCTAAGGCAGTGTTGTCCGAACTTGGCCACTTTAAGATGAGTGGACTTCAACTCCCAGAATTCCCCAGCCAGCATGGCTGGCTGGGGAATTCTGGGAGTTGAAGTCCACTCATCTTAAAGTGGCCAAGTTTGGACAACACTGAGCTAAGGGATGCCTGGGGATGAAATCATGACAACATCATGGATACATGACAGAAAAAAGATGTTGCCAGGATATGTTTGTACAATGGTTAGGTACAGGTGGGAAGTGTGCAGCGTGTAGATCTGCCCTGTGGAGACACTATCGTACACACAGATAACAAAAGAAATGCAGCAAATTAGATTATTTGTGTGGATTTAAAATAAATTGATGAACAATCAATTGTTTGATTGTTTCCCTAAATTCCCTTCTTTCCCAAAACTGCAGATTGGAATATTTTTTCTTTTCCAAGTGATAGCATGGGATAGCTGATGCAAAGAAATGGGACAGCAAGATTTATAATGCTGCCTCCTATGGCAACTTTCATCCGAAAGATGAAACTACTGTAAAGGTTCTATGCAGCTCTTCACTTTTTCTAAATGTTCTATATAGCTCTTTACTTTTTCTATCTCTATAGGATCTTTTTGTAAATAAACTTTGTAAGCGCACAGATGTAAAAATATTGTCTATTCCACTGCCACCCCCTGGAGGTGGAGGCACTTACCTCACACATTTGTTATGATTTTGCAAGTTCTACCAAATTGGGAAAAGATAAGTATTATTTTAATTTTTGTTTATTTATTTGTTTTGTGCTTTGAGCTGATAACTCTTTTCTGTGGATTTTTTTATTATTTAAGCCTTCTATCCAGCTTCAGTGTAAGTCCATTTGAAATAATATATCTATATTTATAACTGAAGAAACAAGGGTATTGATTTGCAATTTTTTCAGGAATGTGGTTTTGCTGCTTATTTTGAGGAGGAGTGGGAAATTAATTCTCTACATGTCACTTGTAATTTCACTGAACTGTTTACATATAAAGTAAGGCTACCATATCTGGGCTACAGAAATCCAGATGAAGAATTAAGGAATTTTAAAGAGTTTTGTTGCGCCTATTGGTTATCTGGATTTTTGCAGCCCAGATAGGGTAGCCCTAATATAATCCCATGTCTGTTAGCAAGATCAGATCCTTAATATGGCAAATACTCTACTCCTGGATGTAATTTAGCAGGAGCCAGACTACATTCCAGGGTATCTATGGCTATCAGGAAAATCAGTTAGCTGCCACTGAGCCTCCAGATAGTTTAGGATGAGCTAAAATTCCCTAAATTAATTGGTTTATTTATTTCATTATTTATTTACCCACCCATTCTTTCTTTTGCAGAACAGTGTATCCGTTCTAATAACTATTCCAAAAGAGACTTTTTAAAATTCAGTCTTGCTAGGTGAAAGTGCAGACAGAGTTCAACACATCTTGACACATTTGATCCTCTATTCTGAAGGAGAATTCTAAGAAGATATGAAGCTTCCTGTATCCCAAAATGGCACTCTGGAATCCTACACATGGACAGTAGAGCTATAACCCATTTTTGCAGCTAGCATTTAAGCTATTCTGTAAGTGAACATTTGTGGGTTGCCACAATGCATCATACAAGCAACCAATTTCCCAGCATTAAATACATGCCGGCAATTCTTCAGAAAAAAAAACCTGTGTTTCAGCAGCAGTTTTTTTCTTGGTTTAGCATATCCTTGGCTTTAGAAATTGGAATGGGATTGTTTGAGATAAAAAGTTGTAGAAGCATATTCCCCATCTATCCCAGAACAGTTTCCAGAAATGACGGGGAGCATCTTTCATCAAAATACTCTAGACTATGGTCGATGGGGTTTATTTCCAGCACGTTATCCGCAAATGCACATTGCAATTTGTGTGTTCGCTGTCTCAATAATAGGAACATGCCAAACTACCTGGCCAGGTGAGAAGAAAGTGAGTTATCACCTGGAAGTGGCTCAAGGAGATGACTTTCCCATCACTGGTTGCCATGCAATCCTTTAAACTGGAAAATGCCAGGGACTCAAACCTTGAACATGCTTGCAAGGAATAAGATTTATATGATTCTGGCCAATTATTGTACATGGAATAGAAGGAGCCAAACTGTTAACTGTTTTATTCACAGTTTATACAGGTATTATAGAGCAGCAAGCAGTCTGAGAAATCCATCTTAAGCAATTTCAGGACCATTTCTGTTACTTGGTACCTCAAATGGTTTTAATCATTCCCAGGAATATTTTTGTTAACTACTTCACACGTTCTATAGATACCTTCTGAAATTGTGTGGGATTGAAGCAGGGCAGAGGTAGAGTACGGGAATTCCCTGACCCACGAATATAATGATGAATTCAACATTGTACTTCTTTGTGGATTTTGAAGCAAAGGATGCTCTATGAGGCACACTGACTAAGCTGAAGAATTCCCTTTTTGTGTGGAGAAATAGTTCTGCAGAGGATAGCTAGGCATATAAGGAATCCGAAAAGGTTGTTAGGAAAAAGATTGAAAATAAAACTTCCAATACTGTATTGTCAGTAGAGAAATCTAAGACGTATTCACACCTGGAATTCTGGTCATTTCAATGCAAGTATATATTGTGTAGAAATAAGCAAGAAAAAATATTAGAGAGCTTTGGGTATGGGCTACTGATGTGCAAGAAAAAGGTGAGTGATTAGCATATAAAATTGTGCATGGTCTAAAGGGAGTAGGGTATCTTTCTTAATAATACAACTTGGGAGTCACCTAATGAAACTGCATGATGGGTAGCTCAGAAGGAATTCTTCAATCCCAGCTGTGGGGTTGCAATCACAAGATGGCATGACAACCATTAATTTAGACTGCTTTAAAAAGGGATTAGACATACTCAAGATGGAGAAGGTGATCAATGGCCATATTGCCCTCAGAATAATAGGCATTACATTTTAGAACAATAGCCTTCTTCTGCAGAACACTGTATAACCAGATGTCTATGGAAAACCCACAAGCAAGGCTATGCATGCAAAACCACAGTGTGCAGCCATTTCCAACCCCCCCCCCCTTTCTTCTAGAGGTCCAAGGTGGCCAAGGTGATGGTGACTTAAGAATATTTATGGTAAATAACTGAAGACTAGAAATGTTTTGCGAGCCAGTTTGGTGTAGTGGTTAAGGCATCAGGCTAGAAATCGGGAGACCATGAGCTCCATACCCGCCTTAGGCACAAAACCAACTGGGTGCCCTTGGGCCAGTCACTCTCTCTGAGCCCTAGGAAGAAGGAAATGGCAAACCACTTCTGAAAAACCCTGCCAAGAAAACTTTAGGAACTTTTCCAGGCAGTCGCCAGGAGCATAAAAAAAATAAATAACTGACTTGAAGGGAGAAAAAAAATATGTTTTAGCTTGGATATCTGTATGATTGCCCCCTCCCCTCCTTTATTTCCCTGATTTTTCCATTGGGCTGTTTTGGCTTTAGAAGTGCAATCTTATGAGTTCTTCATTATTACATAGGCCAGTGGGGTTTACTTTTGAATAAGCATACTTAGGATCAGCATTTAAGTTATACATAAATAGCTTACAGTCATTGGTGGATGTAAACTAGCATACATTTATTTACTTCAGTGGTCCTTTGCCAGATTTTATTGACAAGGCCAATAAATTCCAGGGTTTGGTAAATGAATCATTATAATGGAGAAAAAAGAATGGCTAGACATGAGTTGCAGGTCTGAAGTATATTATTGACTACACTTTATTTACAAGACCAAAGGATTCATACACTGCAATCTGTGTGGCAGCGTAGGGCTGGAATTAGGAAAAGACACGCATGGAACAATAGGTGTCAGCAGGGAGTCATCATCATTCCAGAGCTGAGGTTCTGAAAGATGTGGGCACCCTTGAAATAAGGAGTAGGCAATCCAGGCTGGTGTTGCAACTGTGGTTTTGTTCAGGCAAGAGAGAGGAATTGGTAGTTAAACAGGGAAGATGAGCCAGCGATGTTTGGCCATGCCACCATTGATGAATCTTCCTGCAGGCACCTTCCAGATCTTTACTTCCAGCGTCCTCCAACTTTGCCCTTGGCCCCAGCCTTCTTGCTGCTGTAATACAGATAGGAGAAAAACATGTCTTGCTGCTGTAATACAGATAGGTTACCAGAGCTGTAGCCTTGACCTCCAATTCTTGACCTTGCCTTTTCAGCAACAAGCTCGTCATTTCATGTCACTCTAACATTGGATTAGAGTAGATGAAATGCCAATGTGTTATCAGATCCATTTTGCTCGTCTCTTAATCAGGGAATAGCCGCTGGCAATCTTTTCAGACCTGGCTCCTGAACTATTTTATCTCACTTCAAAAAACCCTATCAAGTATGTGACAATCAACATGTGGTTTAAAAATAAGGTAACAGTTGCCTGAGTTCTAGTCAGACTTGTCAGAAATGTAAGTCCCATACTTGAATGGCAGAGCTGTCTTTGAATTTTAGATGCGATTATAATTGTGCATTAAAACTATTAAGTGGTATGATTTATATTAAGACTCTGCCAACTTTTTAATTTAGTCTGAACATCCACAAAGTGGTTGTGTTAGCTCCTAGACAGAGTGATCACCATGAATCCTTTAAATATTAATGAAAACTAGATGCAGAGTTGAAACATGTCATATTCAGAACATTTCTGATGAACCATGATAGTCCACAAAGCAGTATTTTCCAAAGTAGCACAACTTCCTTTAAACTTGAATCATGATAAACAACTTTTTCTATAGTTATGGGGCAAAATTGTCATCTTTAAATTGTGTGACTATAGTTGACAAGAATTCAAATTGTTTCATTTTGCATGCAAAAGAAACAGCATCTGAAACATGCAAAACTTACCTTAATTATGAGCTCAGTGCACTGATACGTTCCAAATAAGTACATTAGTCTGGTGTTAGAACACTGACCCTTGTCCCAGCAACAAATTCCAGCTGCAATGCTATTATTGGCATGCTGTCTATCCTTGGATGGTACTAGAAGTTACTGAAGAAGCTACATTGGATTAATAGCCAGGTGTTTGGTAAATTGGAGTTTAGATTGTTTGCTATTTAGGACACTTCCAATATAGATTCTTCCAGGGAACAGGAGAGGTAGGGAGATATAACAGCAAAAGGAATATCTTTAAAGCTTACATGATATCATTGGTGATTTTTCTCTGTGGTAGTTTCACATATGGGAACATTTGTCAGTGACATCAGCATTCATACATACACAGAGCGAATACTTTACCTGTCATTTAACGTAGGACACTTTTTCCCTCTGAAAACAGTCTTAACCCTCAGAGACAAATGGCTGTTGTGTGTCTTCTCATGATAATAGACGTATTTGCACTCTAAACCTATATTTATATGCTGCCATATGTTTCAGTAGTGCCCACAAGTATCAATTATAAAAATACCATGTTGATGCAGTTGGCAGATTTGGTATACCTTATTTTTGTTAGTTTCTTTTCCCTTCAGTATTTCTGTGTAAGACTTTGCAGCCTGATCATTAGCTTATACTCTCTAGCATTCCTCTTAGCATCATTGTGCAGACCTTGGTATAACCAGGATCCAACACAAACATTCTCAGCTCTTGTTCAATATTCTTTTTTATGTTTTTTCTTATTCTAAAGAATAAATGGCACATCATCCTAAATAACTTTCAGCATGCCCTGTTACCTTTAAGACAGCACAATTTTATCTGGATTGCCTCCGGCTCTGCAATAAGGATGATACTGTTTATGAATCAGAAGGGCCAATTAAGAGCTATCAGTGAGCCTGGAGCACCATTCATTGAACGATGTACATAGTATGAAAGAAAAACTAGAATTATATCTATTCTATGTAGCCAGACATATTAACGGACTTGTTTTCCTTCCAGCTATGAGAAGGGAAGTTCTGAGAGTTCATCCCTCCCTACAGTCATTTCTTCCCGAACTATCCACTCTCAGCCCTTGCTTTCATTTGATTACTGTTTCCGCTGCCGCTCCCTTTATCTCTGGGGCATTAGGTTTCTGAATGGACACATGCAGCAATGAAACTATGGAACAAACCAAGCAGGAAAGAATTGGAATTAGATAAGGAGGGGAAATAAGACTGTATGATGCATGAAAAGAACCCACTGGCCATGCCACATAATGTGCATGTGGCAGTGGCAAATTTGAATATTAGTGTTATTAGATCCTGTTCCTTACAATCTCAGAAAGTATGCTTTCCACGCCAACACAAAGAGCAGCATATTGGCAGGTGAGCTTCACTGAGATTGCTGGAAAAGGAGAGGGTTCTTTTGGGGGATGATTATAGATTCATTTCAGTTTCACCAATGTATTTTTTAAAGGAAAGAAAGGAGTGGGTTTTAGTCATTGTGCTTTTCCACTTCGTTCCCTTCCGATAAGAAAACAGTGGTAAGAAGACTGAAGTGACTACTGCAAACAGCTGGATATTCCAGCTTTCCGACTGGAAAAGGAATGTGTGTACTTACTGTTTCTGGGCCTGATCAATCCGATTTCTGAAGGTGGTAATCTGCAAACAAATACGACTACGTTTTTAAAAATGGCCTGCTTCCCATTGTGGAGGGAGGGTTTTACCAGCTGTTTTGCCACAGTAAAATGCGGGCAGGAGATTGGTGGATTCCAGAGCAATAAATACACAAAAGAAGTAAAAGCTGAAATAATGTATTCAGCAAAACATAGCAGAAGAAGAATTTTGACTGCAAAGCATCAATAGGCAGGAAATGTTTACAGACAAGACAAGAAGAGGAATATAAAAACAGGACAAAATCTCACATCTCTTCAGTAGCTAGGAACCCCTCATCCTTGTCCAAGGCAATTATGGATTTCCCCCAGATTTATTCCAGCTAGCGGATAGCATCTTTCCTGGGTAGGTTTATGCTGAGCTTCAAAATACTTAAGTTCTTTGTCATCTTTATACTTTTACAAAATATAGGAGGTATAAATAACAAAATACCTGGAGATGGTTTAGTGGTATACTTTATCAGTAGCTTGCATTAAACTCTGACTTCTGAATAACTGACAAGGATCAGTAATCTATTTTTCCTTCTTGAGGTGTTGAACTAGGGAGTACACGCTAAAATAATCTCTGCCTTTTTGTATCAAGTTCCAGGTTTCTGAAAGCTTACAGTATATAATGTCCTTGTCAGGCCTAGCCCAAGGAACTCCTGGAGACCGTGTAGGTTCAATCAGCAAGGTTTATTAGCTAGCGCTTATTTACAGAATCTTTTCAGACTGACCAGTAGTTCCCAGGCACAACTCTCTACTATCTTCTGGAATGTTTAGGGATGCGCCAGCTTTCTCCGCTTATCTCCAGAGCATTGCTCTGGAGATGAGAGCACCGTTTTCACCCCCCTTCCTCCATTCCAGTCCATCACAGTCCTGTTGCAAACTCATCCTAATTACGTGCATTTGTTGTTTATACTTCTTGCCTAGTAGCTAACAAAACTTCATGTGAGATATATCAGCCCAATCATCCTCCCATCGCTGCCAGCTGCCTGGCCTTGGCAAAGCACTGTTAAAAGAAAGAATTAAGCGTCTCAAGCTAAATTGCATGAAAAAATGACCAATGAAAGTGGAGGGAAGAGAGTTATTGAGGCCTGAGTTTTTTGAAAAAGCTAAAGCTTTAATTAGCTGTACTGTGCACACACATTAGAAGAGAGGCCATTTTATATAGTAAAGGGCTGGGGAAAATGGGCACGCCATTTAAACCTCCTTGCTATTACAATTGTCTTCCATTATAGCCCTCCCCCTACCAGGAAAACCGGTTGAGTTGCAGCTAAGATAGAATTTTATTTTATTTTACTTTATTTTATTTTATTTTATTTTATTTTATTTTATTTTATTGAGAATGAAAAAGAGAAATGAATTGGCAGAAAACTTACTAAATGTGCCATTTTCATAACATAAATGGTAACAGGAACCAAGATCTCCAATGAACAAGGTTTTTTTTTTTTTTTAAGATAAAAGGTAAACTTATACAAATGAATTAACAAGATTACTTTTTTTATACGTAAAAGGTAGAATCATGTAAATTCTGGTTCAAACAATATATTAGGAAAATTCATATTTAATTTCGGTGTTTGAACTGAATAATTGAATTGAACTGAGTTGTTCTGATTTAATTTTCCAAATCCATTTGAAAAAGCTGCTTCCTCAATCAGTATATCTTCCAATAAATTCTGAAGCCTCTGATTTAATTCAGAAAGTCATTTTCTGTCCCCTTTTATGAATTTCCAAGTTAGTATTTGCACAGCCCTAATTATCTTGGGACATCTCCTGAAATCCTTTTCTTAGATGGTATGATCAAGTTGTAAAACATGAAATCAAAACACTTTCTGCCCACCTCAAGATTGTATTTGTTATAGCTGTGTGTGCATGTCCATACGTCCATATATGTATGCTATTTTTCTTAGTTTGCTCTTAATTTTGTTTGGGTTGCTTTTCTTTTTAACTCTCTGTTATTGTTCTTTTGAGTTTGGTTTCTCATTTTTCCAAAACAAAGGAGAAAAAGAAGAAAAAAACCTTCTGAAAATTGGATTGGGCTTGAGAGTTTGAAAATGCTGTGATTCCAAATTAGCCCTAAGAAAAATAATTGTTCCTGATTTTTTTTTTTTTTTTTTTTTTGCAAATTGTGGTCAAGAGGATGGATATTGATTTGTTTAATTGATGAAGGGCTAGAAATAGAAACGCTCTAAAGCTATAAGTAAACCAGTGAAGAAATTTGCTTAGCAGTAATTCATTCTTGGGGTTAATACTGAAAAACTCCATATTCCCTGGGAGGTGCTACACTGAAACGATGACGGCCACTTCAGACTCCATGTAAAAAACAAAAGGGGGGGGGAGGTAAAGAACATGACATGGAAATTGTTGGACATTACTAGGCTAAGAAGTTTCCAAAAGTCTACTCCAGCAATAGAAATTTTTCCTATGGATAATTCAAAATAGAAAAGCTGTCAAGAATATTTGAAGAAATAATCCATCTAAATAAAGCCATGTCCTCATTAGTGACTTCATAATATCACCCAACCATCACTGAGATGATATAACTTGTCTCATTATTGTTATTTTGGCACAACAGTGGCTGGATGCCTCTAGAATCCAGAAGATGCGATAAGCTGCTATTGGGCAAATTACATAAAACTTCATTTGTTACCATATCAACACAATTAATTTTTCTCATGGTTTCCTCTCATGCCATCATAATAATCAAGACTAAGCCAGTTGGGTGAATTCTTCTCACCTCTCACCTCAGCTGAAAGGAAAAGAAAGATTTGTATGACTGACTTAACTCTATCCTTGTGATTCTAATCATCATTAGGCATGAGAAGAAGCAAAGAAAAGCAGCCCTTCTGTTTCTGTGAGGATACAGGCTGGCTAATAGAAATCTGGGTTTTTACAGCTGTGCCAAATCTGGGTTTTTACAGCTGTGAACAGGCACTTTCTATTGGAAAGCGATCCTGTTCGTTCACAAACCAAGGTAGGGCTTTCCAAAGAGTAAAGGAAAGAAATATTCCAGGTAGTAGGGAAGAAAGGCCAGAAAGCATGCTGGAAATTTAAAAATCATTTTCCAGGTTTTTGGCAGTTCCAATTTGATGAGGTGGAAGTGCTTTAATTATAATAGAAATCAAAATATAATTTCCGACTCAAGGAAATAAAGAGGAGTTGAAAACATTTTTTAAATGTTACCATTGTTTACATTATGTTCCTTAATATTCCCATTGCTTTGTTTGCTATGCAGTAAACATGCTGCTTTCATCTTAAGAGACAGCTGGCCAACCGAGCGTAGTTTCTTCTTTCATTCTTCTAAGCAGTTCTAACATTAATTTTGCACCAATAAAATTTCTCATACTGTAAATTCACAATGCCCAAACCATAAGGTGTCTTGTTCACCATCTTGGGTTCCCAGGGTGGGGCTTTCTTCCATGACCAGCAGAAACAAGAGACTCCAACAATGGAAGCAACAGGACAACATGAAAAAGGAAAGCTTGGCTGCCCAATATACTTACTCACTTACTTGTAGGCTTTGAACATGTGCCTTGTGGAATTGAGGACACTAATACTGAGTCTTCCTCTTAACCAGGTGTTTGATTACCAGGCTAGTATTGGTGCTTATGACTTACCTTCTTTTCTACGTGTGAAGTAAGATAAAAATAAAGACAATAGGCCTGGCACTTGGATTCCTGGGTATCGAAGATGGGTAAGAAATAGCTCAAAAAGCAGTGCTTCCTTTATTTTGCCTTCTTATGAACTTTCCTTGCTACCCCTGTTATAACTCAACTGTTCTCAGGGTAATAGCAATTTTCACTTTAATTCCACAACTCTTTTTTAAAATGAAAAACATAGGAGTTGTTTTGGTGGATCAGAATCAAGATCCATCTCCCTGTTCAGCCTTCCCTGGTTGTGATTTAATGCCAGTTCAAATCAACTGCAGCTAATTTACTCAGTTGTCAAGGAAAATGGGAACTGTCATTCCACAACTTCTGGCACTGCTTCCATATCTCTGACATAACGCAACAGATTTCTCTAAATTTGCAAGACAAATCTGAAAAGACTAGTCTCTGATCATTCAGCTTGTTTTCTGGCTCTCACCCGCTCTCTGGTGTGGATTTTGCATAAATATAAATATAAGCAAACAAAAGGCCCTTCTGAGCTGCTAGCTGATCTTTCTCACCTGTCCTTCCCTCCCTCCCTCCTTCCTTCCTTTCGTGAGAAATTACCATGGATAATTTGAAGACCCTGATGGTACAGAACTCTTGAAAATGATTGTTTGCTTATTATTACTGGTATTTTTATACCCCCAGCTGAAAGTGACTCCTTAGAGTTTGGTCTATAGAAATTATTTTTCTATGGCACTGCAGTCACTCTATGAAGCAGGAAACTATGACAACAATTGGATGGATAGATCACTCTCAGGAATTGATTTCTCTGCTGGTATCACTTTGTTTGCATTGTCCTGCCTTCATTTAGAACAATGTTTCCCAACCTTAGCTAGGGAATTCTGGGAGTTGAAATCTACACATCTTAAAGTTGCCAAGATTGAGAAACACTTATTTAGATGACCAACAATCTTTCCAACCTGCTGCCCTCTACTGCCTTTGGCTATGCTTCCTGGATTCTGGGAGTTGAAAGCCAACACATCAGGCTGGGGAAGGCTGATCCACAGAATACAACACTGAACCTCCATTCAACTATTTAGCTTGCTCTGAATTAATAGGATAAAGGTTGATGAGAAAGAAAGAAAGAGGAAGAAATGTGGCTATTTCTTGTTTGCTAAGCCAGGAATTAAATGCCAGCCTGTTGTCTACCGATGTATATTTCGAGTTCCCAGTCTCCCAACATGCAGGAGCCTCATGCATGTAAACATCTTTTTGGTGCTTATATCATCTGGGTGAACTCATTGTACTTACAACCTGGCCAGTGCCTGCACCCTGCAACGTAGTGATAAAATCTAAGAGAGATTAAGATCATTATTGGCTTTGGGGATCTTAACAAACTAATTTTTTTTGCAATACATACTCAGAAAAAGATAAACATTCACCTTTTAACACTCTCAGAAGTCTCTCATTGTCTTGTGCATTTCAAAGGATTATCTCAACATTATAAAAGCAGGCAACTGCTCTAAGAGGGCTGCCTTATTCTTTCCTATTTTCAAAATCAAATTCCAAGCACAGCAGAGAAATAACAGGATATTTTCTGCCCATCTGCACAATCTGCCAGTTCTCCTTGATTCCTAAGCTTAATACCTTGTGTTCCCTACATGCAGAGTGTAAAGCATGTACCATTACCTATGAGCAATATAATGTGCAATTGGATGGCAAATTACATAGCTCCATCCACAATAACAGAATTAAAACATAGGCAGGGTAGCTGTAACCATGCTCACAGTTTGAAGACAAATTTGGAGTATTTTCTTCCACATGAAATGAAGAAGATATAATCTATACCCTTTTTTAAAATGGTGACTATCTTGTAGCATTCTTAAGATAACAGAAGAGAATGGTGCTTTTCTGCCTACATGAATTCACATGCAGGTAAGGCCGGAGAGTTAACAGAGGCGGGAGACATCAGAAGTGGGTTTAGTATTGGTCTCATAGATATTTCAATGCAATGCTGACACTGTTTATGGATTTATAGAGATTATGGGCTCCCCTGCTTGGCTTCTGTGATGGAGTATAAAACCATGAATAAGTCATCTGGTTTATGAAGATACTTCAAAAAGAAAGACAGGCACATTCATTAATATGACAGTTATTTTGTGCTATTTGCAGGCACATCATGAGGAAATATTTAAGTGGAAAGCAGAAATCCACCCTGGGTGTATAATTGAGAAGTTATCAGCCTGGGATGAAAATCTGAATTTTGTTGATAAATATTCAGAATAGTATATGGACTTTTATGGTCTTCAGCCCAGTTCTCCCTTAAGAGTATAACCAATTTCACCCTGGAAATAAACAAAAATCATAGCTGAGATATCTTTTTCTACTCACATCGTATTTTTGTCTCTTGATCTTCTCTAAATACTCATATTTTTCCATCTCCAGCTGATATAGCCAATCCCACAATTCTTTGGCTTTATCCCTATTTATTTGTGGAAAAGTAGAGATATAACAAAGAATGAATTTCATACATCCCATCTTCTGTACAACTCAAAAGACCAGGAACTATAGAGAATCAGTTTTACATAAGCTCAGTATTTCCTAAATATGAAGTGGCCAAGCTGGTTGGGAGATTATGGGAATGGAAGTCCAACACATCTGGAGAGTTCTAGTTTGTGGACGTAGTTAGTCCCCTGTGTAACTTCTCCTTATGAGGAATTATTTGAACACCTAAATATCAACAGAGAGCTTGACCACTTCATTACTTACCTTATCTCTGGATGCTTAATAAACAAACTGAAATGTCTTGGGCCCCGTACAGATATTTGGGAGAATCTTATTCTTTACTTTCCTCCTTTCAAATACATGTTCATTTATTCTTATTCCCTGCTTTCTGTTCATTGGTCAGTTGCCTATCCATAACAGGACTCCTTCTCTTACCTTGTACCTGCTAATCTTATTTAGGAATATTTCATGTGCCCTTCTGAGAACCATATCCATACATGTATTAACAGGAATGATTAAAAATATATGCAAAATGATTTCTCTTTACAAAAGCCATGCTCATTAAATAAGTCTTGCCTTTCTATATGCTTGAACATCTTAGCTTTAATAAGTTTTTTCATAAATTTATCTGAAGCACTACTACTTTCATGTTTTTACTATCATGAGATTAAAACCTCTTTAACCAATTTCTTCCATATTTAAAGAATATTGTATTGTTGATCTTACGCTTATAAATAAGATGGCCATCAAAATCTCTATTTTGCACCCAGACATTATTCCCAATTTTATTTTATTTGTCCTTTAAATGTAGAGGCCGTATCTGCTGCCCATTGTAGATTTTTAGTTAAGCTGTAATTTTAAGATGAGTCTTCTATTCTTCTTAAGATTTACTAATGTTGTAACTGCAGGCAGAAGTTATAATTTAATCTAGTATTTTTTGCACTATATTGGTTATTTATACATTAATGTTAAATGTAAACTCTATTTTGATACTGTTCATCAGGATTAAATATTCCAGGTTCTACCATTATGAAAGGAATAAAAAATTCCCTGAATTCTTATGAATAGCAGAATGTTGTTTTCTTAAATATCTTTCTTAAATTTCTCCTATAAAGCCCTACTTTAATACTGCAAAAAGTACTTAAAAAAAAAGCTGACTTCTTCCATTCCACACAAACTTAATCTTGTATGCAGTATTGACTGGGGGGGGGGGGGGATATATTTTTTTACCTCAGCTTGTCTTCACCAAGGTGGTCAATATTCAGAGGTTTGCGTCTCTCTGCCAAAATTTTCTTCTTCAGTTCCCTTGCAGTTTGTTTCTTTCCTCTCTTTTGATCGGCCTGTGAAGAAAGAGTTTAAAGATTATCACTGGATGCATCCCAGTGAAGGAAATGATGAAGAAAGTCAAAATTTGGCACATACTAGAGCAGTAATCCTCAACTGTAAAAGTGCTAGATCGCAATTCCTATCATCCTCTATCAATGCACTAGACATACTGGCTGGGGATGAGAGGGTTGTAATCTGGCATATTTAGATGCTATCAGGTTAGCAAAGTCCGCACGAAAGTCATCGTTTCCAAGAGTTTGCCAACATGCCTACTTTGCATGCCTTTCTGATTCAATGCAGCCATAAGAATTGTCCCTCATGGTTGAAGAACCATTAGAACAAGGCTCTGGGAGGTTGTGAGCCCAGCTACATACAGTAACAAACAAATCAATCTAACATGTTACAGGGTTCCCAAAAGTCTGCTTCCTTGCCATTCTTTGAAAAACAGCCTCCTCCCCTCACTCTTCACCCAGATAAAACTGCATTCCACCTTGGCCCTCATGGGTCTGTGGGCCTTGGCTTCTGCATAGGACAAACTGCTTACTACCCCTTGCCTCCTAACTCCATCTCACTCAGCTCAGGAAAAGGCCTCAAATGCAGTTTTGCTTCTCAGGATTTGCTGGGATTACTCATTTCCCAGGGCTTGCTAGTGTAGCACTAGGGTAAACCAAAGGCTTTTATGCTTCTTCCATGAAGGAAGAGTTTGTTAACTTGCAAAGCACTGGAAGCTCTCAGGGACAGGAAGTAAACTCAGAAGGATGGCAAGTCTGAAACAGAAAGACTGAAGCAGCCAGGCAGCACTGAGTTCTCAGGACTATTTGTTAGCTCACAGTAAACACATTTGGAAGCCATGAATAATGAGATAAAGAGACATATTTCATGAAATTCCATATGCAGAAAGGCTCTGCCCTTGTAAAGATGGTAATATTGAAACATGAACTTATGTTCTGCTGCATTGTAGCTTCTATTAAGACATGCATGAAGCGCTATTAACATCGCTTCTGATCCTATTTTTGGGACAGACTGAAGAAATTTATGTTATATTTTTACTGGCAGATAAGGACACCAAAGTAACTCTCACTGTTGAAAAGTTTGTTTTTGTGACTTGTAAACCTCGCATATTGCTGATAGCAAAACAGTACAAGCATGATTGTACATTTTTATCTTGTATGCTTTATTTTATTTTGTATGTTCTATTTTGTAACTGTATTCTGTATATTTTATTTAGTAAATCTTATTTAGTCTGGGTCGCTGACCAGTAATAAAGAATATGATTTGATTTGATTTGATTTGATTTGGTCATAGTGGGAATAGCAGGCTGGCTTTAAACTACATTGGGAATGAATCACAAATGGAACCAATAGTGACATTGGAAGAGCTCTTTAACACAAAGTGGTTTGCTTCATCGCAGACTTCCACACAACTTTCTTTCACAGAAATTATCTTACATAGGTAAGCTCCAGATGAAAAATCTGGAACAGCAATAGCTGTATAAATTCCTTTGGGGGGGGAGGGAATCTCTATCCCATATTTAAAAAAGAAGGGAAAAAACCCCCTTAAAACAGAGACTAGCGGTTCCTTCATGTGGTAAACTTCTTTGGTCTCTTCTTGAAAGTGAAAGGTTTTGCCATTGTAGAATTAAAGAATTCCTAGAAACTCTTGGATAACTTTCAGATCAGCAGTGCTTATCCCTGATCACATTCTGATTTTCTCTGCTCATTAGTAGATTTACCTTAGCCAAATAGCTGCTGTATGTGGCACCCATAGAGGACAGAGCTTTCTTCTTCTTCAGGTCATCTTCAGCCCTCCTCTTGGCATCTTCTTCCTCTCTTCTTGCCTTCTCCTCCTGTGAAACAGAAAGTAGGAACAAACTCTGCTTCATACCTGAGACTCACAAAGGCAGAGTAGACAATTTGGGTCTTGGACATAATTTTTTGGGAAGTGTGAAGATGAAGCCAAAAGTAATAACCACAACTCTTCACAGATAATTCTACATTCAGGACAATGAGATATCAATGAGAAAAAGCTGCAGATAGACTCACAGCAAGTCTGGCCTGACGCTCCTTTTCTTTCTCAGCTCGGATTCTTTGTTGATCAGACCTCTCAGCTCTACGCTTCTCCTATGCATTGCACATAAAAAGAGAAAAGGCAGTAATTTGATTAGAACTATATTCATGTAGCTGGCTAGAAAAAAAGGCTTTGAAAAATTTCCCTGAGGATGAACAGTCCAAACAGATTAAATTGCAATCAGTATTAAGATCACAAAAATGTTCTTAGGCTGATACACTGATGAAACACCTCAACTCAGATGCATCTGAGTCAAGATCAATAAAGTTATCTAACATCTATAATACACATGAATGCAGCTTTGAGACAGCACTACAAGAATTACTTTTCTTATGTCTCAAATGACCAATAACACAATTAGTGTAAGAATTATATACTATCCTTTCAAGCTATATGAAACCGACATATAGACACTTAGATGAAGACATGGCTACTCATAAAAATTCTCTCTTTCATGCAACTTATGGTCAGCAAAAAATATCCTTGGGTCCATTAACATTTCATTTGTCTTCATGGTCTATCCTCTTGGTGAAGACCTTACCATAGTCGACTACTTCAGGAAAACTTACAATTCTGTCTTTAAGGGCCATTAGTTCTTCTTCTTCTTTCTTCCGGCTTTCAAAGTGACTATCAATCAAAGCTTGAAGCTCAATCAAGTCTTTGTTCTGCCTTTTCTTTTGAATGTCCTGGAGAAAGAAAGGAGGGGAAACAATGTTCCATGATGCCAAGTATAATCATTGGGATGATATAGATCCCCCCACAGAAAGCTTTTACATATTCTCATTCATTAGAACCCCAATCAGTTATTTCTCCTCATGATTACGGAACTTAATCAGAAAATATTTTCGTAATAAGATAGAAACCACTTTCTTGGCTAAAATTTAGACTGGCAAGACAAGAGATTCATTGGAAGAACCAACAATACTCACATCAAAGTCTACTTTCTCACCCTCTGGGATCTTAGGTGCAGTCAACCTTTGTGGATGTTACAAAGAGAAAGGAAAGTATGTAAGTTCCAGAGCAAAATATTTCAGAAATAAAGAGAAGAGATGTTTTTGGAAAGATTTGCTTGTATGACAATTTAACTGAAATAAAATTTGCCCAAATACTATTAAAGAAAATCATAACTGCAGGATTTGGGATGTTGAACTCAAAACTGCTAATGGGTCTGATGCACTGCCTAGCAGCAATCATATTTTTCTTCTAGTACAAATTATTAATTCTACAAACTATCAGTTCCAATTCTATTAGATATAGAAGCATCAGAAATAGTTCCACAAGTTCTAAAAATTTGAATGTAATAATCATGACTAAGTTGACTTTTTGGTCTGTTGAAAGCATTGGCTCTCTAGAAATGAATCTGGATGAAGATGTCGTGTATCTCTCATTTCATTAAGATGTAGTCCTTTAAGATGGAAACCTAAAGTGTGATCTTTTTTCTGACATCCTGATTGACCAAATAGCTTGTTTGTTTGTTTTTCCTGATATAACTCTTCAAAGCACTAAATAAATACTTGTGCTGACAGTCAGTCTCCAAATTAATCTTCCCTAACTTGGTCCCTTCTAGATTGCAATTCCATAATCTCCAGTCAACAGGATCAACAATTGGACATTCTGGGATTTGTAGTCCCAAAATACCTGCAGACATGAGGTTAAGGACAACTGTTACGAAATATCCACTAAGATTAGCTTTCTGCATACTACTAGGTGGATTACATATACATCTAATTGCAGAAACTTCTTTCATATTCAAGGGAGATCTTTACATTTCATTCTAAGAGGAAGTATGAAGTATTTGGAAATTACAGATAAATATAGCCAGCTAAATGTGAAGGACACTGATTATCTAACTGGCCATCCTAATTTACAACACATGAACCATAAATATTTAAAACCAAAGAACTTTACAAGTATTGTTATAATATTGCTACATTAAACATCTCCTAAACTTACGTTGGTACTGGTACTCTGGGCTTCTTCTCTAGATATAGCAAAGCAGGAAAGAAGCAGGAGAGAAAAGGAAAAAAAAAAAGATGAAGAAAGAAACTAGAACAGAATAAATCCTATTTCATTTGCTAAAAGCAAAACACATCTAATTTTATGTAATTAAATATATTAATTACACTTCTGACACTTCATAAAAGCATACTCTCTGACAAACTAATGTTACTTAGAAGAGGAAGAATTCAGAAACATAAAAGAGCAATCTGCATGAAAGCTTCAGAATAATATTCAGAAGGCAACAATTTCCTTTAATGATTGCACCTAGTTTTCAAAATCTAGTTATCTTCAATAACCACATACAATATACATGAATTCAAAGAATTCAATAATGCAGTGATCTTATTGCCTTTTCTTTCTATTTTGGTTTTGTGGTGAGATTTCAGCAGTAAGAAGCTCACAGCTTCTTGGACAGAGTACTTTGTACATAGTCTAAGTTGAAAAAAAACTGATCGTTCTACTTCTGAATGTATAAAACACCTAAGGTATATGCTGTAAGTGACTGAAAAAATGTTATATCATCCATTCAGTTCAAATCCAATAATTTTAAAGCAAAACATGATTCTGTCCTTCCCCGTCTCTAAATGAAAGCAACATTTAATAGCATCAGCCTTAAAATAGAAAATTTGCTTTGGAAGGTGATAAAGCTGTGTAAGAATTGCCTGAAAATTATATGAAAAAAAAAAGATTAAATAAATATTGAGTGACTGACATTTCTTTTATCCAGTTTCTGAATTATTCTAATCAAAGCCAGCTCAGGAGCTGTGCAGAAAAAATGATGAAGGTTGAAGGGGAATGGGAAAACGAGATAGGAAAACTATGACAAACTACAAGAAGGTGACCCATAGGTTGAAAAGCATTGTTTCTTGGACAAAATAACTTTCATATAATTATGGCATGTTCCTGCTTTCCTCTTTCTTTTTACCCAAACTCCCATGTCTATTCATGTTTTTTTCTTATCTTGTTTCACCTTACCTATCTACTACATTCATGTGGAGTCCTTGGTGCTCTCTGAGCTTGGTTGTTTGCTTGCAAACATCTCATTACCCAACTAGGGAACATCATTAGTGACTCTCATGAAATATCTGCAAGCAAACAACCAAGCTTTCCACAGTTCAGCCCTGAGCTACATATATTCTCCTCTATTGGTACTAAATTCATGTTCTTGAATATGTTATATTATGTTCTTGCTTAATTTATTTTGCTTCCAAGCTTCCTTAACCTTTTAGGATTACCCAGCTGTTATCCTGGGTCATGTAGCTACATTAAATTTTAGGGAAGCTGAGTGCATCTGCTTAATCTTAGATTCCTTACAGCACTGTATACTGGGGAAACATTCTGTAGGCTGTCTGCATTTTCACCTGAAATGGCTTTTTAAAAAGGCAAGAGAAATAAATGCAGAAACAACAGTAATCAGTTTTTCACATTTATTATCCTATCTCCTCACAGAAGAATAGCCTACCAGGTCCTACCATTGCAATTTAATAGACTATGTCAGAGGGAAGGGAAGGGAAGGGAAGGGAAGGGAAGGGAAGGGAAGGGAAGGGAAGGGAAGGGAAGGAAGGAAGGAAGGAAGGAAGGAAGGAAGGAAGGAAGGAAGGAAGGAAGGAAGGAAGGAAGGAAGGAAGGGGTTAAACATGAATTCATTATAATGCATTTGTTTTATTTGTTTTGACAACTGACTTTGAGATATGTGTCCTATTGGGCTAATATAAACATGTCCCACATTTGGACATTTAGGGAGATTGTTTGTTTTTCCCCAAGATGCAGTCAGAGGAGTAGCCCTGTTAGCAAGCCCTACTTAGTTCTTATTTTATTTGGTTTCTAGCCATTATTTCTTGGACCTTTAGGACATTTTCCATGAACGTTTGATTGTTGTTGTTTTTTAATTGTTTGTTTATTGGCTCCAGGAATAGAACACAGTATTTATATACCTCCAGAATATAAGGTAACAGTAAAACCAAAGAAAAATAAAAGTTAATTCTAATTCAATTTAGGTTAGGATATTTCTTTTTTAAGAAACTGGATAAAACATACAAGTATAGAATAATCATGGCAAAATCCTTTCTTCTGATGTCCTTATTTTATCTCTGTCGCATTCTTATATGTAAATACTCAGAGACATACTGTAATTCCTACACAAATCCTGCCAAAAGATAAAGCCCATCCTTAAAATAGCAAAACAGAAAAGTGGGAAATAAACACTGGAGCCTTAAAAGAAAGAGGAAATTGAAAGGGTATCATGTAAGAAGCCTTGATCTCTCCCTTCAGAATCTGAAATTTAGAAAGCAGCAAAACTCATCAGTAAAAAAAGCTGTTATTCTTCTTTGGTGTCCTTTTAATATTCTACTAAATCTAGAAAAGCTCATCAGTAGCATAATAAGTGCCAGACTATGGGTAAATGCTAAATATCTGTAGGTGTAGAGAGTAAGGAAGTTGATTTTGGTGGAAATTTGCAGGAACTGTTACCTAGGCAAAAGGAGCTGAAACATATTTTAAGTCCAGAACAGCACTTAGAAACAGCCCAGGCAGCTGCCTCCCCACCTCCCTGGGGTATAAGAAAGGGGAGGAGGGCCAGCACAGTCAGACTTGCAAGATTCTGTTATTATAGTCCATGTCAGTAAAAGTAGTTTTAGCCTTCCTGTGGAGTTGATTTCCTGGTCTGATCTACCTAGTGGGGCTGATATTAGGGGATTTCCTTCCAGTGGAAATACTATTTTTAAAGGAGATATTTTTTCAGGACCATAGCAAGTGAAGGAAGGGTTTAATACCCTCATGCAATCACAATATCTATTTTCTATTTTAGAAAATGCAAGAGGTGTATGAATTTAACACCATATCACATGTACTTTGGCCCTGAATCAGAGCTCTTTTTCATCTATTGGGAATTACTAATAGGCACTGTGTGTTTGGTTTCCATGCTATCTATGCAAATGGAAGAATCCATTTGTTGAAATGCCAGTAAAACTGTCCATTAGAAATTTGTCCTCTCCTATCCTTTTAGCCTTCATAATTCTGCCGAATCTGCTCCAAATGAATGCTCAGTCCTCCAAAATAGATTTGGAAAGTCTATCATTGGCAAAGGGAATTCCCTCTTCCTTCATTACTATCTCTGAAGGCTAGATTATACTCTTGTTGTTTGTCAACAGCCAAGACATTCTGACCCTCCTCAAGCATGTGCTGGTATGTGGACAATGATCTAGGCTATAAACTCTTGAAGTAGAGTCTTGCATTTTTTCATGCAAAGCACCCTGTTTATTCATGGTCCCAAATCCATAATTAAAATAAACATTTGTTGCTAGAAATATCCAGTAACAATTTCCCCAGTTTTATTAACACCTACCCCAACTCCATCAAAAGAAGTCCTATTATAGATATACATACATACATACATACATACATACATACATACATACATACATACAGTATATTCATCCTTGATAGGTTTTCATGTCTTGGTTATTCACAGAATAATTTATGGTATGTGCAGTCCAAGACATTTAGGACAGCTTGTGTGAAAGGGGGAGACTAAATTAGGTTAACATGCTCCCAGAGCAGCTGAAGGATGCTACAAAACTGTCTTTACAATGTTCCTTCTGGAGCAGAAACCAAGAGTTAATCACCTGGTCTTCCCAAGCTAGCTCCTCAGAAGCTCCGTATCACTGAAGAGACATTGGGGAGTTGGGCTGGGGGGAGATTGCACTAATCTGAAACTAATGAAAGAAGCCTTGGAATATATACCTGGCAGAAAAGAACAAAAGAACATCCAAGAATATGGGTATGGTAACTAAGCAAGGGTTTTACCTACTGCCTGCAAACAATAGATCACCCTGACATTTAAGAAACTGCTTTTTTAAAAACCCTCTGGTTTCAAAGACTGTTTGCCATGAGATATGAAAAATGGGCTGAGATACATTGGCATTGTTCAAGAATAAGAGGAAAAAGCTATGATAGAAATAGAATCCCCTGGATCTTTGAGTTTTAGGTTTCTAAATCTATTTCTGAAATAAAAGCTAAACAAACTCATAGTCTGGGACATCCCACATGGGACAAAAAGTGTTCCTGTTAATATCAGTTAATAGGCTTAATGTGGTGCCATCCAGATATCTTGAACTATAACCTCAGGATAAAGGGAATGAAGACCATGCTTGCTAGGAGTTTGGGGCACTATAGACCAACACATTTGAGAATTCTGGGAATTGTAGCCCAACATTTGGCTAGGAATTTATAGATCTTAAGATTAAAACTGATTGATTTAAATGATAGGGACATACATTAAACATACTTATTAAAGAATTGTAATGGGCTGCCTACAAAATAAAAAAGGAAGCCATTCAAAGTTTGACTAAGTGGAAGGAGGAATGCCAGTTGTAAACACAGATCTTCCTGGGGTATTACTTGGTCTAGGTCTATCTGTAATGGTTAATAATCAAACAAGCAACTCATTCACAGAAACATCACTCTCACTGGATCTTGACAGGAGAACGCATTTCAGCCTAAAGGCTGAATTCACTGCCAAGAAGCACAGTTGCAGTCCAAACTGTAAGCAATGGCTCCTCAAAGTGTTTCCCATATATACAAACATATTCCATTTCCACACACTTTCTCTCTTATACCACAGTTCTTTCTCACATACATATACACCATTCTGTCAGTGCCACACAAGCACATTAATGTGCATGTGCATTCCTCCAGTCCTTGAGTCAGAAGCTAAATCTGCCTCAGGTATAAGGCTCATGAACTGTCCTGCCCTTAAACCTTTACTGCAAGACAGCTTAAGGTCAGACATTGGTGGATTCCCCTAGATTTCTTTCCATCAACAGCCAGAAGGAAAATCACCACCAATTGTTCCCCTTAAAGTATGATGGGCAAGGCTTGGGCAAGCACAGACAGGGGCCTGGGACAGAGGTTTTCACCATCTTTCAAAGTGTCCAAGTGATAGATCACTAACATAGAAGACCAGGAGACCTGTGTCCCAAAACAGTTGAGCTGTCAGGTCAATCGGCCACAGGAAGTTACATGGGGTGAAGCAGGGGGGATTCATGAAACACATCATGAGTGTTCCCTCCTGCTTTTTCCCAGGCCTGTCTACCATCTGACCAATCAGTTAACCAGGCTATTTTTGGACACAAATCTCCTGGTCTTCCTGTCACTTGGGCTAGAAGAGGAAGCTAACAGAATTCTTGTTAATTTCACCCCTTTCTCAGATCAGTAAGTGCTGCAAAGGAAGAACTTTTATGGCAGCATTTGGAAGTATGCACACAATGGCATTGGGATATTAGATGCTGCCCCCTGCCCCAAGTAAAGTAAAAAGCATGGCCATGCAAAAACCCTGAAATCTGCAATGCACCAATTTGGGACACAACCAGAAACAGATAGCTTGCAGAACCTTGCTCTCTTTTCCAATTTAAATTGACTTTCTGTATAGCCCTGTTTTTTAAGCACAAGACTACTGCTGTTTCAAAAGACTGCTAAACACTTTTTAAAATAAGTCTTAATGGTCTTCCATAAGAACACTATACCTGTGTCTGTTAGGAGCCCATACAATGCCTGAATGACACTTTACAAAACACTAGTCAGGCATTATATGGGCAGGCAGATGCCTCTGTAGAAGCAGGTGCTTGGTTTCTCCTGCAGTCTAAGCCAAAGTGGTACTCAACAACCAGAGGGAAGGAGGAGTGCCTACAATGGCTGAAAATGACCAATGGGACATGATCAAATCCCAGACCCTGATCACACCAACCTCATCAGAGACCCTGTAGAATGTCTGTATGCCAAGGTAGGTGTTGGGAGAAGAGTAAAAACACCGTCTTAATTCTAGAATACCCAAAGATGAATGTAAGCAGTCTCCATAATGAGTTGGGGATGAGACGAAGGCTAAGTCAGGAGAACGTGTCCTCTAAAAATAGTGAGCAGGGCAGTTTGGGGGCATGTTTGGTTGGATGTAAGGATAAGCCCACTGCCACACACTGCAAGCAGGCTTAACAGTAGTTTTGCAAGATGGAAAGGTAGTTTTTCAAGGCTACATCATTAGTTAGTCCTGTCTTTTCCAAAAACGAGTCCTCTTAAAAATTCCTTCCATCATGGTAATGAGATTCCTTTTCATATTATGACCCTTTTAAATTTCATTCAAATATATTTCAATTCAGTTTTGTCTCTAAAGAGTTCAAGGCACTTTAAAAGGTTCTCAACCCCATGAGGTAAGCTAGTTCAACCAAGCGTGTGCACCCAGAACATCCTAGAGCAATCTGCTAAGAAAAACTCCATATTCTAATATTGCCCAAATTATCCTCGTCACATGTCACTGGAAATATTGAGCACTGTTGGTGCCGCCCTAGAGAAAATAAAGGAGAGACAAAATAAGGTTCATTGAATGGAGAGCACGTACCTTCTTCATAGACTTCTATCAGAAGTGTCATGGCAGAAAGAAGCAGTGACGTGAAGTAAAGAAGGAAAAAGTGTAAGAATATAAACACATTTATGCCTAATGGGTGGAATGGGTGAGTAAAGGGTGGAATGGAGGAAGAAAGAAAAGGTCCACGGGCACTTGGGGAAGCTGTGAGAATTTGAAAAATTATAATGGCAGGTTAATACAGCTATGAGTATGGAGCATTAAGGCAAAAACATTCTTGTCTGTGATAGTAGGTTAATAGTACTTGTTGTTCTTGTTTCTTCTCTCAGTATCCCATTCACACAAATATATATTGTCTATGTACATATCAGAGAATAGGAGGATTTGGAAGTTGTGTTACATACCTGGCTCATGAACTTCATCAGGTGAGAAGTATCATGGATCAAGATGTAACAAACCGCAAGAGAACAAAAACAAGAGTGACATGTTAATCTGAGGGTCTTTGAACTCTTCTATGAGAGTTTGAAAAGAGGAAGAGCAAAGAAAGTAGTAGGTCAAATCAGTAGTCACAGATGAAGAAAGTTAATAGGACTTAAAAGACAACATAAAAAGCAGCCAAACAGGGCGTCAATAAAGGTGAATTTGCCAAGTCATAGAATTAATGCTATTTTGCTCATGAATCATTTGTCAGCCTTGTATAAACAAAGAGGAATTCAGTCCTGTTCTGCAAATGATCACTTTGGATTGTCATGCTGACATCTGGGGAGTGAAAAAACAGGATGCTACAGAAATGCAGGTATCCTTTCAATCTGCTGGAGTACAGTAATATCAAAGAGCTCACAGAAAACTACTTCCAAGAAACCAAGAAGATAAGAAATGAGTGTTCCTCTTCTTGTTTGTTCTTCTCTGGTTAGCTGGTATAGTTCTATTCATTTATTTATTAGATTTAGAAGATGCCCAAATCCAAATAACTCTGGACAGCTTACATATTAAAAGTCACAAACAATAAAAGAACAAAAATATCAAGAATGTCTATAATAACACAATACAAATGCCCCCCACTATGGAACAACAATCCCCCCCCAAAAATAACTTACAGAGATTCAGTAACTATCTTGCCCCCAAACCATCCTAGACTATGTATATGTTAATAAATGCTCATTTTATATGCATTAATTCCCCGGGATAATGTGTTGCTTAGATTGTCATACTTTGAATTTAAAAAAAAGTTGTTCACAGTCCTGTCCAGGAAATCTTAGGCTACCTATGATTTTGATTTTAGCTTTTTAGCATCCAAGCATGCAAGAATATGAGAAAGCAAGCCATTGCTATGGTTATTTAGCAAATACTTCATTTATTTTTCCTAATAAATGGAAATAAAGATACTTCTGTAAATGTTACAATATTTATGACCAATAAGAGAATCCTGCTCCAACTGCAGAATCCTGCAGAAGGAAAAAAACCTCCAAAATTCATCTCTGCAGGACCACATAAGGCTAGAACCAATTTACAAAACATAAATGCTGTTTTTGCAATAAAACTTTCACAAGGAATAGTCCTTTGTGAATATATAAACTTTTTATGCAATGTAACAGCATACATTATTTGACGTATGAAAATCTCTCCATCTCATCTCATCTCATCTCACCTCATCTCATTCATGTCAAAGGGAGAGCAGGATTATGATTACCATCTCAATTACACTCTCCCTCTATGATCAGCATAAATTATGAGAAACCCTATTTTTGCTAAAAGTATGCAGAGAAACCCATACTAGCACCTCTTGGCTAGGCTAATTAGGAATTCTGGAACTTGCAGCCCCAACACACCTGAAAGGCACAGAGTTGGGGCACCTTGGTGCTATGTGAACAGAGATCAGCCCCTCACTGATTCTGCAATGTTCTTCCTGATTCTATGCCTTTTTCTCCCTCGATGTTCCATGCAGCTCCCTATTTCATAACCTATCTCCTTATATGTAACATGTTAAACAGCATTATTTTCAAATCAAGGATGTTATGGGAGTATCATTAAGACCAAGCAAGAGTTATTTTCCATTTCTTTGCTCCACCTTTGAATTCCCATACATGCTTCTATTTAAAACAATTGGAGGAATTCAGAAGTCATGCCACATACCTGGTTTGGGTGAAGCACAGGTGTCAATAGGGGAAAAGGAGGACGAGACAAATAAGAAACACAGGGTTGTTACAATAACCTTAAACTTTTGCAAGCCAGGGTTGAAATTCTTAACTGATAAGTATGTTTAAAAAACAGAAAACAAACCAATAATGTGTGGGGAGGCAAATGAGAATGAAAAAAGGCAGGGCACGCATATGTGTAAAGGGTAGAGAGTGGTTGTGGAGAACCACACAAATGACTCATAGAATAATCAGTTAACAATGAATTTTATAAATATTTACTCTGAAATAAGTCATCTGGAATTCAGTGTGATTTTTTCTGAGATAAAATGTATAGAATTATAGCCTCAGATGCCACAATTCACATAATTTTCCAATATTTACATAAAATAATTATTTACATTTTTTTTATTCTTGCTATGACTTTACTTATTGCCTATATATCCCATTTTTTCTTTGGGCACTCCAAGTGGCATACATGGGAGGCTTCCTTCGTTTTATCTCAACACAACCCTGTGAGATAATTTGGGGTAAAAGATAGAGGCTGACCCAAGGTCATCCAGTGAGTTCTATGTTGAGTTAGGGACTTGAACCAACATTTCCAAAACCTAAGTCTAACACCATTACACTAAACCATGCAATTCACACATGGTAAGCCATCTCTAAATGCAGCTTCTGAAAAGTTTCTGTGAAGGATGTGACCCTGGGCCAAAAATGTTTCACTTTTCCAGTTCTAAAATTTTCAGCTAAGAATCCTGTGCTAAAAATTATGCCATTGTCAATCATTTTATATCCCTAAGTCATTATATAAACTTTTGCTTTATATGCCAATGCCAAGGCTTTATGTCCTTGTGCATGGTAATGGCACAATTTATAAGTCAACAGAGAAAGTCAGGGAAGAAATAAGATGTTAAGGTAATGTGTTGCTCTCCTGTTCTCTTCCATCACCTTCACATTTCTGCACACACCAGTATGAGATGGAAAGAGAAGAATTCAGAAGTCAAACCACATACCTGGTTCATGAACTTCACCAGGTGGGAAGTATCATGGATGAAACAAAATTGAGACAATAGAAAACAAGAATATTAGAAAAGGGGAAAAATGCATAGTGTTAAGAAAGACAATAGCTCATTATAGGAAAGATAATGCAGTTAAATTTTTTAAAATGGAATTATGGTATGCGTATTACCAAAGGCCAGATGCTTTACTAGAATGCAGAGCATGCAAAGGCAGCCTAGGAAACATAAATATCAAATCTTGCAGAAGATTTGAAAGCCAGTAAATGCTGATAGCTTTGAAGGACAGAGATATATTTTTCAGATACTAGGTGAATTCATGGGGAGTACATCTAGCTCCACAGTCTACGTCTGCCAAGTGTTCAGTTTATGCCATTCCCTTTCTCACACACACACATATCTACTTGCTCTCAGAGAACACAGAGGATCATAGCAGTAGCAATTTAGCTTATACTACTGACACACAGGAACTCCGAAGGAAAGAGATGGGCATTTTCCCAGAACAATTTCTGTTTTTTGTTGCATGCGCAGTGCCCAGCCAGAACCAGGAGCAGGGGCTATTTATCTCTTCCTCCCTTAAGCTTCCAGAACTTTAATCACCATGATGTAATGAGAATTTTGTTACATTTGCTCTAACGTACTCACACAGTTGCCTTTCTGGATTTAGTTTCATTGTCTGAAAATTCTAGGGATCAATTATTAGTTTCTGTTTCTTGCTGCAGACCAGCTTCAAGGGATCACTTTTTGAATCATCCCAACAACGAAAGAAAGAGAGAATAATGAAGCTCTTAGAACTCCAAGACCTCTTGTGCAATAGCATGGGCCATCATAGACCCAGTGCTGTTTCTAGCAGAAATGTTTATACAAATATTCCTTATCTGCAAGACAGCCCATCATCTACATGCCTGAAGATCAGAGGCATCCAGAGTGGCCACCACTGGCTTCAGAAGGCAGGCAGGCATGACTGAGTGATCAAACTCTCATCACTCTGTGCATGTGAGGTATGCTAAAAAGGGTGGGGCTTTAACTGTCCAGTCCCCCTGCCATTTTGAAATTAGTGATCATTGCTGTAGATGCCCCAATGACAATCTCTGCGAGATGGCCAGGAGGTACATCAGAAGTCCATCTACAAGCAATCCAGGAAGAAGCAGGAGTGTACACAGAGAAGAATTCCCCCTTCTACTAAAACTTGAATTAACAGTTGCAAACACCAGATTTCACAGATCTATAGTTTTGAAGCTAAACAAAAAGGCACATATATTTAGGTAAACAGATAGCTCTAAAAGCGTGGAAGTTTCAGCCACATGACAAATGCAGAGCAAATTTGATAGGAAGATGAACTGGAAAAGGTACAGCAGGTGTCCATTTACCACATTTTCCAAATCTCATATCCGTGACAGATTCACATCTCATGCAAAGCCATTGTTTGTTTAACCATGGTTTGTTAGTATAATGTACAAAGTCACTGTTGAAGATTACAAACCACAATGGCTGAATTCATATAATGCACTATGCCAAAACCACCAAGCCATCTTATGCCTTAGCATAATATTGAGCCTCCTTGTTTGTATGGTGTACCCTTCCTTCATATTCTTCAGAAACATATAGACCTCCAAGCTGCTGCAAGCACGAGAGCTCATCCCAAGATAACTTGGCCATCTATATCAGTTCACAAGCTCAACATTTGGACTGCATTTTGCCAGAAATTCATGTAGGACTTCCAGGAAGCAGCTAGTTATATACCTGATACATCTAAAGCTAATTATGGCAACATAATTTTCAACCATGAATACATAAATGAAAGCTGTCATGCAAGAAGGGAAAAAGGGGAATTTAAAACTCCAGTTTAACATTGTTTCACTAGCACTTTCCTTCATGTATTTCTCAAAGAATGATTTGAACATCTATTATATTGTAATTAGCAGCAATAAATCAATGATAACATCTGCTTGTTCAAAGGAAAGAAAATCTAAACTGTATTTATCTAACCAGTTAATACAGAATGTAATTCTTTGATTCCACATGTATTTTAGTTGAAATCAATATAAAATCAGTCACTGAATGTAAGTGACCTACCACCTCTCCCATCCTCACTAGCCAACAAGCCCACCGGTCATAGAATTTGAGAGTGACAGGAGCTGTAGTCCAGCAGATCCAGAGAACAATAAATAGGGGGAAACTATTTTAACATTTATTATTGGAACAAATAATCAATCAGGTCACCGAACCCACCAATGTCTTGGAGGTCATTAACCCAAACATGATTATCCTCTAAGGCGAAAACTCGCTAAACAGGCACTGTTCTAATAGGACATTCCTTTACAAACACTCTCCCTCCCACCATTCTGATCTTTCTAAACAGACCCACAGAAGCCAGACCATGTTCCTCATGTGTAAAGATCATAACATTTCAATGACCCTTGAATGGTTAACAGACAGAGATCCATGATATCACGATGGGACAGGCCCAAGGCGCGGAGTCCCCGCCCTGAAGGTTCAAAGCAGAGACCACGGTTAGAAAGAACCACCGGAAAATGTTTCAAAGGAACTGGTGATGCGTGCCATCTTAAGATATCACAGGCACAAGCGGCCAACCCATACTTCATAACCTTCAGGTCCCACGTCCTTTCAGGTATGAAAGTTGCAGCTACTTCTGTTTCCTTCTCATTTAATTAGCAGGGATACTACAGTAACCACACTCTTCCTTCTTCCATAATACTTTCCTGTCACCTCCATTTAAATGTTCAGAACTGAGAAACTTCAACACATACCTTCTTCTTGAGCTTCTTCAGGTGGGAAGCATTGTTGAAAATAAAGAGGGAAACAACAAAAGAAAACAAGATTATTTATTTGTTTATTTGATTAATATTCCACTTTTTTGCCCAGAGGGTAGAAAACAAGAAGCATGAAATTAAAATGCCTCAAACTGTGTGAGGAGCATGAAGTTAAAGGGAAAGAATTTAGAATTATTAGAATACTGTCGAACAGAAAAAACAAATCATATACAGATAGCGAATTGAAATGTTGAATGTTTAGCCGTTTTATTTGGACAGGAAGAAAAGGTGAGGTAAAACATACATATTCATAATCAAAGCTCAAAAAAAATTCCCATAATTCAATTTTTTATTTTATTCACTAACATAGCATCTCTCAAATGCTGAATTTCTAAGAGAAAGTCATTCGGAAGCAGTGCTATCCAAGTGGGGTGGTCTTGTGTGAGTTCTCAGTGTATCAACTTTTGAGAAAAAAAAAACATTCAACAGAATGCTCTGGCTTCTTCCACTTCAACAGATTAAGAAAGGATAGTCCAGGAAAGAGGGTTTTACAACAAGTACCCCATGCCTTTGCAATACACTGCCCCTGAAATCTATATGCCTCCCCCCGCCCCACTCCTACCTTCCTTCGGAGCAATGAAGATAAGAGAACACTTGGGGATTGGAAGCCACAATGTGAATGATCTCTGATTCTCATGTGTACTTTTCCCTGTCCCTTTTCTTGTGTGCCTTTTTCTTCCATCATCTCAGGATACCTTTGTGCAAACAAATACACACTTCTGAAAGGAAGAGAGAAATCCAAAAGCTGTGACATACCTTCTTCTGGTGCTTCTTCTGATGGGAGGCATAAAGGGAACAAGAGGCAAAGATAAAAACATTAATATACTTAATACAGCCTTAACAGTTGTGAGCTAAGACTAGAAAAATATAACATTAGAGAATATATAAACTGGAAGTGACCACCTTAGAAGAAGACAGATACAGGTTAGGCAAAGATGTAAAACCAGCAATCCAAAGATAGAAACGAAATACCCTCCAGGGAAAGAGGCATGCAGATTATAGACCCATCTAGCCAAGAGAACACATTTAAATTAATAATCTCCATCCAACAAAAAAAGGAAAAAGAGAATTAGGAAGAAAGGAAAGCCCTTCAGTGGGAGAAGTTGCCTGTATCAGGTTAGCATCCTTAATTATCTCTTTGTAACTGCAATAAAGTGCTGAAGATGGAGTTCAGAAGGTGCCTTCTCTCATAACACCTTAAGTAAGCATCTGATTTTTCTTGACTGCTTTTCAGTGAATCTGCTGGCTTAAAAGCTGAGGGAAATTCATTGACCTAGAGCAACAGTATGCTGAAGAATCTATTAATAATACTAATATTTTTACCATGCTATGTTTATGGTGTTTTTAATATGGTTTTTATATTGAGTTAGGCGTGTCTAGTTCTCCCAAAGAGGTCTTGCTAATTTGATCTCTTCATTCAATATTGCTGGCTATTTATTTGTTTGTTTGTTTGTTTGTTTGAAAAGAACTTTATTCTCCTTGTTTTATAAACTGAGAACAGTATTTTAGCAACAGATGTCAAGGCATTGCAAGTAGTCCCTACCTTCAACTGTCTTCACTTTATTTGAGGAATTCTCTACTTAGTGTACAGCAAACTAAATTAACTTGATGACATTATATTAAGAAAACCTATCAACACATCTATGCTGAAGTAATGGTATCATAAGGTATATAGTGATCCTATCACTTAAGATGCTTAAGTGGGCCAAATTCTGGAAAATAATAAACTTAGCAATGGTGGCTCTCTGAGAAAGCAAATCTTCTGAACTCCATCTTCCAAAGAATTACTACACAGAAATGTATCAATTCATGAATCAACACAAGATGATAGTCATTTTCCAATGTATTTTATCCACATAGACATTTAACTTAGCAGGTTATCAAGCTAAAATATTATACTGGGGGTTTCTGCTACTAAATTTTGCAATTACAATGGCTATAAAAGAAATTTAGTTGGTTGCACAAAAGAGCAATCCAATAACTACTTGGTCAAAATTATTAACTGCATGTCACACTCTGATCTGCCTTTAGAATTAAAAGCAGAGGCCAATTCACAGTAACTGGGCTTCCAATTTTTCCAGGATTTTAGATCATCTTTTACAGGCAGTAGCAAAGAGATAGATGGATGACAGGCAGTGAAAGAGTTGATGACCAATGGATCATCAGAGGAAGAAAGGTTCATTCCAGGGTAAGTTTCTGTTACCTTCTTCTTCATATTCCTCTGCATTGAGATAAAAACAAAAAAGGAAACAAGAAAAGCAGCAGAATCAAAAACATTGCTTAGCACTGCAGGACAAAGACTGACATGGAAGTTAAAAACTTGCTGAGAATAAAATCAACCTTTCTTATTAAAGAACAGAAGGAAAAAGCTGCCACGTCCCATAATCATCAAAAAATTCAAGTTCAGGAGGCAATTAAATGCAAAAAAATAATAGTGATACATTTGGTCCATATAAGAATAAGAGATTGAACAGAGTTTGCACAAGAGACTTTAAATTCAGATCTAAGATTCCAAGATGTAAGAATCCCACTAAAATGGTCAGTTTATACTTCCATAAAATAAAAATATATTGGTTGAAAGAAAAAATTCACTGGCTGACAGGGGCATCTGCAGGATGGGTCAAAAAAGTCAAGACAGCGGCTGCAACCACACAATTGAAGCCCCACCCCAGTGGATGTCCTTGTTGCCTACTCGCCCTTACTCTGATGCAAGGAAATTCTAGTTTTAACTAAATCCATTAGATTAAGCTTTGCCTATAAAAACATCAGACCTGTAAATCCGGAAAAAATTTAGTTTTCAGTCTGAAAGTGAATGTCAGTCTGAACTAAATTCTACTGTGTGTGTACATGTGTGTATATATGAAGGTTTAGTGACTAGGGAAATGATAATGCAGTTTCCTTCATAAAATGTTGTTGCTTAATTAACATGTGCTCAGAAACTGTTAAAATCAGTGGAAGGTTTTTTGTGGATATGACCACTGAAAGTATTCTAGTGATACACTGTTTCAGCAGTCTGGAGTTCTTATAAATATTATAACAAATATTGCTGCTGTTGTCATCATCGTCATATTAACCAGGGACTCTCAACGTACACTGTATTATTATTTCCTGCTCACTTCCAGGCATGGAATGAATAATGTTAACAATATATTTTTGTTTTGATATGATAGAATCACCATGGTGACTGCTTAAAAATTAAGATTCCATGCTGATCTTTCATGAACAGGCTCACCATGTAAATCTGTTCCTCTCAAATGTTCAAGTTGGGCAAAACTGCATCTCAGATTTCTTTAGGGAAATTCTGATGAGTGTGCTTTGAACGAAGCAGAGAAAAAAGGCATTTTATGAGATAGACATCTCATGCAATGCCACCAAAGTCATTCTTGAGAACACACTTGACTAGAACCTGGTTAAGGGACAATACGACAATACGTGAACACAATTCATATGTCAGAAGACTGTCATGACAAAATCAGGGAAGTAAGATTATTTTAAAAGGTAGGGAAGAGGTACTGAATTTTTTCCCTCTGAACCTGTCTTTACACATATTTTTCTTCCGTAGAATTATTTCTGGTCATGGAAACTCACTGGGAGCAAAACAGTATGAGGAAATACATTTAAAGTAAAAATATAGATATGTGTACCTTTTATTCACACAGGTTATGCTTTAAATTGCAAGTTAGCTTTAATGTACAATATAAGTTAGTTGGTGACAAATGAAGTCAGGAAGAAGTCATCCAGTTAAGTTATATTATATATGTTCAGGGTGACCTTCTTTTAAGGACCACTTAAATATATCATCTTTCCACTGCATGCAATCACAGACTGACTCCCAAATTGAAATCTTAATCATGTTAACCAGAAAATAACCCAGCCAGTTGAAGTCCTTGGGAATTTGTTTTATTTGTTTGCTTGTTTGTTTATATCTAGAGGCTGCCCAACACCAGATAACTCTGGGCAGCTTATTTTATAAAATATAAGTAAGTAAAAACATAAAGAAAAATCATGAAAAATCATGAGTATCAGAAGGAATGAACACAGAGGCCTCCAAAAAACCCCTGAAGAAAAAACAATAACAGGGGCTCAGCAACCACCCAGGTAAATTTGCCTAGGATGAGACTTTTAGAAGTACAGTATACCATTATAATTTTTTCCAATCCACTAACCCTGCTTTACTGGGTAGGTATTATGGGAACTGGAGTCCAATACTTCTGGGGACTACCAGAATGGGGAATTCCTCTGTTACGTGAGTCAGAGTATGGAGCACAAGACATTTGGAATTCCTCAATTTGTCAGGAATGTTTAAGTGTTTTCAGATCCTGCCTTGGAACAAAAGTTCATTCTATATGTATCCTCAGATACATTCCAACAACAGTTTTGTGATTTCAGTATGCCATAAATAGCATCAGGTTGAGCAAAAGACTTCTAAAAAATGAATGTCATCTACTTTCAACTCAAAGAGAAGAAAAGAGAAAAAGCTACGTTCACATGAGTTGACATCCAAAGCTAATACAGGTAGTCCTCGACCTACAACTACAATTGGGACCAGAACTTCTGTCACTAAGCAATGCAGTTGTTAAGTGAGTCATGTCTGATTTTACAACCTTTTTTGCCACAGTCATTAAGCAAATCACTGCAGTTGTTAAGCAAATCACACGGTCATTAAGCAAATCCAGCTTTCCCCATTGACTTTGCTTGTTGGAAGCCCCCTAGAAAAGTTGCAAATGGTGATCATATGACCTCAAGGATGCTGCAACCATTGTAAATACATGCCAGTTGCCAAGCACTTGAATTTTGATCACATGACCATGGAGACGCTGTGATGGTCGTAAGTGCAAGGCCTGGTTGTAAGTCACTTTTTCAGCACCATTGTAACTTCGAACAGTCATTAAACAAACAATTGCAAGTTGAGGACTACCTGTAAAGTCCTTTCACTTTTGGCTGCAGTGCAACAAAGCCTGTTTGCAACTATAACACACACAAATGCAAGAAATGAACATAAAATGTGTAATGGGAATGATTAATGTATTTAGTTCATCAACTTTGCTCAGGGAAGAGAGACACAGAATTGAGCAATACCTAGTAATCATTCCCAACATCCTATTTCACAGACACATTTTAAAAGGCTCCCTCACTCTATAATGGGTCACCAAAAGATGGCAGTGGCAGCAGCTCTATAAAACAAAGCAATAACACAAAAGAGGGCAGGGAGAAGATGAAATAGGGTAAGATGTCTATGGTCTAGCAACTTTGGTAAGTAAGGTGAGGGCATCCAAACATACAAAATAGAATACTGATTCTGTGGCAAATTCAATACAAGCCAGAAATTTGTGCTTCTATGAAAATTCTGTTACGAGACCGCAGGCTGACCACAATTATATGCTGTATCTGCTGAACACAGAATCAGAAATAGCTCTAAAAAGGGCACCCCTCCCCCCAATAAACCCCCCCTAGCTTCAAGATTAAGGTACCTTGGAGTGCAAGACATTTGGAAATTCCTTTTGGAGCACACAAACACCATGCATGAGGCTTTTAAGGCAGGGAGAGGGGCAGAGGCCAATTTCCATAGTTTCCCCACAGCATCACCCAGCCAGAGAAGATTTACTTTTAGAGAGAGGCAGCTTTATGAGGCTTACCTTAGACAAGAGCCAGCATGGGCTACTGTGGAACAAGCCACAACAGGGAGAGGAGGGACAGACCTTGGCTGCTCCCTGAATACCCTTATTCATATTGAATGATTGCTTACTTCTCAGTGATCACAGGTGGAATAAGGGAGAATGAGAGACCTACATAATTTAAAAGTGATCTCCACAATATAAATCATGACAACTCAGCTAAAAATTAAAAGTAAGTATCACTTTAACATCTTACTGTTTAAAGTAGTCATGTTCAGTAACTTTAAAACTGATGCGGACCATGAAATTAAATTGGAACAATCAGGTATTTTACAGCATTTACAGATAAGTAATTAGAGCTTACTCACCCTCTACTTGTTCCCTGTAAGATAGCAAAAAGAAAGAAAAAGAAAAGAAATCAGACTAAATTTACTTGTCTAGATCAGAAATAAGTCACAGTTCCATGAAACCTAATCCTGGGAAACAGTAGTTATTTACATTTTAGTTATTAGTTGTTCTTTATATAGCTAATCTTGTCATCCCCAAACGTGCACCCTTCAGATGTGTTATGACTGCAACTTGGACATCATGGGTGGGAGGGTTCAGTTTGTATTCCCAATACATCTGGAATAGCTCAGGTTTGGAAAACCCAATCCATATTTCCAACTATCTGAACTATTATTCAACTCAGCTCCCAGGATTTGCCATCTTGAGAAAGTTTGTTCTCATGCTTGAATCAGTACTCTGAGCTCATTGTGTTAAGATGGTTCAAGTTTCTCTCCAAAATCTAACTTTGTGAGCTTGTTCTACATTCATCTTGATTATTCCTCTGCTGTCAGCTAATTCGTGGTCCTCTAGACTTCAATAACAATCTTGTCATAACTCAGCTAGCAAGGTTAGACTCTACAAAATTGTTTTCTTCTACCATTATAAGACAATCTGATTTCCTGAGCTGCATCAACAGTGTTTTCAAAGTTACATAGTGTTATCCTTATTCCTTGCTCTTTTTAGCTACATGAAGCTTAAATTTAGCAGATTCCATTGTACCAGCAGGATCAATAGTTGAAGTCCTTAGAAGTTCTTAGAAGTTCTTAGAAATGCTAAAAATGAAGAAAAATAACTGAAAACAAATGTGAATAACTTTTGAGTAAAAAGCATGTTTTAATAGGTGCTCCTTTCCTGATTACTATATGTCATTATGCACCTCCCTAATGTCCTGTTTCTGATGTTATGTGCCATCAAGTCAGTGTTAACATTTAACAGCCACATTAAGCGATTTTCTCCAGGATGATCAATCCCCATGTGATCCTTTGATCTTCCAATAGTGTGCCCATTACCACTGTAATTGAGTCCATCCACTTTGCTGCTGGTCTTCCTCTTCTTCCCTTTTCTTCCACATTTCTCAGCATTATAGACTTCTCTAGAGTGTCCAGAATATGATGATTTGACCCTGGCCATGTGACCTTTTCCAGTCTGATGGCCACTGGGTCAGATTTGCTGGAACAGTTTGATTATAACCTTGACTGAGTGTTCTTCTGTTGTTTGCCATATTTCTGTAGATATTCCATCAAGTTGTGTAGCCTTCCAACTTAGTAATGGCCAGAGTGCTGATCTAAGTTCATTTAGAGTAGGAAATATCTTTTAAGGTATCTTGGAAATTGACATCTGTACTGTACAGAATTTCGGTATACTTCTATAATTGTTTGATTTCTTTGAATTAGTTACTATTTGTCCGCTGGCATTTTTAGCATACTGATTTGAGGCTGAAACCTCCTTCTGAGTTTGGAGATGTTTTAGAAAATTTTTCTTTGTTTGCTTCCATCATCAATGTCTTTATAGATGACATTGTAAGATTGCTTCTTGTTTCTTCTGAAATTCTTTATTAAGTTCCTTTCAGAGATCTTTGTCTTTGTTGTCATCTTCTCTTTTCCTCTTGGCAATTTCCACAATTTCTTCTGACATTCAGTTTGCTTTCTTCTCTTTCTTAGTCTTTGGCAGTCTTTTTTCGCATTCATCCTTCACAATTCCTTTGATTTCATTCCACAGTTTCTCTGGTTCTTCATCAATGGGATTCAGAGCAATTCCAGATGTTTTCCTTAAAATGGTGGATATATGCTCAAGATCACATCATGGAAATTAGTTGGCTTCTTTTTCCACTTTAGTTTGACTCAGAACTTGCACATGAGCAGTTTGTGATCTATTCCACAACCAGTCTCTTGCCATGTATTTGCTGTTATAACTAAGCTTTTCCACCTTCTTGTACAAATAAAAAAGTCAATTTCATTTCTGTATAGTCCACCTGGTAAAGTCCATGTTGTTTTGGTTGTTGGAAGACTGTGTTAGCAACACACTTACTAAGGGCACAGGGATACATCTCACTTTGCTTCTGATCAGTTAAAATTAGAATGTTTTCCACCTGCTTTCTTTCCAGATATATAATTTATATAAAAGTAAAATTAAATTATATAAAATTATATAATCCCCACATTTTCTCCTCCATAATTACAACACACACTGTGAAGAAGTTACATTGTGCACAGACTCATGCAAGCAATAAATAGCACAGTTAATTATTTTATAGCTTAATAAAATTGCATTTGACAGAAGGCAAAGTGCTGCTATATTCTTTCTTTTGGGCATTTGGATCAAGCAACCCTGCCATATTAACTTGATTGATTATTTAACACTTTAGTTCATTGTCTTTGGAACAGAATTTTGATCCTTGTACATACAAAGACCAGTAGTTTGACTCTACCAAAAATGCCAACAGTGACCCTTAAAAATGAATTAACATGCATGTTGCTTCTACTCACACTTCTTCAGTGTCAGACATTTTGGCAGAAGGTTTCTAAATGAAAAAAAAACAAATAAAGACCAGAATCAATCTCAGTGCACACATACAATAATTTATTTGTACAAAGATAGCGATTTAATTAGTTGAAAGGAACTTTTAAAAATAGCAGAGTTCATAAACTTTAAACTATTCTACAAAGCATGAAGTTAGCCTTGCCTCACATGAAGCAGGACCCTAATTCCTTACTCTTCTATATTTTATAACACTGAACTCTTGGTCAAGATGAAATACCAAAAACCCTGCGATCAAGCTCACCAATTGGATTCAAAGTCAGGCTGATATTATTAGGCCCAATGGAAAAAATCCAGGTCTACAACATGCCCTGAGCATAAATAGTAAATCATGCCAAAGTCATGTTTGATAAAGTGTAACATTCCATGAGACCAGCCTTCTACAATCTGGTACCCTCCAGATGTGCTTGATTACAACTCCAATAATTCTCAGGAAGTACATCCAATGACTGGCTTCATTGGGAATTAGGAGAGACCCAGGTAAACATAGCTCTAGAATGCCAGGCTGGAGATGGGTGCTTTAGACCTTTAGAACTATCATGCCAAAGCCATTTTAAATGGTTTTTTTTTCTTTCTTTCTTCTCTCGTTTTTTTTTCCTCTTCTTCCTTCCTTCTTTCTTTTTTCTTTCTTTCTTACATATGTCCTTGTCAGATTTATGTTTGTAGATCTTAATTTTCAGTATTATTTGTTGTACCTAATGTAGCCTGTACATAGCATTTTATAATAAAGTCATATAATAAAATATTTAAAAAAGTACTATCTTGCCAAACCTAGCAACAAACAAATAATGTCTAGTGTTTCTATATTAGCATTATAAAATATTATTTAATACTCTCCAAATTATGTTTATTATTAATGTATCCAGATAGATGATTCCTAATACTACCAAACAAAAAGCATTGTGAAGCAATTCCATTACTTCTTTTTTAACTGTTTCCCCAATTAAGTAAAAAGGAAAAACAAGTTATGGAAAGGTTGCAAATTATGTATGGTGAACCCCCTAACACTGTATGAATGCAACAAGGCAATTTTCTAGGAGCACCCATGATCGTATAGGCAGTTTGTAATGCACAATACAATAAAGCATCATGTTTCTTCCATATTTATCTTCTTGAGAACTGAAACTGCAAGTTGGTGGGATTAAGTTGACATTTTCTCCCAGGCCCAAATACAATAATTTACCAACTAGGTCACACAGACAAAGAATGCATATAGTATGTATATATGCATGCACAGACCCACCCTCAGTTTCCCATACACAGAGTAGTTGTTATGGTTACCAGGCTGGTATTCATACCAATGCAAGTATGACAAGATCAGCTGCATCTGTATTTATGATGAAAAAATGCCAGAAATCACAAGGCTATTTGGGTAATATTATCTGGCTAGTCCTTACATTTACAACAGCCAGCTTTCATACCACAGGGTATGAAAATCATGAGGGATTTTTATTCTCACTGATAACATATAGTAGGCTATCTACAGAACATGGCTTTGTTCCACAAAAGACAGCAGAGATGCCCTCTCTGCTCAGGAAACTAAATGCTAGTCCCTTTAGTCTTATATTTACCTCAAAGAACAGGAATTCTTGCCTACTCTGTGCAAAGCAAACCTTTGCACCTCAGATGAGGATGGAAACCACAACAGATTAATTTCTTGGGAGACGTAAGTAACATGTTTGCAAAATAATTTCTGAAGAGTTCAATAACTTAAGGGAGGTCACTGGTGAGTTCTATAGGAAGATTTTGTCTGACACCCACTGAAATCCCTGATGGATGTAGCTTTAATTAGAAAACACAGAGCTGCTCCCAAGGAAACCCAAGCCTGGTCTTAACTTAATTACTCAGCTGATACTTGAGAGGACTCTTGAAGGAACAGCAGATGGATGGGTGTCCCAAAGAACATCTGCAGCTTACAAGGTTTCTATTTTAGAAGGTCAAGTATTCCTGGAGGCAACAGTCCTGCCATATAAGGGATGTTACACAGCTCCAAGTGAGAAAACCTAATGGTACAGTGTACCGTAAACATCAAGAAGGGTGTGTACTTACTTGTCATTTTGTGCTATGCTTTGAAGTTCTAGGTGTTCCAATCATAAATAATTAAAACAGTAAAGGAAGACAGTATTATTTTAGTTGAAGGGGATGGAGCGGGGCCATTCCATACAGAAAAGAAAAAAAAAACACAGAACCACTAAAGCTCCCCCCCCCCCCCATATTCTTAAAAACTTCCTGGTTCTTGGTGGATTCATACTGGGGAAGATATGAACAGACTTTATTTGGAGATCTGAAGCCACTTGATCAAATCTCTGAATCGAATTTATTTTCCAAACTGAATTGGGTGCTTCAAATTTATAAACCGATTCAATTTGAATTAATGAATAAGAGCCAATCCACACACCATCAATACATTCTGCCACACGAACATATTTATGTAAATCTACAGAATCTGGAAGCTAGTTTAGGTAGCTGAAAGAATGAGGTGATTTTGGCTCAATATTAGAAATTGGCCAATGATTAGTGTCAGCTCATCTGATATTGTTGGAATAACGCAGAGGTGCGCAATTTTTCCTGACCACACTTTAAAGGAGGGTGAAGTCAAGCTGAAATCTAACATCGATGTCATTTCATTTACATTTAAACTGTACTCATATTGAAAGAAATATTCTTGCAATATTTAGTAATTTAAAACTTTCACCATTCTGTCATATTAAAATTATAATTTTAGGGCCTCTGGGGTCACACTTAAGGCTTTCAGCAGTCACATGTGGCCTTGGAACATTAGGCTGATCACCTCTTGTAATGGTATATGGGAATGACCTTGGGAGACTGGATCCAGAGATGCTGCCCAGGGAATAATCAGATAAGAGACAGCATAACCTGCAGATGGATAGTGGGCGGGGCAAAAGGCTCAGAAGAGACCCCCCCCCAATTTATCAGGGTGTAAAGGAGACGGGGGGAAATTATGCCTTCAGATTTGCAAGATTCTGTTGATGTAGCTTTATAATAAAGTACAATTAGCTCATCTGGTCATGTTTCTGTCTGGTCTACCTGGTAAGGCTGACACCTCTGGACTAACACTTAAAAGATTAATTGCAGGCTCATACTCCTCATCCTTCCATATGCTAAGTCAGTAACATGACTCACTTCAAGATTACTTTATCCCATGGGTGTCCAGGGTGTTTGTGTGCAAAGTGGGGGCAATTAATGAAATGTGCATCATGACATCAAAACACATGTTTTGTCCTTTTTTTTTTTTTTGGTCATAGTGGTTTGTACCAGATGCCTATATCTTCTCTTCATGGCAATCAATATATAAAATATGTTAATAGAAAAGACACAAACATTTTACAGCTTTAATATAAGCCTTTTAAAGATACATCTAAAATAAATAACAGTGGGTTTTCAGGAAGTAGTCATTATGTTGCCCTTTCATATATTCTTATTCTAAATGAAAATGTCATGGAAAAGATCCCATTTGTAGTCTGAGAACTACACTTGTTTACCAACTGATCGTTCCCCAGAACTCGGGCCATGAGAACAATTGGTCCTGGAATTACTCCCAAGGACAACATGGTTCTGGCTTAGAATCACACTGTGTACAGCAGCTTAAAAATATTCCTATAGTCACTGCTGAAGGCTTAAGCCAATGTGGTTGCCATATTTGGGGAGAAAAAAGTTGGCATTCCCAAATCACTACCTAGTATGGGGACTTCGATTTCTCTCGTGAATGGACCAACTTTGACCCCTGTCTTCTACAATAAAGAGACTTCTAAACAGCAATATCATACAAAGAGAAGTAATAAAGAAAGTATGTAAGGACTCTTCCAGGTGTGGCAGACCTGCAACTGGGAGTTCCTGGGAGGAAAGCTGCTGTAAAGAGCTATGAGAGCAAGGGCATAATCTCATTCTTAAGAGTCATAAGTGACCCAATCCCAAATGTCTCAACTTTTCACCATGCTCTAAAAATGCTCACGTGGCTTTGTAAGGTTCTGAGACATGTTTACTGACACAAGCACACAGGCACAGAAAATCTTCTGCTACACAAGTGCTAACGTGCATGGCTTTTCCTTTGTTTAATAAACTCACTCCACAATTATGTGCTGCTTTTCCCTTTGCATCAGCTCGGTAGCTGTAGTTCAAGGTGATTTGGCGAAAGCTGGCTCATTGCATCTCTCGCCTCACATGACAGCCTCTGCAGAAGCAGCAAGGAAAGGCACCCGGCAGATAGGAGATGAAGCAGATGGGCATTAACCAACTTTAATATACCATGGCTTCAGCCTAAAACCAGCATTCAAATGCATAATAAATATTAGTTTAAAAGTAAATACACCTTGAAGCCCACTAGTTCAGCCACTGTTGATATTCCTAGGTCATATTACCACTTTCTTAAAATTATACAGTCCCTGCATTTAAGTCATAAAATGGAATTATACATTATGCAGGTAAACTGCTGAAGGTACACATGACTGCAGCACTGTCATTGCTTAGACGTGAGAAAGTCAAGAGAGTCTCCAGAGGAAAAGTACCCCATTAATCCATAATGTGGTCATAGATGACCACAATGTCATATTGTAAAACAGGAACTGGCCTACAAAAGTATAGGTCCAGCTCAAGTCATTTTCCTGCCAGAGGTCAATTGCTTCCTCAACTTGCTTTCAAGTCCAAGTTCATACAAACCTCGGCCTATAAAGCTAATCTGGCATCTGAAGAAGAAAATCCCACGGACAACTCTTCAGAGCAGTGAAAATACAACATCAGTTATGAAGAATTTCCTGCCCAGATTAGCTGCCTAAGATGCAGTCTGCCTAATGGTAAAGTTGGTCATATGAACTTCATGGACATGTTTCGCTCTGGCAAAATATATCTGAAAGGAGGTTAGCCTTCTCACAGTGTAACTTCTGCTTTAAATTCAGGTGATTTGCCAGTCTCTAACATTACAGCAGCATGGCTGCCTGCCTGCCTGCCTGCCTGCCTGCCTGCCACATTGACCATTTTTTGTTGATGCTGATGGAAAATAGCTGTCCGTCCCAGTGACATCATCATCACACAATCAATCGTATATAGTTACATGAGAATATCGCTCAGGGTACCTGAAAAGCTAACTAAAAGCTAGCACAAACCAATGTTTCTAGTGTTAAAACTGTAAATCATCAGAACTGAAATGAGTTGCCAACCTGCATTTTCAAAAAGCATCCTTAAGAAATATTTCAATTCAAGTCTAATCTGACTTCTTTTCCAGATAAACTTGTTTCTGTAGCTTTCAGCAGGCTAAGTCTGTACAACTGCCAAAATCCAACTGGCCACTAGATAGCAGCAAAAAGATTTTGTTTGCTTTTCTGACCCACAAAGCTTGCTTGCTTCATTTTAGAACTGTTTATTGTGCAAACCCAGCTTCCTTGGTTAATTAATGGTTCAGTGTGTTGCATGAACCCAGAAACGTGATCTAATTGAGCTAATCGTGGTTATGAAGCCATTGCTCTTTTTTTTTTTTTTGGTGAGATAGAAAGGATGGGCAATCTACCTTGACTTCACTTGTTTCTATCATTGTTTCACTTTTTGAAACAAACAGTATAAAATCCTGTGCATCCAAGTGAAAGTTAAAAACTAATGTCTTATCTTCAAGTAGTTCAAGTAATATTTCAACATTCAGTGGGTTTTTTAGGGTCAATGAAATACTTAGGACAGGAGCATCATTACACTTTGAAATGTGCCTGTAAATAAGACTTAGCTGCAATGAAGCCTTCAAAGTACAGTGATCTGAACCACAGAATCATACTGTAAAATTAATAAAATCACAGGCTATGGCCAAATGGCTTGGGGTTATTCAGATAATACAGATAATCACAATTTCAGATATACACATGTACCACACTCATATGATTCATATAAAGCCAATGTTTCACTAGAAAAACGTATGGTTGGGAAAGAAAATGGCTATTCACTTAGTTGCTTCTCAAAACAAGCTTCATTCAGCTTCTGTGTAAAGAAAGCCTTATATACATACTAAAGCAGCTTTTAAGCCAATAGGTTTAATATTTTTAATTTTTCTCTTACTATAATTATCTTTAACCATTTATAACTTGACAGGTGAGCTAGATGACATGCAAATGTCATGTTGTAATGTTTTCTTTATTTCTAAGTTTATTATATACAGTAATTTCAAACATGAGGGAGACTGGTCCAGATGAAGATCATCAGGTGCCCAGGAATGCTCAATCCTCCTCAACCCAATATCACGTAGATTTGGGTTTTTATAACAACAAACTCTACTGACTCCAACAAAGTACTGGACTTTCTCTTTCCTCCAGAGTAATCCTCCACAGCAAACCACCATAAAATCTTAATCTGGAGCAGGATGACACATTAGGTGTATATTATTTTGGCTGAGAGATCATCCTGAAAAAACATCAAGAAAACTAGGATCATCTGCTAAACTTTAGAACTTCAAGGATGCCCTTTCCCCTTACCCTGTAGTGATATTATGGTTAGCTAAAAGTATAATAGATGTACTCCAGATACAGAACACCTTTAGAAGTATTAATTACCTTCTAGTACAACTGCAAAGACTTCAGCTGAGTTCTGACACTGAACACTTGTTTCAGGTCATGTCTATGCTCTTTGTTTAAATATTCCACTTTTTTACAAACTGAGATTGCATGAATACTGAACCTTTGTGAATCTTTTTTTTTTTTATTTTCTTCATTGCTCTGTGCTCATACAGATATTTATATGACATCTTTTTTTCCTGTTTGCACCATTATGGTTTTGTTATTGTGCTTATCATTCAATTAGCTTAATAAAGTAAAACACATTTTTAAAAATGTTTTTGTGAAAGGTTAGGATCCTCCCCAAATAGCCTCATGTCAAAGCTGAGCCAATGCACAAGCAACCCAAACGTTGGTTTGCAGTGGCACTGTGGAGGTGCCAATGAAACAGGCATATCCAGAAACTCCTTTCCACTGATACCCCAAAGTAGTTTTCAGATCCAGTGTGATCATATAATTATCTGCAAATGGCGCTTACAGTATTCTTCTGCTTATCTCCAGCCCAACAACAGGGCTCTTTGGGGGAATCAGTTTCAGTGACTGAAATTTAAGCTAAATTGAATCAACTTCACTGAAATGAATCAATTTCTACCTTGTCTTAAAGTTACATATTTAGTATGGCATATCCAAAATGCATTTAATGATAAGAATGCTAGCAATTTGCTGCCCTCCATAAAGCAATAAAAGATGGGGACCATAACTGATGGCACATGGAAAAACACTGGGGTTGGTCAACTTTAAAATAGCTGTTTTTTAAAACTTCAAAATCTCTTCCATTTTGATTTGATTTCCCCTATCTATTTTGAGCCTGCCCACAAAATTCTTTGTAACTATTTACCTATCCATCCACTTGCCCACCCCTACAAACAACCATAGAGGGAGATGGAAAGAGGATAATTTGTATTATGTACAGATTTTCCTCCAGCTAAACGAAGGAAAAAGTATTTTTTAAAAAGCAACCCCTTCTCTTTCAGCAATGCTGCTCTCATCAAATCAGAGTCCACAGTAACTGCTTCAAGGTTAAAAAAATAAAAGTGGGGACCTAACGTCTGGAATCCGGAGACATGTCTGTTTTGTCATTAACTGACCTTTATGCCAGTTCTAAAACAATATACTGTTGACTGAATTGCATATCATCTGTGTTTACACTAGCAAACCAACTCATTAATTTTTTTTTAAAAAATCCCACTCAGATAAATCAGACGGGCTCTGAATGAAGTGCAAATGTTATAAATAAAGGTTTGATACTGAGCCAATCTGCAGCAGAGAAAGTGGATCATAATTCTGTCACATAAATCCCCAACCAATTTCTGCTTCCTGCTCTGAACTATATGTGCCTTTTGGCTTAAATCTGTTCCAAATCTTGGCTGAAAACACCCAGACCCCATCTCTTCAGGAGCTTCTTAACAGCTGAGAATGTACCCATCTTCCCCTTGATAGATTGAATTCACTCCCTCACATCTCAGAGACTATTGATGAAAATAGCAGTCCTCCCATCAATCATTCCCTCTCCTTGGCCATACAAGGTGAAGCAGGAAGATTATAAGAAGAAGAATGAAAAGGAAAGCAGGTGCTAAACCATGGACTTGATAGGTATAGCTGGATATCAGAGGAAAAAAAGCTAACCCTGGTCCGTGGACCCATTTGGCAGATGAAACCATTCTCCTTGCAGGATATTTAATCAATCTGATGTCTCTAACGTATGTTTTGCTGCATTCTCTCCATTTTCTTTCCAGTCTCAAAAATTCTTCTTGGCACTTTAGCTGGGACACAGTGCCATTCTATATTTGGATCAAGAAACCAGCAGCTGGAGTTCTTAAAAGAAAGAAGGAACACCCAAGAGGTTCATTCTTAATCCCATCCATTTGTCCAGGTCTCTTATGCTCAATCTGCCTCCAAAGCACAGAGTTCACTAAGAATAAGAGAGTCTCAAGATGAAAACAACCTCTCTGTGATCCTTTTTCACACAGCTGTACCCTCTGCTGGTGTGCTTGTGACATTTCTATTCAGGTTCTAGAAGGGTTCTTCAAGGGACTATATGTGGCATTAAAGACCTGCTCCCTACACAAATAAATGTCTTGGTAAAGCCTGTTGTAATGCCTCTATGCCAAATGCTGATGTGGTTATATTATTACAAAGCACCAGTGAACCACTGATTTCCCTTTATAGCCGACAGTGTTGGATTAAAATAACTGGAGACTGGAATACCTATAAAGCCCAGGTAAACCTTTCTCTTCTTGGAAACAAAAGTCTTACCTACAAAAACAATCCAGATACAGACAAACTCACGATAAGATCACGTTATTAGAAAAATACCAGAATATACTACGAGAATAAAAAGAATACATTCTATTATTTAATTAGTTTTTCTGCACATTACAGAGAGTTGAGCTAGATAATTCTTGTGGACCATTCCTCATCTGCAGAATCATAGAGTTCCTCTACAACTCTATGATTCTACAAAAAAGTTCTGCTTATCCTCAGACTGAAATCTAAATATGGTGGCCATACTCAGTTTGAACTCTGGCACCTTAGAATGGGGAAAACATTATGGGGGATGTATTAGAGCTTTTCATGCTGTCATATATTATTAGAGAAAAAACAAGGCAGATGCTCTACTGTGTTTCAAGGTGAAGCATGATCACCCAGAAAGCATGGACATTATTCTCCTTAATGGGATTTATTTATATATTTTGTAAAAACAAAAAGACAAAAAGCCATAAGAAAATATGCGGGGAGGGATGCAAGTAGAAGGCTATAAAATCTGGGCCAGTACATGCCCTCCATGAACTTAAATTTGTGTAAAGTAATTGACCAATAATAGCCTTACCTAGAAGTCCAGTTAGTCAGGCTAAGATCTGGTGCATATGTTGAAGTTGCCACATGGTGGCAACCTTCATGCACTGATTGCCTTCATAGCTCCCCAATCAAAAAAGATCTGCCATGAAGTGCAGAAAGCTATTCAATCTGCCCTATGAGCAGATACACAGATGGCTTGCTTTATGGGACAGCTGCCATACGGGACATAGAAGATACAGTGGTCATGGTCCTGGGTCATGTCTCAGCCATATCCAATCAAGAGCAGAATTCAGTATTGGATGGTCGGCTTTCTAATCTTCCCTTTTTTAGAAGCATCAAAGTATTTTCACGTATGATGCAGGCATAACAGAATATGCCATTATATAATAATGGATATATTATTCAAAACAGATACAATAGTTGTGATGATTCAGAATTTTACCCTAGCAATTCACTCATTGTCAGAAAACATACTGAGAAGATTCTGTTAAGAAGAAATCTAACACTGATTCCTAACTCTTTCTCAGGTCTGTTATCTATCACGGACCATTTCATCTCTACCACCGTTTTCCAAAGACAACTATATTTCAGTCAATTACACAGTTAAATGTTAATCTTTCTTGCAGACTTTATTGGTCCAGCTGTTTGAAGAACTAAGACAGATATATGCATTTAATACTAACATCTTGCAATAATTTAAAGACTTGACTCATATGTCCTGCTTTCCATTCAGAAGAAGAATCAAACAATACCATACCTATATCTCTCTCTTTCATATAGTCCAGCACAAATCATGTAACTTGCAAGGAAGTCAGTAATTTTTAATACTGCTCATAAGATCTGAGAATAATCCTCAGAACCGAATGTCTAACAGATATATACACTGACTGGGGCTCAAATCACCCCCACGGCGCAATACTTTCAGTGGAAGTCAGACAAAGCTCAATTGCTACAACACATTATAACTAATTATTACTACATATAACGTTTTTCCTTGCCTGAACTCACTGACTCAACAAGCTGATTTTCAAGTTCACAAAACTGAAATAACCTCAACTGAAAAAATGTCACTGTGACTCTTTATTTTACCAATGGTGCTTAAATAATCTAACACTGTACTGAAATATGCTTTTTTTTAAAAAAATGTACAAATTAGCCATAGCATTCAAGCACTTTATTTCAACATTCATCTCAGAGATGCTCCTATTCAATGGGCTTCCTACTGACATTTAAACCACCCTCAAAGATCTCTCCATCCAACCCCTTTCTATGAGAATTCAAGCAGGGGAAACCCCCATTTAGGCAGTATTTCAGCTGATATCCTTACAACTTTTGAAAAATTTGAGTGTTTTGTGTATGTGATACATATCACTTTTGGCTACTTGCAGGGCCATATAGTTCTCATATAGCTCCTGTTTTGATGGATCTCCTTACTGTTTTGTTTTGTTTTTAACAGACAGCTGCTGATGATGATTATTGTTACTAGCTTGAAGAAAACCCTCTCAGAATAGGTAAGGAGATGGACAAGTCCACTGTGTGCTAGGATCTGGAGACCTGCTTTTATTATAGGCCCCTGAACCTCTGCCCTCCTGCTTTGTATTCCACCCTAGTCTGAGTAAAACAACTTTGGACATGCCTTTCCTTCTCTTCTCCTTACACTGTACCAATACATGTCTCGCTTGAATCTCTTTCTTACCTGAGAGGGGGAGCTGAGAGAAGCAAGGAGCTTTCTGCCGAATGGATCAGGCTGCAGGCTCTGCCAACTCCAGCAGGCAATTAAGTCCTCCTGTTATAGTGACATCTGATCTTCTAGAGAAGCTCATTGGCCACCAGCCTCACAACAGTAAGGAGGGAAAGAGCAAGGAAAGAAAGAGGGGTGGGAAAAGGTCAGCCCAAGTATAGGAGCAGCTGAAGGAGCTGTCCTAGATTAAGATGGGAGGGACATGTTTGGAGAGAGTGGAAAATAAAACACCATATAGCTTAGGTTTCTATATTTAAAATCCCACCAGGCCAGCAAAATTTAAAGGACAATCAGTTCAAAGGAACCAGAGGTTCTCATGTGAAGAGCATGGGGATCAGTTGGCTATGTTATTTTAAAGCCTGTCCAGACCCAGAATTGTTCTAACTCCACCAGCACTCATATGGTACAGGTGTAATGCTGGCAGAGAAGGCAGCCTTGCAGGTTTGTCTGGAGTAAGCCCAGGAGGACTAAGGGGAGGCCCAGCCTGAACTGCAAGAGAAAGTAATTGGGTTCATCAGAGCAGCTAAGCAGGACTTCAGGTTCTGCCAATTACTCAGTGGAGAGGCTGGCAGGAGCGGGAATAGACTTGGCCTTACCATACCAAGAAGTTTTAAAAGATTACCCTGACGGAAGCTTGGTTTCTGATCTAAAGCATCCTCCATTGCATCATCTATAACAACATAATATGGTCATTGATATATTGCTAATAATAACACAGTAAGCGCAATACAATCCTTAATGTTTTGGGACAGACCAAACAGAACTGAAACAATTGGGTATGTGGTTAAACGTTTGCATGTTCTGGTTGGGAAAGCTATTGCTGACTGATGGGAACTGCCGCTTTGAAGAACAGTTCAAAGATCCTCGCTTGGAAAGGGATGCTTTTAACTGAGAGATGGAAAGAGCCAAGGATGGATTTCTTTCTCTTCATAAGAAAAATCTGAAAGGCCGGTCCGGTAGGCCGCTTCTGCATGAACCAATCATCCAGCAGCGCGGCAGCGGAGCGAGAGGCTGAAGGTTCGAAGTCCCTGGAGTTCGCTCAGTCCGCAAGAAAAGGACCAAGCGGGCGGGAGTCTTACGTCTTTCTGCCTCTAGGGGGCGCGCGCGTCCCAGCTATAAGCGGCCTCCCGCTGCACCCCGGTTTCCAAAGCAATGCGCCTGTCATCCCCGTTGCCTTGTAGCCCCCCCCCCCCGATTTGGCAAGTTTCCCTTGCTGGGGAGCCTTCCGCTGCTCAGAGGAGTCGATCCCTCCACCAGCCTCTTTCTACCAGCCTGTGAGAAGGGAGAAGGCTCTTTCGATAAGGAGCTGCGGGGGCAGGTTTTATTTTGGGCATCAGTCAGCCTCCCCCTCTCCCTGGCTTCCAAGGGAAGAGTCCAAGCAAGGATGCACCGACAGGGTTTGAAACCCGCGGAGCGGAGCGCGGCGGGCTGCAGCCTTTAACCCTCCGGCAACATTCACCAGGTACAGTAATGCAGAGCAAAGCCGCCGCCTTTCCCCCAATTCTGGCGTCTCTCTTGCGGTTGTAGAAAGAAATCCTTCTCCCCCGAGGTGAAGGAGCCGCCGAGGAACCAGGTTCTGCTGGCGAGGCAAATGTTTCAACTGTATCGAAGGGGGGCAAAAAAAGGGGGGGGGTGGAGGAAGAGAGGCATTAAGAGAGAGAGTGAGAAATGGGAAGTTACTTTGTCTTTGATTTGAAACTTTGGGATCTTGAGTGAGCTGCCAGGTGGCTTGCTCTTCCGTGCGCGATCCTCGCATTGGTCAGCCGTGTTCGCCTTCTTTTAAACTCTGCATAAGCAGATGCTTTCCGGGGCAAACAGCTTGTCGATTAGGCTTCGGTATTGCTTGCCGGGTTTTAAATGCGACTTACACAGCCTGGCTGGCGGCTCGTGCGGTATTGCCCAGTACCGTGCAATGTATTCTCCTGGGTGAGGCAAGTGACATGGCTCCGATAGAAGAGAATATACGTAGCTCACGGTTGACCTGTGGAGTCCTTGGTGCTCTCCGAGCTTGGTGGTTTGCTTGCAGACTTTTCATTACCCAACTAAGTAGCACCATTAGTGCAAGCAAGCCGCCAAGCTTGGAGAGCACCAAGGACTCCACAGGTCAACCCTGAGCTTCAGATAGTCCCCTCTGTCAGATCCACGTCACTTGCCTCACCCTGGAGAATATAAGGGAGGTTTGGTGGCTGGGATTTGTGTGCTGGGCATGCTGGGCACCTCGTGGAGAGGAAACTTCTTTCCGGACCTGGCCTCTTAATAGGATGCGAGGCTGCAAAATAGTTAGAAAATGGATAAGGACAAGCAGCGGAGATAACGTACTGACTCTCTGACTTGTCTATACAAATGTAGGCAGCATCTCACCAAAATCCTTGACTGCCTGACTGCCTTTAGATGCAACCCCTGTTGCAATTAAAATCTATTAGCCAAGATTGTTTAAAAAAAAAAAAGAAGAACACTACAGTACTGTAGGCTTCATTTTAAGAGTTGAAAGAGACGGCTGAGAATCTCTTTGAAGTAGCATGGGATGAATATCCATGTTAGTCTGCAGTTCTGTATTTGTTTATAGGCCATTGGGCTGAAAAGTAGATGTCTATAGGGTTGCATTATTTGTTGCAGCAAAGAAACAAAAGCAAACCCTTCTAGCGGCTGCTTAAAGATGAACCCAGATGGGCATGTCTCAATTAAAACGATTAGCTTACTGATCGCTTTTTACTTCTTATTTAGGGGCAGCCCTACCGTTTGTTGCAATAACGGTTTCATCTGGCAGGTGCCGGGGGTTGGGACGCAGTGGCAAGCGTTGGAGAACCAAGCTGAATGTGCCATGCAACTTACTCTGCACCTCCTCAGTTAATCGGCTGCCTTCAGGTGCAGCAGAAAAGGCTGTCCTGTTTCTAGTACTGAACAGAGATTCATTGGCCTGCACAGTCAGTTTCTATACACCAAAAGGAGCTTTGTGCCCTTCGTTCCTGCAGCAAAATGTCTGGGCTGGTCCTGTTCTTACACAGTACTTCAGCTTGGTGCATTTCATTCATCATGCATGAATTGCCTGCTTCCCAGGTGCATCCGTGATTCCATTCAAGTTTCAGTTGGCAGCAAAATTACCCCTGGCAGCAAAGGGTGAAATTGGGGTGCCTTTCAATGTGGTGATAGTGAGATTCTTATTGTTCTCATCTTCCAATCGATAGTTCTCCCACGTGCCTGATTTTTTCAGGGTGTCTTGTAGACCTGTATGTCATCCCAACGATTGATTATCCTTGTGAACATGTATGACAGAAAATGGAGCAGAACATCACAGTAGTGTACCCAGTAATGCAGATAAGTAATTTTATTCCTGGATCTAAAGAGGGCAGGACATTTGAAATGATAAAATATATACTTTGAAATTTGGTAAGCCAGCATTCTTCTTTTAGGAACCCTTCCATTTTCCCTACTGACTGGACACCTGGACATTTAGTCCCAAAAGCTTGCCTGATAACATCTCTGCATTATCTTGTTTTTTGGTACATTTCAGATGCTGTAATTAGGAGTATCTTTATTTGGACTGTTCATCTCACAGGTTTAGACTCCCCAGAGAAATTGTAGTAGAATAGTTGGTGGAATTCTCTCTTTCTTTCTTTGTTTTCAGTGTTTTCATCCTGACTTTTTATGGGCAAATGAACTCAAATCAGCTGAAGAGAACTAAAACTCATATAGTACTACACCAGGAATAAAAATTAATACTGAGGCATTTAAAAAGTAATTTTAAACATATTGCCAAGGCCAATTTTAGCAAATGTTCCTGAAATGAATTCATCCCTACAAGTCTGCCTCTTTAGACAAGATTCTCCACAAACTGCAGTGCCGCTGAGCAGAACCCATCTGTCGTAGCTCAGAAGATAAGGGAATATAGAAAAGAATTTCTGAGAGTGAAATTAAGCTGAAATTTTAACAGTTTAATAACAAAAGGCATGCTTTATATATAGAATGCCCCTGATTCTACCCCTGCCATCTCAAGTTCATAGACTTAAGGCAGCTAGGCTAGGGGAGGTTTCTGAAAAACTCCTGTCAAGTCAAAGGAAATGTACTGAGCTAGACAATCCATTCATTTTAACTGGAATAAGCAGTTTTCCACTTCATGCACATTCTGCGTATCTCATGAAACCAGCTGAGGCCTCGAATGTGTTAAGGGCCCTGTTTCTTGGCTATACTGATAATTATGGGATATTTTTTCTCAGCTGCCATATATCTTTATTTTGTGCTGTATCGTACTTGTTTTAATTGTTGTTAGGATTGTTCACCACCCAGAGTCACTTGGTTGAGATGGGTGGCTATAGAAATTTAAATAAACAAACAAACTATGGTAGATATATGGTAGATATGTTTTCACATCATCAGCCAAATCCATAGATTAACTTAGAATTTTATTCATGATTCATCTACTAGGCCAATATTTATTCATGATTCAGTTACTAGTCTATTAGTTTGCCCCAATCTAATGTCTTCAAGATGCATTAAATGATAGCTCACATTATCCTTAACCAATGGGAAAGCTAGCTGAGGTGATGGGTCTTAAAGGGCATGTATCTGGTGGATTCCAGGTATAATGTGCAGACGAGCTGTCTGTTTCCTAGGCGCGTTCTATTCATATTTGTCTTGTTTCACAGAATTTCCCAAGGCAAAATCTTAGGTGACTTATAGAACGTGCATACTACTGTCTTTTTGTTTCTGCCTTTCAAGCAAATAAATAAATATATCTGTGTTATGTCTTTGTTTAGCATCACAAGCCTTATATTCATGTCCTTGCTTCCTACAAGGAAGAACAGACAGCAATCGCTGTAGTTCAACTTGAACCTGCTCCACCCATTCCTTGAAAATCTTAAGCTCACGTGTGGGATCCCATTCTGTTCTTTTGTACAGCCATGCCTAAATATGAATCTGTAAGTCTAGGTAGCAATGGCTCCACATTTGAGCTCACTCGCACTCACTTTGAGGAAACCTACTGGACACTTGTACAGAGACAACTTTATCCTCCAGTCAGCAGGACACTCTTTTTTTAAAAAAAAGTTGCAACAATAAGAACCAAGTATGTGTGTGGGTGTGCGTGCATGCAAGCATGCACCTTTATGGACAGATGGGTGAACTGTAGATACTTCCAATTCATGAGTTTCTTCCTCAGGAAAGGGTGACAAGTAAATATCCTGCAAATTTAAGTCTAGGAAATTTATCCACCACAACCAGATGTGAGCCAACTGTTACTTAGTTACTCTATCAGCAACTCATTTACTTACAAGACAAGTCAATTATGAAAACCAGTTAATTCAAATTCTCTGCTTATCATGACAGTTGCAACAGCATCAAATTTCATTCTCTGAAGTTTTGACTTCAGAAAATGCAATATCTAGAGGAGGTCCAACTCCTTCCAATCATTTCACAGTATATTCATAAATTTCAATTAAATTACATCCCATCAGGTTGCAGTTATTAGCAGTTTCATCCGGAACTTCCGTCTTTGGTCGATTCATTTGTTGATGAAAAATCTGTTGTCATTTAGTTACATTCCAATGGTAGCTGTGCTAACTCAACCTGACTTTAAGAATTGCTTTGTGCATTTTAAAAAATGTATAATGCAACTGCAGTATCAGTCTCTTTATTATGTACTTATAAACCATATACTGCAGAAAGTTTTTAGTGCTATTCTTCCTTAATTTATAGCTTCGCCTTGAAACATGTGTCTCTGATGGTTTAACATCAGCAGCAACAAAATTGAGTAACTTCTCCATTATATCTTTCAGTTGCCATTGGCTACAGGAAAGTGCTTTAATTTTTGTTTCATTTTTATGGTAATGAAAAACATGTCAAAAAATGCAGTGTTCTCCGGAATAGATCATTTTCATGCTTACCCTGGGAAATATTTCTGTTTTACAAACAGACAACTGAAACTTAAAGATTGCCGTGATTTCAGTGGCAACTGAGTTAAAGTAAATGTGTACTTCTTTGGATGCTAAGAGGAGGCCAGATTAGTCTCTTTCTTGCTATATTCTTCCTACAAGGCAGAATCCTCCCCAAATTGCACCCCCATTCTTCCCAATTTTAATGAAATCACTCCCCACCAAGAGTTTTCTAAAAACAATAACTAAGGGAACCATCACAAATGATCAGGGGATCCTCCTATTAGTCAAATGCTGCATATAGGTGAATCTAGGTAAGCAGTCATTTCAGAATCAATTCCTGACACTAGAAGTAGTAAACTATCCTGTGCACCAGCCATATTTAAACAGCAGTATGGGACACGAAGTAGTGGCAGAATGTATGCTCATATTAACCAGCTGGAGTTTTGTGTGTCTGTTTGTCTAAACAAAGCCACGTAAAACTGGAGATTAGACTACTAGGCCCATGCTTGAAATTATTTTCAACTTCTCTAGAATTCCCTGAATTCATCTGTTTAGTCTATTATTCTGTCCTCCCATGCTTCAAAGAAAGGGCATGGCTGAGATGCAGATATATAATGGTAAGCACTGATTGCATTCAGATCAAATCCAATTTTTATTACAGTCTTAGACCAGCATAAGGAAGGTGGGGTACAGTCAATTAAAAAGGGGGAAAAAGGATAGTCTGAGCCAATAGGCGAGTATAGTCATCCACACTCTAGCTTCCACTACTTTATTTGAAACAAGAGACTTGTTTCCATCTATGGAAGCCATCTATGCTCCAGGAGTGGCTCTTTGGCCTTTTGGTAAATGCCGTGATTTTAGTTTTCTGATAATTGAGTTCTAGTGCATTCAGATGGTGAACAAACTGCTTATCCTCACACAGAATTCTTCCCTCCTTGAGCAAAAAAAGCTAGGAAGTCTTCCATTTAGCAGTATTTCCCATTTATCTTAACTGGGAAGCTATGGATAGCTGGAACAAATAAGACTAATAAGCAGTTATCTGAAGTTGCATTGATATCCTGGCTTGTTCTGAAGATGATAAATATACCTTCCCAAGTCAGGCGAAATGAGAGTGTCTAGCAGCTATGTGTTTTAGAGACTTATTGAACACAGAGACTGTCTTATAGGAGGAAAGTCATTCATGTGTGTTTAGTAAGCCCATATCGTTTTTCCATCTTAGCTCATTACCTTCAATTTACAGGTAGCAGACTAAAAAGTACTACCAAGAACACCCCAACTCAATAAAAGTAAAATCATTGGATATGTAATATTAGATCTGAGTGCAATGAACATCATTGATAACAGTCTTCAAAATGATTTTATCAGTTATATTAAAGTTGAGCCAAAGTTCTCCCAAAGAACTTTTCCTTTTCTGTAATTGGCTATGTAATACTGGACAGTTCTTTGTTCAAATGTTGAAGAATTACATGAAGAATGATCCAAAGGGAGAAAGATATTCTTGATATGCTTGAAAGTACAGGTTGTTGCTGAACTAGGAACTTGGTGTAATTCAACACTGAGATCTTGAGAAAACAGATTTGTGGAATAACGAGTACAATTTGAATTGGATTTTTAAAATGTTTAAAATCTATATCAAATATAGCATGAAATCAGCCTCTTCTCTTAAAAAATACAGTATTAATTACCTAGCAGAATATTTTACCATCATTAGTCTTTTTCAGTTCAATACATCAAATTTATGATCAGCATTCACCTTCAGAGCTACCAGAGTTCTAGAGCCTTGTCAAACACTGTTTTATTTTACATTGTTAAACAGATCCATTTACACTGGCTAAGGTCCTCAGAAGTTTATACACTGTAAAATTGGATTAGTTGCCAGGTAATAGATGACACACCTTCACATAGAATTCAGGTGAAAAATTAGTGTTGCTGATTTCCACGTATGTTAAGTAGTTCGCTGAACTTTGGTAACGTTAATGAAAGTTTGCTGATGTAAAAGTCATTAGTAACACCAAGACTGAGAAGCATCTACTCCAGTCTGTAGGCTGTAATTCTTTCCAATCTTGTTCTTAGACATTGTGTATCATTTCAATCTTCCTTGAAAATTCTGGAAAAATTTAAGGACATGTTTAAGCTTGGGTGGGTGGGTGAAAGATACTATTTTAAGCCAGGTATGGGGGGAGAAATTTGAGAAAAACTTAAAAAAAAAAAAACTAAAACTAAAAGAATAATTTCATTACTTGTGCATAATTAGGCTCTTCATAGAATCATTGTGGTATATTAAATTTAAATGTAGAGCTGATCTATACAAAAATACCAATACATTAAGTCACTTGGAAATTGACTTTACTTTTAAGTATTTTTAAATGTTTGTAAATCTCAAAAGCAGTAGATGCATAGGATCAGGAGAAATAACCTTTCAACTCAAATACATTTAGATTTGTTCTTTCCTCCTAAGTAAGCATGCAAAGTTTCTTGCTTCTAATAAACATCTTTACAGTAAATTGGAATTTACTTCAAATTCAGAGTTTAGCAAATTGAGAATTGCCAAAGGTTTGAAAATAATGGTTTAGCAAAACATGGTGATCCACCTATAATATGATTAATTTGATTTTGAATTAGCATATTGCATGAACTCAATCACTGCCATTTGTAAACCATGATTTAGAGTTTCATATGCAGTGCAACTCAGCCAATTGTTATTTATTCAACAAACCAGTTAAACCACAGCTCAGCCTGTGTGAACTCAATGTAATTGACACTACAGGACTCATTTATGTTTCACAGAATTTTTATTAAATGGTTAGGAAACATTCCAGATCACACAAAGTTAACAGATGAAAGCAAAAGAAAAATGAAAGATACAGAAAAGAACTAAGTTTTCTAGATGCAAGTCTTAGGAGAAGCAGGATATAATGGCCAAATTTCTTTTTTAACTACAGGGAGGCAAGTACTATTTGTAATCGACAGGCAAAGAGATGCATTTATATTGCTAGGAATGGATCTGTTCATCTGAGGTCAACTAAAATGTATTAGCAGCCTTTTGGGGGCAGGTGAAGGATTGTCCTTTAATCTGGCTTGTCCCCAGGAGCTGCCATTCATCTCATCAAATGTACCACAATGAGAATTTCACCCCAGTTGCCTCAAGTCTCCTTCAAGGCAAGAATGGTTTAGATATGAGGTGCCAAGGTCAAATGGTGTATTGGATCTCCACTCATGCTCAGGATAATATCCCGCATGTACTTTCAGGTCCATATTTCAGAGAATACTTCAAGAAAGAGTGCAGTGTTCCAGTGGAGCTCATTTTCAGTGTCTACATCTGAGAGGAGAACAGACCTGAAGGGAATAAAGGCTCTAGTTGGTTCATATGAATCAGCTATCAGACAAAAAAAGCAAAGCAAGCCAAAATGGTTTTTATTTTGTGGCTAGGATAGGCACTTTGGGAGAATATATTTCCTGAAGTGCTTTTTAGCCAGGACAACCCTAACTTAAACAAGTGATGTCTCACCACAAAAGCCATCTTAGAAATCTTACCTAGCTTGATTGGATGGCTTTGTTCTTCTTTCCAAAAAGAATACTAAGGGCAATATTTAAACACAATGAGACAAAAACAATCTTCAATTTAGAATTCTGTGGTATTGCTCTCATGTTTAAAAGAACGGTGTTAAGAAGTTATGATCCCACTTGCAAAACATCATCTTATGGTCAAGAATAGAGATACTGGTATCTCTTGCCATTTGATAGGCTTGAGTAATACAAGAATCCTTAGCATCAGCTACATTACTGCAGGTTCTTACCCCTCTCCACCTCAATGTTATCTCTATATTTACTTTTGTTCTCCTGCTTAGATCTCAGAAATTTATTTCTAGCTATCTTGATGCTGAAGATTCCTCCCTGGTTACTGAGAGTGTAAAGAGATAAGAGAAAAAAAGCTTCACCTGTTTCTCCTAGACAAGGCTAGGAATTTGGTTCAAAAATGAAGAAGATTCAATAGAGCGCACAAGTTAAATTTCTCATAATGAAAATCTGATCTAGAAAGGGTTTTAAATTCATTATTGCTACTTGAGTTGATGCCAAGTCTAAGTCCAAATGAAGTCAGCTTGGAGAAACGCTCCCATCTGTGAAGAAATCAATAGCTGGTTTTAAAGCAGATTGCCAATTTGAACTAGGAAGGGAAGAAATCCTTTCACTACAGTTCCCTTTTAGCACGGGAAACATCAGCGTTGCGTGAAGTACTGTCTCAGGTATCCAAGCTGAGCTGCAAAAAAGAAAAAAGAAAAAAATACTCACCCTAAAATGGTAACACATAGTTGTAACTGAAATGAATTTCCCAAGGGGATGCCCAGTATCTTCATACCTCTGCATAAGAAGAATGTATTTAATGTAAATGCTTATTGTAACTATCATGTATACTTTCCTGATCCAAGAGGCCAACACCCAGACTAACTATGAGAACATATGAGTAGATGCCACAAACATTAGACTATGAGTACTGCCACCAGGCATAGTAAGAACTAACTTTTCTCAGACAAAAATACAGAAGCATGATCAATCATTGATATGAATGCATTTTCCCACAGATTGTGCTGTCTTTGCTGACACTTTTCTTTATTGTCAGTATTGCATTTAGTGGTTGACAAATGGGATGGGGACCCTCTACCCACACAAGTAAAATAATTATTTGGCTATTACTTTTTTTAAAAAAATATTCCACAGAGTGTTTCCCACATTCTACGTCAAAACTGCCAACTTATTTCCCAGCAAAAGTGCTGGTCGTTACCTTGAAGGCCCTCCATAGTTTAGATCCAGACACCCATCCAGACCTTCACTTTTATTAAGTTCTGAGGAGGTTCACCTAAAGTTTCTGTGAGTTCGTCTGGTGAGGACTCAGAATCAATCCTCCTCTGCTGCTGCTCTTCAGAATGGACTCCCTATCATTTTGAGGGACCTAACATCATTATCAGCTTTTAAAGTGGTCGTTATAGCACATCTTTTTGTAGAGGCTTTTAACTGCTAATTCTGTCAATCCTCATTGTGAATTCTATTTGATTTACCTCTTAATTTCTATGTTAACTATTGTTCATACTTTCCCATTTAAATTGGTTTCTTTTGTAAACTGTTAAGAGCCTTTAGTCATTGACATGCCAAGCTGAATGAATGCATATATTAATTCATCAGTATGTGTATAGCAGTTAGGAGCTGACATCCACTCTTACTGGGTACAAGTTGTAGGGAGAAAAAGTATTTTGAAAGCTGCCATATATCAAAGTACATTATTGGCCTATCAGCCTCAGTATAACCAATGTCCATGCTGGAGAATAATAACTTTTCCATTCCTGGTCTATATTGACAAGTAGCACTTTGCCACTTTCAGATACTGCTTTAGCAGGGTGAAAGGATAAGGATTCAAGCAACCATCCTACAAGCAACCCACAGATGCAGACTCCCCACTTTTTAGAACAGAGATGAGCCTCCTCTCCAGGGCACCATAAAGTTGTAAGAAAGAAATTCAGCTATCCTGGTCTTAATACTTTCTAACAAGGAAAAAAAAATGTTGAGGAAATGTAAGAGCCTTGGGAGAGAGTGACCACATGATTCTACAACTGCAGGCAGGCAGAAACCTAAAAAACACCTAGCTGCTTTGAATGAATTTGAGTCATTGAAGCTGGATGGATTTCATCCTAGGGGGCTGAAGGGACTGGCGATTGTGATCTCAGAATCACTGATTGTAATCTTTGAGAATCTGTAGGGTACAAGGAAACTGCGAGAAGATTGGAGAAGAGCTAACACTGTTTCAATCTTTTAAAAGGAGAAACAGTGGACTTAGGAAATGACAGACTAATCAGCTTGACATCAACACTTGGGAAAATCCTAGAAAAGATTCTCAAGCAGGAGGCTTGCAGGTTACTAGAAGCCAGCATGGGTTTTTTAAAAATAGGTCATGCCAAACCAATTTTAATGACAGAGTGACTAGATTAGTAGACCAAGGAGATGCTGTGAATATAGTATACTTAGACTTCAGTAAGACATTTGATAGCATTGACCATACCCTTTTTCTTGATAAAGTGAAACAATGTGGGAAGGATGATCCCACTATGACCCCACTACTGGGGCTGACTGCTAACATCTCAGGAAATAGGCTCAAGGTTAATAAGTATCTTGATAGACTTGAACGTTGGACCCTATCTGGCAAAATGCTGTTCACTGGAGAGAAATGTAAGGTTCTGCACTTAGGAAAAAAACAGATACACACCTATAAGATAGTGGTACCTAGCTCAGCAGTAGTACTCGTGAGAAGGATCTGGGCTCCTGGTAGGCCACAAATACAGTGTGAGCCAGCAGTGTGTTGCAGCTCACAAAGGAGCCAATGCAGTGTTGGACTGCATCAATACAGACATTGTGTCCAGATCATGGGAAGTTATAGTTTCCCTCTAGGTTGTACTGATTGGACTGTACCTGGAATACTGCATCAAATCCTCATTGTCATAAACAAGGATGCTGAGGAACTGGAAAGAGTGCAGAGAAGAATGACAAAGATGGTGAGGGGCTGAGGAAAATCCTTTGAGGTATTATTAAAGGAACTGGGTATATTTAACCTAAAGAAGAAAAGGGGAAGAGGAGACATTATAGTAGTTTTATAATACTTGAAAAGCTGTCACAGGGAAGAGGGTGTAGATTTATTCTCCATAATGCTGAGGATAGAACAACAATCAACAGGTGGAAGCTTTACAGAGAGAGATCCAAACTGGAAATAAGGACTAATTTCCTGACTGTGAGAGCTATTAAACAGTGGAACAGCTGGCCCTCTGGAGTCATAGGTGTTCTATCACTAAAAGTTTTTAAACAAAAGGTTGGACAGCCATTTGTCTGGGATGTCTGAAGATTCCTGCTCTGGGCAGGGGTTAAACTAGAACACCTCCAAGATCCTTCAAACCCTATGATTCTATCATTAATCTTCACCCTAATGTGTGTGTATATATACATTCTAAATTAAAAATAGCTCACTTGCTAGAATTCTTGAATCACTACTATTTTCATATTAATAAATCCTGCTAATGAAAACTCTGAGTTTCTTGCTTGGGAAAAACTACTTTTAGTTCAGGCAGCTGTGAGAGGGTAGAACTTCTGGAATCTTACAAAATGTCACTGGGCTGTGACTCTTATATTTACACACACACAACCAAACATGAGCTATCATCAGGGAAGGAGATACACTGTCCATGCATCTGTTGCCTAGTTGAGGATGGAGAAGCAAAGAGATCAAGGTGCTCTATCAAAATGTAATTGTTCTATCCTTCAGTAGCCAAGGAAGCTTAAACATCAACCTATTCAAACCAAATCTCATTCATAGCCTAACATGCATGTAGCGCTTCAAACCCAAGAATTTCACATTGGTTCTCTGTAATGTATTCCTAGTAGCAATATATGTGTCTGAAAGAAAAGGGGAATCTGGAAGGTCTTCCCTACATTCTCCATCTCTTTTGTTAGTTCTTATTGTCTGGCCTTGGGGAATAATGGAAATCTATAGTATGGTAATTGGTATGGTATAGATCGCTGGCACTCTATAGTATGACACCTGTTATGACTAGGTCATCCACAGCATAGCTAAAAATCCATGCTGGGAGCTTCCTTTCTATTCTTCTCATCACCTGGTGCTGAACAAGCAGCATAGAGGTAGAGCCTCAGAAGAGCTATTTTCTACCCTCACAGCTGCCAGTAGCATCTGATCTCTGCCTGAAGCAAAGTCCGTCACAGGGCCAGAGACTCACTCCCACTTCAGGCAGTTTTACAGCTTCTTTTAGCTTTTTGTTTTTCTATTGCTCTAGAGCAGTGTTTCTCAACCTCAGCAACTTTAAGATGTGTGGACTTCAACTCCCAGAATTCTCCAGCCAGCATGCAGAAGTCCACACATTTCAAAGTTACTGAGGTTGAAAAATGCTGCTCTAGACAGTGCTGGTCAGACTGGTGTTTTATTTTTAAAAAAGGTCGTCAGTGGATTAATCGTTCATTCTGTTGACAAAAGGAAATCCTCCCAAAAAGTTATTTTCAGTAGTGATCAGCTCACTATTTCATTGACTGTTCTTACAGGATGAGCAAAGATTAACACACAGAGTTTTCATTCTTCCCGAGTTGTCACAATAATAAGTGAGGTGAACGCTTTCTGGACAGAAGGCTAAAACTTCTTTCTCCCTACCCATTGCATCAAAGAACCACCATGCTAAAAAAAAAAAAAAAAAAAGCTGAGGTTCTCATCTGCTGCACAGTACTGTGCTTGTAGCAAGTGGATTTCATTAATCAGGCTATTTCATTCTTCTTCCCATCAAGTCTAATGACAGCATCAGCAAAAATTAGAGGGGGTTCCAGTTTTACCTTAGCAATTCAGCTCCAATAACACTAGGATCCAGTTTCTTCATAACTCACTCTTCTCTCAAAGCTGAACAGCTGGTTCTGTATCTGACTCACAGATTGCAGATTACTTTTCCATCTCACAAGCTATTCCATCTCTTACCCTGACACTCTGCTTTCTTGAAGCTAGAGATATACAGTTGACATAAAGTAGAATAGAAGTGCTCCTTAAGAAGCAAAGTGATTTGGCATTGGTATAAAATAAATGCTTGTTCTGGCCTTTCCATCTTCTCTGGCTTTAGTTTTCATTTCAGCTTGAGAACCCCAAAACTATCTAGGCTTCTTTTTAAAAAAGGACTCAGCTACACAGCTGAGATCAGTTATGAAAATGCCTATATGGAATAAGGCCCTGCAAAATGTGTTTTATTATTCAACCTTGTGTGAAGAATTCAGAGCAGACCTGGAGAGTGGTGTATAAATGGGGAACACACCTATCTTCCAAGCATGTGACATATACTCAAGGAAAAGTTAATAAAGTTCCTCCAAGTCTGGCTCAAAACATAAAAACTGGCATTAATAGAAATCTGGAACCAAAACCAAACATTTCATCACACAGATTTACAGTTTGACAGTCTAGAAGTGAAACATTCAAATAAATTCATGGAATGACCACAGTAAAGATTTTAGATACTGACGTCTGCCAAAAATGCATTATGCTTGAAAAAAGACAGGCAGTCATAGAAGGTCTGCCAAAGATGTCTTCAGTCTTTTATAGGTATATAGCAGGGCCGCAGATTCATGGAGGTTCTGTGGTTTTTTTATTTGGCATGCACTCATATCTGAGTGGGAGGTAAGTGGAGCTGAGAGGAAATGATTGGCCCAAGTGACAGGTTTTTTTGCTCTTTCATACCTAGTTCAGGAACGATTTCAAAGTTGGCAATTTTCTATATTTATTCATTTAATTTTGTTTATATAAAGAATTTATATGGCCACCCAGCTGGAGCATTTCAACTCTTGGTGTGCATGAAAAACAAAACAAATAATTAAGAAGTTAATAGGTGACCAGAAACTCACATTCATGCCCCGCTCCAGAAAGGAACTCCAATTATCCTGGCCCCAAGGCATGATGAAAAAAGCCAAATTTTTACTGCCTTTCTGAAGGCCAGCCAGGAGGTGAGTAGGGTGTGAGTGATTGCAAGTAGGACTTTCTGTTTCAGGAATGAGTAGAATTGGCACACTAGACAAAGGCCTTCCTGGCCACAGCTGCCATTTGCTCTTCAAATAGCAGCTGAGAGTCCAGGACCCCCAGGCTGTGCCCTACCTCATATATGGCACCCCATGTACATGAAGACTACCCCCAACGGTGTCATGTAGATGTTAAAAAGAAGCAGGAGAGGGTATTGCCCTGAGGCATGCTACAAAGCAGCACTCAACACCAACTAGAATGGGCCCTGGAGAAAGAAGAACCACCATTACACTGTGCCTCCCTCTCCCAACTTTCTGAGCTAGTCCAGAAGGATAGCATGATCAATGGTATTGAAGGCCATTGAGAATCAAGGAGAACCAGGATGGATGCACTCCCCCAATCCCAGGCCCACCAGAGCTTACCTATAAGTGTGACCAAGACTATTTTGGTACTACATCCTGGCCTGAATCCAGGCTAGATCCCTAGAAAGGGAAGGTTGGAGGCAGGATGAAAATTGTCCAAATTTGTTGGTTCCAACAAAGGCTCCTTAAGGAGGGGGCATACCAGCACCTCGGTCAGAGCCTGCAGAACCATCCCCTATCTCAAAGAATCACTGCATGAATCCATCCATCTGCCACCTCCCTGGAGGATTTAAACAACCAGGAGGAGCAAGGATCTGAAACATGGGTAGTCAAACCAACAATGCCAAGTACCCATTTTCTCAAGATCAACAGGATCAAACTCCTCTCAGGTATCGATACAAGATCATGCCCTAGTCAGCTGCATAGGACCTGCAAAATTAAAATCCAACTTTGAGCAAAGCTGAGTGACTTTATCCACCAAGTGGATTAAAACAAAAACAAAAAAGCAAGATAAAATTATTGAATGAAGTCTCCTAAATATTACTGCAGAGAGGTCATCAATATGTGGGCAACATTGCACTCTTTCAATTCTGTCAAGTTTCCTTTCAGGGAGATAATGGGATTCAGTTTCCTTGTATTTCAGGGTAATGATAAAGGCTGTGTTTAGGTTCAAGCAAATACAACTAGAGGTCTCAATGTACAGAAGTTGTAGGCAGTTGAAGCGGGCCTGTATGTACAATCTAACTGTGTACCTACATTCAGTCAAATGCCTGACTAGGACTCCAGAAATAGCCTTAGCTGCAGAGGTTTAATGGCGGTGGTCACCAGGAGCAATTTTTTTATCAGCTTAGGTTGTTATGTCAATTGTGATAGTATCTGGAAATGGTAGGCCACACATTTAGTATCCATATTGCAGTTACTTTAATATATTCTATGTGGGCTGTCTTTAAAGACAGTTCAGATTATCTTGCTGATACAAAACGTGGCTACTTAAAGTAGAGACAAATGTCAGGTGGTCAGACTCTATGACATATGTCATCCAGCTGTGCTGAGTGTTACCCATTTTCAAGTCCAATTTAAAATGCTGATATTGGCCTTTAAACTCTTTAATTCTTTACAGAGTTTGAATTTAGGTTAATTTAAAGCTCTCATTTATCTATTCCAACTTGCCCATACTCTTCATTTAATATCAGCATATTATAATTCCAATTCTGTGCCCACCTATCAAAGCCATTGGTATTATTGACTTGTCTCTCAAAGCAATTGAAAAAGGATAAGGCCTTCTCAGAAGTATTCTGCTTTCTATTAGTAGGACTCTTTTCTAACTGGTATCAACTAGTGTAGAGGACTTCAACTAGACCAGAAAAATGAACCTGATCACCTTGGCTTTTAATTGAGGCAAGCTTTCATAGGGTGTTATTGTATATATGCTGTTATTTAATTATGCTACTTTATGTAATACCAGATGTTAATGATTTATTTTATGTTGTACACTGACTTGAGGTTTTAATCTAAAAAGCAGCTTACCTTTTGAATGAGTAAATAAATAGAATTCTACTTCTTATATGTAGGTCCATCTCCTGGCCATGATTTTGCGCCCAATGCTTGTTAAGCACAACAAAGAATTCTCCAAGTTTTAAACCTGGTCTATCCGGGGTCATATCCTTTCCTTTTCCCTATTCTTTTCATACCCAGAGAAAGTGGCTTAGTTCAGACATCACACAAAACGAAAGCCAAATAAAATCACATTATGGCTTAAGCATAATGTGTGAATGCAACCAATATCCAAAAGGCTAGTTACAAGCAGAGTGGATTTTGTTTCCTAAATTTCATTATTTATTGTGCAAATGGGGAAGGAGTCATCATCCTTCCCTTACAAGCTGATTCAAGGCTGTTCTTGCACAGAGAGCACATGCATTGTCCCAAATAAGAGGAAAATATGCACATTACCCTTTGAAAGCTATAGAAGCAGTCTGCAACCTACACCCCATAGATTACATGTAAGTGGCGGTTATGTCTAGCAGCTGTTGTATGTAGCAAGCCATCCGTGCACAGCTGCAATTTTTAGCAATCTTTTTGGCATTTGTAGACGCATCCTCTAATTCACTGGGAAGCATGGGAGCTATCCACCCATGAATTGTTTGCCATATGACTAGATTCCAGAATTGTGTTTCCAAGCACTTTCAAGCCAGTGTGTTGCATATACAAATGAGTCTTGGAAATTACAGTAACCCTGCAAAAGATGTATTCTGGGCCTCTTTATTCAGATCAACAATTCATCCAGAAGGTTAATGAGTTTGTGGTGAAAGACAGGCTTGCAACTTAAGCAAATGCTGCTTAAGCCAAGTGGAAACATTTGTTCTGCATATTAGAAGCTTGGGATATGCACTAAACACAGGGCTTTTCCATTCCTGTAGATGCTTAGCTCCTCCCTAGAGGACCAACTATCAGCTGAGCCATGGGTTTTGGCTTGCAAACTATAGCAGCTGAAATAAGCACTCAAATCACCAAGGAGAAGCATGAGGGATAGCCTTCATGAACTTTTGCAAGTGAAACTCAACACCATTTCTTGCCAGGAGCTAAAATTCAATTCATGCATAAGCTTCTTGGCTCTCATGTTCCACATTTCACAGTTTGCTGACCCTTGGTTGATATTGTAGCAGAACTGGGGCTGTCAGCATGCAAAGAGAAAGATTTGTTTCCAAGAATGAGTATCATGTCTCAAACACAATTAGATCTAAGCTTTGCATGATGTTGCTGGCTTGCCTCCTGAAACACAAGCCTATATCATTGATTTGGAGAGTTGGGGGTGGGAGAGCATATGAATAGGACTTTAAAGAACCAAAGGTCAGGAGAACATGCCTATTTTCTTCCTCTGCCCTGCAGCTTCTTCTGTCAAGGGCTTTTCTGTCAGCCAAGTACAATTCTAGTATTGGGGAAAATTAGGTAAGAAAGCCTGAAGAATCACACAGAAAATAAAACATATTGGCAGTGATATGAGTTTATCTCAGCTGAGTGATTTAACAACCCTAACACTTTGTGCACATTAATGATTGCAGCCATAGAGTGGCTATAGACCTATAGCATCATCTCTTAAAATTGTGTAGCCCCCTTGCCACCAGCTTTTTCCCAATGTCCATATACTGGTTAAGGACATTTGAAAAAGAGAAGGCTGCTTGCACTGACTCTATGCATATAGGATTCCAGAAAAGATGGAGTACTTAAACTGACTTCATGGGGAGCTAGAACCCTACACATAAGGAGTTCCGTTTTCTTTATGGTGGACAACTATTCAGGCAAGGCCAGTGAGATTCTTCTTCCTATCTCAGGATGTTTGAGCACAATTAACACATTTGAAGGCAGCTAGATCAGAATCATAAAAACTTTTCATTGTTTAATAAGTATTTTTAATCTACATTTGATGGTTAAAGCCACTGGTCAAGAAGCTGATTTTGTCAACCAGCCATTGAAAAGCATCATATCTGAGCTACTCTGATTAATTTTGGAAGTTTTTGTGAAGTATTTGAAATGGAATAGTTTCCCAATGTGATAAAGAGACAACATAGCCCAATCTCCACATTTTTCCATTGGATGTCAATCTGAAGTCTCCTCCAGAAGTTTTAGCATTTTTAAGCAGTTTTTACCTTTAATTATTTGGAAATAGTAACTTCAGGCTTTGTGCCAAATGTGACAATAAATTCTGACTCTGCAGACACTCAGTCCTGTATTTAGGAACCTTGTTTACAGCAGAAACAACATAGCTAAATAAGTTCCCTTACTGCAGACAAGATAGAAGCCACATGCACACAGAAATCAAATAAGTCTCTGGGTTCCAAAGTTTAAATTCTATAATTTTTCAGTAGAAATTGGCCCATTCTCTTCACTGCCTTGAGAATGGAAGGCACCTGCTCAGTGCTGATATAATGGTTCTGCCTGGCGTGGGAGCCAGTGGCTCCTATCCTGCCAGTTTTATTCCTTATAGGTATGTTGTTAATGGATTTAATTTTCCCTGAACAAAATGTACATCTCACCTACCCTATGGGTTTTGGAGGCTAGAAACTTGAAATAAGTAACTTAAAAAATATCCTTTTTGTTGTTGTTGTTTTGATTTAGGGGGCAAAATGCTGATAACGGTAACACCACCTCATGAACCTGTCGCTTTCCAGTCACAGGCTCCACCACCACCTATTCTACCAAAGCCTGGAACAGACAACCTTAAGCTACAGAAGCTCCTGAAAAAAGCAGCAAAGAAGAAAGCCACTTTATCAGCACAGCAAGCCACATCATTCCGGTCCAGTCTGTCTCCTGTAAGTGAAGCCAGCCCAGACTTGGAGCACAATGAGCGCTCTTCCCCACTCAAGCCAACAGAAACTGAAGCACGCCTCACGATCAGTCTTCCGCCCCGCTTTTCAATCAAGCCCATCATCCATCATGTCCCTTCTCCTTTTCCTAAAGGAAGGCCCTTCACATTCACAATTACAGAACAGAGGAGTCTTTCACAGCATCTCAAGCTCACAGTCTCACCCGCCACATCTCCACATCACAGACCGAAAACTCCTGAGTCACTGAGGCAATCCACAGAGCTTCCATCAGGCCCATCTACTCGCTTGTCCCCTGCTTTTGTTTTTCATGAACATCCCATTTCCTCCACTCCTCAAGTGGAGACTCCAGTCGCGGTCACTCAGGTTGCTGAAACCCATTCCTCTTTTCGTAGCGTGCAAGCACCAAGGGTTAGGTCTCCACTAATAGGACAGCCGGAGGAATATCCAACTAGTGTCCATTTGCAAACAAACCATTCAGCCTCACTATCAAGCCAGATGTATGACACATCTTTTGTACAGCAGCCCAGGCCAGTTACCCCCAAGTTATATGTTACTGCGGCCCCTGAGCCTCCCACCAGGAAAATGAAAACTGAAATACACCATGTCCCTAGGCAGTATACAGTGGTTACATCCCCAACTCTTCAGCTGGACAGGACTGTGACTCCAGGAAGCAGCAGAAGTCCTGAATCACACACTGAGGTCCAGAGACAGATAGGTTCCAACACATCACAGTACGTGGGGCCAGAAACACTTCTTCCTGCTTCATCCACTGTCAGTATGCATGCGTTCTTGCCAGAAAGGATAGACCATCTGGCTGTATCATCACCACCACCACCACCACCTGTCGCCCAGAGTCCTGCAAGCTCCTCACCCAAGTCAAAGCCGGCATTACCCCTCAAAAACAAATTTAGTGGTTGGACTCGCCTCAAAAAACACTTGGTAGTGGAATCCGAAGTACCTCAGTTCCCAGTTTCAGAATCTGAACCAGAGCAAGGAAGAGAAAAGACAATAACTGAAGCCTCAGAAGATGACCCAGGTCAGGAGAAGAAAGGAACCAAGTCAAAAGCCATCAAGATGTGGGATGCCGTCTTGTACCACATGACAGTCAACAAGGAAAAAAGGCAACCAGCTGAGGAAAAGGAAATAAGGAGAGAAGGAATGTTTTCATTCCGGCGACGTTTACCACTGCTTCTCCACAGGCCACGCTTTGATGCCCGGAAGCTTAAAGAGCTGGCTTCCAAACCCATGACAAAGATCACTACTCTGTTTGAAGTGCGTCGTATCCAACGCCAATCACCTGAAGAAACACAGATGGGTTTTCATAGGGCTGCATCTGGGTGGCAGGTGAAGGAAAGAGAAGAATAGAAGTTTCCTTGAAAAGAAGATCAATAGGCTGAGAGAATCTGAAATAAATCCAGATTTTACTAAAGCTGCACTTGGGAGGGAAAAAAATAAAATCCCCCACAGGGTTATTGTCTGTGTACTGAAAGATGAACATGCCTATTTTAATCAGGTTTAACATGGGGCTTGAGAGAGAGGTTCATTTCAGCCCTGTTTTAATAACAGGCTATATGGCAGTAAGAAGTAAACCTATCTGCTGAAATAAATATAGGATGGAACAGAAATGTGTAGTCTTGCTCAGCCAAGTGTACCTTTTATTCTAGAATAATGCTAAAGTTCTTGGCTTTCTTTCCATGTCCAGTAAATGGCATTTTGAATGGAATCAAGAAATCATCGCACACCATGGTACACATAATTCAGAGTCTCTCTCCCCATCCCCCTTTGTGGTTAAATGCTGCCCAGAGCTTTAGACCTCTTGGGTAGAGGACAAGATGAATAGGAGTATATGTAGTAGAAGCAATGATTGTTTTCACAAGCTACTTTCATGTTTGTGGGAGGAAGAAAAAAACTCTCATACACAGCCTAAATCTAAATTGTAATACTAATAAGCACATAAAATTGCAGTTTAAAATCAGCAACAATTATACAAGAACAAGGTTCAAGATGGCTTCAGATCCCAAAAAGATGAAATTTAAAAGATAAAACAATTCTCCTAGCTCCCATGAGTATAGAAAGTGGTCTGGTAGGCCTCTTCTGAGAGAAAATTCCACTTCCACCATCCAAAGGACCCTGCTCTGCCCATTGATAGATTTAGTATCTCATAGATATAGGCTTCCTAGAACAGAGTCTTTGCCAGACCTTAATGAATAGGCAAGTTCATAAAGAGATGTGTTTTTTTAAGGTGCTCTAGTAGTTATGTCATTTGCAGCATCACAAAATAAAACAAACACTGAATTGGGGAAAAAGGCAAGCAGTGTTGATCCCACAAGAGTAAGGATAATATTTTCTCTTTCTATGCTACTCTTAACGGCAGTGAAATCAATTTAAACCATTTACAAAATACAGTGTGACCACGTCAAGGCTCTTTTCCCCTAGAAAGCAGCTACAGACTAATTTTAAATATCAGAAAAGTGAAAATCCTGCACAAATATCAGGTTCCACAATTTGCCCTGCAGACTAGCTTTTAAATGATGACAGGCAATTCCCGGTGCTTGAAGCTATCAGTTCCAGAAGAGTGGCAAAAGTTTTCTTTTATTATCAACAATTAACCCATGGAGGGAGGCTGGAAAAAGGGACTGTTGTTATCATTATCATTATCACCATCACTAGCCATGGATTCATAAAACAGCACTGCTTAGCCATCTAGAATGTTTTCCACTGAGATACTGCAAAAACACAGAAGGATGAAAGGTTTATATCCCTCTTTTGTGGAAAGATCTTACAATCATGCTATGGCTAAATTGGTGTTTTAATCTCCAAAATGAGAAAATAACTGCAAAACAGGAAATAGCCAATGCCTACCGATATAGCAGGGAAACAGCCATGGGTTTTTGACATTTTATACCTGACCAAATCTGGCAGTTTTGGCATTAATGGCATTTCATTGTCATTTTTCCACTGGTAGTTGTAAAACATGAGTATCAGCTATGAGAAGCAAACTTGAGAAGATTTTGGGAAAAGCCTTCCTTCCAAAATCCAGATGAGGTCTTGACTATCAAGCCAACCTCAAGGTGAATTTGGGGGCCCTTGTCGCTATCCCCTTATAGAGCCAAGCTGTGTATGCATATGCTACACAGTAATTGCTAATATCAGTGTAGCATATCCCAGCTACTGTTTTCTCCATGTATTGCCCAATCTCACACTTCTATTTCTCTACAGAGTCACAGATCAAGAATGGATGGCTTGAACTGAGAAATGGGAGCTAGTTAAAACAGCATCTACTTAAGAGATTGTAGTTATCTTTTTATGTTTTGCTTGTTTAATCACCTCATTGCAGCAGTGGATGATCAACCATCACATTCCACAACATTGTGGATAAGTAGTGTGAATTACTAAACTTAATCTTTGAATCAGGGTTGAAAAAACAATCTGTTTCAGAATGAATGAAAGCAAATGTTTACATCCTGCTATTTTTGCAGTTTCCATCCTGATCTTTATGTCCACCAGTCTCATATTATCATGCAAAACAAATTCTTCATTTACTGTCGAATAGGACCACTCAAATAAGTGAAGCAGTGATATGGGAGTATTTTTTGTTGCTTGAGTGTACACATCTATACTCAAACTGGATTTGAAAGAGTTGATAAGGAGGAGCGTCACTAAATCCTTCCAAGCTGTGGAAAGGGCACACAACCTCCACATTCAGGTTGGCGAGAAAAATTATGAGTTGAGTTTCATCACATAAATATGTAGTTCTATGCCCAGTTTTTATCCCAGCATTGATGGTTAGAAAAGTGTGATCCAAATAGCAGATTTTAGGCTACTATTGTTCTTTCGCAAAATGCTATCACAGAAGGGAGAAAAGGGAATCCCCTAATCCTTTTCTGTTACGCCAGTGTTTGTACTCTCATAGTATGCCATGCAGTAGATCATAGTTTTTGATCAGATCATTTGGAAAATAGATTTTGGTGTCAGCTGCCTGTTACCTCAAGAAGTCTCAAATGGTATGTGCATATAAGACAAGGAGCTCAGTCTCCTTTAGTATGAATATATGGAACACCACAACTTCCTATCCACTTTCCTACACATTTTTAGTAGTCCCTCAAGGCTAAGAATCAAAATGTTAAACTTTGCAGCATGCAGGAAAACTGCTTTCATACCACCCACTTACCAAACTGAGTCAACTGATACATTTGTGTTCACTTTTAATTGGTGTGTTCTACTCACTATTTATATTAACAATGTCTTAAATTTATGTATAGGTAAGGATCTAAGGGTATCACATACTCCATTGTGAAAGTGGCAGGCAAGACAAACTAATTTTAAGAACTTTTGTCCTAATTTTAAGGGCAGTGTAGTAGTAGATAAAGATGTCCTGAACTGATTAAGCTACCTTACTCTTTCAAATGGTTGTAAAAACCAAGTTCAGTTTCAGACATCTTCAAAGATGTTTTTTAGACAGCATTAGTTGGGTCGTGAAAGAATTCTAAGTAAAGAAAGAGTACACAAATCACATTAAGGTTTCAAATGTCTGGTAGAGTAAGTGCCAATATTTTGAGATGATTATATAAGAAACAGAGAAGGTATGTTAAGCAATGAGGAAATAGAAAAGTTTGGTTCCTAAGAGACAGAATATGGATATGGTAAGAAAAGGAACAGTGATATGATGGAAGCAAAGGGTGCTCTGGGCTTTTTCTGAACTTATCATGAATAAGTACTAGGTTGGTTTGTCAGAATCTGTTACGGCAACATTGAGAGGATTCTTTTCACAGCTAAAGACCCGCACATTTTAAAAGCAGTTCATATGAAACCCTGACTCGAGAAGAATTTTTATAAATCCTGAATATGTAGATTGAATAAAGTGTTTCTATGAAAACAAATTGCTTCTCATTGCTGCTAGAGAGCTGAGAAATGCTGCCCTAAGCAAAGATATGCCTGTCCCATACATCACTTAAAATACAGCTTGTGAATTGTCCCTAAGATGCACTGAATCCAATCTCAGGTTAGCTTTTGGGTTTAAAATGTGATAGAACCAATAAAGGTCTGTGTTTGAAGTGTCCATTATCTTAACAAGGCAGGAACATGACAATTAACTGGCAGCCACTCCATAAAACTATTTCTGCTCCCCCTTGTAGAATTCTGATAGCAATGCAAGTCAGGAGTCAATGAATACTACTGACTTTATATACGCAAAAAGGATTTGCAAATGCTCATATTTAATACGTCATCCTACTTTTACCTGTGAGTTTGGTATCAAGACAGCTATTTTTCCGTCACCCCGTCATCTTCTATTTGCACCCTTTTGTACTGTCCATGCCCAACTGCCACATACTTGTATTTCTTGCCAGGAATCTTGACCTAAAAATGAGGATGAAAAAGTGTCACTTCAAGGATTAAAACTGAAATCCCTACCATCTTCCACCCTACAATTTTTGAAGTGCTTTGAAAAACTGCAATGTTGACTATTAGCCATCAAATATGGGCTGATTTTGACACAGTCAGTTTGCCTCTGCTCCATTTTCTTTGGCCTGAAGTAGAGATATTTTTAGGTAACAAAGTTTAAATTACAGTTCATTATCCTATACCAGGGAATCCTGGGCTCCTGTATCAAAAAGCAAATCACCTTGAACTTCTACAGAAAGATAACTTAGAGATGTTAACAAGCAAAACTGCCAAGAGACTGCAAATTTATAATGCACTCTTTAACACTGAGTGGTTATTCCAGATGCTCCTATACATTAAATAACTTCCTAGTTATTATATTGTTTTATATTACATTGTTTTTCTTGTGAACTGGTTGTTAGCCATCCAGAGTTATTTATATAAGATGGGCAGCTGTATACATTTTCTAAAGAAATAAATGCAATAAATAAAATATGAACAGAGTCAAGAATGAAGATACAAAAAGCAACATGAAAAAGAGAACATAAGTGAACACATTGTGAAGGGGAATTTTGGTGACACATTTTCCCCTTCCATTCCATTCTGCTTCCCCATCCACTATCCACTACTTAAGTATTTATGCTATACTTTTAATATTTAATATTAAACATTGCAGACTTTGCTTATATCCATTTAAGTCATTTTATCTGTTGTTTTTAGTCTCTTGACTGTTTTCCTAGAAACCATATTCCAAATGCCTAAATCTGCCTTGCTGTGTGATGTATTGTATATAAGTGAGCCATTCCTGCATAAAATTTGGTTCTATTATGACTATAGACCAGTCTTTCTCAGCCTTGGCAACTTGAAGATGTGTGGACTTCAATTCTCAGAATTCCCCAGCCAGGCTGGCTGGGAAGTTCCGGGAGTTGAAGGCCACACATCTTCAAGTTGCCAAGGTTGAGAAACACTGCTGTAGACTGTCAGTTTTATTATATACTTATATAATATTTTATAATACAACATGAGTATTATATTGTTTACTCTTTTGAACTCTTTAAGCATATGCAATGTAATTATAAAAAGAAAGAACAGAGTCTATATGTATTTAATACAGTACATTATTACCCAGCAGGAACTTTCCCCATAGCCAGGTGCTCAAACTCAAAATCTCTCTGTAGTTAAATCTCATTTAACAGCCACATTGATTATAATTTTATTGCTCAACACAAGTTGGAAACTCCAGAAAGGACTACTATGAAAACACCATAGAAGAATACAGTAATTGCCTTTTAGGTAGAATCACAATTTCTGAAAAGGTTGAATTCCTGTGCTAGAATGCTCAGCATGTCCAAGCAACACACAAAATCTTCCTGGGAGGACATGGCTGACCACTAACTTGGAATTAAAAAATACATCCAGTCTAGTCTGATAGAAAACTAAGAATGTATGGTAGAAAATTAAGAACCTATTTACACAACGAACTTGGAGCTAGTTTACTTGCAAATTTCCTTCCCTGTATTCATCCCCTTCCCATATTATAGATAAGACATGCACACCATCCAATGAGATGATGACAGTGAAGAATATAGAACTGTGATCTGTGCAGAGGCACAGAGCAGCAATACCTGGCTCAGGGTTAATCAGTGAGATCATTTGTTTTTAGGTCCATAGGCAGAGGCAATTTGCCTCTGTATGTCACTTATTGGGAAGTGCAAGCAGGAAGATGCTATTGTACTCCTGACCTGCTTCCTCAGGCAGCTACTTTGCTCCTGGGAAAATAAAACACCAAATTAAACACATATTTCACCTGATCTAGTGGAACAATTCTCCTTTAATACTATGAACAGAAGAGCTTGCATGCAGTTTGCTGAGGAAGATCTAACCCCATTCGGCCTCAATAATGGAAAAATCTTCCTTTTAACATTCACGGTATGGCTATAGAAGTCCTTGAAGAGGTGCTTTAATTTGACAATACTTTACGCAAAGCATCCTTTCAAAGCTACATTAGGAAGAGTGAAATGAAGCTGCTGTGTTGCTTCATTTTGCATCCCTTCTGGGTCCTCTTCCAGCAAAGCACCTAACATACTTGTCCACTTATACAGAAATATTTCCTTCATCAATATTTAGCATTTCTCCTGAAGGAAGCAATTCTCACCTTAGCATTTCCATCTGCCTGGGGACTGTCTTTGTGTTCCCAAAGGCTTCTCTTATTCACAATGTCTCCAGCCACAATGTCCTAGGAAAAACACAGATGTGATGAGAGAAATTTGAACTGCTCTCCATGCAAAAAGCTATTTTTTGCATCCCAGGTCAAATCGTGAGTCCATATTCTGATACCATTTGGTTGATGATATTTACATCATTGTCATCCTAGGATCAACATCTGTACAAGAGATTGTCTCTTTCCAATAGTAGAGATTTGACCACAATTAGAAGAAGCAGCTACCTTGCAGGGTGTTGTTTTTGTAGAAGACTGAGCCATTTCCCCAGTCTCCCAGAGGTTTTTTGTGCTGGCCACTGCTGCACTATTGGTAGGAAGGTCAATGGAAAGCTGCCGCGCTGGTTTTGGAGTTTTGCTGGAGATCTGCAAAATAATATAAGAGTGAACTAGCTTTCTAGTTTAAAACATCTATCTCCATTCAGTTGACTTCTATCTTATAATGTATCTTACGATGCATCTATTAGGCAGAATCAATATTATGGTACCAATTCCACTGCAGCTCAACTAATCAGAAAATATCCCCTCAAGACAGAGTTTGTGCCAATACAATCTCCCGTCAATGGCCATGCAGAGAAAAACGGTACAAGGCAGCTCAGAACACCTTCAGCACATACATTGCCTTCATTTCAATAGTCATAAATCAGTTGAAGCATAGTACATCAGTAACAGCATAACATTACTAAAGAGAAAAGGTAATGCCACCAGCCAGGTTCAGCATCCATAAGCAAGGGGTAGAGCACCAGAAGAAATTAGATCTCAGCTCATTGGGAACTATTATAACTAGTAGAGTTATAATATGACTCTACTTTTTTGGCTGCTATGAAAAGAAGGACATCTGCAGGGGCACATCAAAAGCTAAAATCCCACATGGGTGACAGCAGTGCTCAGTTAACTTGCCAATAATGGAAAATCAATGGAACTAGGCTTTTGAAAGGAGTCACCACATTTCTTAAGAAACCCCCTCCCCCCCACTTTGAAAAGCTTACCAAAATCAGTGAGTTTAAGCTCACCTCAATGGCATGAGTGTATTGCTCAAGTTTATCATCAATCTTGGAAACCGGAAGTGGTGCTTGGGTCTTCTTCACACTATTACTGGATGGAGAAAAGATGATAAAAAGGATGCTCCCCACAGACCCAGCCATTTCAGAGCCTAATCACCATTGTTTATCCAAAATTATGTTCACTGATTTCCTCAATTTGCGTAGGTCACATAACACATTACATGATAATGTGGCTTACTTATTTATGGCTTAGTTTTAGTGTGAACTTAGCCAGGATGATTTATAAATCATGCTTTATAGTTATCTGTGTCCTGTGAACCCAATCAAATGGAGTTTATTCATTAGCCTATCGAAGCAAATCACAGCTTAGTATGTTATATAAACATATACGATAAGAATAAGTGCAGTCACACTTGACAGTGATTTGTTGACTGAACTCTGGTTAGGATTCTGTAAATTCAATGTTTTAACTTGCTTAATACATTCTGACTGCTTGGAAGGAACGCAGAATGGAAACAATAGCAATATCTGCTTTTCCCTTTACAGGGATACCGGAGAGGTGGAGAAATTGCCTTAACAGGAAGAAGAGCGTCTTCTGCAGCTCAGCACATTAAAAAGTGATGTTTCACACATGCCGTGACCACGAGCAAAGCACCATTCTGAATTATTTGCACAGTTCAGAGCAACGCTTTTTCAGTAGGTGGCATCACAACTCTTGAACTTTCTTCTAAATATTATCCACACACTTATCCATTGTATTTGGCATTTGAAGTGGCATTTTAAAGGTTTCTTATTATACTCTCATTTTATCTAATGTATGCTGCTGAACTGAGCCTCACGTTGTTATAACTGAGGTTTTACCTCTATCTTAGTTACTTGGGAAGACTTTACCCAGAAAAGCAGTGTATAAATAAAGTTACTTCAAGTCAGCTACCATTAGCCAATTGAAAGGACCAAGGTGATGCAGCTTGGAACATCCATTATTTGAGCAGAAGTTACCTTTTCTGCACAGATCTGTTCAGTGATTCAGTTCTGTCAGTGATCTAAAAAACAGAAAGAGCAGGCTTCGTTTGAACAGTGGTGTTGAGGAAAGATACCAAAGTGCTGCTTGGTGGCCGCCAGCTTCCCTTCCAAAAGGAAGAAGGGGCAGGTCCAAGACTTTGCCCCCTTTTTTGCATTGTCAGGCATTTGGGGGATTTGACAGGAAAACATGGAGATGTTTAAAGTACTTATTCCATCTCTTAAACTCTTGAACCCCCCTCCTCAAATAGGGCCCAGCATACCATTCAAAGTCTGATATAGTCCTCAAAGGACAAACATGATTGAGCCAAAGCTAAGGTTGAGTGGGGGCGAATAGAAAGAAAAATTGTTGTATATTCCTCTGCTTTGATCAATTCTGTAAGGCTTTGGACTTGCATTTGTAAACTCCTTTGTTGGCCATGCCTTCCTAAGCACCCCATCATATACCTTTAATGTAGGGCTTAAAGGAGCTTGACACTCTTCTTCCTGGCTGGAAGTGCTTGGGGTCCTTTGTCGTTTTTCTGGGACCTCTTCTTGCTCATACCATCTTCTTTTCTTGTCCTGAAGGGAACAAATGCATAGATGGGGTAGCATTTGCTCACATGCAACCAATTCCCCTCTTCCCAGTCAACACAGTAAAGCTACATCACACTAAGGAAAACCCACCTCAGCATGTTTAACCATGGATTGGCCTCATACATCATGGGACACCATAAGGTAGGTCGTTTGGCTTGATTTGACAGATGTGAATCTAGTCATTGCGGCTTGTAAAGCATGGTTTATAGGTTACTCTTTTGTGTGGTCCCAGCCAATTTTGACTTACTAGAAAAAATTCTGGGTTTTAAAAACCCCAGTTTAGCCTAATATCTGACCTGTCTTTTGTACAGCGCCTGTGGCTAGGTTTTGTGCAGCAGCACAGAAGATCCTCTGAACCCTGATGGGCAAATTTTCTGCTTGGCAAATGCATTCTATGTAACTGTAATTAATTTAAATTTTAGATATTATCAATTTTTTTGGTAATTTTAGATGTTATTATCCTTTATATAATTTAAGTGTCTACTTTATAATTTAAATATAGACTGCATCCTGGACCTCACTCATAGATGCTAGTGAGATTGCTTTATAAATGTATTTTAACTTTCTCTTAAATTTTATTTCATTTATTATCTATTTAGATAGATAGATATATGTTCACAGAGTCTGCTTGTACTGGTCTATGACCATAATGCATTGCATTGCATTGCATTGACCTAGTATGAAGTTGGAGAGAGTCTTGCAGGTTTTCTAGTCTAGTCGCTTTCTTGGAAATCTAAATCTGAAATATCCATGACAGCTCCCTATGCAGGGTTTGAAGATTTGGGGTGGGGAGGGGAGAGAGAACCTCTGATTCTCCTACACTAAGGGCTTCAATGCTCAGCTATCCCTAGTAAGCCTATGCATCAGAAAAATGGTTTGGAATTTGCCCAAGCACAGGCTCTCTGCTGTAAATACATTTAAAACAGCCCAGTGACATCTATTTTTCAAGCCTGCACAGAACCCTGGGGAAGAAATCTTTTTTAATGAACAGCAGAGAGGTGCTGTCCTTGTACAGTGTTTAAAGCACATGTTCTTTAGAATTTTATGAAGAACTTTGGCTTCTTCAAGGCAAGAATTCAGCAAAGACAATTTTCTATGTAGATGGGAAAAAATTACACTCCTGATGTTGAACAGTAGCTTCAAGAGTTGTGTTCTTTATCAATTTTTGAAACAACTTTATATTCTAACACTAAGAAGATAGAGCTCTGTGTTTCTAGATTTAATAATTTGCTAAGGGAATGAGTGAGTTTTATATTAATATTCCATGGGGTTTTTTTCCTTAGGTTTAGTTCATTTTAATCACTATTTTAGTTTAATACTGTTGTATTACTTTTCTTTTTGTTATATTTCACCAATACATTTTTAAAAGCCGTGTTCCTACTAATGCAGTCTAAAATCGCGTTTGTTTCTCTTTTTATTTTATTTTCAAACTTACAGTGTACTGCTAGAGCCACTGCAACCATTTTTCACATGTATATTGCAGAGCCAGATGTATTCCCAGTTCCCAATCCTATGCCATTTCTCTCAATGAATATTTCGTCTTATCCAGATGCAGATTTTTTGTTTTAAAAAGCTGGATTTTATCAGTATAAAGTACTTGGATGTATGTATCATACTGTCATATTGTGCTAAGCCATATACAATTATTTATAAGCTACAATAGCTGGGTTTGTACTATTACAGTACATTAAAAGCAAACAAACCACATTATGGCTTAATGAGATGTGCTAATCAAATTATTGATAATGAGAATTGGGCCAAAATTAAGAAACATTCTGAATCTTATCCCTGTTTTAATTCTTCCTTCTGACAACAATTGGTAATCTTCATCCTACTCCTATAATTTTCACTGTTAATAGCAGTAACACGTGAAGCTATAAATGTGTTCAGAGTTTGGCTTTCTTTTGGCCATTTTCTGTATTGTCCAACTGCCTCCTTTTCAATTAAACTATTTCATTCTCAGGCATACGAGAAGAACGGCCATCATCAGCTAAAATTATCTTTTTTTAGCTTCTCCTCATTTATCAGAACAACTTCAGTTTGGAAAATGTATTAAGGATACTTGAAAAACACTTTATCAGAAATGCATCTTTCATTTTATGGCCTCTCAAACTCAGACAGACACAAATAACAGCAGAAATCCTTTTTTTTTTCCTGACCTCTTGTTTTTCTTCCTCTTCCTCAGGCTTATTCTCTTCCGTAACATCTTGGAGCTTGCCTCCAACACACTGATCCTCTTCTCCAACATCCAAAGTTTCACTCAGCTGTTGCTGCTCCTCCAGCTCTGCTTCAGGCTGATTTTCTGAATCTGAAGTAGAAACGAACTTGAGGAAATTTGATGGGCCGGTTTCAAATCGGATGAAGGTGGGAGTCTCCTGATCCAGATGGACTTGCTCCAGCATAACTTCTGCTTCCTTCAGGTTTCCGTCTTCTTCCTGATAGGAGCCCCTTGGTGACCTGGGACTGAGAATTGGTAAGTGGAAAAAGGTAGAAGAGAAAGGACAAGTATATCCAGTGACCTTTTCTCTTTAAGAAAGAAGTGCAGTTTTTAATATTTTTAAGGTCATAAGCAGGCTTACTGTACTAATTCAGAAGACAATAATGTCTGCCAATTTGGTTTTTATGAGAGCAATTGCTCGGTGAGGTGATAGCTCGTCTGTGAAGATTGAATATTATAACAACATTCCCTTTGAAGCTGAGACAATTAGTCATGTACAGTAAAAATGATTTTGGAAATGTTTATGTGAGGCAAGTGGCATTCTGCAGGCAATAGACTCTAGTTTCCAGATATAACCCAATCTATCTGGACACCCAAAGGAGAGTATCCAAATGTCTTTCCTCATTGCATAAAAATATTTATGCTCTATATTTTTTCCAGTGGGGCATTTAAACTTGCTGGCTTGACTGTGCCCTCCAAAAGGGGCAATCCAATTATAATGTTTAATGTGATAGAAAGGAAACATTAACATATGACTAGAACCTATTCATGATCATTCATGTGATCATCACGATTATTATCACTTTGCTTTTGATCTGATCCCACCCACTGCTTTTGGGGAGAGTGGCCTGCAGCATAACACTTAAAGGCCAAGAGCAACACTCAGTTTAGGAAAAAAACATGCACCCTGGCTTAAAGGTGCGAAATCAGCATGAGCAGAAGTTTACTGCCAGGACATCGCAAGCTCTGAACGGGCTTGCTTCCAAATACCATGACAGTCATCCTGCCACATTCTAGAATTTGTGAAGAATACATCAATACCCCCTCAGTGAAACCAAACTGGTGAGTGGCCTTTGGATCATACTTCTTTGGAGAAGGCCACATTCTGTGTTACTGCTTAGAATGAAAGCTCCTTCTAAAAGCCCACTCTATGCAAGACAATGATGTACCCATTACCCATCAATGGAAAGGAAAGGCCACTGTGACTGCACATGGGCTCTGGCTTAAGAACTCTGAAGGGCAAAATCATGAACATAATTTAACACCCCATCCCCTGCTGGTTTGGAGCAAAACTCCACATATGTCTTCCGATGTAAATCGACAGCAATGCATTAATAAGAAAATTGCACTCTTTTGAAATAAGCAGGAATTGGCCTCTAATACAGCTAAGGAGGTTATTCTTGCTACTCTAAAATATCTCAGAATTAAAAATGAATCAGAGTAGCTAGCATTTAATGTGAACTTGGTCTACTGTGTTATCTTCTATAGAAATATTTATTCAAAGATACTTCGTAGTCCTGTACCACTATATAACAACTATCCCCCCCCCCGTCAGCCAATCTTAATAGCAAACTTTCTCCTTCCACTCCAAATTACTACAGTTCTGAAAGATAAGCTACAGTATACTTGAAAATCACACAAGCATCATTTCTCCTCAAAGGCTGCACTAATGCTTTTAAAATAATTGGAAGTTTATGAACCAGAATAGGTTCAGCTGATACACATGTTGCCTGCACAATGCATTCCAGATCCTACTTTACAATTTTCAAGGGCATAGAAGGCATAAGCTGTATAAGATAGTAGAAGATTTGCTACCAGTTTCCTACTTTGTGAGAGAGGAGTTCAAGCTCATATAAGACATATAGGGGTAGGGAAAGCCTCATGGAACATTGCTGCAATCTATCGAGGAAAATGTCGTACAGGATTCAGCATCACATATAATTTGTCCCTCAATCATTTCCTCTTTCCATCTCCTGAACTTGAGTCTTATTACCTGGGGCTTGCTTACATAATGACCTTTACCCATAAATACCAAACTGAAGTTGACTTAACCTACAACTGACCCACAATATCCATACCAGAAACATCTGGGCATGTGTGTAGGCACCACAAGTTGTTATAGTGTATTTATATAGTTCCCTTGAATTACGCTCTTACTACAGGAGAACATGCAAAATGAATGCACTTGCCAAATTATTCTAATGAATGCTAGTTAGGACTGTTTTGACTATCTTCCACTTAGACCAAAGCAAAACCCACATGAGTTGTGGACCATGTATTATTAACAACAGGAAACTATTTACAGCCTACAAAGTGTAGTCTGTAGGAAACCATTACACTGAGTCACAGACCTCTTAAGGAAAAAGAGAATGTTTGCTGAGAAAAAGGACAAACTATGTAATTACATTTATGACATACCTGGTCTGTTTTGAGTCATTGGCATCAAAATAACTTTTTTTTTTTAAGGTGCGTTTGAGTCAATGTTGACTCCTGACAACTGCCTGGACAAGTCTTGAAGATTTCTCGGCAAGGTTTTTTGGAAGTGGCTTGCCATTGTCTCCTTCCTACGGCTGAGAGAGTGTGACTGGCCCAAAGTCACCCAGTTGGCTTTGTGCCTAAGGCAGGATTAGAACTCACAGTCTCCCAGTTTCTAGCCTGTGCCTTAACCGCTACCCCAAACTGGCTCAGTGAAAATAACATCTAGTTGATTCAAAATTCCAAAACATTTTTTGAAATGCACGTTTTTCATTCAAACTAATTCAAAGGGACCCGATTCAGCAATACAATTTGGAAAGCTGATTTCATTTGGCAAGGTAATGAAAAGGACATTCACATTTCTGAACTGAAGACAGTCTACCAACTAAAAAGACAGCAGTTTCATGCTAACCTTTTATCTCACCTGCCTCTAATTATTTTTTAAACAATTTTATTATTTAAATATTTAAATCAGTAGAAGCAGTGACCATTTTTCCCGCATGCAAATAAACTAGTTTGCAGGAAAAATATTCAGAGCACATGTATAAGCTGTGTAACTGCAAATAATCTCATTTCCTGTATCCACTCAATGAGGGATCCTCCCAAAAAGCAACTCCAATCCAGCCATTGCCCTTCTCTGCAACTGACTTTCCACCCTTCAGGAGATAAAACACTTTTTGGATGTAAAAGTCTTATTAACCCTTCCAAAGTGCTATTCTTGGAAAGTGCAGTAGCAGGTACAAAATGCACCCTTTCTGAACTGATAAAGCAACCGTGATTTTTCCATTTTCCATTCCATATTGAAGCAGCAGCTTTTTACAAGCCTATAAAAAGATGTTTCAGTTTATTGATGGGTATGTAGGTACCCATCCAAACTAAGCAAAGGACTGAAGCCTCCTATCTTTGTTTTCTAAGAATGCTTCTTAGTTCCAAGCATTCGTGGCTATAAAGATATTCTGCAATGTAACATGGCAGCTTAATGTGTTTTTTTTTTAAATGAAAAACGACACACTGGACGCACAAATATCATATTGGGAACAGAGTAGAATGGGTACTGTTTGCCCAACTTCTTTCTCCAATTCTCCAGGGGAATTTTAATTTCAGAGCCCTTGCTTTGTTTCATGAAAGTAAGGTCTTCAAAGGGGTAAGGAAAGACCATCTTCATAGTTAAAAACTGTATCAATTTCTGCTCTGTCTTCCAGAGTAGAAACAGCAACTTCTATTAATTCTCTCCTCACCCTTATCCAAACAGCTGAAACAGCTGCTTCAAATAATTGTTTCCTGAATCTTTCCTCCTTCCTTTTCTCAGCATTCTGTTGTGTGCGTGATATTCGTAAGTTAATGCAAATGTGCCAAGCTCTCTAAAAAATGATTACTGAAGTAAAACTGAAGACATTGAAAAGAAATCTAAAAATAAAACCAGTGCCTGCAACACAGAGAAAAAGGATTGTGGGGTTTATCCAATTTTCTCCCTGCTGAGGAAAATGAGTTAAGCAAAGGAGTTTGGAGGAAGTGGAGAGATTTCTTTCTCTCTCTATATATATACACATACACACACAACTTCTTAACTACACCATTAACACATCACTGAGTTTGCACCTAAGTCATGTGTAGGAGAAATTTTGCTTGATGTACTTAATTCGCAATAATCCTTCCTGCACTTGAATGAGCTACCCATAACAAAAGGAAAAAAAGGGGAAGGGGACCCCAGAAGAATCTTAAGCATAATGAATTTTTCAAACAGAAAAATCTTCCAAGGCTATTTCATGTCAACATTAGAGATTTAAACCCCCTTGCTTTAACATTTGAAACTACAGAACATTTTTTCCCCAGATAACTCTAAAAATAAAACCCTGAGATTAGGAAACATGGTGGTGGTGATGGTGGTAAAACTGAAGATATTTTACTAAAGGCCATTTAGATCTTGCAGTATAATTACAATTTAGAAAACACACTGCTAAAAGTTTACTTACACTTCAGTTATGAGTCCACCCTCAGAAAAGTAGAAAATATAACAGTTTTACCCATCTAAATGTGTTCCCCCATTAAAGTTGGTAACACCCTTCCCCCTCCTTTGCTCTGACATGTGACAGGTGTTCTACATTTTTCTTCTACCAGTTGAAATAATTGACTTTATTTACCAATTCAAACACATGTGTGTATGTAGTTATATTTTTAGGAAAGGAGTGGGATCTCATAATTAGTTGATGCATGCAAATTTATCAGTCCTGCAAGTAAATATACAAACATACATACTACAAATTATTTCCACACATAATCATTTAAGAAGCATCAGCAGCTGAAGTGCATCTTATGATTAATCACAGCTTGTGGAATAAACTACAACTGACTACATTCACACACACAAGACATAAAGTTCACAGATCACAAGAGCTAAGACTGTTTTCTTGTTATTTCCAAAAGCTCCCTGCCTAATTGCTGAGAAGGACTTAGGTTGGCCAGAAGCAAAAGAAGAGAAGCTTCTGTACCTTTTGCAGCTGTGTAGAGGCAAGAATTAAAAAAAAATAAGACTTATATACTAAAGGAAGTTCATTTTTAGAGACCTGGAATATTTAATGCAACTATATGGCTAAGGCTAGTGGAAGCTGATTTAGTAATATGTGGAGATTTTTCTTGTTTATGAGACTAGTAATTTAATGCTGATATGAGAAGAAATGTATTCATATAAGGTCCTTTTAGTCTGCCCTAAGCCTGGGTTGACATCTTCCTCCCTGGCAGATGCACTATGCTTTTAGCACCTGGAAAGGGAGTTGCCCAAGTGACTTACACCTTTCACTACAATTTGATTAATGTTCTGCCTGGTCATGCAGCTTTTAAGGGTAAAGAGCTTCTGTTAAGAACCATTTAAGAAAAACCACTAATACGGAAGCAGTCAGGCTGGTTCACTGTTCCATGAATCTACTCGGCTCTGTTTGTAAGATACACCAAGCTACAAGTTAGCCATCACATTGCTGCCTAGTATGTTGTTTCTCCCCCACCTCTAAGCAATGTGTTTAGATTATGGTTAAGTATGTTGTATAAATCCAGGAAAGTGGAGTTACTTGACTAACAATAGAAACATTAACCAAGTTAAGGTTGTCATATGACCACAGCCATGGAGAGGCAGCTGGTGAAGCTAGACTGTATTTGACTAAGCTAACATGAGTATCAAATAGAAATCTGCCCAGTTTGTAGTATATTGTATGTATGAGCCTACAATCAATCATGCCATATCTGGAGCAAGTTCAGTGGGTCATACTTCAAAGTTCAAGAAACATACTGTGTTTCTTCCAGCCTTTCTGGTTAGTTCTTGTTTAGTTACTACTTCATTTCAAGCAGTGAAAAAGGTTTCCTACCTTCCTTCACATTGTGTAGGTTCTGCTTGTTGGGGTTCTCTGCATTCTCCAGGGTGGATTTGCTCTCCTTCTTGCAATCCCTCTCCTACCCATCTCTGCTTGCGCTGTTCAAGTTTCTGGGACCAATCACTAAAGCCCTCATCTTCTTCCACTTCTGAGGTTCCAGAAGGCTTCCCATCAATCCTGAAGCATGAGGAAAAGGAGGATATTGAACATCATCCACACAGAATTTTATGAACATTGTGTCTGTTTATGGGCAAAGCATACATTTCTGTTCTTAACCACAGGGATGCCAAAATGATGAAATGTGCATTGTGGTATCATGACAAGGACTTCCATTTTGCACTTGAGTCGTAATGTTGTGTGCAAATCCATAATGGGCAGAGCTTGCCTCTTGATGCTGCCACATGCTTTCATTACTTGCTTTCCCCTGCTCCCCTCTAAAACATTTACCTTCCTAATGTTAGAAATTATTCTCTAGTCCCAAAATAGACAGTGTTGGTGATATACTGTGTAAGCTAAGTCCACACATCATTCTAAGACATTTGCTTAACCATAAATCAAAGGCTAAGTTCACAACCCATATGAAATTAAAGCCAAACAAGCCACATTATTGCTTTAGGAAGTTCTGTGAGCCAGCTTATCATTCTAAGGGAACATTTCTCAACTTGGTTTCTTTCAGCTACATTGGGATTTAGGGAGGTATCATGCTATGATGATGCCAAAACGAAGACCTGTATGATGACATCATCACATAAATACAACAGTTGTACTTGCACCCCAACATGTGACACAGGTACATAAGTCCTGGCATTTGCATGACAACATCACACATGTTTCATCATTTGCCCTTCCCTGCAACCATCCATGGGACTTTATCAGCTGAAGTCTGATGTGTCAGGAAAGAGCAAAGATGGAGAAAGAAGGCTATCCTAGATTCTGACCAGTTTCTATTCCCTCACAATGGCACTGGGACCAAAGGGAAGGCCTTAGTGAATCAAGGATGCCTGATGAATTGTCACTTCTATATATCATTCAGAATTTACAGGGAGTGAAGGGAATGGAAAAAGTTATTTACGATCTAGCACATTTTGTGAATTCTGCCATTCTGATCTGTAAAGTGTAGCTTATGGCTTACAGTGCTGTATAAAGTTTAAATCAATTCAGTGTAATATATTCAACATCCCTTGGTTAAATCATGATTTAGTGTGTGAACCAAGCTCAGATAGAAGATTGCAGAAGATAAGGAGGCCACAAAATTTGAGGCTGGATTTCTTGGGACGGCTAACAGCAGTACAACCACTTAGAAGCTGGAGTTGCTCAAATGCATAGAAGGAGCAATGAACAAAGGCTAAAGAGTCTGTGGCTATGGGAACTGTGTGATATAAAATGGATTGATGGTAATAAAGCTGGGCATGGGGATGAAATAATTACACTAGGGGAAGTATTTTGAAGACTGATATTTGGATAATATGAGCAACAACTGGCTCAAGAATGCAAAAAGACACTAGATCATTTTTAAATTTGGCTTAGGGTGAAAAGGGTTTTGCTCTTAGATAATAAGCAGGTCCAAATTATGCCCTTAAAACTTACCAACAACACCCCATCTCTGGTCTTCTGTGCATTCCCTAGCAAGGTGGCCAGAAAATTTCACACCACTAAGCACTAACTCACACAGAGAATTCAAAGTGAAACAAGCAAAGCAGTTGATGGGAGCTGAAAAGTGTGCGTGTGTGCATGAGAGAGAGAGAGAGAGAGAGAGATGGTGGGAGGGAGGAAGATAAAGGATGACTCTTCTCTTCCATTCATTAATAAAGGAAGAGGGAAACGGAGCACTTAAACCCAACTGGCCAGAGTCCAGCAATTGGCTTTCAAAATATACAGCCTGCATTCCAAACTTATGATCCATTGCAATTCAATACAGAGATGCAAAAGCCTCTAGACCACCGTTAACTAAAAGGGAGATCAGCATAGGGATGTGCCTAGTATGAATTACAGGCAAATGGAAGGGGAAATTGCTTCCATTCTTTTTCTGGTTTCCTCTCCTTTTTAACACTGAAGTTTCCTTGTCCCACAGTGCAGAGGGACTGGGCACCTCTAACCAGTACACAATTGTTAAGGATACAGTAGAAATGTTATACTTCTAAATATAAATATGTATGTAAGATGATGGAGGAAAACAAAGGGAGAAATGAAAGGAAATAAGCTACCAGTTATTTTTTTCTCAGATGCTCAGGCAGGCCTAGCTAAAGTTCAACCTTAGCACTCATTTTGGCTCCCTATCATATTTTTTAAAATATTCTTTTAATTAAAAAGTACAGGTAGTCCCCAAGAACGAGTTCCATTTTACCAAGGTCTGTCCCTAAGTCAAATTTGTATGTAAGCCAGAACAGTATTATTAGGATTGTGTAATTAACTTGAACCATTGTGTATTTAACTCGAATCATTGTGTATTTAGCTCAAATTTTGCTACAATAGGCTCCGTTCTTAGCTAAGGGTCATCCATAAACTGGGCACTCTTAACCTGGGGACTACCTGTAATAACAAGGAAGAAGCTGGCACACTGCAAAAATTAAGTACCAATATACGGCATTCTCTGTATTTAAGAGAAGACCTCAGAACCCCACAGAAACACCACTGGCATTCTTAGAAGATTAAACCAGCAAATATTCACTCTGCAGGGCATAGCTTGAAAGGACACCTACCTGCCCAGAAAACAAGGCAAAGACAAGCTAGGATGATAGAGAGTGTTGGGGTGAGGACTAGAGAGGCCTTTCTAGAAGTAACCTCACCCATTTTCCTGCTGTTCAATGGGGGAAAAAACATGGCATGTTCACAATGGCAGTCGTTTGTTAAGAGAGACATTATCATGGCAGCCACAACTCACAAATGTGCCCATGGACCTTAAAAGATTACTTACCCTTTTTTCTAATTCAATTAGATAGGAGAGTCTTAAAAACAGCTTGCCACATTCTATTACATATACCAATTTCTTCCTGGCAGCTGGGTAGTATAGATTTTAAAAAATCACCTTCAACACCAGTTTAATCAATAGGATTTTACAACACTGATACATCTGATGCATCAGGAAGAAATAAAAACTCAGCCTTCTTTTCTGACAAGATAAAGAAGTCTGAAAAGGAATGTCTGAGTAGCTGGAGCATTTCAATTTCCATGAGAGAACCAAATTTTGCAGTTAGGCATCTTTAATGATTTCTTTATTTGATTTATAGTCCACCTTTAATTTAGGAACTCGGCAGCATACACAGCACTCCCTCATCCTAATTTGCCCCCACAACAACCTTGTGAAGTAGGTTGGGCTGAGAGAAAGAGAGGGAGAGGGAGACTTTTGAAAATTACACAAAAGGTCTACTTTTTCCCTACCAAATAGAGAATGTGAACAATTTGAAATATGTTGGAAGGGACCAGCTTGGAAAATGGATTTGAAACTCTGTCATTTCACATGGGCAAAAACAGAAAAAAATACTGCAGAGATTTAGCATCTATTCTAAACAGGATTTTTACTGGAATTTTAAGTGTGAAATACGAATTTAAGATTCCCATCTAGTAACACATTTTTTCCTTCTTAATATAATCAGCCAGGTGTTCAGGAAACCACTAAGACATGGAAACAATACACACTCCCTTGTGTCTGAAACATTAATTACAATACTCAGAAGTGACAAACTTCTGAACATGGAGATCAGTACAGCCTCCTCCAGCTACATGTGTGCCGGATTTTGGGGTCTACCACTCCCATCATCCTTGACCGTTAACGCTGTTATCTTTAGCTAGGGAAGTTGTAAGTCAAAACATCTGGAGAGCATCTGGTTGGGAATGGCTGCTTTGGAGTAAGAAACAAAGTAAGGGATGTCAAGCGAATGTAATCTGGACCTACAGGCAAGTTATGATAGCTGCATTTTAGAGGAGTTATTCAAAGAAAGATGGGCGCTGTGTACAGCAACACAGCTTATAAGAAAAGTATGAGTCATTCTAAGGGGGAGTTGAGTTTATGTAAGAACAAAAAATCTGTATTAATATCCTGACTTTTCACAGCTGTAGAAATGGATAGGGAGCAGAATGAAACCATCATGCCCACTGGAAATGAAAAAAGAAAAAGAAATATTGTTTTTTTTCTGAAATAATTCTTTGTGTGTATATTCCTTCTTAATTAACATCTCCTCCAGAACCACTCCCACTGTCACTATGTATCACTAAGAGGCTTTGCTTTGCAATTGGATGTTATCTCAGCAAGCATATGGCTTAGTCCTAACTGATGAAAAGTTAGGAGTAAAAGGAGTCCTTATAGTGATGGACTGAAAAGTGTGAAGAAGGAGTGCTCTATCATACCAGCACTATTCAGTTTTCTTCTGCCAATGCTGTCCCCTGGGCCACCTCCAGCTTGGTTGGTGAAATTTTGCAGGGAGTAATTGGCAGGCAAGTCAAAGCTGAATTTTCCCCTTCTATCCTCCACCCTTTGAATCAGTTTCCTTCCATTCCAAGTTCTTGCCTTCTAGCGAAAACATGGAGTCTCTCCATAACATGAAGTTCCTCCTGTAATGAATGGGATATAAAGCTGTGCAAATTTAAAAGGGGTGCTTTGCTTCAATTATACTTTGACTGAAGCACCTTCTCTAGGTCCCCACTTCTGAACAGCAAAGTAAAGCTGGTACATGCAGTAGCCAGAAACAGCCTCTAGGCTTACGCATTCAGAAAAAACTCTTCCAGCAACTGGATGTGCAAGGAGAAGCAACTGGTGACACAGAGTGCCTTGACCAATGTTGCCTTTGCAATGCAAAAAGCTTTGTCAAATAAATTTGGGCCATCTCCCATTGGTTTTCATAATGTTTGTTATGAATGTTTGTACAATTTTCAAATGAAAATTGGTTTTCATGTTTGTTGCTTATTCTTTGCTGCTCTGGGAGTTTTAGGCAGGAATCTCTCTCTCTCTCAGATTGTTTCTCCATAAAAATTAATGCATTTTAGTTAAGGCTTACATAGATATGTCTATGACTTCTACCAGCAAATGTGCAATAGACACTTTCATAATTAGAAACCAGGAGTAATAGAGAGATACTTTATCAAAATTAGTTTTTATATTATGCACATTGAAGTGGAAGATGCTGAGGAGCAATAGTGAGGTGCTGGAAGGCAAAAGTTGGAGATGCTTTGTAGCCTGTCCTCCATTCTCCTATTGCTGTCTCATAACCAGTTTTGAAGCAATCGCTCTGGGCAGCTTTTGGAGGTGAAATGGAGGAAGGCTGTCACTGCATCCTAGGCCTCAGGCAGCAGCTCTGCATTTCAAGTGGCTGAAATGTCTAAGGGTTTTGCCACTTCTGAAGCTGAAGGAAATGAGTAAAATGATGAGTTTGCAGTGGGGGGTTCCCCCCCCCCATATACTTTCTCCAATGTGTAGTTGGGACCTTTGTTGCTAGGATCCTCATTTGCTAGCTTGAGCCACCCTATTTGGACAGGATCCCTTCAAGTTCTACTACCAAATGAACTTTGGCCAATGGCTACAGGATAGAGGGCCTACTTGTGATCTGCTGTCAAATATCCTCCCTGGAGAGCTGCCTGACAACCACCCACTGTCTTTTCAGCATCAAGTCATTCTTTTTTTCTCTGACATCTTAGATGTAAATATTTATATGTTGTAAGTATTTACACTTTGTAAATATCTGAGAATGTATGTATGAGCTGCACATAACAGCTGCCACAAGGATTCCAGCAGAAACTGTGTCCAGAGAATGGTTGCTCTGAGCCAAGTTTGGAGACCCGACTACCCACCAAGATAACCCTCCCTGGCACACTGATCAATGCAGTCCATCCAAATGTGTACTGCCTTCTGGTTTGTGCCATTGTATGGAAGACCACAAAAATAATGTACTTATTAAGCCCAGGAGGAATCACTAATTATACTGGCTGCCTGCATCCAGATTGATGGTTGCTCCCTGATATATCACCCAGAGTAGCCTTCCCCAACCTGATGCCCGCCAGACATACTGTCACAACAATACCCAGAACTGGCTGTGCTGGCTGGGAATTCTAAGAGATGGTGTCCCTTATATCTGGAATATCTTCACTAGATTAGGAAAGCCTGACCTAGAGAAAGTCCATGATATTCCTGAATATTACTGCATCCACAGTCCAGTACTTATCTTGCAACCCTAGGAAGCTGATTCATTTGGTCTGCTGTATGCTGGCATAATATGCAGATAGTGTTTTCCTGCTTCTCAGTATGAAATAGTGTGTATGTGTTATTATTTGTATCAAACTAATTTATTCCTAGAAAGATGCCTACAGATTTCTTTATCAGTCAAGTATTCATTTATAGCTGATGCTAGTTGATGGATGACTTTACATTCAACCACTGTGTTTTGCATTGCCTTTTAGGCTACAAACCCCCCTCAAGGCATCTGGGTGAAAAATCTATGCAAATAATAAATGCACAAGTTAATACAGTGTTTCTCAACCTTGGCAACTTTAAGATGTGTGTGCACCAACTCCCAGAATTCCTCAGCCAGCCATGGGGAATTTTGGGAGTTGAAGTCCACACATCTTAAAATTGCCAAGGTTGAGAAACACTGGCTTAATAAAAGCCACTGACAATAGTAATGCTAGTTAAGCCATCCCTTCCTTCCAATAATAATAATAGCAGCAGCAGCAACAGTCCCCACAACCATACAGCTGAAGATAATAAGGCTGAAAACCTGAGGTAGACAACTGCCTAACAGCTGCCTGCTCTCAGAGACAGGGGACTAAAATAAGCTACTTTTGCTGATATAAGAGTGTGAGCAGATTGATACGGATAGTCCTTCAGAAAACTAGACTTTTCTGCAACTAAATCAGCATTTTAGCTGAGCATTGACATATTAAGAGTCCAATGAGGAGTCCCAGTTCCGCATTAATTAAAATTTTTGAACTCTCTTTAAAGCATTAGAATAGTCCAGCCTGACTCTCATTGCTCCATTGATATCCCAGGCACAGACTTACTTGCTGTCTTGTACTGCCACTCCAGAAGTGCTGTTGAGACCTTCTTCTGCCTGGGACCTCAGCTGTCTCTCACGTTCCCTTCGGCGTCGCTCTCTAGCAGCTTCTTCCTCATCCTCCACACTCCACTGAGCTGTCAGCCTACCAGTCAGAGAGAAAATGCAAGGTGCACTTAGCACTTGCTAATATTTCTGTTCCCAAAGCCTAACATATTCCACTCCTCTCCAGAAACAAGGGGCACTAGAAGGAAATTATTCTGTTAGGAGACAAGAAACATTTGCTACCAATAAGTATCACTGCAAACATCTCCCATGTTCCCCACCCCCACCCCTTTACTGTATTTAAGCAGAGGCAAAGATCAAGCTGAGAGCCCGGTTGGCATGGGGAGGGAGGAACTAACTATATGTGGTGCTAACCCCAAAATTCATACAGAAGGAGAAAACAATCTCCAGGATTAACACCAGGCAAACAATCAAGAAGAAACAATACCCTAATCCAAGAACTACCAAGAAGAAAACCACACCCCCACCAACACTGGCAGGACAAGCTACTGTATGTAAACAGGGAGCAAACCCTACACTCACTTGCACTGATGATGTTACCTAGTTGGGTAATGAAACGTCTGCAAGCAAACAGCCAAGCTCAAAGAGCACCAAGGACTTCACAGTTCAACCCTGAGCTACATATATTCTCTTCTGTTTAGAAGGAGAAAACTTAAAAGAGCAGCAGAAATGGAGCCAGAATATGGGAAGTCATTCAGGCCATCCAACACCTCTTGTGGATATCGGCTGCAGATTGAAAAGAAAAACCTGCTAAGGCATTGGTGATGCAGCAACTGGTTAGGTTATTAGTGCTGTGCTGTACCTTTGAATACATTTTAGAGGAACTAAATAACTCAGAAAATGTAGTAAGAAAGTAAGAATATCATCCACAATTAACTAATGACATCTTACTGGGCAATGTTGGGCCAATCACTTTTTCTTAACTCATAGAGCAGCTGTTCTGAGGATAAAATCAGTAAGCTACCTGCTAAGGGAGAAAAATAAGATATCAGTCTAAATAATGATAACAACAACCACAACTAAAGCTTCCACTCAATCTCCAGAAAAGGCCAGTTTGAACAATGGATGACTTCAACAGGTTTTCTCAGAAGCATTGTATTTTATTTGGAATTTTAGAAAGGAATTATTTTGCTACAAATAGAGCAGATCTTGTTGGAGGAGGGCACCAAGCACTATCCTACTGCAGGCTTTCCTTCCATCCTGCATAAGATTAAAAGCCTGACTCAGCTCCTTCCATAATCTCCTAGGCACTAGGCACCAGATAAGCAATTCTTTGACAAAACCCAGAGGAAACAATACTGTAACAATAATTCTGCAATGTTTCAAATGGGTTAGGACATGATTTCTAGAGCCAGAATCATCCCCCTTTTTAACAGCAGGCTGCATATTTTTCACTGTAATATATATGTGGTTCTGAGTAAAACTGTTGTTTGTAAACAACATGTTGTGAGGTCAAATAATTCTAATTTTGTAAGCTGTTTTGACAATTTCATTGTTATAGTTCCTGATAATTATTACAGGGAAAACTTTTGCTGGTTTTTCATAATCATTATATTTCAGTTATTAAGGCTTGATGTTTTATGATGTTTGGTAGAATCTCTGTGATAAAAATGAATGTATTGCCTAGAATGATGTTTTTGTTTCAAACAATACCAGTTTTGAAGCATGATGTACCATTTAAACAGTGTCAAAAAGTTATATCTAGAGTTGTGTGGCAAGGTAAGAAGTCAAGGGTTAAATATGAAATACTGCAGGTTGCAAAGGACACAGGAGGGCTAGGCTTACCTGACTTTAAATTGTATTTTGCAGCCTGCTGTCTAGTTTGGATGAAAGAGTGGGTGTTGCTGAGAAATAGAAGAATGTTAGAAAGAACTTAACTTGAGGTTTGGTTGGCATGGCTTTTTATGGTACGCTAGAGTTAAAGTTAATGTGGATTTTAAAAATCATTATGTGAGAAGTGCCATATTAAGGATATGGAATAAATACAAATCCAGACTGTGCCCCCAAAAAACCTGTATCGATCTCAGTACAAGAAGTATTTTACAGAAGAGAAAGAGCAGATAGAGAGAAATGGCTAACATATCAAGATTTATTAATACAGGAAGATGGAGAACTTAAGATGAACTCAAGAGAACAACTGACTGCAGAGGGACATAGTTTTCAATGGTTTTCATATGCACAACTAAAAGAAAGATTTAATAGAGACAAAAGGATAATTGGAACTGAAAAACATAAAATGGTATTTGAAAATGCATTATGTACAAATTATGAACATGTAATTGCAAAAAATATATAAACTTTTGTTAAGATTTGAAAATGAAGAGGAACACATTAAGGATTGAATGATAAAATGGGCTACCAATTTTGGTTAGTAGCATATAGATGAATGCATGGGAAAGAATATGGGCAAAAGGGATAAAATGTATACTGTGCTATAATTTAAGAGAATTTTTTTTTATAAAATGATGTATCGGTGGAACATGATACCAGAGAAACTATCAAAAACGCATAAAGGTACCTCAAGTCAATGTTGGAAATGTGAAAAACATAAAGATTTTACCATTACATTTTTGACTTGTGAAAAAGCCAAGAAATACTGGATACAAATATATACAATGATACAAAGTATTTTAAAGATTAATATCACAAAGAAACCTTTTTTTTTTAATTGGAACTTATGGATAGTGAATTAGAAAAGACTCATGGAAGATGGATCTTGTATTTGGTAATGGCAGCAAGATTATTATACACACAAAGATGGAAGGGAACTGAAGTTCCTACAATGGAGAAATGAATCGTGAAAATGTCAGAACTGGCAGAAATGGCAAAACTGACCTGTTTGGTCAGGGAGGAAACAATAAGTGGTTTTTTAAAAGACTGCAAACCTTTTATGGACTTTTTGCTAAAAGAAGAAAAAAGTAAAATGATGATTTATGAATTTAATGGTTGAAAAAGACGAAAATTAAATAAGGGGCTGAAGAGATTTTTCGAATAGTTAAGAGGGAGGGGAGATGATGGGTTTGTTAATATCTGTTAAAAAGAAAGTCAGGAATCATCTGCTTTAGCTTTTTTAGATATTTCTCTTTTTTGTTTTTCCTTTCTTTTCTTTGTAATTTATTATCCCTTCCCTTCCCTTCCCTTCCCTTCCCTTCCCTTCCCTTCCCTTCCCTTCCCTTCCCTTCCCTTCCCTTCCCTTCTTCTCTGTTTTCTTTATTAGATTTGCCTTTTACTTATGGAAAAAAATTAAAATATATTTTTTAAAAAAGGCTGATGTTTTACAATATTTTCCAATTCATTTTGAGCTATTCTAGTGTCATTTATTATTGCTGCATCTATAAGCACAACTTTTCCTTAACTACTGTGATATCTGGCATGCTGAGTTCTAGATGTTGGTCCATCTGAATCTGAAGCCTTATTAATTTTTTACACGATCATTCGGGAGCACTTTTCCAATAACAGTACTTGGGGTCATCAAATCCATATATTGAATATTGCTTAATTCCAATATTCATTTTTGCCATGTAATTATGTCTTGATTTATAATCTGGGCAATTTTGCTACAGCCATTGATTATATAGTCAACAATCTTTCTTTCCCTTTGCATAATCTACTTCTGTTGTTGTTTCTAGTTTTTTTCATTTTCATTTTTATGGCACTGCTAGTGCTTGTTCTTGTGCTGCAAATATTAAGCCTTCTATTTCTTTCTTGAGGGATCCAACCTGAAGCCATTGCCAAGTTTTGTTACTATTCACCTTGCCTTCAGTTTCTTTCAGGCATTGACCATGCAGAGATTTATCTTTCCAGTTTTTCATTCACTATTGTAACTGTTCAGTTTTGTATGTCATCTTTGATTCTGTCACCTTCAAAATGTTTTCCTTGTAGACATTTTTAACATCCTCTCTTTGCTTGCTTTTATATAATCATTTGGACTTCAGATTTCATCCTTCACTGGGTGCTTCATTTGCAACAAAGCACCACAAACAATTTTCCTTGGTAAATACAAATGATCTATTTCGCTTTTTGGGTGTAGTGCACGATGGATTGTGATAAACGTTCAGGTCTCGCAGTCTAAAGCATCTGGCTATACCTGTGTCCAATCAACAATACAAACTGTTATGTAGCATATTCCAGAGACAGCCTAAGTATCAATAGCTTTGATTGTAATACCAGCATTCAGCTTCAACTTTAAAATTCTTCTAATTCATTTTACATATTCAGTCCTGGTTTTTTTTCACCTAGGCATGCCAAAAATGATGATGATGATGATGATGATGATGATGATGATGATGATTTATATACCACATTCATTTGCCAATGCTTCTCAAAGTGGTTTACAATAAAAACAATAAAATACATAACAAAGCAATACTTCATACAATATAAACAATAACATAAAGCAATATTCAAAAACATATACTAAAAACATGGTGGGAAAGAGAAAAAAAATCTTCCAGCGTTCATACCATGAAAGCTGGGTGAAAAGGGAAGATTTCGATCCTGCTGGCCTTCCAGAAGGCTCTTGAAAGATAGTTTTGTCATCAGGCCTGGGGGTCCAGTGGTGGTACAGAACCTGCTGGTTGGTTGCATTGTTAGTAATTTATTGCATTCTGCCACAAACTAGTTTTTTATTATTATTATAATTAACTCTTTTAATTGATTTTATGGGTTTTATTTTGTTTTTATTTCTAATTGTTGTTTTTAATAATGCAAGCCACCCAGAGTCACTTAGGTGAGATGGGTGACAATATAAGTTAATTAAATAAATAAATAAAATTTCAAGAGGTACCTAAAAGATGTTACAGTAGATGTCTTCCCAATTTCAGAAGGAAGAGCATTCCAGAGCATGTAACTGCAACAGAGAAGACTCACCCATGAGCATCTACCAGAGGGCATTTGGTAACTCTTGGTACACATCCACTAGGCCTCTGTCTTTCTGGGATTCTTATTGTTTATTGGGCCTCATCTAGTCCATCTCTGCATCCAGGCACTGGTTAAAAAACAAACCCAGCCTTTCCTGACTCATATGCTATCAAAAAGGTAGAACTCAGTATCATTTGCATGTTAGTGACATCCAGTTGCAAAACCCCTTGACCAAACAGCCCCAGATGTTCCATATAAAAGTTAAAGTAGAGGGACAAAATAGGGCCTGGTGGTACCTCACAGCATAGCTGCCAGAGTATAGAGGCAGTTATTCCACACTTCTCTCAGACAGTAGAAGCAGAATCACTGCAACAGTGTTCCCAGTCCTGAAAGCATCCTGGAGAACGCCATGGATGATGGTTCTGAAAGCTGCTGAAAGCTCAAGCAGGATCAACACTGTAAGAGATCATCTATCAGCGTGTCCAGGGCAGATTCTGTCCTAAACCAGACATGCACCCAGTCTGAAGGGTCAGAAAGTCTGTCTCTGCACAACTACGCCCTTCTTTAGCACCGTATTTATTTATTTCACAATATTATAACCATCCATTTCTAGATGGGTGGGGTACAAGGTCAAAGCAAACAAAATTTGAAAAACACTATACTGGCACCCATAAAACTAAGCCAACTAAACTAAGAGATGAATGTAGTCTAGATTAAGAATGTTTTGGTCTGCTTAAGAAGGGCCAACCAAAGTTTGGGTCATCCATACTTCCAGAAGGAGGCATTCCACCAAGTGGAGGTTGCCACTGAGCCTGTCTCATGGTCCATACCCCATGAACCTCACAAGGAAAGAGTATTGTAATTGGGGGGGTTGCTGGCAAAATTTATTTATTTGATTTCTATAGCCACCCATCTCAGTAAGTGACTCTGGGTGGTGTACAATTATAAAAACATAAAACAATTAAAACAATACAAACAAATATATATAGTTGCCAAATAAAACTGTTGCCATATATGTTAATATAGCCAAGAAACTGGGCCCTTAACACACTCGGGAGCCCAGGCCCAGGCACATAATCAGGTCTTTAGGGCCTTACAAAAAGCCAACAGGGTCGGGGTCATCCTAATTTCTGAAGGGAGAATGTTCCAGAGGGCAGGGGCTATGGCAGAGAAGCCACGTCTCCTAGTCCCCACCAGCTGACATCTCCGTAACTTGCCCAGCCTGCCGGACTGAATTGGATGGGTAGAAACAAGTGGGAGAAGATGGGCCCTCAGGTAACCTGGTCGCAGGCCGTGAAGGGCTTTAAAGATGACAACCAGCACCTTGAATTGCACCTGGAAGCACCCTGGCAACTAGTGCAGCTCATGTAGCAGTGCATATTCTTACATGTGTCGAATATCCGGCACCATTTATTCTGAATCCAAATATTCTTACAATATAATTTATAAAATATAAATATTCTGGATCCAGGGAAGGTTCTTCAGGAGTGAGTGAACCTCTGTCAAGGCCAGCAGCACTTCTCCCTCATGCAAAGAGGCATTCACCACCCCCTGGCCCCAACCAAGGAAGAATTCTCTTTCCTAGCTCTGGTCCATGTAACCATTAATCAGCCCATATACAGGGAAATGGAGGCACTATTCTAGGGAGGTTCATATTATGTATAAATATTACAAATCGTGGCTTGAATGCAATCGACCACTAGTAGAGTCTAGTCCCAGGAATGACTTTTCCTTTTTATTGCAGACTTTTTTATACTGATGGGATTTTACCCTTTTTGCCTCCATTGTGTTTAAGAATTTTCAGTTCCCATACATGACATGGAATGTGATCCAGCGATGGTGTTGTAATAAAAGCAAAGTGAACATTGGGTACAGGGTGCCTTCTGCAAACACAAAAGAATCTTTTAGATTCAAGCAGTTCGTTTCAATTGACTTAAGAACAGTTCATTCTGTTTTGGATTGAGAAACACATCTGCCATTTATTCAAGACTGATGGTGGCAGGATTTGCTACAACCCTTTCTAATTCAACTGCATATGGAGGATCGTTAGTGATGTGAGTCCACCTATCTGACACATGAACAGTTTGGGAACCTCTCATTTTGCAGGGTTGGGGTTATATGTCAGCGTTTTCTTTTTCAAATAAGCTGACAAGGGCAACATTCAAATGTTTATTGGGACTCCGAGAGGTATAACCAAGCCTTTTTAGCAGAATTTAAAAAGTGGAGTCTAAAAGTGCACAGACTGTGCTCCTTTTCTACTTAGATGACATCATGCGTTTTCTCTCACTGTGGAGCTTTTCACACAGACACCCAGGCACACACACACATTTGCTGGTACCTTCTTTCTCCCATTCTCTTTCTTCCCATTCTGTTTCTTGATTTCACCATCTTTTTGAGCTCAGAAAGAGCAAAGAACAAAGAAGATGAAACTATCAGAAACAAAACCTGAAAAACCACTTTCTTTATACATTCTGCACCCAAATTTACTGCTTTTTTCCATGGTTTCCTTGGACATTCTTGCCTGGGTTCTGGAAGGAAGCCAAGGTGTTGTGCTCTCTTTGAAAAGTGAAATAGAATCTAGATGAAATCATTCATTATACGCCCTATGATCATGACCTCTCCCCTGCTCCTGATGTCTGTGAAAATCTATAATAAAAGATCCAAGTCAGAAATGTTCTGAGCCCAAAGTTTTCCAACTTGCTTTTTCCTTTCCAGCAAGAAGGGAAAGTTACTTTTGCTTCCTTGCTTTTTACAACCTTACATGGAATTTCACTTTTTGTCCTAATTTTTTTTTTAATGGTGTTTTTTGCAAAATTTCCAGGCCAGAGGAAATGACTGCAATCCTCACTTGCCTCGTGGCCTTGTAGCCCCAGGCTACAAGTCTGTTTGGAATGTGAGACAAGCCTTCTCATGGAGATGTTACCATGCCCTCAGCCACCGCCTTTGTTTTTAGCTGGATATAACTAATGGCTTTACTCCATGATCTCAGAAGCTCACAATCTGTTGCTTTTTCTTTGTCCTGACTGCATGGAACATAATTGAAGGACAGTTATTTTATGTGTAACAGTAGCACAACAAAACCCTTCTAAAAATACAGTCTGATTGCCCTCAGCCAGCTGGCATCCTGGGGACTGGCTCTCTGCTATAAGTGCCACCTGTCATCAAGCTTTTACAGCATTTGGCCTTTTTTTCTCTTTTAGATCAGCTTAATAGGTAAAAGGAGATGTACTTATTAGAGTTGTGCAGATTTGATTCTCCAGTGGTGGCTCAGAGACTATGAGGGGTGGAACTCATGATATGTCTTCAACTCGTTAAAGCAGCTGTGTCCTGTCCAAGACCACATGGCAGCTGCAGAGGGAAGCCATGCAATCCTGCAAAAAAGATGTCACTGCTGTAAAGAGATTCAGGCGGATGCTAAGTTTGCACTTCTACATGCTTCAAAGCACTGAATTATTTCCAAAGTGCTGCACAATAATGTTTCCATTATTGGCATGTATGAATAAGGCATTTGGTTTTCAACTTCGGGGAGAAACAGTGACTTTGTCACCTCCTCAAAGATGTAAGCGGTACTAGCATTTCCTCAAAAGCACCAAACCACCACCCCATAATAGAAAATATGGGTTGCCAATACTGCTCAAGATCTTTCAGGAAAATGCATATGGCCTTGCTCAGAGATGGGATGATTCACAGTGACTCATTACAAAGGACAGCTGGACAGGAAATGCATTTCCCTCGTGCAGCTCTGCCTTGACTACTTTTTAGTCTTAATGTTTTGAAGTTTTATTGGAAAACAACCTTTTGATATATAATGAAAATTCAGTTCCACCACGTTCCCTACAGAATGCATAGGACTTGCCTTCAGGTGGCTGAGTGCAATGCCTCCCTGCTTTTGGAATCAGAGGGTCCTTATTAGCTGAACGCTTCAGAGTGCTTTATTAGGGCTGCTCTTCCTTTGGAAAAGGTAGCTCCAGAAGCAGGTACTAAAGTCTGAAGAATGAACATTGTGGGAAGACACTGTTTTGTGTTTCATGGGATCTGTACTGTGTCCATTCATTTAGGCCAGTTTGTGCCTTTAAAAGCACTTGATGGCATTAATGGCACTAGCTATTGCTCAGATCTTTATAGCATTTGCATATAATTTGATGGTCCTTGTACATAGCCTTTTCCTTTCTATGCCTCTAGCACATCGACAGTCGCTGGATGAAACAGAGCACCCTCTAGAATTGCCTCTTCAGAGGCATCATCCAATCTGTCCAGCTAGAACTAGAGCAAGCACCCAAAACAACAACAATTACTCTTTCTGACTCCATGATTCTTCCCATCACCCATCATCTCTGTTTACTACCTTGTCTTCTCACACTCCTGAAAGAAAAGTAAGAAAATACAGGTAGAGCTGAAACTCTGGGCATGAGTCACACTTAACTTCAGTTTAGTTTCCACCCCTATAACCCTGGTCTAATCAAACCATGATTCAGACAGATGTATTCTGCTGTTTTCTGTACTACAAAATATCCAGCCCGTAAAACAAAGAAGGAAAAAAAAAGTGTCAGGCAAAAATATACCATGTCGTTGGCAGTTCTACCTGTCCTCACAGCAAGGTCTTGGTTCTGCTAAGGATCACTAATGAGGAAAAGCCCTGGGTGTTTTGTGGATGTTTCAGACAATAGGATCAACTTAAGCATGCATTAGAACCAGTGATTGTCCCTTTGATGAGCTAATACATTGCTGACAAAGAAGGGAATGATTGAAAGGAGATAGAAAGGAGACTGAGGACTGGATTGGTGGTACACGCATCCCAACTAACCACTATTTCGAATGAAAATACTGGGTCCAGAGACATGAAGATAAAGCTGATCAGTTAGGCATGAGCCAGGCAGAAAGGGAACTGTACATGAATATTATAAACCATAAGCAGACTTGGTGGATCTAAAGCTGGGAAATAATAATAACTGACATCTTAACATCCAGATAGCATAGTAGATGAAGAAAAGGAGTATCAAATGACAGCCAAGTCACTGAAAAAGAACTGGAAAATATAAAATACTGGGACTTAACAATTGAAATACAGAGATTAGGGATTAAACTGGTCAAAGCTTTCTCCTCAACTATTGAAGCATTGGGATTGACCCTAAATTCAGAAAAGGATGGATGGATGGATGGATGGATGGATGGATGGATGGATGGATGGATGGATGGATATGACAGATGTTTGGGAATGATAATGGTGATAATGGGGATGATCTTGGGCAACTGTTTCTAATTGGATTAGAGTGTCTTTTGCTTTTAAAATGAATATAGTATCTGAGTGGGAGAAGTTTCTTTTAACCTTAAAGGAAGAAAAGACAGGTTTACCAGATAGGTTTCTAACTTCATTAAAATAATTAAAGGAACAAGCAGCTTCCTTTTATCAACCAGTGGGAGGGGTACTATTCTTCACTGCATTTTTCAGGGTTTATTCCTCAGCGCTTAACACTTGCCACTACTCTCAAATCAGTCTGATTCCTCTTCTTTTTTGGGACTGAAGCACTGGCCATCTGTCAAATTTAGGGCTACCAGATCTGGATTGCAAAAGTTCAGACAGCCACTAGATGGTGGCAAAAAGTTCCAATTTTTCATCTCTTTTTTTGCCATCTAGTGCATCTGGATTTTTGCAATCCACCTCTGGTATCTCTAGCCAAATCTCTAGCATCAAATTCTTTCTCATACTTTTCAGTTCATATTGGCATCAACTACCTGAGAAATTGTCCCCCCCCCCCCCATTTCTCACTGGCTGGGGAATGGAAGAGATTTGAATATCAGTCTCTCATCTGGGGACTGCGTGAGTCAAATAATATGATATCTCAAGACAAACTACTTAGGAAATGGAATCCAGGCAAAAATGTCACACCAAATAATGTATTTTTTTTAAAAAATAACAGCAGAACCCGGGACAACTCAAAGTCATTCTGCAGGTCATTAAATTCTAAAAGAGAAGCTGTCATTTAGCATAGAGATGCGCAGTGACAATCTGAAACAGATGATTTATACATTCCAAAAGCATGAAAGGCAACAGGAGACTTAGTTCAGAATGCAAAACATGAACGTTGAAGGCAAGTTCAGTGGAGAGAATCTTCATAGACTACTGAGCTGAGTGAAATTACAGGGCATGATCAATTTGACAATCAAAGCAAAGGAGTTCCTGGCTTGCAAATATTCCAGGGATGAAGTGACCCAGGGCCAATACAAAGACATGGGCAATAATATGTCTCAATGCACCTGAAAAGATGGCAAATGCAGCTGTTATGCAAAGGCCACTACATGGTAAACAGAACTTCTCACATATTTTAAATAAACTCAGACCCATAGATGCCAGGGGGCAAGGGGTGGGGGTGGCAACAGGGTGCAAATGATTAAATGTGCATCAAGATATGACTTATGGACCTGTGTTCAATGTCAGGATGCAAATGTTTGGGTTGCCACATCACATTTCGCTCATTTTAACTGGATACTTATTCCAGATCACAATACTTCCCAGATTCCAAATTATATCTGTAGGCACTGAACAATTTAGCACATACTGATTATTGCCATAGCAGCACCAAACAAGAGACTGCAGATTTTTTGAAGGCTTCATGAGGAGTTACCAGTTTATTGTACCCATAAACATAAGAGTACCATGGGAGAATGGATCATCCTGTGCCTCATACCAGATGTCTTGTTTGCTCATTTAGAGCTCATATATACCCTGTTGTTGTTGGGGGGGTGGGGGGTTTGAAGGAATTCGAGCCAGAGATCACTGTTTTATTCTGATTACAACTCTCCGAGGAAGGTTAAAGCAAAAAGCTATATTCATATATCCAACTGTGCCATAATTTGGTTTTTGTTTTAGCAGATGTATCAATTATTAAAATCAGATTACTTGGACTGCAAAAGCAAACTGTTTTTTTAGCTCCTGTTACATGTCCTTCTTATGAGTAATATCCTGGGTTCACAGGACATTGATTCTTCAGCTTTTTCAGTCAGCCAACGATGATTTTCATCTAATTGTAATACTTTCATACTTTTATGAAACTAACATTGTGGGACTTCATATTACTGATATCATGCCAAAGGAGAATTACTAATTCATACAATCCCAACAGAAAAGACCATACAAACCCTTCATTTGAGAGAGATCAGATATGAGTTGAGATTTAAAGATATGGGCTTGTTTACACATGTAGCAAAACAAGGAAGGAGAACAGGGACAGAGGCCTGAAATGGCAAAGTGAGCAGCATTATTTCAAACTCAGATGGAGGCACCATTTTAAATGTATATTAACTGATTTTATGTATTTGTGGTCTACTTTTCTGGGCAGAAAGCATTTTCAAAGCAATTTACTAATAATCACTCATCTGGATAAATAAATCACCTATTCATAGTGCTCCCACCTTGTCTGGATTGAGCCTCAGTTCATTGACTTTCACAGATTATTATCAATGCATTACCATGTACAGGAACCGATTAGAACATAAGCTTCCACAGATGAATTCAATAAAAAAGGAAAGAGCTAGGGTGTGTTATCTGATATTGTCAACACATTAACCCAGATCTCCATAAATCCTCATCTAGCACTTTCATTCAAATATTAAGCAGTATGGAGGAATATAACAAAGTTCTATGACACCCAAAATAATACATTCCTAAGGCTAAAGCAATAATTCCTGACCACTCAGTTATTAGTCATCCAAGGAGGAATGGAACTAAGGCATGACAATAATTAATGATCAATGTTCTCAAAAGTCCCTAAGGCTCCCTATCACTGCATACTTCTTCTCTGCAAAGATCACCCCACAGATAGAGTAACCACCTAGACACTTTATTTCCAAAGCCAGGAACAGTTTCATCCAAGATGGAAGTTTCATTTTGGGGAAGAGTTATGTGGGAGATCATTCAGAATTACCATCCTTGACAAGATGGCAAATTCCATTCTATCATTCCTTCAGCTGCAGGTGTAGACCAGCCTCCATTTCCATGTTCTGTTGTAGCCGTCTTTTGCAACACTATCTTTCACACTTGAACTTCTAACCTATGTTCAGATTTCTACTTGTAGAATATCCCGTACATACGTAAGAAGGCTTGTATCCATTGAATAGCTGTTTAATATTCAGATATAGTCATCTGGTTACTATTAATCGAATATGCCAAAATAAGAACTTGCATATTGATACAGTAATGAATTGCACTCAGGCAGCTGCAGAACCTGTGACAGGAAATTATGGGAATGAAGACATGCTATATATGAGAGAGAATGCTCATGTATTCTTACATTGTTAAGAGCTGAATGAACCAGCAGGCTTCCAAAGGATAGATGAGCATTAAAAATGGAATGGGCATGTCTCATGAATGTCTCATGGGCAGCAATATAGTATTCAAGTATTAGCTTACAATAAGCATGATCAAGATATTTTCCATTCACCATGCCCTGACAAAGGTAGTACTGAAGACTTTATCTGCAATGATGGACTTTTATCAGGTCTGTAGCTAGCCTAAATGCTTTTGGTGGATACACCAAAAAAAGTTGTAAAAATGTACCTTACTTGCTGAAGATAATGTAAAAAAATAAATAAATCACATATGGAGCTGAACTCTATTCTTAGACACATCTATCACTGTGGATTTTCCTAGATAGATGATTCCTAGCACTAGCAGGGTGCTAGGAAAAAATTCTTGAAAAAATTCAAAAATTCTCTCCTTAATGAATCTTTTCTTAATAAGAAAAAGCACGGTGGGAAAACACAAGTGGATTGTAAATAGAAGTGAGCATCATCTGGGACCCTTGTAAAATAGCAAGAATAAGGCAGGATGATTGCATATTAAAAGGATCATCTGGAAGCACCCAATGTACTCTTCATTAAATGTACATACCAACATTTAATTGATTTCCTATTGCTTGCTAAACATTCCAGCTGTGAATGAGTGCTTTGTGTGACAATCAGGCTGTTTGTTCCATTTTTGGCATTGGCACTGCTTTATTGCATAAAAACTGAGGGTATAGCTGGTCTTCATCAGAAATTTTAATGGGTAAACCTCATACCCCCAAACCATGAACACTGCAGTTCTGTAAGCCTTGAAATCTCTAAGTATGGTTAGCGTACACACTAAACTCAGTTTACAGAATTCTTTGGGCCAAACAAATGGTTTAAATCCTTTCTAATTGTCATTCAAATAACCATAACTATGAATATTACTGAACACACTTGGATAACTCAAAGGCAGAACAACCCTGAACTGTTCCATGGAGCACTATGGCCTTGGTGGTTATACAATCTCCTTTGCCTTGCTGGCTACATACTTTGTTAGATGTAGCCAAGTTAGTGCTGGAAACTTTCAATAGATATCATCACTTTGTTGAATTAAATTGCTCATTATTTTCAGCAGACTTGGGACCAAGGTGCCCATTTAGTGGGTTACTAAAACTAAATGTATCTTTTGTAGACTTAGCAGCCATGGCACAGAACTGTTAGGATTTCAGTTACACTGGCTTATGCCTGTGAGGGATACTCAGCAGAGATTCATTTCACACCAGTCAAGACAGAGAGACCAGCAGCAAGGCCAGTGACAAGGTTAGACCCCAGCGCAGGTTGAATTCAAGCTTCACAAAATCTTCCTGGTCATAGTTATTCCTTGGAGTGAACAATACAAAGGCTCAGTTTCTACTGCAGGGTAGAATGTGCCTTATTGCACCCATGTTTAATGTTGCTTTGCCTTGCAGTTTGATAGAAACCAGGGCAGGCTGGAAAATTAATCTCTGTAACAGAGGTTTGTAGCTTGGCAAATTTACATCACATTTTGGCTTCTTATGTATTGGTGAGGGTAGGATAGCTGTGTTTTGCACTAAATTTGTAACACTGTACCTTTCTCTTAAAAGCCAGTTTGGTGTAGTGGTTAAGGGACCAGGCTAGAAATGGGGAGACCATGAGTTCTAGTCCCACCTTAGGCACGAAGCCACCTGGGTGACCATGGGCCAGTCATTCTCTCTCAACCCTAGGAAGGAGGCAATGGCAAACCACTTCTGAAATCTTGCCAAGAAAACTGCAGAGACTTGTCCAGGCAATCACCAGGAGTCAATATTGACTTGAAGGTGCACACATGCACACACACACACAGCCCTTTCTCTTACCTGATATTTTTTCAATGTATTGGACTTCAGCTTCCATCATTCTCAGTGTTTGGGAGAATATTTGTTTGTTTATTTGATTGATGTAGCTGCCCTTGTTACACAAGTGATTCTGGGAGGTTACAAGGATTAAAAATACATCCACCCTCTCCCACCACAACATTAAAGGAATTGTCCATCACATCTGGAGGGCACCTAGTTAAACAAGGCTGTTATAGGTTAACTCCAGAATCCCAAATACTGGAAAACAAGGCTAGGAGGAAGTTATTGCCATTGTGAACATATTGTGAAATTCCTGTAGGCATCTAACTGATCATTGTAGCATCCATCACTAAATCACAAATCCCTTTGGTTTCACTGGTCTCTTTCAGTTTCAATTCATGTGGTGATCATGCGTCAGGAGATCATCATGACTGGCAAGAAATTCCCTGGCATGCACCAACTACATGTTTGAAGATCAGGCTCTGGGATGCAATGTTCCTTTGCATCCCAGAGTATCACCATAAGAGGTGATATAGTATATTTTGTAACCCAAAGGATTTGGAGGACATAAAACCATATTAGTTGTCAGCCAGTGGAGCAGGTTACCACATGAAGTGGTGAGTTCTCCTTCACTGGAGATCTTCAGACAGAAGCTAGATGGTCATCAGTCAGAGAAGCTGTAGTAGATCCGGCACTGATTGGGTAGAATAGATGATCTCTCACATCCCTTCAAATCTATGATTCCATCATTCTATGATTCTACAAAAATTGGAGGCAGCTGCTTCACAAGATGACGTCATCGAACCAGCCAACAACACAAAGAACCTATGTGACATAAGGATAACTGTGGAAAATCCAATTCTTCTCTAAACATGGGAAATGGCTCAAACATGATGCTTAAGATGGGCTTATGTCCTTTGCCTTCTCTCTGACCTTTGAAAAGAGAGAACAAGCATAGTTTTACATGGAAACCCTTGCTGGGAGGAAGATGCCATTTACAGCTGAAAAGCTGAGCATTTGGGAACTGCCAGTCCAGCTAAGGAAGCCCTGAATACACATTGCAATTCCTTGGAGACTTTATTGCCAGTGACAGTGTAATTAACTAGGAATGACTTTGGAAAAAATGGACAATTACCATCTTATCTCTCTCTCTCCTTCCCTTCCAGAGTCTGGCAGGGTTGTTAAACAGAGCCTTTGTTAGGGGGTGAATTGCTTTGAGTTGCTTTATCCCAGTGTATAAGTCAACAATGGCAACAATGCCTGGCACTTCTGTGGCACTGGACACTGTGGAAATACTGTCCAAGTTTCTCTTTAATAAATTTTCCCTTGGAGGCTGGCATAAGTGTACTCAATATGGGGCACATTAGGTTTTATGCAACCAACTCATTCTGTTTATCTTTTTTATCCCCATTCAAAGTAGTGGGGCACCTATCAAAGCTGCAGACTTGAAAATCCTCCTCCCCAAACAACTCCAGTTATTTCAGATGTCATCATTTTGAAGTAAAGGGCTCCAGAGCATCATGATTATTCCAGTATAAGGAATTCAAAGCTTACACTCTTTACTGAACCAAGAAAAGGTAGGCAAGAAGAGATTAGGTTCCCAATTTTTTTTTATGAAAGCAAGTTAACTTGAATATTTATCATTGTTAGCCACAGGCAGGCAGGCAGGCAGGCAGGGTGGCTGGCTGGCTGGCTGGCTGGCTGGCTGATTGATTGATTGATCCAATTTATATAGCTAATTTCTAATTTCTCAGCTTCAGTATCGTTCATCTGTAAAGCAGAAGTATCAGTGGAACCTGACCAGATCTTTGGTCAGATTTTTTGGCCAGTTTTATAAAATGCTAAAATTCCTTCTTTGTCATTCATGTGGCATGAATCAAACAGTGATACGTGACTTTAATCTCAGAGCCAGCCCCCACTTCAGATCTGGTTTGGTATGCAGCCATCAGTATTCTAATATAACAACAACAAGAACAATAAAACAGTTTCAATACACATGAGGTCTGTTTGCTGCTGGTCTAAAGCATTGTACTACTTATGTATCTAAGAATTTGTGCAACATGTTAGTTATTTGTACATTTCCAATGAATTTCTGTAAATGGAATGGGCTTATTATGGTCAAAAGGCTGCAGTAGCCATCCATGCTAAGATTTTTGCCCATTTCACATTTGTAAAGTTTGATACCAAAGCCATACATTCAATTAGTCTGCATAGCACCTTTTATTTTATATAAAGGGGGAGGGTGCATCCCTTCCATTCTCTTTTTCAGTGTGGTTTATTGTATTCATAATACAGATAACTTCCCCAGCTTTCAGATTATCTACAGGCTTGGTACATATACGTTTTCAACCTTCTTTGCCATGTAAGAAATTATATTTAGTATTAAGGCCAGATTTGATTGAACCATGGTATATTTAAAGGCTTCTAATGTTAGATCTACTGTAGAAGCACCATTTGAAAAAACTGAATATAAAATACATTCTGGCCAATATAGCTTTTCAAATTTCAAAATGTGGAAAAGTCAAAACGCTGTAGTTCTAACTATTAATTTTGAATATACCTCAAGGTGTTATTCTAATCAGCTGCTATATTGGCAGTGCATTCAGAGCTCTCTTACGCAAATATAACAACAACATTTTTGCTTTTGGTAGCTTTTTAACTACTTAAGAGGAAGATTTTTTCCCCTATTAATGTGTATCAATGTTTCTAGCCTTGCACATTGAGCAATGTCTTTTTAAAAGTATGAATATAAACAGGTATGTGTATGCATTTTTTCTATCAAAATAGTTCTCCTCACTCTACCCATACCTCCCACAATGACATACAGAGCTTTATAAAAAATAACACCTCTTTCTCTGATCCTCATGTTTTGCATTAACTATTCTATTATACATTGAGGTGGTTTGGTAGAATGAACGTGGACCCAGCTGCAAAATAAGTACATGAAGGAAGAGTAAATGGGTCAGGAGGAAGACGAAGATAGAGAACATTGTGGTAAGATGGAGCTGATGAGAGTCTCAAGAGAGAGAAATGACAAATGAAACCAGATCTTGGCAATGAATCTTGGCTCTCCAAACACACCAGGAACCTTCCCTTCCATTTTGGAATTTGGAGGTGCCAAGTGCTTCTCACTTTCCCTCTTTTTGGTTGATGTGATCTGGAGGGGAGAAATCTGGTGGAAAGGTGAACATGATCTCCAACAGCAATGGTAAGGCCTCTTTGATCATGATGCTCAACAGAGCATTGGTAGAAACCCTTTGTGTAATCCAGTTGACCTTAAGGAGGTACTGAAAGGCTGAAAACAAGAGACCTCCAGAACAGGGGAGGGCCAGCAAATGTTGAGCAGCAGAAATAGATGTTAGTCATAAGTGGCCTGAAACCGTGACATCTGAGTGGAAGTATGAACTGAGTTATTATAAGTGAACTCAGCCATAAGTAAAAGGTCAGGCCAACTATCTTGCTGGTAGTTGACATAGCAATAAAGGTATTGCTTTAAGGTTTCCATTTCTCTATCTGACTGTGGATGATGGGGAGAGAATACATGGAGCTTTGTGTCCAACGATTAAAATACATTCCAAAAATATGCCATGCATATGGGACTCTGTTACAAATGAGAGGATTGGGTCATCTGTGGTTCTGAAAAACTTGCTGAATGCATAGACAAGCTGCTTCAGAGATGGAGGCGAGGCCACAAAAGAGAATGAAATGGGACATCTTAGAAAAGAGATCAACTATCATCAGAACAGCATCCAAATCTTTGACACATGATGGGTCAGTTATAAACTCCAAGGAAGTGTTTCCCAAGGCTGTTGTAAGAAGTGGATGCAATGTGACATCCAGACAATTAGCTGGTCAAACACATGGTATGGCAACAAGTGTGGCAAGAAGAAACAAAGAGTGTGATATCTGTTCTACAAAAGTCATGGAGAAGGAGATGGGTGATTCTAAATATTCCATGCTCAGCTGATCAGGGCAGGTGTTAGAAAAGGAAGGTCCAAGTTTTCTAAGTGTAAAATGAAGGTTGGAAGAAGGTTGAGAAGTATGTTATTTTTGCATTGCCAAATATAGCCCTTGCCACTGAGGCATTTAAAAAATAAAAGGCAATGCATGAACTGATATACGGACATGGTGAGAGTAAGAACAGTTTGCAAGAATGGACCTGGTGTAATCTAGATGTAGCTATATTTCCTTTCCTTTTCTCTCATCTCCTGCTTTCAATTTCTTTTGCCCACTAGTTTTTCATTCTTTTCTTGTGCTTTGCAAAAGTTTGCTTACCCCAAAAAGAGAATTATGGGTTGTGTATGATTATTATACCATTTTTATGTCAGACAAAATCAGTTCCACCGATTAGTATTCAGCAGCATACAAAAGTGCCATAAAGACACTACACTCGACTGGTTAAAGAGAAGCGTAATGCTGGCAACGTTACAAAAGCTCATATGGGAAAAGTGCTCTTGTTCGGAAAATATGTGATTGTCATATTTTATAAATTGCATTACATGCATTTTAATTGAGAAGTATGCTTCTAAAGACATCCTTTTTTAAACAACCATGTCAGAAGAGTCTGGACAAATTCCATCCAAGCAACGGTTGTCAGCACTTTGCTTCCCAAATGTTTATGCCCCATCCTGATAATAACAATAAATGTGTTCTCTTTAAAATGTCATAAAAATCTGGCTACCTATAGGTGAGAGCAGTAAAAGAGGATTTACAAAATAGAATTGTAAAAACAGAGAAACAAAGGATAAAAGAGGTGTGTTAGGGACAGCATGGGTGTTCCCACTGAGCCTACCCATTGCTTGCTTCACCTCCACCTAACTGTGGCTCCCAGCTGAATGAGTATGGCCCTAAACTGGAAAAAGTTGCCCAGCTGGGCCATCAGATACAGTTTATGCAAGCCAAATAACGCTGAATCATCAGGTGGTTATTTTAAAAAAAAGGCAGCCACAGATTTTAACTGTGGTTAAACATTGGGGAAAATTTGAGCTGGAAGATAGCATGTTGTTATTGTCCCCTGAAGGTCTTAACAGTGATGCAGTATTCTGGAGATGGAAGAACTGAAGGTTCAAGTTTGTTTTCCCTTCTTCACTGGGGGAGGGGATCCTTTAATGTGCCACTTTGTGTTTGTAAGCCACCCAGAGTCATGTTATGTGAGATGGGTGACCATATAAATTTGCTAAATAAAAAATAAATTTCAAATTCATTCAACTAAAAAGAATCAAGGAATTGTAGTGCTGCTATTTGCTGACCCAAATTCTGATGGGAAGATCTGGAAGTTCTCCAAAGGATGGATGCAGCCCTATGGCCAGTAGTTGCCTAACCATGATTCATGAACCTAGTTGACGCATCACCTAGTTCCTTAAGCAATTTGTTTTAATTAAGAGCCAATTGATAAGGGAGAACAGATCATTTGGCGATTTCACTCTTGATTTGCATATGCTTGTATGAATTGTCTCCATCAAAAAATAATTGCGCATTATGAAGCAGTGTGAATATCATTTTTATGGTTGTTGATCAGTGATGCCATTACTGATTGGATGAATCCTCATCAGAGGAAAAAGGATAGAGTATGTAGAATGAGAACCAAAGAGCAATAGAGAATTGTCTCTTGGCTGAGGTCTCAGACATGACCAAGGAATCAGGGACAGAATCAGTTATCTCCATCTCTTCAGAATCCACAATGATGTTCATACTGCATCATAATGCACAATTATTTTTTGATGGAGACAATTCATACAAGTATATGCAAATCATCAAGATGACTGGCTCGAAGTCACCCAGCCTGGAATATTAAAGTCTTTCTTATTCTCAACTTTGTATGCCATTTTGTAATGTGGATAAAAAACATGCAGAACATCTTTAGTCTACTAGTCTATTACTAGCATTGCTGCCCAGTCAGATCTGCTTAATTTTCCACATATGGTTCTTTGGATTTTCTGGAATGCTGGAGCTGTATTTGACAGCCATATACATGAACTTCTTTATGTATCTGATAGTCCAGATAACACTGACTGGTGCTTTTCTAAAATAAGATGCTGTACAATTCAGTAGTTCTTATGTCTCATGCAGAGCAACGGACATCTCATTTTCACTTTAGAGTCTTTTAAACCTGTATGAATGATTTTTTAAAAAAAATACTTGGCCACAGTCCAGACAAAAGGAGGAATGCTAACATGCCAGTACAATGTAGGCTGCAACCCTACACATATTTATATAAGAATAAATCCTACTCAACATATGTCTGACTAAATCTTCCAAAAAGCATAATGTTAAACATTGGTTAGATGCTAAAATATGCATTTCTCTGAATAAGCCCCATTGCCCTTAATAGGATCATCCCTAAGCAGACCTGCACAGGATTGTGCGATGAAGCCCACTGATTTAAATGGAACTTGAACACTTTTTAAAAAAAGATCATATCCAACTTCTGGCAAATATTGAAACAGATGAATTTCTAGCAGCTTAAAAACTTGTTTCAGAAAAATGAGTAAATTAATCAATAGCTTGTGTATTCATTTAATGCTTGGTTGAAGTCAATATGAGTTTCTATTACAGTTGGTTACTCATTTTCAACAAAAGGCTGCATAACTAGACAAGTGAGAAACAATCTTCTTATACACACAGAGAGACAAAAATCCATCCAGGGAGGAATAAAACATAGAGGGTTAGGCTGGGTTTAGATACATCTTTTCTCATAGAGCTGCATCCCTCAACTCCATACCCACAATCTTTTTCTGGCCAGGACCCATGCTTCTTTTTTCATTTTGTAAGCCACTGAGGCTAGAGAAACCATGATGATAATGCACTGACATCAGTGACAAGATAGAGACAGATTTTTTTGATACTCTTTGGGAGGAGATGTTAGAGTAGAATAGGTACATTAAAACTCATAATCAGCCAGATCAGTAGTGTCCAGGCACTTACTGATTGTGTGAGAACCTGAGTGTGAAGACCATTAACCATATGGTCCCTGCTCAAAGGCACCCCACATGGTCAGGAAGCTTCTCATGCTTCCATAAATATGTAAAAGTTCACCATGTTGCCAAAGTTTGCAAACCAACTTTGGCTTTCAAATGAAACATATTAAGCAGTGAGTTGTGACACAATAGATGGCCATCTGCTGTGCCCTGCCTGGCCAAATTGTTTTAATCAGCCTGCCCCAAACTGGTGCACTTCAGATGGGTTGGGATAGTGATTCCCAGTGTTTCTAGCCAGCTGTGTTGTGATGGGGTGATGGGGGGGGGGGAGAGGAGTGGGGGAGAGCAGACTCATAACAAATGTTATTTTTCTTTGTCCTGGACCAGGTGATTAATTTTTCCTCTGGTTGTATTTGGAGATATATGGATACGTACTTGTGTGTGTGTGTGTGTGTGTGTGTGTGTGTGCATATAATCCTGCCTTTATTATTTTTATAAATAACTCAAGGCAGCTAACATACCTATTCCTCCTTCTATTTTCCCCACAACAACAACCCTGTGAGGTGAGCCGGGCTGAGACAGAGAGTGACTGGCCTAAAGTCACCCAGCTGGCTTTCATGCCAAAGGCAGGACTAGAACTCAGAGTCTCCTAGTTTCTAACCTGGAGCCTTAACCACTAGACCAAACTAGACTTCCTGCTGTGTCAACATTAATTAATGGCACTAACCAGCAATAAGGAATGAATGAACTCTCTATTCAATCTGTCCAATTTAATTCATGTTAAATCTGTCCAAACCACTATTCAGTAAGCTTGTTAAGTCTGTTATTTAGATGGTGTTTCTTAATACACCATCTAAATAACTCTTAGTTTTACACAATGGTGTGTGTGTTTGTGTGTGTACAGACAGAGAGAGGGAGAGAGAACCTACAAACTAATGTTAGAAAATGGTCATTACCCAGGAAGATCTGACATCTTGGTCCCAAATGATGGCACAACGGACTGCACTATGCCTTACTCCATCTCTTTACAATGGAGGATAAACCGTAATTCAGCCCTCTTTTCTTTTCTCTTTTTAAAATCACATTGCAATCCTCCTGCGCACAGCGTAAGCGCTCAGAAGTAACTTAAGTTACATTCCATTGGATTCCCTCCAACGCGCAGGGCTGCTGGCCGCCGTAAGGAAGCCCGAGAGAATTCCAGTTCACCTTGTCTCGCTTAGAAAGGAAACTGATCGTGGCTCCCGAGAAGAGGTCCTTAGGGATGCCTCTGTACAAAACCCCGTCCTTCCAACGAATGAAAGACCTGCCTGTTCCAGGGATTTAACCGGTTGACTTCGGCGATCAACCACCAGCTCCATCTTCATCTCCCCCACAAGTCCCCCCTCAAATATGCGTAAGGACTAGATCGATCTTCCTTCTTCCATCACGATTTTCGCTCCAACTGCCAGGCCAGTTAAATTAGGTCAAGTGCCAAGGCTAAGATCCAGGAGCCGGCAACGACTCTCCCTGGGTGCTTCGGGGAAAGCGATCCCTACATGCCCACCTCGCTCCCCGGTCCCCCTTCCCGCCGCGCCCCGATGCCCGCTCTCCCTGCCTGCAGGAATGCGTTTGTCACAGCCTGAACCCCGCCGCTTTGCAAGCCGATGGAGCTGCTCTCCCAGACCCAGTCCAGATACCGGAGAATCTTCCTAGCGAAGGTAGAAAACCTTGAGGCTGCGGAGGGAAGGTGAGGGATTCAGCCCCCTTGGTGCACACAAAGAAACAACTGTCGGTGTCCCCCTTCTTGGCTACGGGCAGGTAAGGACTTACCTTATGAGATTCTGCAAGCCCTGTTTGCTGGAATTCCGCCTCAAGATCGCACTGGTCATGGTGAGCGAAAATGAATGCGGGGCAGGGTCGGAACTCCTGCCTGCGAAGCCGCCTTCTTCTCTGCCCACCCCCACCCCCCACCCCCGCTTTTAATCGTCTTGTTAGTTACTGTGCACTGGCTTGTTCCCTCTCTTTCTCTCGCCCCCTCCCCTGCCTCACTCTTTTTCCCCCTGTTCAGGAAGTTCTGCAGCTGGTTTCCTTTTGTTTCTCTAAGCCCGCTATCCCACTCGCGCTCTAACACGCCCCCTCTTCCACCTCGGCGCCCTCCTTCTCAGACTAGAAGAAACGTCAAGGAAAAGAAGGATCTTTTGGAAAGCTGGCGAGAGACGGAGAGAAAGAAACCCTTTGCTCCCATCTGATCGCTAAAAAAGCTCACCATGAAGTTAAAATTCTGCCCTGGACAAAGATACATACATTTCCTTCTTTCCTGTCCAAATCCAAAGTTTACTTGTTAAGAATATAAAGCCAGAGCAAAGGCAGTTCCTATTAAGAGCAGAACCAACCAGTATCTAAAGATGAAGTTCTGCAGAGTTCTTCAAACACATGGATGTAATCCTGTCTGATTCCATCGATATCACTGAAGCTTTGGCCAAAATTACACCTAACAAAAAACTATTCCAGCCTGACTCAAGGCAATACAACTGAAATTGGGACTGTTGAGCAGTGTTCTCTAATTTCTACAGAGAAGGCACTTCTGTGCAGGATTTAAAGGCTCACCCTGTCTGTGAATTAACATATGTGTGCATATGCAGAATGGATGCGCTCCATATCCGCACAGCCACTGCTCGCTGTGGATTTCCAAAGTATGTGCAGTGAAACCCCCATTTGTATGATTGTCCTATAGGAAACAGCTAGAGGAATCAAGTTGTTTATTTGTGAGATGGGATAAACTCCCTCATTATGTGATAAAAAGTTAATAGAGAATATTTTTTTAAAAATGCAACCTTCCCATAGAGTTAATTTGATGGCTAGAAGAAGATTTGATCTTCACAAATATTTGCTGAGGATGTAGTAGAATGAATGGCACTTCCAATTTTAGTTTTGTAGCAGCACACATTAATGACCATCTGCAAACTTGGGCTATGCCACCAACTACCTCTCAGTCCAAGAATGACAAATAAGGCCAGCCACATGCCAAGGTATGTTTGTGCATTTGAAGAAGGATATTGCATCAAATCTAGTAATCCATCATTTTCCATGGCTTTGTTAACATCCCAAAAACTTGCAATTCTTTAACTAATAATTTCATCAACCAATTTCCTTGGTTTGCATGATACTCTTAACCATGAGCTGAGCTCAAGCACCATACCAGGCCAAAATGTAGTGGGCTAGTTTTTGTCTCAATATGTCAGTTTATCCTTTGGAAATAAAGGATTCTTCTAGATTTGAGTAGGGCAGAAAAGCAGGCTAAGTGCATGTTTTGCAAAGGGTTAACAGTCCTTTCCTCATTCCTTAGAACTGGAGCAAAAATTATCCTTATTCTCAAACAGAATGTTCAGGTTTCTCAGCAAATAAAACCCAGATTTGCTTTCAAAATATAGCTTAAAGCAATTTCACTGGCTTCAAAAGGCTTGCCCTGGAGTTATCCCTTTAAAGGCTGAAACCAGAGTGTCAAGCCATCACCAGCAAAGATGGGAATGAAATGAAACTATGGTCCAACAGTCACCATGCTCTTATTATAGACTGGTATGCAGCAGAACTCATAGCAAACTGAGGAGGGGCAGAGAGGAATGTGAAAAGCTGACTTTAGTGACAAGAAAAAGTATTGAAACATGGCATGGTCATAGGAAGCATGGTAAGTCTGGGGCAGGAGAAGAACACTGAGTTCAGTTGTCCTTATCAAAAGGATAGCACAGACTATACTAGCATCACAATGGCCACATTGAGGAGCAGAAGGCCATATATAGAAATCCTGGTCAATGTGGCCTTCAGAGATTGGGGCTGTGTTCACACAACACTCTAACCCACAACTGAACAAAACTGAGTAGGCTCATCCAACCATAAACTAACCACATTGGTTTGGAATCATACAAATAAGTCAACCACATTTTAACAGTGTGTTGTAAAATGTATTGTAGGAATTTATCCATTTCTACCTGAGCAGTAGTAAAAATACAGAAGTACTTCTTTCAATGACCCCCCAACTCTAACACTGCCCCCCTTCTCAATTTATAGACAGCTTATGAGCCTAAATACCCAATGGCTTTTCCCAACACATCTATTTCCTAAGCTTATAGAACATTTAAGATCAAGGAGAAGTCAATGGACTGTCTCTTGGGAAAGAGAGTTGACAGTGAAGGTAAATGGAGGAAGAGAAAAGATTAGATACTTATTCAGATACTCTGAATTAAAGTCATTCAGAAGAGAACATAATGGAATCAGTGGAATCATTTATTCCATAAACGGTAAGATACACATGAGCCCACTTAAAAAATTATTTTCACCTTTCTCCTTCTTTCTCACTTACATGCAGAGTACGACTTCCAGTCCAGACCTTTTGCTCCCTATTTCAGCTCAGATTATACTCTTCTGTGTGTTCTCTCACCTCTTGTATGTCTCTTCAGAAATAAAAGACTTAGCCCAACGTAAGACAAGCATCCAGGATGGCCTTCCTCATCCTAGTCCCCTCTGGAGGTGCTAGATTAAACCTCCTATAACTCTTATACAGCACAGTCAGGGCAGCTCGATAACAATGAGGTCTAATACATCAGCTTAGGATGAGGTAGGGAAAAACTAGCCTGGAAAATCAGGGCAATGAGGTGATTGCCTGTCGTCCCTAAGGGAGAGGAATATTACACCAACAGCAACAATTACTGCCATAAAACCCCTCACTGTGCTACAGCTGAAGCAAAAATGAGGCCTAATCTGCTGCATACCACCATCTCCTGACTACCAAGAGAAGATTGCCTCTTATTCACTTAGTCAGCCTGGCAGCACCAAGAAAAGTAGAAGTAAAGAGGGATAATTCAAAGTGGCTCCGCATTAGGCAGGATGGGCTGATATTTTATGGGCAGGTAACAATAGCAAAGGGAAAGCTATATGTGTTCCATATAGCCTACCTTGCAATCTCTAAGCTGCTCTGAGGTATGTTAAAAGTAGATAGTATTAGAACAAGATCTGACAACTAGTCTGGCCAGCTTTTGTACAATGGGAGATGGGCACCATCTTGGGGTATTGTTTGTTTGTTCAGGTAGCAAAATATCTTGGCCCAGCCTTGGTTATGGCTGACCCTCTATTGATACCATTCCTTATGGCAAAGGTAAACAGGGATCCTTCTTCTGTCATTCTCTCCATCTTTATGGTGGAAGAAGCAAAAGACAGACATGGTTCTGTCCTCTCCCTGTACGTGCAAGCAGAAATGGGGATAGACCATTGGGATGGCTTAACAGCAGAAAAAAATAAATATCCACTGCAGATGCCCTGCAAAATAAAACATCTTTCAGTTGCTACAGGAAACTTTAATGTACTGTAAGACATGAGTAAATGAACATTGGGGAGGGGGACTCTGCACAGTAACCCCTCCAGTGAAAATGCAGCCAAACTGAGAAGACACCCAGGGAGTTACTCATCTGCTCGCCACAAAAAAGGAAGAGTTTCAAGGTAAGAGAAACTTCAAGAGAGGAAGTGAATCAGGCTTTGTGGTGGGAGGGAGAGAGTCCCCAAGAGTGAAAGGCACACCAGCCTCCATCAATTACACAATCCTTTTGCTATGTGGGGGTGGTTGCAAAATCATCAGAAAGCTAAAACATGTTTGGCAAGAAGACTAAAGTATCTAAGCGAAACTCACCACTAGCTCAGCCTTTTCTCAGGAACAACCCACATGTATGGGTTCCAGTCAATGGGATAGACCTATTAAAACAACATGGGGGGGGGGGTTGCTATGAGCTTTTGGGAAAAAAACTGAGCAAGACACTCCCTATGTTTGCTAAAATACAGAACAGGAGAGATCAACTAGAAGAAAGTTTCTTTTTTCTTTTTTCTTAGGGCAACTAGGTAAACAAGACCTCAAGCTCTGATTTAAAAGTTGTTTTTTCTTCTTCTCTGTGCATATAGACTCTCTTGCAAATTGTTATTTTACCCTGGGTGTTTTACTGTGTTATGCACTGTTGCAAGCCATGGTGAGTCTAACAGATTTGGTGGCATACAGCTAAAAGAAAGAAAGAAAGAAAGAAAGAAAGAAAGAAAGAAAGAAAGAAAGAAAGAAAGAAAGAAAGAAAGAAAGAAAGAGAAAGAAAGAAAGAAAGAAAGAAAAATGGTCTTTGGGTCACTTTAAGCCCATTAACCTTACTTAGATTCAGAGCCATCCCAACAGATTCTGATGATGAATGGAATTTACCTGGTCAGGAATATCTGAAAACATGGTGGAGGAGGAGGACAAGATGACTCCATCTCCAACCTCTTAGATAGAAGCTGGATCTAATTTCAACACTGGCAATGAAAAGTATTTTCCTCTATTTCAGAGGGCAGCAGACTGGCTTCAGGGAAGGGCACATACAGTACTATGCACTCCACATAGTGCTTTCTCACTGGCCATTCAAAGAAATGCAGAACTATAGCATCAGAGGTACCAGCATGTATTACACAAGCAGGGAAGTGGTATAGGGTGTGAAGCTTCGCCTCGGTGTATTTCTCGCTGCCTATTTGGTTAACCAACATTGTGGTCACTGAGCAAACATGACTGAGTCAATAACAAATAAGTACCACCACTACAATGTCAGTTCAGGATGACATGTGGATGGGAGGTTCAAGAGAAATAACCACCCCCTCTTCCCAGGATCCAGTTCTTAACACGGATGCTTCCTATGAGGGCCCATATAGTAAACCAACTCTTCATATTATGGTTCTTGCATAAAGAAGTGGCCACATACTAATTCTGCTTCTACCCTTGCCCCGTGCACAGGGATGGACCAGGTAAATAGGTTGTCTGGATATATAAAATGATGCTTTCCTCATACTTTCTATGAATGGTTATATGTAAAGTGAGAATTCTATTCTACTGTATATTCCCAAATAGTTAAAACATAGTAAAAGTCACATGGACACTTTAGAAACAATGCTGGCCCAAACATATATCCAAACGGTTAATCTTGTTCTTCAGAATGAGTGTATCCCCATCCATAACAAGGTGCAATGTGAATCTCAGGATGGCTTATCCTACCAACTGCCAGATTTATCTGGACTGTCCAATATTTCTATGGCTCCAACTGAAAAAGAGATAGAGTAAAGCAATGGGATGTTTTCAATATTTTAATAAAGTCTCTCCCACTAAACTCTCAATAGCATTTCCCAGTGGCATCATGTACAATTGGCTATACAACAGCTTTTCAGGATATGATGAAAGCTCGGAAGTGTTTGCACAAAGTGACAGACTTTGTAATAGGTCCTCCCCAACCAATTTCTTATGTTAATGAAGTCAGAAGGGTTCCAAATTACATTCATGGATCCAAGCCATATTAAGTAAAGAATGTGCATCATATTTATGAAATAAAACATGCTAGACTTAGCTTTGGAAGACTTTCTCTATACATTGGAATGTCGTCAACTTCATGGGTTTTCAATTTTTTTTAAAGAAACTATCACATTTCATTGTGAACCTTAAACCACTTTTCCACATGTACCATAACTTCAATGTGCTGCCTCAGGGGAAGAGATTTGAAGACTAAAAACCAATAAGTCACTACCAATGCAATCCTATATGTAAGTAAGAGGTGCGGAGCTCATGTTTCCTCTGAGAAACGTACAGGATTTCAGTGTAAACAGGGAAGTTATAGCAAAGGCAACTACCAACTCAGATCTTGTAAATCTCAGTCCAGGACCTTCTCTGGGTCCCCAGGAAGTACCAAGTTTCTGTTTAGATATTTTTTTAGCTAGCATAATGGTCCGTTTTAGTTAACACTTCTAAATTATCATTTTACTGGTTACTGATAAGTAGAGAAAAGTCAATGTATTGCTGAGGCTGCAACATTCCATTTATCTTTAAAAATCTCACACATTAAATTTGAGGGACACCTAACACCCCTTGTTATGTTGGGTGGGAGGGATGGGATTTATGTTCCAAGAAATCTGAGGAGCTCTAGGGTGAATTAAAGTGTTCACTTTGGAGGGCATCAGCACACTGGTTCTCCCAAATTTTCAGCATAACTCACAAAAAGGAAAAGGGGAGAGAAGTGGGTAGGATACAGCATAATGGAAAGAGAGAAAGAGAGAGATTTGATCATTTAATGGCAGTCAGGAAACAATAAAATAATTGAGAAGCTATTGGGAGTAGAGCCAGAATTTCTCTGAAATACAGACAAATAGCTTTTATTGAGTTTCTCTTTGTCCCTGACAGCAGAGCCATTTTGTTTTTTGGAAATGTTTAACTTATCTGACTTTTCCACATCTTTTGTCTTTTCAAGGGCATTTTCTGTTTATTTTGTTAATCAGTTTCCTATTTACAATTCTCCCCATGTATCAGAAATTTCTGGCCAACTATGTGTGTTAAAGTGGTAAAACGGATCACCAATATTTTGGATGAATCTATCTTTCATTATCTAACACCGTCAATGAATATGAGGCCATGCCTTTATCTCTGTTTCAGCAATGGAGCAGACAACAAAGGAATGGGAAACAATAAAAGTTAACAGGGGAAGAGTTATGACAAAGCTTCCAATTGCTAAGTTATAATTTAGGTAGTTTGATCATACTTACCATGAAAAAAAAAAGTAGTGTTATTATAATTTATTAAAGATTCTCCCAACATTTAGGGAACATTTGCAAGCATTTAGTTCTTCTGAAAGCAAATTCAGATAAGAAAAATGCTTTGTAAGAAGTCACTTACAAATCAGCCAAGAACAGCAGTGATTTTGGCATGGTTGGCAGCTTTCTTTTTCATCCCCAGTGAAATCAACTTTCCTATAGAATTAAGGACATAGATTTATTTCTTTTTTAAGGGTTGGTCAGTAAAATGAATATGAGGATGGTTGTCCTGCTCTAGGCAAAACCTGGCTAACCTATTGAATGTAATACAATCTTTTTCATTAGGTTAAAGAGCCTAGAACTTTAATGATAATCTCTATGGAAGTGGAGCTTTAATATTGCTGCTGTTTCTGTTCTTCAGTAGTCTTTTTTTGCCAGTATTGTTTCAATTCCGAGGTAGGACAGCCTGGTACTGGGACAGATTCCAAACTTGTATTCATCAAGGGCATAATCACACAAACCAGCTCAGATAAGCTCAGGATTGTAAAGACTGAAGGTTATATAACTTATTCTACACTGAGATACAGTATTCAGTACCCCCAAATGTTAACATATTCGTTTGTATCTACAAAGTCATTGTGTACTATAAACAGAGAAAGGACAGGCTATACATTCTACAAGGAACCAGCACAGAAGACTAAACTCTGGATAGTTTGTACCAAGGGGAGAGGAAAACAGCAGGAAGTGAGATAAACATGCTAGCAACAAGTGTTTTGGGGAATTTTTTAAAAATATGAGGTTCAATGCACAGTAATAGCTCATGGTAACAGCTAGCACAACAAATTAGTAATAGAATGATCATTTGGGATTTTAGGGATAAGAGAAAAAAAAAACTGGTGACACAGGGATGATCAGCTAGCAAACTAAAGAGTAGTGTGAAACTATCTGACATAATTTGTGGCTTCTTTTACAACTGTATGCTGAATATCTTCCTTTCATTAGCTTTTGTACGATTCCATTTTGTGTTACAGGCAAAGCTTCTGCACTCTTCATTCAGCATTTTAGCACAGAATCAGAATTGGAATTAGAAGTACGAGAAGAAAGATGTCTTGTTACATGTGGTTTTGTTGACGTTTTGCAGGGAAACCTATTTCCATGATTGTTGATTCTGTAATACCTCTGTAAGGGAGCTGTCTAGGTAGCTTTAGATGTGACAGATAAGTGAGCAGATGAGGAACATTTTACACTGTCAAAGAGTGCATTCATTTTATATGATAGATTGAGCTTATGAAGAAAGGCTCTATGACCATGTTATTATCGGGCCAACTTCTAGCACAATCCATGCTTACTGTGGCAATCTGAGTTGTTAAATGTGATTAAAGTAACCGCATAGTAAATGTTAGCCACATAAATTAGCCTTGAGACCTCAGGAAACAATGAGGACAAATCCAAAAGAGCCTATTTGTTCTGGCAAAATCAACAGAAGTCATATGGGGACATGGTTTCAGAGGAAAAACACTGAGGAGGACTCTCCTGTGAAAATAGGTGACAACAAGGTACACTACAGAAGGGGAAAGGTTTTCACCAGCTTTATTGTTCCAGCTTCCTATTAAAACCCAAGGGAATTTATAAATAATGCTTGGGTTATAGGAGGTAAAACAACCTTCTCTAATTTTGTGTCCTCCATGAGTTGGACTATGAATTCCTTCACAGTAGGATGAAAGTTATATTTCATGACTGCCAAATTAGGGAACCATGGGATTGAACAGGAGGTGAGAAAACCGTGGCCTCTAAACTGCATATGGCAATCCAACCACATTTATGCAACTTCCAGGGCCCTCCAAGACTGCATAGCAAAAAGTCAGTGGGAAGTTGTTGGTTTTAAATGCCACAGTTTTTTGCATGCGAAAACTAAGCCCATCATGCATTATGCTTCTAGTAGAATTAACATATCTATTCTGAGTGAAAATACTAGCCATCATTTGGTCCCTGCTCCTTCAATGCTATCACAATGTCATTATTACACTCCCTGTGATCTTGGGAAACAATAATATATAAAAATAATATATAAATAATAATAATAAATAATAATAAAATAATACATAAAATAATATAAATATTATTAATTAATAAGATAATAAAAATGTGGCTCCTAGCCAAACAGGAAAAGAGGAATACAGGATACAGGAAACTTGCCACTTACTTAATGGTTTCCTTTCCTTTCCTTTTCTTTTCATCTCTGGTAATATTCAAGTGATGGGGCTTCAGGCTTATCATTCAATATCTGAGTATTCTTCCCTACATACTTCAAGCACTGCTAAGTGAAATCAAATCACCCCACAAAACTACAATTCCAGGATTTCTTGGGAATGTGCCATGATAATTTGAATTGTTTAGGCTTAGGCTGTAGGATACAATACAGAGGCTCATATCCAAATAGAAAGTTGAAACAGATGCCTTGAGATCCTGAAACCGATTTTCATTCCCACTACATTCTGGTGCATAATTCAAGTGCAGTCACTCAGCTTCCTTTAGATAATGGAAAGAGTAGTTATGTGAACATGTTTCAACATTCATGGAGCTTGGAAGATGCAAAAAGACTGAAAGATCATTATGCAGAAATTACTATCCAGTTGCAGGTGATTGATGATCAAGAATAGAGTGCTGAGCTTGGGACAAAGTATATGGAGACTTCCACTTTGGAATACAGTGGTACCTCGGGTCACGAACTTAATTCGTTCCGTGACTCTGGTCGTGACCTGAATTGGTCGCAACCTGAATCAAATTTTCCCATAAGGTTCAATGTAAATACGGTTAATCTGTTCTGATCCCTCCGAATTTGGTCGCCAACCGATTTTGGTTGCGACCTGAATCAAATTTTCCCATAAGGCTCAATGTAATTATGGTTAATCCATTCTGAACCATATGTTTGTTTGTTTTTAAACCACAAAAATATGACACAAAGTACAGTACGAAGAGAGAGAACGCTAACCTTGCTTGATGCGACTTCTGGCGTGGAGGACAGGAAGGCGGGTGGGGAGGTGGTTATTGCTTGGAGGGAGAGTCCCCCTCCCTACAGGAAGCCACGACCACGTGTCACAGGAGGGAAAATGGCCACGGATCCTGTTCATCACCCGATCCGGCGTTCGCGAACGGAAGCAAAATTTTGCGAATGGTGCTGTTCGTGACCCGAATTGGTTGTGAACAGAAGCGTTCATGACCCGAGGTACCACTGTATTTGATTATGGTGATGAACCAAAGCCATCACTGTTGCTGTGTATTTTTATGATGCCCAGTAAACCAAAATGTGCTATGTTAGTTCCATCCAATAGAGAGATAAAGATTTGCCACTGTGTACTTCCAATTTGTCCTATTCCTGTTACCAAATATTCTGCTGAATTGATGAGTATGAGACAAATCTTTGTTTTTCAAAGCAAAAGCAGGTCATAAAACTGTAACCACCTTGAAAACAATGCAATAATTACCAGAAATCAGCATAGATTTGACAGTAACAATTAACTTCTTTAGTAGACTGTGGGAATGCTAAAGACCTAATTTGAGAAATGCATTTGACAAAGCATTTTATAACATTCTGATTAGTAAGCTAGTTAAGTGAGGGTTAGTTGGTATAACAATGAAAAGAATCTAATTAACAATATTCATTCCTGGGCCTTGTTTTTCCTCAATATTTTTATTAATGTCTTGGATGAGGGTTTGCTTATTAAATTTGCAGATGACACAAAATTGGGTAGGATAGCTAACGTCTTAGAATATAGAAATAAAATTCAAAATTATTTTGATAAGTTAGAGAAATGGGTTGAAATAACAGCATGAAGTTTAACAGAGGCAAATGTAATGTTTTTCATTTAGGAAACATATGGATGTGTAAATATAGAATGGGATATATCTGGCTTGGCAATAGTATTAGTGACAAAATATATGAAACAATAGGTGACTACAAACTGAATATTAGTCAGCAGGTTGATATGCATGCAAAAGCACACATTTAAGTTGCATCAGTAAAAGCCTAGTTTCCAAATCACAAGAAATGCTTTGGTCAGGCTGCACCTTGAATATTATATCCAGAGCTGGACACACATTTTAAGAATAATTCAGATAAACTGCAACTGGTTCACAGAAAGGCAGCAAGGATGATCGGAGGATTAGAAACCAAGTCCTATGAAAAGATATTGAAAGATGTGGGCATGTTTAGCCATAAGAAGAGAACACTGAAGGCAAACATGATAGCACCTTCAAATAACTGAATGTCATACAAAATAAGAAGATCTATTCTCTATTATTGCAGAATAAAGAAACAAAATAATAGATTTAAGGGGGGGGGGCGGTTTGGTGCCTGGACAAATCCCTCGAGTTTTCCTTGCAAGATTTCAGAAGTGGTTTGCCACTATCCCCTTCCTAGGGCTGAGAGAAAGCAACTGGCCCAAGGTTACCCAGTTGGCTTCATCATGTCTAAGGTGGGACTAGAACTCACAGTCTCCCAGCTTCTAGCCTGATGCCTTAACTACTACACCAAACTGGCTGTCTAGATTTAAGGCATATTCTGAATGAATAGGGTGGGGGGGAACCTTCCTAATGGTAGGAGCAATTCACCAGTGGATATAATTACTGAGATAGGTTGTGGGCTCCTCTTCATTGGGTGTGTTTCAAGGGAGGCTAGACAGCCTCTGTCAGGGTTGTTTTAATTTAAATTCCTACTCTAAGTAGGTCATTGGACTCAATTTCTTTCCCAACTCTCTGATTTTGTAATTCTAAGGTGTGGTAACAGAGTCAAATCCTATTTGTTGTTCTGAGACCATCTCACATATGGATGTGGATGAGGGGCATGGCATTTCATTTTTGTTCGCCTCTCAGAAAGGTGCATGCAGTGTACTTCCAGTCTAGAGCATTCCTCTCTTTATTACCTTATGCTATAATAGGATTCAAGTTGTTTGATTCTTAAAATCAGATCTCAATCCAGAATCTATGCTTCTCTAAGCAGATTTCTATCCCATCTCCAGGAAATTCAGTGTAGACATCTGGCAACTCAAACAGCTTTTTCCCTGGCCATCTTATAAGGAGAATTCACCGAAGTCTGTTTTACAGAGTCTTTTCTCACTAGCAATCTTTTCCAAAACCACTGCTACAAGGATAGAAAGATCAGTGCCAGAATAATGATGCATTGTCCTGAATCTCTTCTCCATCTGAGTTTGGCAGTATGGAAAACAATGGGCTAAGGCTGAGTAAAGCATAGCTGGAGATGAGATCAACCAATCCAGAGGAATTGGGCAACAAAGTGTGATTGTCAGCCATTCCAGCAGTACTGTAAATCACTAGTGAGGAATGGTTTTAAGTGGTGTCCCAGCATGAGGAGCTTCATGTAGAATCATAGAATATTCTACTTAATTATCGGTTCTAAATTATTGAACCAGCTTACAAAATCAAAAACTTGGGTACGATGTCCCATTGCCACAATCTACTGCCCCTGAACCTTTTCGTATTCATGATCTTTGGTTCTGCCATATTGAATGTAATGTCTTGGTGTATGCTGTAATAATTTAAATATGTAGAAAATATGTGTGTCCTTTACCAATTGAAGATATGTCCATTATATTAACAATTGCAAGGATGTAAATGCAGAGGCATAGTTAGAACTACTCCTGAGTGCAGGCTGTTCCCACGTGTAACTTCAGTACTTAGGACTAGCTGCATTTTACCTCTTATAAAATCTCCTGTGTTTAGCCATTACATCAAGAACAGTACTGAAAAAAGAACTGGAGAATGCAAACCAAAAAAATAAGGGATAGAAAGAAAGAAACCTAAGAAAGTGTTTATAAAAATGCTGTGGTACCACCGAGGTTTTCTGACATGTAGAATGTTAAAAAGTGGAAATGCTCTGCAAGATGCCAAGTTATTGCAACTGACTCTGGTTTGGGTCTGTGACAAGTGAGTTAAAGAAAAAGAAAAAGCATATTTGCAGCCACTGCCCAAGCAGTCAGGAAAACTCAATGTAAATATTTTCACAGCAAGTCTGAACAGCTTTGTGGGGCCAGGGTGACGAGAATCAGTTTGTTCCCCACCACTCCTATACAACTGAAGCAGTGGAGAATTGTGATTTCAGGGCAGATATTCCTTGCTCCCCAGACATTTCCTTCCTCTTTTCCATTCTCTTTTGCCTGCCATCCACATCCTCAATCCAACATCCATCACTGGCATGCTAGAATGGACCTTCTATTGTTTTGAGGCTAATTTTCTCCATTCATGACACAACATTATGTTTAATTTCTGATTAGTTATGAATTGAAATGATTTTAAAACCGTTTCAATGGGCTTCTCTTGACTTTAGAAAATGAAAGAACAGGCTTTAAACAAACAAACAAAAAGGTCTAAGAAAAGTTTTTCCAACCTTGGATTCTCCAGTCTGGTTGGGGGGTGATGGCTATTGTAATGGAATACATTCTCTTTATATTTTGTCTTCCCTTTCAGGAGCTCAAGGCAACAGACATGAGATCTCTCTTCATTGTATCCTCAGCAACTGCTGAAAGACAGTAATTGGCTTGAGGCCATGCAATAAGCCCTCGATCAATAGGAACTTGATCCTAGGTCTCCCCAGTCATAGACTGACTCTTAACTGTTATACCACACTGGTACTAGTTTTATAAATGGAAGGCAACACCAGGTTGAAGGAAGCTGGAATTGCATCTTTACCACCTTAGAATACATATTCTTGTTTTCCACAGTTTAAACCACTGTGAACGGTAGAAGTGGAAACATAAAAAGTTTGGCAAAGTTGATGGTAACAACTGATTGTCTTCCGAGCATGGCTAATTGGTGCTGACTCTAGGCCAACAACTAATGTCAATCTGGGCAGTGCAAATAGTACCAGTCAGTATGGGTGCCAGCTTTGGGAGAGCAATGGGCACATGTTCCCTCTTCACCAGGCCAATCCCCTTTCTGTGCTGGGCTGCCAAGCTACTTGGTATCCTCAGACTCCTACAAGCAGAGAAGCTGTAACTCCAAGAAAGACAATTATCTCCAGGGGCTCTGACACCTGAGGCTACAGCAACCTCTGGTCCTTGCCTCCTCCTTCTAACCCAAACCAGCTGTAGTCAGAACCAGCCACCCCAACAGGGGACACAAGAGGGAGGGGGAAACCAAGGGGCTGCCACTGAATGTCTGCCTCTCTTTTCTGCTGTTGCCATATCCTGTTTATCCCTCTTCACCCACTTGGCTTGGCCTGGCCTGGCCAACTTGTGTTTGGGAAGCATGCTAATTAAGTCTGTTGAGGGACAGTTTTGGCTTAACCCAGACCCTCTGGAACTGTGAACAAGATGGTTTCCAATTGATAGGAATTCCCATCCTGTCCTAGGATTTTCATTCTGCCAATCTTCCCAATCATTCGAATGGACAGCTTTTCTACCTCTCCCTCCATGAGGAAAATGGGTGGAAGAGTGTGTTGGCTGGAGTACCAACTTATCTGCCCTCCCATTGGCCAGCTGGACAGTCATTCAGCTCTCCCCTTCTTTTCTTCATCCATCCAAACCAACTGTAACAACAATCAGAACTCTCATTGGGCGGGGATGCAAAACTGCAGCAGGTGGCAAGAAGAGCTACACCTATGACGGTGTGGAAGCGTCTAACCCATCTTACAAGTTTATGATGAATGGAAAAGCATGTTGTCAGAGCAGCCCAGCATCTTTTTTTGATCGTACAACTTATAAAGAAAAACTTAGAACTGCCATGTGTAAGTAGCAGAGCATATACCTTGCTTCCTGAAATCCAATTCTTTGAATTAAGACTACAAAATCAATAGCTAGCTAGTCTGATTCATTATCCTACATCGCACTTTCTATGCCAGCATGAACTATGGAGGCAAAATTACTTTCTGACTTTTCAGTGTATGCTCTTTGAGGCAGGGCTGCTGTGTTGATTTGTGAAGCGCATAGCATCTTTTCCCTAAGACTTTCATTTCACTGCTTTCGATTTGGAAGAACACCACATAGTTCTCAGTTATTCATTCCAGGCACATGTTTCTAAGCGACATTAGGTTTGAAGGGCAGAAGGTAGCCACTTCACAGCTTAACACAGGCTGCTGCATATTTCTGGAAGGTTTCCAGTAGACTCCAATCCCACATTCAAACTAAGCGTTACTTTCCCTCTTCCATTCTTCAGAAATCCAAAGTAGAAGAGATATAAAAGGCATTGCCGGAAGATGCTGATTGTGCTGGGTACAGATATCCAAAAATAAGCTTTTAAGCCGTTGCCATGTTTCCTTGTTATCCATTCTTATTCACATCTTGAGAGTGAGGAAAGTATGGAAAAGGTCATTGTTTCATACAGCTCTCCCAAAGGATTTCAGAGATAACATAGAGATGATTATCTGTAACACTAAACAGGGGGGACTTTCCTGGGCCATTCATATGGAAAGAGTGACATCAGATTGTATGAATTATTTCATATATATGCCTCAAAAGAATAAGTAGAGAAATCTAATTTTGTGATGGTCTGGAGAATGTTATTGAAGAGATGGGTCCTTAAAAAGTCTAAAATGTTAGCTAAACCACATTAAGGACTCTTATGGCTAGGGCCTCAAGAATACACAAAAAAAGCATATAAGAACAATATGGGATGACGGAGTATTTTCTTTTTTGAAAAGCGTAAGTTGTTCCTCAGCAAGTCTAATAGTGCAAACCCAAATACTATTTCCTGAAGTGAACATTCCAAGTGAGTCAGAAATTAACGCTATGGAGAGTCTCTCAGTAAATTACTATTTTTCCACAGAGAAACAGAGCAGCCATCATATGCTCTGCTTGTTATGTAAACTCCATCTGTGGGACAAAAGCTGTCTTTACTCCCTCCCTCTCCATGCAGGAAGAAATGTCATATTTTCCATTCATTCTGGCGGGTGATAAAAGGAACCACATTTTGTGAGCATTTAGTAGCGAGCCTTAACAATTCACTACAAGTTTAGGATTAGAAAATCTTAGCACTGCCATTAGTGTCCCTTTATTAGACGCAATATCTATTTGACATTTGGGATTCCAGGTAGTACAAATTATCAGATCTTTCTGAAGGGAAAAAGAGAAAATCAAAGGTATGTCACTTAACAAAATATGATTTGTCCAACCTTGGTAATAATAACACACAAACACACACACACTGTAGTACATTTTTAGTGTACTATATTCATCGATACATATGCTATGCATGTTTGTTTGTTCCTGGACATGGATGCAAAAAGTGCAATGTTTTAACATAATTTTTTAAAAGCTTGCAACAGTTTAGATGACAATAGTGTTAGCCCTCAGAGTCTACCTCAAGATAAGCAGTCATCTTAAATGGTACAAAATGCAAACCTGCCAACATATTTCTTTTCTACCCCCCAGGATTCCAGCCCTTCTTTCTAACAATGTCCCATTTTTTGTCACTAGGAAACAGAGTCCAAGGTATGGCTAAAGAGTTAGGTATACAGTAATTCTCAGGATTCAAGTATACAAAAGTAAGATGCGGTTGAACTTTTTATGCATTCACAGATTAGATATTGTTAAGCGGTCCCTCAATGTATCCTTACATAACAAAATGGCTAACAGTAGCACAACTGTATTTACTGTCTCATGTGTAAACCTTTCTGATCCCTTTGGCCCCTACTGCAACAAGGCACTGTAGCAAAGCATTATGGAGAAGGAGGCCACAAGGACTACCCTGGTACAAGCAATTTCTGTGTGTGTGGCTGAGAACCCTCCGAGCAAGGCATTTGGACTTGCAGAAACCTACGAATCTGAAGCTTTCTCTGACGAGTGGAACATCAGGGCCCACAGGCACCCTGGACTAGAGCATCCACCTGCCTGGAGGTCTTGCTCTGAGAATGTCTCCACACAAGAGAGCTGGCCCTCAGGGGTCTTTGGAGCACAATGATGCCTTGCCTGAGGAGTCCTTAGAGCAGTGTTTTTCAACCTTGGCAGCTTGGTCCACACGTCTTCAAGCTGCCAAGGTTGAGAAACACTGCCTTAGAGGCATCAGGGAGATTAGCACTGTGGATTAGAAAGAGCAGTGACATTTTGTGGAGTTAGCCCTACCCCTGGGCTGAGACAATGGCTTAAATGAATTGATCTGGGGTGATCCCAAAGGACAGGAAGCGTTTAGTTATTTAATTGATTCTTATTGCATTTTTTAAAAAATGCTAGCAAAAGGGAGATGCAGCATTGTCTCTCATTGGCCTTGGATACCTCTCTACATTTTAATTTGCAGGTGGATGCCCTCATGCGTTGCTCTGTTTTGAGCAGCAAAATGCTTTTGGCCATCCTTGACATTATGATTTCCTTGTCTTCCTTAAATTTTCCCCTTAGACCTATTTTTTCCCTTGATGACACCAAAGGGACCTCCATAGACTTGAACTGTTACTATTTATCCCCATTAGCTGCTCTCTGGCATTTTGTACACATTAACCCCACTAAATCTGCATATGTAGGTGTGTGTGTGTGTTGTGTATGTGTGTGTATGTATACACACACATACACACAATACATCTCTTTAGAAAGCTTCAGAAATGACAACTGTGTTCATTAATCACTGCAAAAATACCCAGCACTCATCAGTATAAGAGGAATAACAACAACAACAACAAAACAACAACCACAACAAAACAACAACAACAACAACAATTAGCACCTTCAAATTGCCCAGGGCTTTCTATCATATCTTCTGTTTATTGCATTCATTTTGTTTTGCCCTTGGCACAGCTTGACAGCCTCACTCAGATTTCCACTTCATTACAAAGTTCTTTTATTTGGGAGACTTTGTCACTAGGAAAATGCAATTCTCCCCCAGTTAGAGCATTCTTCACTAGTATGAAATGGATGTAGAATTCGATTGCATATGCAGTTTTCACAAGCATCTACTGAAAATAAGTGGCAAGATAATTGATGGGGAGAGATGCAGCGACTTTGCGGTCTCAATTTAGAGAACTGGGCAGAATAACACAATGTCTGTTTGCTAATTGAGTGCAATTAACAGCTCAAATTAGCAACAGTTCTCTAATGCACGATAGTGTGCTTGGTATGTTCACTGAGTCCCCAACATGTAGAGGACAGATATTTCTGCATGCCTTTTTATATTGCCCCTTAAAATGTGAAATGATGCGATTATGAATACAGCTCATGTGAGGGACCCTCAACATCAAGAAGGGGTTTATAAAATAATAACTTTCCTTCTAATATCCTGAAACCTTAACAGACATTTTTCATATGGGAAGGGAGGGGTGTCTGCTCACCACTCCGCCCCAATTTTCATTGCCATAAATCCCCCAAGTGTCTCCAACAGCAGTCTTCCTTTCTGTAAAAAAGACAATTCCAATTACTGAAAACCAGGATTAAGATGCTGAAGTGACTGTCTGGCACATCTGGAGCATATTAAGACAGATATACTGACAAGGAAAACATGCTTCCAATCTGAAGCAAGAAAAAGCTTAACCCCTGGACTGGGGCCGGCATAGTGGAGGGAACAATCACAGCTTTGTGGTGGACATACTGGACTGGGAACAGCGAATAGATCCACAATCTCAAATGGAAAACAATCATGAACAAAACCGACCTTTCAAGTAAGAGAAAATAGGCTTAAGTTCCAACACAGCAGGGAACTGAATAGGGAACCTCGACCATCTCAAAACTCCTAGTGATCAGTCTTCACGTATGATGATTTCATTCATTACAGAAAAGAAATCTGAAGCTTTGTGTCAATTAACAGTGACACAAGAAATTTTAAGAATTCTAGGAATAGGCACATATAGTTTAAATTACATTTTCCACTCCCAGACAATCATTCTTCAAGGGTGGTTTCTTGCCCCAAACAGCCTTGTCTTCAGTTTCTAATTCTCCTCTGTTTCCTCATCACTTCATCTGCCTTCTACATTATTGTCATACCATGGAAAGACTATTTAAGGCTTAATGTATTTTGGTGGCTATCTTCCTTGGAATTTCACATGGATATCATGAAGAAATTAATTCCCAGTCTAGCAGTCACTTGATATTGGCGATCAAGGTCATCTTGTCCCCTTTTTGTATTAGAAACTTCCATTTCAAATGCTGAGACACTGCTGATGAAAGGTATAGCCACTTACACAGAAGGGAATCAGCTATGAAGGAAGCAAGGCTTGGTTGATTCTAATAAGAGTGTGAATATGGAAAACTGTTTCAGGAGGGACTCTCACAAAGCAGCCTTCATAGATGTTATCATCTCAATGTTTCTGCTTGTGTTAAGGTTGGGGTTGTCCCTTTTTTCTTCCCCCATCTCAGATTTATTTCGAACCAGTTCCTCATCAACATGCCATCTTCACAGGTTTTTTTTCTCAAGGTATATATTTTGGTGGGCAATTCAGTGAATCATGTGCAAAGAGGATACATCATTTTCACTAATAAATGTATTTTTGTATACATCTTTCAAATGTTCTTGTGTGTGTGTGTATGCACAATTTTAAGTCAGTCTTGACTGCTGGAAATTGCCTGGACAAGTCCCTGAAGTTTTCTTGGTAACTCTCAGAAGTGGTTTGCCCTTGCCTCCTTCCTAGGGCTGAGAGAGAGTGACTGGCCCAAGGTTGCCCAGCTGGCTTTGTGCCTCAGGTGGAACTGGAACTCAGAGTTTCCCAGTTTCTAGCCTGGTGCCTTAACCACTACACCACACTGGCTCTCAGTCCTTAAAATTACATTGCAAAGGATGAACATGCAAGGACCATTGTGCTTTGCTTTGAAGGAAATAAGGAAATTAGGTGACATCACATTAAAATGCAAAGTGAATGAACTTCTCTCAGTCCATCTTATTCTGAGATTCCCTCTGATGTTACAGTAGCCATCATTTTTCAGCTGCTTTTAGAAAATGGCACAGTAGAGCCTGCCCCCTTGAGGGCAAGCAAGAAATTGCATCTGATTCCCTGCTGCTTAGAAGGGTGGGGGTGCTTCCAAAGCCCTCCTTATTGTGCAATGTTCTGTTTCATTCAGGTCATCTTCCTTGTGTAGCGATGATCAACTCTATTGTATTTTTCCAGCACTTCATCCATTTTTGAATGGCTGAAGCCATTAAGGTGGGGCAGTTGGAAGAGCTGCACAATGATTGTGTTAGAACTGGCCTTCAGGTAAGCAGAGAGAAGTTTTCCTGTGACAGGAGTATCATGTAGAAATAAGAAATACACTCTCAAATACATTTTCTTATATTTAGATTCCTTTAAATACAATTTGATAGATGTGCACTCTGAAAAAAAATGTGTGTGATGTATGTATATTAAAAGGTTAATATGATGCAAAAGTTATAATCTTACATATCTGTTAAGAAGAAAGTTCCATTAGAGTTTCTTCAAGTAAATATATAAACCTCCAACTAAAATTGAAATCAATCAATCCCTACTAAATAGGACAACTGTAGTTTCATCCAATCTTCTTTATTTGTATGTATTTGTGTATATTTAAATACATTTCTGCTGCCTGCTGTTCTTTAGCTGTATTGCACAGCTGTAGCCATCAATTCCACCCAACGTAGCCAGAGGGTGTGGTATCTGTAGGTAATGGGAACTGTAGTCCAATGTAGTTATAAGTACCAGGCTGATAAATCTGAAAAGCCTTTCCAAACTGAGTTAATCTCTTGTGGATGAGGGTACTGTTCTAAACTAATACCAGCCATAGTTTAATATCAACATTGTCCCATTGAGTTACTGCCAAGCTAATTCACAAAGTATTCCACAAAGGCAATATTTTAATAATCAGAGCACTGAAGCTTACAATTATGAGAGCTTATGATTAATTGGAGCTTACAGCACTGACGTTAAATCAGAAGGAATTCTGCCCCAGATGTACATGGAAGCAGAGGACCGATAGTCCTAAATTGTGGCCATCTATATGATTATACTGGTAACTTTTTCTCCCAGTTGACAAATGCTTTTGCTTTAGCACCCTTAAAGAACAGCATGTCTGGGTGTGCTAATATTGCTGCAAAGTTCAATTGCAATATACAGGTACATGTTACATTTTCAGGCTAGCTTCAGCCATGGTTTCCCAAATGTTTTGGATAGTACCTTTGACCTTTTAAAAAGACATGGCCACTCAAAGAAAACAGCTGACATTGAGGAGAGGGTTTGCCATTTCCAAAATGGCTGCTCCTGTGAGTGTGGCCCCTCACAAATCATGAGTTTATCTGAAGGAAAACCAGTGAAGTAGCCTTCTGCCACCTTCCATTGCACCCCAGGATTCTCATGATCAACTCTCAAATTACCTTTGTCTTTTTTCTGGACAGGTGGGCATATTCATAAACAAAAACACTGAGCCAGAGCCATCTGTCATCTTCATTTTCTAAGAATGTCTATCAGGCATGTGGTGAAGCCAGTTTCTTTGGCCAGAAATGCTATAATTTCTTCTCAGGTTATTTTACAGTTTGAAAAATATATACAGTTTAAACTTTCAGTGCCACAACCCCCCATCACCAACGATAAATGTAGCGTTCTTGTGTTGAAGTTATCTCTTCTCTTAATCAGCTTGTTTCTTAGTAGCAGAGTATCTTAGGCACAGGTAGGGGTCATTGTGTCCTGTCTCTCATTTATTCAGAGGACCAGTTGATTATGAGCAGCTATTCAACATAACATTGTATTAATGTTTAGTATAGGATATAAGCTGTTTCTGTCCAGAAGTCCATCAAGAAAACTTTATGCTTATTTACAGAACAGTGTTTCAATATCAGCTTGAGCTCCAGGTCTTCTTCTATGTCAGTTGGACAAGCCAACAGCTGGTTTGTCAACCCACAATTTGAACATCACTGCAATCATTTCTTGTTTCATCACAGAATTAGCCAGCACGCTCCAAAGAAAGGATCCATAGCACAAATGATCCCAGATTTGGCAACACAACACATCCACTGCATGTATTAGATCCCAAGCTTGATGTTTTACATCTGTAGACTACTTCAAATAGCAGAGGTAAAATGTTTAGTCTTAGAACTCGGGGAACCATTAACAGCCATTGTTTCTCTTGGTCTTATGTTCAATGTAAGGCAATTATACTTATAGAGTTTGCCAAGTAGCTCAGAAGATTATCTGAGCTATTCAGGAGAGGGTTGTTTGGCTATGTGGTTATATCAAGAGACATTTTGTCCAAATATCAATTATTCAATGGCCAAGTTGACAGTTAATTATGTAGCAAAATATAAGTTTGTTCCACTGTAGATGTTGCACAGCCCTATGGTGATCATAAAAAAAAGATCAGTTTTATCTTGAAGGACTACTGTATAATAGTGAAAAAATGATGGTAATTATCTATATAGGCATGCTTATACCAACATACATTAATAACATTTAATCCAAATGCCATTATCCTGTACTACGTAGAAGAGTTATTACTTGAAAATTATTTTTTTAAGACAGAATCTTTATTTGAAATAGTCATATTGTCCCATTTCCCCACCTTCTCTGTTCTTTCCACTATATTGAATTTTAGACTATAAATTCTTTGGAGCAAGAAACTGTTCATACACAAGAAAGAACCATAGGCATCTATGACATGAAGAAAAAATGCCAGTTCTTGCTCCTCTGTGTTTCTTACCAGTTTTCTAGGAACATGTATAGTTTACTGCTCACAAAACCATTGTGTTTTTCCATTCCCACATGATACAAAAGCTTATTAAATTAGGAGCTGTACCTTAACATTGATAACAAAATAGCAATCATCAGTGGCAGCATGGAAACTTAGGAAGTAAAGATCAACTCACTTGGAATATTCAACTGTGTCCATTCTACATTCTTCACCATTCAATGTTCAAGCATTCTGTATGATGGTAGAGCTAGCCTTGACTTCTGCAGAATGCTTCTCTTCAATGGCTTTTGTCTTGGATAAATGTTTCCAGCAGCACTCATTTTCTACTGTTTAATTATTTGAGATAGTTCTCACCAAAACGTATACATATACCCCTATCCATTTCCAAAAGTGTGGATAACCCTGTAACAGCTGAGGGTAAACGGGGTTCAGACCCCCTAAAATGGTGAACAATCCTCTTAACCATCACTTTGTACATATATTTATGCATTATTTATTTTAATATGGAGTAAGTCCTTTGCGGTTTGTGTCATTCACAAGATTCATGTGAAATTCTCATGAAGCCATGCAGAACATGAAAATTACATACACAGGCATCCATGGAATGGGACAAGGGAGGGCAAATGATGGCATGCTCATCATGATGTCATGATACAGACAACATGACTTATGTACTTGTGTCAGATGTCATGATGCAAGTATTAAGTTTTGCCCTTTGCACAATAATGTCATGATGCACATATCATTTTGACATCATCATGGCTTGTTACAGATGCTGCTGCCCAACACAAACTGAGGTAGTTTGTGAACTCAGAAATATGTCTAATGAGCTAAGCATGTTTAGGATTGCAGCCTGAGTAAAATAAGAAAAAGATACCAAGGTTCACATTAAATTAACATTTTATTAGCTGTGATTACCACTTAAGCTTGTTTAATTTTGGAATAGTACACCATTTCCAGGAATCAGATCAAGCTTAGCAGAAGAACATTTATCAAGATGTATTATCAGAGGGGCTGAGTTAATAATGAGAATTCTTTTCTTTTTAGTTTCCAGGCATAGCTTCTGACTGGTTATTAATCTAGATGTGATTAAAATTTTGATTGCAGAAAGAGTATTTCAAAAATGAAATCTTCAGTATACTAGTGGAATCTGGAAGACCAACAGGGTGGACAACCTCACCAATAACTGATTTCTTTAAACAGTGTAACCCATAACAAGAAAAATTGTTTGTGTGGGGTGGGGGGCCAGTCACTAAAATAGAATGTGTTACTTTTTACCATCTTCAACACAGCCACAGGCACTAGAGTTAAACATAGAGCAACGACTCTTCTGCTTTGCCACCTGGAATGCAGTTCCAAGGAGTCCAAAGATGCCTCTCTGGGTATCAATTTTCTCAGACAATCTCCTTCCAGTGCTGGATATTCTTAGCAGTAGCTGTAATCAACTTAGGACTCTCCAAGTCTCCTCTAAGAGATCTAGAGAATTCAGGACAGCTGAGGATGAACACGCAAAGGAAAGGATGGAGCCCGCTGGCCCCACAAAGCAAGTCTTAATCAATGGCCATATATGGGCAGCTTCCAGATATTGGGAACAAGAAGCCAGAGCAGAAGGCAACCTTGAAGGATGGGCAGGGATAACTGATTATGCCTGTAAGGAGCTATTTTTTAGTCCAAGGGCTCATAGCTCTAGCAGCAAAAAGGGTGAGTCTGCTTCACAAGATACCAGCCTGCTCTCACACGTCCCTGCAATCTGTGTTCTCTCTAATTGCATTCAATTTTGATTTATGCAAAATGCAGAAGTTCAGTTATTAACTGGGACTAGTGGCAGGGAATATTTGTCATGTGTGCTGAGGCAACTCCTTGGTTATCGTATTTGTTGGAGGCACTATTTAAATCTGCACTTTTGCCAGACCATTTATTCTCCACCTAAGGTGACTTTAGGGGAGGGAGAGTTACTGGAAATTTGGGGCAAGTCACATTTGCTGAGAAAGGTCTTCCTCAGAGGGAAAGGCAGCCAAACAACAACAAAAACTCTTTTATGTTTCCATGGAACATTTTGTCCCAAGTTAGTCAGGAATGCCACTCCAGCTTTAGAGAGCAATCTGGCCAAAAATGTTAAGCAGCAACCTTTTGGTTTTGTTTTGTTTCAAAACAATTAGGAAAAAGTCTTCAGTCACCTCATCTTGAAAGATAAGCATGCACCCAATCCCTGAACCCTAAATGTCATAGCTCCACATCATAACAGCTTCAAAAATTCAAAATATTGAAGTATTCTGGCCCACTTCTATTTTCATTTTTATGACTTAAGTACCTCTGCTTCTTCTGGAAATGAAGAAGCCAGTAGCTGTACTCCACCTGATATTTTTATCATCACGTTTTTGAGTACTAACTTAAGATTTTTGGGGATGTAAGAGAGCTCATTCTTTAGAGTGACTAAGGGTTCTTCTTCAATTGCAGCTCACCATGGCAAATACAGACTCTGGAAACCTTTTTTTTTTTTTTTTCTGCCACATCCCATGACATAACCTAGATCCCATCCTGAGCTGAAGAGGAAAGCAGGCAGGCTGAAATCATCCTTAGCTGTAATGATGTTAAATAGCATTTCCCTCATTCAGACCCCATCCAAGGGCAAAATCTCTTTGGCTTTGTCACCCATTTCCTTGGAGGGAATTCAGGTGACTGCAGTGGGTGGGAAAACAGGAACTGAGACACCAAAAGGACTGGCAACAGGTTCGGCAAATGTCATGCTGCTATAGTTTTCTACCAACTGAAGGATAAGTAGAAAGCACTTCAGGTTATCAGTGACATGCTCTTCACTCATGAGTTACAGCATCACCAGAATGGCTTGGTACAGCCAATTTTATTCGGTGTCCTCGCAACATTTTGTTTGCCTCATCCTCAGATCAAGATTTACATAACCTTATCCCTGTTTCTAATACTTGCAAAACATCAAGTAACTACAAAACACAGAGAGCTAAGACAGTCTGGAAAACTCATATTGATGCCAGCAGATCTTCCTTTCACCGCAGGAAGAGCTGAGTTCTGCTAAGACTCTCTAGTTAGAGAAAACTCTGATTCTGAAGCTGTATTTGCATGATATGTTTAATCATGGTTAATTTTATCAAGGTTAGAGCTACTGTACCTGTACTGCCAAAATCCAAACCATCACTAGGTGGCAGCATTAAACTAACTACATATACTATGCATGCACAACATAATAGGCTAAACTATATTGGCTATTTTATGGTTGAGTGTGTTGCATGAACATAAGCAATATTAAAGTAATGGATTAGAACAGCCTTCTACAGCCAGGTGGGTTAGATTCCAAAACCATTCATCCCAATTAGGATGGTCAAAGGCCATGTTAGCTGCTGATTATGAGAGTTGTAATCCAACATACATGGAGACTTTCCAATTAGGGAAAGTTGGCAGTGCCCTTTTAAATTGTCATATTTTGTTGATGTTTTATCTGATGAATTTGTTATTTATAATAATTTAGGATACCATTTTCCAGCCAAGGCACCATTGTGTGCTTCCAAGCAATAGTTCGGGTGTTAAGGAAAAAAAAAAATCACCAAAAGTATTTACAAGATTTAGCATTCCTATTCCTTATGTGATCAGAAGAGATTTCCTGATCTCATGAGATTTCTGCAGTTTTTAAAACAACATTTATTTTACTTTGAAAAGCTGAAGATGGCCCTTCATGGACCCCCAGGTTGGACTGGCAACTTTAGGGTTCTTACTCCTACTCCTACAGTCACTGATTCATTTTAATGTCTTGACTTGTAGATCCTTTTTTGGATAACACATTGCATATTATATAAATTGGTTCTAAATCTTTGAAATAAAACTGTTCCTTCATAGTAACAGTAGTACCTAATGTGCTCACAATATTGCACCAAATTCTGTTTGTATTGCCCCTAAATTCTTCAAATGTCTCAAAGGCATTACTTTTTCTTGCTTTATTCCCAAATTTGTTGACTTAACTAATATATGAATTTGAAGTTGTGACTGTTGTTGCATTTGGGAGCTAAGAAGAAGTTGGGGTGTAATCCTATCCAACTGAAGCTATTTTACTTACAGGAGATTGAAGAGACATCGCTTTATATTATATATATGATATGATATATGATACATTCTGCACGTATCCATCCATAAATAACTCAAAATGTATCATTTATAAATAAACAAAGAATGAATAAGACTGAAGTATTAACAGGCTTGGGGAAACTCCAATGTTTTTAAAACAGCAATTTAAAAAGTTAGAAAGAAAGAGGAAGTAAGGCAATTGTTAGGGTGGAGCATGTGCAGTGAATATAAAATACTGTTTTGTGGGAGGATGGCAAAAATGGAGAGAGAGAAGGAGAAATCCTGAAAAAGTCTGTGCAGTTCGTCTGGAATCTACTGCAACATCTCTTGCATTTGTATTCTGACTCAGCCCCTTTCTGCTCACCCTCCTTGCTGAAGAGCTAAAGTGAGTTAAAGAAAGTGAAGTGTACTTCAAATTCTTGCAATTCTTCTAGACCATTGCTTGCCTGCAGCAGATACAACTGCCTCGGGTTAAGCCATTATTCACAGAAAATGCAAAGGAAATATATTAAAACATACATGTGCGTGCATGTACACACCCACAATATCTTAAAGTGCATGCACATGCAATTTTTACATATTGTATGTCCCACTAAATACAGCACAACTTATTTCTGATTTGATAGTCACAAGACTACAGTTTGAGTTTCTTAGAGCCACCTTTATTCATATGGTATTTCCAGGCAAGCCTTTCATCCTGCATTGATCTTCCCTTGTCTCTGTTCATGGAATTCTACAGGAAGGAAGGTATCCAGACACCATCACTTTCACTATAACCCTCCCATATTTTTCTATAATATTTCTCCCATCTTTTTTTCCATAAAAGAAAAGAGAAATGGAACAATCCCACACAAACGTTTGACCGCGGCTCTAGGGGACATCTGCCTGGAAGTATCCATTCTCTCATGCACACAAATCCCTCCTCATTTATATTTCAGTTTTACTAACTACAATTATTTTCATTCACATGTAAAGTTCAATATGCAGTTTACGTTTTCCTATTTCAAGGAACTTGAGTGTATCTTAATTTAGACTGAGATGAAAATAGGTTTTTTAAAGGGGGAAAAAACCCCAAAAGTACCTAAAGAAAGCGTACGAGTTTTAAACTTTTGCCAAAAAGAAAAAGAAAATGATGAAAAACTTTGCAGTTTGGTCCACAGATCCAATGCATGCTCCTTACATTTTGAACGAGATATATTACGTACCTTCTATCCTAGATATCCAAAAGAATTACTAGAAATGCAAAAATCTAGAAGAATTGTCAGTGGTGGTGTTTTTTTTTTTGAAAATCAAATAATCATATGTGCCAATGACCCCTTATGTCAGTGTTGTCCAAACTTGGCCACTTTAAGATGAGTGGACTTCAACTCCCAGAATTCCCCAGCCAGCATGGCTGGCTGGGGAATTCTGGGAGTTGAAGTCCACTCATCTTAAAGTGGCCAAGTTTGGACAACACTGCCTTATGTGCACAATGGTCAGCTCCTCTATGTAGGCCCAAAGGACGAAGTCTATATGAATTCCATAAACGACCTTAGCGCATAGTCACCAGCTAATACTGAGGATCTCCCACACATGGAACAAGTTGCTGGCACGGGAGAGACATGCACAAAAATGGCCCATGAAGTCGTACAAGTGTTCTCTCGTTACAAGGGGCCTTCCTACAGGCCTCTCCTAAGAAGCATTGCAGTTCTGGAGATGAGTCAGAAGTACTGATCTCAGACTTGCCTTTGTGCTAAAGACTTGTTGAATGTGTTAGGAAATATGTGGTGACTGGCAACAGCTACTCCACCGTATGAAAATTGTTCATTTGAACATTGTGAATTAGGACTATGCATGCTTCGAAAATGAGTCAGTGAATGTTTCAGACCTCCTGCAAGTACAGCTCATCTCTGCTATTCATTAAAGCAGCCACTGTTGTTTCCTCCTCCTCCTCCTTTTTTTTTTATTTTTAAACTTCTACAAACTGCTTTAAGAATCACATTAGTCGAATTAACGCATTAAAGCAATTGCACTTTTTCTCAGGTTCTCAGAAAATACATGGCTGCTTGAATTGTCACAGAGAGAACTGCACTGATGCAAGGTGCTGAAAGCATTTCTGAATATAAAATTGAAAGCATACACTACCATAATGTTTTTTGAGTTGGTTTGTTGTTTGATTGAATATAATTTCAATTTCTCAAGCTACCCATTCATGAATGCTATAAACTCTCTTCCCTGGGTGGGAACAGGAAATAGATTCCCAGTCTTGAGCCAGTGTTATCAATTACCAGGTATATCAATCAATACAGGTAATTCTGAGGCTGTGATCTTCAGACTATCATCATCATCATCATCATCATCATCATCATCATCATCATCATCATCATCATCCAGATAATCATTCTTCAACGTAGCTAAATTTTAAAAGGCTGGCTAATGGCAATATGGTGCCTACAGATTTGCTTTTAACAACAGCAGCAATAACAACAACAAAAATAGGATCACCTTGGACAGCCAGTTCCATCTATTTTATTTATTTACTTATTTACTACATTTTTATGCTACTCACTCTCAAAGGCTAACAATCAGAAAAAAAATCATAAAAAGAACATTTCAGTAAAAATACTTCCCCCCCAACTCAATATTTATGCAACCGTGTACCTGTCATTTTGAAAACATAAAAGGGAAGTCGGTATTGAGAAAACAGCAGTGACTGGGAGTCTTTGCAATTCAAGATGGAGTCCTGCAAAGACCTTGAGACTTCCTCTCAGATAATACCTAAGTATATTTGTGCTGCAAAACAAGTTTCTTTGACCAATTCAATGCATTGCTTTTTAGAAAGTTGAAGGGGGAGGCTGGTGATAACATAATACCAAAAGCAAAGCCCAGGGAAAGTTGAATCAATTCACTCTTGTTATGATTATAGTCTTTATTTCTGAGAAGTTCTCAAGATTAAGTGAATTAAATTATCCATTATGTGCTTTAATCACTACTTGCAGGGACTGTATTTAAAATGTTAGCAAAATGATTGGTCTGAAGTTCTACATTCATCTTTGCTTCTTACACCAAAGTCACTGAGGGAGGCTTCATTTCATGCAAAGTCTATAGTTACATTGAAGCAAAAGGGGGTATATGGCTGACTCTGATCATCTCCTCTAAAACGTTACTTTTCATTCATTTGTGATGAAGGATCAAATCATAGGCTTGTGCCTGAGATACTGGAGGGACCAGGCAGTGGGTTCACTAAGGGCACTCCAGAATCAAGGCTGTTGAAAAATGCCAACTTGGTTAAAGGATAAACCAATAGTGGGCCCAAAGTTCCTATCAACAGCTTTTCCTTTGCACAGTGGTCTTTATTTGTTGCTTCTTTCCTTATAAGGCCAGGGAAGATAAGTAAAGACACTATACCACTGAATCTATTTTCACAATTACAAAGATAGTTGTAAGTGGAAATCCAACAAAATCTCTTCCTCACTAAAAGCATTGGCTTTCAAGGAAGCTCCCCATCCAGGGTAAATTGGAGCTGGTTGGTATGTTGGAGCTTTTCATCAGGACTACAATATGTAGGGAAGGAGGTAAAAAAACCTTTCCTCTACCTGATATGCCACAATCTAAGTCTTCATCAGCTTCTTCTTGTCCACCCAACAGCTGCTATCTTAAATCTGCCCACCCAAAATCATGAATACATGCGCATACACACACAAGAAAAGCATAGGGTTGCATCTGTCTTAATTTTCAGAATTGTGATAAGAAAATACAATCTCCTCTGCATTTAAATCAGTGCTACTAGTGAAGACAAGCACACACATATTCAAGAAAGGCCAAGACTCCAGTGTGACTATAACATCATGGGTATCTCCGTAGTCATTGCATTTTCTGCAATCCAAGGCTGACATAAGGAATTTGAAAGGCTCAAGATTTGTAGCTATATTAACTTTCAGCATGCTGTAAGATGCATAGCCACTCTACTTCTCATAACCATTAATATAAGACTCAGACTAGGCATCAAGTTTTTAAAATAGATCTGTCACAGTCTTGTAGAAAGTGAGAGGCCAGTGTGAGGAGCAATAAGGGAACTACAGTAAGGAGTACAGAAAATTCTGCCTCTTGGCCAAAATGTCCACTCTGCAGCTATTCCCCAGTGCTTTCCCATCAGCAAGTTGTAGTTTGCATTGTATAGAGTCTAGCGCAGAGAAAAATGGCATCAGAGGGAACAGACTGGTACATTTCTCATCTCCCATACAATCCTCATGATTGAGGTTTAAACTGCTGCTGTGACACCTAATTTGCTCCTAAAAGCCAGAATTTAATATTTAAGACCATGTGGAAGAAGTACAGACTGGATTCATATGAGCCACAAATTAGCCAACCATATCTTTGACTAACTTGTATGAACCCAGACCAAGTGGTTAATGAGTGAGTGATATGAACCCAGAAAACTGGGTTAACTGATTAAGTTATCCATAGGTAAGAGTGCCTTGCAAACTCAACTGCAGACAAGCGGGCCAAAGTACCAAAGAAGCTGGACCCTGGATCCCAAATTGATTACCTGAGATACTTCTGGATTCACCACTCCCCTTTTCTTCTAAAAACTCTCATAGACATTATAGTTACTTAAAAAAAAAAATCAGAAGTCAAAATGATTAACAATTAAGCTGGACTTCCTTACCTTTGGGTCTCTCCTTGGGCTCCCTCCTGTTCCCCAGTTTCACTCTCAAGGTCTCTCAAACATTCTTGCTCATCAGCCATTTTCTTTGCGGGTTAAGATTGTGAGTTGAGTCACTTTTCTCTCCAAACTGTTTTGTAAGAATGATAAGTGTGCAGTTGTTCTCTCACCACTCTTCCTGTATTGACTCTAAAGCCAGATGCACCGGAAACCATGTGGGACTGAGGGTGTGAGTTTACTTTTTAATCAGAAAGAATCATTTGAAAAAAAAAAAAAGAAGTCTTAAAAGAAGAAAACTAATCCCTTCCCCCAAAAATCTCAAGTACTAATGCAGGCCATAAGAGGAACAAAGCGTAATTACAGCTCACAGAGCAATCTTGGTGTTTAAGTCAAACTCACAAGGCTGCAGCAGCACATCTGTACTTGCAACTATAGATACCTCACATTCTTCTTTCCAGCCTTATCTATGTTTTGTCTATGTAAGGATCCTTAGAACAAATAACAGGGTTGGGAGATTGGGCAGTTGCAACACAACTTCAAGTATCTACAAGCAACATATCTGAAGGGATGGAAGGAGCAACAAATCCACAGTCTTGCAAAAATCCTGACCAGAGGGGCTATTTATCACAGCAAAAGATATTGTTCAAGTTAGTGGGGGTTAAAGGTATCATCAGCATTAAGCAACCCTAACCACATATAACATATTGTTAACAGAAACAGCCCTTTTCTACCAATGGGTGAAGTGGCTTCCTTAAAAGGACAGGTAATTTCAGTGTCCTGATAGGTCATTCAATTGTTAATTGCTTGATTTTATTTTAGTGTTTTTACTTTTAGAGGAAGACACTGGTGAGATGACCTGTTACAGAAGATAAAATAATTTAATGAGCCTTGGAAAGAGTATATGTTGACTCAAGGGAAGGAATGGAGGACTCCCATTTTCTAGTCTACTCCAGGCAGCAAAATATTTTGGATTAGCCCACTTAAATATGTCACTTTCCAGCAATTGATCCAGACAGATTTTTCAGAGAAGATCATGAACCAATTTATGAGAAAAGTGCAAGTTTTATTTCATTACTACTGACGACTCAGTATCTGTAGAACCTTTCACATATACCTTGTATCCAGAATATTTCCTTTGCCACATCCATGCATGTCTAGGCTTCCAAAACATTTAAGGCCCAGAAACAGAATCCCCCCAACCCCCATCTTCTCATTCCTACTGGGGGTGGGGGGAAGAGCAGTCTGGGGCCTCCTTGATTTTGATTCCCTATTTCATTGTTCTCCAGAACTTACAGAAAATGCACTGCCAGATTTTGGTCACAAACCAAACTGTTACAGTTCCTGAACTGCAGCTTTATGCTTAGTCCCTTCTAAAACAACCCTCTCACCTTTGACTGCATAGCTAGCTAATGTATATAATCTGATAAGAAACCTTAGTCTTAATTTAACCCACAAGCAATAGTGTTAAACCTTAGAATGAGTTTTCTTCCTTTCCTTTCTCCCCAACCCCACAACAACTGTGCACATATATAGTATTCTTTTCACAGGGCTTTATTCCATAAGTCTGTTAAAATGAACTGTAGGCAATAATAAAATTGTTAGTTTTTAAGGTACTACAAGATGCTTTGTTCTTTTTATCAGAAATAAATCCTATTAATAAGTTCAGTGAGACCTATGTGCTTCTAGGGAACTGTGTGTAGAATTGTTGGCTTATATTATTAAAAATTATGGCCTTAATACTTTATTCTCCTTCTTGCTTGAACCTGTGCATAGATTTCTTCTGTGTTAATTGAAAAAAGGCCCTGAAAAAATGTTTCTGTGATTTAAACAAATTCCCCAATTTTTAGCAATAGCCTCTAATTCAAACTAGAATGATAGTTTGCTCTGTAAGTATGTGGCATGTCTGTAAAATCATAGCAGATTTTCTGTCTTTCACTTGCTTTCTATGAATTACTAGCCTTTCTGACATAATCTATCCCATGCATTACATTAAGATGTGAGACTTTGATCGCATGGCTGTGCCTGCAATCTTGACTTTTTTGACTTGGCTTTTTTGACATATCTGATGGCTGTCAGATTTTACTGTTGAAAATTGCTGTTGTGTACTGGTAAGCATGAAAGAGCAAGTTCCCTCAAAAGGTTTTTTTTTTTTTTTTTCTTTTCACCATGTCATGGTACAAAAATTTTTTCAACCGAGGAACTACATATTCTGTTTAAAGCTTGGTATGGTAAAGCAGAAGTTATAAAGAATTTAAAACTTTGCAATATGAGGAAGTTTGGTCTATAATTAATCTGGATGTAAGAAAATGTAATTTTGATTTAGAAAAGAAGTAGTGATTACTAGCATTCTCAGTATGACTTGACTTTCCTGATAAGATTTTTCTATAATGTTTTTTCCTTAATGCAAGTACATATACAGTACTTGTCTTGCTAAGTGAGACCTATAAAGTTAAAATTTGAAAAATACAATATTTAGTTTTATCAATAGTTTGAAGTTTACCCCTTCTAATAAATCTGTCTATATTTGTGGTATGTGTGTATGCTTAAAAGGGACTCAGATGGCTTTCATTACAGTTTTAATAACTAAGTTGATGCTTTTACCAAAGACATGAGCAATTGAAAAATAAATGCAGTTGAGGTATAAAGTGCACCTGAACTGCATTTTTTTTTTTTTTTTTGAAGGGATAAAATAGCCCAATTATTTTACAAAATGTGTTTGGAAATCCAGATGGAGCACATTAACTGCATTTCTACAAACTTTTACCTGGGAAAGCCCAAATGAACTCAACTGAACTGATTTCTGAATAAATGTTAAGATTGGCCAGTAAAGAACTGCTTGTCTAATCAAGCCCAGCCCAGCCAGATTCCTTCAGAAGAGCCGCTGTTGTTAAAACTCCATATGCCTAATCTTGCTGATTATACACTGTGGCATTTGCACTGATCAATGAGTTGTTCTTTCAGCCCTTGCACAAATGAATGTGTGGACTATTAATGCAAAACTGTGTAGATGTTTATCTGTGTCCCTTAGGCATTTTACAAACATCTTATCCAAAGTATTCAGGGCTCAAAACGAAAGAACTGTGGTTAGGAGTAGATGGGGTGGGGAAACAGATTTTACACAGATAGGACTCCGTGGAAGAGGAAATAAGAGCATGAGGCAACCACACTAACCATTCTACCACTTCCTCTTGATGTCTTCTTTTCCTCTGTGTTAATACCTCCCTCATTTTTTCTATGTTCATACATGAAGCAAGGCCTTTAATACACAGCTTGAACAGTGCAATTTATTATACCTCCAGTGGTTTGGAACAGTGAAACCTCACATTCTTTCTGGAAAAAAATTAGTGAAAAGAGAGAGATTGCCTTTAAGCAAGAATCCTCTGATTAATTCGATTAAGTATGTGAAAAGCTTGGTAAGCTCTAAGAAGCCCATGTATTACATGTCTATTGAGAAATAAGTTATTCCTGGGTTACTGTGCATAGGATTGCAGCCTGAAGCCCTGAATAAATGTAGAAGTGCTATATTGTGTTAGGAAATGGGAGTACTCTAATTGATTTTCCACATGTCTTCTTCTTTCATTCTGATACTGTACTTCTCCAAAACCAGTGATGAATCTGCACATTTATCCTCCATGTTATGTTATGTTATGTTGTTGTTATGTACTTAAGTTGTACGTCACCCAATCCAGAAGTCTTTAAGCTGTGGGAACTCATAAAAGCGTCTGAAAATGTGAGATGTGTTTGTAATCCCCCCCCCCACCCCTTGCTTGCTAATGTTCTCTTAAACTATTTCACCTTGCTTCATGGAAGGGCAGCTGTGGGTAAAGTCTCTTGATTCAAGCAAACATGACCATTTTGTTTTCTTAGCAAGACTGTAGAAGTGGCTTGCCATTGCCTTCTTCCAGTATTTTTTTTAACTTCCCAGTCATGTCTACATCCCTGGAATTCACTGGAGGCCTCCCATCTAAGAATTAGCCAAATAGACCCTGACTTAGCTTCCCAGTCCAAACTAAGTTGACCAGGTGCTGCCACCTGCTGAAGATGGTCCTATTTCCATATCTCCAAATTATGGAGAATAAGTGGCAAGACGTTGTACATTGTTGTGATAAATAACAGTAGAATAAATCTGCAGCAGTTACACAGCTTTATGTGTAATTCCAATTTATGTACCCATTATTAAGAGTTACACAATAGGGATTACTTACACACATACACACACACACAAACCTTCAAGTAAATGATGTAGATTTGCCACCTGATTTCCAATTCTTGGATTGCACAGTTTGCTGAACATCGCATTCTTTGTACTTGATAAGAACTTTTGTTTGGCTCATAGACCAAAGTACAGAAGGGCACATTATTCAGTGGGATTCATCTTAAAGAAGCATTTAGTATGAATCAATTATAAAAGTGCCAAGTTCCACAGTTTGACACAAATTCCTTGCAAAGTCCCCCATTTTAGTTCCTAAGCTTTACATTCTGGAGAAACCTTCAGCCATTTGTTTTTTATTCTGTTCTGAGGTTTCAGCCTGACAAAGAATATAGTCAAGCCAGCATTCATAAGAGTAGTTGTTTGTCATGAGCAATTGGCTTCAACTGAGGTTGATTGCTGCTGCCATTTTCTGTTCTTAAACTCTCTTTTGAGGAATGACTTTTATGGCTAGCCCAGCAACCTTTTACAGTTTTGTACATTGCTTCAGGCATTTAGATGGGAAGGAGCAATTCATCTTTTAAAAACTACATTAAGAGACATCCTGTTCCCACTCAAATTGCTGTTCATATATGAAGAAGTTCGAGAGCTGGAGAGCTTTGCCACAACCACCACCTTTAAGGTTGAGAATGCATTTGTGATATTCGGGGCTACCTCACTGAACAGAATGCAAACAAAGGCTGTGGTGGGTGGGGAAGGCATGGGTGGTACACCATGGTTTCTTTGAAATAAAACATAGACTACAAATAGAAATATGTTATATAGGCTGAGGGCCTTTCCCACTATAAAGTACTGTCCCTCCCTTCTTGAGTCAGCATAAAATAACAATGGCACAAAATGTGCTGTGCACATGGCTAAACCTTATCCTGCCTCTGTTACATATGATTCAAGTCATTGCCAAGTGAGGTTGTCCTGACTGATGAGTTTGCCACTTATTACAGTCAAGGAGATTGATTTTTCTCCTCCAGCTTTCCTGTCACTCCCCTTCAGCATGTCACAGACAGCAGGGAAAAGATCAACCAATGCAACAGAGCAGCACGATGGGATGGGTCTGACTTTGGGATTCCATATGAGTCTAATTTATCTGCTCCTTCTCTCACATCTCATTTGGGCATCCCCCACATTTAAAATACTATGACATAAAGAAACATAAGAGAGGACATCAGCACAGAAATAGCTCCAGGAAGTTGAGTGTGTGTGTGTGTCCTTGCTATGATTGGGCAACTGGCTAGATTCTGTAGAAAGTGATAATTGAAACTCAGTAGCTGCTGGTGTCTCACTTCAAGGGGAGGTGTTGGGTGAGGGGAGTGATTGCAACACAATACAGGGAATCTGGCAAATAAACGGCAAAGATCCAGGTTGACGTCTCTCATTATTTTGTGGACATTGCAATGTAGAAATCTGTGGCTGCTGCATCTAAAGATAAAGGTTACACTGATGCAATTATGGAGTAATTCTAATATGAAGTTGCGAAAATATGTCCTCTCTTCCTTCCCAAAATAACAGTCCTGCAGAAGTTCATGCCAGGCTTCATAGTTCCTTATGACACTACTGATGGGAGGGTGGCACCATTTTGCCTATTCCACTCCTTCTTTGGCAACACTGAAGAGAATTTGCATTACACGTTGCCCAATCGCAATTGTGAGAATTCAACACTCTAGCACTTGTGTTCTCAACCTCTGGTAACCAGGGAAGAAGGCAAGTTTGTCATTCCATGTGATATGGAAAATGGCAAGTGGGGCCTGTATTTTGCCGTTTTGCAAAAGTGAAAACAGGGAAGCAATGGCATAATGCAAAATATATTCTTGACACAGCCAAGGTTGAGTTTGTGGATTCCATGTAACCATTTCTGAGGCTTTCTACTCATTGAAACTTAGAATAAGCAGCTGCTTCTGATTACTATATGAAATATGTAGCTCGAGAAGACATTAAATGAGAGAGAAAAAGAATTGCAAAGATAGAAAGTATGACTGAGGAATTATCTCAAATGAAAACATTTCTGGTTAAATTCCTAACATTCCTTCAAGCTTAAATTATACTTATCGCTGTATTTATTTATTTTACTAGGCTTATATGCCACTGCAATCATTAACTCTGAGCAATCCACAATCTCTACAAAAACAACATTTCTTCTGGTTAAATAGTCAATTAAATTAGTAATCTAGAATGTTATCAAGTGATTTGTGGGCATGGATGCATGTATGTGGTGAGTATCGGTGTGTAGATACAGACTTTGTAGAATATTTTGCTTTTTTAATTTAAGAGAGAAAAGGGTAAGAAAGTAAGACTTCCATTTGGGAATAATGTTTCCAACAAATGATCTCTTTCTTGCTGTAACTCAAGATTTTCCCCCATGGAAGAGATTTTATTTATTGTATTTATTCATTTATAAACTTATATGGCTGCCTATATTATACATGATAATTCTAGGCAGCTCACAATAATATTCAATAAAGGCAGAACAAATAAAACTAACTGAACCCCACAACACCATATATATCCCACTACAATACCACAACATCCCATGAATTCTCCATTTACAACTGCATTTCCTGATCTAACTTCTATCCTAGCCCAATACCTGGGTGAAGAGTCGGACCTTCTTAATGATTAAAAGGGATATACAAATAACAAACCAAAAGAGTGACCTGGATAACTTTCCTATATTGGATTTATAAAAGAGACTTGTTAAAGCTTTGAAGAGTTTTGCGAGAAGGAACAAAGAAAAAATGAAAAGAAATCAAGTTCTAGGACATTATTTGAAGGGATTAAAGATCAAGAGTGTTAAAAGTAAAAGGAAGAAATATTAAGTTGGTTTATTTGATCAATGTTAAAATAGATATGTTGTTATCCCTGATAACCCTTAGTGCTTTTGCTGATCACGACTGAACAAGAGGTTTTTAAGGATTTGTTTATAGATAAGAGATGGGATATGGGAAGAAGAGATCATTGTTATATTTTAAGAGAAGATGATAAGTTACTAAAGTTATTTATACTTGTGATGAAGGGGGAAGTCATTTTTTTATATAATTTTTTTTCTTTTTCTTTACTATATTCTTATTTTTTCTTTCTTTTCTATTTTGCTTTCTATTTTTTATTTTCTGCACTTTCTATTTTTTCTTTTTATTATTTTTAAAATTTATATTAGTTTTTATCTTTTTAATTGTAATTTTTAATAAAATTACTATAAAAACAAAAAACAGAAGTACTATTTGTAGAGGAAGTAAACGTGAGAAATTGCAAGACAGATCTCGACCCAACATTAATCTCCATCCCATCAAAGGCTTGTCTTCACAGACTCCTAAGCATGTCATGAAGATACTCTGCTAACCATTTTTAATTATCACGTCTACTGATGTTGCTTTGTCTTATCCCAGCTGACCACAGAGGCAACTTAAGTTCATCTTCAGCTGTTCCAGTATCAAAATATTTTCCCTCTTCACCTGACACAAGCCTTGCTATGTACACAGTCTATGACATTTTGTTTATGATCTTGTTGGTTACTCCTATAAGCCACTTCAGACAGCTGTGGGCATGTCCCCTCCCCTTCAGTGACTGGGGATTACCTTCCATGGCCACTTTAGCTTGGGCTGAGGTAGAAATCAGACACTTTTTTTCTGTAGAGGCACCTGCCTGTGTGTGTGTGATGCCTGACTAATGCTTATTCAGACTTTACACAGGCTTCTTTTATATATGGGTTTAGTGCTTTTTATGTTCATGGGTTTAGTGCTTTTTAAAACAGATTAGACCTGCTTTTTTAAAACATAGCTTTAGCTTTTTTTTTAAAGGACACTAGTATTGTGTTTCAAAAACAGGACTACCATTCCCTGGAAAGAGTGTTAGTCCCGTGCTGCGTAGAAAGCTGATTTTAAGTTAGGGGAGAAAGTCAGGTTCTGCCAGCTCTGCATGGCTGATTCTATCCAAAATGAGTGCATTATATATTTTTGCTGCTTCTGCCAGCAATGGGTTTCATATGGCTGTACTGTCTACTGTTTGTATTAATTTGAGTAGAGGGGAGGTGCTATTTTGGCCTTCTTCTATGCCATTTTGCCTACTTACCAGCTTGGGAGATATGGCAGCTGAGTAAAATTGAAAAGAGTTCTGTCTTTTTCACTTTTAGCCCACATGAAGGTCACAAGTGCAACAGAGGGACATGAAGTGACACGGAATGAGCACCCTTAATGTTCCTTGCTACCCTTCCACCATTCCAGTGATCTGTCATGCAAGCTATTTTTGAACAAGGGTCTACCACCCTTCTGGAGGAGCACTTAATCCACACCCCAAAATAGTCTAGCTAACAGGTTGATGGAGTGAAGAAGGGGTGTCAGATGAAATAAAAGGAGTTTGTCCAATGAACCAGGATTGCCACCTAAACATAGCCACAAACATTAAGGACACTGGTTGGCTGTTCTTTCTTCCATCAGCTGGTGACAAGGGATGGGAGGGGAAACACATCCAGGGGAACCCAATCACAGCCCCTAAATTGTCCTGCATTAAAACTATAAAGGCAGCACCACTCACTGTCTCATTACTGAGGCAGAATAGGGTTCAGCCATTGGGGCAGTTTAATTTATGCTGGCATACTTTCTCCCAACTCAAGGACCAGAGGAATAGATGTTAACGCAACCATGAGGAAGAGCCCCAGAGGTATGCATTTCCTGTCCCCACAGTTTGAGAAGCTGACAAAGAATCCTTTAGTTTCAGAACATCGCCATAATTGGCCTCTAGTTTGTTTTTTGTTTTGTTTTTTGGTCTCCTATTCTTCCAGAGCCCCAAACATGAAAAGGGTTTGTTTCATTATCATGCATATGGATGTTTTCCTCCAATGCTGTCAGTGAAGCATAAGGAAGTACTCAGCTTTGGAAATGTTTGTTTTCAGCAGCACACTAAATTATCTCACTCTAAGCAGAAAATACTCCCAGGAGACTAATCATCACCACTTCCCTTTCTGCTGTGCACGTTCATATATTATAATGCTGATCCCACACAGCAGTTCTAGATCTGGTTTTATGATATGCAAGTGAAATTTCCAAGAAAATATTACAATCTGTATCTCCAATATAATCGGGCCTTGTTCCAGGATGGCCCTTTCCATTACAGTCTCCCCTTCCCAATCCATCCCTACTTCATGCCCACTGAGCATGCTTTGGATTTTTTTTTTCCCCTCCTTCCTAAAAATTCCTTGTTTAAACGTGGTGTGTTTTTTGTACTTTTGCTGATCGCATGATTTCCCCCAAGCCGGCTGATGTTCCCCACATGTAGGAGTAATGCCACTTTGGCTACCTATGGAATGGGAGAGAGATAATTGAGTTCACATAGAAAATGATCACATGGGAGAAGAAAGAGTAGAAAAGACCTCCAAAGGAACTACTGGCTCTGTGAAAGAAATAGGTATGAATTCAATTGCCCGCTATGTTTATCAGTCAAAAAAAAAAAAAAAGATTCAGTGATCTAGAAGATGCAAAACTATCCACACTGGATTAGTTTTATTGCTGATGATGGGCTGCTTTTCAGTCCCTTTCTTGGTCATCCACACCATGTCTTTTTGGTGGAATTGGTTACTGAATAGTTTCCTCCCCACCCCCCATATTCTAGAATGTACCCACAAGACAAAAATAGGAATATTTTTCCTGTCAAGACTACAGACTCTCAGAAATAATCTGTCAGGTCCATACTTGGACAGTGGGCAAAACCAACACTAGCTTTAGCTAAGGGCAAAGTTAAAAATGGGCAGTCCACTGATATCCAATTTTCCATCTCTCTTTCTAATTTTCTCTCTTCCTCCTTGACTTCTGCTTCATCTCCTCCCTTTCTTCCTTTTGTCTTTTAGACCTAGTGTTGAGGGGTGTACCAGTGCCCATATGATTTTGTAAAATCTTTTACAAACTGTCTGCTCCTTTCAGCTATTCCATATCTATGTATCTATCTCCCTAGTGTAGACAGTATATTAGGGTTCAGGTATGTAAAAGGGTGCTGTAGGGAAAACGTTTAGGAGCTATTTTCATTGCCATTAAAACCAGAACTCAAAATAGGTTTAATGGCTATAAGTTGCAGCTACCAAGGTTTTGTTTAAATATAACGGAAAACTTTCTAATGGTAAGATCTGTACAACAGTAGAACAGTCTATCTAGTAAGGTTGTAGGTTCTCATTCTCCATCTCTGGAGGTTTTTAAGAAGAAGCTGGATAGCTACCTCTCATAGATAGTTTAATTAGTTTCCCTGCAAATTGCAGAGGGTTGGACTAGATGATGCTTGTGGTCCCTTCCAACTCCATGACTGTATAATAGACAGATGGGCAGACAGAGAGAGAGATATGGCCTGTGTAAAGCCCTGAATGGATGCTTCAGTTCAGTTGAGCCCTATGTAGCAAAGCCATACTCTGCTTCTAGTATTACATCAGAGCCACCCTAATACATAGAATTTACCACTTTGCTGGTCTTGGCAAAGCAAAGTGGTCTGTGTTCAGAAGTGTGTGTTTTATTTATTCAAGACTAGGATAATCATAATGCAAATTGTACTGTGATAATCAAGATAGCAATTGAAACCATTCCACAGCTTAAAATTTAGAGAAATATTATGTTTGGGTAAATTACAACTATTGCCATGAAGGTGCCAGTCAATCCTCTTAAAGGAAGACTTTCAAAGTCATGGTTTGGATGTTATAACATTCCCTCTCCTTTGTATTTAAATAATACCCTTCTGACAATGTAGGCAGTTGAAGAGAGGCTGATGATCTTATGATGAACACAAGCCTGTATGAGAATAGGCATTTGAATGTTAAACTATTTAGGGATCTAAGGTAAATAATATTTATACCTTGAATTGAGGTCAGCAGGGAAAAGAAGCAAATGAAGTTCTTGTAAAAGTGATGCATTTGATTATACTTGCCAGGATTCCTGCAGTCATACTCTTATGTTTTCAAATCATTGTCAAGAAAAGGCCCACAGAGAGCACCCTGCGGTAATCCATCTGAGAAATTATTAGAGCATGGATGACTGTTGCCAAATTATCTCTGTCCAGGGATGGCTATACCTGACAAACCAGGCATGTAAAAGCATTTGACACTACTGAGGCCACCTGGTTCTCTAGCAACAAAGCTGGATCTAGATACAGGTCTCAGCTGTGGACCTGCTGACTTAGAAGTAATACAACCTGCCCAAAATAGATTGACTATATATACCCTCCAGACTTGAGGATCATCTACCTGTGGCACCTCTGCCTTGTCACCTTATCCAGGCATCTTCACAATCTCCCTTTATCCAGATGATAGAGAGAAATGGCATTTAAGAGGTACACACTCTGAATCACATTGAATCTTGCCCAAGAGTTGATGGGTAACCTCCACAATAACTGTTCTCAGTATGCTGAATGAAATATTGAGATATGCCCTTCACATGGTTCCTTGCTAAATCCTTTTGAACTGATTCAAAAGAAGAATGGAGAATTAAAGCAGCCAATCAGCATCCTAATGCCAGAGCAAATAGGTGCCAGTTTGTTTTGCCTGTTCTCAGAGCTGGCACTTGTTCAGCCTAATCCTATGTACTTTCTTTCCATAGGAGAAGAATTGTTCAATTAATCTGGTGAATGCATCTGAGAAACTATTCACCCATTCATGAACAATTCCTGTCATTTTTGTGATCATTCTGTTGCCACTTGCAATTATTCTCCAGTGTTCCAGAAACATTTGATCATTTGCCAAAAGATTTAGCCCAAGAATAAACCTGAGTGCAACAGCAAACTTGATGGCATTCAGCTTTGGAAATATTTCTCGGTGGTACAGTTAATTTCCTGATAAGTTCTTTATGTTGCTTTCCTAAGCACCAAATGTATTTTCTATCTATCAGACATTTATGTACAATTCCTCTCTTAGGAAATCAAAGCACGCATGACACACAGCCATTTCATGCCTTGACTTTCCAAGGCTTAAGATAGCAGCTACACTTTCAAAGTTTTATTTACATCAGTTTTAGTTTTCGTTGCAACACCAGATCCTACCGAACAACAGGAGTGAATGAAGACTGAAGAGTTGAAGCTCATGCAACTACCACTGTTGCAAAATATATTTAAGGATCTCACGGCTTAATACCCAGAGATAAAAAAGGGTCAGACAGCAGGTAGGTTCTGTATGGTGGGTTGCTCTATGAATAATTGTGGTATGAGGAAAGTCATCCCAAAAACAGCGCTGTAAAGGTCTGCAGAAGATTTGGGTAGGCATTAAGACTGGACTACAGAGCTGAGCAGATCGTATTACTCGCCACCTTCAAACATCTTCTTCCTGCCCTCCATTCCAGACTTCTCCTCAATGTTTTTCCTCCAGTCACCCACATCACGCAGGTCCTTCTCCTATGGGAAGAGAGGAGAGAAAATCTTAGGCTTGGATAGTGCCTTTGACAGGGCTCACACAGGGGGCAACCCTTGCCTTCTTCTCATGCTGTCTCCCTGGGCAGAGAAACCTTCTGATTGCTTACAGATGACTGTCAAGTGTGCTAACATTTGTTGTAGTGGTTCACAAGCTTTCAGCAAGAAAGCTGGAAGCTTACCAACACATTCCAGAGTGAAATGTTCAACGGACAGTAAACTGGAAAGAAATTAAAATTGCCTACCCTGCTGAGGACCCTGCAGCATTTTGGATACATTGCAGTCAGAAACCCCATTCTTACCATCACTGACTGCATTTATAAACTTTGGTAAGTCATAGTTTGTTCAATGAACCACATTGGTTCACACAATACTTTAAACCATGTATTATTATTTACATACCACAATGGTTGAGTTCACAAATTATGGTGGTAAAGCTGCAAGCTGAATGTTTTTTTGGTGCCTCCCATCTTCCAGTTCTCTTATAATATCATGTTTGGAATCTTCACTATCAGAGATCTTTAAAAAATTATCTATTTATCTATCTATCATCTATCTATCATCTAATGTTCACTGTGGCAGGCAATATGCTGTTTGATATGGCAGAGTTTGGAGCTGCCTTCACTCTGGAAATCTGCATGACAAGCTTCCTGGATGCAGTTTGGAAAATTCATGGGCAGACTTTCTTGGATGGAAGGGTATATCAATTCTGATGGAATTGAAACAGTTATTAGTGTCTCATGTTATTCCATGTTTCATCTATTGGTAAAATTATCTTATTTTTAATAACATTATTATTCTTCTAGCAGAAAGCCATAAGTGACGATTAGGCAGAAGGAGGAGGTGAAAGTAGAAAAATGAAAGAGTGACATTGAGCTATGGCCTCTATCTTAAATAATACGTTATTTAATGTATTGTGAAGTATTTCATTTTATTTGCAGGGCAACCCAATATTATCAAATGCCTAGTGAGTTCAATTGCCTTACTTTCAGGAAAGGCAGCACAGGATTCTACTTTAATATTGATTTGAAAGCCTTCCCTGATTTCATGCATATCCAACTATAGCACACACTATACCCCTTCAGTCTTTGAACAGCTAAAGGTCAATGCTGAGGGTGATCAATGGCTAAGCATAAGGTTAATATGCCCAAGCATGGCTGGCTGGGGAATTCTGGGAGTTGAAGTCCACACATCTTCAAGTAGCCAAGGTTGAGAGACCCTGATCTAGGTACCTTTTCAGTGTCTTCCTTCTTGACTTGCTTCAGGTTAGCTCTAAGGTCCATGCAGACTTTGTGTTTGGATCCTAGAAGGGCGCGCAGCATAGCATCAGCAGACATGCGGACTCTACGCAGGGGTGGCCTCTTGAACTTGCCCCTCAGGTCAAACAGTTTCTGGCTCAAATCTTCAAGCTACAGATAGAGAGAGATGAAAATAACAGAGTGATGGGACAGAAGCCAAGAATGGCAAAAGAAGGTAAAATCAAATTTTAAACAAGGAGGAGATGGCAGAGGAATCCAATCTATAATAGAAGGGAGTCCGACTAAAGGTAAGGATATTGAAACTATAGGAGCAAGTGCTTGTGAGTATAAAGGGAAAATAGTGCTAGAAGTTAGAGAAAGTCATACACAGGCAGTTCTGCATCAAGTGAAATAAAATGCAGACCCTCTGAGCCTGTACCTTATCCCCAAACATCTCTTTTATAAACTGTGCTTGGATTTTTATTATCTCTTCAAATAAATACAGTAAGCTTACAATTAATCTGCATATTATAAAAAGACTTGGACTATTGTCCCATGGCTTTTCCTCTAGGTTAACCATTTTGCTTGCATGTGTTTTTGGAACTAGGACATGAATGAATGAATGAATGAATGAATGAATGAATGAATGAATGAATGAATGAATACAAACACACACACACACACACACACACCCCTACAATATTTTCTTTTTTGCTGTTGATGTATAGTATATGCATACATTCTGAGTGTTTTCCTATCCCCCTTAATGTCCTTCACATTTACTGGGTGTACATAATATTCACCTTAAATGTGTACCAAAATGTAAAATGTGAGCAGTGAAGACATAGTCTGTCTAGAAATATAATTTCCAGCTATTAAATGGACACTCAGAGTCAGCTGTGATGTCAAATACCTACACTACTTGGAGCAAAGGGGGGGATCCAGAAAGTCAAGATGGTAGCCCAAATCATGTGATCAGACTCACCCCTTTAGTATGTGTGTCACAATGCACATTAAAAGAGGTGGGGCTTCAACTGTATCATTCAAATGCACCTATTTTAATTTATTTACCCCCCTCCCTACGGCTGCCTCTCAGCATGCTGGTCTTCCTAAAATACAAAATTCTTGTATTTCTTAATGAGATGAAAATTTCAACCCACTTGGACACAAATACTCAGAAATTTCATACACACTCAACAGAGCATATGTATGGATGCTGTAGTAAAAAATTACCTCCTTGGTAGTTTTCTGCAATTTAACTTCTGTGTCGTATCTTTCCTCATCGACCTGCTCTACCTTACCATGAAGCTTTTTGCACAGTTCCTGTTGAGAAACAACAAATGATTATTAAAGGAGGTTGCTCAAACTTACTTAACTTTTTTTTTTTGCCAGCCTTTCTAATTCTTTCTCTGCAGGCTTTTGATAGGTGATATGTCTAGATATACAGTTTCAGAATTACTCAGTCTGTTCCAGTTCTTTATTTTTTTTAATTCTTGGAATCTAAATTAAGTAGAAAACACCCTTCATAAGCCAAATGAAATTATATAATCATGAAGGAAGAGGTAGAGATATGAATGAACAGGTCCTACATCACACTGGGAAATCCTAAGGTATACCAAGCCAATAATGTCTTCAAGGCTGGGATATAATTCCACATGGCCCCAGTGGGTAAAAGTTTAGCCTAGACTATTCATTTTCTGAAATGATGTGATATATTTAACTGTTAAAGCAAGGCAATCTGGTCCCGGAAGACATTTAGTTTTAAAGCTACCTGACAGTCATATATACATACCATGGACTTCCTTGGAGGAAAAGTAAGGCTTAAATACAATTAATAAATGATGGGATCCCCTGTTACTTTGTGCTCACTGTTTTGTTTTTTTCAATGGGAACTCAGTTGCTGGTTTGGCTGAAGAAGCAGCAGGAGAAGCTGCCGTTCAGAAATTCTTTTCCTATTACTTTGAGACTCAGACACCACCGAAACAAAAAACAAAAAACCCTAGTGTGATCCACAACAGGACATTGAGGAGGATGAATGTAACACCTTTTTTTAAACAGAGATCCTCAATCAAGGAAAGAGATGGGAGAGAATGATCCATAAAAACATAAACTGCTGTAACACAATGTCTCACCTGTGATCTTACCTGTAACCGATAAGCAATAATATTGAAATAGTCTAAAATAGGAGCACACAACTTCACCACCCCCACCCCCCAAAAGCCTTGGATGTGACCCTACATCTCCAAAATTTGCCACTGAATTTTCATGTTGGACGTGACCAAAGGGAAAAAATTAAGAAAGGGTAATAATCATGTTGACTCTAGTTAATATAAGCAAGAGTGTCCACAGAGGTATGGCTAAAGAAAATGATGGCCACAAGGTGAGATCAAAGCTCTGCATGGTTTTTATGTGCAAGACACCATCGTGACTGCCATCTTGACTTTTTAAACTATACCCTGCAGACACCCCTGAATATAAATTTAATTTACTCAAATCTAGTTTTGTCCTAACTACACCAGTATTGAAGTGAGGCTTTTGGTTTGCCACTTGGAACTTATATGCAGCCCATGGCCAAAAAGGGTTGCACAACTCTAGATGAAAAGATTCTTCATCACTGGTTCTCCTACACTGAGCAGCATCCTCAGCAAACTGCACTGGGATCAAAATGATAACACTGACATATTGACATCATCACACAAATGCTACCTTGAGATACTTATGCCCTGACCCCTAACACAAGCACATAAGTTTCAGCCTTTGTGTAATACTACTATCACATATATTTCATCATTTGTCTCCCCCCAATGGACACTCATGCCTATGCTCTTGTGTGCTATAGTATCAGGTAAGCCAAACTAAGAAGATATATTTAAATTTGGGAACAATAGGTCTTTATACTTCGCAAAAATCTAATGTGAAAAGGAACTAATTGTCAGACCAAATCAGCAAATCAGTTAACGCATTGCACATAAAGTTAAATGTTCCTGTTCTTGCATACCTTGTAAGGGTATGGGTAAGGGTAAACAGAAGAGATGAAGTCATTACCTGCAGTTCTTGCATGGAATTTGGGAGGTGCAGAGGTGGACAGTGTTCTGCAAGATAATTGGCTTTTTCTTGTTCTCTAGTTACAGCTTCTTTTTCAAGCTCAGTGGCAGCAATCTGGAGCATAACACTCTGGAAGATAATGTTGGAAGAAGCAAAATTACATTGGCAGCAGAAGCATTTGTCAAGGAAGAGAGAGAGAAGGCATCATAAGGTATACATGCCGAAACAGCAATCACCTCTGCTAACATCAAAACAAAGGGCAGGGCTTAAAAAGTAGCACAAGATAGAGTCAGCATGGTGGCCCTTTACCTAAGAAGTAAAATGTAGGACAGGAATGAGAGACCTATGGTCTTCCAGATGTTACCAAACTACAGGTCCCAGCAGCCATCAGCACTGGCCATATTGGCTGTATTGCTACTATTTGTGGTTCAACAAAATTTGAAGAGCGTCATTTCTCCATTTCTATGTCTAGAATGTTCATTCATGGTCAAGCTATACCACGAATTCCCTAATAGGTTTTGAGCAAATCACAATCACTACAGCAGTGTTTCTCAACCACATCAACTTTGAGATGTATGGACTTCAACTCCCAGAATTCCCGCAGCCAATACACACATCTTAATGTCGATGGGGTTGAGAAACACTGCACTAGAGTCTCGATAGAAGGGTGTTTAAAATTAAAAGTGTAATTATTGATAATTATTAATTATTTACATCATTACTAGATGTTAAGCACAATGTCCATTAGTTCAATGAAAGAACTGCCCCAATCATGTAGAAAGATGGAAAGGAAGTCTGATCATAGCAATATAATGAATTTGCCTGTAAGCAAGAAGCTTTTCCCAGCCGTCAGTGGGCTACTCTTTGTAGTTTCTTTCCAGAGCAATTTTTTTTTCCTGAGATTAATTGTGATATCAGAAATGACCCCAGATAGCAAAATGCATTGTCAAAATGGGGTGGATGGGAGGTGATTGGTATGGAGAGAAACTTCTTCATGTGCCCTTTTCTTTTAAAGAGGGAGAATGAAAATCCATTCCTACATGCTTGGGCCAGGCCTGCGTGTTGTCAGAACTGCCACTGTCACAACTAACCTGCAGCTCCTGTACTTGAAAATGGGACAGAAACTTTAAAGTGTTCAGAACTTGAAACATACTTTGTTAATGAGTAACAACAGATATTTGTATATATGTGGAATGTTCAGACCAATTCTAGTTTTCCTCTCTCTGTCTCATTCTCTGCAGATGCCAAGACATCATTTGGAGGAGTGTTTTGCTAGATATTCCAGAAGAGGAATGCTGCATGGCACAGGGCTTTTCACAATTACCTTTCTTCTCTCAAGAAGATAATAAAGTAGCATAGCTTTTTTTAAATGATCACCACAAAGAATATACCTTGAGATGCTGCCGGCGGGCAGTGATAGCCCTCTTCCTTTTCTAAAATTAGGAAAAAACAAAAGAAAAAGAAGATGTTGAGTTTTTACAGTACTTTTCCCATGAGCCACATTTTTGCATGCATATTTCCTAGAAATTTGACCACCCTTTCCGTGTAAACATGGCATAGCATCACAAGAACAACATCCATAGTTGAAGTAGGCCCCTGTCTAAATGCACTTGGGGTCATTTTGTTCTATTTGGATCCAATTTCTGGTCAAGAATGCCAATAGCTCTGCAAGCTGAGGGGTAGGCAACCCACGGAGCTTCAAGACCAATGCAGCAGTAATAATATCAGCTACTGAAGCTGGCCTGACTGGTCCCAGTGCTAGTAATGCCTAAGACTGTTCTGTCCTTGGTTTCTTTTACAATCAGAATGCAACCAGTAATTACTTTTATAAAGAAACCTCCTGGAGTTGATTCCTGAAAGGAAATACTAGGGAATGTAAAGGATAGGAGGACTGATGATCCTGCAAATTGCCATGGGTCCCAAATGGAGAAAAACAGATGTGTTGACCTCAGCCAACCCTAGCTCCTGTTAATAAGATAGTGCCTCACTATTGTGAGAATAAAGGGACAATTAGATAACTTGTGAAGTCAGGCCTAAAACAATGTGGCACCTCTAAGGTATTCAGGAGTTTCCCAAGAAGTAAAGCAAGAGAAGATAGTGAAACATTAACTGTTTGATGGTGTCTGTAAGATGCAAAATACTCTGAAGTGCCAGATGCATTGAATCATTCCAGAAGAAAGCTGTGGGCCGTAAGCATTTTTACCCCCCAAATTTCTTCTTCTACCAGGTGATTAGATTGGTTTATGCTATATTTATTATGCTATGATTATGCTAGATAATTTTTAACACTTGCATTGTAATCAAAAGCTTTGAAAACTCAGGAATTCAAGAAGAATGATAATCTTTTCCTGATACACTAATAATAACAACTTAGGTTTGGGGTATTTAAAGATTAATTGGTTTATTGTAGTCTGGGTTTTTACTAGAAAAAGCCTGTTTTATCAGATGATTCATGTGACTATTGAAGATATGAGCTCTCAGCTTATGAAAATACTATTACTACGTAGCACTACTGTGGAGTGTATCTGTGTGAGTCTAGTTGGATCAGGACAGGAGCACAATCATAGAGATACTTAGCATTCCTCTGTATGGGAAACAGAATTTTGGAGTGTTGGAGAGAGAAATGCTATGAAGCTGATTATTTAGACTGGAGAAACAGGAGCCAGGAAAAAGATGAACCCACCTCTCTTTTCTCCTGCTCTTTGCTGCTCTAAATTCTCTTTTCTCAAATTGCTTTCACAATTAAAAGTGGTACTAAGGTTGAATTATAGCCCCTCACCCTCTGGGGATAAAAAATATTCAGGTCAAAATTTGACTCCCACAAATGTTGCCCTATTTGTACTCCTGATATCTTTTTTCAAGGTATAGCTAAATATAGATGTCAAAATCCATCCTTAAATTATGCTAACTTAAGAGCTTTAATTTCTACAAGTTGACTTCTCTGGGCAACCAAATACTTTGTCTCTGATGCTTTGGTGCAATGGGAATAGTTATTCGTGTTTTGAATAGCTTCATACCCTGCTTGTTGCACTTTCATTTGAGGGCCCCCTATCCAAGTTAGGAATGTTTAAGAAACCTGATAAGGTCACCTCAATATGTGGGCAGCCCCAGATCAGAATTTGGCCTTTTGAAAGCCATGAAAAGACTTGGCTCAACTTTAGGAGGCTTTGGTCAAATCTATCATTGGTATTTCTATGTTTGCTCTGAGATGGCTCTTCCAGAAACCAATTGTGTTACAGCTCTTCTTGTGTACAGATAATCCAATTCAATACAGATGGGACTAAGCAAAAAGAATGGAAGTTCTGAAGTTATTAAAAAAAAAACACCCTGTATATTAAGAGAGTTAATCAGATGCAGAGCAAAAGAGCTGTATTATATTCTCTGAATTATTAGATTAAGATCTCCTTCAGTCTGAGCTCAGTGTATGCATGCTGAGTCTGGAAACATACAAAACGTAGAACACAGAAAGAATCTGCTTATGCCAAGTTGGATCACTAGTCTGTCTAGTTTAGCAGAGTTGATGTTAGTTTTCAGCTGGAATTTTCCAGCTCCACCTGGAAATGACCAGGGCTGAATCATTAGACAGGAAATAATTCGGTCCCAATTTGATTTCCATATATTTTGTCATATTCGTACCACTATATTTTTTTTCAGGTTATACTGAAATATAGACTTCAAAACTTTCCCATAAATCATGCTAATCAGAGCCTTAAGTTTTATACTGTAAATTCACTTCTCTGGACAACTGTACATTTTTCTGATACTTCGGTGCAAAGGGGACAATGATTTAAGGAAATGCCCAGAACTGAATCCTAGGACCTTCTTGTATGCATACATGTGCTCAACCAAAGAGTTATGATTCTTTCTCAAGATAGGGCTTTTCCAGTCATTGGAAAAGAGTGTGTGTACAAAATTGCATCTTTACCATGAAACTCTGTCAAAGGAAGCAATCAAGTTACATTCTCTTGGTGAAAACTATATTTTCCATATGAAACCTTTGAGAATGCAGCCAAATATTGTAGTAGTAATATCCGTTAGCTTGTTTGTATTAACATATTGGTTTTCTTTACTGGTTTTAACTGGATATCTGAATGCAACTTGCTATTTGGTATAAACTAGCTCACTTCAAGGTAAGAAGGTTGGGAAGGAAGAACAAATAATGCCTTTTTTATATCTCTTTCAACACCGCAATCCCTCCTGGTAATGCATAAGCTTAGAAAAGCTGTCAGTCCAGAATTCTCCAAATACATTTACAAGCCAATTCCTTAAAGAGAACAAACAGAATTAGAGGGAAAGCAAGTTCTGCTGCAGCTAAAATTTGGTCTGGAAACCAGGATTCCAGCTGCAGCGGAATGAGCTGTAGAACCACAATAGGGAGGTTTGGGCTGTATGTGTTCTAGCAGGTTTTTGGTTCAGTCTAGAAACACCTGCAAGATGAAGTTTGTTGGTTTTCAGTTCTCTGTCAAGGCAAGGGACATGGAAGTTTAAAGAAGGAAGGATGAACTTTCCAATCAATTCTCCTTTAATAGCTCTTCAGATAGCCACTTTGCAAACCCTTCAAGGCTACCAACACTGTTTATACGAAAGCAGATTGCCTTGTTACAGTGCCATGATTGTCATCAGGAGAGAAGGAATCCTTGAGGATCTTTTTAAGCTTTTTAAGTTGCTTTAACAGCCTTTGATTATATAAGCAAAGCTGTGCTTGGTGGGATGACTTGTATAACTGTAAGGTCATCTGGTCCATGCAGTATGTAGAGACTGCTCAGGAGTGGTCCAAGAGATTCTCTAAGGGGAAAGGGCCCCCATTATGCTTCCCCTGCAGGCCCTCTCCCCTGCCTTACTGCTACAGCTGTTGTTCCTTCACTGGGTGTGCAGCCAACATGCACTGCTTTCAATAGGTCTTGAGAGTGCTGAATTCTGAGGTGACTGCCTTAAAGCAAATCACCTTTCCCTGCAGCATGCCTAGGGGGCTGTGCCAGCTGCTTTCTTGCATGGCACTGCAGAACAGGCTGACCTCACCCTTAGTTTTTTGCTTTGGGGCTCTTCAGAGCAACGTTTTGTACATTCATAGCTCTTTAGATTACCCTGAAGCTTTTGCCCAAAGAACACAGAGGAAAGCTTTGGAATGGCAAGCCATCCTAGATCCAGTGTGTTAGCCTTGCTCTCAGCAAGGTAATGAGGTCAGCATGCACTCCAGAGAACTGCTTTCCATTTTATGCAATGAAATAGCCCCTTCAAGAAGTAGAAGGAGAGGGGCAGTAGATGGGAATTTATTCTGATCCAAAGATTTTTCTGGTGTGCTACAAAAAGTATCGGTTTCATTGCACTTAACAAAAGGAATCATTTGAGAATATAGTTCCCCTTGCAGGATCTTTCAGAAAGAATAAGCAATCTAGTATCAGAGATGGAATGCAGATCTTCCCTTGCTATGACAGTATCTCCCAAAAATGGCAGCACTTTATTTATTTAACTTTTTGGGGAAGATCAAATGCTCATCTTGGGAAGAATCTCATCTCCAACCCAGCTCTTGTGATCTAGATATTAAAAATAACCCTTCTTCCTGTATATATAGCCCTTCCTCTTTATTTGCATAGATTTTTCCTGGATTCTGTTTCCTGATCACCCCAGAGTATGTGATGCAATGTTGGAAGCAGTGATGCCATCTCAGCAGGACTTTAGGCCAGAAATAGAGGGCTTCACTATAAAATAGTGACTCCCAACCCAGCAGGATTGGCTTTACACATATTTAAATAAATGAGTTGTCAATGCGGGGGGGGAGTTATCCTTTCAACACTATTAAGTTTAATCTATAGTAATAGCTATGGAATAAAACTGAAGTGAACTGGCATTTATGGAAAAAGATGAAGAAGCAAGAAGATCTGTTATAATTATCAACTATTCATTGTCCTTCAGTTTCTTCTACCCAAGAGAAAATTTAGGTAGGTCAGTGGCATGTTAATAATATCCTAATTCTAAATTCTACCCAGGAGACCCCAGAAAAATCAAGAAAGAAAAACTTACTTCTTCTCTGGTTAGGAAAAAGGAGATGATCACGAGAAGGAAGGAAGGGAGGGGAAAAAACGAGATTGTTAGTTTGAAAGTCTGAAAATGAAATATAGGCACCATTATCCAAAAAAGTAACCATGGAACATTAAGGGTGACACAGGTGAGATACAGTATTTCCAAAGAGTTAAAAAGTTGCCTATCCACTCAGTGGCAAGGAAGGAAGAACAGAAAGCAGAGGAAAAGCTGGAAGAAGCTCCATGCAGGAATTCCATAGCTGCAAATACAACTCCCAAGTGAGATGAAGAGTCAAAAAACCCATTTTCCCCATGCAGGAATTTCAGGTGGATTGGGGCACAGAAAACTGGTTTGTTTGTTTTTTAATTGAGAATTAAAAATATTTGAAACTCTATTTCATAAAAAGAAAAAGAAAAAAAAAGAATCCATATGACAAACCCCAACTTACTCAGACATCTTGGTTTTGTTGATGAGACCCTGCAATAAACCAGAAGGAATAAACTTTTTAATAGAAGTGAATTCTTCAGGTTAGTTACTACTGGACACTACTTTAAACAGAAATTGGATGGTACAACTTTCCCAACTTTCCTTCTGTTGAATGGGGAAGTAGTTACCACATTTGTGGATAGCAGCAAAAAATGTGGCTAATCACAACTGGAGAAAAACACGGTCCACCAAGCCTCTCAGAAGGCTCCCAAGCTTTATTCCTTGCCAAAATGGTGTCTGCTTGAACACCTGCAAGCACTTTTTATAGCAGAAGGTATTTTTGCACAGGGGAGCAAAACATGTTTTGTGATTTAATCCAACAGCTTATATTTTATTGTAAGGATTCTCGGCCAATGACATCTTCAGCAGTCAATGTTTACATAGCAATCACTATGGGTGTACTCATGGATGTGGTGCATAACTAAAACTTTAGGCATTACTCGTGTTTCAAGGATAACATGATGATAAACATGCAGGTAACCCTTTCTCTTACTAGTGAAGCTGCCGGTGCCCTTTATGCTAACCTCAGCCATCACCAATGTCCTTTTGGGTTGGAATAGGACGAGCAGTTAAAAGATGCTCAGGAAGGACATCCAGAAGGCAGTGGCAGAGCTCCCAAAAGAAATCTTATCCTGAAAAATGTGTAGGACCTATCACATAACAGAGAAGAAAGTGCTTCTAAAAATGGCTCGTAAGGAACTGCAGCTGTCTCCTTGGGTTGTAGCCTTTTCTAGTCCCAGTGACTCAAGTGGGTTGTGAGGGTGTCATTGTGGCAACGGCAGGAGCCCAAAGTATGAGTGACAATAAGGTTGACAAGAAATGTCAGCCCACAGCTTGGGAAAGCAACACAGCTTGGCCTCACTGAAATGAAAAGCAGTCTCCCCCTTCTAATTTATTTCTTGCCAGCAAATGTGAAAAAGACCAGGCAGCCAAGCATTATATCTTTCCCGCTCCCTTTTAACAAGCAGTTTTAGTGTTTGCTGCCTGCAGCCTCAAATTGCTTTCTAAACGGAGCACGAATTGATTCCATTTCTTTATGCCCCCAAAGCTTCTTTTGGCAGAGCAAAAGCTGCTGTTCTTGGCCAGGCTTCCTCATCTGACAAGGCTGGATGAAGAAACAGCCCAGGTAAATTTAGCCAGCATGCAAATTTATACTTTTCAACTTTCTGAGTTCCTTACTTAACGCATGAGAGTTAGAGCTGAGGACTGGAGAAATGTAAGCATTTCCCTTCTGAAGTTCCAAGAACCAGCATTCTTGAATGGAGTGAGAGCAGCAAGAAGTGAAGTGGGGAGAATGTCAGATGAAAATGTATAGGTTAAAAGTGGGGAATGGGGGGGGGGTGGAATGGGACTTCCTGACAGGTGATGGAGAACAGCTTTTTGATTCAATGCTCATGTTTAGATCCTTTCACCCAGCCAAGCACACAGTATTAATCTAAGCACCAGAGCACTTCTATTCCTTCCTTTTACTCCCTTAAAGGTAAAGTGAGATGAGTAAGAGACATGCAAAGGGCTCACCCAAGTCCCAAGAAGAAATACAGAGAGCGCTGGTGGGAGGGCAGGTTCAACTGGCAAGCCACAAGCAGTCAGCTTCCTCAGGAGGTATAAATGGGTTTCTTAGACAGCTCAGCAAAAAAAAATCTCTCTTTAAGGGCATGGAGCCTTCCTCAGACCAATAGTGTGCAAGGATCCAGAAATACAAATCACCACCCTCAATTAATGCAGTCAGGTTGTGAAGCATTCAAGAAGCCTTGGAGAAGTCAGGCACCTCGCTCTATCAGGCAATTTTCCGAAAGGGAAATAGGACTCTTTACAGGGTGGTGGGACTCAGTCATTGACTTTAGACAGTAGGTAGGGAAAATGAATCTGGTGAAATGGAGGGATAAAAAGATGCACACACTGAATTTTGCACTAATTGTGTTCACTATGTTACCAATTTATCTCAGCTGTATGCCTCCTTCCTTAAGAATACAAAGATAGGTTAGGCTGAGCACTAATAACAACTTACATGGTCATTTGTGTGATCAGTGCTTCATTAATAATAATTTTAATAACCTCCAGCATAGATTTATATTAATATTATCACATACTGTTTGGAGGGGTAATACAGTACTTGGCATGTTCACTATAGAGGGGGATTCTGAATTCATGACTCCTCAGCTGAAGTGAGTGGGTGTTTATCAGGGCTGTGCAGTTCAAAAATGATTCAGAGGAAGTGCTTCAAACTTCTTGGGGGATAGAGGAATATAGAGATGACTGTAGAGAAGGTATGTTAATAAAACATGAGCTTAGCCCAGGAACACAAGAAAGCGTGAAAACTAAACTTAAGATTGGCTCGCCTTGACTCAGTTTGGTGCAAGAGAGAGGGAAGGGGAAACTCTGCCAGGCTTTCAAGATTCTGCTATTACAGCCTATATCAATAAAGTAGATATTACATAAAATTCTTATTCAGTAGGTGTCTTAATTTTTTTAAAGGTATGGGAAGACAGCTGGGATCTGAAGTTAATGACTGAACTTGGAACTTTATGATATAATGTTTCATTTAATTGTATTTCAGCAAGTCATTGAGAATTGAAGATAAACATAATGAATAAAAATAAATGATAGATGTTAGATACCATAGATGCTAGATATCATAATATCTAACTGGTTTAATATTAATCCACATCTTTCTAGATTATGTTGATGGTATTATAATCTATTTAGTTGCTAACTGGAATTGCACATTTTTGAAAAAACAGGAAAAATTGCAAAAATTTTAAATACCACTATAGCTTTATTGTCCATACCGCCCAGTATTTATTAAATGGTACAGTACAAAAAATTAATTCAACTATTGTTGTTGTCAAATTTATTATACCAAACACTGAAAACTGAATACATTTTCTTTGGGTCAGTGGTATTTAGAAGTATGAAAAGTAGCACTGGCTGCAAAATAAAAATTAACAGTAAAGATCTGGATGATTCCTCTTTATAATATTGTTTTATTAACATTTAATCTTTAGGTTTAGTTGCAATAACAAATTCCAAGATAACCTCCAACTATACAGGTGTCTTTGGCAATAGAAATATTCATATAAATATTTAAACTTTTGCATCTGTCCTTAAGATTAGAAATGTATTTATATGTATTCTCAAGCTATATGAGTTGGGGCTGCTTTTTTTAAATTTGCGTTTCTATAGTTTTTATTAATATTTTGTCAATTTATGCTAAAATTAAAATTTAAAAATACCCTTACCATTCAGAATTTGCATACAGCTTTTTTACTGTAAGAGGTTAGTAAAGAAGGATGTGCTTATTTATATCAAATAAAAGCTATGAGATTAAGAGAAGCTCCAGGGTCTGATTTATACTTTCCATCAAACAGCAAAACAGGAAAAAGAAGGACTATTTCATTGCTTCTGTTGAGATGCCAGCTATATATTGACTCTTTTTCAGTTTTTACATAGCAACATCTGTTCCGTCTACATAAACTGATTCCATCCAGCTGCTCAAGTTAGCAAGAGATGTCTACAAATTTTATTTCCTTCTTCCCACCCCATTCCTTTTCCCAATGCTATCACTTTTTTTTTCTCCATATATTATTGAGGTCTGAGATAGAATACAGCTCTTATATTCTTACAGTACATGCTGCTCTGGAATGAAGAAGTGGCCTTTGATCCTCTCCTTTGGAACAGCTTGATCCCTGAGATGAGGATGGTCCTATCCCTGATGTTACTTGAGAAAGCAATTAAGGCATCCTGCTTTGTGCCTTTGGGGACTGAAGAGTTTATTATACAGTTTTTCCAGTTACTGAAAGGGGGTGCTATGTTATGAATGTTAGGCTTTTGGTTATGTATTCTTGTAGTAATTTGGGATTTGTATTTTTATTAGGTCACTTATTTTACTATACTGGATTTTTTGTAACCTGCTTAGAATTGCATAATTGAAGCAGCATATAAGTCCTATAATAAGTATATAGGGAAGATGCAAAACTATTGTGAAGTTTTGTGCTACATTTTGCACTGGAGTCAAAAGGGAGGGGGAGTCTGTGTATTTTTGATGGTGGGGAAAGCAGAGAAAAGGTTTACATTTTTATTTCTATTCCATTGCTCTTTGTGGCAATGAAGTTGCATTAGGCAGAAAGAGATTTAGAAAGACAATATGAGATCAATGCTCTCCCACCACCTCCTGTTTTCATTGCATTAGAATTCCCAACCCAACAACTACTGGAAGAACTAACTTTTTCAAGTACTGCAGAATTAAATTCAGGGTAAGCCTTTCCACCCTTTCCACATAGACGCAAATTGTTACTCAATGGATGACTGGTTTTAAGGAGCTAAGATCTTGCACCTCCTCTGACTTACATCATGAGCTGCCCCACATGTGAGTCTCTCACATTTAATCAAGCCAGAAAACATTTAATCAAGCTGAGATTGGAATCAAATAAAAAACTGTTGTTCTGCAGCAATGGAAGAAGCCAAGAGAACAGCTGGAAGATTTAGGCTTGGATGTGTCTAAAGCTTGCAGTTGGTTGGATATGGAAGTTGTGGACAAGGAAGTGGATACAGGGGTTACAGAACAAGGATGCCTGTCCCAGAAAATCTATGCAGCTGCTTGTCCCACCATTATGAAATTGCTTAATCTGTAACAGTGTTTCTCAACCTTGGCAACTTTAAGATGTGTGGATTTCAACTCCCAGAATTGCGCCAGCCAGCAAGACTGGCTGGGGGAATTCTGGGAGTTGAAGTCCACACATCTTAAAGTTGCCAAGGTTGAGAAACACTGATCTGTAAAAAGACAACAAAGACAGCAATAAATTCCAAACTATAATATCTGACTGGCACAGTGCCATCTCAACCTCTATGAACTGCTTTTCTACTCACATATTCTCAGTCAAACAACTAGCCATCCCAGTCTTCATGAAAATGTCTAATCAAGAACATGCCTCAACCATTGCTCACTTGAGCATTAAAATCCTCTGGACTGATCAGACCTTTGCATGGCCTGGCACTATCTGATGAAAATGATAAACATACTCTTTGCTGAGTCTTCATGGGTTATCGAGGCTTACAAGAAGCATCTCTTTGGCTCTTTTGTTCTACCATTTTGTTCTTTTTCATTATCAGATATGAGCAGGAACCAGCAAGAGGGTGTTTCATGGCAGAAAATTGGAGGATCTACCAACATTCCACTGAGGCTCCAGAAGCTGCAGAGGTAGTTTCTTTAAAAATATGATCATCTATTTTAGAAGCATCCAGAAGGTGGTGCTGGGTGACTATTGTTTGTCACCTACAGCATTGACCTATGATGCCCTTTATGGTTCTATCTTGTCCCCCATGCTGTTTAGCATCTAAATGAAACCAGTGGGTGAGGTCATTTAGAGTGTGGAGTGGGGTGCCATTAGAATGCTGATGACTGTCACCTTCACTGTTCCCTGTAGTCTAATTTTAAAGAAGTAATTAGCATCTGTGAATGTTGCCTAAAATCAATAATGGACCAGATGTGGGAGAACAAGGGGAAATTAAGCCAGAGGTGCTGTCAGTAAGAAAGCTGGATTTAGGGATTGTTCTGGATGGGGTTGCACTTCCCTGGAAAGAGTAAATTTGCAGTTTGGAAAGGCTCCTTGACCTCCAACTGTCACTGGACTTGCAGGTGATGGCTGTGGCAAGGAGTGCATTGGCTCAGCTGTGGCTAGTGGGCAGCTATAACCTTTGCTGAGCTGGGTGGAATTTGCAACCATTATCCATGCCTTGATTACATTCCCTCTTGACTTTAATTAATTTAATTTAATGTAATTTAATAATTAATTAACTTTATAAATTAAATTAAATTAAATTAAATAATAAATAATAATTAATAACTTTAATTAATTTAATTTAATTAAATTAATTAATTAATTAAATTAAATTAAATTAAATTAAAGATGCTTTACATGGGACTATCCTTGAAATGTGTCCTGAAGTTGCAGTTGGTATAAAATGGAGGAGCTCTAACCAGTGCAAGATATAAGAATTACAGGATGCTGAAACAAAAGATCTGCAATGATTACAACTCCTTACTGAGCACAATTTAAGGTGCTACTATTGATCTTTAAAGCAATGAACACTTAAGGCCTGACCAAGGGGCCACCTCTCCCACTCTGAACCTGCTCAGCTATTTAGATCAGTAAGAAATTCTTTTGAAGATCCCCTAATTGCTAAAAGCTCATGTATCTGGCAGGGGGAGTGACTATGTGGCTTCTAGGCTATAAAATGCCCTCCCCAATGGGGTTCATTTGCCACCCCACCCCCATTTTTCCAGTACTCAGGAAAATGGCAAAAATTAATCTCTTATACCAATTATTAACTGAACTGATTTTAATGATACTGATTTTTAATTTTATCATGTATTGCTTTCATGTTTTATAATTTGCATTTTTAATTGTTCTAGCCCACTGCAAATGTATCAACAGAAAGGCAGGATACAAATTTAATATAATAAAATGGAGTGATAGTCTCCAGAAAAAGCAAGAGTCGCCCAATCAGGGTCAGCACCAGCATGGACTATATGGGATAGGAGTTCACCCATCCTCCATTTCTTTCTTCCCATGTTCTAGGAAGTGGCCAGAACTTGAGATGAAATGTAAAAGGGCAGGAGAATGCCTGGAGAAGCCCTGTTTTAGAGGCCACTCTAAGACTTTGTTTTCATTAGCCAGACAAGAAGATTAATCTTTTCATTCCTATTTGGGCAACAGAGCTAACCAGGAAGAGTTAATTTAGCCCATGTAGCTCCAGAACTATTTTGGAGTTAAACTAACACTCTTTCCCCTTACTCCTACTCCAGAGAAACATGCCATGAGAACAAGGCAGGCAATTGAATGAGAATGAAATGAGAACCAAAACCTGTCCCCAGTCATTCAGCGTTTATCGGCAACAAAATATTTCCTCAAAATAGAAAGAAAGGAACAACTGCATAATTCAGTCACGAACTCATTCTATTACCTACATTCCTTCTAAAATTTGGGCCTAGTGAAATTGAGTCTAAGAGAGCAATGTTACATCTGCCTCTGCAAGGGACATTTCATCAGACCACTGCAGTGAGTCAGAGCATTGCATTAAAACAACAAAACTTTCAAAATGATGCACCCATAAATTCAGGAAATGGCTCCATATAGTGTAATGAACTGTATAAGCTACAAATGTTTCCATATTTCATAGAAACATACTAACCATGTTTCCATGAAGAGAGATCCCTTAAAATTGCAATTTGCAATATATTACCCACAGAATATTAACTTAAGTTACCTGTGCTATAAATGTTAAAGCACACTAAGCATCATGGTTCAAAGGGTAAACAGTTGCCAAAGACTGACCCATGTCTTAATTCCATCAAAAGAAATTTCAAATGAATAGGTACTTGTCTGTGACACACTGGAGCAAAAGGGAAGGAAAGGAAAATAAGAGAATTGCTGAAACAGCAGATTGTCACAGAACATAGAAATGCCCTGAAAAAGTAAAGTTATGTGGTGTTTGTGAAATAGCAACTCTGCAGGACTGGGCTTGTCAGTAATATTCTCCTTCTCTTACTTTTCTGTAACCACATGTTTTCCTTGCATCACATTTTTTATTCAGCATTGTGCTTGTTAACTAACTCCATGAAACTATAATCTGAACTATGGAGAAACGAATGGTCTAAACCAGTGTTGTCCAAACATGGCCACTTTAAGATGAGTGGACTTCAACTCCCAGAATTCCCCAGCCAGCATGGCTGGCTGGGGAATTCTGGGAGTTGAAGTCCACTCATCTTAAAGTGGCCACGTTTGGACAACACTGGTGTAAACCTACAATACAATTGCTCATCTGATTTGGAGTCGATTATGGGAGGATTAGCATGTTGTAAGAAAAAAAAAATAGAATGACAAAATAGTCTGAGACAATGTGATGAAGGCACCCAAGTGCACATACTAGATAGAAACAACCTCATTTATTCCATATATATTCCATTTCTGAATATCAAACTTCAGTGAAATCATGTTGTTTCCAAAGAATATATCAGAACCTGAACTGAAAACTGGTCTACATTTTCATTCATTTCAAAATCAGAAGATAAGAGGAATCCATGATTTGAACATTTCTATAGAATGTCTGTTTTTAAAAGCAGATTAGGCCTCTAATCTCTTAAATCTCATGGTATTAAACAACAAGAGCAGGCATAACAGTAATCTCACTGGCACTACCAATAATATGTACAAAAAGCTACTATTATGGGTTTGTCTGTACTTCTGTGCCCTGGGTGGTGGTGACTGAGCTCTTGAAAGCTGCAATCTGTTTATAATACATTGCCTTGGGAATCACATAATTAATAAATGGAAAGATTAAATAAACAGCTTATGAATACCAATAGCCTGGTGACGCAAACAGCCTGCAGAATTCTCTCCTATATCCTATGCATTTGCAACTGATCATTTTTGTTGACACTTGCAGACAGCTTCACCTCCCCGTAGAGGTTGATACGAGCTTTATTGCTCTGGGGAGGCTTTGACTTGCCTTGCCTTTATTCCTACGAAGGTCAAGATGCTTCTGCCTCTGAGTGCCACCACTTGCTGTGTTTTGCTCCTATGCCTGGATCCAAATCCAACACAGGTTTAGACGGGCTTTCAGATTTTAATTTAAAGAATGTTTAGACCCCTGGCATGTTCACTTATTACTTATGAGACCGATATCCTCTAAACAGAGCATTTAGTGCTGCTGACCTGGATTTAAGAGAAAGGACGATGAAGCAGGCTTTAATCACAATCAAGAGAAAGTTTAAGCAAAGAGAAGAATGTCTGCTGAAACAGCAAAGTCTTCAGATGAATTAGGAATTATCACTGATTCCAGGTTGTGGGAGCCATAAAAGAAGTCTGTTTCTTGTGCGTTTTAGGTAGTTTGTGGGTTTTAAAAGTCATTCTACTGTATCTGAATGGGTACCCTCTGGCTTTGTAGCATCCTGCCATTCTGAGACAAGAAATGTCAAAATAGACAAAAATGATATCTTAAGTTCTTAAATAGGTTTCCCACACTTTGAAAAAGAAAGCAAAGCCACAAAACCTGAAGCAAAATGGAAAATGCTAGCACCTTCCAGTGGGTCGTATGGCTCTGCCAAATGTAACCTGCCCATCGCTACCCTCCAATGTTAAGGACTTTCCTGACCGGTCAGAACAATGCATCCCTACCACCCATAAAATTGAATCGTTAATATAAAAGTAAATTCTCTTACAAGCAAGATCCATCTTTGATCTTACAAGGAGACAGCTGGTACAGAATTTAGCTTGAGGTGCCACCCCCAAGAACTAGCCTGGGAACAGACAGGCTGTTGCTGTCTGAACCATTCAACATGCTAACTAATTCATTTAACCTTGGGTTACTCAATTTTCCCAAAAGTCTGGGCTTGCGCAACATACTCAACCACAAGTAGGTGGGCAGCTTTGCACAATACACTCTGCTCAAAAGTAGTTGGATAATTTATGGTTCAGTGAGTGTGTGAACACAGGACAATTCTGCATTGCAGTCAAAGCTGCTTGTCTCCCATGTTGCTCCTGCTTCTAAAGCTGACTTTGGAAATTCCAATCCAAATTGCAGTGGGTTGGCAACAGGACTGGCTGGGTGCTCAGTCTGGACTATACCCACCACAGGTCCTGACCCTTACGTGCCTTTTCCTTTTCACTAATCCCCAAGCTTTTCCTTTGCTTTCCCAGATGTTTGCACATGTGGATGCCTTTAGCCCCTTCCCACATTATCTACTCTGACCCCTTCCTTTTCTCCCTGATAGTGCCATCAGAGCTCCAATCCTACAATCATCAAAGCAAGTGGAACAATTGTTCTTCTGTTTCTCTCTTCATTTGTAGAAACAAAGTGGCAATATTCCTACCTTGCAATTTAAAGATGCTTAAAAAAATTAAGGAAAGGAAAAGAAGTTTTGCAGTACTGCAGGACGGGTGTGGAAAAGCAAGGGGTTTTGCTTTACCCAGTCTGGGCAGAAACTGAAAGGTGCCCACTGGGAGATGTAAGGGTTGAATGGAGATGAGCTTCTAGGGTTAAGGATAGCTCATTGACTTAACAGGCTACCGGTGGATCTCCTGCTAATCATCAGAGAACGTAGCAGTCTGGTAACTCAGAGTGAAATGGCTGCCCAGGGCAGTGCCTGGCCACTGAAGGAGAAGAGACATGCCAGGTACTGCATCCAGTGGGAGCTGGGGCTGCTACTAAAACAGAACAAAGCACCGGAGAAGAGCTTAGGACAGCTCAATTGGAAAACAACAGTTCTGAACTGAAACTCAAAAATAAAGGTGTGGGGTGCATTTCCAATAGGCTGGGATTGAGACAAGAACAAGGTCAAGTGTTCCTGTACTCAGGAAGCAGGGAGTGGCCCATATGGTTGATAGTTCTCAGCCTTGCAGGGTAGTCTAGACAAGAAGTATACCCAGCAGTACTAGCTCTAACTTTATTGTAAGGTTACATTGACAGAATCTTGCAAGTCTGAAAGTACATCTCTCCCCTCTCTTCATCTTTACAGTCCAAGAAACTAGGGAAGGTACCTTCTGAGATGTTTGCCATGCCCACATTCCTTCTGTAGGCTAAGCTGCCACTTATCGAACTGTTGCCCTGGCTGTGGCTCTTCCCCCTGTCTCCCAAGGTAATTTCCACATACAATTACAATAGTCACTGGAAAAGGACTCTCAAAAAGGGCATGTGCCTTCATCTTTTGCTTCTGGGCATCCCACAGACATCCTGTTTTGGATCTGCTTCATTTGTTTTTCATCTCAAGGCTTCCTCCAATGAGTTTTAATCCAACAAAGTTTTGAGTCTATATTTTGTGTTTTTAATTTCTATTGGACTTCATTTCTCTTGGGCTCCACCCTCAGATTCAGATTTCTTCCTGCTGATACATCATACATCTGATTTAAGTTTATAACACTTATAGCAGCTGAAATCATTGAACAAAACAGATCAGCTTCTAAATTCTGTTGGGTAGAATGATTAAAGTAATTTAAAAACAAGACTGTATACTCTGTATTTTAACTGCAATGAATCCTTTGATATCCTACTGGTTTTACTTGACTGGTGGGATGAGTGGCTGGAATAGCCATATCTAAGTTAAATAAATAGTGGAAACTATTAGAATATTTGTATGGGGGCTTATTTGGTTATCTCATCAGTCTCAACAAAAATGCCATGAGGTTCAGGAACACATTCACATTTTTCTCAGTAGGTGGTGCTACCTCTTGAAATTCTGAATGTTATGCTGGTTTCTTGCATGATAAGCATACAGTATGTATCTTTCCTCCTAAAATATACACATGCTTTTCCATTGAGACATGCATTTTGTTTTCAAGATTTATTTGGTAACTAAGCTATACAGTCAAAATTAGTGGTCTCACATAATGGAGCTAAAAGCCTATCTATATACAAGTCCCACTGATACCACTAAATAAGACCCTATATGTAACTGAAATCAGCAGAGCTTATATTTTAACATTGGCTGAATACCAAAAGTGCTTTTAATTGTGGAGTTCAGTTTGAGGACATTTGATCAAAGACTCTTCGATATCTTCCAAAGTCAGGGTGATAAGAAGTTCTCACCTGGTCACAGATGGCATTTCTAGGGAAGGGGGACAAATGTCATGAAGTTTTATGTGCTTGTGGAAATCATCACTCTGCCCCCCGAACAAGTGGCTTATAGCTCTTTACATTCAGAAGGCAGAAAGAGGCACAAAAATCTGAAATCTGGTTTCTTTATAAATAGGGCTTACCTTTAACACCAAGAGTCACTGGAATTGTTTTGTAATGGCTTCATTATTTTTTCTACAATAAACCTATTTATCAGAAGTTCTTGTATTCCTGAATGCCTCTTTGTCTGTTTCCAGTCTAGCTTTCCAAGAGAAGCGTGATTGTCTAATGAAGTGGGAAATATCTGGATATTACAGTGATACAAATGCTTTTTCTTAGAACTCCTAGCATGAATTGCTTGCTTTTATTTTAAAAGCAGAAGTAGACTGCACTGTTTAGCTATTTTGTTTTGTGTAGTCTGTTTGTTTTTGTTTTGTCTTGCTTCCTTCTAGGCTGCCTGGCTAAATCAAGCAACCTCGATTCTTTATAAAGCACCCACTCTTCCACAGAGCTAATTACAATTGGCTAGCACTACTGATATTTGCTATCCAAGATAGTGCTCTCTGTGTGATGCCCCATATGACGTATCATGTCCTATGTATCATATTTATATGATGCTTGAAATACAAAAAAAGAAGTTCTTTGCAATTGTATTGCACATATAGATACAAAGAGACTGTTGCAAATATCAATATGGAAACAATAAACCCGGGAGGGATCCTTGAGATGAAGTGTCAGATAAGGGACAAGATAGAATAATGCTCAGCTAATCTTAAAAGGGATCAATTAGTTTGTTTTACTGGGTTCGTTATGATTTTTCATTATAAGTCATTTCAAGAAGAAGAAAACATATGTCGTGTAAATACACACAATGGGAGTAGCCCAGAGAAACTGAAGCTTTATCCCAGGTACAAGCATAATGGGAAATTAGTATTTGTGCTACTCAATTAATAGTCCATCTTGAAGCACCCCACTCAGCAAGGGGGCATTGATGCATCCCTAAAGGGCTAGAAGGATAACCCTTCTTTTGGCCCTTGAGAACAAAGAATCTACAATTCAAGTTATTCATTTCATATACACCATCAATATTGCTTTTACATTTGCATTTGTTTCATCTGAACTTTGTTTAAAGTTTTCCAAAAACAGCTACTAGCAATGCCAAAGGAAACATTTATTTCTTCCTTTGGGTTTAACAATCCGTTTATAAATGACTGCACACACAGCTTGAATGGCAAAGAAATTTATTTTTTAAATATTTAATAAGGACAGGGAGTGCAACTCTAATCATGGTTATTTTCAAATTTTGCTTTCCCCTTGAGGGAAAACCAGAACCACACAACTCCATACAGCAATATGTTAACAGCTTGATTTTGAAGGGCTACATGTTCCCCCCCCATCAAGGTAAAACATACATTATAGTTATTGTAATACTATATTATAATACTATTATACTATATTATAATACTATAACTATTATAGTATTATAATATAGTACATTATAGTACATACCACTCTTGAACATATCAGTTTTCACTGGATTCACAAGATTGTGTCTGGCCCCATATCTCCATGTCTCCAGAACACCTTTAGTCTTAGGGAAGTCATCAGCTGATGAGTTGATTAACTTCCACTTCTGCTATTTTGCCATGTTTGCTCTGACACCGTAGGGCAGGCAGTTTTCCATCTCACCCTGATCTCCCCTTCTTCCTAAAGTGAAAGTGCTATAGAGCTTTGCCATTCCTTCCCACCCACCCATCCCCCTCTGCACTGGCAGTGGGTTTTTTCAGCCTCCCTGTGAAAGCAGATGGAACAAAGCAATGACAAGGGAAGGGTGCTGGCTGGAGCACTGATTGTTCAACTCCCACTTTGGCCAACAGGATGGCCTTTCCATTCTCTTGCTTCCGTATCCTCTCCAGCCCTGGAGAACACCAATAAGGAGACTTGTGCAGTGGTATAAATCCTCTGCACAGGGAGGAGCCTGATGGCAAGGAGCCCTGGGATAACTGCTGGTTACCTAAATGTGGGATACATTGGGATAACACCTTGCCTTGCCTTCCCTGGCTTAGAATAATCACAGTTACATCTCTAACTGACCCGGATGTAGTGACTTGTTCTATCAGGTCTTCCTTCATCAATAATAGCTATGAGTTTCCTTCTGGAGTGGAGAGGCATGGGGAGAAGTGTTCTGGGCTTTTTTTTAGCTGGTGGGTAATGGCAGCTTGAAGCGTGTCTTCAACCCCAGGGTTTTGTCAATGACTTCCACAGGCTGCAGGCTGTGCCACTGTGCCACAGGCCTGCGAGGATTAGCCAGCATATCTGACCAGTGGTGCAGCTGGTTCCCTGTAGCCCGGCAGCTCAGGTACAGCTTTCCGATCTGCTCATCCTTGGTCACTTTGTCATGATCCCAGACTGAAATCACCAGGTCTACATTCTAGAATGAAAACGTAAAGCAGAGAGATGAGGGGAGGGGAGGCAAAGGAAGGGAAAACAAAGGAGAAAGATGGCTTTACAATGCAAACATAGGAATTGCGTATCTCCCTGCAGAGTGCCCACTGCACTAGCTTTCCCCCAACCTTCACTGTGTTAGACCACAACTGCAGAATTCCCAACCAGAATGTCTGGTGACCGAGTAAGGCAATAAAGCCTGGGGAAGCCTGCTTTAAACACTGGTGCCTTCTACTTCTAACAGCAGGTACATGGGGAACATTTTGGGAGTTCATGCCATTTTACCATTACAACTTTAGTTGTTTTCTATCCCACTTTTGTACTGACATGCATTTTTATTTCCCAAATGTCAGCCCAAATCCCTGCTTAAGAAGAGCTGCATAATAAAGATTCATGGGTGGAAGACTTTAAACTTTACAACAATGCCTTATGATGCACCCAAACAAAATAGCACTTACAATCTGCCACAAAATGTCTAAAGGGCAGCCTCCTCTAAACCTGTTTCACACCATTATGGCAGATATTAAATATGGTGTTGATATTTTTTTTTCTTTCTGAGTTGTTATGTTAATTTGGTTTAGGTACAAAATAACATTAGCCTTTTGTAGTGAAAGAGAGTAACAGAAATGCAGTAGCAACAAGAACCAAAACAATTCAGTACAGGTATTCCTCACTTAACAACCACAATTGGGACCAGCAGTTCTGTCACTAAGTGATGTGGTCATTAAGAAAGACATCATGTGACCATGACAGACTTATGACCTCACTTCCACCATGGTCGTTAAGTGAATCACCCACAGTTGTTAAGTGAGACATCATGTGACCACGACTTGCGATTTTACTGCTGGCTTCTCCATTAACTCTGCTTGTCGGAAGCTGGCTGTGAAGCATGCAAATGGCAATCCCGTAATCGTGGGATGCTGCAACAGTCAAAAGTGTGAGGACCAGTCATAAAGTATTTTTTTCAGTGCCATCGTAACTTTGAACAGTTGCTAAATGGGGCAGTTGGTAAATGAGGACTATCTATATAAGAAGATAAATTTTTACAGCAGGCCTAAATTAGGTGAGCTCAAAACATCTGCAAAAGCAATAGTACTTCTAGAGATTATTCCACTCTCTACTAATGTGTCTCTGCTATGAAATGGCTTTGACTAGGCTTACCTGGATCAAGCTGAAGGGTACTTCAAAAACAAAGGCTTCATTGAAGTAGGGGTTTAATGTGTTTTTCTTTACACGTGTCTTCTTTTTCTTCCATTTCTTTTTGTTCAGAATGAGTTGCACTTTGACATATGGATCTGGAATGGAAAGTAAAGCAAAGAACAGTTGAAGCAATTTAATCCAGAAAAGATTTTCCCCAGATATTAAAGGGTTTCTGAACACCATATCCCAGCCTTTTGGATCTCCATAAAGAATCCTACCTCATATACTGTATGGCTACTTTATTATAAAGCTTGATGGCTGTGTCAGCACCCTTTAGTATGTTGGCTAGGTATTTGGTTTGGAGGAAAAAAACCATCTTCCTGAAAAGGTCACCATGAGACTGCAGTGCTGATGTGAGTTTTTGGGAGGAAAGTGGAATTCATCCCCACCAGCTTTTACAACCAAAACAAATCATCTTACTCAAATACAATACAGTTCCCTTTTCCTAAACAAAATAACAGTAATCTTTTGTTCCAGAAATCAGGAGTCTAGTAGCACTTTTCTGACTAACAAAATTTAGGAAAAGACATCAGCTTTTCTAAGCCGCAGTTCATTTCATCAGATGTATAGATCCACTCTATGCATCTGATGAAATGAGCTGTGGCTCACAAAAGCTCATATCTTTTAATAAAATATTTTAGTTGGAAAAGGTGCTACCAGACTCCTCCTGATTTTTGCCTACCATAGACTAATACAGCTCTCCTACCTTTCTGCCAGAGCACTATGATATGCATAACAGCAGCTAAGACAAACCATCCCCTTTCATGACACAAGAGAGAGAAGATGGTAGTTCGTACAACAGAGATTAAAGTTATATCTTTCCTGTTGCCAAGGTCAGTAGCAAGTCAGATCAAGAGAGCTGATATGGGGCTTGACGTGTTGCCTTAGACAGAAGGGGATTCAAAACTGAGTGTGACTCCAGGATCCATTCGAGCAACTTGCATTAATGGGCTTCTGCATCAGCATTACATTCTTCTACTCTCCATAATGCACTCCAGCAACCCGTCCTCCATACCTGATAATCCACTTGCATCCATATGCTTGAGTTTTTTGGCTTCCAAAATGACTACCGTTAATTTGCTAGTACTGGGGACATATCGCAGTGAGAAGCAGATATCTCCAAGGTGCTCTTGCTGTGAGAAACAAAAAACACAGGAGAAGACAGAAAGAGTAATGTGATTCACTAACAAAGGGCTAAGGGGTGAAGCCAAAAGTCCCTGTTACATCGTGTTAAATGCTGAGGAATACTGTTGTTGCTCCAGAAATCATTTTTCTAAGCTCAGAGAAAGGGAAACTATGCCATTGACACCACAGAGGTGAAAAAAAAAAGTATTCTTAATAGGCCCCAAACCATTTTCGGCTCTAATTACCTTAATTCTTCAGGAAATCAGTGGTCTTTGCTTAGAGAAGACATACTGGACCTTAGGCAAATTCAAGTTAAGCCAAATCAGGGATGATGGATGATATCTATGATCAGATTTCCAGACTTTAATAAAGATGGAGGCATCATTTTTTTGCACCCATGAGCCATTTGACCCCTAGGACAAATGGCCAGAGATATGATGTGAAGCAGGGTTCCTCAACCTTGGCGACTTGAAGATGTGTGGACTTCAACTCCCAGAATTCCTCAGCCAGCATGCTGGCTGGGGAATTCTGGGAGTTGAAGTACATACATCTTCAAGTCACCAAGGTTGAGTAACCTTGATGTGAAGAGTCTTCACCTGCTGTCCCTCTGTGTATCTCTCACCTGGCCTGTTCGTACTGAAATGAGTCTCTGTGCTTAAGAGACAAAAGGAATGTCCTCCTCCTTCTCTTGGGTTTCCCTCTCTATAGGTAGAAGTGAGGCTTTTCTGCCGTTCTCAACAAATCTAGGTTTCATTTCAAATATAACGAATGTCTGCTTGCATTTGTCCTCTGCATCCAAGACAATGATATTCTTTTTGGTTAGGGGCAGTGTTTCAAATGGGATGTCCTGCTGCTAGATCACTTGGTATTGTTTCAGCACTCTGCTTATGTTCAGGAGCAAATCCTCTAAAACAGCCTCCTGCTGACTTCAGATCTCCAGCAGAGGGCTCCAATGTAAACTGAAGCAATAGTGCAGGGAAGGGAAGGGGATGTTTAAACCTGTCCTCCTACCGTTTCCCCAGTCCAAATTCCCATCCCATCCCATCTCTGTATGGCTGTTATTAGCTTCACTGGGGAAACTGGAAAATGAGATGGGAAAGGAGTTTTATTTTTCTGAAGCACCATACACAGGAAAGGGGAGATCTGATCAAATAACTCCCACATTACACCTATATTAACTGAAAACCTTGCTCCTTGGGGGGAAAGTAAGTATAATTCAAAAAATTCTGCTTCTATCCCAATGGTATGTCCAAATATCAGTTTTACAATAGGATTTCCTATGGGTTGTTGTTTTTTTTTATCCCACAAGGTGAATGTGATTAGGTTCATACACTGCACCAACCTGTGGGTTTGTTTTAATCGTTGAGTAAGACACAAAGACTGGTTTCATATATACTATTGAGGCATAAATCATGTTTACAAACTACAATGGCTATTTTTACACATTGCACTGCATAAGAAACAATCAAGCAAACTATATTATACCTTAATATATAAAACCATGATTATAAATCCAACCAATCACATATTGATTCATTGAGTGTGTGTGTGTGTGTGTGTGTGTGTGTGTAGCAGATAGATACACATACACACATCCCAAACAGGGTTCTCATAAAAATATCCCCTTTCACCCCTATGGGGGGTCTGTATCTTCCTCAGTCTCGGGTCCTCTACCAGAGGCCTGGGAGTTTGAGGGTTCTGCGCAGTATCTTCACTGTTCCTAGCACTGCACTCTTCTGGACAGAGAGCTCTGATGTTGTTCCTGGGATCTGTTGGAGCCATTCTCCCAGCTTAGGATTCACAGCTCTGAGTAGTGGTAGGAGCACTTTGGCCTTTACTTTCCACATCCTCTCTAGTTCCTCCTTCAGGCCATGGTACTTCTCCAGCTTCTCATACTCCTTCCTGATGTTGCTATCACTTGGCACCGCTACATCTATCATCACTGCTGTCATTTGGTCCTTGTTGATATCTGGTTGATTGGTCAGTACCTGCCTGTCCATCTGGATCTGGAAGTCCCACAGGATCTTAGCCCTGTTATTCTCCACAACCTTCTGTAAAATGCCCCTTCTGGACTTGGGAGGATCCAGCCCATACACTGGTCAGATGTTCCTGTACACAGTGCCAGCTACTTGGTTGTGCCATTCAATTGTTCCTGCCTGCATCTTACACCTTCCACTCTGTGTTGGACTGTCTCTGAGCCTTCTTTGCACAATCTGCACCTTGGGTCCTGTCTAGTGTGGTAGACCCCTGCTTCTACCACACTATGGATCTGGTGCTTAGTGCTTCTTCTTGTGCTGCTATGATCAGTGCCTCAGTGCTGTCTTTTAGTCCAGCCCTTTCCAGCCACTGATAGGATTTCCCAATGTCAGCCACCTCAGCTATCTGGCGATGGCACATTCCATGCAGGGTCTTGTCTTGCCATGGCATTTCCTCTGTTTGAACTTCTTCCCATGTCTGCTGCTGCCTCAGGCATTCTCTCAGCAGCTCATCTTTGGATGCCATCTTACTAATGTACTCCTGGATGCTTTGGGTTTCATCCAAGACAGTGGCTTTGACACTCAATCTTCTTTCCAGCTGGGGTACAGTCTCTGGATGTTGGACTTGGGGTAGAAACCGTACATTGTGAAGAGCTTCTGGGTCTTCACATTGACAGCCTCCATGTCCTCCTTTGGCCAGCTTACTATACCAGCAGGATACCTGATGTCTGGCAGGGCGTACATGTTGATGTCATCGATCTTGTTCTTCCCATTGAGCTGGCTCTTCAGGACCTGTCTTATCCTTTGGTGGTACTTGGATGTTGCTGTCTTGCCTCCTCATTGTGGTTCCCATGTGACTGTGGGATACCAAGGTACTTGTAGCTGGTCTGTATGTCTGCTATGTGGCCCACTGGTAGTTCCACCCCATCAGTTTTAACTACCTATCCTCTCTTTACTACCATCCAGCCACATTTCTCCAGTCTGAATGATATCCCAGTATCTTCATGTAGATCCATGTCAGGTGGATCAGCGAGTCAATGTCTTGTTCACTCTTAGCATAAAGCTTGATGTGATCCATGTAGAGGAGGTGACTGATGGTAGTTCCACTCTTGAACTTGTATCTGTATCCAGTCCTTGTGATTATAGGGCTGAGGGGGTTCAAGCCTATGCAAAACAGCAGCACGGACAGTGCATCACCTTGGTATATCCCATACCTGATGGCCACTTGTGTGAGCTGTCTTTAGTTGATTTCCAGTGTTCTATTCCACAGTCCCATTGAGTTCGTGAGGAAGGACCTTAATCTCCTGTTGGCTTTTTATAGCACCAGGCATTCACATGTGTGTGGCATTGAGTCATAGGCTTTCCTGTAGTCAGTCCAGGCTTGCTCAGATTGGTCTGTCTAGACCAGTGATTCTCAACCTTTTTGAAGCTGCCGCCCCCCTAAGGAGCGGAAAATTTTTCAACGCCACCCTTTGTGAAAATTCTGTAATTTAGGGATTGGGGCAGGGGGGAGTTACTGAATTATAAAAGGCAACAATTTTAAGTAATTTTTTTCAGTAGACTTACACACCAAATTTGTTTGATTTAACTCGATACTTCTGCCCTGGAAGGTAATTGCATTCCTTTTATTAAAATTAAAATGACTAATGCAAAAAAATAAAGATAAAGAACTAATAAGCACACTTACCTAGCCGACTGGCCAAATAAACAATGAAAGTAAATCGAAACTGAGGGGAAAAAACAGAAATGAAGCGAACGAAAAGCAACTCAAGAAACACGGATCAAATCAAACATTCATATTGAAAGGACGCTCAACGCACGCACTGCGATTAATTGCGCGGGAAGACAGCTGACGCACGCGCTGCGATTAATCGCGTGGGAAAACAGCTGACGCATGCGCTGTGCTGGTTGGGATCAGAGAAGAATCGTAGTGTCGAGTTCTTCAAGGTCAGCCTACCTAGAATACAAATTCATCTCACCATTCTTAGAGGTGCGTGAGGGCAGCCGTCGCGTAAGTTCGTTTTATTGCTGGTACAAATGGTGTAAACCGTATAATCAATTTAATAATTTTTGGGGGGAGTTTTAAAATTAAGTTCGAATGCCAAAACATGCCCACCACCCCCCTACCACCCAAAACATGCCCACTGCCCCCCTACCGCTCAAAACAAGTTCACCGCCCCTCAGCATCCTCCCACCGCCCCCCGGGGGTCAGTACCGCCCCCGTTGAGAACCAATGGTCTAGACCTTGAGTCTTTACTGCCCTATCTATGAGCAATTGGTGTTTTGAGCCTCTGGTGTTGTTCCCAATGCCCTTCTAAGCTGTGCTCATGTACTGGCCCATAGGGTCCTGTAGATGGTGGCTATAATGCCTGATAGGACTTTCCATGTTATGGGGAGGCAGGTTATTGGCCAGTAGGGTTATTGGCCAGTAGTTGGATGATGCTATTCCCTTGTGGGGGTCTTTCATGATCAGCACTGCCCTTCCTTGTGTTAGCCAGTCTGGGTGGGAGCCTAATGCTAGCACTTGGCTCATCTGTGCTGCTAGGCGTTCATGCACTGCTGTTAGTTTCTTTAGCCAGTAAGGTGCTGTCCAACTCTTCATGTTCTTGACCTACTGTTGGATGTCTGCTACTGTGATGGTGACTGGTTCCTGTTCTGGGAAACTGCTGCAGTCTGCTCTCAGGTCCTGCAGCCACTTTGCACTGGTGTCGTGTGTCTTTTCTTTCTCCCATATGTTCTTCCAGTACTGTTTAGTTTCTGCTGTTGGTGGCTCTGCTGTTACTGTGTTGTTGCACTGCAGTTGGAAGTACATTTTGGATGGTTCTTTGGAGAACAGGGCATTAATGCAGTTTGGGCCTTGTTTCCACTTGCACTTGACCACAGTTCAATCATGCCTTGACAAAAGTACTTTCTCCCTTGTTCCCACGATGCTGACCTTATCTTCCCTCCAGCTAATGAGGGACATAAGCTTCATCTGTCATTACTTTCACTAGTATAATAGTAGGATTTTCCTGCTTAATCCAACACCATCCAAAGACAGGTTTGATATGTGTAAAATATATCATCTTGAATGTTATACTTCATCTTGAAAGGTAAGTCGGGTGGCTAGTAGTACATATGAAAGGTGTGGTTTGGGAGTATTGGAAGGCATGGACATCTCACAGTCACCCCTTTGATCATGAACCAGCCTCTACCTCAGCCATTTCCTCCCCAGCTTTTGTCCTTTCCTTTATTTCCTGACTTCCTTTCATATCTCTCCAGGCTTTGAACAATATAGAAAAGAAGAGAACAGGCATCCACTGTTTCACTGGGGAAGGGGAAGGGGTGAATTTATGCTCATTTGCTACCTTCCCTGTATTGGTTGGTCTCAGCCACTCTTTCTTCCAAAATAAGGTAGATAATTTCAATTCTCCCGCACTATAGTATCTAACTTGTCACACAGTCATGGCAAACTCTGAGTCCCTTCTTCCCTCTCCTTCCCTTTTCCACATGTTTTTTTAATTTCACATGATGATGTGTTAGATAAACAGCCATGGGTAACTTTTAGAGACTGCTATCCAACCATTATCACAGGATCCTGTTGATATCTTGGAAGCACCTTTGAAACTAAAAGAGATATTAGAGATAAAATGGGAAAGTCTCCAGTCTGGATGGCTTTCCTGTCCAATGGTATAAATCTTTTGTAAATTTGTTGGCCAAATATTGCCAGAGGTCTATAATGAATCATTTAAATCCAGTATGGACAGTATTAGGATCTAAATATACTAAAACTCAAATATCTCTGGAAACAATTTTGTCAGTTAGAAAGCTATGGAATGGAATGTCTAATAAAAAAAAGATTTGATCCTTTTTCCCATGTCATATGGACTTTATGGGGAAATCCAAATTTAAAAATTGGGGAAAAGATGGTGATATGGAAAAATTGGATAGAAGCAGGCATACTGACTTTGGACCAACTGATAGATGATGAAGATGAACTTTTAACATATTCTGTGTTAAGAGATAAATATCATCTATCAGATGTAACCCAATGGCAATATTTACAGTTACATTTGTTAACAGCACTGTTTGGACCAGCAGCATTTTCAGCTTCTGAGATACCTGAGATATTAGAACAACTTGTTAAATCCTTTAAAACTAAAAAAACCTACTATTAGTTTTTATAGGTACTTGGTATCAATAAATCAATTTGATATGCTGATGTTAAGAAATGAGTGGAATGAAGAATTAGAGGTTCCTAGACAATGGGAGAGTGTTTTAACTTCTATAGCAAGATTGTCAATGGACCTCAAATTACGACTTATACAACAAAAATTAATATTTAGAATTTATTGGACTCCATTACATGTGTATAGAAAAGGATTGTCAAAAACAGCATTTTGTTGGAGATGTAATAAGGATAATGCTTCTTTAAAACATATGTTTCTACAATATCCTATACTTTTGGGAGAAAGTAGTGGACTATATAAATATGTTTGTGCAACAAAAGCTAAAATTTTCAGAGGATAATATTCTTTTGAACTATACTGTATACCTAATACATGGAACTTGACAACTGGACAGTGTAAATGGATTCTTCATGCCCTTACTATGGCCAAAAAACTGATATTACATTGGAAAGACAAATGTATGGCCCCATTTATTCAATGGATTGAAGACCTGATCACACTCATGAGCGGATTGCTTACAGATGTAGACTTTGTATGGACAAGTATAATAAATATGGGACTCATTTATACAAAATACAGTAGGTTTTTAAAAAACCATGATAGTCATATAAATGCATTAGAAATATATAGATACTTGAATAATATTTGCATTAGACAAGTATATATAGAATTGTAATTGTTTACTGTTATAATGACATATTAACATGTTTTTTTTCCAATGTATTTCTTTCACTTTTTTGTTAAAGCACTTTCTATGTTTTTTCTTCTTCTCAATAATAAAAAATCAATAAATCCAGTAAATTGTCTTTATCTTTTATGAGGTTTATATAGCACTGATTTTAAAACCAGGTAAAGATTCTGAATTTTGTGCAACTTATGGATTCATCTCATTAATTAAGGTAGATGCTAGGATATTTATTGCTTTGTTGGCTAGATGATTTCAGAGAGTGCCACCATGCATAATTCATCCAATTCAGTCTGGATTTTTCAAAACCAGACAGCAATAGATAATTTACACTCATACATAGATATTCTGGATATAGCTTAAGATAGATTGGATTCTGCTGTATTAATATTTTTGGATGCTGAAAAAGCTTTTGACACAATTAAGCTTAATTTTCTAAAGCAAGTCATGTGTAGGTATGGATTCCCATCTTCTTTTAGTAAATGGATTGCAATTTACTATTTGCAACCAATAGCAAGGATAATAACAAATCATTTAATTTTTTAGACCAGTTGAGTTATCAGTTCAGTTATAGCATGGCACCTGTCAGGGTTGCCCAGTTGCTCCATTGGTTTATGCCCTAATTCTTGAGACATTAGCAATTATTGTCAGGCAATCTTGTAATATTACTGGAATTACAGTGACAGGTGCCATGCTATTCAGAGTCAGAGTTTAATTATTTTTACATTTTCCATGCTGCTAATATTTGGGCAATATTGTACAATTATTCTACTTCATTGCCTATCTTGATACAGGTGGTAAATATTCAAGTAACAAGATTAATTGGGACAATCTAATTTACTTTCTTTGGAATCTGATTTATCAACAGGTCAATGAAAGTTGTTGGGTTTTGTAATTAATTGTACAGAATATATTAAATATTTTGGCTTATAGATTCCTAAAAGCATCTCAAAATATGTGGAAATTAGCATGTTAAATGTTAAAAAGAAGTTTCTAATGGACATTCATGGATGAATTAAAATTCCATTAAATTGGTGGGGTAAGATTAATGTTATTAAAATGAATATTACTTCCTGATTGATGCATATTTTAAGAGATGTACTGTTGTTAATTCCAAATAGTTATTTTATTCAGATCAATAGACTATTGAAGAAATTTATATGGGAAAATAGACTACTAAGAATTTTATCAGTTAAGCTGAGATTAGCTTTTGATGAAGGATTTTTAATTCACCAGACTTTCAAAAATATCGCTGGGCATTTATGTTATCATCTATATTTATGCAGAATGAGAATTTAACTGAATATCAACTTTTATAAGTTTTATTGGAAATTTATTATGTATTACTGTTAAGATCTTATAGAAGTGAATATGTGTAGCTCAGGATTGAACTGTGCAGCCCTGAGGTTCTCTGAGCTTGGTTGTTTTCTTGCAAACATTTTGTTACCCAGCTAGGTAATGTTTCCATTGGAAGCTTGGTATTCAGACAAGGCAGCCATCAACAGGCACATAGAGATAAACAACATCTACACACTATTCAAAAGAGACAATAGATAGGAAAACAAAAGACCAGAACATCTCCTCACCAGCAATCATCACCCAGATAAGTGGAGATTAACACCAAGATTACCACCAGACATACAATCAACAAAATCCCCACCCCCACCAACACTGGCAGGACATGCCACAGTATATAAACAGAGAGCAAACCCCATTCCATTCTAGCACTGAAGAAGTTACATAGCCAGGTAATGAAATGTTTGCAAGAAACAACCAAGCTCAGAGAATCCCAAAGACTCCACTGTTAAGATCTTGGCAATGATTTAGGTCAACACCAGACAGCAAAAAGGGTCTTTCATTTCCTAGTTTGCAAGCAGCTAGATATATTTGGGCCCTACCAGGATATAGGCTGGATTTTGATACTGAGGCTCATGAATATTTATTTTATGGAAGAATTCTGCTGTAAACATAAGAAATAAGACTTTCTATTAGAAAGTATAGGCAGACTCTGGAATAATTACTTTAAACAAATTACTGTAATGATTATTTTAAGGAATTTTAATAACTTTAGATATAATTTTCTTTGTTTAATACATAACAATAGCAATATAAACAATTTAAGGATGTTTTGATTGCTCAGTATGGACCAGATGTCTTAGCCACCCGAAGAGCCCAAGATGCTATCATTTTTGATGGAGCCTGTTTCTGAAATCAAATCAATTATGAACCTATATTAGAAATTTAAAAATATCTTTAAAGTTGAAATTACTGACATTTATGGCTTATGGAACAAACAATTGGAATAACCAATAATGGAACATCAATGGATGCAAGTCTTAAAAAATGTTAACAATGTTGCTTTGGCCTGAGGTTGAAATTAATTCTGAGTTCATTGGACCACCTCAAAGGCTATATCAGAAAGGATGGACTGTATGTTTTCTGTGTTAGCGATGTAAGGGTACGGCAATTATAAAATTTGGTTGTGTCTGTTTTGGTTTCTTTTTGGAATAATGTAACATATTTTGGTCTGCTGTGCTATTATAACTTAGCAGTTAATTAGATTATCTCTTGGGTGCATGTATTTTAGTTTTTAACATTTGTTTTTATTCATTTTAATGTGTTTTTATTGCAAATGAAGATAAATAAGCATGAGAGATGCCACAATGGGGCATCAGAAAGCAAACAAACCAGCCTAGAGTCCCCAAAGTCAAGTTCACCCCATTCTTGCGGCAGCGTCCTGATTCATGTATCTCTCCCTGCGGGCTGATGACATACTGAAAAGGAACAGCAGCAAAGCAGGAGCAGAAAACCAATCACAGCTATATCAAGGGGCACACTCACAAATCAAGACATCACCTTCTGGCAGGGATTCAGAACACGCGTAGTAGAGGCAGGAGTGGGTCCGGCAACAGGGACAGCCAATTTTACGCTCAGATTGTTTTCAGCTGACTCACAAATGGGTGGATAGTACTTTTATCCAGCAGTAAGAATGCTCCTTGGTCACACATTAAAGTTTAACTACATTTCTATGCCTAATCAGGATGATTAAGGAATGAAAGGGAGCAGCTGCTCAAGATAGCTGTATGTAGTATCCAAGGTGTGTTTGCAGCTATCCTGGATTCAGTGGACCATTGGCTGATGGATTTTCCTGGATGCTCCCTTCTGCTCTTCTTTGCATGCTAATCCCTCATCATTATTTCATTCCCTTACACTTCTCTGCAGAATAACTCCAACCACTGAAAGAGCCTTGAGGGGTCGGATGGGGGGCTGAAATACCTTTTATTAACTGCCACACTGAAAGGCTGTCCTCTAGAGAAGCTTGTGCTAGACAGCGGTAAGGGATGTCCTATTGATATGGATTTTACTAGAGGATACAGAGTTCCTGTAATTCAAGAGACGTCCACCCTGCCACCATATGCACGCCCCAATTGCTCAGTCTGAAGATGATACACAAGAACAGATACAACACTTGATCTGAGCCAAAAGGGCAAGAAGTGATATTTCCTTCTGTGACCTCTCAGCAATGAGAACAAGGAGCAAAGAATCACCACTCCACTATAACCTGGTGTTTGTTTCTCCAGGAACAAACTCCTCATCCTCATTCCAAACAAAATAGGCATAAAATGAATTGCTTGCACACCCTCCCCTGCATCTATGTCCTTATTTGAAGTTGCATACTGTATGTCAGTTAAACATATGTCAAAAAAAAAAAAATCTTATTCGGGACAATAGAAATGACATCAAGGCACTTTTCCCCTTGAAAAAAACTGAAACCCAGGACTTAGGAAACAGGATGAGGCAGATGTTCTTACCAATGGGGCGAGAGACTGTCCACAGAACCACAACATTTCACAGAAAATATTAGCCTGGCATTGTGGTTTCAGTTACCCCACAGCTGAGCTTGAAAGAAATCAGTTCAGCTTCTGAACACTGCCAATATCATAGGATCACTGAGGCCCAGAGCTTGTTTCAAAGTTTGAACTCAGTTTGCCTCTGGAAGCGACCTTGAAGAATCGTTCAGTAAGCTTCATATGTTCAGTTTAGCCTACAACTGGTGCAGTAAGCGGCAGCGTTTAACTATGCCAAACTGAAACAAGGAGATTGGGTGAATCCTGATTGTACTGTATTTGTAGCTCTGTCACCCAGATCTATTCTCTCTCTATCTGTCTAACCAAAGTTCAAGCTGTGCTATTAGAACTGAAAGTGGCTCCCCAGCTTCATTCCTGACCCACAGAGAAAATACAAGTAATCCTCGCTTACTGACCGCAACTGGGACCAGCAACTCCATCGTTAAGCGATGCAGTCATTAAGTGAAATGTCACATGACTGTGCCAGACTTAGGACATCAGTTCCGCTGCAGTCATTAACCAAATCACCGCAGGTTGTTAAGCATAACATCACGTGACTGTGACTTGTGACTTCATGCTGGCTTCTCCATAGACTTTGCTTCTCGGAAGCCAGCTGTGAAGCTTGCAAAAAATCATGGACCATGGGATACTGCAATCGTCATAAATCTGCACTGATTACAAAACACCCAAATTGCAATATGTGACCATGGGGATGCTGCAATGGCTGCAAGTTCAAGGACCAGCTGTAAGCCTACTTTTTCAGTGCTATCGTAACTTCAAACAGTCATTGAACGAGGCAGTCAGTAAGTGAGGACTACTTGTATGGTACAATTGCCAATTATAGCATTTTGTAATTGGTTTTATAATTGACCAAAAACAAGAAGTACATATTGCAAGCAGATCTTTACTTTGAAAAAAAAAAGCTTATGTCTGTCCTCTTAGTCTTTACAGCATAAGTGGCCAGATATTAAGTTATGAGTTGGCTTTGCTCCAGTGGTACAAAATGGGTAAATTTCTTGCCACTATGTTGATTATATAGGCCTATTATTATTTAGTCATTGGAGTTATAGCCTATTTTACTACCAAAGAATATCATTTGGCAAATAATAAAAAATAAAATCTAGAATACAAAATGAACAAATTAATATTACATATAGTTAAAATAATTAAATAATAATTACAGATCACATTTAATCACTTCCTAATTATTTAATGACACCCATTTATCCCTTCCATCTTTGAAGACTTCAATTACTTCAAAAAGCAGAACTGGAATAAGAGTTTGTCATAAAGAAAAGTGATTGTCTGAACATGCATAGAATGTCTCACCACTAAGAACTAATTTTACTTATCCTTACATACTTAGGGCAATAAACAGTATTTTTGTTTGGATTCCTATAAAATTTCAGTCTTTCTTAGCATTCTGTTGTTTAGAAATGATGCATTGTACAAATTATTTTTTAAACAGCATTCTGGAATGTTCCCAGTTATTTTTAGGTATTTTAAAAATATGAAATCTATCTTCCTAATCTGATGCCCTCAAGAAGCTGGAATACCATTCCCATTATCCTAGTATGATTTAGCTGATATAACTAATAATAGTACCAACTGTTTCTAAGTGGCTTAGCTCACACAGCATAACCATAATGTGATTTGCTTGGTTTTGCCTTAATATATTAGGCAAATCCACCACTGCAGTTTGTTAACCATGTCTGAACCTAGAAAGTCATAAGTTATTTAACATACAATGATGACTGCATTGTGGACCTAAACTATATGGTTTCATGCAAACGTTTCAGCACCCTGGTCAAGTTCTATGTGTCACTAACTTCCTAAGTGAACAGAAGGTGACACAACCTCAACACTGTACAAAATTAAACACAGCATCTTTCTACCAATTTGAACACATGCCATTTATGTGCAGTTCTTTATAGCTTTAAAATATGAAAACAGTGAATATGGGAGGTGCAAAGTTTGGACACTTTGTAATATCACCTTTGGCAGAATAAAAGTTTCCAAATGTTTCCTATAGCCAGCTACACGTCTCTCTATTCTTTATTTTTGCAAATGTTTTTTTCCTTGCAGAACTATTCAGACATATTTTAGATCTCCTTGCATATACTGCATGTTTGAGATGTCTCTACAGTTATTCAAAATTATTCAAATATGGGGACTGTGAAGGCTTTTCCAAAACCTTTACTTTTGTTTTCTGTGAATGATTTGTAGTTGATTTGTAACTAAGCTTCATATTGTTACCTTTCTGAAATAACCAATCTCTCTTCAGTTTCAGTGCCTTCACTGAACTGTGGGACGTTAACTTTCAGGATACGTTGATATTTAGGGAACCTGCTCTTCCTTCCACTTGCCCAGTATTTCCTACGCCAATGAGTATGTCTCAGTCCCAAAACATAACAGGGCCAGCCCCATGCTTAATGGTTGACAAAGTGCTCTTTTCTTCAAATGTTCCACACATTGTTCTTCAAATGTATCTTATGTAGTTCTAGCCAAACAGCTCAATTTTTGTTTCATCAGTCCAAAGCATTTTATTCCAAAATTTTCACTGAAACATTCTTCTTTTGTGCATATTATATAATAACTTTTGTGGTGAGCAAAAAGATGTCCTTCTGACAACTGTCCCATACAGATCATTGTTGCATTAACAGCACTGTATTGTGGACCTACAGACAACTAGTCTGTTGCCAGCTAAACTTTTCAGCAGGTTATTCACTGTGGGCTTTCTCTGACCACCTTTCAAGTAGTTCTAGCAGAGATTTTCCTTGGTTTTCCAGATCTAGCCTGGACCTCCACAGTTCCATGTAACTTTCCTCTCACAATGTTTCTCACAGCTGAAATTGCTAGCTAGGGGTGTTTAAAGATTCCTTTATAGCCTTCTCCTACTTTGTAAGACAGAATTCTCTTCATTTTCAAATACTCAGACAGCTGTTTTAGAAGAGTCAAGGTCTGTTGAAAATAAACAGAACGTCACAGCTTGAGAGATTTGAAGGTTCAGAGTATTTATATACCCAGTGGAATTGTCTTCACTGTAGACAATTGACTAACTGTAGACTTAATTAGAGTTTAGTCTTAATCACCTTTAGGGGCCTTATTAACCACTGTACTGTAAAACATGTAGCACCGAATCAACTGAAAGGGTGTCTGCATTTCTGCACCTGTCATAGTCACAGTGTTCTTATTGTGAATCTATAAACAACCACACATAAATTGTAAGACTGTGTTCAAATTTGCAGCAAGGTGGTGAGTTTAACCTTGTACCATGTAAGAGTTGAGATAGCATCTGTTCATTTGGGAATTTATCAAAGTTTACAATCTGAACAGGGGTGCCTCAAATTTTGCACACAACTGGAACTAAACAGATTTATGACTTTATTGATTCCCTGCCTTTCTACCAAATAATGGTGCTCAAGGCAGCTAATAGTACAAAGAACAAAATGGTACACACACACACAAATTAGAGACTAGGTGAACAACAGGGCCATTTTACCTGTTCTTAAAACCCTACCTAAAACAAACTTTGTATTGTTGTTGTTTACTCACAGAAGGATAACAGAGAGTAATTTAGTTTAATCTCTTTTCATAGGGACTGCCCTAGCCTGGGAGCAAACATTGAGCAAGTGCTATCTTTACCTTACAAGTAAGGAGGAGAGACAACTAGAAGTTGCTGTACTCTGTAGCTTTCAGCAGTCCCAGCCAGGTTGGCCAACAGCTAAGAGTTACAGTTCAGCAGCATCTGGGGGGCCACAACCCCCTCAATTTTCATACATCCTATTATATTACCTCACAAAAGATCTTTCCTTCCTTCCTTGGCAACATACGCTTCACATGCAGAAGAACTTACAAAACCTCCCGTATGGGAAACAGCTCTTTATATAATTACACTTCTATAATAGTAAAGTGATACAATCTGCATAATTAAACCTGAAAGAGTACTTTTCAGTGATCAGGAGAATCAGCCACAACACCTAACTCTTTGATTAAACAGAACCAGTCAGCATTTTCCTTCCCCAGCTCCAGATTTTCAAGATTACATTATGCGAACGTTTGTGAGATTTGCTCACAAATGAGCATGGCCCCTGCATCAAGGGTGAGCAGGTGTTCTGTGACCAAGGGACAGAGTTATCTTGTCTGTTTATTTGTTTGTTTGTCCAGTCTGGGAGGTCCACAGGAGGTGTGACAGTGAGGGGATGGCATCACTAGTAAGGAAGGAATCTAAATGATTTGCTCCTTATTTTTCCATTTCTGGAGAGCCTGAGATGGAAACAAAACAGTTATTCAGCTTGCCAGAAGCTTATTGCTCCCTTTTTAGTGTTGTTGTTGTGATCTGAAGTGACAAACAACACCACTGAAAATCAACCATTTGTTTCCATGTCCATATGGTTCTGGCCCCACAAAAATGGGGCTGGGAGTTGCTTCCCTTGCCCTGCATGAATAAGATGCCAGATCACTCTAATGAGAAGAATCCGTCACCCTCACATCTGAGATACGTACCTGTATCTTGCCAGCTGGAGAGAGATCAAGCCATTGTTCCATTACATGCTGTAAGTTCACATCCACAAGAGGCAGACACACCTCACCCATTATGTCATGTTTGGAAAAGCGGTTGAAATCATACACTTGCATGACCAGTATGGCCTCAGTTACCTCTGCCTGGGAGACCTAGAGAGGAGGAAAAGAGGGAATGGCAATTTGACCTCTACCACTTCCCAATGGATGAAATCCTATGTCTTTCTGAAACTACAGGGACCTGATGAAGCAGTTTATCTGTGTGATATGGGAAAATCATCCTGCAATGTAAGAATGGTCTCAAAAGGTTGTGTCAAAGACCCATCTTGCCCAACACTGGGTCTCCAACAATGTATGGAGCATAGTTTTGTACGTGTGCATATGTATGCCTTCGAATCATTCTTGATTCCTGGAGACTGCCTGAACAATCCATGCAGTGTTCTTGGCAAGCTTTTTCGGAAGTGGTTTGCCACTTCCCAGGACTGAGAAATAATGACTTGGTCCAAGGTCACCCAGATGACTTTGTGCCTAGGGCAGGCCTAGAACTCAGTCTTCTAGTTTTTAGCCCAGTGCCTTTAACCAGTACACCAAACTGGCTCTCATGGAGCATAGTAGCAGTAGTATAGTAGTAGTAGCTATATCTGAAACTCAGATGCTTCTGAATCAGGGGACTTCAGTTTCAACTATTCTGATTAACAGCCATTGATAAGCCTATCAGCCAAGAATTTGCCTAATAATATTCAATGCCATTTAAAACGAATGACGATGAATGCCTCTAGTAATAATGTATCCTCCAAGTTTACTCTGCTGCCTTGATAATTTTAGTCTTTTTCTCTGGATTTACAAAAGAAGGTTTCTAAAACCTTGAAAGGAGTATTTGAGATGGGAGAAAGAAAGTCCACATGGAGATTCAGTCCTATGATAGCAACTCGATCAACTAAAGATTATGATTGTTAGAAGCAAAAGAAATGAATTTAAAGTTGACTTGTTTGATCAGGATTAAAATATGGAATATTTTTTATAAAATTCTGGAAACCCTTTTTGGAACATTTGGACAGAAACAACAATTTTTGGATCTGTGAATAGGAAAAGGGGAACCATGTATGTACAGTAATCTCATAGGAGGTGGGGAACTATTAATTTGCCTATACTTGTTGCAAGGAAGATCGGGAGTCACTTCTTTAAATACTTTTTTTTCTTATGTCTCTTCTCTTCTCTTCTCTTCTCTTCTCTTCTCTTCTCTTCTCTTCTCTTCTCTTCTCTTCTCTTCTCTTCTCTTCTCTTCTCTTTTCTTTTCTTTTTTTCTTTTCCTTTTTGCACTTTGTATTCATTTTTTCTATACTTTTCTCTTTTTTGCTGATTTCAGTTTGTATTACCTTTTAACATTGTAAAACTCTTTAATAAAAAGTATTAAAAAAAAAGATAGTGTCTTTCTATATTGCCAATTCTATCAAATGTTTTTTGACCTGGGACAATATTGTCATTATTGTTGTTGTTGTTGTTATTTGCAGCCTTCAAGGTGGATAATGATCCCTATAATTTCAAAATGTAGGAATTATACATCAGTACAAAAGTCCCATGCCACATGTTTATTGACACAAGTTCATTTACCTACGTGCAAGGAAGCCCCAGGACCTTGTTCTCTCCAACTGCCTTGTTCTGCTCTTTTAATGCATCCTCCCATGCCTAGCGTAGATTGCCCTTTATGTTAGTGGTTGTAACCACTTACTTCATAGCTATTTAAAACCTCAAATCCTGTAGCATTTAGCCAAGCCTGGATCCAGCCTGATCCAGAGAGATCCAGAGTTCCCTCGAGGACCAGATACTCTGAGAATCCTTTATTAGAAGATGTGATGGCCAAACATCAGAAGGCTATTAGAGCAGCTGAAAATCTCAGCTTTTTTTACCTTCCCGTTCCTTATATTCCTTACCATCTACCTTCCTTATCATTATTCCTCATCATTCCCAGGAGCCAACTTCTGTTTGCCTTTCTAATGTACCCGAGACCATTCCTTTAGCTTGTCTTTCCTACAGAACAATCACTTAATCCGCTTCATCAAAAAAATTATCTTCAGTCTGGAGTATTCAGGTGGGGTCCGCAGTATTTTTGTATGTTTATTGTTTATTTATTTATTGTTAGCTACCTAGAACCTCTGAGAATGGGCAGCATACAAATATAGTAAGGAAGGAAGTAAATAAATAACTGTTGGACTGTAAGAACACACTGGAGTGGTATGAGTTCAGCTGCTTATTAAATGACATTCAAATATATATTTCTAATAGCTTTGCATTTTTCATGCAGTATATACTTTTTTATTTATTTATTAAATTTAGAGGACACCCAACTCCAGATGACTCTGGGTAGCTTAAAATTTAAAAAGTAAGGTGGGGGGGACAGAAAACAGAAAAAAAAAGTATCATGCGTGTCCAGAAAAAAAAATACAATATAACAAAAAACAACTAACAGGGGTTCTACTCCTTCTGTATACCCAGGCCTGGGAGAACAGCCAGGTCTTCAAAGATTTTCAGAACTTCATCAGGGTGGGAGCTGCATGGATCTTGGGGGGCGGGGGATGGGAAATGGTGTTGAGGCAGGTGCCACAACAAAGAAGGTGTGTTTCTTAGTTCCTGGTAGATGACAGTATTTAATCAAAGGGACCCAGAGCACACCCACTCTGCCTGATGGGCAGAAACTATCAGAGATAGACCTCAAAGAACCAGACCCTATGCCATGAAGGGTTTTATAGGTAATAACCAGCACCTTGATCTGAATCCATAATTTGATTTTTTTTTTTTTAATCCTAAACACATGCTGTAGAAGTCTCCAAGTGATTTCAATGGAGGACAGGGTTTGTAAACTCAATGTGGCAATTCATTTATCGCTAACCTGGCTGTAATCTCAGTGAAGTCAATTCAACTAACAAAGCCCATGGAATAACATTGAAAATTTTAATAAAGATTGTCAATGAATATTTTTGCAAACTTCTAAGTTAAATGTTAACAATACCAAACTGAACTGAAACAGATCAATGAACTGAAGAGGGCCTTGCTTCCTACCTGAAAAACGAAGCTCTCATTGAAAACAGGATTGAGCGTCTTACGATGAACCTTTGTTTCATACTTCTTCCTTATGTCAGATGTCAGGAAGACAATCACGTAGGGATCAGAGGTACCTCCACTGTCCATGGCCTTTAGATCTGCTGCCTGTTTCACTCCAACCTTCAACTTAAAGAGAATCAATTCAAAAATATTAAACTCTTGAAATGGGCAATATGTATCAAATTCAGATAGTTTGAAAATCTGTAGAAGTGGGCTAGAAATGGAATAGGAAAGCAAACCAAAATGGAAAAGTATCTGGCTGAAGTTTGGCTCTAGGGAACAGTTGGGTTTGTTGCTGCTATATTGGTCTCCCTGCTGCATGACAACATCCTTGACTGAACTGATAGATTCCACCACTGGGTTGGCAGTTGAGAAATTTTAATTTGCCCCAGATGGCATTAGGTCGACTGGTCACCTAATTCACGGACTTGACTTAAGTCATTTAGGGTCCAAAACATGCTGGGTTGCATGTTAGATCTGTGTTTTGTCTCAAGCAATTGTGATAGGATCTGTTAGTGGAAGACTTTACCACCAGTCCTTTGCCATGATCTGATCACTCTCTGACTGCTTTCCAGCTTGCAGGTGTTGCTGGAACATCACAGGGAGGGAAGACCTATTTAGCAACCACAGCCATCTAATGAACCCAGGTGGGTTTCAGTGGAAGGTTGGAGTTCTCCCTGAGGATCTGGTGGACAGTTCAACTGAAGCCTTAGTCACTGCCTCAGTTGGGTGTGTGATGAGTGTCACCCAGTTGCCCCCTTCAAAGTGACTTCTTCCTTGCTGGGGAGGGATGAGCTAAAGGACCATTTATAGGGCTACTATGAAGAATATTCTATGCATCTGGAAGATAAAGCCGGGATAAGTCAGGCTGAGTGTCTGAAGCAGTCTTTCTTGGTTAGCTGAGATGTGTTTGAACCTGATACTCTTGACGAAATAGAAAGGATCCTTGGGATTATTAACCCATGCACCTGTTTATTAGAACCATGCCTCTCCTGTCTGGTAAAAGCTGCCCAGGAGATGAGGTGTAGTTGGGTCCTTGAGGTAGTGTCAGCTTTGTTGAGGGCAGGGGTGGTTCTGCCTGCCTTAAAGGAAGTGGTGGTACTGTATGCCCCCTCCTTAAGAAGCCATTGCTGGACCCGATGGTCCTGGACAAGTTTTGTTGTCCTTGGTTGTTGGGCAGATGATCACGTTATAGCTATGGGGGCAGGGTCTCTCTGGACTCATAGCTCTTCTTCAAGGAACAGATGGTAGCTGTGACCAGGAAGGCCTTTGCATAATCTTGTGTGCCATTTGTGCCCATTTCTGAACTAGGAGCCCCTCCAGTCTTTTATGCTTTGGTTGTCTCACAAGAGGATGATTGCATTGAGCTCTATATAGGGTTGCCCTTGAAGATGGAAGTTGCAGCTGGTCTAGAATGCAGCAGCATGGGCAGTAATGGGCATGCCACATCATGTCCATGTAGCCCCTCTGCTTCATGAACTGTACCTGTTACCAGTAGGTTTATGAGTTTAAGTCAAGGTGCTGGTTACCACCTATAAAGGCCTTTATGCCATAGGGACCAGCTGTCTGACTCTTGTAGTGTCTGCCTATCCTTGGCGTGCTTTGGATCCCAGTTATTAAATTGTGTCATCTTATGGGACTCAGGAAGCAGATCTTCATTGTTGCAGTACCTGCCCTCTCAAAAAGCATCTCCCCAGAGATCCATATGGGTCCTATCCTGACCTAATTTAAATAAGCCCTTAAAACCTGGTTCTTCCCCCAAGACTAGGGTAAGCGGCAGGTCCCTTGTGGCAATGTTTCATGCTTAATGGGTATGTTTGTTTTGCTCTTCTTGGACATTCATCACTGTTTTTCTGATTTGTATTGTTTTAAGCTGCTTTTAATAGAGAACACTGCCTAAAAGGGTTATGGGGTTAGGCAACCTTACAGGCTGGAGAAAGAGAGAGAGAGAGGCAGACAGACAGACAGACAAGCTCTGTTGGAGTAGTAATGAATGAGAAGAACCCAGAAGCTCTGCAGGTTATCAGCATTTGCCACTAGGACAACAGCTTTTCTAAAATTTGCCATAGTTGGATAAGAATAATCTTTGTGGAGTAAGGGAAGGCATACAAAGCTGCCTACATGAAAATGAAACACGTGAAATGCAGGAAGGAACAGAAGCATTGCTATTTAATACCACTTTGTAATAAAAGAGGAATGCAGATATGTCACCCTGGGATTTGTGAAACATACCTCCTGGCTACGGAAGTCATACTCTAGAGAATATTGCAACCGTCCTCGTTTCTCATCTTCCAGTCCACATTCAATGTCTTCCATATCAGGCTGGACCTATGTCAAAATATTGGCATCCTTTTTTTTAGAGTTTGTTCAATAAATAATTTGTTAATAGTATAAACCAAAGGATGCTACTGAGAAGCAAGCCCCCTTGAGTTCAGTTGGCCTTAATCTTAGACAATGCACAGGAATGTAGTGTCTGTCTGTCTGTCTGTCTGTCTGTCTGTCTGTCTGTCTGTCTGTCTGTCTGTCTGTCTATCTATCTATCTATCTATCTATCTATCTATCTATCTATCTATCTATCTATCTATCTATCTGATATACAGGGTGTACCAAAAGTCAGGCCCCATAAGCCAATCACAATTTTTTTTTGTCTGAGAAAACATGACTGTACTTCAGAATGTTCAAAGGTCACGTGTCAAATAAATAAGGAAGTGGTTAGAAAGAAATCACAACCAATTCAACAGTCAATGATAAATGAATATAATAAATTGTTTATGGGGCCTGACTTTGTCTATGGGACCTGATTTTTGGTATACCCTATATAAGCTGTCTGTCAGGCCTAGCCCAAGGAACTCCAAGAGACCATGCAAATTCAGTCCAGCTATGTTTATTAGCTACAACCTCTAGCAAGAATCTTCCCAGACTAAACCCCAGTTCCCAAAGTCCTCCAGCCACAACAGTGTGAATTCCTCAGGGAGGTGTCAGTCTCATCCTTTTGTTCCTCCCACGTGGTTCCGGTGAGCTAAGAAAATGCTTATCTCCCTGAGCTTGGCCTTCATAATTCCATTCCATTATACGTCTTACATTCAGGAACTCAGTGTGTTCCCTCCGCCTATTTTTCCCCATAACGACAACCCTCTGATGTTTATTGTATTATATTCAATTCTTGAAGGCACAAAACAAATTCAAAATCCATCAAGTCATATCAGTGGCAATGAAAAATTGTACTTCAAAAGTTTGATACCAGGTAGTCCTCACTTAACAACAGTAATTGGGACTGAAATTTCCATCACTAAGTGATGTGGTCATAAAGTGTGATGTCATGTGACCACGCCACTTAGCAATGGCAGTTTTGGAAGTCCCCAGTTACTGTTGTTAAGCGAATCACCACAGGTCATTAAGCAAGGATCGCATGTGACCACGACCACGACTTCTGACTTCCTGCTGGCTTCCCCATTGACTTTGCTTGTGGGAAGCTGGCAGGGAAGGTTGTAAATTGCGATCATGTGACCGCAGGATATTGCAGAGGTCAGAAATCTGGGCCAGTTGCTGAGCGCCAGGATTGCAATCACATGACCACAGGGGTGCTGCATCAACCAGAACTTTGAGGACCGGTTGTAAGTACCACTTGTTCAGCAGCATTGCAAGTTCGAATGGTCACTGAACGAGTGGTTGTTAACCAAGGACCACCTGTACTAAGAAATAGCTATTTGGAGCCAAGTAGTGAAAATTAGACCTGTGCATGACTTCATCAGTGATTTATCAAAGATACTGATATACTCCAAAAGTGAGCTTCTCTGTTATATCAACTGTTCCCAATAACTGTTCCCATCCACCCAGGTGGTCAAAAAAGTCAAGATGGCAGACATGAATGCACAATTGAAGCCCTGCCCACTTCTTAATGTGTGTCATGACTTTGATTATACAGTCATGGCCACCATTTTGATATTTTTTTTTACCCCCTGTTGCTACTTCTGGCTACCAAGGGGTTTTTAATTTCTTAGTTTCCCAGATTAAACTGAACAGTTGCAGAACAGCTGGGGTAACAGCAGGTTTCTTCTGCCTCCAAATAGCTTTATTTTGGTGAACAGTTCATTCTGAGTCACTATGTGAAATGAGCGGCTATACAAATATGATCAATCAGTCAATCAATTCCTCAAGAACAGATGACTGTATTCAAGGGGGATCCAGGAACAACCAAATGTATATAGTTTAAGGGTTATCAGAGTTGAAGATCAATGCATTTGGAAGGCAGCAGAGTTGAGGAAGGCTGGTCTACAACTTGGCTCAGTCCTCGTGACTACAACTATCTCAAATAATGGGCTCAAGTAATTCTGTTTTCCTGGACTTGCCAACAGATTAGGATAGAAGAAACAGTTGACATTCAATCAACTTAACTACCAGTCTTAACCCCTGCTGAGATCCATCACATTTTCCTATTCCCCTGCTATGTACTTGTCCTTCAAGCCTCGGAGCCAGGCTGTCTTGTAACTGAGAACTCCCTGCAAGTTCCCCAGGGGGTAAAGTCCTCTTGAAGTTTGAACTTAAAAATCAAAATGCTATCCCATCACAAGAGTCAAGAGAACCTACCAAGCTGGCTGTGGTGGAGGAGCCATTAATGGTTGCTAAATTGAGTTTCTCCTTCTTCTTGCGTTTCTTCCTGCAGCAGCAGCACTTGATGATACATATAAGGAAAAGTAGCAGGACTAGGCCCGCTGCCACAGCAATTGCTATGAGAGCCCATCTGGGTACTGTTCCAGCAGCAGGAGGCAAGAAAGAGGAAAGAAATCATATAATGGAAATCAGGAAATCCTTTCTGGCCAGTGATAAAGTCTTGGAGATTCTAGTATGACTTCCAAATGGAGGCAATTCATAATAATTATCTACAAAACAGGGAAGCTGCTATGTCAAGGGTTAAGAATTTACAATAGATCACACACAAACTGGCACCCTCTAAAGAGGTTAGACTACCCTTTCCATTATCCTCAGCCAGGATGCCTATTGACTGTCATGGTTCACCATGACAGGAATTAGACTCTAGCACATCTGGAAAGACACAAACAGTGGAAATTATATTTTAACTGTTATAATCACTATGCCAAGATGGTATAGTAAATTATTGGGTCAGTTCCCTTCATTTTCTTAAAAGAAAGCTTTTGTGTGTATGTGTATCTTGGCAAACTAAGCAATGCTCTGGACATCTTATCCTGGTGTCTGGAGGCTGTGAGAGTCTGGATGGGGAACAGCAGGCTTTAACTGAACCCTGGCAAGACTGAGTGGCTCTGGGTTTTGGGGCCTTCTGGTGCTGGGGCTGTGCCATCTTTCGTGCTGGATAGGGTTGCATTGCCACAAACAGACCCTGTGAGCAATCTGGGGGTCCTCTTGGACTCATGACCCCTGCTCAATGAGCAGGTGGCAGTTGTGGCTAGGAGGGCCTTTGCACAACCTTGTATTGTACACTAGTTGTGCCCATTCCTGGATCGAGGGGCCTTATTCACGGTCACTCATGCCCTGGTCACCTCCCAGTTGGACTACTGTAATGCGCTGTACATGGGGCTGCCCTTGAAGAGTATCCAGAAACTTCAGCTGGTGCAGAATGCAGCAGCACAAGCAGTTATGTGCATTTCTAATAGAACACATGTTACACCTCTGCTTCGCAAGCCACATTGGTTACCAGTTTGTTTCTGGGTCCAATTCAAGGTGCTGGTGTTGACCTTTAAAGCCCTACATGGCATGGGACCAGGTTATTTGAGGGACTGCCTCTCCCTAATTGCATCTGCCCGTCCCACCAGATCCAGCAGAGAGGGCATGTTACAGGTTCTGTTGCCTAGGGAGCTACATTTGGCAGGCCCTAGGCAGCAGGCCTTTTATGCTGTGGCACCCATATTGTGGAATATTCTCCCCCCTGACTGGCTCCCTCACTTTTGATCTTCCGAAGGACCTGGTTGTGCCATCAGGCCTGGGGAGCCCAGGGGACCAGTGAAGTAGTGAGGTGGCTCTGTTATTACTAACATCACTTTTCCTATTATTTCTTTTGTTCTAGTTTTGTTTTTACAGTTTTAATGTTTTTTAATAATAATATGATGACTGTTTTTAGGTATTTATTAATTGTTTTAGTCTTGTTGTACGCTGCCCAGAGTCACTTGTTATGTGAGATGGGCAGCTATATAAATTGGCCAAATAAATAAATGAATAAATTGTTCCTTCATCTTATCTTGCCGAAGTCAATTAGCAAAAAGTTGAAAAGGAAATGCATAAACACGTTGGTAGTAATAGCTTATTGATGCATGACATCTATTTGGTAGGGGTAACCTTTCCTCATTGCATGCATTATTCTTAATACCTCTGAAGAATGAAGAAAAAGGGCAGAATTCTGTTGACAGAAAAGAATAAACAAGGAGGATCACAGAAGTCAAAGAATGTGCTGAATGTGCTTGGACACATTGACCCACGATGGACTGATATGGTGGAACTGCACTGAATGTTCTTACTTTCATATACATTAATGAAGCATTTTTGTCCTTTAGCACCTAAAAAGGGAGGAAACAAATGCTTTCTCTCACTTACTGTGTCAAAAAAAAGAGGCCTGGCAGGCTGTCCCAGCAATCCTATTGTTTCAGAATGGAGAATTTGACTTCAATCCAGGAGTACTTTTGAAGACTGCTTTTATAACCTTGGCAAAGTTGCCAGGCATTATATGTTGCCATGAGAATTAAATGGCTATTTCTCCTTGATAAGAATGGAATAATTGTCTAGAATAAACAATTTTGTAGAATATTGGGAAAGTACAAAGAAGACTTCTATTCTCTTGCTAAAAGTGATCTGATCAATGTGGGTTTCCAAATGAGGTTTTCTTTATCAAACTTATGACTGCCTATTTTCATACATCATATCAAGTTGTAGTTTGATTAACCATGGCTTGTGTTACATTGAATGAACCACATCTGACTGGGTGCACCCAGCACCCTAAACCACAAATAAGCATAACTCTATTATGGCTTAATGTAAAGTGTGGACAACCATCTTTTTCCTCTCTACACAAATCTCAAGTACTTACTATCAAATATAGATCTGATGTAGGAGCAGTGGCCTTCCAGGTTTACTAGAGTTGTTTAGCAGTGTCTACATCACCAGCTATGCTCTACTTTTGTATTTACAAACAAATGTGAAAATTTAAAATTGAGGGTGCCTTTTTCTCTAACCCTAGAAGAAGCTGGAAAGGCCCACAGGGACAATAGCTGCAGACATCTCAGTTGCAAAGCATAAATGCTTTGAAGGATAAACGTAAAAATTAGCTGCTGTTTTAGAGGGGAGTACTGGTGAATTTTACCATTGTTTGTAACACCTAAACTAAGTTCTCCCTCCTTTTTTTTTTCCTCCCCATTCAGTTCCCTTCCTCTCGTTTCCATCCAGTTTTTCCACCCCTTCTTTCCCATCCCAGGGCAGCTATACTTTCCCTTTAACCTAGCCCCCTCCTTCCTCCCCCCTTCTGCTTTGTGGCTGTTTCTGCTGGAAAGAAGGAAGGGAATACCTGCATGTCCTTGTATGTCTGAGCAGCTTGTATACATGAGAAAGAATGTCTGGTATGTCCAGCTCTGGGAGGAAGGATTAATTTTATAAATGGAGTATGTATATTTTAGGCAATTTTAATCAATTTGACGGGGAGGATGTTATTTCTGGCCTTTCTTTTTCTGGAATGTGGTTTTTAGTGGATATATATATATACACAGAGATACATATTCTGCACCTATTTATTGGCTGTGGTGCCGGTAGTAGGGAAATTTCTAGGATTAGTTTCAAGCAATGGTGGCAGCTGTGAAGTCAACAAGGTAAAGAAGCTAGGCATGTAGTTATACTTAACATTATACATACACACACTGTTTCTTGGGGATCTTAAATTCATGGTCATCTTTCTTTTGAGTAAATATATTAACAATAAGTCTCCAATGACTTTTTGCAAAAGAAATCCAACTTGGGTATGAAGTGGCCCCTGGAGATTCTCAGCTGAGCTAAGCATAATAAGTTCATTGAATGAATGGGTTCATTCCCTCAACCCTTGAATTGACTCACATGGAATTTTGTTGATAAGGCTTTCAATGAAGTTGGGTTGGGCAGTGGTTAGCACAGTGCTTGTTGTAATGTTACTGGAGCTAATGGGAGCAGCAGTGATGCCAGATGATGCACTGGTAGCCATGGCCCAGGAAAGGTGAGCTGGAAAAAGAAATAACAGAATTATTTACAAGAGGCTGATGATGTTCCAACATCACTAAATAGATGACCATCACCTTTCATACCAATTGAATTTAAATCACATCTCAGTATCTATTTTCTGCATTAGGACTAGCCTCTCAAACTCTAAACTAATAAGAGGCAGTGGCTCCTCTGAGCATCCAGAATACAATTCATGATATTATTAGGATCATCCCTTGACAGAAGAATGCTGTCTTCTGTTGAGGCACTTCTCTAACCAAACATATGCATTTCTCTCAACTGACAGCCCTTCTAGCCCAGCATTGGCTTCGCTGTCAGTCAGCCTCTCTTCAAGTCTTTAAATGGGAGATTTTTCAGCCCTAGCTGGGAATGCCAGGACTGAATTGGGATCCCTTGCATGCAGAACAGGTGTTCTACCATTGAAAAGGGAGTGCTCCCAAATCTGGAAAAGCACTTATGTATGTATATGCATGTGTGCAGAGCTGAATACTTTTCTAATAAATGCTTATTCTTGTGAAATTGGCTGAACCAAATGCACAAGGAATGGTAAAATTTGTGGGTTTTGCCTCAAAGATCCAACGTGCCTCCTTCTGGCAGTGCTCCTACTGTCAAGGTTAACACTTTTGGAATCAAAAATTGCAGACATGAAGATTAAACTCTCCCTGGGAATCCAAGGGCCACACAAGATCAGGGTGGTAGATGCATCACTGATTTACCTTGGCTCCTATCCAGCATCCACTTGTGCTGAGTATTAACATGCCTGCATTTAAGCAAGCAACAGCGCTGGAAATGGCAAGTCTTCCTTCCCTGGCTACATAAGAATGATTTTTATCAGAGCATTCCTTAACAAGAAAGCCCAGCTTTCTTTCCAGGAGATAAAGTTGTAAAATATTTATTAAAACAGATTGTGAGTACTGCATAAACATCCTTCACTAATTAATACCATTAACTCTTTGAGTTATTTTAATTGCTACACTATATTGAATAGAAGACGCAAAGAGTCAGGTCCCTCTCCTCTGAGCCCCACCCACAATGCCAGAAGGCCTTCTTCTGTAGGCCCAGGGATCCTGTACTTCATGGGTGACCATGGAAGATGGCCTAGAAATTGCAGTTAGCCAAGAACATGGCAGCTCTAGCATGTATCTGTTTGTGTGTGGAGCCTCTCCTACAACTAAATAGGGTCACTGGTTACCAACTGACTCCCAAGCCCAATTTAAGGTATTTTCAATGATATATAAAACCACTATACAGTATAGGGCCAATAACTTATAAGGCTACTCCATAAGAGAGTAATAACATGCCCTGCACTCCTAGATCATCAATGCTTAATTAGGCCTTTTCTGTGCTGTGAAACAAACCACCCAAGACTGTTCATATTTTAGTTTTTAATGCTGTGTTTTACTGGTTTGTTTTTAGTATTTCATCTTTCTTATTATTAATGGGATTCTAATGCTTTTATTGTCTTTTTATAAGCTGCCCACAGTGAGTGAGTGTTTGTTTAAAACATTTATATGGCCAACCAATCAACCAAGATTATTCTGGGTGACTTACAAACAATTCAGTAAAACCTAATGAAAAGAATACAAAGCAAAAACAAAACAAAAAGACAATTAAATGGCAATCCAAATAGAAGTAACACCATTATCCAACTGGGGCTCTAACGCATCACAACCCAAATGCCTTTCTAAAGGCCAGCAGGGTTGAGCATTACATTAAGTCAGAAAAGGCCGCCACTGGAAGGTGTGCATCCTCGATCCTGCAAGATGGCATTGTTTTAATGAAGGTACCCAGTGTAGGCTCTCCCTGTCAGAGTGTGTGAGGTGGGCAGATATACTGGGGGATAAGACAGTCCCCAAAATAACCTGGTTCTATGCCATGTGATAATCAGCACTATGAATTGCACGCAGAAGCCAGTTGGGAGCCAATATACCTTGCAGAGTATTGGTGTCAATACATAGTGAGAAGGATCCAGGAGTTTCCTGCACCACTGCATTCTGCACCAGTTATAGCTTCCAGATGGTGTTCAAGGGTAGCTCCATGAATAGCACATTGAAATAATTCAAACAGGAGGTGACTAAGGCATGAGTGAATGGCACACAAGACAAAGTTGTACAAAGGCCCCTGGTCACAACTGCCGTCTACTCCTCAGGCAGGAGCTGTGAGTCCAGGAGGATCCCCAAATTGCAGACTGAGTCCAAGCAGGGCAATGAAACCCTACTCGGAGTTAAGGATGGAAACTCTCCAGCTCCAGGACCTACTGCCGTTCAGTCTTGGCAGGGTTAAGCTGAAGCCTGTTCTTCCTCATCCCGGCCACTGAGCCTCCAGGCACTGGGGCAGAACCTTAATAGCTTCACTAGGGAAGGTGGACAGAGATATACAATGATCATCAGCATACTGATGATAATACACTCCATGCTGACCTATGACCTCTCTCAGTGGCTTCATGTACATGTTAAAGAGGAGGGAGAGGGTAGAACTCTGAAGCAACCCACAAAGCAGGGGTCTGACCCCCTAACCGGGCCCAGAAGGATATTGTGGTCCATGGTATCAAAGGCATTACCCTCATTATGGGGGTGATAACATAGAAATGTTCTAAAAAAATAGCTGAATGGAATAGAAATGTAAATCCAGCATCTCCCATGATTTTAAGAAACAGATACTTTTCCATAACTTGCTATTCTTAAGGACAGAGTACCACCTTTGTTTAACAACTGGCCACTCATTTACCAGTTAAAGGCAACCTCAGAACAAAGCCCATTCCTGCCAGAAAATATTTATTTATTCATCAAATTTGTCACCGCCCATCTCGTGAAATGACTTTGGGCACTTAATAGCTTCATATTGCGTGTTTCCATGAGAAATAGAGAATTCCTAATATCCTTTTTGACCTATCACAGTCCTTGAAGCTGATGAGATGCCCACAAGATTAGAAAAGAGATGAAAGCAAGGATGACATGGCAAGTTATACGGAAGCACACCTTTTGTGTATTTCATTTAAGCTCAGCTGCTTACTTTCCCCTTTGGCCAGTGTGACATTCAGAGAATTGCTGTAAAGACCCAAACGTGGTGCAATATGTATTGACAGCATTATCAGCTCTGGAAGGATGAAGGTTGTCTAAAATATATTCCTGTATATTTTCTCTGTTAATTCTGTTATTTGATACTATTGTAGCCCTAAGAAGGAAAGCCTCTTTTCATTTCACCTGTTTTATTCATAACCATCTTGGGGTTAGAAAAGGACAGTGGATCTCCTGTTTTCTTCCTTCTTGTTCCTCTACTCTTGAATTTCCCCCCCTGTTTTTCCATTGTTATTGTAATACATGTCAGCATTATAAGATTTTTCCCTCACCACTGAAGAGATTAAGATGGAGCCCAGCTAAGATTGACCTTTACCTAACCACAGGTGTACGTGGTTTAAAATTCTTCCTGTTCACACTCAAGACTTCTGTTAAATGCCTAGATCTCAACAGGTACTGTGAATCATTGTGTCTAGAACTCTTCTTAATCGTACTTAATAGCTTAACCTCTGGGCCATTAAATCTCATCAGGATATTCCCTCTGCCATTGTTTCTAGGGTTTACTCTCCTTTGTATTGCCCTATTAGTTTAAAGTTTACCTACAAACAAGAAATGTAGAAAAACTTGTATCCATATGCTATAAGAGGGGTGTAGCTAAACAGACAGGTGCCTGTGCGTTGCTTCCACCAATTCTGGAATTTAAAATAATGTTTTTTTGCCTTTTGCCCCATCTACACATTTCCTTAACAGTGTCTTCCTTCCTTCCTTCCTTCCTTCCTTCCTTCCTTCCTTCCTTCCTTCCTTCCTTCCTTCCTTCCTTCCTTCCTTCCTTCCATTTAATTTCTACACTGCCCAACTCCAAAATGACTCTAGGTGGCTCACAAGATAAATAAAACAAGATAAAAATACAATCAGGTAAATAAAAATACAATTAAGGAAATTACAACCAACCCTAAAACATATGCAATAGATGTCAAGCACATCTAACAAAGAATTCCATCCTCCCTACCCCCGGCCTTTATATATTTGCTTCTGGGAGTTTTTTTGTTTGTTTGTTTGTTTAAATAAAAAACATTAATAATTAAGTAATTGTATATTACAAATCAGTATGGCAGAAGTAGTTTGCAATGGGGTTTAAGAGAAAGCTCCAAACTACTCCTAGGCTTACCAGGAACTACAGCACCCAACAACTTCAACAAGCCTGGGCAATAGTACAGTAGTTAGTGGATTACAAATTCCTTACTCCCATAGAGATTAAGGTCACATACTTCGTGTGTGGTTTTAGGATTTAAAATATGCAAATAATGTAGCTTAGGATGTTTTATATATTTAATTCCAGATCTCCTATCAGGTATGTAGCATTATTCTCCATATTTTATAAGAAAGTAAAGAATACAAGTGTTAGCTGAAATTTCCTTCTGCATTCATTCTTTCTGATTTCTGATGCTATATGTTTTGGGGTCAACAGCCATCAATTCATCAAAATGGGCTGCTGGTAAAGATATACCAGTTCCTTCCAAAAACATAGGATACAGCCTAAATATCTAAACCAGAGCCCAGTAAAACCAGGTCTATTTTGTCTGGTGAGTCTCAAGACAAGTTGTACTTCTAGAACATAGAAATGATGTTGCATGAGACAACCATAATGTTGCTCCTGCAGTGGTGCAATCAGACAATGGAATTGTAATTGCATCCTTGGTTATGTATAACAAAGGCAGTTCAGATTGTTGTAGAGCACAAACTGTGGTCTGTGAGCATCAAATGCATGTTACACATCAGATGAATGCAATTACTGAGCTGAATAACTAGATGCTGATTGATGTATATCAATAGCTCTGATATTACCAGCATTTCCTGCATAATGGACTGAGATTTCTAGCTGGCTGAATATTCTGGAATCTAATACAGGTAGTCCTCACTTAACAACCATTTATTTAGTGACTGTTTGAAGTTACAACAGTGCTGAACAAAGGGACTTATAACCAGTCCTCACACTTACAACCGTCGCTACTCCCCTGCAGTCATGTGATTGTGATCCGAGCGCTTGGCAACCAGCTTGCACTTACCATGGTTGCAGCATCCCAGGGTCATATGATCACTATTTGCAACTTTCCCAGCAAGCAAAGTCAATGGGGAACCGTGTGATTTGCTTAATGACCGTATGATTTGCTTAACAGCCACGGTGATTTGCTTAATGACTGCTGCTAAAAAGGTTGTAAAATCAGGCGCGACTTGCTTAACAACTGCCCCACTTAACCACAATTTTTCCAGTCCCTATTGTGGTCATTAAATGAGGACTGCCTGTACAATTTTTGGATGACTGAATATCTAAGTGTCTTGTGAGATTCACAAGTGATTAAACACCCTCAGATCTCAGTTATATGTCAGTTAGATTCATCACAAAGTCTACTTTCCAACTGTAAAAGGAACAGTCAGAGATTATAATAATAAGTATATACAAGCGATGAGACTTGTTAGACCAAAGAGAATTAAAAGTAATGAGAAGGTATTAGTATTAGCCACAGATAGGCAGGGTCCAAGCATACCCTATGGGGCCTGCAGTAAAAATATATAAATAAAATTGAGTTTCAAAATACATGGAAATTAGTTTCATATTTATTTCCTTCTTATGCAAAATTGTTTATGTCAATGTACAACACTTTTTTCCCAAGTAGGGAGAGTGCTGTTTCAGATCTGATTTCTGAATTAAGCTGCAGGAGGTTATATGTACAGGCAAAAAGGATATCATTGGAATGGACATACATGGAAATTATTAGGATAATGATGGTATCAGAAGCCATTTCCTTGTTCTTTTTGCCTTTAAAGGGTCATTCATAGCATGTACTTCCTTAAGTATGATGCATAGTAATACCTAGTTTCAATAATCATCAACAAGGTTAAACTGGCAGCTTCACAAACATACATTTAACTTTACAGTTGAAATGGAAACAAGACCACTTACTTTTTTTCTTTTAGTTTTTCTTCATTGTATCTCAGCAGAAACTTTCTTCCTCATTTTCAGCCATTCCACTTTCCTGAAGGGAGCACATCATTGCTAAAACTGCAACCCCCAGCTAAGCAAATTGAATATAATCTCCAGTGGCCTGAATGTGCATAGGTGTGGGTGGGTAAAACAGAAACTAAACCGGAAATTCTTCTTTTCCCAGCTAAGAAAACTGGATTGATTGGTTAGCCCCACCTGATTTGTTAATCTGTTTATCTTTATAGGAAAAGAAAACAATTGTGGACACTCCCAGGAGATACTAATTTTATCAAACCGTTAAGAGCATTCTGCTTATTCGTCTCTCTTTTTTATTTGCTTTCTTTTTCTCTCTTTTTTCCCCCTTTTTTCTGCCCTTTTTCTTTTTTCATTTTAGTTTTACTGTTTAGTTTTTGTTTCGCATGAAGGTTGTTTTGAATAGTGTAGACTGACTTTTGTAAGCACTGCGTTCCGTTGTTATATTTGGTCCTGTTCAAATAACGTTGCTTAGGATATTTTATAAGATATATTTAATTCCAGATCTCCTGTCAGGTATATATAATACAAATGATAATTTTAAAAATCAGCAGCTCTGGGAAAAGGCTAACAAATAATTGCCACTGGATATCTGCCTTCATCCATCTCTTTGTTTCCACAGGAAAATACCAGCTGTAGAGGCAAAACTGCTGCCAGATACTATTTGGTTATACATATGTCTCCCTAATTGTAAACTAAGTAATTATGAGATTTCAGAATCCTTTTTCAATGTATTCGTAAAATGTAATTACATCAGGAATTACAGCTACTTATGCCTAGCAGGATAGGAAAGAATGCCCCTAAGTCTGAGGTTCTGTATATCCTGTTGCATGGTTCTGTGTTCTCAAAGGCCTGTCCCCAGTTGCACTTTATAGCAGCAGCCTCCTGCTACTTCAGAGTTTTGCCACCTCAGATGAGGGCCTTCTTGGACCAGGAAAGAAGCCCGCTTGGAATCAATTTGTTGTGGGGTCTTTATGGTGGCTGGGCGGTGCTGCCAATCCTGCAGAATTTCCTCCTCCAATCAGTCTGGTTGGCTTCTTCTTTGCCACACTTTAAGAAAAATCTTGACATGTATGCTCATTCTCTAGTCTTCACTCCGTGAGCGGTCACACTTAATTCAATGCTAGATTTAGTTTTAATTTATACCATGACTAACTATCTCTCTCTCTCTCTCTCTCTCCCTCCCTCCCTACCTACCTATCTATCTATCATGATACTTATTCATGATTTCTGATGTTACCATTTGAATTTGGACTATTTTCTGTTTTTAGAATTATAGAGTTGGAAGGAGCCAATGAAGCCTTCAGAATAAGAGACCTGGCTATCAGCAGCGAGCAGAGGGTCAGTTTCAGTAATCCCACTTTACAATGCCTAGCTTGCTGCATAATCAGGGCAGGGTCTGCCTCCTCTCTTTGGGGCTATTTCTAGTGTGGAGAAAAAAATAGACAAGCCAACCTAGAGCAGCCCAGGCAGAGTCTCAAAGTCAGGCCTACTAGGTCTGAGAAAAACTATTCCTTTCAGCGCCCTGGCTTTCAGAACATACAAAGGAAATAGCGCTCATCTTTTGCTGCTGTTCTGCAAAAACTGATAATAGCTTCTGCTCCTGCAGGCAGGAGACAGCCAGCCAGCATGATTTCACTAATGCCCTTCTAAGGCAACCTATACCACCCACCATTATCACAACATGTGGTTGCAAATTCTATTATCCACCATGAATTCTTTATAGCAGTTTTTTCCTCTAAATGTGAATAAACAAATTCCTGGGGAACTATCCTCTTGAAATGCTTCTTTAATTTGGACACTGCATAAATTAATATTAGTTTAATCAGCCTAGGTTTCTAAATGGTGTTTGTTCATGTTGTCGTACTCAGGAGATGATGCTGTGTAATGTAAAAGCTCTTTCTATGGTATTTTACTTTATCTAGGATGAATGAAGTATGCAAGTCATCATCTGACATTGCATTCACTGAACACTGAACAATCATGTAGATACTCAACTATATCACATATCCACCTCAAATCAATAAACAGGGGTTCTTTATTCTTCAGATTTGCTGTGTAAATCATTCCATTCTTCTTTTTTTATGCACATAGTTCAGGAACAGAATGTGACCAAAAACACCCCCTAGATTTAATCATTAACTCCTAAACATAACAATCTTTGCATAAAGCCTGCCCTCTAACTCTTGACGGGCAAAATTCAAAATACAACAGAAAAAAAGGCGTTTTCAGAAAAGCAAGATGCAGTTCATTTACTTTAACAATGGTGTACTGTAGGCAAGACAAGACAACTCCACAAATAGTTGTTTGGATTAATAGAAAAATAGCAAGAAATAGATCGAGTGTGAGATGCATACAAGTACAACTTCCCATTCAAAACAGGTCTGTTTAGGAACCCCAAGGAGTTAATGTATGATGAGCTAGGCTAACTTATGATCTGATTCAGTATGGCAACTTTAAGAACTACTATGATTGCATGTTAATGTGTACACATTTTTACTATCTTTGTGAAGTATTATAGAGACATAGTCAAACATAAATCATATGGATGAAATATGGTGTCCCCATTACATATGTCCTTAGATGATGAACCATATGGACTCTAAGCAAATACCAAGGTAGAACTGGAGTCAACATTGCTTTAGGTTCATCTGACTTTCTTAAATATATCTGGGGGGAGGTCCGTCTCATTATTCACGTCCCATCGCTTCAGCCATGTTTACATTAAAAAGTGTTCTCTCTTAGAATGAAAAATAACAAGTTGAAGGATGTCCTTCTAAGGGGATGATTTGACACTGTCTTGTTAAATGTAGACAGTATTGGTAGTGGAACACAGTAGGGTTACATAGCGTTTTTGATTTGATTGCAGAAAGGTGCTTCAGAGCACACAAGACTGTAAACATAGCAGTTGTCCACAGCTCCTTAAAACAGCTGTGTCATTTTCTGGAATGTTTGGCAGCCCTGGTATACAATATACTGTTTAAGCTCTAAAATAAAAGACCATGGGTCTCAAGCTTTCCTGAAGTCATCTCATTTTCTTGGAAACTATCATAGATCTGGATACAAGGTATTTCTATAAATGTATTTTCCTTTATCTATCTACTGCATCGATTGTCCAGATCTTACTAAAATTGTTGAAGACAATTAGATGCATCATTAGCAGCATTCTGAACAGTCAGGGTTGGCACAGATCTTTCCCTAGAAGACAGAGAAAATGTGCTCAGTACAGCTAAGCTTATATTATGAGGCCTCAACAAGAAGCAGCACCCTGTTGACCCAGTGGATGATTTTGGAAGAAAAGCCAGATCAGACCTGTTTAGTATTCTTCAGTACTCTTTAGGACCATCTGGGAATCCAAAAGCAGTTGGCTAGATTACAAAGTGGAAAAAAAAATCCTAGCAGAAGGTAATGATAATTCACTTTATTTATTTATGTGTTTATTTATTTATTTATATTTCAAATTTAGATACTGCCCATCTCACAAAAAGTGACTCTGGATTATGACTTCCATAACTCTGCCAAGAAGATTGCATGGATAAAATTAAATCATCAGCATTTGAGCTCAACTTGAAGACTTTTTTTTTTAATAGTTTGAGAAACAGGTAGATTTGTGCTTCCCTCTGTGGCATGTCCCGGGTTATGAATAAGCATGACAGAAAAGTAATTCAGGGGAAGAACCAAACATCACAATAATCAGGGACACTGATCCTACAAATAGTGGAAACCAGCACCACTTATAAGACTTACACGTGCCTTGTTCATATAAGAAAATACATGTACTTAGTTTGTACACACACCATACTTCTATGTCTAGCTATGACTGATAACGTGAACAAGGGAAATACATTAGAAGATGTGGGTCTTCTAGTTTTTCAAAACAGACAAGGCCAGGGCTACTCTAAGCAGGCTCCAAAATGTGGGTTAACCAATATATGGCAGCAAAGAGATACAGAAACTCTTTGTATTGGACATTTGGAATTGTGCAGCTCAGATACGGTAGCTTTAAGCAAATCTTTTCTGCAATCTGGCTCAGATTGGCCCACTGAAATTTTAAGATTTTAAAAAAAAAAACCTGTAACATACAGAGTAACTTACAACAATCCCTAATAAATGAGGTTAGAAGGGGAAGATGAGGTGAATGAAATACTTTTTTCCTCCCAATTTATTTATTTATTGACAGGACTTCTGTGGCCACCTATCTCATACAATGACTCCAGGCGGCTCACAATAATCCATAAAACATAGTTAAAAACAAAGATACCCTTCCCCACAGGCACCAGACCAAACATCCTCGTAGTTCAACCCTCCCATCCTAGCCCAGCGCTTGGGGGAAGAGCCAGGTCTTCACAGCCCTCCAAAAGGCTAACCTAGTAGATACCCTCAGGGACTGAACTGAAGATAAGGAAATTGGAAATAAGGAGTGTACGTGTAATATACAAACCCAAACTTCAACAGGCCATGCTAAGTGCCTTCTATGGATTGTCATTCGTCAGGTTCCATCATGTGACAGTTTAATTCACAGAAAAGATCAGGACACCTAAGGAAATTATTCAGAATGTCTAGTTTACAGATTCATTTTGAAAAATGAGAGTGGCACCCTAATTCCTACACTGCAGTTTATAAAGCAGATCTATGTGGGAACATATTATATCCATGTTGACATAATAAAGCAACCTGTAAAAATAAGAAGTTATGGTAACCCCATATGTCCTTCTTGCATACCTGAGTTGTTTTTCTTATTCATTCCACCCTGTGATGAAGAAGTAATAAATACCAAAGGAGCCATAAGCACTTCCACCTGAATCCCAACTGTATTAAAGCCTTGTCTGCAACTTAAAGGTATGTCATCTCTTCTAGAGCAGGTCTGCCCTGTTTCTGCTTGCAGTGAAGTCAGCGTGTAATGTTATTTCAGTTAAAAGGCCTTCAGGCTTGCCTTGGCCTTTCCCTTCCTTTTCTTTTTCCAGAAGCAGCAACAACAGATTAAACCAAACCACAGAGCAGCAGAGACATATCTGTGATCTACACTCATGGAACACCTTTTCAAAAAAACTAAAAAAGCATTCATTAACCACCAGTCTTTCCAGACAATTTATAATGCACAGGAAAAAGACATTTATTCTGCATTTTCATATGCATTTGATTCATGGGACTCAGATATCCTGAGAAATTGTTCCTATGGCAGAGGTACCATATAACACAGGTTAGAGCCACTATCAAGGCCTACATTGTGGTGATAAGAACAGCGAAGCACCAATACTTCTCCGCCCTTATCATGTCCGCAGAGTGCCACCCAGCAGCCCTGTTTGGGATCTCTAGATCCCTCCTTGGTAGGGGGGATCTGGGGATTCATTTGCAGGGCCGCATGGAGGAATTTTCAGAGCATCTGCAGGATAAAATCACTTGGATTCGTTCCAAGTTGGACTCCGAGCATAGTGCAGGGTCTGGGAAGATACCAGGGGATCATTCTTGCCCAGCTATCTGGGAACGGTTTGATCTGGTTGTTCCTGAGGAAGTGGACAGGATCTTTTGGACTGTGAAGGCCACCACTTGTCATCTGGACCCATGCCCCTCCTGGCTGGTGAAAGCAGCTCAGGAGGTAACATGCAGTTGGATCCAGGTGATAGTTAATACATCTTTGCGGGAGGGAGTGTTTCCAGCTGCCTTTAAAGAGGGATTGGTGCACCCCCTCCTCAAGAAACCCTCTTTGGATTCTTCCGTACTGGACAATTTCTGTCCAGTCTCCACCTCCCCTTTTTGGGAAAGGTGGTTGAGAAAGTGGGCATCACAGCTCCAAAGGGTCCTGGAGGAAACGGATTATCTGGACCCTTTTCAGTCAGGTTTCAGGCCCGGTTATGGAATGGAAATGGCATTGGTCACACTTATGGATGATCTCTGGTGGGAGCGGGATGGTGGAAGTGCGACCATCCTTGTTCTCCTTGATCTCTCAGCGGCTTTCGATACCGCCAACCATGGTATCCTGTTGGGACAACTCAGGGAATTGGGGGTGGGCAGCACGATCTTCTGCTGGTTCACCTCCTTTCTTCAGAGCCGATTGCAATCAGTGTTGATAGGGAGTGAGAGGTCCCATCTTCGGCCCCTCCTTTGTGGGGTGCCACAGGGTTCGGTTCTCTCTCCGCTCCTTTTCAACATCTACATGAAACCGCTGGGTGAGATCATCCACCATCATGGGATGAGGTATCATCAGTATGCTGATGATATGCAATTATACATCTCCATCCCAGATGAGGTAAGTGATGCCCTCTCATGGTGCCTGGAGGCTGTGAGGGTCTGGATGGAGAACAACAAGCTTCAGCTGAACCCTGGTAAGACGGAGTGGCTGTGGGTTAATGGCTCCTCTGTATCCAGGACTTTGTCATCTTTGGTGCTGGATGGGGTAGCACTGCCCCAGACAGACCCAGTGCGTAATCTGCGGGTCCTCCTGGACTCATGGCTCCTGCTCAAAGAGCAGGTGGCAGCTGTGGCCAGGAGGGCCTTTGCACAACTTCAGGTTGTGCACCAGTTATGCCCTTTCCTGGATCGGGATGCCCTTCGAACGGTCACTCATGCCCTTGTTATCTCCCAGATAGACAACTGCAATGTGCTCTACATGGGGCTACCCTTGAAGAGTATCCGGAAGCTTCAGCTGGTCCAGAATGCAGCTGCGTGAGCTATTTTGGGGGCCTGAAGAAGGACCCACATAACACCATTGCTCCGCAAGCTGCATTGGGTACTGGTTTGCTTCCAGGTCCAATTCAAGGTGTTGGTTATCACCTTTAAAGCCCTACATGGCATGGGGCCAGGCTACCTGAGGGACTGCCTTGCCCCCATGATTTCAACCTGTCCCACCTGATCTCACAGAGAGGGCATGCTCCGGACCCCCTCGGCAAAAGAACTCCGACTAGCGGGGTCCAGAAGGCGGGCCTTCTCTGCTGTAGCCCCTGCCCTTTGGAACATCTTGCCCCCGGAGGTGAGATTGGCCCCCTCACTCCTGGCCTTTCAGAGGGATCTGAAGACCTGGCTCTGCCATCTGGCCTGGGGCAAGGAGGGAAGACATCAAGTGTGGGGTTGGCTAGCCCTTTAGAGGCCTGGCGTTGCTGCCTTGAACCATTGGCCTCCTGGACTTTTTCCTTTATTTTTTGTAATTGTGTATATAGGCTTTTAATTGTATATTTATTTATTGTTTTTAATGAGTTGTGAGCCGCCCAGAGTCCCCCACTGGGGGGAGATGGATGGGGACTAAATAAATAAATAAATAAATAAATAAATAAAATCTTCATGCTGAAATGTCCTGTTATGAGGGAAAATGTCATTCTGTTCCTTGCAGTCCCTTGGGGTGTCTCTTGAACTTGTGAATGTTGCCTGGAATTTAATTTTCCAAGTGCCACAAACACATAACAGAGGGAGCTGTTTGTTTGTCTGTTTGTTAGATTTACATGCCATCCACTCATAAAGAGTCATGGCAGCTTACAAAAATCCACAATTAAAAACAACCCCCAAATAGCAGTTTAAACTTCCATAGTAATGACTAACCCACAGTAATAGTCATTAAAAATACTAATTAAAATGCCTGTGTCTAGAGATGTACGTATGTCTACCGGCACATGTACAGTGCAGCCATGACAGAATTCTCATCCAGTGCCAGAAGATGTGCGGGTTTGTGTGTGAATCCCAACTGGCATAACAGAGACCTTATTTCCCATTCTGCAATGTCCCAGATTCAGAACTCTCATCTACCTGTAAACTCTTGGAGTATATTCACCATTTGCAGCTTGCATTATTGATCTTCTTTAATTTTAGTAACATGTTAGTGCTCTATTTTTTACTTACCACTGGCGCCTATCATGCTGCACAGTCACTAAAAACTCTGATTCACACTTCTAACTCTCCGTTCTAATGTAGATCATTAAAGCACAATCTTATGTGTATTTATTCCAAAGCACTTCCTGGTGAGTCCAGTGAGGCTTACTCTCTTGTTAGTGAGTTTAGAATTGCAGAGTAAATAATTACTCCATTCCCTTTCAACTCAAAGTTGCAGTTGGATGGCAGCAGAATTTCAAAGCCCGTTCCCTTTTTCGGAATTTACAAGGAATACAGCTGTCTTATAGAGCATGGAAACTTAGTGAGTGACTATGTCTCAGTCATTCTCCCTCAGATCAGCCTACCACACAGGTATACAAAGGGAATAAAATGAAGGCTCTGAGTTCCTGGAGGAAAAGATGGATATAAATCTAACCAATCAGAAATATAAACAGGGTGAGAGTTAAGTACAACCTTTAGTAAACAAACTAAATGCCATCACCAAGCAACCAGGATTTGTTGATCCTCCACTTCCCAGAAGAGCATTTCCATCATTTCCTGCTTAACATTATGAAGCTGTTCCCATTCCAAAAAGAAAGCCACTCTATTTATGCTCAGAGGTGCTTTTCCTCTAAAGCTATTCTGTTAAAGAAACTTGCAAGGCTCTTGTTCCTTTTTTGCCTGCCAGGGAGTTTTGCACACCAGTGAATTATGTCCACTCTTGTGCTTTTTCCCCCCCATATGGGTTAGGGTGATCACTTGATGGTTGACAATTACCTCCGTGAATGTATATACCCATGCCATAATCGTAACAAGGATATTGCACCAATAGATTATGTCTGCAGCAGGCAAAAACATTTTGGATGTGAGATTGTAATGCTAGTGGCAGGTAAAAAGGGAACAAGAGGCAATTCAATATTCTGTTTCTGCAAAACTGCATTCTGTCCCTTGAAATCCTTTGCAGATACTGGAGACAGATAGTTCTTGAATTCTAAAAAAGAATATTTAAATAAAAGTGAGGACAGACACTTAATAAATAGACCTGTTCTAATGATTCCCCTTAATATTTGTACAGTGATGTGTTTCCAAGCTATATTTTCATGTGCCTTGGATAGGTGGTATTTAACAGGGGCATGAAATTAGAGGGCTAGAAGAAAATTATAATCCAACTCTGCCAGTGAAAATAAAAACGCCTTTGGTAGGGTTATGAAAGATGACTGCAGAGTCTATCCTGAATTGAAAAGGTAGCCTACGGCAACCTTGAAATGTAACTCTGGAGCTCCTGCTATTTGTACCTTAAGCCTTGTGGAGAAATCTCAGACTATCATCACTAGGGCAATTCATCCATTGACAGGCAAGACCCCGCCCTACCCACGCCCTGCTTTTTTTTAGTCAATTAGCGCAAGGCAGTCTGGGAAAGAGAGTCCATTCCGGTCTTTTTCTTCGTAAGCAGGCATGTGATCTTCCAGAGGCACAGACTACAGTTCCCAGCATACCGGGGAACTTTTATATCATGGCAGGGAAAAAAACTGTACATAAAAGAAGCGGCATCTTCTGCTTCTAAACTTGGTGCCTCGCGTGCCGCTGTTGTTGAGACAAGCTGTCTTGATGAATAAAAGGCGGTGAGTTTGGGGGTATTTGGCTATTAAATATTTGCACATTGATGAATGAATTGCATGCGTGTTTTTGTCGTTAGAAAAATAGTGTTGGAAACCACTATTCCAACTTTTTACGAACAACCACGATCCTTTCTATCGATTCTTCAGTTGGTGCTCGCTCCTTACAAGGAAATATTTGCGGAATGCTGTTTCCTTTCATTCTGCTCTGTTTCTCCGCTTATGGGCGCCTTCCTCTCCCTGCCAGACACAAGGGGGGAAAGCGGCTTCAATATTGCACTGAATCAAAAGATTCAGTGGCTACAATATTGCAGTTCACCGGAGATGATGAAGTCCGATTTGTTATTTCTGTGTATGTAGTGAGATACAAGGAAGAAGGCGGGCCAATATTTATCTCGGACTAGTTCTTAATTTCCATTTAACTAGCAATAAAGAGGGTGACGTTTAATTTCATTCAGAGGTAACTTTTGTGAATTCTCTGAGTTGTTCCTACAATTTGTCCCTTTATATTTATTATAACTTAACTGCAAACAGGCATTCCAACTTTCGTGGTTGAAGCTGAACTGAGCAAACTGAGCATCTTAATTGTCAAGCCTGCAGTCCCCAAATTCTTTGAAGTATAAACATCTCCCCGAATCCAGTCAAACTCTCATTTATAAACATTCAGTTAATAGACTAAAGGGTGTTGTGAAATAACACTTCCTGAGAGCTTTCAAGCCTTCCCTGTGTGCAACACACTGCAGAAGCTGCAATGGCGGTTTGCTCCAAGCATGGACCACAAGCTGATTCCAGCTCTGATAGTGATAAGAATGGTAGTTAATTCACTGCTCTTATAGGAATTCTTAAATGTGGCACTTACAGTGTGTAAGTATTTATGATGGCGTTTCTTGGAAGATTTCTATAAATGAATGACTCTTTTCTATCTCCTTTGTTAAGCTTTTTACATAGGCCTCTCCTTCTACCTCCTTAAATTCTGTGGTGTTAATTCTAATCCACTTTAACTACCCTGAGAAGGTATATCCAGCAGGGAAGGCAGGGACCCTCAGTGATCTCACCGTTCACAAGCCAAGGCCTTTGAATTGCTACAATTGGCACAGCAGGGCAAAGGGCAGTCAGGAAGGCAAGGCGAGGGCAATGCAGGAGAGCAGGGCTGAAGTAGGTGCTGATCCATGGCAATATAAAAACAACAATTAAAAAACAACAACAAGCTCCTAGAAGTGTCTAATTGGCCAGGGTTGGGAGGTAGTGGGGAAGGTGGTGGACTAGACTACCCTGGACTGGATAGACCTTGGTCCTTTTATATATTTAAGCAATCTTGCAAGGCAAGCAAGCCTACATTTGCTGCAATGTTGGAACTGTAACATGCTGTCGAGTGGCATGGCACGTGCACTATAGACATTTTATATTCCAGACTGAATATTATCAAGAACCTGTTTTTACTCCTTCTTCCTAAAAATTAACATTAAAAAGAAAAAAAACCCATAATTGCTACTAACCACAGATATCTGTTCTTCTCCTTATTTTAAAATGTATTTATTTCTTGCATTGATATCCCACCTGTCTTGTGCAAGCACAGTAGGTATACATGGGGGCTTCCCTCATTTTATCCTACAGCAACTCTGTGAGGCAGGTTAGCAGATGGAATTACTGGTCCAAAATAATCCAATAAGGTCCTTAGTCAAGTGCAAACTAAAACCTGGGTCTGCTTGGGCCCAGTCTGTCCCTCCACAGCTTCCAATTAGCAGCAATTATTTTATTGAAAGAACATAAGTAATGACAAGCTTTACTGGATGAAAAGTTCTGTCAATGTGATACATCGCCACAAAGAATGTATTGGTTCAGGTTTGTTTGTTTGTTATGAAATGTAATGCTTTTTTGCGGGGGGGGGGTGTCCCAAAATGTTAAAGCCATTTTTTGTCTGGTTATAAAGATGCACGTATTTTTAATTCAAAGAGATGTATTTCCATTATGAATAGCAGAGAAGCCAGCAAATCAATACAAAAGTGCCACCCTTTACTCTGGACTCCGTTAAACTGTTATAACTGAATGTTAGCTGGATATTTATTGACCTATTTGGGGTTCTCACTCTGTGTATTTCCTTTTCAGCAAGTTGCATGACTAAGCTGTTATTTCTCAGCTCACTGTGGTTTATATATATTTCATCATTCACAATTTGATCCTGGCTCCATAGAACAACATTTTGTCCAATTACTGTATATGAAAAGGGTATGCTGAGCAAGAGCAGGCCCTGTTGTAAGGCAGAGTAGGCAGTGGCCGCAGACAGACAATGCTTGTAGATAGCAGGCCTCCAAGTAGAAGTGTGCCTTGTCATCAGCTCTGCATCCCCTATGCTAGTCTGTTGCCTTCCAGAGCAATAGAAGATGCTCTCCCATTGCCAGTATTAACAAGAGGCTTTTGCTCATGGAAGGAACACCATCTTGGTTTTTCAGAAAGCTTTTTACTTCACTCTGTCTTACAGCATATCATGGCACAGACATGAGAAAGAGTGTTTTCTTCCTCTTTTGGGAATAAAAGATGTCATAAAGTCTGATGTCAGCTCTCTTGGCATTAAATGAATTTGATGGATCAGCTATTTTCTTTTCCCCCTTCAAGGTTAGAATAGAAGATGGCAGACCCTGATAGCACCATCATAAACACCAGCATAAACCAGGTGAAGTATTAATTACAGCAATGCTTTACATGCACTGTTTGAAAGGTTTCTGCAGCTGTCTGCTTCTTGCGTGTGGTAAGTTTTGGTGCTCAGTTTCTGCAAATCATGAAGAAAGCTCTTTCATTTTGCCTAATATTGGGCCAGCACCAGGCCTGGGTTTCCAAAACAGTCTTATCTGGTTCCAAGCTCCTTGTTTCCTGACTTGATACGTCCAGCCCTTAAAAGTAGGGGGATTTGCTTATGACGGTGTTTCATAAGATGCTAACCTATGTTTAACTAGTATGTGGTTTGTAGAATTAACTCAATGATTCTAGGGTTGGGCAATCACAGTTCATCTTGCAGAGGCAACGTGTCTTGTCTTGTCAGTGCACTTTGTGTGGCTTTGCAACCATGATTGGCACTTCGGATACTTGAAAAAGAGTGCAAAGCAAGGTAAACATAACCACTTCACTCTGCCTTTAGAAACAAAAAGGCTGCATGGTTGTAGGAAGCACCTTCTAAAGAGTGCTTTGCACAAACCTTCAGCAAAGTGAAACACCCCCATGGACATTTTGCACAGGCTACTGGATTCACAAGAACCATAAACTAACCCATAGAGGTTAGGCTCATACAACATCCTTTATCACAATTTATCTCACTGCAGTTTAGCCAGGTGTGTTATGTAAACCCATCTTGTGTGTAAATTACATAAATCTTCTCATTCTCCTTCCTTTGTCTTTGAAATTTTGCTAACAGCTATTTTATTTCTACAATTTAGAAGATACTCTACTTGATATGACTCTGGACAGCTTACACTTTAAAAGCTAGAAACAGTAAAATAAAGAAATAGATCTTGTGTGTCCAGAAGAAGAAATACACAAGCAAGCAAAAAAAAAGCCTATAGGAGCTCGACAAGCACCCTATCACAATAGCCGAGTTTTCAAAGAATTTCTGAACGTCATCAGGGTGGGAGCCATAGGGATTTCTGAGTGCTCTGCATGCTGATCCAGAGGGATGGGGTCACAACTCAGAAGGCTATTGGTTGGTGCCCCTCACTAGGTTTCCAGTGCTGCCCTTTGCTTAGGGGAGGATCTGTTTTAGTAGAAGTGCAAGTCTGGTTAAGCAACAGCACTAACTGGCTTAAACTGACATTCTGCTATGAGGACTAATCTCCTCTGATTCTTCTAGATAATTTTTACTCAGTTTGGAACGAGACCTTAGAGGCAAAGTATGCAACTGTACATCTGTCTTTTTTAGCTTTGTAATCTTTGGGTTTTAAAACAGAGTAGCTAATGGATATTGATTTTGATATTGAGAGAAGATGTTGAGAAGGGAAATCTAAGCAAAGCTTCCCCCCGAGAAAGTATCTGTATAACCTTGATATTGCAAAACATCATAAGAGATCTTAACACCTGTTTTTTAAAAAAATTTATTCAATAAACACATACACATACATACAAATATAACTTATTTCCAACTTCTATTACTTTTACATATATATTTAGTAATTACAATTATAGAATGAAACATTAGACATGCACCCCACCCCCAGGACCAACATTTTACTTAATCATTCCTCTTTCCAAAAATATAGTAATTTAGAAATGGAAAATTTTTATAAATTAAAGCAAGAGATTAAAAAGTTGGAGGATTATAGGAAAATTAAATTATCATGGTTTGGCAGAACAGCAATGATTAAAATGATGATTTTATCTAGAATACATTTTTTATTTAGGATGTTACCAATTAAGGTATCAGAGATAGAGATGAAGAGCTGGCAAACCATATTTAATAATGTTTGTAATGACAAGATAGGAAGGGTGAATAAAAATAGATGGTATAAGTCTCAAAAAGCTGGAGGACTGGGGCTTCCAAATTTAAGACTTTACTATATAGCTAATCAAATAAAATATATTATAGATGGTCTGGTAGGACAAGGAGAGTTGAACTGGTTAGAGATGGAAACGTAAGAAGTGGAATGGAAATTGGAAAATGTATTTTTTAATAAACTAAATAAGAACAGCTGGATGGGGTTGAGAACCCCTTTTTAAAAACTATTTTAAGGATTTGGGCAAAATATAAAGAGAAATTAATGCCAGTTGTCTCCCCATTGACCCCAGTGGTGGTGATGGAAAAACTCCCTACAAATTTAAAGAAGGAGTTGGAAGAGGAATTAAAGGAGAAGAAAATATTTCGAATAAAGAATTGGGCAAAAGAAATGAATAGTAAAGATAGAATAAGAGAGATGTTAAGGGGAAGAAAGATATCGTGGTTTAACTATACAATTAGAGAAGTGGACTAGAGAGTGGATAAATGAAAAAAATGTGGAGACTACACAAGATTCGAGAAGATGATTTTAGAGAGAGAAGATAAGACAATACAGTTATTAAAGGTGAAACAAGTGAAATTTATAAGATAGTATTAGAAATTGAAGATCGACAAGATTATCTCAAATCTGTATGGGATTATGATTTAACACAAATAAGTAATCAGAGTTGGGGGAAGATATGGGATATGCGTATTTTAAAAACTATGTTGGTAAGGATAAAGGAAAATTACTTTTAAATGGTCTGGAGATGGTATCTGACACCTGTAAGATTAAACCAAATAGATAGAAAATATTCAGTAACATGTTGGAAGGGATGTCAGGAGTCGGATACTTCTCTCCATATGTGGTGGAGTTGTAAACAGGTACAGAAGATCTGGCCACAAGTATTTAAAGAGATAAATGAGTTAATTGGGATAAATTTGGAAGTATGTCCGGATATAGCACTGTTATCAATATATGATAAGAATAAATGCACTCAAGCTACTAAAGATTTAATTACAAATTTAATGACGGTGGCAAGACTAATGATAGCTAGAGAATGGAAAACACAAGGCAATTATCAAATAGAGGAATGGTATAAAGAAGTGTGGGATATTGCAATCAATGATAAATTAATATGTAATAGTAAAGTTAGAAGGGGGTTGCAAAGTCGAAATGACTTAACTCCTGTTAATGCTCTGCCTTCTGTCTTATTGGAATGAATACATATTGATGTATTCCTTTGTAGAGATTCCTTGTCATTCAGTCACCATTATATAACTCCAAGTAAGGTTCCAGGTGGATTATGTACACATTGTATCTCATTCTCCATGCAACTTCAGTGATGTCATTTTTAAAGATGCCAATTTTAGCTTGTTTTTAAATTATTTTATGATTTCTCCATGAGAGCTGTTAATTGTTATCATAAATTAACCAATTGTTACAAATTGATTGTGAGTTGGGTAAAGTGTTTCTTGGCAGTTTTTATTTTCTGGTCATGTCTATATATAGATTTTATATAAAATTTAAAGTTTAATTTCAGAAATATTTTAGAGTGGGTCTGTTTACTTTTGAAGTAGTTACATTAACTAGTTTTGAACAATATGCCTTTAACCTGAAAGGGGAAATGTTCAGTAACATGGGCAAAAGCATATGTGAGAACCTGTTACCCTCTAAAGCTTTTATGTCTCTTTTCTGGATCTCCTGGAAGTATCAAGCTGGCTACTGCTGGTCATTTATTCATGCATTTAATTGGGGAGTGGAGCTCCAGCCGCTTCCAATTTTCCCTTTTCCCAGTTTTCCCTATTTCTAGTTCTGCCTAGTTGAGCGTATCCTCAATGCAATTCATATGATGAGTTAGCATCCAGTCTAAAAAAGGGTGTATGCCCCAAGTCTCACAGTGAAAAGGAAGTTTTACAGTGGCTGACAGAGACTGTGGCTTCCCATTATATGCATGAAAGTCTGCCCTGGACACTGTTATGGAAATGACATGATGAGTACTGGCTGATTGCTGTGCTGAAAGTTTCCTTTCTTGCTGACTGTTTTCCTTGCAGTTCCTTTTTTTGGCAGCGTGCAAGGTGAGATTTGGGCTTCTAGGCTGAAGTCCTGTGTAATGCATAGTGGATAGCCTGCTGTAAATACAAGTTTTGCAGAGTTTCTGACAATTAGTTTTCTGAATACAGTATACAGTGCTGGATCACAAGCAAGATGATGTAGTCAGTTGATAACGAGAAAGATATGAAAGAGGAGAATGTACGAAGCTTCTTTCTCTTCCTTTCCATCCCTTTAATATTAGCTAAGTCTGTGTTCTTGGACATCTCCAGAAAGATCCAAAGGAAGCGTTGGTTATTGCTGTGACAACAAGGGCCATTTTCAATTTGGAGAGGGAGCATGAAATCTTCTTAACGAAGGGCAAAGATGAGTATGTGAAACATCAGCAAACAAATGAGAACAGCCCCTTGGAGCAAGGAACAGCTTTTGCTTTCATTCAGGTAAAAAAAAAAACACAGAACAAAACCTGGATTTCTTTTAGCAAGATATTTGTATGAAATACACACTGTGTGTTTTAAAGAGAGTCCTCATCCAATGTTCATGTACCAAATTAAAACAAAGAGTAAAGGCAGAAGTGACATTTGTAACAGCAGTCACTGGGAGTTTTTCACTAACAATGATTCTGGCTTGGTAACAAGTTTTATATCCACATGTATGAAGATAAACAGGTTTTGGATCAGTGTTAAGTCTCTCCCTCTTTTGCCTGTAAATTGTAATCCTAATGTATACTCCATTTTTCTAAGAAATAAGGACTTCAATTGTTAGGTGATACCTGGGTATTCCTTTACGATGAAGTTACAAAAGGCTTACAGGAATTTTGTAATATTTGTGTCTCATTTATAAGCAGAGGCTGAGCATAAGTAAAGTTTCACAGTTGAAATACTCAGTAACATCCCCCCAACTTTTCACAGCATTAATTTTATTTTCTGACCTCATTTCCACTGTGTGTCCCTGTTCCACATCTGTGTTTGTCTTCGTGTCCTGTTTCCCATCTGTATTCACACTGTGACTCTGTTCGCAACTTCAGAAAATTGCAAGAATCTTTAGTTACATAAACATAGAGCTGGGAGAGTTTCTTTAGCCTTTGTTAATCTCATAAAACCCTTACTACTCTGTCCAGTTGTTAAAACCGTGTCCAGCAGTTTTACCAGTCTCATTGGTTTGGCAGACGCTGCTCAACACAAGGCTGGGAGAGAGCCCAAGATGATGCCCACCCCAACCCCAATCCCTTGAAAGGATTTTATAGCAGTGTTGGCCATTACCACAGCATGGTTGATCCTGCCATCATCCCCTCAGGCAATTCACTCACCGCCTTTTAGCCAGCAGCTCACTCCATCTTGGCTGTTTTGTTTAGCCTTTCTCCTGTTCATTGACCATTATTTTAGTTTTCTTCGTACAGGCTGGGAGAATGCCACTTCCTTTCTCATCTCCTGGGTTTTTTGTTTCCTTCATTGAACTGGGAAAAAGAAGTCCCATGGTGGCATGATCCAAGTCAGAGCCACCATGGACAGAGCTGGGAGTCCTTCCCCATTCCCACTCCTTTTTCACCCCTCACCTTGTATGGCCAGGATAGGATGGTGTATTTAAAGAGGTGACCATTTTCGTGGAAGAAATACATAGGCAGATTACAAAGATCCAATGTGTTATTGTGGTTAAGGTAATGAACTAGGAACTGGGAGGCTCAGGTTCTCATTATTCCTCAGCCACAAAAATTCATTAGGTGACTTTGGGACAGTCACTCTCTGTCAATTCAACCTACCTCACAGGATTGTTGTCTGGGAAAAAATAAGAGGAGGGAGTGGTATGGACATCCAGTGGATGAAAGGTGGGATAGAATTCCAATAATACATACATACATACATGTATGCCACCACCAGGGGGAGTTACTTGGGTCCCAAACAGCCCAAGGTTAATTGATTGAATCATTTGTCTGAGTTAGGATGTTTACATAAGACACCCCTCCCTGCCATAATCTAATTGATGTGTAGAGAAGCCATATACAGGTAGTCCTTGGTTAAGGACTGCCCTGTTTAGCGACCATTTGAAGTTACAGTGGCACTGAAAAAAGTAACTTTATGACCAGTCCTCAAACTTATGACCATTGCAGTGTCTCCATTGATCGCAATTTGGGTGCTTCATAACCAGTGTGCATTTACGACTGTCACAGCCTCATGTGATTGCCATTTGCAAGTTTCATAGCCAGCTTCTGACAAGCAAAGTCAATGGAGAACCTAGCAGTAAAATCGCAAGTCTCCATCATGTGATGTATCACTTAATGACCACAGGTGATTTGCTTAATGACCACAGCGGAACTGATATTGTAAGTCTGGTGCAGTCATGTAATGTTTCACTTAACCTTGTTGCTTAGCAATGGAGTAGCCAGTCCCAATTGTGGTTAAGTGAGGACTACAAATAGCCCTCACTCAATGACCCTAATTGGGACCAGAATTTCCATCGCTAAGTGATGTAGTCATTAGGTAAAACATGTGAGCACACCGCTTAGCAACAGTTGTCATTAGGCCAGAACCTCATGCTTCTCCTACCCTGCTGTGCTTGCCTCTACTTCAACTCCCCCAGCCGCCTGTCTCTCCCCCATCTCTGCCCTTTTGGGCACCCTACACTCTGCCACCTCTGTGCTCCACCTTGCACCCCTGCCACCCCCAGCTGACCTTTGCCATCTTCCTCCTGCTGCTGCTGCTGAGGTGCGCCCGGCCTGGCCTTTCACAAAGCAGCTGCTGGTCGTGCATGTCTTTAAGAAGGGGGTGCAGGGTGGGTTGCAGGCCAGAGAGCAGGGTGGTGGGGGTACAGGGAGAAGCACAGGGAGGCTGGATGGCAGGGGCGTCAGAGCACCAAGCAGCAGGGGTGGCTGAGTGCAGGGTGGAGCACAGGGCAGCAGGGTGAAGGCAGAGTGCAGGGCAGCAGGGGCAGTGGAGGGCAGAGTGGCAGGGGTATGTGGAGCACAGGGTGGCAGGAGTGGCGGGGGTGCAGGGCAGCAAGGATGCAGGGCAGGGTGCAGGGTAGCAGGGGAGACAGAGCACAGGGTGTCCAAAAGGGCAGAGGTGAGGGGGGAAATGGGGGGGGGAGTTGAAACACACCTTGTGTCATAAATGTGGATGGGCTGCCAAGTGCCTGAATTTTGATCACATGACCACAGGGGCACTGCAATGGCCATAACTTCAAGGACCCGCATAAGTACCATCGATTCAGTGCTGTCATAACTTTGAACGGTCACTGAACAAATGGTTGTTACATGAGGACTACCTGAATTTGTTTTGGGACATGGATTGATAGTTAATTTTTCTGTCCCTACATGAAAAAAAAGTTTTAAAAATATATGCATCTTCTTATGAGGTTCAGGAGGAGTTTTGCAGAGATGCCGTAGGTAATGAAAACATATATCCCGGGGGGTCCACAGAGTATGGTAAAAAAAAGTCAAAATGGTGACCATGGCATTGTGATTAAAGCTTTGCCCATTTTTTATGGGTGTTGCACATGTAATGCACATAAAAATGGATGTGGAGCTTCAATCTCACCATTGTGGCTACCATCTTGACTTTTTTGACCACATCCTGCCAACAGCCCTGCATATATCTATTATCTATTGCTATTCAAGGTTTTTCCATTTTCAGAGTTCATTCCAGATGATTAATATGGACATATGTTTTCAGGGTGAATGTATGAACTTTCAAACAATTGCCACCACACGTAAGCTGTGGTTTTTGCCAAGTGTATCCATATATGGCCATTAAAGCATTCAGAGAAACCTGTAGTAATGCATCTCTGCCTGTCCCTTTCAGGCAGTGCAGTTTGTGAACAAGAAACTTCTTGAAAGAGACCCCGAGGAAAAGGGCCTGTTTGATGTCATTGTTCTCTCCAATAACAGTCCAGAGAGCGGTGTGCGAATAATCAACAGTGTGAAACAATATGGTAGGTTGCCTGTTTGAGTTGGTCACCCAAAGTTGGGTGTCTTTGATCCAGTTACTCTCTACCTCACAGGGTTGTTGTTGGGAAAAATAGGAGGAAGGGGTGCTGTGTATGTGCCATGAGCTGCTGTGCAATATAAATCTGATATAATAAATATAACTGTAACTTTAATATTCTCATATGAGGGAAATTACAGGGCTTGAGGATTAATTATTCTTCTACCAACTCCATTTTTTTTTCATTTTTCATCGTCATACTTAGTCAAACCACCCTTCTCTTCTTTCCCTACAAAGTTTCAAATGTGCTCTTGCTCCATTTCATTCTCCATTAAGAAAAACCATCTGGAGGAGCCAACTAGCCACTTCATAGCTTTTAGTAGTTGGATTGCAAGAATGAGACTTCGTGAAACATTTTGTTGTTGCTTCAACCTCTGTTTGTATTCTTCCTTTACAATCTTTATTTGTTTCTGGATTTTAAGGTTTGGAAATCTCTAAGTTTTGCTTTGTCAGTGATGAAGATTCTACCCAATATTTGAAAGCCCACAATGTGAAACTTTTTCTCTCAGCTGACCCAAAAGATGTGTGCAGTGCACTCCAGAGAGGTTTGTTCTTTTCTGTTCCTTCCCTTTTTAACTGAAATACTTACTTTTCTTATATTTTGTTGCTCTGATTTTCCTGATTATGTCTTGAGACAAATATGCTTCCTCCATTATATTCCATCACAAATTCTGCAAGGGCCCTCTTGACAAACCGCTTCATGTTCTTCCAAGTTCAGACAACAAGGATCTCCTCCATGTTGGCTTTCCAACTCTGACATTCTGTCAATGACTTATACCAGGTTATTTCTTAGCATAAATGCTGAGGGGAGCAAGTGGTGGTAGGTGCTCTAAATCCCAGTTGGTGTCACTGTTTAGCAGGGCAGGTTTTTCTCAAGTTAGCTGCTATCAGGGAAGTAAGTCTGTTTCTCATTAAAAAGCCAGTTTGAGCTAGTCTGGTCTAGTGGTGAAGGCACCAGGCTGGAAAGCAGGAGACGGTGATTTCTAATCCTGCCTTAGGCATGAAAGCCGGCTGGATGACTTTGGGCCAGTCACACTCTCTCAGCCCAACTCACCTCACAGGGTGGTTGTCATGGGGAAAATAGGAGGAGGAAGGAGTATTAGGTAAGTTCGCCACCTTGAGTTATTTATAAAAATAATAAAGGTGGGATAAAAAATCTTTAAAAAAAAAAAAAAGAAGAGGCATTTTCTGTCATGCTCAGAAAATTTCAGTAGAGCCATTACAAGCACATTGAAAAACACTGATCTATTGCATTCTTTTCTAACTTGGTGCCCTCCAGAATTGCCAGGCAATTGAGAATTCTGAGAATTGTAGCTCTTGTACAAGAGGAGATAGATAGATTTCCTATGACTCTTCACCCACCCCATGGAAGATAAGGAGAACTCAGATGACAAGAAAAGTTGTCAATTCTGACATCAAAAACATATGATGGTTTCTCCTGAGGGATCTATGCAGTCATACAGCATTTCTCAAACATTTCTGTTTTGTGCAAAAAATATAATCCATGCTATCTTTAGGAAATCAGTGATGACAAGGAATGTCTTCTTAAACTGGGGGCAGAGCCAAGCTGTCTCTACTGAACAGCTACAAGGTAACAAGTCTATTTGTCATGCAGGAGTTTCAGCAGCACTCATCTTTCAGCAGGAGATACAGGCTCCCAGAACTCAATTACGAGTTGTCTTTGATGGTGATGCCGTACTCTTTTCGGATGAGACTGATCGTGTCTTTCATGAGAAAGGTCTTGAGGAAGCAGTGCAATATGAGAAAACTATGGAAACTGTGCCCATGGGAGAGGTAAAGTTGCCTACATTCCTCAGAAGATGTCCCTATGTTCTTTTTTAATTTCTTTTTGAGATAGTGTTTTCAAAGTTCATTGTGCGGGTCTGACCTTAGCATCTTCTATGTGCAAAACATGTGTTCTGTCACTAAGCCTGAACCAAGGGGTGTTATCTAAATTAGGCAGCAACTGGTTTGCGTGCCTCCCCCAACACATCTTCCTAGTATCTTCCCACTGCTGTTGCTAATCTTCTTGATGGGCAGCTCACCCCCAATCTTCCCACGTGTTCCCACCAGCCTGCCCACCCCCTGGTCTTTCCAGTGTCTTCCCACTACTGCTTCCCAGTCTCCGTGTCAACCCACTCCTTCCATCTTCAATTGTATGTTTTATAAAAATTGTAAAAATAGTATCTTTCAATTTATCACAGAATGACAAAGGATGAGATATCTTAAAAAAAGAATTAACAGCTGTTTAAACCAAAGTGAACTGTCTAGATAATGCCTCTGCTTTAACTTGACAGGTACCGTTCAGTTGACAGGCTTACTGATGAGGAATTTGCTTTAATGCATCTGTTTATGTCTACAAAGCAGCCATCTGTATGCTTGTTACATAAACAATTAGTGATTATGAAAATTAGACAAATATTACTGAATTGAGAAATCAAAAAAACAGTATAAAGTTGTTCCATATTCCCTGATGCTTGAATGGATTCAGATTCACTATTTTACTGAATTGCCTTCATGACCATCCCTTATTGTTAATAGGCTAAAGTAAGATCCCCATGTGGATCATATTGTTCATTGTAAAATAAAATTGTGATAAAGTTTAATTATCCATCTCTGAGTGCAATAACTGGGTCTTCATTTCTGCTCTCCAGCTGTCTGCAAAATAATACCGTAACATTCTCTCTGTTTCCTACCATATTTTCCAGGGTCCACTGAAAGCCTTTGCATTGCATCTTGGGAAGATGCGCAAAAAATTTGGCCAAGAGGACTCTCCCATCCGCATCTATTTGGTAACTGCCCGCAGTGGCCGTGATATGGGTATCCGGGCCATCAAAACTCTTAGGGAATGGGGACTGCCAACTGATGAAGCCTTCTTCATGGCTGGAGCTCCAAAAGGTCCTATCCTCTCCAAGATCCAGCCCCACATCTTTTTTGATGATAATCTTCACAACATCCAAGGTGCTCAAGATGTTGGCATACCCTCTGCGTTGGTCCCTTGTGGCTGCCAGAAGGGATCACAGGACCACAGTGTTCTGACACTTAATAATACTAATGTTTCTAACTAAAGGGACATGAGTAAATTTTTAAATGTACAGTGAATGCAATGTTTGGAATAAATTTATGGAAAATATGAAGTGACTTTACTCAAGCAGAGGAAGATTCTCACTGGAAAAAAAGGGGGGGGGAGGAATCAATGCTTAACATGTAGCAAATTGGTTCCTTTCTCCCTTTGCCTGAACATCTTATTTTCCATTGACTACATTTAGAGATTCTGTGTATATACTGCAAAAGGTCATTCCAAACAAAGCATATATACTCTGGACTTCTCTACTGTTTAGAAACCCAGAGAAAAACTACTTGCTTGGGACACAGAGAAAGGCTCTGCTTTCAAGTGGAATTACTGTAATCATCAGAATTCCATTTCAGCACTTCCATGAAAAATTAACTGTTCTGTCTAAATACAGCTAGATTTGAGGTTGAGAATTCAGTCATAAACCAAACAGGTTTCCACATGGTTGCTCCTGGTGATACCGATTTGCTGTAGGTCTTATAAAGAATGATCTTTTCTCATTTCAGGGTGTGTTAATCCTTCCACATTGATTGTGTCTGCCCTTTTTGCTGGATTCTGAGAGTCTCCCAGCTCCTTTCTTTCCATCCCTAAGAGTCTCCAGAATTGAGCTGCTGAATTATGACAGCAAACCACTAGTTTGGTAGAAAAAAAGCAGGGGAATGTTTAAACCTTGACTTGGGCTTAATTTATCAGGGGGGGGGGGAAACCCTCTATCTGCAACCCCCGAAAAGGTCTCCCACCACCCCTAGAGATCCATCCCCATCACTTTGGTGACATAATTCCATTACCAAGGTACTGTGATTCTTGGCCACCCTGTCCCCTAACCCAAAGTGATTCAGCCACTTCAACCTTTAGCCAGCCCTTGGAAATAATTTCAGACAAGGCCTTTGAAGATTGCCTGCTGCTCACGTGCAAGGAAGAATTGTCAAAAGTTGGGAGTGAAATTCTGAAGTGGGTTTTTTAAAAAATTAAAGAAAAGATGGAACTTACTTTAAAATGCTTACTTTATTTAGGCACAAGGGAGTTATTCCTTTAATGATATTAGAAAATAGAGCATAAATAATTTAAATGGTTCTAAGGGTCAACATCTTGGCTAATCTTGGAAAAAACTAAGCAGGATGAGATTTGAATACGAATTCTGGGGCCTAGACTATACATGCCAGAAGTAGACAGTTGCAAACTATTTCCATATTGTTGCCAAGAAAAATGATTTTATATGTAACGCAGTTGGTACCATCTGATAATGACTCCCGCTTCTCTTGGTTCCATTTCATCTCCTATATTTTTTATAGTTATTTTAATTGTGGTCAGTCCTATTGAACTGGATATCTAAACAGTCAATAAATGAATGGGATGGTAATTGCTCTGTTCTTCTGTTATTAAAAAGCAAATACTGACTGTGTCCATGATATAATGGCACTTGTTCCAGTTGTGACCATTCCTGTAGCAGGAGACCCTGGCAAGAATAACTCGCTCCCTTGCCATCTCTAGAATAGACTACTGCAGTGGACTGTGCATGGGACTGCCTTTGACGCATACTCAGAAGCTAGCGTTCATGAAAAATGCAGTGGCCCACTTGCTGATAGGTGACAGCCATTCCAGCCATGAAATTCTGATTTTGTAGATGCTGCACTGGCTTCCAGTGGGCTTCAGAGTAAAATTTAAAAAGTCCTTCGTGGCTTATCACCCAGGTATCTCTAGCACTGTCATTTTCGGATAGAACTGATCCATCTCTCCCATTCATATCTAGAGATCTTGAGAGTCTCCTGATCATGAAAGGTTCAAGAGGAGCCCAAAACACAATGCTTTTCTGTATGGACTTCCCATGGAAAGCCAGATAGCACCCTCCTTAATGCCATCTAGGAAAATATGAAAACAGCTATTTCATAGTGCTTTTAATCTATCCTTTTAACTATAAAGTTGCTGTGAGTTAACATAGGGTAGATGGATAGTTTATGAATTTTATGCTAAGTTCTTATGATTTTATTGGTTATATTATGAACCACCAGGAGACTTTTGAAGAATCTGGTGGTATACAGATACCAGTCAGTCAATCTGGAACTCTGCTGGTTATCTGAGTTGTGTAATGCATCCTATATACCTGCAGTATATAGGTAAGCTGATTAATTCCAAATGTTAAATATTGAGAATTCAAATATAAGTGATTCCAATATTCTGTATTCTGTAATAGAGAGCTCATGCTAAGTATCAGATGTGAGGAACTGCTACTTATTTTGCAAGAACTCACTTAGGTTTCAACATAATGTGATAATTGTGTAATTGCAATTCACATATCTAGTTTAAAATGGCTGTCAGTGAAGGGAGTTAACTCTTTCCTCCTACACTAATATTATTCATTGACAGTGTGGAACATTTTTATACCGACACACATACTGATATTCATGTTTATGAACACTTCATAAGAGCATTTTAATATATCTTTAATTGACAGAACTACTGCTTGCCAAGTAAAATGTGTTGGAATTATGCTTATTACAGCAAAACACTTACAGTAAGCAGAAGCATCAGAAGGCTGCTGTAAGAAAGAGGATGTTCACTGGTTTTGTTGAAAAATAGTTGGGCATATTCACTATAAGAGATACAAATAATGCCTTACGACTTTATTCTACTAAAAAAATCGACCATTTTTATAGAAGCTTAAGGAGAAATAGCTTCTAGAGTACTGATTCTCAGGCTTTAGAAACTTAATTCTACCAGTATAGTAGAAGCCCAGGTATTTTATGGTTTTATTTATTTATTTATTGAGAAAGTCATTAATGGAGTGACAGGAAATCTGCAATTATATTTATCATTTATTGCTATTTAAAGAATAACATTTCAGTTATTTATCCTGTGTTACACTTAATTATGTATGATGTAATAAATAAATAAATAAATGGACAAGTCCATTTATGGACAACCACTGATTTAGGATAACTAATAGACCAATCTTGCCATCCCAAATTGTCCACTAGAAGACATCATATAGCTCTTTAGCACAATAGTTATGATGTGCTCTATTTCTACTATTCAAAAGAAAATTAAATGGGTACATTCCAAATGTTATTTTGTTCAATTTTTGGTGAGATAAGGTAGAATGTATTCAAATGGATTATATGTCTATTTTAAATACTGTAGTCACTAGCTTCTTCTGGAATTAGCATTTAACTAAGGACAAACTAGGAGGCAAGATTAAGGAGAAAGCCAAAGATGGGATCCAGGAAAAATCAGTGGTACAATAATATGCCACAGCTGAAGGACACAACCTTAACTGGCATAGGAAGCTATCTCCATTCCATTCTGTCCAGGAAAATCCAGTGAATAGTCTGGATTCACAAATATACTCTAGGAACTGGAAGTACAGTACTTAGAAGCTGCCACCTGCAATGTTATGGTTCACCAGAGCAACTATCCACAGCTCCTGCCACTCCTACCATTTTACTATTTAGTGAGATATATGTTCCAGTCACCTGCAAGTTGTAATAATTATGATGCAAAAATTATATTTAATCTGCAGACTGCAACCTATAAAATAACTGTACCAAGATGAGTGCCTACATAACATTGGACATAACCAGCAGTTGGACACACAACTCACATTTGCAGTAAAAGTATAGCTCTTCCTGGACTGTGCACCATATTATAAAGAATGTGTATTAGTTAAGAAGCATAACATTTACTCTCTTAAGTGAGAAAGGTAGAGAAGAGTGCCAGCTAAAAGTCAATGAGTCTCACATATGCAGAGAATAGTGTTTTAATCCATGTCAGTAAGTAAGAATGTTATTGCTGTATTAGTATTTGAAAATAAGAAATAATCAAATAGTGGACCGGTGTTTTGCTCAAAAAGTCTTATCTTGTTTGTTGCATGCTACATACCCATCCCACAATGATCATTTTAGCTAGATTCTAGGTGTCACAGAAATTAGCGTAACCTGGGTTATATCATAAAACATAATATAGAATCATCGCTTCCTTGAATGAACGCTTCTTATTTATTATAAACGTATCATATACACACACGGATTGTTATCATGAAACTTTCATTTTTTCTACATCAGCATTCAACAGTTGTAATCTGGATCTAGAGGACTCTATTGCAGAAGCTAGGTCCACTCCATAGCAGCATGAAATTAACTTCTTTAATTAAAGAAGTTCTATTCCCTAGGATTTCCTGACAGTGCTAATGGCTGACTCAAGTACCTGTGTAAATGGAAATTAAACAAGGCAGAAGAGCGAAGCAGAAGCTAAGAACTTGCAGGCAAAAGGACACAGTAAGAGGTTACTCAGCAGCATGATGGGTAAAGGGAAGCACCCACTTGCAGAGCTCGGATGCCCTGTCATCCTGGGCAAGCAGGATTGCTTGTTTAAGTGCAGAGGCAGAAGAAATGAACAGTCATGTGCATCAAACAAAGCTCCATCAGCATATAGACTGGTGAGTGACCAAGCAAAAAGTGATCAACCATATCAGGGAAAGGGAAAGGTTTGGGGTTTTTTGTTTTTTGTTTTTTGTTTTCTATTTGTTCAGCAGAAATTTTGATTGCTTACTTAATTTTATCATATAAGGGGAGGGATCATAGCTCAGGGATCGAGAACATGCTTAATCAGGCCTGGTCCTGCCTGAAATCCTGTCAGTCTGACAGCCATACTAGGCTCCTTGCAGCAGTGATCTATTCTGTGGCTAAGTTTATGCAACATGCTAAAACAAGATTAATGAAACACGTTGCTGAGTTTGCATAACACATTCTAACCAAACTGTTCTATGGCATAATATAATGAGGGGTTCATACAAATGCTAAGACAATGGCTTAGGCACAAAGCCAGATGCATAACTGTGGGTCAGTTATTCTCTTTCAGCTCTAGGAAGAAGGCAATGGCAAACTACTTCCAAAAAATGTTGCCAAGAAATCTGCAGGGACTTGTCCATGTAGTTGCCAGGTGTCAAGACTGATTCAAACAGAATAGAATAGAAATCTTTATTGTCATTGTACAATTTGTACAACGAAATTAATGCCAAAACCCAACCAAGAACTAGTTTATACAACATGCTAAGTCAATGGCTTGCCTTCAATATCATGATGAACTATAAACAATCAAACCCCATTTTCACCTAGTCCAGTGTGCTGTGGGGATCCAGCCAACGTAAGGTAATTTCAGATGTGCATCATCAATAATTGTTTTGTAACCCATACCAAAAAACATAGGGCATCATATGAATTTCTTCCCTCTCCAAATATTGCTGTGAAATAGACTCAGCTGAAAATATTGGCTACTCAAGGCCAACCAGAGAAGAGTATGACTTCATGGAGATGTCAATCTAGATCTCCCAAAACTTGTTGCAGTACTCTACCCTTATACTAGCCTTCCCCAACTGAGCGCCCTCCAGACACACATTTCTTAATTCCCAACCAGAATGGCTCTTGGCTATGCTTTACATACATATTAGTCCATTGACTCAAATCAAGTTAGTAGAAATTATTGTACTACAGATTGCATATGTGATGGATTGTAGTTCCATAACAGAGAATATGCTTTGTGTGCAAAGAGCTTTGTTGGCAAGGGATTATTGACCTTGCTAGATGGGTGTGATGGAAGTAGTAATCCAGCACATCTGGAAGGCGCCATGTTGGAGGATGCTATATTACCATTTGGGATGCTGACTCCCTTTGTAGACCTTCACAATGGTTTGCAGAATATTATCCCAGATTCACACTCCAGTATTATTTAAGTTCTTCCTCTAGAACTGTGAATTCTAAACCATGGTTTATGACTCTGGGTGTTCTGTGAACCTAGTCAATTGTAACTTATTCAACACACCATTGTAAAACCATACAGTGGTTTATCTTTCCACAATTGCTCCTGTTCAAAAGCAGTTTAATGGCAGCTAGAGCTGGCCCACAAACTTCCTGACAATTGGTCAGGGAACAGACTGCAGTTAGCCTCATGGAGAAATCCCACTTTCTGGCTAAAGACTATTAGTTGCATTTTTAGCCAGCTGCCTAACAAGGCCAGGAAATTAAGCAAATACGAGTAGCAGTGAACTGCTTCCAACTCCAAGTAGAAGTCCCTAGCAGGTGTCCTCAGTGCAGTTTGCCTGACCTGATGCAGAGAGCCATGGAGATGGTGTTGAGGGAAATATTCAGAAGCCATTACGACAACAAAAAGGGCAGAAGCATTCCTAACCCTGGAATTAATGCTGCTTTTATATTTTTCATGTTGTTGTAATATTTGTTTTTTATCTGATTGTTGTACGCTTTTGGTGAGATAAGCAGTTATATACATTTGCTAAATAAATAATTAAATAAAAGAAGATACTATTAGGAACAGACTCAGGGTGGGGTATAAGAGGGAAGAGAGAAAAACACAATCAGACTTGCAAAAATGTGTTAATATAGCCTACTTCAATAAAGCTTTGTTCTAGTCTTCTTGTAGAGTTTATTTTCTGGTCTAGATAGCTTTGAAGAGCTGACACCTGAGTGACCTTGTTTTGAGGAACATCAGCTAAGCAGTTTGTCCTGAGGACAATACAGCCAACCCAGGGTTACTTCATGGGATATGAAGCCATTCCAGATCAAGCAGAGTTTTTTCTTTGTTTGGCTTGTCATCCTGATCAGGATCATTTTGCACTTCCTGTTTTTTTAATCAGCACTTCATACTTCCTTCCATTTCAGCACAGCCTCACTCTAAAAGTAGAACAAAAGCCATTTCACCCATCACTACCGCTGCTCCTAACACTCTTAGATGTTAATTGAACAAAAACATTGAAGAATGAAGCAACAGCTTATATGCAGTGGGGAAAAAGGTGGAACTCAAAATTGGGATTTCCACTCAAAGCTTCAATAATGGCTGGAGTGTTCTAGTAAAAAGCCTGACCAGATGAACTGTGTTCTTTCCTCATTTAAACCAATGGCAACTATGAATCAAATTCCTTTCACAAATTGGTTCACTAACGGCCAACAGTCCACAACACAGTTGTGCCAGTTTTGTCCTAAAGGCTATGCAAAACCAGCCTAAAAAAGTGATTAATGAAAGGAAACCAAGTATTTATTTGCAGTCCTTTTCTAACTGTCAGGTTGAGATGATTTTTATCTCTCAGTTCACTTAGCATTTTAATGAGCATTGAAATGTTGCTTGTCTTTTTCAAATCCTGTAATCTTCCAGGATTTTTCCCACTGGTGTTGCCAAGTATCTTTTCATATTTCTTCTCAGAATCTTTGAGTGCAGTCCTGCGCTCTTCCAGAACATCTCTCTCCAAACCACAGGGTCTTTCCTTATGAGGTGGTTGTAGCGTAACTCAGCCCTTTTTGGATCAACATAACATCAGAAGATAACAGCTATATACGTCTGTGGAATAGAAAGCATAGGAAAGGGTTATGTCTCCAGCTTCAGCTTCTGAACAGCCAACTGGCATCTAATTAGCCCCTGGTGAGAGACAAAATGCTGGACTGAGATGGGCCTTGGCCTGATCCAACAGGACTATTCTTATGTTCTTATGCCAGGAATTACAGTAATGTTTTTCTTGTGCTGCCATAATCATGTGAGTGAATGAGTGAATGCTGCTACTCAGATCTAATACCTTTGCTGTTGATGCTCTGTTGGTGGCCAGTAGGCTTCCAAGTACAATTCAAAGTGCTGGGTTTTAACCTACAAAGTACCATTTGCTTCAGGTGGATCCTCTCCATCTGGTGCATTTGTCCGGGTGGAGATGCTGTGAGTTCCACCTTATAGGAGATTTAGGGGAGAGCAAGGAACTCACCTGCAGCATTCCAGACACCACCTTCACTCCTGAATTTGAGTTATTCCTACAGGTACTTAGATGCTGACGCCTAGTCATTGGACACCTATTTACAGTAGTTTTAATTATTGAATTATACTGCTGAAGTTGTGATGTTATTGGCCATTTAATGTATTTGGGTTTGTTTTTTTTTAATTTTAACTCAGCACTGCCATAAGTCCTAATGGAGTGTGGTGGCATAAAAATATTGCAGGTGTGTCTGTGTCTACGTCTAGTCTAAATATACTGTAGATTTGTGATAAAATTAAAGAGAAGAATACAAAGTCTGAAAAACTTCTGTGAGCCTACGCAAATGACTGTGCATGATTCTATGACAAACAGGAAAGTTTGTCCTTCCAGATACAAACACATTAAAACATAGAGCCTGGCAGTGTGCCAAAGAGTTTTATGTTCACTGATCTCTGCACTGATGGTGCCCGAAGAAGTTTTGCTTTATTGACTTTTGGCTGAAACATGAGACTATTTTGACAGCTGGATGGTGGTTGTGAGGGTGTTGTGAGATGACAAAGCAAACCAAGAATGAGAAAATGTGGATTCAAATATATAGTGACATTTTATCTTCTCCATTAACATCCGAAAGGATCTTTTGTTCACTTAATCAGAAAAAAAGAATGAGAAAGAAATGTGCATGACAACTCTAAACAGAGCCAGATCTGGGATACCGAAGTCCAGAGGACTACATTGTTTAAATGTTTGCAGCCCAAAGCTGTATCCATATTGTAAGATGCATGACTGCAAAAACAAAGAAGAACAAAAATAAAGTGTAACCACAAGAAATAGCTGGGAAAGCACTTTTATGACTCCGCATTTTGAAGTCTATCTTTTTTAGCAATGTCCAACCCAGTAACTTGAGCCCCAGCTCTATCACTGGCAAAGTGAAACAATGTCCTCAGACAGCAGATTTAGCCTAAATAAGAGATAGGCATACCATTTGGTGTATAGAATGTAGGGTTGCTTGTTTGTTTTAACAACCACCATCACATCTGAATTTAAAGAGCAGCTGGGATCATAGGAAAATACATGGAATCCCATCTAAGTTAACGGGAAAGCAAGTCTGTGCTCAAGCAAAATGTTTCTGAGGTCTTACATTGCACACATCTTCTGCATACTACCCTTTTACAACTCCCATGTGTTTTCCTTCTGAGGAATCTTTGTAAATATCCACTTCAGTTGTAGCTTGGGTGGAGACCAGAAAGGGGTGGAAATAACAATATGTGCTGTAGGCAGTTTCTACAGCTCTGGTACCACTTAGCAAACTGGGGGAGTGTGGGAGAGATAATTGCATTGGCCAGATTTCAAAGAGCTGAAAGAAGCCCCTGAAAGCCTTGATACTAGAATGAAGATGATTAAATATAATTAGGATTAATGTAAGAGTTAATTAGATTGTGTGTCACAAGCTCTAGATCAGAAATGGGTTGCCAGTAATGTGTTGATAGTAAGGAGATCTCTTGCACCAGAGTGAGTGTTTCAAATAATATGGTAGATATGGAAATACAAGATAAACATAAAGGAAATCAAATGACACAAAGAACACCCTGTCCTACAATGTAGGGCACCTTAATTTTTTTCATTAATCCTGATCGTATATCCCTGTAATTCCATGCTGTCACTGCTGATTTATTTCCGGTTCAGCTAGGGCTACTATGTCTGAGCTGGAACACTCTGAATGTATGCTAGATGGCAGCAAAAAGGGTAATGTATCTCTTTATTGCAATCTAGAGGTTGCCCAGATGTTTGCAGCCCAAATAAGGTAGCCCTAAATATGGTGATCTCTGTCAGGCAACCTTCTTCATTTGCTTATCTGGCAGAATGCACTGAGTTAGGAGATCCAGATCTTTGGGTGCAAAATGCTGAATGACCACTAGATTGCAGCAAAGATTGACTGATTGATTGATTGATTGATTGATTGATTGATTGATTGACATCTCTTTGCTACCATCTGTGATCTAGCAAGACAAGAAACAAAGCATTTGAGATGGGTGACTATATACATTTGAATAATAAATAAATAAAGTAAAAAAGGCACTTGGGGTTAGTCATTACCATTTTATAAATATTTTCCAGGAGCCTGGAGAAGAAAAAGAATGCAAGCAATCTTTGCAAAAAAAAGTTTTAAACCTGGGCCATGCATACACAAAGAAGATGATAATTAGTTTTTGTACAAGCTGTTCTTTGCCTTACTATAGTTGTTTGTATCTGAATAAAGTATCTTGTCTAATCACATCAAGCTCAGTCCTGGAAGCTTGAGATTATTTTGTCCTTGTTTTGAGTCCTGATGTCAAACTTGCGTCCATTGGTTTTTTTGCACAAAGGTTGTCCTTTTTTTGTCCTACATAGAATTCAGACAAGCATTACTGGCAGTTGATCACATACATCACACTAGAAGAGCATGTGAAGGCACTTCTAATGTTGTGTGCTAAGTTGTTGGGGCCTGAAATGGTGCTGCCCCTACATTTACACCAACAGCACCATCACAGACCCCCAACAACTTCAGAGACTAACACAGCTCTCCTCCTACAAAGCCCAAATATAGTAGCCCCTGTTCACCTAGTCTAGAAATGAAATTATAATTATGTGTGTACTTATTTGGTAAGCTTTCTTCCATACTTCCAAGATATGCTTTTAACCAACCAGTGATGTGCTTACATTTATAGCATATATATCAAATCCTTCCTGCAGATAAATTTTCTAATGTAACTTTTTCATATATGAAGCAGCTTTTCCAACTTGATGTCCTACAGATGACAAATTATGGAAGGTGACATGGAACATATTGGCAGGCCACTAGGTTAGGGAAGCCTTGATGGGCTGCTAACCTCCAGCAAACCTAGGCAACTTTTCAACAGTCGGCAGCTGCAACTGAGCTCCTGAGCTTCTGGAGGGTTGTAGGTTCTATGCAGGAATGTCACAGAAGGAGTATGGCCATTTTTCTACCAACATTTGGGGGAGGTGAAGGCTCACTCCTATGGATCAGCTGAAGTGATATTTACCTGTTTTTGAACTGGTAGAAAATTATACCACTATAAAACTTGCTGCCTCCACAGGCATCCTGTACCCTATCCCTATAGCCTGTACCCTGGATTGCTGCTAGACAGTGGTGTCCTGATTTCCAGTGTGCAGCTTGCCTTAACAAAAGGCATAGGCAAAACCTTCCAGCTTTGCTGACCTCCCCATTTCTGAATATTGCCAGCTGATGGAAAATTCTGCCAATAACGGTTTTAACAGATGGGTACACAGTTAAGTGGGAGACCTGCTTCTACTTTAATGGGTAGTTCACTCATCCCACCAAGCAGGTCTGTTTTGATACAGGGTCCAGCAAGCCTGGAATTTTCCAAGAGCACTAAATCAAGTCACATTCAATCAGGTCAGCCAAACAGTTGATTGGTGGGGTGGGTGAACTGGCCCATAAAGTCGGAGAGCTTGCTGAAGTCAGACATCCCACTTTACCAGGGCGCTCTACCAGCAGCTGTTTGGGAAGCTGCATGGAGCTGCTGGTTCACCAGAAGATGTTTCCTGCTGCTTTCTCCTGCAGGGAAAAGAAAAACAAGAATACAGTAGTAGCAGAGGTATTTTCTCTAGGAGGGAAATTACTGTCATTCCTACTTTAAAAATATCCAAAATCCTGAAAAAAAGATCTGTTTTTTAGCTTACTTTTAGCATGGGAGTTTAAGTGTAAATGAGAACGTTAAGCCTCTAGCCTTCCCAAAATTGAACTGAAATCACACAGCCACCAGTCTGCCATTTTGCTGCTGAATTTTAGCAGTACAATCTCATGGTTTGGGAGGTCCAAACTATGAAGCTACTGGGGATCACATGTGGCCCACAGGCTGTGGGTTGCTCATCCCTGACCTAGAAAAAATTATTCATGGAGAGTCCAAGGAATGGCAGGGAGACTCAGAGCCAAAAGTCAATGGAACCTCAACATGCAGACTTTCAGGGTAGCACTCACTTATCTTCAAGTTGTTTCTCACCATATTCTGCCTCTAATCATTCAACATGCCAGGTGTTTATAGCATCTTGAAAAGTAGTGGGGAAAATTTCATCAAAAGCTGCTACCAACCGAACACTGAAGGAAACAGAAGAATTATTAAAACAATCACTACAATTCCTCTTGTACTTTTAATTACTGGGCAGAGGAAATCAAACAGCAACCATTTTTCTTATTCTTTCATAACAAGTTGTAATGCTTCTCTGTTATGAGCTTGTGTTTCTTTTCATCTGATTACTGTACCTGAAATAGATTTTCATGTGGTTATGAAAGCTCTTGGTTCCAATTTGTAAAGATATACACCTACCTACACCATTTTGAACATGAACTATGCATAATGTCTCCTGCTTTTCCACCCCTATTTATTTCATTCCAGTCTTCAATTAAGGCAACCAGCTGTACAGGGTAGGGAATGTCTTTGTTACTTTACTACTAGATGATGATTTATAATATCATCTTAACCTTTGAATCTGCAGGTGCTAGAGCAATCGAGTGACTTACAACTTATAATTAGGTCAAACTTGACTAACACCCTCATGACACTTGTTTGCTGATGCTTTTAAAACAAGACAATGGAAGATCTTATTTCCAGACATGCATCTTGATTTTTATTTTATTTTTTCCTTTCTATATCACCTCCTGGAGATGGCAGTGCCTATGTCCTGTCTGTTCTCCATTTCTGTGTTCATTCCACGTCAACCCAGTGAGGTTTTGTTAACAATTGAACATATTTGATGGGTTGATGCTGTACATAAATCAGGAATTCTTTTATTATGGGTATTGTAATTAATATTATAACATAGTTTCATTCTTTTTAGAATAATATTTAATCTATTTTTCCATTCTTATAGAGATTATGGTGTTTAAGTAAAAAAAGAACAAAAGAAAGAAATGGGCTGCCTATGACCACATATAGTTGAATTGGAATTGAAATTCAGACCTTTATATTTTAATCCAATGTTGTTCTCATTTGTCATGACCATCTTGGGCCTGAGGAGGAGGATGAGATGGAGAACAAGAAGATTGGCCTGCAGGAACCTCCTTACTCAGGGATCCAGGCACTAGCTGAGGGATTGAAGTAGAGTTTACCCCCTTCATCTTTAGATCATGCACACCAGCATCTCAACCTCTGAATCCTCCAGAGCAGTGTTTCTTAACCTTGGAAACTTTAAGATGTGTGGACTTCAACTCCCAGAATTCTCCAGCCGCCATGGCTGGCTGGGGAATTCTGGGAGTTGAAGTCCACACATCTTAAAGTTGTCAAAGTTGAGAAACACTGTTCCAGAACATAATGGCCATCCTGTGGAGAAGCAGTAAGCTGAAGGCTAGATTATAAGGGCAGGCTCCTTGAGATTAATGACCTCTTCGAGTTGCCAATGGGAAAGTGCTAATGAGTACCAGCCAAGTCTCTGAAAGGATCCCCTGCCTGAAGCATTAAGAGCTTACATGGCTGGTTAGTCCAGTTGTTGGAAAACACAGTTGTGACAACCCCGACAACCAGCATGACTATGTAACTATCATAGCTAATGATTGGTTGGTTCCTATACAGATATGCACCTTGTGCCATGTGTTTGAGTAAATGGACACATATGAAAAATTGAGCTCATGAGGCTGTCTCAAAATAGGCCTTAGAAGCAGAAGGGTTTGTTTTGGGAGATTTCAGCTTAAGCAGCTTGTGGGAAACTATAGGAATGAAGATTTCTAAGAAGGCACAACAAGAGATAGATAAACATGAACTGATTCTTAAAGCATAGGAGAGTTCCCAGGTGAACTGGATGAGGCAAGGGCATTCAGGTGGGAAAGTATCATGAAGTGTTAGAAAAACATTATGGTGTGATTAGCCAAAGCTTGATGGATTGGCCAAGTCTTGTTGGAAGTTATAAAAGTACATGGGAATGGTAGTCTTTTGGTGCCATCACATAGAATGAGATACTCTGCATAGTAGGTGTTCTGCCTTGATTCTTCTGGAACTCAAACCTTGTCTAGCCACTAGACTTTGGGCTGGGCAGGTATGAATGGGTGTGTGTATATGTGAGTAGAGATTTTAGTTCAGAAGGTGAAAGTTGTGACACTTAATTTGATTCTATGTGTCCTGAGCCCCTGGATAGAAAAAAGACAATAAAAAGCACTAGAGGTATAAAAAAAGTCTCTTTATGATCCTTAGTCTCACAGCTGGACTCACAGGATTTGCCTGTTCCATTTGCATCTGCTATTATTCTGCTACTTTTGATTTATAATGGATTGAATCTGATTATTCTTTTGCCTAGCAACCTTGTATGAACTGACTTGTGGGCTTCCAACCTCAGCTGTCACAATTATTTTCTTTCTAAGTTTTGCAACAGACAATTTTACCGTACCAATTCCATCAGAAAAGAAATGGAATGCAATGCCATCTGATAGGGGGGGAATCACGATTTTAATTGTTTTTTGTAAGGAAATCCAGTTGATAGTAAATGGATCTTGGATTCAGGTAAATGTACTTAAGATCAAAGTATGATCACTGAAAACAAGTCACAGCAGCAAGGAAGGTTGGAGACTGGATGAAACTGTTGAGTCCAGCAATGACTTCTAAAAGAGGGGCCACATCACTGCCTCCTTCAAGGAAGATGCAATCATTCCCTTACTCAAGGATGCATTCACCACACATCACTTTCTGGTATCCTTAATTGACTAGGAGGGACATGGATCTGTAGGACAAGTGGCCAGGTTAGCAGTCTCAAGGATCTTGTCCATTCCCTCATGAATTATGGGCCAAACATTTCCCAAATAACAGGACAAGACAATGCCTCAGTTAACTCACATGGACTCATCCAGTAGGACTCTAACTCTGAGCAGATCTGAGTGACTTTGTCTGACAGGTGCCTAGAACATTCATCACAGAAGCTTAAAAGATATTCCTGCGATTCCTTCCTCCCCAACAAAGAGGGAGTCACATTAAACAAGGCCACTGTTTTGTACCTGCAGAGCACAGAGAGCAGAGGAATAAAGACATTTTGCTGCTCTTAGTGCCATGATATAATCTCTGATGTGGGCTCTTATTCACTCTTTATCATCCTCCAATGGTGCATTAGGCATCACTTCTGTTACAGTAATACCTTGGTTCACGAACGCTTCTGTTCACGAACAATTCGGGTCACGAACAGCACCATTCGCAAAATTTTGCTTCCGTTCGCGAACTCCGCATCGGGTGACGAACATGACCTGCGGCCATTTTCCCTGCTGTGACACATGGTCGTGGCTTCCTGTAGGGAGGGGGACTCTCCCTCCAAACAATAACTGCCTCCCCACCCGCCTTCCTGTCCTCCACGCCAGAAGTTGCCTCAAGCAAGGTTAGTGTTCTCTCTCTTCATACTGTACTGTACTGTACTTTGTTTCATATTTTTGTGGTTTAAAAAAAAATACATATGGTTCAGAACGGATTAACCGTATTTACATTGAACCTTATGGGAAAATTTGATTCGGTTCACGACCAAAATCAGTTGGCGACCACATTCGTAGGGGTCAGAACGGATTAACCGTATTTACATTGAACCTTATGGGAAAATTTGATTCGGTCGCGACCAATTCGGTTTGCGACGAAAGTTGTGGAACAAATTAAGTTCGTGAACCGAGGTACCACTGTATTTCATCTCCCAGAATGTCTCAGGGAGCAAACCCCCAGGATCAATGGAATGCTCACATAGGAGCAGTCTGATCCAAGACCCTCAACGCCCACCCATTCCAGGTGGCAATTAAGGCTTCAGCCAAACTGCCTACCAGACCCCCAGGAAAAAATCCAAGCTCCCTCTGGAACCCATCAGGATCCACAAGTCACCTGGGGTAGACCCATCTAACAAATCCAAGCTCCTTGCAGGGGCAGATACACAGGCCAGCCAAAAAGCATAAAGTACAATCTAACCATGGCAAAGGATTGATGGTAATATCCTCTACTTCAGATCATGTCACAATGGCCTTGAAGGGGGGAAAAAAACATATCTACTGTGTTACACCCCCCTCCTCAATAATTTGGGACAGGTCCATGGTTGCCATCCTGACTCCAGACTCAATGCCCTGTGGGAGCAGGTTAAAGTCTCCAGAAACAAACAGTCTCAGAGACTTTATCACCACAACTCCATCACGCAACAGCATCAAGCAGCTCAGGCAGGGATGTCATTGAGCAGCAGGGAGGCCTGTACAAGTCTAATTGATCCCTAGATCAGTGTATAATTATTACTGTAAACTGCCTGGAGTCATATCAGCTGGATAATAAATAAGTATTGTAAAATAAATAAATAAATTCAACTATAAAATGCAGGCATTATAGCACACCTTCTGATTAAACTTAAAAGCTTACTATCGAACACTAGTATTGCCTTCATATGGATTTTGAATTTCCTAGGTTCATTCATCCTCTGCCACAAAAAATATTAAATGTTTACTCTAATTGAGGCTTTCTGTGGGTTCTCAGAATTTGATAGGAACTCAGTACAAAATACTATTTCAGTTTTTTTTCTCTTATATTTAAATAATCAGTCATGCAAGCAAATAAACAAGTTACTTTTGTTCAGCATTTACTTTGTTTCCTAAATTACATTGCTTAGCAGAATTAGCAAGTTATTTATAGCTAGAATGGCAACCCACCTCTTTCTTCCCATTTTTTGATGGACATAGCCACCTGAGTTTCCAGATTGCACAGTAACTGAAATTTTTCCTCTACTTAATGTTATATATCATAAGTGCTATCTACTTGAAAATATATGCACTGTGATGTTGACTTACTCTATTTCTACAATCTACCTACTTCTTAATTCTTAGTTTTGGAAGGGTTTATAGATGCTGATGGCAATTTTCCCTCTGTGAGTCAATCTGTCAACTGGTTTTTCTCTAGTTGGTAAAACCTTTGATCTTCCATTCTCTTTAATCCCTGGAGATTATCTATGCAGCACAGACCTTGTCCCATAATGCATCTTCCCTTTTGGACCTTCAGCACTCTTATCTGGATTTGCCATGAAACTAACAAGCCTTCAACAATGTAAACACGGTCCAATCCAAATCAGGCTTACCAGGCCACATTTTTTTTTATTAAAACCATAAATCTTCAACTGTCAGAGCTGTCTAAATCCAGTTTATTTGCTAGCCATAGCACATACCTTCATTCCAATTTTTCCCTCCTTTCTCCTCCCCAGAGCTCTCTCTGATGTTTTAAGACTCCTCCATCAATGTCAGCCCAATAACTCTTCCTCCTTCTAAGAGAACATTTCCTTATGGGAAATCAAATTATCCCGAAATCCCAGGTTTTCTTATCAGCCAGCTATAAGAAAAGCATTCCTTGGAATATATGCATTTTTTTTGCTGCAAATGCTTAGGCCATCATTCATTCACCATGAGAAAGACAAGGGACTCAAAAGGTGGTGTTTATGGTTGAATAAAATTCTGAACCCCAACCTTCCATAGCCAATCCCAAAGATTTATCCTTAGGACTGTATTACAACTTAAGTCAGGGCATATATAATTGTGCCAATTATTTGGTTTTCAATGTGCTACTCCTTAGTTTAGTTTCTAGTGAAACTAGTGTAACCTTTTCACAATGTGGTCTTTAACCTCTACTAGTTGGTTATTCGAAGGAATGTTAAACCTCACTCATTGCAGCTGGCAATTCCAATCCAGGGAGGGAGGGGGAGAGAGAGAGAGAAAGAGAGAGATTGGATTTCTGTTTGCCAAATCACTGAAAATTATACTTATACATTAAAGCAAGGTTGATAATCATGTGGACTCCAAATCCTACTAGCTATAGACAGCATGGGTTCTATATACTGCCATATTTTTTCAGTGGAGTTAAATTGTTGAACAACATCTGAATAAACCTGTGGAGCTCAGATTTCATTCCTTCTTAAATTTACCATGAAAATCTGCTGTGCTGTCTTACAACTTCATGCTTTCAAATTACACTGTATGGAGTCCTATCAGAATTCCTGCATGTGCTACAGTTTATTCTCTGAACTGTTAATGCACTGTTGGCACTGTGCCCTGTTTAATGAGGTCTTTCTTACATAAATCTATAAACAGATTACAAGAACTTAAAGACCAGATCTTTTGCTAACAGAAAACAAAAAACAATATGGCTTGCTCGCTTGCTCTTTAACTATGAGCTGAATATCTGACTGTAGATATTTTCTTCACTCCCGCTCAATACTTTATCATTAGGGGGGAGATATGAAAAATTATCTTCTAGCTTTCCCCCTAACCCCAAAGTACAACTGCATCAGCAGATGGGGTTTTACTATGCAATGATAATTTCTTATTTACCTATTTAATGTCTGCTTAATTTGGTTATTGGTAGCAGCACAAAAATAGGATCCTAAATGAGGGCCTAGGTTTTGGGATATTATATTGATTCAGATCACTTTGATCCTGATAGGTAGGTTTTATGAGATCCATAGGCTCAAGCCTGGTTACTACTAGGGTCTCACCAACCCCAAATCCTGAGTGCTCTGCTCTGCATCTAGTCTTTGGATGGTCTCACTACTTGTGCTATGCATTACATACAATACTGTCATTACTGGTGTTGTTTACAAATGACACAGCCATCTGACTTAGACATGGGTAAAGTACCCAGGGTTTGCTTTACTTGAAATGAGAAGCCTCCATTTGATACAGGGCAGAAGCTCATCTGCAATATATAACAGTCTTAAGGGGAAAATAGCAGAAGAGAAGCTCATTAAATCCTACTTGATACACTTGATGAATGGTTCTGAATTTATGGTCTACTTTCTACTTGCCATTACCTGACCTTCTAATAAATAGGTGGATAATCTGTGATAGGAAATCAGCAAGAATTTCTGATGCTCTATAACTTAAATAGTAGCAAAATCAAAACTTCTTTGGTGTCAGGTTTTTAGACATGGATTTTTTCATAAAAAGACAGTAAGCTGTCAACTGAATTTGGAAAGGCTGGACTAGAACAGACTTTGAGACATCCTCTTGCCTCAAACCTGCTAATTTGTATAGGACTTTGATAGGTTCCAGAAAAAGAAAACCACAAAAGCTGTTCCACTTGCAGTCTCTTGACCTTTAACTCAAGTATGAAGCAGAAACTCAAGGTTTTAAAATCTGGTTTCCAGGGTTTTGCCCACTATTTCTTGACTTAGTGATATGTGAGCATGTGGGGAGGGGGGAGCTGTATAATGCAGTGGAAGGGCGAATCTTACAGCATCACACAACCCACTATGTCAGCCAGCGTATACTGGGAGGGGCTGCATTGTATAACTGGAGGAAGACTCCCAGTGCAGCATGGAACATCCTGGTTGCCTGATGCAGTGGGAATCCCCTTTCCATTGCACCATACAACCTCTCTCAGCACTTCTCATCTGTCTCTTAATACCTGACCAGTGTATGCAGGGGGGTGGGGGAGGGAGCAAAGGAAGTGTTGCATATTACAGCAGAAGAGAGGCTCCCACTGTACTACTTGTCCCACAGCACATAAGAGCTCAAAACCCATGTTTTAAAATAGTTTGCCTAACAGCTGACAGGGTGATAGGATTGTAGATGCAAGTCTCCCTACTACTGTATCTTGCAGTCCCTCCACCCTTCTGCCATCAGCTATTTGGCAGTCTCATCCTTCCTTCAAAGCCAGGTCTCCAAGCTAGATCAGCTCAGAAGCCTGGCAGAAGTAGGAGGAGAGTCCAGTTTAAAAGAAACAGACTCTCCTGCTGTCCAAATTAAAATGTCCTGGAGAACCATGGCCAGGGACCCGAGTGGAGGAGGTGTGCCCATACCAGCCTAAAGTGGTCCTAAAATAGGACATGGGTCAATCCCATCCTTGGTGATCATCTGAGCAAGCTACCAACAGAATGGTCAGTGAAGTTGTCACATTATATCCATGACAACAAATGCGTAGGAATAAGAGGGAAACATTACTATAATACTGGTGTAGCTAAGGTCCATTTAAGGCTGTCACAGGTTTAGGTTGGGAAGCAGATGAAGGCAATGTCATGGGGACATACCAAAAGAAAGAGGTTGTCAGGTCATGCTGGGTGCAGTTAGATGACAGTAGCTTGGTTGCATCTCAAAGATGGTATGCCTGCTTTTAAACCTGCCTTCTATTCCTGAAGAAAATCAGGCATTCATTCTGAGATTCCAAGTTCAAAACAAACTCACATAACAGGAATATAAGCCTCCAAATGTTGTTGATAGTAACTTCCTACATCTTCCAGTTAATATGATCCTCCAGATGTTGGATAACAACTCCCAACATTCCTAACTCTTAACTATTCTGTCTGGCTCATGCAAGTTGGAGTTCTCCAAGATCTGGAGAACCATATATTATCCATCCACATGGTATTGCTAGATCCTGATTATAGAATGGGTCTCTCTTTTTGTAATGGCTATTGCCAATCCTATGACATATGCACCAATATGGAACAGAAAGTCCTAACTTCAGGTGCAAACACTGAAGCAAATACCCTAACCCTCTTGTTTCAAAGCTGCTCTAGTCAACAATTCAACTTTTCCCAGCCCTTCATCATTCTGTCTAACATACCATTAGTTTCTTATCAATGTAGCCTTCCCATTTCCTTCTATAAAATAAATCTTTGAGACCACACTGCTCTGAAGAAAGAACTCATCACTATTCTTCAAATTATAATCTTAATTTGGCTGTTAGACAAATGGTTCTGCATCTGTTCTTAATAAGAAGATAAATGGAGCCACGAAGACACATGAGAATGAGCGTATGTGTCTTGTCCTGGTCCAGAGATCTATATCATTCTTTCTATAAAAGATGCTGATCTTTGAACAGGAAAATAGTTTTCAGTGTTAAAGTCACTTCAACTGCTCCCAATGAATCCTTTCAATCATTTAACTATTCTGTGAGTAGCAGCAAACACATAATCTCAATTTTTTTTTTTTAGATTTTTTGTCCCAAGTCCTGAGTCCTGTAGCTCACTTGTCACCAGATGTCCAGGAACAAGAACATCTAGCACAGTCCTTGTTGACCCGGGCAACAACTGATCTGGTATGGGTTTCTGTAAATTACGTCTCACCATATTGTTTATGGGAGAGACACTCTTCATTTGGCTCCTCTGATGAGACCTGTCCAGTATGGTTGAACCTCTGGCATAGCCCTCATCCTCCTTGGAGCACGCAAGCCCCACAACCACATCAAGGTAGTACCTCACTGGGAGATCATGTTGATGTTGATGATGATGATGATGATGATTTTATAAATAACTCAAGGTAAACAGCAAGAAATTACGATGTCCAAATTCATAACTTGTTCAGCTCATGATGCTTGGCTGTAGTAGCAATTTAGTACAGTAGTAGCAATAGTAAAACTACTGTTTTACTGTAATATTATTTCTTCTAACTGCTGTTATTATTATCCATTAAAATATATTGAGGAATTTTTTTAAAGTACAGTACAAATAATAATCCTCTACATGGCTTGTTACCTTGTAGTAATGAAGGTGCTTGTGCATCCCAGTGATGAGCCCATCAACCTCCCCACCCCAGATCAGAAGATATCCAAAGAGTTACTGGGAAATGTCAGAGGGTAAGTATGAGAGACACTAGTAATTATGACATGGCTGAATTAAAGCTAAAAGGATGTCCACTTGCTGATGTGGCCATAGGAAAGTTCAGTGCTGCAAAGATATTAATACTATTGGTGCACTGAATTCCAGAATTATGAGTCAAGACAAATTTGATGTTGTCAGAGCAGAAATGTCAAAAGAAAATATTTATATTCTAGGAATCAGTCAGTTGAACTGAACTGGACTGGACTGGGCTAATTCACATCAGAAGCGCATCAGATCTTCTACCACAGGAAGGAAAAACATAGAAGAAATTGCGTAGCCATCATTATTAACAAAAGGATGTTGAAATCAGGGCTCTGATACAGCCCCACAAATGAAAGAATAATGTCAATCCAAATCCAAAGCAAGTCCATCAAAATTATGGTGATCGAAGTCTGTGCTTTAATCTCAGATGCAGAGGAAGAGGAAGTTGAATAGTTCTATGACAACTATCAGCACATTGTTAATACAACCCCAACTGCTGAAAAAAGGATATCAGGCTAATTACAGTATGGAATGCTAAAACTGAAAATAATCTGGCTTTGAGAATAATTGGAATTTTTCATCCTGATATATGAGATTGAAGCAGGAGACAGATTAATAGTATGCTGCCAAGAAAAATCCATTTTTATAGCAACTACCTTCCTCCACCAATCTGAAAGATGACTACCCCTGGATATCAGAGAGACAAAAATGAAATCAAATTGGCTGTATATTCCACAAGTAAAGATAGAGAAGCTGCATTCAGTCACAAAAACAAGGTCTGGGATTGATGGTAACTCAGATCACAAATTTCTCCTTGCAAAATTACAACTTAAACTAAAGAAAATGAATAAAATCATCACACCAAGATGCAAACTCGGCAAAATTATTCAGTGAGTGCAATAGATTTAATGGATTAGATTTGATAAATAGAGTGCCTAAAGAATATTGGACTGAAATTCACAACATCATTAAAGAGAAAGCAAATAAAAACATCGTGAAATGTAAAAAGCAAAATTAGATGAAATGACTATTGGCTGACACACTGAAGATAACTGATGAAAGGGAGAAAGAAACTGGAACAAAAATTGCTGGGAGAAACATCAACAATGTTGATACCAGTTTGATGGCTGGAAACGGATAAGATTTAAGGAATCTTTTCTTGAAGGTGAAAGAAGTGAGTGGAAAAGCCAGTTTGCTGAGAGAGAGAGAGAGAGAGAGAGAGAGAGAGAGAGAGAGAGAGAGAGAGACAGGATGCACCAAAAGTCAGGCCCCATAGACAATTTATTATATGAATTATATTCAGTGTTTGAACTGGTTGCCATTTTCTTCTAAACACTTCCTTACTTGCTTGACACATGACCTTTGAATATTCCTAAGTACAAAAACATTTTTTCTGATGTTCACAAATTCTAATGTGATGCTGTCCTTTAGAGGCCTGACTTTGGTAGACCCTGTGTGTGTTGTGTGTGTGTATTATGTGGATGGATGGATGGATGGATGGATGGATGGATGGATGGATGGATGGATGGACAGACAGAAAAATAATAGATAGATCTCTGAAGATTATGTCAACAGTCAATAACACAATGCATGTAGGTAGTGAAGAAGTTAAAGTGGTAACAGACTTCCTTGTCCTAGGCTCAGAAGTGCATAGAGATCATGACAGTAGCTATGAAATAAAAAGACATTTGCTACTGGGAGAAAGATCTTGAAAGATCTAGACAAAATATTCACATGAAGGGGCATGACATTGGTGACAAAGGTATATATTGTCAAGGCTACAATTTTTCCTGTTGTAATATATGACTCTGCATGCAGGATCATCAGAAAAAGTGAACAAAGAAAATTATTGCCTTTGAACTGTAGTGCTGGAGAAAATGGTTAGGAATACCTGTGACTGCAAGAACAGACCACTCACTGGAAACATATCATCATCATCATCATCATCATCATCATCATCATCATCATCATCATCATCATCATCATCATCTTTTCATCCAAGGTTATCAGGATGATACAAACCACTTCTTTTAACAGTAACATAATAAGGCATGTTTCAACATCTAGAGAGATTATTTATCTGACAAATATTCTACAGTGGAGTTCCAGAGACAAAATATCCTCTTATTTTTTTCAAGCCGTCACCTAAGAAGACAGGAAAAACAAACAATTCCATTTTTTCCTCAGCTAGCTCTCATCTCCTTTGCATCTCAAGTGATATACAGGAACTCAGAAAGGATATCAAGAAATAAGAGCTACTTCAAACGTATTTTGCACCTAGCTCTCTGAAGAAGGCTCTAATGTTGGGAAAGGTAGAAGGAAAGAGAAGAGGATGATCAGCAGCACAGTGGATGGACTCAGTGGCAACAGTGATGGGTACACCATTGGAAGACCTAAAAGACCAGGTTAGGGACAGATCGTCATGGATAAGATCTATGTATGTGGTTGCTAAGAGTCGACTACAACTTGATGGCACATAATCAATCAATCAGTAGATACAAATACACATACACGCACACCCTCTTTAGTGAAGTTATGGTCCACCATGGTTGGTTGATTCATATTTTTCAGATTCCACTAGCCAAAGTTATCCAGCTTTGTACTTAGAGGACTAGAACCACACACATACCCATATTGGAGCCAATTTGGTGTAGTGGTTAAGGGGCTGGAGTAGAAACCAGTGACCATGAGTTTTAGTCCTTCCTTAGGCATAAAAGCTTTTACTCTCTCTCTCAGCCCAACCCACCTCACAGGGTTCTTGCCGTGGGGAAAATACGAGGCAGGAATGTTATGTATGCTGGCTGGAGGTGAACAAAATAAAGGCAGGATATTAAACAAATAATAAATAAATAGTCTTTGAATCAGTCTTGACTCCTGGTGACTATATGTGCAAGTGTGTGTCTGTATTGTACAATTATTGTCCTATTCTCTCACACATGTAAAGTAAAGAGGCAGGGCTTTGATAATGCAATCACAGCTACCATATTGACTTTTTTCCCCCCCCCCCTCCCCCAATACCATTACTATCACAGAATGTGTTTCTTAACGTTTATCTTCCATAGTGAAATCTAGATGGGAAGAATGGAGTCTCTGGAGGACTCAAAAAAAGGTTCCATGTGTCTCAGTCCTATATAGCCTTATATCATTGCCTTTCATGACAGTCAGAATTACAGGTAGTCCTCATTTAGCGACTGCCTCAAAAAGCATCCATCCATAGTTACCACAGTGATGAAGAAGTAACTTTGTGACTAATGCCCCTATTTACAACCTTCCCAGCATATCTCTCTGTCATGTTTGCCATTACAAGTTATTAAGTTAATAAGTACTATCCTGTATCTGACCCATTTTTTTTCCTTTTTCCCTCCCTCACAGAGTGGAGAGATTGCCTAAACAACCTATCTCTTCCTGAGTTGCTTTTCTTCACAATGGAGGGGGTCACTAAAAAGTGCTAAATTCAGCTCTGTGACCTTAATTACTTGATTAGATTCCCCCCTCCAGCTGGCAGCAGCTGCCTGAAATTGACCAGATCCTAATCAGTTTCCCACTAAAGGCTTTTGTTTGACTCCCAAGCAACTGGTGGCTCCCAGCTCCCAGTGCACTAAGCAAGCAGCCAGCACTAGCACATTCCTTTCGATGTGTATTCCCCATTGTGTGCCTGCTTACTCTCTTGTAATCCCTTCCTCTCCAATGAATGTTAATATAAACATTAATTCTCTTCTTGCTAATTATCCCAGCACTGGGGTGAGCATTCCAAAGAGCGGGGGAGTGGGGGGAAAGGGCTATAAGATTTGCCCTTTTACCTGGCTTCCTTGTGAGTCGAGTTCCGGAAACCTTCCCCGCCATTTGGCCTCACCTGGCTGTTTGGGGTCATATCCGTCTGATGCTGTAAAGCAAAGGAAAGCTGAAGTAAAATCGTAAGCATAGTCGCAGTCATGTGATTTTCCACTTAGTGACCACTTTGCTTAACAACTGAGTCATCAGTCGCAATTGTGGTCGCTAAATGAGGACTATCTGTACATCAGTATTCTTCTAACTAAATTTGAGGAAAATGCACTGACTGCATTGAAAAGTGGAATACATTTTAATTTCTTCAACTTGTAGCTTATGGCAACCACCATTTTCATATCATGGAAAACTTCATGCAGACAAAAGGGAATCCAAACTAGGTTTCTGTTGGTTGGTTGTCTGTTTGTTGCTTAGGCCAATTTTCCTTTTGATTTTTGCTTGCAAATATCTTTTGAGGTAAATATGGGTTAGTTGTACCTAATATTTGATGCCCTGATATTTAAAAGGTGATGTTGGTTTGAGGTTAGGCAATTCTGCATTTTAAAACTCTGATTTGATTGTATCATAATGTAGTTTTATATTTTATCATGTTATATTCGTAGAATTGTTTTGTTTTGTTTTGTTTTGCTTACTGCACTTGTATCTTCAGGTGCAGGTTAGGTTAAATATCCCTTTGATAGATAAATCATCCAGACATCTACAGTTGCTTATAATTCTTGAGTTCTTAAGCTTTGGGAAGGCACTAATTCAAATCCCTTTTGAATTTCTATTAATGTAGCACTACCCCTATTATTCCAAGTATTAGTTTATCCTGTATAATTTGTAACTTTTAAAATACACAGCACACTGATGTCTAGACACTAGACGCTGCTCACAGATACTGTGGTTGGAAATCTATGCATGCTTACCTGGGAGTAAATCCCATTGAAATCAATGGATTTATGTGTATGAATTGTTATTTATGTCGCATCCCAGACCATTCAGTGATACTCCCCTACAACAATGTACATTAATATTGATCAGTACTAGAATTTATTCCATACAGTTCCGCTCCAAAATATGCTTCATGTTTTGCTCTAAATAATATATATGTTATAAACTCACTCTCTATGGTGGAACTTGGCTTAGCTGCTTGCAACATTCAGCGTTCTCTGTTTGCCAGACATTTTATGAATGCTGCTTTGTTTGCACCTGCTCTCTAACTATGACATATAATGCTGTGAATCATAGAGGTTTTTATAACCAATACAATTAATAGAATAGGGTCATGTTAATAAGGTTAACATAATCAGAAAGTTGGACTTGGTGATCTCTTGGTTTTTTTCATGCCATGTTTTTTTCTTTAAATTATTTCAAATTCACAATCACTTATATACTAAGTATATATGAGTGGGTTGGTTCACATGTCAGCCTTCTTATGAATCAAGCATAAAAGGTGTTAATCACTGTTGTTCCTGCTGCCATTCAGATATATTCAGAGGAAAAGTATTGTCTGCTAAATTACTGTTTATCATGTTGGCCTTCCTCTCTGACTAATAACATGTTTGAATTCATGCAAATATTTTAGCTGGCTTGTTATAGCTATTTTGAAGCAATAGAAAAACCCTTAGATTTTCAGGTTACTTCTGCCTGGTCTGGCCTGCCCTCTTTTCTTCATAATAAATGAATATGAAACATTTGCAATTTGCATTAGTGCCTAACTTTATTACCCCTTAGAATGAATATATTTATTTATTATGAGTTTCTGGGGAAAATAATCCAGATTTCATTTTTGCAATTTCATTTTTTTTTTTTTTTTGGTAATTGCATTATCATTATCCCTGCACGGTAGGCACTCCCAGCTATTTTTCTTTATACATACATTAATTTTTTACTTTCTGTCACATTATAAAATAGCCTCAGAGCAACTTAGAATCACAAACAGTAAAGCACAATAATAAAAGCCAGTTTGGTGTAGTGGTTAAAGCATTAGGCTAGAAATGGGGAGACCGTGAGTTCTAGTCCTACCTTAGGCACGAAGCCAGCTGGGTGGCCTTGGGCCAGTCCCTCTCTCTCAGCCTTAGGAAGCAGGAGGTCAGGGCAAACCACTTCTGAAATCTTGCCAAGAAAACTGCAGGGCCTCATCCAGGCAGTCATCAGGAATCAGCACTGACTCAAAGGGACCAAAAAAAAGAAAGAAAGTACAATAATACAATAAATGCAATTTCCAACTAACAAAACAAATAATGGTTGAAACTATCTAAAGAAAAGGTCATTCAAATAGCAAACATTGATTCCACAAAAAAGGTGGCATGGTTAGGCCAGATTCAGTTATGTCAGTTCGAATAAAAGTAGAATGATACCTCACCAACTTTGATCTCTCTTCAAGGTCAAGAACAATGTTGTGAATCAAGATTAGAAATTAAGTAGGAGTGGGTATTAGTAAATTTCTTTTCACAGTATAGTAAAACATTCATAAGAGTTAGGCCAGGGAACAGGCTGGCTATTGCACTCTTAAAAACTGAAGTTTATGGATATTTTTCAGATGCAAATTGAGGTCCAGCAAATTCTGGATAGGAACCAGACAAATGGTGATAATTTTCCAAATACACAGCATCAGAGGTTGTAACTGCAATGAAACTGATTGCTAAAAACAAGCTCTTTGTTGTAGTATATTCTAATCTATACAAGTCCAATACATTCTAATTCACCTTCAGACACACATTGTCTTTCTAGTACATTCTCATTTGCCTACGGGTACAAGATGTGTGCCTTATGCTCATTATAATAAACACACCACACCGTTGACCTTTTTTAATAGCTATACATTAAATGTCAGGATGCACTGAATATTCAAATCTGATACTGTTGTGCATTTCACATTAAGATTGGGAAGGAAGTTGAAGAGATAGTAGCAAGCATGTTAATTGACAGCTTATCTCAGAAATAGCAACATAGCCCATGTGGAAATAAATCTGGGAAGAAGCATTTGAAAGTATCCAAGGAAATTCCACCTTAACCCCACTCTGATGACATTCCAGAAATCTTTAAAAATTTGATTGTTCTCCTAGGACTTGGGGCAGGGTGTTTGTGAAGCCCTGTTGGATATATATCCTGTTTGAGGAAATGTGTTTGTTCAGATGAACGGGATCTTTCTTTTCATTTGTTTTTATTGTTTCTTATTTTTAATATAAGCCACCCAGAGCCCCTTTCTGGTCAGATGACCTCTAAATTTTGTGAATAAATAAAATTAAGTCCCTATAAATGAGGCTGGGGATTTCCTATTATAGTTTCCAAGATTCTGTATTTACCCAAGACCGGTATTAAAGATACCTTACTGAAATTCATGTAGTCTTGCTTCCTTGGTCTGGCCTAGTTTTGTGAAGTTTGACATTAAGCTACCGTCTATTCAGACAGCTACTAAAACTAGTTCCTTCTTCATTTGTTGCTCTTGTTCTTGTTTCCAATAACTCTTTCCACTGAAAGTTTCTACAAATATAGTAGCCTTACCCAGAACTAACACTCTCATATCCTTCAGCCTTTCAGATGGAAATAAGGACATACTTCTAGTGCTGCTATTTTTCACAGTCTGAATCCCTCATTAAGGGCAGCCTTTATGGACATTGAAGTGGCAAAACCTCACCTTCTTAATCACTTATTGATTTAATTGCTTTAGAACCCAAGAGAGATATTCTGAATGACAGTGAAGATCAAAAACTCTCCGTGAGTGCCTTGTTTTTGAAATTAAGAAGAGAAAAAAAAAATCCACTATCTTAAAGGATCTTAATTTAAATACAAAAAACTTAATAAGATTGTGATATAAGAAAGTTTCAAACAGACAAAGAAGACAGTGATTTTTTAAAAAATAGAAGAATTTTTTTTTATGACAAAAGTGCCTATATAAATAGTAAAATTAATTAGACTAACAGACTGGGCCTTTGTGGGAATGCTGTTTCTTTATTTTTAAGGACAGTAATGATTGGTGGATTTTATAAAACAAGAAGATAAGAGTAATATGAGCCAGACTCTATGACTGTGACTACAGAGTGCCAGTTGCGAAGGAATGGTTGGATGAAGGCTGCGCTCAAGGAGATAAGCATTCCCTTAGCCCTCAACAGGAGCATGGGCAGTTTAAGAAGATGAGACTGGCACCACCCTAAGGAATTCAGGGTGTTTTGACTTGCTGGCTTGGGAAGTTATATAGAGTCTGGAGAGATTGATGTCAGGTTCAGCCCAAAGAACTCCCTGAGACAGTGCAGATACAGTTCTGTTGCATTTATTAGCTTCCACCTCAAGACAGAAATCTCTCCAGACTGAATCTAACTTCCCAAGCCAGCAAGCCAAAACACCCTGAATTCCTTAGAGTGGTGCCAGTCTCATCTTCTTAAACTGCCCACACTCCTGTTGAGGGCTAAGGGAATGCTTATCTCCTCGAGTGCGGCCTTCATCCAACCATTCCTTCACACAGTTGGGACTAAAGTATTAAAGATAGAAAGAAGCAAAGCAGGAAGGAGAAGGAGAAGGAGAAGGAGAAGGAGAAGGAGAAGGAGAAGGAGAAGGAGAAGGAGAAGGAGAAGGAGAAGGAGAAGGAGAAGGAGAAGGAGAAGGAAAAGGAGAAGGAGAAGGAGAAGGAGAAGGAGAAGAGGAGGAGGAGGAAGAGCAGCTGACCTTTTATTTTTACCATAGTAATTGACTTACTTTCACTTTCTCATAAGGGCAACCACAAGGAAAGCTGACAAATTGAGGCAAGAACACAGGTTCATTAGGACAAATTACAGATAAGGGTATTTCATTAGATTTATTGCAGAAAATGTTTGAAGAATTTGGCAAAAAGGTGATTGCAACAGTTGAAAAGAAAATGGAAGAAGGATTTGCAGGGATGAAAAAAGATCTGAAAGAAGAAGTTAAGAAAATTGAAGAATCAGTAGGATAATTGGCTGCAGACTTAAATTAATGACAAAGTGGAAGTGGAAGAGATGGAGAAGGATTTGGACAATTTGGCATTATTGGAACTGAGAGAAAAAGAATTTTGCTTAAGATTTAGAGCAATTCCAGAAAGATGTGGAGAAGATATCAGAGAAAAGATTGTGGAGTCCTTGGGGTTCTCTGAGCTTGGTTCTTTTCTTGCAAACGTTTCATTATCCGGCTAGGTAACATCTTCAGTGCTAAAATGGGATGGGGTTTGCTGTCTATGTGCTGTGGCCTGCCTTGCCAGTGTTGGTAAGGATGGGGGTTTTGTTTTGCTCCTCTGGTAGTTCTTTGATTGGCATATGTTTGCTGCTTGATTGTCTGCCTGGTGGTAACCTTTGCTTATCTGGGTGATGATTGCTGGTGATTGATTGCTGGAAAGAGAAAAGGTTGTTAAATATCTGATTTCCTGGATTGGAAGGAAGATGATACTGATAGAGAGATTGATAAGGCCTATAGAATCAATACACATTTTGCAAAATTAAGAAATGTTCCAAGGAATGTCCTTGTCCACTGTCAGAAAGCAGGCAAGAGACCAAGTTCTACAGCAGCATTTTCATACTAGACTGAGGACTGATAATACAGATGTAATTGTACATAAGGAAATCCCAATTAGAATACTATTTAAGAGAAAAGAGTACTTTTTTCTGCCAAACTTAAACAGAAGAAAATTCCAGTTAGACGGGACAAGTTGGAAGGGATGATTTTTACTTTTAAACAACAGAGATTTAGGTAGACTACTGTGCAGAAAGCAAGAAATTTTCTGAAAAAAATTAAAGAAGAATTGAAGGAGACACAAAGGGAAGTGACAATGACAGATGAGACTAAACAAATGCCACAATAGATTCAAGACACTGAAGAAGATCCCACACTGAGCACTACAGGTATTGACTTTTCCAAAATCTTGGACTAATTCTGGATTATAAATGCTTAATAGGGAATATGAATGGGCCAAATGCTCCTCAAAAGAGAGGGGAAAAAATTCATTATTTGAAGAAGCTAAAACAAGATGTGATTTGTCTACAAGAAACACATATTAGGAAAAAGATGTAAAATATTTAAGTCACAAAAATCTGGGAGAGGAATTTATTTCAGCAGGATTTTTAAAAAATGGAGTTCTTTGTATATAAAAGCCCAACTATATCCAAAACTTTAAAAAAAAAACTTTTTTAGATTTAAAAAAATAAGAAAAAAAGAAACAAAAACTAATATTAAAGATTCAGTTTTGCCATTGTAGCCAACTCCATTAACTTCACCATCCATTCTTCCACTGTAGGTAATATCAAATCTTTCCACCTTTGTGCATATAAAAGCCTCGCTGCTGTTATCATATACAGAAACAAAGTTCCATGGTTTTTTCCAGCTATTTGTCCATTGATCCCAAAAGAAAAGTCTCTGGTATCAATTGTATATTAATCTTTAAAATATTCTGAATTAAAATATATATTTGATTCCAACTTTTTTTAGCTTTTTTACATGTCAACCAAACATGATAGAAATTCCCTCTTTTTGTTCACATTTCCAACATATATTCGAAGTACTTTTATACATTTTAGATAATTTTTCTGGTGACAAGTACCAATGATATATCATTTTATAAAAATTCTCTTTTAGATTGTAACACAGTGTAAATTTCAGTCCTTTCATCCACATATTCTCTCATTGTTCCATTGATATACTGTATTATATCCAATTTTTTTAGCCCATTTTATGATACATTCTTTGACTTGTTCATCTTTTGTTTCTAATTTCAGTAAAAGTTTATACATCTTAGCAATAGCATGGTCATCATTAGTATATAATTCTACTTCTAATTCTACTTTAAATCTTACTAGTAATTGTACATATGAAAACCACTGACATATATATAATTTTCTGTTGTCAAATCCTCTCTTGATTTTATTTTGAAGTTCCCCTGAGAAAATTCCAATACATCACCATAAGCTAACCATTTATGCTTAGTTATCATTTCTCTTCTATAAAATGCTTCTTGAGGTGACAACCATAAAGGAATCTTTGGCGACAACCTAGCTTTATATCTATTCCATACTCTCAGTATGGCATGTCTGATAAAGTGATTTTTAAAATCTACATTAACCTTAACTTTATCATGCCATAAATAGTCACTATATTCAAAACTTATATTGACTTGATTATTATGGCAGATATGTTAGGGTGGAAGCCACTATACAGGGGGCTAAGACTTTGATATTGGGAATTTATGCCCCAAATGAAGAAAAAACAGCATTTTACAAAGGACTTATAGATAAACGTTTGGATTTTACATACGAAAATTGGTGTCTCCTGGGGGTTTGGAATGGAGTGGTTTCCCCACAAAAAGATAGAACTTCTGAGAAAAATATTAAAATAACACAGGGTAAATTACCAAAGATTTGTTTGATTTAATGGATAATCTGGAGCTTGTTGATGCATGGAGAAATAAAAATGGTGATTCAAAAGAATATACTTATTTTTCTGAAAGACATAGGTCTTTTTCAAGAATAAATATGATTTGGATTTCTAAGACTTTGGCTAATAATGTCTATAAAGTGGAGATACTACTAAAGACATTTTCAAATCATAATCCAGTGACTTTAACTTTTTAAAGGGAAAATGGATATTTTAGATGGAGATTGAATGAGATGTTATTACAAAAAGAAATGATGGTGGAGAATTGTAAAAAGAAGTTACAGGAATTTTTTGAGAATAATCTTAATAAAGGTACAGAAGTAAGGATGGTTTGGGATGCAAGTAAAGCTTTTGTAAAAGGATATTTTATACAATACAATAGTGAATATAAAAAGAAAGGCAAGAGAAAATGCAAATTATTTTAGATGATATTTTTAAAAAAGGAACAATTTAAAAAATCTCCAGGGATGATAACTATAACTCACCAAATCAAGCTTTTACAGAGGCAGCTATGTTAATAGTGAGAGTGATGGAAATAAGATGAACTATACAAACAAATAAATTTTGAATTTGCAAATAAACCAGGGAGATGGTTGGCATACAAATTGCAAAAAGAAAAAGAAAAGGAAGTGAAAATAAAGTTACATGAAGGAAATCATGTAATAAAAGATAACGTGAATATGCAAAAAATGTTTCATGAGTATTATACTACTTTATACAAAGTTCAAGAAATTGCCTCAGAAAAAGTGGATGAATAAACAGAATTTAACGAAGATTACAGATAATCAGAGACAAATTTTGAATGGACCTGTAACAGTAAGGGTGTTATGTGAAGCTAGCCAAAAGATTAAAACAGGAAAGGTACCTGGTCCAGATGGGTTGTTATTATAAATACTTTGAAGATGAACTTTTAGAACCTTTATAGCAAATGATGAATATTATTTTGCAGAAAGGAAAGATTCCTGATCACTCAAAGGAGGTGAATATAACATTAATACCTAAAGAGGGACAAGATTTGACTTTAGCAAGAAACTATCAACTAATATCTTTATTGAATAGTGATTACAAATTGTTTACCATGATTTTGGCTAAAAGGTTGAAAATAATTTTACAGGATTCATGAAGATCAATGTGGGTTTTTACCTAAAAGACCCCTACAAGATAATTATTAGAAATGTTTTGAATATTCTGGAATTCTTGAAGCAACATAATGAAAAACAGGCTGCACTAATATTCCTAGATGCAGAGAAGGCCTTTGACAATTTGAATTGGATTGTTTTATTTAGCGTTTTGGAACATATGAACCTTGGAGATAATTTTATAATTTATTATTTTATTATTTAATTTTATTAAATGGGTAAGGTCGATTTATACTTCTCAGAAAGCACAAATAATTGTTAATGGAGAACTAACAAAACCTTGTGAGATTCAAAAAGGGACAAGTCAAGGATGTCTGCTGCCTCCACTTTTATTCATTTTGGTTCTTGAGGTAGTGAATAGAGACATAAGACAAGAGCAGAGAATCATGGGAGTTAAGATTAAAAAAAGAAACTTATAAGTTAAGGGCATTTGCAGATGATTTGGTGTTAATTTTAGAAGATCCACTAGAGGGAGTAGAAGCATTAATGGGAAAATTAAAGGACTTTGGTATATTAGCAGATTTCGAGATTAATAATCAGAAGACAAAGATGTTAACAAAAAATATGAAATCAGAAGATCAAATAGAACTGATGGAGAAAACTGGTTTTAAGATTGAGAAAAAAGCAAAATATTTGGATATTACTATGACAAATATGAATTGTATGTTATTTCAAAATAATTATGTTAAGACATGGATTGAAATTAAGAAGGACACGTTAAGATGGGAGAAATTATAACTGTCACTGTTGGGGAGAATTTCAGTGATAAAAATGAATGTTTTGCCAAGAATTATATTTTTGTTTCAGACAATACCTGTTTTGACAACAGATGTATGAGCTGAGGTTTGGATGGCAGGGATATTTATGGTATGATAAAGTTAATGTGAACGTTAAAAATCATTTTATTTGGCGTGCCATATTGAGAATGTGCCCAGAAGCACCTTTATGGATCTCAGCTCAAGAAGCATATTATAGAAGAGAAACAGCAGATAAAGATAAATGGTTGACGTACTGGGACTTATTAGAAAAACTATAAAGGGGAATTTAAGATCAAATCAAGAGAACAAGTAATAGAAGGAAACAGTTGTCAATGGTTTCCCCATTTACAGTTACTTGAAAGATTTAAAATGGATAAGAAGACTTATGGTATGGAGCAAAGTAAGTCAGAATTTGAAATACAATTATGTACTGACGATGAACATGTAATTGCTAAAATGTACAAGCTTTTGTTGAAATTTGAAATAGAGGAAGAATAGGTTAAAGAATAAAGTAAGCTAAGGATTTTGGTTATAATATAGTTGGATCAATGGGAAAATATGTGGTCAAAAGAGTTGAAATTTACATTGTGTTATGATCTCAGAAAGAATTTTTATAAAATGATGGATCATTGGTACATGACACCAGAGAAATTATCTAGAATGTATAAAGGCACTTCAAATGTATGTTGGAAATGTGAACAGCATGAAGGGACATTTTATCATGCTTGGTGGATGTGTAAAAAAGGTTTAAAAAATGGATTCAAATACATACTTTGATACAGAGGATTTTAAAGATTAATATTCAGTTGAAATTGGAACTTTTCCATTTAGGATTAATGAACAAACAGTTAGAAAAAAGCCATGGAAGATTATTTCAATATATGATTACTGCAGTGAGATTACTATATGCACAGAGTAAAGATTAGACACTACCCACTACGGAAGAATGGTTGGTGAAATTGATAGATTTTGCTGAAATGGATAAATTGACTTCTTTAATTAGAGAAAATACACTATCTATATTTATTGGTGACTGGAAGCCTCTTATGGACTTTTTGTGCAAGAATGAAAAAAATGAACTTGTGATTTATGGTTTTGATGATTAGACAGGATAGATTATAGAAAGAAGAGTAATATGATATCCTGTTAGAGAGAGAGGTTAAAATATATTTGTACTTATAACTGCTGTGAAGAATATCGGAAGCCACTTCTTTATATCTTTTTAAATTTCTTTTCTATTTTTTAAAACTTTTTTTCTTTCCATGCACTTTTTGCTTTTTCTTTGATTTCTTTCTTTTTTCTTCTTTTTTCTTACTTTATACTAGTTTGTGTTAGATTTTTTCTTCTTGTTTAAAAGCTTTAATAAAATTATAATAAAAAAAAGAATCCCTCATTGAGTTCTTCCTTTGTTTCTTATCCTTGAAGAATGTTCTTAGGGTATATTTACAATGGACTTTCAGCATTCAATAATTGCAACTTGCATGAGTAAAATGTTCACATATCACTTAGTGCTGGAGGGCACAATTTAGTCCATGAAGTCCTACCCCAGTCCCTGTTTGGTGCAGAAATCTAAATTAAAGAGTCCCTGAGAAATGGCTGTCTATCTCTCATTTGAAGATTTCCAGATATTACTTCTCTTGATTTGGTTACACTGTCAAACTGCTCATACTTAAGAAAGTTTCTTCTAACATTCAGCTGGATCTGCCTTCCTGTAATTTAAATTCATTCTGTGTCCAGTACCCTGGAACAAATGACAGAGAATGGGTCTTGACCTTCTTAATGTGACAACTTTTCAGGTATTTGAAGAGTGTTATCAATCAATTGAGATTCCCTCTCAATCTTCTCTTCTCAACATGCCCATCCCCTTCAACCTCTCTTAACACAACTTAGCTTTCAGTCACCTGTTCTTCCTCAGTATCCTTCTGTGAACCTGTTGCATTTTCTCTGAATTTTTAAAGGCTGTTGCCCAGAACTGGACATGACTGAGTGGGACCTGACCAATGCAGAATAAAACATAATATTTTATTACAATCAAGATATGATATGACTGCAGCATTCCAACAATCTGTTAAGGAAGCTATCCAATCAGAAAAATGAAATGAAGTTCTCTTGGTAGTAGCACCTTTATGATTTGCTCGAGAATCTTCTCAGGTATCTACATCAGACTGACTGGTCTCTAGCTCAATGTTAGAGATGGGCATACTTGGATCTGAAGTGGGAAAGGTGCTTTGGATCTCTCAGTGGTGTGCTGGCTGTAACTGTCAATGGCTTTTTAAAAGTCGGGTCTTTTTCTGGGCTCATGTGATAGTCTAGGGTGAAGATCCTGAACAGGCTCTCAAGTTTCTGTTTATATATCCTAAAGTAGCATTCCCTGTGGTATCTGGCTTACGTCAATGGCTGATTGCAACAGAACAGAGAAGGATGATTCACCCCATTAATATTTAGACTGATGGGCAAGAGCTTCCCAAATTTTCAGGTGGAAGGTTTTTAAATTCTATCTGGAGATACCAGAATTATCAATACTTATTACATGATGATTTGGTTCTTGTAACCAATGTAAGGGCTTTGATGCCTATTAACCTGACTTTATATCATTTTAAATTTTGTTTATTTATTACTGTTACTGTTTTGTTGCATACCTAATAAACGTATATTATGTTACAACCAATGGGTTAGAGCAATAAATTAAATTCTAACATGTGTGTGTGTGTGTGTGTGTGTGTATACATACATTCACACACACAAACGTATAATTCAAACACGTATTTTTCTGGGAACATGTGACCACAGTGCCCAGTGATAAATCTCAAAGTGTGAAAAATTAAAACAAAGCATCATTGGTATGTACCTCAACATAAATTGAACCAAGAAGACACAACATTAATAATCTCCCATGATTTGGGAGTTGAACAAACCATATCAGTCAAAAATAACAAAATTTTGAGGAAACCAAATATAAATCAAAACTCTCTTCAAAAATTTCCAGGAAACCATATCAAAGGCTTGCTCAATATCTACAGATATGATAGCTGAGGGGTAGCGTCTAACATTGATTAAAAATCTGTTATTGTCAGAAACCTGACAGCTTTATATAAACTCAGACTGAGCTGAGTGCACAACAGTTGGAAGAACAAGCTGTAATCTATGAGGCAAATTATATTTAAGGCCATAAATATAGCCATATTTATTAAGGAAATAGGTCTATAATTAGAACATACAGTCAAATCCTTACTAGTTTAGGAATAATTATGCTATTTGCCTCATTAAAATTAAAAGGCGGGGGGGGGTGGTTTGGAAACGTTTTACCATATAGCTCCAGTAATACAGCAGATAAAAAACTCATAAATCTTGCCAATCTGCTGGAAAACTATCAGGGAGGGAAGTCTTCCCCAATTTAATGGACTGAAATGCACTTAAATTTCTTGAAGTGAAATAGGTAGAATAAGATTAGTAACATGGTCTGGTGATAAATGTGATTGTCTTACTTTTTGTTAAAAGGAATCTATCTAATCTCTTTTGATGAAGAATTGGAAATAGATAATTCAAAATAACATATAAACATTGTTGAGTAATAGATCTACAATATGTATATACTTTCCCATTTATATTTTGGATAGATGGTACAATAGTAGGTTGTGTAATCTGTTTACTCTGAAAGCCTATGAATTACTAGGCTTTTCTTCTGTTTCTCAGTATTGATGCCTATATCAATCAAGTATACAATCAAGTATACATTTTGGAAGTGCAGAGCTTGTTAAATCCATATTTAGCAGATGTTAAAGATCTGTATCAGTAAGGAGATGTCTAGGATGCATAAAACATTTGACAGGCACACACCTACACACATGGATGCCTCTGTATCTAATAATCTTAAAGCAAAGTAGTTACTGCCTTTTGGGGGCTGCCATAAAAAGAACCAGCTGGCCTTTCTAGAATTTCAATCTCATGGAAATTGGCCCAGTAAGAATGAGATTCCAGAGATCTTATTTTGTCCTGAAGAAACTTATCAGCCTTTAGTAGATCTACCACAGATGAGTCTACTGATTTCTTACAGTCTTTCAAATGAGACAGTTTGTTCTCAGCCGCAGTTTTCTCAGTAGCTGTCCAATTGTCATCTTAGTGGAAGAAGATTCTTTCCTGAGCACCTTCCAAACCAGTGACAAACAAGACTCCTCTGATAATCAAAACTCAACGTGTTTCTGAGTTCTACAGTAATAGTTAAAGTAGATATTAAATGTCATCAGAATATTGTAGAAGGCACAGAGAATGCTAGTATCCATTCAACTACAGCATCAACTTGCCTGTAAATAAGAAGTGTTATTTAGATGTGGGAGATAAGGTAAATCATTATTATTTAGCTTCTTTCAGTATTAGAATATTCTAAAAGTATAAGGTTCATACTAAATATATTTCAGTTGAATGAGAGGCCATCCAAAGGAGATGATTCCAGAAAGCCTAAATCACTGGGAATGACTCTCTCTTTTGATGTATATTATTACATGTAAGCATTCAAACAATTTCTACAGTCACAACACTAAGTAAACACATAAGTAAACACATAATAATCTCAGGTTTCCTTGATAATAACATTTCTAGCCTTTTACATTATAGAGAAAAGCCTAGAAATTACAACATCTGCCATAAACTAATGTGAGTCAAATAGTAATAACAATATTCTCAACTTCTTTTTTTTTGCAATACTACTTACCAGTGTTAGTCTGACATCTTCCAAGTAATCTTGGAATTAGGAATTCCAAGGTTGTCAGGTTGTCATAAAAATCTGAATCAGCTTCCAACATATTTATGTTTGGCATCTGGTTCCTTGGAATTAAAAATATCTGGGTCATCTAACCTAGAGCTTTTAAAAACCACATCTATGCCAGAGGTGGGCAATATAGTGACTATTGCATTAATATATCCACAGACACAGTTCCTTGATGCCCATCATGCTTCTTGCCCTCTGAACTTATTTTTCTTAATTATTTGAACTAAAAATATATTTGCAATTTGTTACAAATTCCTTGGAAATTTTTGAGGCAGGTTATTTGGAATTTCTTAAAATATATATTTTGAGTTACTACGATTTACTGAACCCTTAATCATGGATGATTGTGAATGGTGTTCTGCAATGATTGGAGGTTATGGAGGAATGAATGGTGGCTTAGTAACCTGTTTTTGTAGGAAGCTGAAAGATATTAATGAAACTGGGATTAGGTATTTATGTGAACTCAATAAGGAGCTTGAATGTCTTGACCTGGTAAACCAAGGCAAGATTGATTTAGTTAACTTGAAATTAGTTTCCTGTAATATTAAAATGAGGTTAATGCAGAAAATGTTGGACACCTTAGAGAAAATTTACTCAAATTATATATTTTTTATTTATTTATTTTACAGCCAAAAGCCCCCCCCCAAAAAAACTCAAATTATATGAGTTAATGATCCAAATCTCAAATTGCCTTGCTGCTGGAGACACAATTTGGGATTTGGAACATTAACTCATATGGCTTGATCCTATTATTGCTACATTTTGGATTGAAATCAAGAATTTTGTTAATACAATTCTGGATCAATCACTATGTGTCAAAGAAGCATATGTTCTTATATCAAGAACTTTGGATTTTTCAGGCATTGGTCTGGCTAAAATAATTATTTGCAACAATGGATAATTGATATCTCTTGTTGGTCAAAAACTGGATTTTTTTCTAACAAAGGAGCAAAGAAGACTTTTGAGACTTAATTTCTATTTCCTAAATGTTTTTATCATGATTATTAACTTTGAGGTCATATTACATTGTCCATACTGCTGTAGGAATACTTCTTCTGTTAATTAGAACACAGAGTGCAGAGTGCCACATTACATTTTACCCTGGAATCTGTTAAGAACCTTCTAAGAAGGAACACAACAAGGATTATTTTACGAGTATGTAAGATTATGATTAACAGTGTACATGGATGAGTGTTTAACATTTACCCAAGAAAACAATGAGAACTATGTTAGCTATAACTAAAATGATGTGTGTTGTGTTTCTCCTCTCCTCTTAAATGGGGGGGAAGCAATCATTCTTTAAAAGTATAAGCTTTTAAAGAGAACAGTCTGATTGGTATAGCAAAGAGGCTGGCAGCCTCTAGGCCTCCACATGTGGTTGAATGCTAGAATACAACTTTTACATCTGCATGGTGTGGAGTAGGGGAACTCTAAGACAGCAGTGAACAAGCACTGAATTTTAAAGTCATTTCTTGATTCTGTGAGAATCTTTAAAAACTGGTTTGGAGTCTGTGGCCATTCTAACAGAGGAAATTACTGCTACCAACCACATCCTTCTGCCTATAGTTAAGCGATAGAAGAGCAGAGAAGAGAAAGCTACCCCATTTGAATTGCAGAAATCTGGATTACACAAGATGATAGCAAAGAGATACAGAAAGTTAACTTTTTGCTGCCAGATAGTGTCATCCAGTTCTTTGCAGCACTAGAGAAGAGCCATCCCCTTTCTTGCTGTGTGCAGTTCTAAGAGATGCGTCTGCTTTTTTCTTTTCACTTTTTTATTATTGAGAATGCCCAAAGCTATCAGTGATGATTCTCAGCATACTACATAGCTGATAAAAGTTATGTTTCTTAGTGAAATTATTAAAGGGGTAAGTGTCAGGGCTAGTCCAAGGAACTCCAGGAAACCATGTAAATTCAGTCCAGCAATGTTTATTAGCTACAACCTCTAGCAAGAATCTTCCCAGACTGAAACTCCAGCTCCCAAGTAATGCCAGTCACAACACTATGAATTCCTCAGGGAGGTGCCAGCCTCATCCTCTTATCTCTCCCTCGCTCCTCAGGAGATGAAAGAACATGTTTTCCTCCCTGAATCTGGCCTTCATAATTCCATTCCATCACAGTAAGACAGATGGATCAATGAAAAAAGGATTCTGTTGAAAAGGAAGTATTTTGGATTAAGCACTAACAAGGATGGCATAAACAGACCTTAGTATTTATTGGCATATTAATTAAAAGAAGTGAAAGAAGTGACTTTTGTCGATTCATCTTTAGAACTTCTAAAAAAGAGAGATGTAGTTAGAAAATGATTGTTAAATAGCTAAGTGTTGGATTTTGCAAAAACAACTCTAACACAGCTGCTACATCATATCCGGAATGTAAAACATAAGGCAGAAGGAGATAAATAATTTAGGGTAGGAATTGGAAAAAAGACTAGCATCTAATTTCAATAGACTAGATATTCATTACTGATTGCTGGGGTCTTCCGTAGAATTGTGGTGGATTCATCACAAGGTCCTTGTTATGTTTGGAATTGGGTAAACTGCTTTTTCCAAGTCAGACCATTACTCCATTTACTTATTTGCACCGTTAACAGCATTTGAAGAATGATGCCCATCTCCTTTATTTAAAAGCAAGGGACTATTTACAATAATACCTTGAACTCTCACATTAAACAGGTCACATTCTCATGAAAGCATGACTGTGTGTAATGCTTACTCTTAGGTTTGATTCTCTTTGATTTTTTATTTTTCCTTTGTGCCTATTTTATTTTTTTAAGACTCTAATTTCTTTTTAGGTTTTGTCTTGGTGTTTCATTTATTTCATAACAATATATTTTAAAAAAATGTCAGCATTAGCTTTTAACAACTTTCCAGGGTCTCAGGTAGATGTCTTTCCCAGCCTAGCTCGAGACATAATGGGTTCAATCCAGGACTGAACCTGAGCTGTGGCCCTCCCCATGTTCTTAAACCAAAGGGTCTGATTGATGGAAGATTCCATGATCACCGCATGTATTATCTTGAATAATAAAACAATACAGGAGAGGCACAAGACACACAGGTTCCATTGATGTATTTCCAGCCTGGATATAGAGCCTTTCCTCTCTGCTATCCATCTACCCATGAGCTGGCAGACAACGATGTCAGTGTGGAACTTGCTTTCCCCATACCCAAAGTGGGGCCATCCTGATAACGTGTGGGTGACTTGTAACAAGCAAATTGATTTCTCTGCCTTTTTTGCCCACCCTCTTCAGCATGTCAGCCCCTGATGGGAAAACATCCACCAGTCATAGCTCTGCCACAGGAGTGGGACAGGTGTGGCCATGGGACTCTGCCCAGCATTATTAGTATCCATCCTGTGCTCTTTCTCCTACACCCTGTTCTGTTGTAACTCAGCCTGAATAAAATGTCTAAATAAAGTCACAAAGGAAGTTGAGTTATAAATTGTATTTAGGGTTTTGCTTTCCTTCCTTTCCTTTCCTGCCAGATTCGTATAATTTCACAGTTACACTACTTCACTCTTACATTATTTAAGTGTTATGCTGGCTAACTGTTACACCATTTCGCTCTTGCAGCATTTCAAAACCCAGCAATTGTTTTTTTCCATGCAATTCATACGTCCAGGTCTTTAGGATGACAAGAGCAGAATGGCAGGGGACAAGGCTAACCAAGACCAGAGATCAATAGGCACTTCTCTGATGCCATCTGCCACTGGGTAATGAAGTGTCACCGGATGCTATCACTTTAAAGGGGAAAACACTACTTTAGCCCTGGAACAGCAAAGGACACCTAAACCTGTCTCACTCATGGGCTGGGCATGAGATGAAGCCAATGTCATAACACCACAGAAGACACCAGGACATGTTTGGTCAGATGCAGTTGGCTACCGTGGGAATGGAATGCTGGATCTGATCAGTCTTTGATCTGATCTTGAGGGACTATTTCTATTCTTATATTTGGGAATCATGAACTGACATTGTTATACCAACAATAATAAATGTTAATGTACCCTTTGCATATTTTATAATTATTTCAGAGACTCTGTGAAACAGTAACCATCATAGAGTTCTCCTTAATATTCTGGCCTACATTACCTGGAATTTCTGACAAAATGCTGGGTGAACTTTATGTGAGATGTTGCACAGAACATCTGGATGATATAATGTATTTATCTAATTTATTTATTTTATCAATCAAATTTCTACGCTGCCCATCTCATTGTATAAGTGAGATAGAATTATTTCCCATCTTGTAGATAAGAGACTAAAGTAAAGAGAGATTCAAAGACCAGAGTGATATTTTCACTACTGTACATAAAATAGCAAGCAATATGGTATAATATTGAAAAAGTAGAATAAAAATATTTTTGATGGATATTTGTTAGCAATGAAAGGATAAATACAACTGTGGGCTGTGCATGTACATCCATGGTTATATTAGAGGAATATTGAGTTGCTCTGATATTTACATTCAATCAGGTCTCAAGATATAAAAGTTATATTTGCTTTTTATTTTTGTAATTTAAATATAAATTTGCGTAAGGATTTTTGCCAATTGGCGCCAACAACTTCAGCCTGTATCTTTTTGGTGGGGCTAGCATCATAGACAGTATCATATTATCTTGTGAAAAATCCCATATTTGCTCAGTTCCACTATACTTCTACTCCTATCATCATCCCATGATCCACCAATAACCTCCCTTTAAGGCACGCTGTCTTCTTCCATTGTTCAAGGTTTTAACTCCCCTTGCATAAGCCATATCATTGCCCACAACTCCATCACCAGTTCTTTTCCTTTTCTTTCCTCAACAGCCTCAGCCAGCACTCAACTGCCAAGAGATATGGAATAGCCATGCAACAGGTATGCTGTAAAGGAAAGACCTTGGGAGACTGGTCCAAGAGAATGGTCAGATAAGAGACAGCATAGCCCACAGCACAATAGTGGACAGGGCAAGAGGCTCAGAAGAAACCCTCCCTAGTTTCTCAGGCTGTGAAGGAGATGTGGGGGAGGGTAGAATTGTACTTTCAGACTTGCAAGATTCTATCAATGTAGCTTTATAATAAAGTAGAATTAGCTCATCTGGTTGTGATTCCTATCTGGTTTACCCCACAAGGCTAACATATGCTTACAGAAACTACTCTGAGCATAACTGTCCACATGAACTAAACATTCCTTATTTTTCCTTGCACTATCCTCATGGCCTTCATAGTCACCATCATGAAAATATGCAAGATCATCCTGTTTGTGTCAGCTGGTATCTCCCCAGCAACCCCAATAACAAGCCCCACAGAGCTGGACAAGATCAAGGAAGCAAGAACTACCCACACTTCACTAGGGTATCTTTAATGCTAGTCTTAAGGTAAGTTCCATATCTTGGAAACTGCATGTAGGATTTCTCACTTTTATTTATAGTGAGTTATTTATGGCAGAATCTCTTTGAATGATTAGAATTCTCCTTCCCAGATTTCTTGCCACCTGGGCTGAGTTGCCATTTATAAGTGACCAACAGACTCCCTTCTATCTCTTGATTGTTTATGTCTGATCTCCCTTCCATTACCTTCCCAGATTCTCTACAACCTTTCAAACCAAGTAATTCAACACGTGCACAGTCAGTCCCTCCAATATTCAAGTCACCAGTCTCTTTCCATTCTACCAGTGCCTGTTTATTCCTTCATCTAACCCTTCATCACATAAAACTTTCTATCATCTTAAGTCAGCTGTCCCAGAAACAGCTGCAATAAATTCCTCAGTACTTTTCTTGTATCAGTGGAACAAAGCTGGCTCATTATTTGCCCAACTAGGCCATGGGAACTATTTGAACATTGTTATATACCAGAATCAAAGTTGCCTTGTAATTAAGTCTTACAGATTTACATTGTCATTTGCTCTCAGTTCTTATTTGCCAATTGTGAGCAGGTGACTATTAGTTACATAGCTAGCTTAGGACTTGCGTATGGGCAGAAGCAGGACTTGGGCTGCCCAAGACCCAGAAAAGCTGAATGATCTGCTTGATTTTAAGGTCTCTCCCTGGGATGCTTTGGGGGTGTCAAAATCCCAGACCAATCCAGATTTTTCTGTGTGTGTGGCAGGCCTAACATTCTTCAAATCCTAAAATGCTTGTACATGTTCATTGTCAAATAATCCACAGAAATAAAACTTTGATTTCATTTTACTTCCCTTTACCTTTACATCTGGAGGAAATGTCCAACTGGGGACAATTCTGAAAGCAGTATGGCTGTGGCACATGTACAATTGATGGTAATGTATACACAGGTACTTTGGAGCCCCCAGGCTGTCTGGCTTCATGCCCAGCCATGTGCTAAACCAGGATTATTCCAGCAAATTAGATGGGTGGGTTCGAGTAGATTTCCTTCAGTGTGGGAAGGAGATTGCTTCTCAGTAGCAGTTGCTGGTAACATAAATGAGAGGGTGTTGTTACATTCATGTCCTATTTGAAGGCTTTCCATATGCATCTGGTTGCCAGCTGTGGGAAGCATATGCCTAATTAGATAGGCCTTTGATATGATTCAGAAATAATCTGTACATTTCTGCTAGTCATTATAAGCTATTATAATAAATAGAATATTTATGAACACTCTAACTTGTGATAATGGTGAACCTTAGAAACTAGTAAAAACTAGTTCCTCCTCCTTTGACTTCTTGAACTTACTGAATACTAAATCCAACCTTCTTGTGCAGTTTAGATTTAGCTTATAATAGGTTTAGGGTTAGCCCTTCCCATTTTTGAACCCATACCTGCCTGTTCTCTTTTAACACCAATAAACTTGGCAGTGGTGACAGAAAGAATAAAGTTAGGGCCTCACTTTTGCCCTAAAATATTGCAGTAGTAGCATCCTAGGTCTAGGACTCCCAGAAATTCTAGTTTCCCAGGATTCGATGTTCATTTCCCAAGGGCTCAACTCCCAGGGCACTGGTTTGAGTATATTCAGCATACCTTCCGAACAGCCTGATCGGCTACCCAGAAATCCTTGTCACATTTTTTGCAATATCTTGAATTATAATGCTTATTTTGGAAATCCACAATATCCCAATTATAGTTCTGATATTCACAGAATGCCCCTTAAGCATCGATGCTGTGTCATCCTTTAGCCATCTAACAAAGTTTAATCTCCTATTATCATATGATGAATAATACATTCAATTGAACACATTAGGAATGATCATGATATTATGAAATCCTATTATGGTAGCCTCCTAGTTTCTAGTCATTTTATTTTCCCCAAAAATAAAAGAGAACAAACAACCCATACAATTTGCTTCCATAGGTTCTGGTGGTAGATACACTCTTCTAAAGAATTTTGGAAATCTTAACTGAAAATTGTACATTTCACAATGAATCTACATGATACTCTTTCTCTACATTCTATAATACTGGTACATTTCCCAGTATTATACACATCTTTCCACTAATTTACTTAGAGCAGATATTGCTATCCATTCAGTAATTTCCTGCATTACTTCAGACTCTTTTCTGACCATTCACATCCAATCTCTCTTTAAGAGAACTTTAGACTGGCAGCAGAAGGGACAGGCAGCAAATAAAAACAGCAGAATGGCAGTAGAGGGGAGGGGATGTGTCTGAATCTTCCTGAAATGCTGATAAGCAAGTCTGTGATCACACCCAGTATTGGCTACCTCACCTTGAGGTTGTCCTTGGGCAGTGTCAGAATAAGAAGAAAAATACTACTTTAATTCTAGAACAGCTAATAACAACTTAACAGTCTCAGTCATGGGCTGGGAACAAGATGAAGGCAATAAAAAAAGAGTCTAAAACAAAGAGATTATGTACCCTAAATAATGACGAGTTATTTAGGGTATCCAGTAAAATGCAACTCTCTCTGCCTTCTAAGCAGATACAATTGAGCAGAAAGGTCTTTTGAAAGGAAAAATGCTGAACCTTTCCTAAACTGTTGCAAGGACTATGGGATAGCAGGTACTTATCTCAATTCAGGGCAATGCTGTCACAGAAAGCTGTATTCATTTTCCACTGAAATGGCATGTTAGCCCTACTATTGTCAAGTACTTTACCTAAAGTTATGACAAGTGCAAACAACATTACTAGAGCCAGTGCTGAAAGACAGTTGTAAATGTTTTGACCTTCCTATTAATCATAAATCACCAGTTCAGGAAAGACCCATTTTTAGGAGTTCTGAATGATTCTATACCAGCTTGCTTCAACTTGGGGTTGTCCTTGTTTTCCTACACTGATGAAAATAATTGAGGGAAATTATAAAGTGGCGGGTCAATCAGTTGGAGCTACTTTTAGTAGAGTCACTAGTGAGGGTCTTCATACCAGGGCTGCAGAACTCCAGATCTGGCAGCCCTCACCCAGCATACTTTGTCACATAAGTAAATGAGTCCCAAAAGACAAAGGCACCCGGCAGATGATATGTTTACCACGCTGGCCTCATATCTCTAATTGTCAGATGCTAAGTTGCATGTGATACATCCTATGAGCTAATCCAGTGTTTTTCAAACTTGGCAATTTTAAGAGGTGTGGACTTCAATGCTGGCTAGGGAATTCTGGGAATTGAAGTCCACACATCTTCAATTCTGGGAGCTGAAATCCACACATTTCACAGTTTGAGAAACACTGAGCTAAACTAACAATAACAAGTGACCAAACATAGCAATACAGCTGAGGAAGAGCAGGAAGCTGCAGCTCCAAGAAGGCTCTCAGGAAAACGTGTCAGATGCCCAGTTGTGCCCGATCCTGGCTGGTGCTGAGAGGTGCTGCTCCCCACGCGATCGGAGCCCCAGAGAGAACGTAACCCCACTGAGCACGCTTTAGGGCTCCTGAACTCCTTCCTTCCCCGACACCTAGCTGGTTGGAGAAGTCAACAAGCACAAGGTAGAGCAATACGGGAAAATACACGTATAGGGCAGCGTGTAATAGCACGTGTGAAGGAAGTGCATTCAGAGTGGCAAAACGATAACCCCGGAGAGGCCACTTTAAAAGGAGTCATTTCTCGCTAAACGGGTTGCTGCCGTGAGTCATATGGTGACCGCTTTCAGCGTGGGCCGTGCTCCGCACAGATTTCCCTTCTCAGCACCCACCCAGCCGGTTGTTCCGAGGAGGAGATGCGCGGACGCGCTCCGCTCTCAGCTGCATCAGCCTTTCCAGACGGCGGCGTCGGCGCTATCTTCCCGTCTGGGTCTGAGAGCGGCTAGGGGGTTAAATCCGGCCCCGCCTCCTTCCCGATCACGTGCGCCCGAGTTGCAGTGTCAAGATCGGTCAGCTGATAAAGCGGTCACGCGGTGAGGTGCTCAGTCATCCTCCTCGCGGAGGGTACAAGTACGAACAGAGCGTGGGGGGGTTGCTTGCAGTAAACCCTGATCCAGCGCGATCGCTGCTAAAATGGGGCCTCGCGAATTAATATTGCTCGCCTCTCTGGTGGCTGCTTGTTCGTCGCTGATCAGGTGAGGATCGGCTTTCTCTTGGTGCTAAAGATTCCCTGAGTGGGAGGGCTGTGCGGGATGGGAGTCTCTTGCAAACAGACTTGGGAGCAGAAAAACACAAACCAACCCAGCCCGCAGCTTTCGAGGCATGGTCTCCGTGTTGTGCTACTGGGCACTGCTGAGCCTCTTCTGGATCCTTCCATTCGTCTTGGAAGGCGTGCCTAAAAATCAGCCGGCATGTTTTAACTTTTGCCGACCTTTAGGCATCGACGTGACTGGATTTGGGAGAGCTCGATCGTGTCCTCTCGACTGGATGCGCTCTCGAAGCAGTAAAAAAGTTCTTCTTTTTCTAAGCGGACTTACAGGTGAAGAATTAGTTTGAAAGGAAACTGGGGTGCGGGAGAGTATCCTCTGGATTCAGGGGGTCTTCCTTGCTGCTGACTTCTGTTAGAGCTGTACCCCAGTTTCTGAAAATTCTGATCAGCTCCCCATATGCCTGATCCGAGCTAAAGATATTAAGGAAACTTCCCCAGGGACTCATTTAAGGATAAGTGAACCTTCGCCAATGGTCTTGTAATGGCAAGGAGTTGAAGATCAGCCTGTCTGGAGGCCACCAAGTTGCAGAAGTTGGCTCTGTTTTTTAAAAAAAAGCAAGCAAAACACTTGGCTATGTTAATATTTGAAGCAGGGTGTTAATGGTGTCCACAGAATGCAGATTCTTTTTGTAGTTGCTGTTTCTCTGCTTCATTCTGTGGCTTTTTGAGAACCTGGCTCTCACTCTCCTGATTCATGCACACATGGACTTTTCTTGGCAGTGTTATGGAGGTGGGTTGCTTTACTTTTTCTTAGGGTATTTTCTTCAATTGTCCAGTCTACCCAACAGTCCTAGAATTGTCAGGTGGTCCCCTGCCCAAATACCAACCAAGCCTGATTCTGCTTAGCTTCTCAGATCAGCCAAAGTTGGCTAGGTGTCATCATCCAATACATTAATTTTCCAGTGGGTACTTGGGGATGGGAAGGGAAATTTGCCCAGTATATTCTTGTTCGGTCACTTTCAGGTATTTGTGATCTGATGGACATCATTTTTCTAGGATTGTTTGTGGTTTAAGGGTGAAAAAGAATGCAGCCTTGAATTGCATTAAAAAGTTAAGGGCTCTCGTCTCTCATTTTTGGGAGAGAGAATTTTACTTTTGAGCAGAGGTTAATTTAGTTTATCAGAAAAACGGCAAGAGAAACACTCCAAGAAATAGTGCAAGTCCTCTGGTAATTGCCTACTGACTGGATCCGTAAAAATAAGTATTTCGTCTTAAAAGCACATTTCTAGACACAACTGCTACAAAATGTCAGTAGTATTTTCCCCCTCTTGTGTGACACATCCCCTTGCTTTTTTATATATATCAGACAAGCCCTATTACAGATGGCACTACCTGAAAAACTAACACAATCATATTATTTCAGTGGTACTGTCCTGACTGTAGAAAGTACCACCTGTGTGTGTGGTAGTGTTCAACTTCAGATCTGTTCTAACCAAAGTTATAGCTTTCACTATCTCATCATCTAACACTAAATGATACAGTCATGTATAAATGGAGTGCAGATGAAGTTGAATTGTATTTTGAGATGGTTTAAGGGTTTTACTATACCCATTTGAAGTAGATGTAGTAAGAGCACATTCTATTTGATATTTGTTATTTCATCTCTTATCTAGAGATTCTCAGTACTCACTTTCATCTCTACTTCAGTGCCTATCTCTGGATACTCAGCCAGATATCTGTTCCCAGCTTTCAATTTCCATGCATTGTAAAAGGTCTCCTACTAGATGCTAAATGAGCTGGTCATGCTGGTGAGATGAATGGTTACAGGTAGTCCCCAGTTTAAGAATGAGTTCCGTTCCCAAGATCTATCCTTCAGTCGAATTTATAAGCTGAAATGTTATTGTATAATACTGTATAAGTAGTAGTGTGTAATGAACTCAAGCCATTGTGTATTTAACTCAAATCATTGTGTATTTGACTCAAATTTTGCTGCAATAGGCTCTGTTCTTAACTATGGGTTGTCTGGAAGCAGGGTGTTCTTAACCTGGGGACTACCTTATGACTATGCTCAAATATTCCATGAAGCTAATACTTCAGTTACATACTTTAAATGCAGAATTATTTCTTAGAGTGTAGGAGTGAGGACTGTTTCACCCTAATTCTGCAGATGTGGGTTGCAAAGTTGACAACACAGTTAAATTATATTTAGGCACCTCCATTGGTGGCAAAGGTCACCCTGAACACAGTCTATAATTCTTCCTTGCTGTCTGCAGGAATTAGGAAAATACTTTTCTGTGTCACTGATACGTTTCTGATGGTGACTGCTTATTTCCTTTACTTCTAACTTAATTTTGCTTTTTAGCATAATATATGACTGCAGGCTGATGTGGCATTCCAGAATGAGATAACCATACTCATTTGAGAACACTGTACTTTTAGAACCTTAACAAGAATATTATAATTTTGTTTAAAAGTCATAGAATATTTGAGTGAAATACTGAAATTGAAAACTAATTTATTCTGTGGTTAGCACAGACATCCAACATGATGATTCAAGTATTTTCTTAATTCTAATAAGAAGGAACCTGACATCCTTATTTGAATAACCGAGCAATTCTTTATGATCAGTGAGATATCCACCCTTAGTACTGGTTGGGGAAGAACGGCTCTATTCTTCTTTTCCCCAAGTCTCTGACGTGTCTGGACGATTGGCTGCTTCCAAAAAGAAGCACAGTGAGATGATTATGATAGTATCCTCTTCTCAAAATCTTCTATCACATAGCTAGAGAATGGGATAGCATGGATATAGGGCCCAGTTGAAGGCGACATATAACGGCTGGCTGCCAATACCACATAAAGTTTGTGGACCCATCTTCAAAAGGCAGTGGCATCAGAACTTGTTGACACTAATAGAAAACCGGTAGGATCAAACCTTAGTAATAAAAGCTGCAGCCTGATTCACACTTGTATGAGATTAAGTGCCATTGAACTAAGTGGAGCTTACTTACATTTGAATGTATATTGACTACAGAATGAATGCCTAAAGCTACTTCCAGTTAGGCCTGAACATTTTTCATTGATGGAGTACGTCTGCATCATAAAATGTGAATGAGTGCTTCTTAACTAAAACACTCTTTTTCCCCCTTTCCCAACACCCATAAAGACAGCTTGATTTCTTGTGCCTTTTGAATGATGTTCCTGTTAGACATGTTGGTAATTTTATTTGTATTTTATATTTCAAATTTGGTCACCGCCCATCTCACTAGGAAGTGACTTTGGGCTGTTTACAATAAAAACAAAAAATAAATATTAATTAAAATACAGTAAAACAGTATAAAAACCACAATAAAAACCAAATACATACCTAAATAACAATATCTTCCAAGGTGCTGCTGATAGAAAAGATATTAACATACAGGAGCATCTTCAAGTGCTGGTCACCCCCAGGGTTGGTTGCCCCTTTTCTCTCCCCATGCCAATTGGCAGAGCCAGGTTTTGACTGCTTTCCGGAAGGTCAGGAGAGTAGGGGCCTGCCTCACCTCTGGGGGGAGAGTATTCCATAGGGCTGGGACCATGGCAGAGAAGTTTTTTTCTTGCTAGTTTGATATGGTAGTAAGGGTATAACATAGGGATGATTCTGATATGAGGATTAAGCATGACATGAAATAGAAATTGTAGGAATTATATGATCAGGATATGCCTTTTGCTCTTTGGAAAATGCATATTTTGATGTTTCAGGAATTTTATCCTTCTAAATGTTTTAACATTAAAGTGATACTTAACAGATGAAAGATGACAGTCAAAAGTATTATGTAATTAGATGCAACATAGGAAGTTTCTAGAGGTTGGCCTTTTAGCAAATATAGGTTAATAAAAGGGAGTCATGAAGCTTTGAAACCCTGATCTGTAGGGAGGTTCCCATAAAATTGTGCCAGATTTACTGCAGGGTAAACTAGCAAGACTTCATTAATTTCACAAGATCCATGTCAGTAAATTGTGGTGGAGAATGTGGCGGCTAAAGAACCTGATGCTTGATTGTTAGGTTTAGATCAAAAAGGAAAACTATTGTTTCTAAGCTATTTAAAAATATCTTTTGTGCTGTGAATGTTTCACAGTGCTAGTAATGGCCTCATGTTGATTCTTGCTGATAGAATTGCAGGAAAAAGAGGATATCAAGGAAAATTGCTGTTGCTAATGTGTTTCTTTTTTTTAAAAAAAAAAATTCTTCTGAACAGAATCCCTCTGAAGAAATTCCCTTCCATGCGTAGCATCTACAATGAGTATGGGACCAATATCCAAGATTTGATTGAGTTGGGACAAGTGCTGAAATATAAATTTGGGGGTCCTGGTGCAGAAACACCTACCCCAGAGGCTCTGAAGAATTACATGGATGTAAGTATGGCCGCAGTTTCCTCGTCTTTTATTGGCTTAATACATGTTTTTTTCCCTCCAGCTATGAGAAGAATCTATGCGTTATTGCAGTAAATGAGGCTAGACAAATTAATGGACAGTACAAATATATCAACAGCTACCAGTATTAAGAACTGTACACTAACTCCTGAATCACAGACAGCATACTTCAAATACCAGTAGCTAAAAAGCAGTGGTAAATGAGGATTATTGATTACTTGAGCTTCCTGGATGCATCTGACCACCCTGTGACATGGAATGCTGAATTAATGTGTCTTAATGCTTATGCATCTCAGCTATTGTCCTTCCATTGCATAGCTATCTGCACTGGTTAAATTATCTGCGCTTCTGTTTCACAGCATCCAGCACTTAGTGTTTCATATCTCATGTTACACATGCTCAGCTTCATTCCTTTAGGCAAACTTGGAATATGGGCCATCTACCCCACTCTCCCATAAATCCCAAAGTGTGTCACTTCCTTGTGAAAAATATTCCCACAGAAACATTTTGGGCCAGGCTTCTTTTCTGAAAAACTCCCATGTCCTTGGAGACAAGTCATGATTGGCTTTAGGACAAAGAAGCTGTTGAAATAAAGGAGAATGTGTAGGAGAGGTATGAAGTAATTTCTTAAGTCATCAGAATGGATATGGAGTCCTGTGTTTCTGACATTCTGGAATCAAAATCCATTTACTCAAAAGAAAATCATTTGAAAAGGGAACTGATGCAGTGAAATGGCTAAAGTTAATAATGAGAGAGACTTGGGCCAAAAGTGTAAACTTTTGTGTTAACATGGAAAATTTAACATGTAAATTTTCCATGTTAAATCCTTCTTTTATTCTCCGTGTGTCATTTTGGCACAACTGCAATTATTTCTACTTGTTCAGGAAAGAATGGGTTTATAAAGTATGTGCACTTAAATCTTCTTAACACAGACTTAAAACAGCTGGAATTCTACTTTCCTTCCTGATGGAAAATAGGCAGACAGTCATTGGCCTTTGGACGCTGTACCTTGAATATTGTAAATTCTCCCCAGATTACAAAGAAAGTAGCACTAGTGATGTTTGGGCCCTGGTCACTGTTTCTCAAGATGCAGTAAACAATGTTCTCCCTGTCTCTGTCTTTCTTTTTCTTTCTGAATATTCTTTGCAAGGCAACATTAAATAACTCAGTTTCCTCATCCCTGCTAAGCAAAAAACATAACTCTAAGTTTACCAGCAAGGCAATAGTTGAAGGAAAACTGCGTTCAGGATCAATGTTGATGAGATCATTTTTATTAGGATTAACTAGTGCTATATGAATGCTTTCGAGTCACGTGACTCTCAGACTCCTTGTCAAGGGGGGAAAATAGATGTATACATAAGACTAACCACAGTTTTTTAAAATTAGGTTAAGCTAGGCTATCTGCTACTGTACCAAGTTGCACTAAGTCCTGGTATAAACATTGCTAGAAAACATTTTTAAAAACCCCATAAGTTAAATCTTATCTGTTATGTTAACTGGAATTTGCAGATAAACACTTTGATTAGAGACTGTGACTATGAGCCACAGTGAACTATTGGCTATTTAAATACTTGTGTCAACTAATGGTCTTTAGAATATATTCCTGTATGACTGTTCAAATGTCATATTAAGCTGTAGTTTAACTAAAGTTTGTAGAATAAGCCACAGTGGTTGGATTCAAACAGCAGACTAACCCAAAGAAATCACATTATGGCTTAACATGTTATGGGAATCCACCCTATGAGTTGGATAGAATCAGTGGCTGGTTTCATAAAGTGCACTAAGTCATAATGTGGTTTCTTTGGTTTTGGCTTAATGTGTTGTGCAAATAGTCATAATGGTTTATAGTTTAGTTTACTATGGAAGCCCGTCAGTTGTGGTTTATTCAACAAAGCAGAGTTAAATCATGGTTTAGTGGAAGTTGTGAGCCAAGTTACTGAATTGGAGGGAAGACCCTACAGGCCAGCACCCTGCTTCATGCAGGATGTTCAGAGTTAGAATATGCTGAACACTTGACTGATTAGCATCAGTTAGGAAATTTCAGCAATTAGCTCCATTATGGAGCCAGTCTATCAAGCTTTTGCAGAAGAACAGGTTCCTAGCTTAAATAAAATCATATGTATACTATGAATATGGCATTGTATCAAGCCACAAAAACAGATCTATGTCTGATGAAAAAATATAGTAACCAGTGGAGAAAGTAATCAGAATATAAGGTTTGAATTAATAATATATATTTATAATAATTCAGGGTAGACATTTATGTTTTGCAAAATGCAGTTAACAATGCAGACCATCATTTGATTGATTTCCAACCAATTGGAATCTTTTGCTTTGAATTATACAACAATAAAAAAAATTTCAAGCAATAAGTGGTATCTTTATGGTTTTGACTTAAAAAAAAACACGCTTCTAATTGTAGTGTGTAATAATTATATGATTGGCAAAGGTAGCAATTCCAGGCATACCTGTTGTTTCATTATAATGGGGTCAGTGTGTTAGGTTCTTGCATGAATCTCAATCTGCAACCTTGCATATCCCAGGTTGCTCTGAATGGTGTGCTTTCTTGGAGCAAATCCCAGTGAAGTCAGCAGGATTTGCCTGGAGGAAACATGATTAGGATCAAGTTGCTGGTGTATCTGGGCCAACCATATCCCTTCTCCAAAAATCCAGATGGCCACTAGACGGCTGCAAAGAAATTCAGAAAACTGATAATCTTTGGCTGTCATCTAATGGTCATCCAGATTTTTGCAGGCTGGATATAGTAGGTCTAGATATGTATCTGGTACTTCTGTCTTTTCAACTCTGAAGTCCTATATACACCCGGGATTAGTTTAATTGAACTTAGCTCTTAACTTTTAACCTGTCGTTTCTAGGTAGTAATTCTTGGTTTTCCATCATCTAGTTCCCATACCCGCCCTCCCAGTTTTCAGATTCTGTGTAATGCAAATCATTGTTCTCTCTTAATGTTATCTTGCTAGAGTGGGGGCTGCTATAGTGAGAGTCCTTGTGAAACTGCAGTAATGTTGGAACAGCCAGGTTGTATGTTGACATCAAATACTGTTCCCAACTAGTATCACCTAATAAGAGAAATGCTTGCATTGTAGATTATTTCCATTAAACTCCATGGAGGTTCCTGTATAGGTGCTGTTATGGCTTCCATATCATAGCATTTAAAGAAATCATTTCTAGTCTGGGAGACTAAGGCACTAAAACCGACAGCTACAAGTGAAGCTCATTCTTCGTTAAGCTTGAGCTAATAATAACCTGAAGCTCAGGGTTGGGTGTTGAGAGATTTTAAACCCATATTCTGCATCTGTCTCAGTGTCTGGTAACTTAGCTAATGTCATCTTTTACAAACAAAATTTGAAGCTCAAAACTCCCGCTCCCATTTCAAGTAAGTTTGCTCAGCTTATGCCCTGCCCTTCTATAAGCATACCTTAAATTTTAAGTTGTTACCATTTTCCTGGTGATCTTGCTGCTGCTTCTGAGCTTCCTGCCTGCCTGCTTTCTATGACTGTTAAATAGAGACTGTCACTTACTTGATCTGGATTTTCAAGCAAAGCATATGTAGTGCAATGAGGTTGATGAGGTTCCTCTTCCTTTTGAAAGTACAAAATATTCCCAGGAAAAGTCCCCAAATGGATGCTTCTCTCTAGAGAAGCAGCAGTGTGTTGGGAGAATGGATGAGTAATTGCACATGTGGCTGGAACCTATGTAAAAATGAAGTGCCCCCCCTCCCCAATCATCTGTTACAGATCTAAATGGTCTGTATCTCAGGTCTTGGGAAAGTTGAGTATCTTATCAGACATGTACATTTCTTCTCTGGTGATTTGGCATTTTGTTTGCCAATCCCAAGTGAGCTCTGCAAGAATGGTATGGAATTGTTTAATCAAGGCCTACTTGTGATGTTGAAATGTACCAAGTAAAATTGCTCAATATGTTGCTGCTCCATTTTTACTTTTTTTTTTTTTTAGAAAAAACTTAACTGGTTTTTGGCTTAGATGGGGAGAAGAGGGTGACTTATTAAATCACATCTGGCAATTATACACAATCCAAGTGTTTACTGAGGATCTTGTTGAGATGATAGCTTTCCAGGGTTGGGCAGGCACACCATGATTTGGATGATATTCAGACATAACTATGCCTATACCAGTGTTCTGAAGCATAACCTTACAATCTGCTTTTGTAAATGTATAGGCCAGCCCATAATGCTTTGAGATAATTGAGTTGACAGCTGTGAAGTTAATTGGGATGAATGCCATTGTAGGGATGAAGGGAACATCAGCCTAAGCTAATCTATCTGGCACTCTTTCTGTGACATTTAGGTAGTAATAAAAAGTGTCTCAAAGCCTCATGGCAACCATATTCTCATATGTTGCAAATCTCATGCTGCAGTTATTTGCATACGGCAAGATAGCTTACTCATGCTGCTACCGGGCCATGTCAAAACCTCTTGTAACCTAAGGTACTAAACAAATTACCTGTTCATACTCCTTTCTCTCTCATATTGTCAATTATGTTTATATAAAACTTGTACCAACGTGCTCTTCATCTCTAGTCATACTTCCTTGACAAGAATGGAATTGGCTGTTCTTCAGACACATGTGAATCTGCACAGGACTCTAAGACATTTGTATCTGTCTCCCCACCCCTCCCCAAAATCTGGAAACTGTCAAAATCCACCTGTACTTGGCAGTATGAATAGATTGATAGATATCTCCGTGCCCCAGTAGTAAGAACTCTGGCTTATTCATGCATCCAGTGGATGGAGATTTTAGAATAGGAAGTGTGAACACAGAGAGTGATCAGGGAGTATTCTGCTTGCTTCTCAATTTTTTTTTTAATTTGTTACCTGCCATTCAAGCCCTAAGGCCTTCGAGATAATTGATGGAGCCATTTTTTTTAAAAAAACCAAATGATAAGACACGAAAGACAGTTAAAAATACTTAAACAGGAGTTCAAATCATCCATACAATTTGCTATGAATAAAATTATAAATTGAACTGCTTCAGGACTTGCCTAGTTTTGAAACTATTGTGAAGATGCTGAAATTCCTGACACAATTATATTTCAGGAACTTCCCAGGTAATTAGGAGAAGTGGGTTTGATGATGAGATTTTTGCTTTGTGTTGCATTTTTCTCAAGGAAGTGTTTCTGTTGAAAGGAAGTCTACAGTTCTGTACCTTTAAAATCCAGCAGTGAAATACTTCTAATGGGGTGATGATGCTTGAGAGTATTGCGGGATGAGTATAAGTATTATCCTGGGTGCTCATTTTATTTTATTGCCTGCATGTGTTTCTCTAGGCATAGAAAACATTACTTTTTACATAATGTGTATCTTGTGCATTGAAACAAATGCATGATGTTTGAGGATCAGTATTCACCTGTCAGCCTTCCCAGTAGACCAGATAGGAAACAGGAGCAGATGAGCTAATTCTACTCTATTGTAAGGTTATGTTAACAGAATCTTGCAAGTCTGAAAGTACAAATCTCTGTCTCCTTTACAGCCCAAGAAGTTAGGAAGGGTCGCTTCTGAGCCTCTTTCTCCACCCATTTTGCAGCTGCGGGCTATGCCCTCTCTTATCTGATCATTCCCTAGGCAGCATCTCTTCATCCCATTTCTCAAGGTGTTTCTCACAAACCTTTACATCACCTTTGCTTTGATGTGGTCTTTTGGCCTACATCACATGTACATGATGTAGTCTCTATGTGTCACTGAGCCTCATCAGTTTGCCATCAGGGTTCAAAGAATGCCTTGTACTTAGGCTATAGGACAAATTGCCTTTAGCATTATTAGTTCGTCTCTGTGAATTAGCCACACCTATCCTGATACCATGCCATAAAATCTTTCCTCTTCCCCTTGGCAATCCTTTGGTGAGCAAACACACAGTATCCTCTGAAAATGCCAAATCTGCCTATTGTTCGAGCATAGAAATTGCAGAACAGATTGGCTTTGCTCTTATTACACACAGAAAAGCAACTTTGAAAGTCAAGACAAGGAGAACTTGTTAAGTTGTTCTCTGTGTACCTTATCCTTGCTTTTCTGAAGAATGGGAAACATGATCTTAAGTGCACTCAATAATCATGTGCAGTTAAATAAATGTCTAAAAAAACCACCCTTCTCCAAAAAAGCATTTTTCCCTATTTGCCACGCCCAGTAGGCTAACATGCTATCTTTTGAAGTATGAATTGGAGAAATAGCGTGTGTACCTATCAAACAATTTTCTTCAGCATTACCGACACAGCTCCTTTTCTTGTGCTGAAGTGATTTCAATCTCCTAGTTAAAAAATGTCTGCCTTATTTAATTGATTGTTTTAAAAGAGTCTATGCTTTTCCAATCTTGTTAGTATTTACTGTACCTATATTTCCTTTTCCATTGTATGCTCGAGGCTCTATGCTTCTTAATTTTTCATTTTTAAAATAATTTTAAGCTTATCAACAAAGAATAATAATTTTAAGCTAGTCAGCAAAGAAAAATATATACAGTAACATTCAACGATCAACAGAACCCCAGAGCTGATAAGCACAGGATTTTAAAAAAGGGGTGCTAGAAATTGTTATAAAAGGATCAATTCCAAAACTTTTGGCTGTATTGCTCAAAAGCTTTGTCCCTTTGTGGAAAAAGAATTAATGCAGATTTTAACGTAGATCAGAAATACATTGTTGCAAATCCAGGGATAGATTTCTCCTTCCAGTGTTGAATAATTTTAGCCAACTCCCATGTACATATTTGATTGGGGCCAGGCTATCTGAGGGACCGCCTCTCCCAGATTTCATCTGTCCGTCCTACCAGATCCAGCAGAGAGGGCATGTTATGGGTTCCATCACCTAGGGAGCTACGTTTGGCAGGCCCTGGGTGGCCAGCCTTTTCTGCTGTAGTGCCCACATTGTGGAATATCCTCCCCCCTGAGGTGAGACTGGCTCCCTCACTTTTGATCTTCCAAAGGCCCTTTAAGACCTGGTTGTGCCAGCGGCCTGGGGACCCAGGGGACAGGGGGATTATGAGGTGGCTCCCTTATTTTCAACATCCTTTGATTCTCTGTCCTATTTTGATTTTTATATTTTTAATGTATTTATTGATTGTTTTTAGCTTTGTTGTACACCACCCAGAGTCCCCTGTGATGAGATGGGTGGCTATATAAATTGGTTTAACAAATAAGCAAACATCTTTATCTGCCTGAACATCTATTAAAAATGTAACTCAGAAGCTTTACTGCCCCATATAAACTTAGACTAAGGCACTATAACTGTAAGAATACTGTCTGTCTATATGCCAAAATACTGTTAAAAATCATAGTCTCCATATTTATCAAGGAAATAGATTTATACTTTGAGCACATAGTAGAATCCTTGCCTGACCTAGGAATAACAGTGTTTGTGTCATTAAAACTAAATGGAATGGATTGATTTGAAAAGGCTGCACTATAAGCCTATAATAAAATAGGAGACAAAAACCTAATATACTTTCATACCAATCAACTGTAAAACCAGCAGGACTATGAATCTTCTACAATTTCATAGATTTAATTCTAATGATTTCTTAAAGCAAGTTCTGAGCCTGTGGTAAATGTGGTAGATCTCCCTTCTATTTAAAAAAAAAAAAATCCATCACATCTTCTGTTGATGAAGAATTAATATTATATAATTTAGAATTACATTAAAAATGTGTTGATTAACAAATCTGGAATCTGGTCTCCTTCTCCCATTTGCATTCTAAATAAATGGTACAATATTACATTACTTAACTCATTTAGAAGCTAATATCTTACTAACTTGCTCCATGTTCCAGATCTCATTGCTTTGTGCGAAGTAATCAGAACTCTGTTTTAGAGGTCTAAGAAGCTTGTTAAGTTTGCATTTAGCAGAGACCAAGATCTTTATCAGACCAGGGATGGGTAAGATGCATAATGCCATTCAAAACTCTAAGTTTAATTTTAATCAATTGTTTCTTTGTATATGAACCATATGTCTAAATACTTTAGCCATATTCAATACCAAAGACAATGGTGCAATCAATTTCCTATTAATATGAAGAAAAAAAACCCTACCATTTCTGTTTCATTTCCTTAACAAAATATTCAGCAAATAATATTGAAAGACTACTTAATGTATGTAAATTTTCCCTGAGTAAATCAATATTATAGCATGGCCTGGAATGATGATTACATTTATTTTATTTATTTATTTCCTGATTTCTCATTCTTGGATGTGTAATATAACTGAAGGCAATTCCTATGTGTAGAGGAAATAAAAGTATATTCCCACTAAGAATACTAAATCCATTTGAATTAAATTTCAGCCGTGTATCTAGCAAAATATTATGCATCTCTAAAAAAAGGAGGGAAGGAGTCCTATAGCGATACTGAAATACACACCCACATCCATGCACCAATTGGTGAAACTTGAACATTATATGACATGAAAAAGTATATTTCACCCAGTAACACTTATACCACAGACACTTTATGGAAGCTTGGATTGGAATTCCCTTTTGGTTTTATCTGCTCATGGAACCAGAAAAGCAAACCAGAAATGGCTGGGTTCCTTTATCCTTCAGTAGTGGACTCCAGTGTACCTTTTTATAAGCTAGTGCTCTCCAGATGTTTTGAAGTCTGTCAACCCTATAGGTCTGAAACTAGTTTTATTGGAACAGTTATAGTAACAGAATCTTGCACATCCGAATGTGCTTTCCCTCCCTCGTTTTATCTTTGTGTGACGAGGGAGGGGCTTATCTGAGACATTTTCTCAAGTTACTTTCTTGTTCCAGGTTCAGGCCCCTCTTATCTGACCATTGTCTTGCTAGCAGCTCTTCCTCCTGTCCTTCAGGGACATTCTCTATGCCCTTTACAAGTTCCTTCACCCACACCAGCATGATATTTAGCCTTTGTCTTATCTACAAAACAGTTGCCTTTTAATCATGAGGCAACACATGGTAATTGATACATGATAATGAACATTGGGGGAAAGTGTTATGATACAGAAAGTTTCCATGTAGCCTTCTGAGGGACATAGCTTTCCCTTTTTTTTCTCTTCATTTTCTTAAACCACGATGACTATTTCAGAGAGAAGCTTTGCTGAACATATTTTTGAGCAGCCTTTCAGTGAGAGTTCAGACTTCACAATGTGAATGTTTTGATAAATGTATTAGGTATTTCATTAATGGATCATGTGCCTTTGAAAGTTTCCCAGGATATTGTTTGATTTTAGTGGTCTTTTGATAGTTGCAATGCCCTTAGCTTCTTCAGTAAAGAATTTAACAAGTCCTCTTCCATCCTGTAGTCATTCTTACTACTTCTAGTATTTCATCATGATACTAGAAAAATACTATTTATTTAATTCATACCCTGCCTGACTCCCACACACTCTGGCTGGTTCACAACATAAAAACAACCTCCCCCAACAATAAAACAATGTAACAGTAAAGTCGAAGCAAAAAGATGGCAAAACATACGCTACTCAGAAGGGGCTTCAACAATCCTCCCCAAAAGCCTGGGTGAAGAGCCAGGTCATCGAGGTCCCTCGAAATGCCAGTATGATGGGAACCTAATTCTTGGGGGAAATCCTTATTCCAGAGGGCAGGCCCTGCAACAGAGAAAGCATGTTTCCAGTGTCCCAATAGATGGCATTGTTTAATCGAAGGAACCCAGGATGCACCAACCCTCTCTGGCTGGGCAGATACTATGGGAGATAGACAGTTCCTCAGGTAACCAGGCCCTGTGCCATGTAGGGATTTATCAGTAACAGCCAGCCCCTTAATTGCATACTTACGTAGACAAATGATGTAGTCCACCCACAACTGGATAGTAAACCCCAGTTTTACAGAAATACACAAAATATTTTTTAAAAACACAAAGATGGAAGTTCAAAGAACAATGAAATGAGGACTGAGTAAGGGAATGAAAACCTGAGATGGGGAGGATCACATATGGAATGAAGTAGTTGAAATCCTGATTAAAAGTATTCCACATTTCCCATTGCTCCTTGTCCACTCCCTTCTGCAATGATGTCCTTAGAACAGCAATAATTTAAATCATGATTAATAACCATAGTTACATGTAATTGGCATCTAATTTCACTTAAGTTCCATGACTAAAGAAAGGTGAGAAATAAATATTCATTTTGTGTGTGTGTGTGATTTCACACACAATACTTTTTGGAAGACTGATAGTGATACTCCCACCAAGGGCAAGAGAAGTAAATATTATGTAAATGGCAATAATAATTGCAATTCCTCAGAGTTCCTAACTTCATGACCATATGTAACACAGGGAAACTTCACTATGGTTGAATATGGTACCCTCCATCCCTAGACATTTGGGGCATAGGACTTTGGATTATTAGATGCACAAATGTCATTCTTCTCCATAAAATATATTTCCTTTGCCAGTTTCTAGAGTATTGGACAGATGTATGGCTATCCTAGTGAATATTGCAATATGGTGTGGTATATCTCCTATAATTCTGTGGTGGATCTATGATTTGAGGCCAAAAATATTGCTTCTGACAGTCCTTTTGCTCTTGTCGCATTCCTGTTGGCTATACAGCATAATGAGTCTTGTCTCCAGTAGTTCCCAACTGTATGCTTGTGAAAAGAGGGAACTGTAATACTGTATGATATTTTCTCATTCTGACAAGCATAACATGGGGAATGCATCTGATGGGGTCTCTTAACTCTTCAAATCCGGTTGGAATTTAGTATTGTGCATAGCAACTCATAAAGAGCCTGGGAGAACTCCTCCTTTTAAATGGTGCAAGTTGATTGTCTACATATGGGACTTCTTAGGAAAGGCAGTGTTGGTTTCTCATTTTGGAATTGTAATAAGATTCTTTCAAAATTAGAGCACAATTCTGAATGTATTACATTTAGTTCCTAAGGCCAAGCACACCTGTAGCTATTCTGATATATCATTACACAATGGCGTTATTTTGACTTAGTTGAATACTAGATAACCCAGCACAACTGTGACACTGATGAGAGTTAAGATAAATTTGATTAGCCAAATTAAAACAAAATAAAGCATTACTGGTGCCAACATGAATCAATCATGACCCATTTTTCTCTAAATTAAAAGTTTTGTGATATGAAATTCTCAAATTTGTAAAAAGTTGCCTACTAAAAATTGGCCAAAGAGGAAGTAAAGGTGATGTGCTATTTCTTGGCTAATGCACATCTTTCCTTTGAAGCTCTTGAAAAACTGCTGTAGTTGCTAAGTAACTAACTTTAGCAATCTTGCTGAAGCTGTTTGAAAATGTTCTTGTCTCAGCCACACCCAGCTCACCCCCACAGTTGTTCACATGGGCAAAAATACTATAATGAGGCTTTCACAATCATCTATGCTTAGTCAACATTTGATAAATAACCTGCAGCGCTAGAACATATTAGAAATGCCATCTGGGAAAGATGAATCTGACATTCATATTTGGGAAAATGATTTTCAAATTATGGCTTGCTTCTCTGGTGCTTTTCTGTAGCTGTACATATTCAAAGGAACTTAAATAACTTAAAACAGAATAAAAACTCGATTTTATTTCTTCATATGTTTAACAACTTTATAACATGGTTTTCTTCTGCAGGGATGGGCGGAACTGTAGATTTGAAAGGAAAACAAGTACTTCAGGACACACATGGGTTCACACATAACACCAGTCAATGATTCTTTAAACCATCTTGCATCTTTCTCTGGAATCATCCTGCAGCTGTTGGCAACAGTGTCCTAGTACACTCCAAAGCACCTTTTTCCCTTTGAATCTGAAGTGTTGTACAGCCCTATTTTTTCATTTTTTGTTATGTAATAGATAGTTAGAAGCCATCAAATCTGGTGACTGCATGAACAAATGCTTATTTTCTTGCCTCATATTTAATAGTAACTTGTAGCTCTTCCAAGGACACTCCAATAATTTCTTTAATCTCATCCATCCACTTTATCCATTGTCTCCCTCTTCTTCTATTTCTGACAACCTTACCAAATATAATAGTTTTCTCTAGTTCTCTCTTCATATCACATGGCCAAAATATATGAGTTTTTACTTGCTGATCATTGCTTCAAGAGAATAGTCAACTTTATTTGTAACTAATTGGTTCTTCTTGTAATCCATGGTACCTGTAGTAAACTTCTCCAAATCTATAATTTTAAGGAATCTACCTCCTTTCTCTCCTTCATAGCTGTTCAGTTTTCATAGCTGTACATTGCCACTGAAAAATCCATTGCTTTCAGTGTTTTGATTGTTATTGTCATTGAAATGGACTTACCATTCATGATCTAGTCCACATTTATCATTGCCTTCCTTCCTTGGATTAACCTCATCTTTACTGAAAACAAAAACGATTTCTCATTTTTAGTTTCAACTGTAAATTCATCAAACAATGCAGATTAATTGTATCTTTATCTTCTTATATTCAACATTAAACCAGGTTTTCCATTTTCCATTTTTACTTTTATCATGAACTCTTCTAGGTCTTCTTTACTTTTCACTAACAAAGTAGTGCTGTCTACTTTGATCTTAATTTCCTAGATTTCAGCCACCAATTGTTATACTAGTTAACATCTCTTTCAATTTTGCTATTGTTATAATTATTTAAACAGATATGGGAACAAAATGCATCCTTGTTTCAGTCTCTTGAATTCTCAACCACTCTGCTTTTCCAAATGTAGTTCTTACAGTAACTTCTTATTCATTGTAAAAAGAATAATCAGATGATCCAGCATACCCGTCGGCCTTAACATTTTTCATATTCTGGCATGATCCACACAGTCAAATGTAAATCTCCTTGTATTCTCTTGCCCTCCATTATGTGGCTTATGTTAGTTGAGAATGACTAATCTCTGTCTTACCCAAAGTGATGCCCTCCAGCTATTTGGATCTCACCTGTTTGGATGGGAATTGTGGGAATAGGAGTTGAACATAATTGAAGGACTCTAGCTCAGGAAAAGAAGGCAGCTGTCTTGTTAAGAAAGAAGAAGGTGGCTGAATTTCTTATCTCAAAATATGAGGTTCAAGGAAACCATCTAAATCCAAAATTTATCATTTAGCTATTTCTGTTTCCTTCTTACTTTTCTTTTTAGACATATCTTTAATCCCATACATAGTTTTAAAATTACAAGTATTAGTATAAATATTAAATATTTTAGTTATGGATTTTATGGATGGGCAGGAATACACAAGAACAGTTGTGACACTTTCAGTACAGGACAGATGAAGTGCTAGCTGTGTTGCTAGAATGGGAAGTATGTTTGAGGATAAAACCATGTGAATGTTAGCTATGAATTATATTTATACAATAGGTCCAATGTTTCTGTGTTCTTTTTAAATGGAGGTGGCTACTTTTACAATTGACAGTTTGGGAATTGTCTAACTAGAATATAATCAATGCCAAACTGCCATTGTATGCAGTTTGCTTTGAAAAGAGGGAGGAGGGGAGTCAGGACTTTATTGTTGCAGGACTTCATTCAAATTTGGTTATTGTAGATTAATGATTCCAGAATGTCTGAGCTGGGAGAGACCTTATATATCACCTAATCGAATGCCCTGCTTAGTCCAGAAGTCCACTAAGCTATCCCTGAAAAGTGACCATCCAGTTCTCTGTAGAAAGCCTCTAGCAAGGCTCCACCACTCCCTTAGGCAGACTGTTCCATTGCTTATCAGCTGTAACTGACAGACAGTTCTTGCTGACATTAATCCTAAATCTCTTTAATCTCAACCTGTTAGTCCTCGTCTTCCTCTCACTTTCGATAGGATACAGCTCCCTGTGCCCCTTCTTGCATGTGACAGACTGTTAGATACCTGTGGACCACTATCATTTCTCTGCTTAGTCTGTCCCTTTTCATGCTTAGCAGCTTTACATTTTATTTTTGGCAAAAAGCCTTTGTTAGCCCAGTGTCTACTGGAAATTTCTGTCATGTGGTATGAAGTCTAATGGCTATCAGCAGGCTACGGGATGGTTATCATAATTAGAACATAAAGATCAAGTAGATCCAAATGGAAACAGGCAGTTGCTTAAAAAAAATCTGATCTCAAGGTGTTTAGGTTTATTTAAACAATATATTGAAAATGACTCTGTAGAAAATTGACAGTCATTCTCTTCAGCATATGTGATACATGTATTAACCACTGAAGTCTATATGCCCTGCTGTTTCTAACCTCTCTCTCAAAGGAAACCGCCCCCCTTCCCCACCAATCTAGAGCATGCAATAGTAACCCCAAACCAAGATAACCAATTATCCTTCTGTTGTTACAGTTCTTTGATCAACTGCATTGAAGAAATCTGAACAAAACATCTACGTTAATAGAAATTCATGCTCCAAATGGACCAACATTTACAGTGTGCATAAATTTCTATAGTTCTTTTTGTGCAAACTTTCTAAAACAAAACTAGAAATGAATGTATAAACTGTTCAGAAGTTGTAGATAGCAAAGCCTGGCCACTCGTATTGAGTAGTCCTTGCAAACAGCTATAATTTCTTTATTTTGTATAATAATACTCACATAGGTACATGCTCACAAAGAGTCATTTTCTGAGGGGAAAGGAGATCTTTCCATACTGACTGTTGGCCAACAGTGAGACTAAGTTTCTTGTTGGCTATGCCAATCACTATTCCAGACAGTCAGTAGTAAATATACATTTGCTAAGAAATTATGGAGAGCTAGAAAGAAATCAGGCAACACAATTTGGAAGTTTGTTATGTGATAATTCTGAACATGAAAATGTTGGATAAACTGTTGGATAAAAGTTCTTAAGCAGGATATAAAGTGCATTATAAAGCAGTATCTAATTTGAAGGGTGAGACAACTGAATAAGAAAAAAAGCAACAAGGGGAGAAGCTCAAGATCTTACTCCTTCCTGAAAAAAACAAATCATTGCAAAATATGCTGTGATTCAGTATTTTGAAGTGAAGGCTGTTGAAGCAATGGGTTAAGGTTTCTTTAGTCTACTTGTTACAAATACTGCTGGTTTATCTGGTAGCATAGTCCATATGTTGCCATTTAAGGCTGTCTTTAAGGGATAAATAGGAGCACAGTTTTAAACAATATTATTTACCTATTCATTGGCCATGAATATTCATTTTGTAGTACTTTAATCTTCTTTGCAGTATCTGTGCTGTTTCCAATTGTATGAGGTTTTTATAGATGATGTATGATTATTTCATGATGGCTAGAATTGTTGACAGTCAGAAGATTTACTTGTCTTTTCTTCCACATAAATGAATGGTAACAATTCATTCCAGGATGGGGGGAATAGATTGCCACTGCTGCTGTTGTTATTATATCACATTTTTATTTTGTACAACTCAATGTGTGCACCTAATGCTTCTTGTACATGAAATATTAGAAAACCTTTGCTGTGAAGTTTCTTGACTCTGGATGGTCCACTCTCCCTGTTGTTTCACATTGTCTAAGACCTTCCCATTGTGGCATCCTAATGATGGGTATTCTTGTCCTATCACTGTACCCTTTTTCTTATAGATCTTAATAACAGAACTCAGATTTTTTACTTTACTGTTCATTTCTGGGCCTGATTATTGTTGGAGTGTCCTAACATTCATATATTCTCTGAAATAATGAGCACTGTAGTTAGCAGTATAGCTGGATGAAGATGGGGCATATTTTGGATCTGTATAGACTTGAATAATAGCTTGGAGTGGTCCTCTTCCCTCTCTCTCACTCAAGGAACTCTTACTTATTGTCCTTGCACATCATTTTGTTTTTCAGGCGCAGTATTATGGGGAGATAGGCATTGGGACTCCACCACAGAAGTTTACAGTAGTCTTTGATACCGGGTCATCAAACCTCTGGGTGCCATCTGTTCACTGTCACTTGCTGGATATTGCTTGTTGTAAGTATCCATTCTTGTTTATCTCATAGAGATAAAGACTGTCCCATACGTTTACAAATATACAACTGTAAATTGCAACCATATAGGATGACATTCTAGGAAAATTACTCCTCTATTGCTCAGCAAGTATATGAAAAACACGGTTATCTATATGCTGTTTTTCAACCCAGCTACTGAACCTCTGCTGGTATATAACTAAGTGCCCATCTATTTTATAAAATTGAGGGACTCTTCAGATGGAATGAATTTTCTACACAGAAACTGCTTTCTTGGGCTATATCCAACATTACACAATGGATTTACATATACTCATCTGGAATTCTGTTCCTTTCAGCTGTACTCTCTTGAGTGTCCTCCAGTTCTATTCCAGGCTGTTGGTCAACCCACTGGAAGAGATTTGGAGGAGGACATTATAAGGAGGGGAAATTTTATCTTCAGGCAGAATGACATTGGATAAACCCCATATGCTCCAACCAGAATTGACTCAAACCACTAGATCTTGAGGAGAAGCTGTTGTAGTCCCATGCTTCCAAGAGGTGGCCAAGGGTAGAAGGCACTGCTTTTCTGTAGTGGTGCTAATACTCTGGAATAGCTTCTCTATGGAGATTAGAGTCAACTCCTCCGTGCTGGTTTTCAGGAAACTTTGAAGAGAGAATTACTTTGGAAAACATTCTCTTAACAAGCATTATACCATCATTTATTTCCTATTGTTATTTTTGTTTGTTATCCTGTCTTTGGGGATTTATGAAGTTATTGGTTTAATCTATTGTGGATGTTTTAACTGTTGTTATATTGTGTGCCCTATAAGCTACTGAGAATCATCAGATTGTGGCAGGCTATAAGGCTGACAGATAAATAAGTTCTATATATGGGCCATCAAATATTACATGCATATATCTGTTTGCTATATGGATGTGTAGTAGGAGGCCCTGAAGGGCTATAACATAGATGAAATAAACCCATAGAACTAATTCCCTGTTTAATGTACATTAAAAACTATGTAATCCTTTGTAGAAAGGAAATGTACTTTAGGGGGAAATCTGTACGAACTGGCCCTAAAATCATATTTTCTAACATTTTTAGTATTTAATATTCTCAATATTCTAATTTTTTTCACTTTAACTAAGCTGTCTTTAAGGGATAAATAGGAGCACAGTTTTAAACAATATTATTTACCTATTCATTGGCCATGAATATTCATTTTGTAATACTTTAATCTTCTTTGCAGTATCTGTGCTGTTTCCAATTTTATTCTTACTTCCTGACATCATATGATAATGTGAACTTACATATATAGCTGCCCTCTGCAGCTGCCACATGATTTTGGGAAAAGACACAGCTGCTTTCAAGTGTTGCAGTCAGGTGCTACAGTATGTCTACACCATCCACACACACACCCCTCACACACACCTGTGTGCAGCTTTTTCCAACTGAATCCACAACATTGCACATTTTCCAACTGAATCCACAACATTGCACAACCCTGTGTGCAACTAAGTGGCCAGATATGCCTATTTCAGTTAAGAAATAGAAACTGCTGTAAGGTAAATTTAAAACTTGCACATACCATCTAATTTTAAATTTTAAATAAATTAGGCTGGATAGTATTAGATTCCTGCACTGGGCAAGGGGATGGAATAAATTATCTTCCTGATCCCTTCTAACGTACATAATCTATGATTTATAATTTGGCACCATGCTGGCTGAGGATGATGTTTGTGCTGGTACATCTGGAGACTAAGAAAGGCTGACTTAAAGCTTTATACATGTGCTTTTTACTTCATTTTCTAGAGTTTGTACAGCTTTTCAGCAATGTGTGATGTCTGATTTGATTATTCTGTTTTGTTTTTCTCTGAATACTAATAGTCATGGTAAATACAGTGGTACCTCGGTTCATGAACTTAATTCGTTCCGCGACTCTGGTCGCGACCCAAATTGGTCGCGACCCAAATCAAATTTTCCCATAAGGTTCAATGTAAATACGGTTAATCCGTTCCGACCCCTCTGAATTTGGTGGCGACCCGATTTTGGTCGCGTCCCGAATCAAATTTCCCCATAAGGTTCAATGTAATTACGGTTAATCCGTTCTGAACCATATGTATTTTTTTTTTTAAACCGCAAAAATATGAAACAAAATACAGTACGAAGAGAGAGAACGCTAACCTTGCTTGACGCGACTTCTGGCGCGGAGGACAGGGAGGCGGTTATTGCTTGGAGGGAAAGTCCCCCTCCCTACAGGAAGCCATGACCATGTGTCACGGGAGGGAAAATGGCCACGGATCCTGTTCGTCACCCAATCCGGCGTTCGTGAACAGAGGCAAAATTTTGCGAACGGAGCTGTTCGTGACCCGAATTGGTCGTGAACAGAAGCGTTCGTGACCCGAGGTACCACTGTATCTTATGTCTGTTAAGTTAACTGAAGTGTTAAACTAACTATTTCCTAATTCCTGAAATAAACGGAGGACTTTCTGCTTGTGATGAGGTTCTGAAGCATATCTATCCCCACTAGAGATCATAATGAACACATCTTCCAAACTCTTCTGGGCAGCCCCCCCCCAACCCTATTGGATTAAAACGATGGGAGTTACAATACACAAAATGAAGTCAATGCACCTTCTAAATTAACTAGATTATTTAAAAATGTAGGTTAAAGAGAGGTTATCTTTCATATTTGTAGCTTCAGACTTAAGCATTGCAATAAGATTCTATATTCTCTTTTGAAATTTCCAGGCATGATGAATTTGTAATATAACTCTACCTTCATTGCACTGAGCTAAAGATAGCTGAAGACTGTTTGAAGGAAAAGGTTCAATTTGTGATAAGCATAATTCAATAATTTTGATCAGAGATAAATAGGATTAAAAAAGAAGTGTGAATAACATGGGAGGTAAACTGTGTCAAATTATTTCCAGTTCTCTTAAAAAAAATATGAGTTCTATATGCATATTCTACTTTCTCAAATGTTGGAGACTCTTGAAAAAATATCTGCCAGGTTACTTGATTCTCAAACTGCCCTTTTCAAACCCAATTTAGCAGCCAAATTGGATTTCTCCATTTAATTTATTTTATCTTAGCGGAGCTTTAAAAAATAGTCTGTGCTAATGTTTCCAAGTAAAAACCTGTATTCTGGTAGTCATTTGCCCGACTCAAAAGATTTCCTTGATTTCAGTGGACTATATATGAAACTTGTCAGCAGATGATGTCAGCAGATGACACTTGAAAAGGGCAGAGTTATTTCAGGTATAAACTTGTAAATGTTGAATCACACAAGGAGTATAAAGGAGTCTAAAGGCCACCTCTCCTCTGAAGTTGCTTATTTCTATTTTAATTGATCTTTTTTATGTAGGTATGAATAAAGCAGTGCATGAATTGAGTAAAGAATATGGCTCTGATTCATATTTTTAAAGCAAATAATTCTTGTTTTAGTTATTCTCCTTTACTTAGGGTGTGGCAGAACAGGTATAACTATGCAGATTAATAACTGGGGTGGGACATTTTAAAATTATTATAATTTTTTTAACTGTTCCTTAGTTGCTAACATTGCATATAGCTGGAATAAGCATTTTGTATGCCTTTCTCCAGTGTTTTAAAACCATAGTTCAACCTTTCAGAATAAGTTTTAAAAAGTAGATAAAATGAGACATAAAGATATGTGTCTACTTTGGGGTGGTTTTATGATGCAGTTAGGGAAAAAGCATTCATGTCTTTCCTCTGCTTTTTCCCATCACAAGATTGAATCAGTATTCAGAATTGTAGACAGAATTCAAAAAGTGCATCTCTTTGTCAGGTCTTAAATCATGTGAGCCAAAATGCAGCTCTTTCCCTTTGCTTATTTATCACATCTGTCTGTTGAAATGTAGACAGCAAATTGAAAAGCATTAAAAGAACTAAGTACAGGTAGTCCTCGCTTAGTAACAGTAATTGGGATTGGAAATTCTGTCGCTAAGCGACACGGTCATAAAGGGTGACATCACATGACCATGCTGCTTAGCAACGGCACTTCTGGTTGCCGTCGTTAAGCAAATCCAGCGACATCATTAAGTCGCTATTTGCGACATCCTGCTGGCTTCCCCGTTGAAACCAGTAGTGAAGGTCACAAATGGCAATCACGTGACCATGGGATGCTGTAAGGTCATAATTGCGAGCTGGATACCAAGCACCTGAATCATGATCACTTGACCATGGGGGACACTGTGACGGCCACAATTATGAGGGCAGGTCATAAGTGCCACTTGTTCAGTGCCATTTAACTTTGAACAGTCACTGAATGAGTAGTCATTAAATGAGGACTACCTGTGCCACTAATTTGGCTCCTGCATTAACTAAAAGCTTGGGAGAAAAGGATTTTAAATCATCTTACAGTCTCTGTTTTGTCTTCAAAACCTATAATTGAGTCTCCATGATTTTTATTTAGAGCACAGAGTCAATAGAAACGTGTGCATGAATTCCATGCATGTGGTTGTCTTATAGTCCTTACGTTCTTTCTGCAGTGTTGCATCACAAGTATGATTCTTCAAAATCCAGCACATATGTGAAAAATGGTACAGATTTCGCCATCCATTATGGTACTGGAAGCCTTTCAGGATATCTCAGCCAAGATACTGTAACGGTTAGTACATTGACAGCATTTCATTATCTAAGTCATAAAAGGCTCCAACTCTTTTTATTTTTATTTTTATTTTTATTTATTGATCATATTTGTATGGCTGTCAGTCTCACGAGAGAGTGACTCTGGGCGACATACAGCATTCTTTAGCCAAAATACTGAATTAGTTTTACTTCATTGTGGTTCTGAGAAAATATAAAAATATTTGACAGAGTGCTTAAATATCACATGATTGTGTCTCCTTATTTAAAAAGGTAAGTGTTTACTTAAGGGCTTACTTAGCCAGGGGGGGAAAAAAAAAACCCACCCCAAACAAACAAATCATAAGAGGCTATTCAAACCTTTTGGAAAGGAGAAGTTGACATTTTTTCCATTTCCTCAGATCATAAGAAATGAACTTAAACTTCCTTACAGGCTTGGTTTATTTTTCCCTAAATACTGCCACTGTACCTTTAGTCATCTATAATGGAAAAAGCAAGTAAAGGATGAAGACTCATAGCGGGGAAATGTTGGATTAAAAGAACACTGTTCAAGTAAACGCGTAGATCTTTCCTGCGAACCATAGACTGTTTGTCTCATGGCCATAGTACTATGATTCCAAGCTATTTCCTTACTCATAATTTTATTATGTATGTCCGGCTTTTTCATCACTTTAACCATATAACATGGCCATCTTGTTTTACCTCCCTTTGGAAAAGATAGCAGAAATTTTCACTCGATAGATTGAAAGTCCCAGTTCTTAGAATTCAAAAATTTTAAACTTAAGTCTTTAAGAAAGGAGGAACGACAGACTTTAGCAACTAGAAACCTCCTTTTGAAGGACAGAGCTTGATCTTTCCCGTGCTTCCTAGGGAGTTCAACTCTAAGAGTATCGGGAACATCTCTCCAGATCCCCTGAATATTCTGAGGAGCCCCCCATTATGGAATCAAATGGGCAATTTTCAGGTTTCCTCTTGATCCAAGAAAGCCCCACTTGCTCAGGGGGCAAGCCCCCCCGCCCTGGTTGTTGGTTAATGCTTCAGTGTCATTCTGCGCTTCACAGACATGTCTTCAGTCTGCCATGTCGCCCCCCCCCCATACTAACTATTTACTTAATGGAATAAATAAATAGTTAGCTTCTTCTGCCCTGTACATTTCCTTGCTGTTTCCTAATCTATTATATTCCTCATGTTTTTTTTTTCTTTTCTGCATACTCTTTCTTCCTTTACCTTTACTGTATTGGATTTTAATTTTGCCAGAATATGAAGCTCTTTTCATCCATAATCAATAACTTACATAGCAAGTTATTTATCTGTTTGATTCCTTGTGAAAAACCTTATTTCAAACTTTTGTAGTCTTTAATGAAGTAATATGAGCTATATGGTTGGAGAATAATCTGTGGCTTCTAGATTTGGCTGAACTACAGTTCCCAGCAACAGATTTAGTAGCGTAGCCATCCAGTTCACCTACCTTCATTTGAAGGAAGTGGCTAAGTTAGGATGATACAGTCATCCTACACAGAGTGCAAAGCACTAAGCAATCCATTTAGCAATTTCTGGGTATTTGTGTCTTGTCTGCTGTATACCACACAGGGTTCATTGAGAAGTATCAAGTGAATATTGCCATTTCCAGGTGTAGTTTAAGCATGTATTTTGAGTTCTTCCCTTCTGTTTTTTTCATCTTAGATTGGTGACCTGTGTGTCAAGAATCAGATGTTTGGTGAAGCTACCAAGCAGCCTGGCATCACTTTTATTGCTGCAAAGTTTGATGGCATTCTTGGCATGGCGTTCCCCAAGATTTCTGTGGATAAAGTAGCACCTTTCTTTGATAATGTAATGGACCAGAAATTGTTGGAGAAGAACATATTTTCCTTTTATCTAAACAGGTGAGACTCAGACTGGTAGACTGAAATCTTACTGTCTAATTTTATGTCTGCCCGTGCTATATAGCCAGTTTTTAGAGCATAATGGCCAGAGGCCCACCCATTTTCAAAGCAACAGCCTTACTGTCATTAGATATAAATCAAGATATTCCTAGGAGACCATGCCCATTTTAGTTACAGTTTTATACAAGGGGATGGCACTACAAAGATGCAGATTTTGACATTTCTGAAGGCTCTTGAACCGTATCAGGCCAGACACTTAGTTATATAGACAATAACAGATCTATTGCCCAAGCAGATATCTCTTGTCTTTGAAACAAGTTCAGCTGAATTCAGTTTGGACTTACTAGGGAGAGTTAGGATTGCAAAGTTGTTGATATCCATGAAGAAACAGGGAAGGTATATTTGAATTATGTTGTTTTTCTAGGATTCTGTGAAAGTGTCTTAGATCCAGTACCTTTTGGTCTTTATTTCTGCTCTTTATTCTTTATTGTTTCTGTAAATTCTGTCGAGTGGCTCAGAGGCTGCCTGCTTGTTTGTACTGATTTTTTTCTTTCTGCGCTTGTGTATTGTCTCTTCAAGGAATCCAAAAGCAGAAACTGGAGGGGAATTGCTTTTTGGAGGGACAGATTCCCAATATTATACTGGAGACTTCAGTTGGGTGAATGTAACTCGTAAAGCTTATTGGCAGGTCCATATGGATAAGTAAGTTCTCTTTGCTTTGGTTATATGTCTGCAGCTTACTAGCATATGTCTGCAGCTTACTAGCATATAGGTTTAGATAAGTCCAAAATCTATAGCAAAATGTTGCCTTATGGCATATAACATTTAGTAATTTAGATGGCAACTTCTAATAAGGGTGGTTCTGTTCAGACATTACTTGCTGCAGAAGGAGAATTGGGGTGGAAAGGAAGGAAGTAGTATAGTTTTAAATGCTTCCTTCTCCTGAAAGTTGTCTTTGCTGTGGTATAGTAGTGTAACTACCACAGACTTCAGAATATTTTATTGCTGTATATTGTGTTACATGCAGGTTGGAAAGTATGTTAAATAATTCTTGTTTTTATCTTCTTTCTTGCCCCCACTCCCACCCCTGTACTATTAGAAAGAAGAAATGGGGAGAAATATTTTGATAACTTGGTGTGTTGATTTGTCTGATTTGTCTGAATGCCAAGCTTCTAGGAATTCCCTAGTATTTCTAGATTTGGTTTGGAGCAAAGTCCTGAGATGAGTCCTGATAATGGTGACTAATAGCAGAGACAAATGCAGTGTCTAGAAGCTATAGCACTCCCACACATACAACCATGGTATGTAGACAACACCGTCATAATAAAAAAGGAACAACTAGAGGGGACACATGAGAAATCAACAACATCTTCAAAGGAATAACATTCACAAGGGAAGAAGAAAACAACAACATAGTACCCTTCCTAGATATCCTCATCAGGAGAGGAAACGATAGCAAATTAGAAACACAAGTCTATCAAAAAACAACCCATTACCAAAGTAGCAACCAAACCTCCCACAAGAGATGCTGTGTAAGAACATTATCCAGATGAACACAAACACACTGCAGCAACCTGGAATGCCAGAAAAAGGAAACAGACCGCCTATCCAACAAAATGGATACCCACACAACTTTATCAAAAAGTGCCTGACCACTCAACCTACTACAGCACAACTAGCACAAGCTATGAAAAGGATAACAATACCATTGATCAAAAGCATCTCAGAAACAATCAACATACTATTAACAATCACTTGGCATCACTGTAGCACACAGACCAGCTAAAGCTTTCCTAAACATCTTAAGCAAAGCAAAAGACCCAGTAGCCCAAGAAGAAGAAACGAGTCATCTACAACATACAGTGTAAGGACTGTAACAACCACTATGTAGGACAGAAGGCAGAAGGCTAGCAGAGCGCATCCATGAACATCAACTAGCAGTCAGAAGACATGATGAAAACTCCTTAATCTCACAACGCATGGAAAGACTGGGAATTTCAACTGGGAAACTGTTAGCATCTTAGATCAAGCCAAATCCAAAAATTCTAGGGAATTCCTGGAAGCTTGGCATTCAAACAAATCAGCCATCAATAGACATATAGAGAGAAACCTTATTTACACACCATTCAAAAGAGACAATAAAAAAGCTAAGAAGGAAACAAAAGGATCAGAACATATCCTCCCCATCAGCCAACACCTAGATAAGCAGGGATTAATACCAGACAAACAAGCAGAAAACAATACCCTAATTAAGGAACTACCAAGGAGAAAACCACACCCCCACCAACACTGGCAGGGCAAGCTACTGTATATAAACAGGGAGCAAACCCCACACTTACACTGATGATGTTACCTAGTTGGGTAATGAAATGTCTCCAAGCAAACAACCAAGCTCAGAGAGCACCAAGGACTCCACAGTCCAACCCTGAGCTACATATATTCTCTTCTATTAAAACATGTACAAAAGCTCGTCCTCTGCATATATAACTTTCTAGTGAATTTCCAATAATTGTATTCAGTGCAACTGTGCATGGATTTGATATTTTGTTCTTGGGTTTTTTTTAAAAAAAAAAAAACGACTGAGATCCATCTTTCCTTACAGGGTTGATGTTGGCAATGGCTTGACTGTGTGCCAGGATGGCTGTGAAGCTATTGTAGACACAGGAACCTCACTTATTACAGGACCAACTGAGGAAATTAAAGAGTTGCAGAAAGCCATTGGAGCTAAGCCAATCATTAAAGGACAGGTAAATTCAGACAGGAATTGGGGTATTCTGGTGGTTCAGATATTAGACTTACTAGCTTATTTTATTTGTGTGTTTATTTATTTATTTGATTTTAATCTCACTTCATTCAGACCTGATGCTAAGCATTAGTCCTCATTTAGTCAAGTGTTATTATTTATGCATTGGTTTAAATTTAGGTTGTGTTCAGATACATCTACTGGCTTTGCGTTGCCACCACAAAGGAGATCCAGTTTGGTCTAGTGGTTAAGGTATCAAGTTAGAAACCAGGAGACTGTGAGTTCTAGTCCCACCTTAAGCATGAAGCCAACTGCGTGACCTTGGGATAGTCACACTCTCTCAGCCCAACTCACCTCACAGGGTTGTTGTTGTAGGGAAAATAGGAAGAGGAAGGAGTACTAGGTATGTTCGCCACCTTGAGTTATTTATAAAAATAATAAAGGCAGGATAAAAAAAAAATCTAAAAAGAGAGTTTTCTTTCTAGTTCAAAGTTATGTTATCTTGAATAATTTATTTGACAGTTTTGTAATTTGCATCCCATGCCAAAATGTACGCATAGAGTCCAGGCCATAACAACTTCTTCCCTATGCCTCTAATATGATAGGAAGAAACTAAACTAATGCAGTTCTTTCCATCACAGTTCTCTAGTTCATGACATAATACCTGCCGGGTGTTTCTGTTCTGCATGGTAGTTGAAGGCATGGAAATAGTTTTCTGTAACCTGTTAAATCCCTCAGTTGTTTTCTGAATAATAAAGCTTCTTCACTGAGCTGTCAGTTACTCTTCAAGTAGAAATCATAAATACTGAATAAACATCTTCAGATTCAGTGGAACCATCAACCTTCAATTCCTCACAATGGCAGCAAGAAAGGCAAAATCCATTTTAGGAATTAAGAAAAGAACAGAAAATAAAACCACTAATATAATGTGTCCATACAAATTGTAAGTTACATTTTGAATATTGGGAATAGTTCTGATCCACCTTCCTCAAAATGGTTTTCGCAGCTTTAAAAATGTAGCAAAAGGCATTCAAAATAAATCAACTCATGTAACAGGGAGTTCTTTTAGTATAGAAGAAGAAAAAGAACAAGTGTGGTCCTCTGGAACTGCATTTTGTTTAACTAGAGTTGGATTTCCAATGTCTTTAATTTGAGTGGGTCAGTGGGTCCCTTTAATGGCTAAGTTACCTACCTTGACTCTGACAGGTTGACCCTCAAGATGTCTTCTAGCTGGGTAGCAAAGATACCTTCCCATTCCTTAAAAGTATATAGGAGTGCTCTAACCCTTGGCTCTGTACTGCAGTCTCTGCTAGAAAAATTATTCAGGGCTGGCCCTTAGGGTTCAATTGGTCCCATAGGTGCCACCATGTGGCAGAAGGGATGAGCCCCTTGGATGAAAGGTTGGATGTCTCAAACCTTCTTTCCCAGAAACTCCCTTGGGATTCCCTTCTTGCCTTGGTAGCTCCTTGGTAGCTATTGTAGTTACCACTTATTTTATAGAGGAAAGCTTTACCTCCTTTTTAACTTTGGCACATGAGAGAGGTAGGATCTCCATAGCCTATGCAAGAACCCAGGGGAAAAATGATAAAAAAAGAAACTTATTCTGTAATTCCATCTTCTCAGCCTCTAGCATGATTCATGTGACTAGGGAAATCAGTTCTCCCTTCTCTGGAGATCAGTCTCACAAGCAATAAATAAAATTACTTTATTAAAGAAAGGGGAAAAAAAAGAATCTAAAAATTCCTTTTGTTCATTTAAGTAGTCACAGGTAAAACATTTAGTGGCGAAGAAGTTAAAAATATAGAGCTGTTCAAAGGACAGCATCTGAAAAAGATCTCCCATAGAAAAACTATAAAGAACAATAGAAGATTCTTGGCAGGTACAAGATGATAGATCTGCTAATACGGAAGAAACTCTGTATTGAATAAGAGGTGCCAAGCTGCATAAAACACACAATTTACTTGAGCAACTACAGTGAACATAAATATTAGGAACAATATATATCAGAGACAGTAGAGTTAAACATGCAATAAAATAAAGCATAAACTCTTAATTTAAATTTCTGGCTCACCTGTTCTTTAGAAACAAATGAATTTCCTGAAGCAGAAGATTTCTCTTTGCTTCCTCTGGATTTTCCAGATTCTTGAAGCATTACAATCTTTAATCAAGGGCTCGGGAACAATATTACCTTAGCTCCTTTTCCTGCTCATATTCAGTTTCACCACGGACATTAGAAGACAAAAAATGTTTTTTCTTCAGAAGGGAAGGGGTTAGAGAACTCTTGGCTACATGCTAAACTCCATGCCACAGTCAGAAAAATTCTGCTTGAGACAGAATTGTTGATTCCATCTCTGAGAAGTAGCTGTTAATTTTATGAACGCCAGATGGCACCTCAATTATGAGTGATAAGAGTTCATAGATATGCAAGGACTGAATAAATACAAGCGGAAATACATGGGGCTGCCCTTGGAGACCACTTGGAAGCTTCAAGTAGTCCAGAATGCGGTGGCAGTGGCAATGATGAGATGCCTTAGTATGCCTATGTGACCTCACTGTTCTGCAAGCTGCACTGGTTGCTCGTGAGCTTCCAGATGCAACTCAAGGTGCTGGTTATTACCTATAAAGCCCTTCATGGTTTAGGGCTATATTATCTGAGGCACCGCCTATCTCCCATGGTTTCTGCCCATCCAGTAAGACTGGGCAGAGTTGGAGTGCTTTCAGTCAAACAATGCCATCTATCAGGAGCCAGGAAGTGTGCCTTCTCTGTTGCAACCCCTGCACTCTGGAATGATACCCCCTCCCCCCAAGATATCTATGTAGCTGCCACCCTGATGTTCCAGAAGTCTTTAAAAATTTGGCTGTTCTTCCAGGCTCTGGAATAGGGTGTTTGTGGAGCCCTGTCAGTTATGCTTTTTTGTTTGAGAGAGTGTATTTGTCCAGATGCATAGGATCATCTTTCTACTGTTTTCCTTTAATTGTTTCTTATTTTTTGTTAATTCTGGCCAATGAGGTCTAGACTCTGAAAATTGATCTCCAGTGAAAACAAGGTGCATTGAACTAGTATCTGTGAACCTCTAATCTTTTATTTCTTAGGCAGCCTTCCTCAACCTAGTGGCTCCCAAACGAATTGAATTATAACTCCCATCATTCCCAGCAGCATTACCAGTGGGGGTTTCAAATACATCTAGGGATGACCATTTTGGAGAAGGCTGCCCTAACTACTAGAGAGCCAGTTTGGTGTAGTGGTTAAGGCATCAGGCTAGAAACCGGAAGACTGTGATTTCTAGTCCTGCCTAGGCACAAAGCCAGCTGGGTGACCTTGGGCCAGTCACTTTCTCTCAGCCCTAGGAAGGAGGCAATGGCAAACCACTTCTGAAAAACCTTGCCAAGAAAACTGCAGGGACATGTCCAGGCAGTCTCCAAGAATCAGACATGATTGAAGATTTTTTTTAAAAAAAATGTTAACTACCAGCTTCTATCACCTCTCAGGAAAGGGGAGGATTTTTCTCTATTCTTAATAGCCCAGTGTTTGTCCACAGCAGGTTCTTAATCTTTTCTGTTGTTTTGTTTCCAGTACATGCTCCCATGTGATAAGCTGTCTGAGCTTCCCACTGTATCTCTAGTGCTGGGAGGGCAGTCTTATAATCTTACTCCAGATCAGTATGCCTTAAAAGTAAGTTCTGTAACATTTCCGGTGTTCTTCTTTATCTTAACACTTACCAGCTTATCTTAGGCATATTTTCTGTATTTTACACTTAGTGATAGTTCTGTTGGACTTGTATTGAATTACTCATTCACATTTCAGAAGATAGTGGGGGCTTCAGAAAGTACAGTGGACTAATCCCAAGTGTGTTTATACTCTGAGATGGGTCAGGAGTAATGTTGAACAGACATTACATACGAGTTTGCAAAGAGATCTAGAAGAACTTAACTGCATGCTATTTTAGTGTTAGCTGAGAAATCTGTAGTAAGCAATAAGAGAACTTCATGAAGAAAAAAGCATTATTAAAAAAAATCATTCTTTGAAATACAGGAATAAAAATATGACTTTCATAAAAACTCTTCACATACTTACTAAAAATGTTTTGATCACTGATTTTCTGTTACATATATTTTTTTGATTGGATACTATAAAGCTTTAAGTTTCATGTTATATAGATTTTGCCATAGAATTAATCCTTTACAAAGGAATAATGTTACAGAACAAACTATCTTATTCCTTGTTTTACTTTTTCCCCCCCTCTGTAGGTTACTGTTCAAGGAGAAACTCTTTGTCTGAGTGGATTTTCAGGCTTGGATGTCCCACCACCTGGTGGGCCTCTTTGGATTCTTGGTGATGTTTTCATTGGGCCATATTACACAGTATTTGATCGAGATAATGACTCTGTTGGTTTTGCAAAGTGTAGCGGCAAAGTGTAAAAGTAATTAATCACTGCCTTCCACAGTCTCAATACAAATGCACCCCCAAGCACATTGTGCTTTTATATTGTGACTGATTGTATTCAGAACAAAATCAAGAAAATAAAAATGAGAGGAAATGTACATCTTAATTTTTAAATGAGAAAAGTTACTACTGATCTTCCAAAACTTACTTGCCATCATTCTGATAGCATACCATATAAAGGCTCTAATAAAATTACGAATTCTGGGGAGTCCTAGTATTGTATGTACCCTTCAGATTTCTGGTTCTTTGAAGCATGTTCCTTTCATATGTTTTCGAGCATAAGTTGTTTTGTGTAACCAACTTTCTGTTTTCTGCCCACCCTTCCCCAAATGATATATGCTCTTGGATAGTTTCCTAGCTATTCTCCCATCATATATGTATATACGCATATATACCATATATGTATGTACATATGTATGTATATTGCAGTTAATCATTGAAAAGTTCTCAGTTGAGAAGGCACCACTAAAATTGCATTAGATCCTCTATTTGCACTGTTGGATATAAAATATATATACTAGCTATATCTCTGTCATCTTGGAAGTGTGGAATATGACAGAGTGGTTCTGACTTGACACATTTTATAAAACATGGCTATGGTTAGTAGAGAATACTTGGGAAATAGCCATTGTAATGGGGAAGGTAAAGGTATCCTTACGTTAAATGGCCATTTAGCCTAAGATTCCCCTACTCAGGTAGTATGTAGTGTTGTGAATATTTTGCTCTTCAGTTTTCCAAACTTTTTGTACTTCCTAGTTTCTTTTTGAGGTATGAGAACAGAGACCATATGGTGACTTTTCCCAAAAAGTACTTCATGTAAGGATTTATGAGACATTTTGGCTCAAGTTAGTTTTGAAAAAGTTTGTAATCTGTCTTTCTCATTAATATGACATCACAAGTTTTACTTAAGAAAGGTCAAGTCTACCATTGCATTCTGTTGTGAAGAAGAAAAATATTGTAAGCAACTCAGCAAAGCATGTTCAGCTCTGGGGAATTTAGTCTGCAGAATGAAATTCCATGAATAGCTCTATATATCCAAATTCTTTTTTCATAGATTTCTGTATCAATTGTTTCAGAAAAGGAGCAGTTTCTGCACTGGGTTTTGCTTTGAGCCTGACAAGTTGTATGAGCAACTATTGTAGAGCAATGAGACTTGATAGATTACAGAGCTGGAATGTTGTTAATACTAGGTTGTGAAAAAAGAGACTTTAGTTAATCTGAAATGTTTCATAATACTTGAACCCAATCAAAAGGCTATGAGAAACCATGGACAACAGAACAGGAGATTAAGAATAAAGCAGGGTTGTTTCAGGTAAAGCGAATAGCACTTCACTGAAGATGCTATTCTAAATTAGATGAGAAAAGGGTAGAATTCAGGTAGATAAAAGAAATCAGGAATTTGAACATATCTTTATGAATATACTGCATATCCTGTAGAAGTTTTGTAACTTTTCCCAAAAAGTACTTCACGTAAGGATTTATGAGACATTGGAGCTGAATATATTGGAGCTGAATAAATCGGATACAAATAAGCAGTTGTGATAGAAGTGGGTAGAAGGCTCTGCAGAAGATGAGAGATGGGGTGCCCATCAGGATTTCTTCTATTTTGTTAACATCTCATTAGGTTTGTTAACAAGAATATATCATTAAAAATATAATGTGTTTATAAACATGTGGAAGATACAGATATATCTTAGAGAAACAATTCCAATATAGCGTGTTCTGAATAGCTCTAAGCATAATCTAGTTTTCTTTAAGCTCTCTATTGAATGCCTGCTTAAGAAATGATAGACCCAAAGTTGTTAAATAGGCCTACATTTCAAACTTATGAGATGCTGGATTTTGTTTAAAAGGCAAGAACTGTAGAAAGAGGGTCTTAAACATTCGTGCAAGGATGGGATTGAATGAGGCCTCTGTCTTAAAATACATCAGACACTGAAACTCATTAGGGCTGATTAATAGGTTCACAGTGTTGCATATTGGAGCTGATGGCAGCAGTTAATGTTGGATGTGTAGAAGTCTCTCTAGTGCCAACAGCCAAGTCTTGACCATATTGACATGATATTGGACGTTTAAGCCATTATGTCAGGTAAGGGAACGCTGTTGTATAGCAGAGCCCACATTCTCGAGGAGGAGAATAAAGTCCACCACATCTTATTGGCAGTTGTCTTTGTACATCTGAAATGCAGATTGCACTGCTGGATTAGTGGTTCACTGCCATTCCCCTGGTGGCTTGGAGTATTCTCTTGCTTGTTTTCTCTAATTTATGAAATGCTGTTATGCTTGCCTGCTCAAAAGATACAATCTGTTTCATAGCTGCTATCTTCTCAACTAGTAATTGAATAAATTAAAAATAAACAGTTTTCATTGCCACTTCCTATCATGTCATTCTTTAAAAAGTAGTCTGGATAAACTTTAAAGGGAGTCCATGATTCAGTGTGGACATTGACCTGATTCACATATCATACCAAATGATACTGTAGTTGGTTGCTGTTGTTTTATCGTGATGTATGAACCCATTCCTGGGGGGGGGGGGATTTTTGAAACCAAGATTTGTTTTATGAATGTGGCTCATTTTAAGTTTGGCTTGTAAAAATGCATTCAGAATCCTGATTAATATTTCTTTTCCTGGTCTGCCCATTTCTTTTTGGTACTGGCAGAAGCAGTGGTAAAAAATTAGGGATTGACTGAACAAGCCAGTTACTTTGTTTATTACAGACTCCTGACTTTTTCCAACCCTGACTAAATTGTGCAGACTAGTGCAACAATATGAGCTGCAAGACTCCTGGCAGTTCGTATCAGTAAAATAATGTAAACAAAGCGGGATTTAAGAAAACCTTTCTTCCTGTCCAGCTCTGTGAATCACCCCATGCATTCCAGAAACCCTGTATTTGGCCCTTAATCTACACAAGGCTGGTGCGTGCAGTCAGTCAGTCAAATTTGAAGTTTGACCATTTCATTTTCAACTTATATTACAAAAATAGCAGTAACATGGCTTATTGTAAAAAAAATACAGTCTTGATTTTTTTAGGCAAATAACAATAGTTTGAAACTGACACAGTTCCTCTGCAATTGTTCAAAAGTCAAATGACACAAAATTATATGAATATTAGGTGAAAAATTGAACAGGTTCGAGATTTGCTTTATAAGCAAGGGCTTCAATATTTCACCACCGGTGAATATATTTTACTCTTTAGGAAACTCTTATTTGGTATACAGTATTATTAGTTTCTATTGGGGTGAGAAATAAAATGAAATGCAAATTTAAAATGTTTAGGTAACTACTTATGCATAATGGCAGCTACCTCCCTTATATGCACACTTCATTACTAATTATAGCAAGGTATTGTTTCTACTCACTTTTGTAAAAGCTACAGTCTTAACTTAGAAACTAAAACCAAAGCATTAATGCCCACTGGGGCTGTGGGGAGGCAGGATTTCAGAGTTCTGGTCAAGAGCTCTTCTGTTTTGTTCTAGATACCTTTCATAGCCAGCTAGAGACTCAACTTGCTATGGTACTACACCTCTTCTGGAATCGTCTATAAGGCCTACTGTGTTTTCCCAGTCCCTGTTGATCAGGCATTGCCATGCTTCATTATTTATTAACAGAGAGTGTACAAGTGCAGAGGCAGCCTGTTGAACTTATAAAAAAGATCAAATGTATCCCGCTACATTTATTAGCACTCGGTCAAGGTCACAACACAGTATGTAAACTTTAAGTTCTTCTGAACTTTCTTCATCCAAGGCAGTAAAGGAAGACACCCCTCCTTCAATAACAGTGTACACGATGCAGAAAAGTTGCTGACGTTCAAGCTGTGGGGGGGTGTGCGCGCTGACACAGCCTGCACCCAATATTGATTCCACTCCTATCCATTCACCATGACCGGAGCACGAAGAGCGCTGCCTCCCCTGAGGCGCCCTGCTGTTCCTCCCGGCCTCACTTGGAGATTCTTCCCCCCGCTCCGCCCCGCGCCCTTCATTGAAGGGGTCGCGATGTTCGCGCCGGAGTGACTAATACTTTTTCAGTGTTGCTAGCCACGCATGGCGTACGTGATGGTCCAAGGGCAGCCTCAGGATGACCCCGTCGCCTTTTTTCAGCTTCTCAAAGCCCTATCTAATAAACGTCGAAAGCCCGGAGCCTGGAGATCCCTGCGCTGTCACATGGCAGTTGCGGGAGGACTGCCTTTACGGCAGATAGGTGAAAGCGGGGAGGGGGAGGGGGCTTGACAACTGTGGAGTTTCCTTCCCCCCAGAAGAAGGTCGCCGTGTGTGGGCGCGCGTGTTTGAGAGAGAGAGAGAGCGAGAGCACGCGCGCTTGGAGCCGAGAGACCAGCAGCAGCGGGGAGAGAAACGCGGACACGTGGGAAGAGCGCGCTTGGCGAGGTGAATAGGAGCTGGACGGCCTCCAGGTTCTCGAGAGCGGGTGCGCGCACGTCTTGCCCCGCTTGGGCCGAGGCAGAGAGAGGCCGTTTGACCTCTTTCCCCGCCCGCCCCTCCCTCCCTCCCTCATCGCCTCCACTAACTCCAGTTGCTAAAGAAGAGACAGTGGCACTGCTGAGCTGGAGATGCAGCACAACTGCCCGCCTCCCTCCTCGTAAGTATCCTCTCGCCCTGCTGTGATGGACGGATGGACGGATGGATGGACGGACCGACGGACGGCTCCGGTGCCTGTGGGTCTACGGGCAGGCTCCGTTTCGTAATTGCAAAGCTGATGGGATAGGAGAAACGCCAGCGAGAGAAGGAGCGCTTCTTTCACTCTTCCCCCTCCTCTCCTCCCCCTTTTTTTCTCCTCCTCTTCCTCCTTTCTTCCTCGCCACCCGCCACCGCGCGACGTTGACCAAAGGGAAAACTACTGACAGGTGAAGAGGGGGAGGGAGGGAAAGTCGACCAGAAATTTAGCCAAGATGAAACGCTCTGCAAAATGGGCAGAGACCGAGAGGGGGAAAGCATAGGAGGCCCGGCTTCTCTGTCGCAGCTGTGCGGTCTGTTCCAGGAACAGCCTGGCTGTCGTCGCCCATCCGGCCCGGCAGTTTCGGGGTCCTGATGCTGGCACGGGACAGGAGAGCCCCGCGGAAGAGATGGGCAGAGTGGATGAGAAGGGTCGGAGGGAGAGGTGGGGAGGGGAAGCCTAGAGTCTCCTGGCAGGGAGGGAGTCCTTTTCACCCTGAGTCCTGCTCTTGCTCTCCTCTTTAGAAGTGTTCTTCCCTCGTCCAGTTTCCAGATGGTGGTGATGATGAATCAACACTGTTAGGAATGTTAAATGAGTGACTGAGGAGAGAACTGCTGCTGTTTTTGTCCGAGAACATAGCGCTGCAAAGGACTTTAGCAGGGGGCAGTGGAACAGGAAACCCACAGAGCAGAGGAGCGGGGGAGAAAGAGAGGGCTAGGGAAGGCAAGTGTGGATGTGTCAAGCTCCTCGCCTCTCCCAGGGAATTAATGAACTCCTAGCTGTTCTGTGTGGGAGGCAAGGGAAGGCGAGCCAAGCCTACTGCGGAGCTGGGACACCCAGCTGCAGGGAATCCAGGAACTGTTACAGTGCTGCATGCGTTAATGACTGCTCTGTGTGCCAGAGAATACTCCTTTGTGGTACATGTGTTTGAACAGGGTCCTCTCTTTTTCCTCCTTGCCTGGAAATCCCTCCTTTCTCCCTTCTCTTTCTTGCTGTTTCTTATCTTCTCCACTACCTCTTTTCTATTTCTGACTTCCTGCATCCGGTATTTTGTTTTTATCTCTCACATCTTTTCCCTTCCTGACTCCCCCCACTTTCTTCATCACTATCTTTCTCAGGGGAACACACTTTCCTGGGATATAGTTGTATAAACGGGGGGCTGCCATCACGGAGAGACCACAGGAACCCCCCTTGGGCCCTCCGTGTCCCCTTGACGGGGCTTTCTGGACTCGAAGACCCCCTCACGCACCCCAGCAAGGGTGCTTTGCCTGCATCTCCAAGACACCCCCTATACAGCAAGGATCACCTGTGCTGTCTCCATCTTCTGCTGTTTGCCTGATGGAGAATAAGAGCTGCAAAGGGGATAGCCTGAGACCACCGGTCCAATGCAAACACTCCGTCGAGAAGAAAACGATGACTAATCCCACTGCTGTAATTGAAATCTACCCAGACACCACTGAAGTGAACGATTACTATCTCTGGTCCATCTTCAACTTTGTATACCTCAATTTCTGCTGTTTGGGCTTCATTGCCTTGGCATATTCTCTGAAAGTAAGTATGAATCTCAGCCCTGTATGATTAAGCTTGCTGGGTTCAGCCCATCCTTTTAGCAAGACTCAACTGATTGATGCTAATTTACTCCAGTTTGGAAACGAGAACTATTCCTTGTTGCATATTATCAAGCAGGGAGCGGGAGGAAGTATATCTTATATTGTTAAGATGGACATTCTGTAATGGGATGATTTTGTTTGTCAATTCAGGCCTGTGATCCAAAAATATTATGAAAAGGTATGCTGCTGGTTGTTGATTTTAGGGAGAAGAAGATAACCTGGAGGCATCTTCATAGGGAAAATAAATCATATACAGTCTAGATGGCTACAATAAGAAATTAAATTGCTCATTGCAATTTAATTTAATTGCCTCTTTCAGGTTCATGATCAGGAAGATAAATTCATTTTACAACTGGTAGATTGTAATGGTAAGACCAAGTTGGGTGGGATTTAAATATAGATCTCCTACTGGGATATAGATTCTTCATGCTACTGTGATCATGCCACCACCATCAGAAGCCATTTTTATATTATTCTAATACCGATCCTTTCATCAGTTTGTATACTGCATTTATCTTTATACTAATCATATAGAGTGGATCCTCAATATTTTTATAACAAGGCTGTAGTTTTCAAGAGAATCTGCATTAGTACAGGGATTTTGTCCTAGGGCCAAGGATTCTCATTAACTTTCCTCTTTTATGAAGCATTAGAGAAGTTGCTTCATGTAGTCAGACAATGGTCCATTTAGCAATGGATCCATCTTGATTGGCAGCAGCTGTCTAAGATATCTCTGAAGATTTCAGGAACTGAACCTAAATCTTCTGCATATAAAACATATGCTCTGCCACTAAAGTACTCCTCTTCAGTACCTTCCAAACTTTTACTGTATATATAGAAAAAATAATTGTCATCTTAAAAGGCAGGAATATTGTAGGTTCTATACATATTTGCTGCTCATCAAATCTATCACAGTGGTTTTGGTCATCCAATAAAAAGTTTTGTATTTAATGGTCTAATGGGAAAAAGAGCTCAAGATTAAGGCTGCCAGCTTGGGTTGAAAACATCTGGAAGACCATTAGATGTCAACAGACAAATTCAGAAAACACCAACCCATTGCCACTGTCATCCAGAGCTTTGCAGTACAGATCTGATAGCCCTACATAATAATTCATAAACCCATGGCATTGGATCCTGACCTTTAGAAAGAAACCTTTTTGTTTCTGGAATTTGAGTAGCTACCAATGAAAAGGATCCTTTGGGGTGGGGGAAAAAAAGCAGCTGCAAATCATAAGCAAAGGTTTGTACTTGTCAGCTTCTAATGCTGCCTTTTGGAGGACCTCTGAATCTCTTATAAGACCATGCTGCTCACTCCATAGGCCACCTTCTTCTTTGGGAAAATAAGAATAGGAAGGGATGAAAGAAACCGCTGCTACTCATATCACCCAGGCAAAGAAGAGGCGAGCAATGTTCCACTGGGACTCATAAACTACAAGGTCAGAAACCGAGACCTTCTAGGAGAACTCCTAGTTAGAATAATAGAAGCAATGGGAGAGGGAGAAGGTATGGATGTGACACGCGTTATGGATCAGAAAGGTAGATCTGGAACTGTTTTAAACTGTTTGTTTAAAAATGGGAAATTAAATGAACTGCCTGAGTGCGTGCTTGTTAAAGAGAACCTGCAGTCTGTTACACAGTTATAAAAACTCTTTGGCTTATTTGGCCATTACAAAATTGGAGATGGTATTAGTGAGAGAGGGGAAGATCTGGCTATATAGCTTCTCTAGCTTGTATAATATTTTCTAATGTAATACAATCCTCTAAACACAGCAAACCTGCTGTAATTATTTCTCATAACTGCAGGGAGAATATGAGACAGCTGGACTCCAGGAATTTCACTGCTGAGTACAGCCAAAAAGCAAATTGTGATCATCTGTCAGTGATCACAGAATGGTAGCTTCCCCTCCCCCCCCCTTTCTTTTTCTTTTTGCCCCTTTTTAATAAACTGGAATGAGAAGATGAGGATGACCTTAGAAAGGAATATATAACATATTTCACAGGCAGCATTTACACTATTTTGAGGGATTTATTTCATCCCAGAAACAGATAAATTGATTGCCTATATCCAGCAACTATAAATTCTGCAAGAGGGCAGTGAGGTCATTTCCAAGCTAGCTGCACTCTGTCTCTTTATCAATTCAAGCTGGTTACCCCAAACTTGATTTAGACTAATGGGTTCCTATGCTCCTAATTTTTTGCTGGGAGGGGAGAGGGAAAGGGAGAGGGAGACTCAATGATTGGCCTACATTTCTAACTTGCATTATGTGTGATTAGTTTGCTTTAGTCTCTTAAAAAGAGATTTTGGGAGGTTATTTAATGTGCTCAGCCAATAGCTGTACAGGCTTAGCATTCCTTAGCAGGGTAACCCCAAGATACATGGCTTACCACCAGCACCCTTTGAAAGCTGGATTTGTATCCAGTTTAAGACTTGTATTGCCTTTGAAAAATGCAGAAAAGTCATTCTGATCATAAGATCTCTTGCTCCCAGTTTAATATTGCAGCTCCTGTTTTTGTATTATTACATGTCTTAACTTACAAGTTCCTCATCTGACTGTGGCAGTCCTCGATGGATGGATGGACGGACACAATGCGATGCTTTTCTTATAGCAGTAGAGAACAGTTGAAAAATAGTCTGTTGTATAGAATTTACATATGTGGGCACTGAGGGCAGAGAGTTGAATTTCCATGACAAATCCATCTTCTAGGCCATCCAGTCTTGGCTATTAAGTTATTGCTTTTGGTCATGTAGCCACCATGGTTCCAAGTCATGTTTTCTTATCAAACTATTTCAGGTTACATTCCTGCATTCCATGCTGTACATTTCTTCAATCCTCACTAGTTTTGTGCTCATACACATGCCTTGGGTTTAGTGTTTTGGACAACATATTAGGGCCCAATAGGGCCAAGTTCAGCCCCAGAGCAAAGAGACCTAAGATTAATGGCTGCATTTGGAAGCTGAACTTTGAAGTGTAGCAAGCTGAAAGTCCTGCTCTATTATCCAGGTAAGGACATCCAGTAATTGTACTGGGCCAAACCAGATAGTTGTAAATTACAAGTGTATATATTATTCACTCTTGCCTCCTTCTTAACTCTTAAATCTAAGGCCCTGAGCACACAGTCCTAGGTACCTAACGAGGCCAGGAAGCAAACCTGGGGTGATTTCTGTGTTTAGGCCCTATATTCTTGACTCACAAACAGCAAATGATCATGCCCTTGCTCTTAATAAATTATCTCTTATACTTCTGCTTCTAAGCCAGCTTATTAACTGAAGAAGAAATGAGGAAAATAATGGTCTGTATAACCTTTGAAGCAAATTGAAACGTATGAGACTCTGCATTTATAATACCTTCTGTTCAAAAATTAGATTTTAAAACAAAGGACGTGAGCAGTCTTTACTGAGTATACAAAAGTACTGCGTAGTACGGATCTGTATTAAGGGAGTTGAATAAATTTTTATTCCTCCCCCCACATCAGGTTTATTTTTTATTTTTCAAGTACCATCCCAAGTTGTAGCAAGTAACTGCATCTAGCTAGCCTTGTCTGAGCTTGAAAACCTAAACAGGTATGGATCTGGTTTGTACATGCATGGGTGACCATCAGGAACACCCAGAAAAGTGTAGACAAGACTGGAAAGTTGAAAAAGAAGGCAAACAACTTCTATATCATTGCCAGGAAAACAACATGGATATATCCATGTGATCACCAGGAGTTGAGCTCATCCCCAGGACATTGTGGTAGGGAGGAAGGAAGCTATTGATGGTTCCTCTTTGTGACCTTTGCTAAGTCTGTGCAGAATACTGGGTGGCTGTCTCTAACATCTTTGCCAGGGTGAGAAATCTGAAGTCCTTCACTGGTAAAAGTGAAGAGCTAAAGTCTGACAAATTTTCAAGTATCTCTGCCCAAGGGGCTTGTAAGAAAATTGAGTGAAAATAGTTTCACAGACATTACAATACTGCTAGCAAAGGGACAGTGAGAATGGGAAAAGCTATTGCATTTGTGATCAGCTTAGGAAACAGTGTATTTATAAAAGCTGGTTTTATGTTGAATTGGCTAGATTATTCAATGACAGAATTTTTGAATGACCTAGAATGATGGAAAAGCAAGATTACATTTTGCTATAATCTAATGCTTATCAGCATAGACAACAGGCATACTGAATAATAATTGTGCCCCAAAAGGGGGTTAGATTAAAAAAAACAAAACCTTCTAAGCAGGAGTGGCAGAAGATAATTCAGGACTTATTGGTAGATTTCTGGGGATTTGCAGTAGTTCAATCCTATCTGGCTTCCCGTTATTTAACAATTATAATAATATTCTCTGTTACCCTAAAACATGCTGCTAATATGAAATAACCTGAGAGGAGGGCAACAAGAAATGTATTTGGGGTACAGAGGTTTTTGGGTTCTATTCAGTTCTGACATTAAAGCAAATTTGTGGGTTCTGAATACCTTAATTCTAAGTATATTTCTTTTGCATTAGGCTCTGGATGATGGAATTCTGGGAAATGGCAAAATAGATTCCATAAGCCTTAAATGTGTTCATCCATGCTCCAAAATATGATGGAAATAGCTCTAACATTTGACCCATGTTTTATGTATTCAGTATTATTTGTTTTCAGGGCATAGACTAAGTGTCCTATAACCCTGTCCTTCACAGTGTCTCTTAATTCATTAATTTCCGGTGGATAAGGAAAGGAATGTTAACAAATTGATTCCAACATGACTGCTACTGAAAACAGGACCAATATCTATTTTATATTTGGTTAAGTTTTCTCATGTGCAGCACCTGCTGCATGAAGAAAGCTGAGATGATGTGGAGAAGATGAGATTAATTCTGCTATTTCCCTTATCCCTTTTCAGCCTATGTATGAAAATACTGCCACTTATTTTCACCTAGAAGTTGCCATTCTTTTTTTTGGGGGGGGGGGGGAATCCTGCCAGTGATTGAAGAGAAGGAAGGAAAGATGAGATTTCAAGTGGATTTCTTTTGTAAAGAGTAGAAGATGCTGTCTCCTGCCCTGGGTTGCCATTTTAAAAAACATTAGCCAACATCTTGATCAATATCATGTGGCTCTGAATTGCCATTGTTGATTTCCCACAATGTCCCAGAGCAGAGGCAAGTAGAAGTTATGGCCATTCAGAACTTACCAGTGCTGTTCTTCAGAGAAAGCTGTTGCCAATCACATATCTGTCACTACCAGGTTCTATCAAGACCTACCAGAGATCCCTCAATTGAGGATCCCATCAAACTGGAACTGATTCTCCCATGGATGGTGTTCTACCAGAAATGTAGCCTTGGTGAGAAGTAGAATATTTGACAGTGAAGAATGTAGAAGTAAAAGAATGTAGAAATATCTTGTACAAATCATATGTATTGTTGACATAGACTGATTCTACAATTTTTTTTGAATGTTAGACTAAACATTTTCTATTATGTAAATTTTTAGATACTAGAGTAAGAGGTGAATATATTTTACATTTATACCTGTACCAAGGGAAGTCAGAAGCTACCTTTCTTTTTCTATGGCTTTTCTTTCTTGATTTTTCTCTCTTCTCTTCTCTTCTCTTCTCTTCTCTTCTCTTCTCTTCTCTTCTCTTCTCTACTCTACTCTACTCTACTCTACTCTACTCTTCTCTTCCCATCTTGTATTTTAACCTTTTGGAAATTTAATGAAATTTATTTAAAAAAAAGAATGTAGAAGTAAAAGAATGTAGAAGCAGAATGTTTGACAGTGAAGAATGGCAAATCAAATAAATAAATAGATCCCATTATGAGGAGGAGTTTGCTAAAATGTAGCAAGCAGAAAAATAGATTTTTGTGTGTATGGAGATAGAATGTTAATATGCTTTGATAGGGGGGAAAGGTATCTGAGAGTCACTGTAAATGTTCTGCAAGCCTTTTTTCTAAGCCCTTTTGGTGGAAATTAATAAGTCTAGCTGTTTAGTAGTAGAGAAAAGGAATTTTGCAGATATTGAGATACATTTGTTCTCATGTATTCTGAGGCTCATCAGGAATAGCAATCCAGTTCTAGGGCTGATGAACTCTGGTACAAATTAAGTCCTGGTCTGGACTCTACCATTTCTCATCTGTTTTGGGACAGGTCTTCTGTGTTCAAGATATGCATATATAGGGCAAAATCATATTCTGGCACCCTCTATGGCTTGGCTCATCTTCCAATTTTGTTAGGAATTTCAAAAAGGTGCCTGTTTGTTTGTTTGTTTGTTTGTTTGTTTCTTTCTTTCTTTCTTTCTTTCTTTCTTTCTTTCTTTCTTTCTTTCTTTCTTTCTTTCTTTCTTTCTTTCTTTCTTTCTTTCTTTCTTTCTTTCTGTTTTTGAGCTTTATGCTTACAATTTTCAGCCCTGGACGATTTTTTCTTTCTTTTCTCAGACATTTTCACCCTTTTTACTATGAATCACAGTAAATAATAATTAGATCAGTGCCTGTGGTCATATGGCAACAATTCTGTGAAATTATATTTAACCCTCGAGCAGGTGCACTAGCACATGGTGTGTGCTGTTACTGCTTTTCTGGGTATAACTTTGATAAGCTGATAGTCACATGACTTGCTCACTCAGTACTTTCCCATCAGACCTTTGTCTTGCTTCAGTAATATTATCAGCTTCCTGAAGTCCATAGCTGTAATAATAATTTCTTTTTCGCGACTTTCAATATCTGATTAGTGTGCTGTTCACTACCACTCAACCAACTTTGTGGGTAAATGTTTTTGTAAAGTGTAGAAAGAAAAAGTCCTAAAGGAGTGAGGAAAGATTATCAGATTTTATACTTATATTGTATATTTTGGAGGTCTTTTCAATTTTGGCACCCCCTAAAATTTGATGCCCTAGGTGACTGCCTGGTTGCCTAGGCCTAGAACCAGCCCTGGCATAAAACTATTTTTGGAAGCAGGAAGCTTGGGGAACCATTTGGTTCTAATGAAAGCATGACATTGACAGTGCTTAAGCCACTTAAAAGTGAAGCTGAAGGAAAGCTTCATACATGCACAATCAGCAAGGAATTGAGAATGAGCTAACGTCACAAGGCAAATTTGGATATATGTAGAAGGAGCCCCAAAACAGTTATCCAAAACTCAAGAAGGAGATGCAGACCTGTATTTATCAAATGGAACTTTGAAAAGGAAGAAAGACAGTGCAGTGATAATCTTTTTCATTTTAGTAACAATAAATAATAAACGTGAAGAAGACTTGGAACAAAAACTTATTTTTAAGAAAAAAGTCCAAAGGTCCATTACATTTTGATGCAGAGGGGTGAAGTAGTGTTTAAATCTAAATTTGGTAAAGTTAGAAAGGTTGAAGAAGGTACTCAGCAAGTTTGCTTTGGTTAAATGTCATTTGGATGTAAAACCTATTGGGAAAATAAATGCTAGGAGTCCTTCTGAGAAAAATAAATAATTAGCAAAAGTTTTGTCAGTATAGCACCTCTGAAAAAAATTGACTCAAGTTGGCAAATATGAATGGATCATTAAGTCAGGTCTGCCAAACCAGAGAAATATAACTATTTGCTATAACTGAGAAGTAAATACAATAATCTGTTTTGTATACACAAAAACAATATAAGTAATTTTAGCAGGGACATGTGCTGGACTGGACAACTTTTGCATCTTCATTGCTGTCATTGTGATGAACTGTTATGATCCGTTATTATGACATTCTATATGGCATGAAGTTGGAAGATTTTAGAAGGCTCTTTTGTCTTTAGGCTCTGATTTTATAGGAGAGGAAAAGCTGGGAAGAAATGGAAGAATACAAACATCTTTTCAAATGTACAGAAAGAGACTATGTGACAAAGGTTGAAGGCATAAACATCTTTAGAACAGAAATAGAAGCACAGGAAACAGAATCCTGTGACAAATATCCTATAGTAAGTGATGGTACCAGTTTTGAAAAACTGAACTATGTATAGTAAAAAATTTTTTTCAAAATTCTTGAGGGTATGCTGACAAAATTATAAAAAGTGGTGCTATCTTCCAGCACCATCTTCACTTAAATATATTGGTTAAATGGTACAGAGAAATATTCTTAGGCATTCTGATGGCAAGGTAGAGACGAACAGTGCATTTACATTTAAGTTGTCTTGAAGGTATGAAAGAGTTTTATCAATCAAAAGCTATATTTTGAACTGTGTGTTAGATTCAACAGGAAGACAGTACAGAAAACAAAGGAGAAATGGAACATGTTCCTTTTGGATCCTCTACTGTATGTTCTTTTCTAGTTGATCCTTCCAAGGTAATTATCAAGGGCAACCCTGCAGTGAGTATATTATAATTACCTATAATGCCTAATAGAGAAAAAAGGATAAATTAGTAATGTCACATTTATAGCTGCCTAATAAGTCTGTTTTCTCAGCAGATGGAACTGGCATGGCAAAAGTATGTTTGTACATTTTGTAGATGCAATTGTGAGTCCAGGAATATCTTGATTAACTTTGATTAACAGGATGACATTTCTATCATGCCCTCCAAAATGCAGCAAATTTCTATGTTGGCAGTAACAAATTGACTTTTTTTTAAAGGATATGCTTTTTTTGGCAATATCAGCAATTAGTAGCAATCACCCAGTTAGAGTGTCACGTAATAACTGAATGAGCTTTTAAAGAATGAGTGTTAAAGAAAGAATAGATTGATCATTATATATGAGTTATTCATTTCACTGATTTCAGTCTGAAACATGACTTTTCAATGGCCACATTTTAGCTTCTATTCACTAAAAATTAAGAGTGAATTCAACCAATGAGAGACCAAGTGACTCACAGGAGCCAGAAGGAAGAGTAAGGCAAAGGTTCTCTCCAAAAATGAAAAGAAATTGCAGCGTGTCAGCAATTTCAACTATACTGCAATTGAGCCTGAGATAAATCAGCTCAGTCAATGTTGTCCAATACTGCTGCCATCATTGAAACATAAGGTTTTGGAGCTGCTTTCAGACTGACACAGAATCTTAGTGTGAAAGTAAGTAGCCTCACTATGATGTGTGAACCCAGTCCTGTGGTGTGCTGAAAGTAGTACCATTCTTCATCTTGTAATGCTGCTAATCCTATATTTCGAATCTAAGTCTTTGCTTATGCTAAGAACCTGTTTAATTTCTGCATTGAAGATAATTTTTCTTCCAGTATCTAATAAAGAAAGGGATCAGTTGTACATAGGTTTGGATTGCATAGTTTAATACCTAGAGGATAGGTTTTTGTCTTTGATCAAAAGATCAGACCAAATGGTCTATTGGTCATTTTATCAAATTAGGACCATACCAAAGCTGACATTATTAGAATTGCACCCCAGCTAAGTGAGTATAGCCACCCTCCTTAATATTGTACATTCTGAATGTGCTGGACTCCAACTTCCAGAATTCTTCATAGTCCAGCCCCTATTGAAGATCCCAGGTTAGGAAAGGTTTGTAAATAGGATTCCAGACTAAATTATACCAATGAAGGATTCCTTTTCAGGGCAAATAGCAGCTTCAGAGAACAATTTTCTTCATGATTATATCTTAAATACCTCTTCCCTGCTGATAGTTATTGACTCCTGTCCCAAATAATGGTGTCTGTGTTTTGCATTAAACATAAAGATGCATTCAAGTTTCATCATATGAATGATTTATATCTGAATATGTGAACTGCCTCCATTCAAAGGCATTGTCTCTTAGATACGATTTTCTCTCTTTTGTTTTGGGGCTTTTTTTTTTGTTCACCCCCAAATATATGTCATTTCTTCATGCAGTCACTTGGTGATAAATATGCATATGTGAACCAACTGTTAAATACTGTTACAGGTAAGAACCAAGACATATAAACCCAGATTTTTAGGTTTCTGGGAATTGTAGCTTAAGACAGGAACAACACCCAGTGCAAACTGGAAATGCAGGGTAAGCTGAAGCCTGCTGCTTACTTAGATAGTTCAGTGGGATTATTTCTTAGTAAGAGGGTGCTTATAATTACAACTTTGGTGAATATTATCTATCTAGTTTACACTCTGAGAAATAAAAGAGTTTGCAGCTCTTGGGGTTGCAGGTGTTTGGCCAGCTGGCAGCAAGTTCTTAATGAAGAAACCCAGCCAGCAAGTTCTCATAATTTTATCATCATTCTTTGAAGAACAAAGATTTGTAGAAATTAAGAAACATCAAGCTTGCCTTGCAGCTAGCAAAGTAAGTATAGACAGGTGAGTCAGCGATAGTGTTCATAATTGCAAATGACTATAATTTCAGTAAACTCCTGAGATCAGGAGTTAAGAACAGAAAATGATAAACAGTCTGTCTCTAATGCCATCATTTAAGGCAGGGAGAAGGAACCATTCACACTAGTCAGAATGACCACAGAGATTAAAAAGAGCACATGCTGCCTTAAGCTTCCTAACTAAAATCCTTTCCAAATGAGAACCAGGAAAGAGTTACTGGCTTTTTCTTGAGCCCTGAAATAAATTATTACTTCAGATGTATCTTCAGATCCATGAACAGCAGGTCTGTGAGCTCATCCACACAGCCTCTCTGCACTGCTTTCCTCCCATCTAGGAGGTGGGAGGAAATCATGTCAACGTGAATCTTGCTGCTCCCACAGGTTGGCCTTAACATGCTGTGCTGATATCCATATAGGTCTTCCATGCAACATTGTAAGGTCAGTGACTGGCATGTTCCCCTGGCTGATGTTTGAACATCCCCAGCCATGGGAAAGACCCGTACCAATTGCCATACAGAAGATATACCAGGTGATTCTTGTAAGGTCTAGAAGTCCAGCCAATCCATTCTTTTCGAATATTTTTTTTTCTTCCAAAAGACTGTCAACCTGTTGACCACTGCATAGCAGCCAAGAGCTTGTCTCCCTTAACTGCAAGATAATAGGCACCTGGATTTCTGCAGCCCAGATTCAGCTGTTGCATAAATGTTCTTGGAGCCAGAGTTCAAGAAAGGGGATTTGGAATGTGAGAAAGAGATGTTTGACTTGAAGGATGCTCCCAGGTACATCCACATGATTTCTGTCAACAGGCTGACCTATCAACCACTAGGTGACAGAAAAGAGATGTTTTATTTCTCTTGGTTGCCATCCAATGGACAGATTTCTGCAACTGATACTAGATAAGTCTTATTGAAAAGCTGGAATCTGAGAAATTGCTTTACTGATTCTTGTGTCAAATCACAGCTTACATACAGCTGTTACCAAAGGGTACCTACCAAAGGGGTAGGAAGGGGGAAATAGGTCTGTATCTTGAAGCCATATCTGTACCAGGTTATGTTCTGCTATGGCACTTTTTAAATAATGTTCTGTGAGGAAAGGAAATGAGAAGCAGCTAGTAGGAAGGGAATTCCCTGCTATACATGTTACAGAATTACAAGAGCAATTCAGTTCAAGAGCTTTCCTTTACACTTCCAATTATGTGCATTTAAGCCATGGACCTGCTAGTTAGTATCTGTAGAGGACGTAAAGAATGGCCTGGAAGAACAGGAAGAAAAGCTGCTACCAAGGGAATGGTCAGATAAGTGTGGTGTGAGCCCTTACCAAGAAACTTACTTGAGAAAACGTGTCAGACAAGCCTCTCCTTAGTTCACAAGGAAGATAAGTGAGGGAGGGGGAAGCACATTCAGACTTGCAGATACTGTTACTATAGCTGCTACAGTGAAAGTAGCCCTGATCTATATGGCATTGTTTTTTTAGTCTGGTCTATCCTGTAGGGTTGACAGTATCAGTCCAGGTCACGGACCATTTAAAAAAAGGGAAAAAAGGGGCTACAGAAGCAGATTTCCAGTCTCCCTCACAGCCAAAACAATAATGCTGAACAGGTGCCAAGCCCAGGGGTAAAATGAAAGGGGCAGTTGTAGCTCAGCAGATCAAGTCTCCCAGCTGTGTCAGTCAGGCCACTTCCTCCTCCATGTGCCATGGACTGTCTAGATGGAAGGTCCTCTTCTGTTTTCCCAAGGAAAGCACTACGTTCCTGTTGGAACACCTTGGTCTGGGCACAACATTCTTCGCAGTGGGCTGCCTACAAGCTGGAGGCACTTTAGTTTGTTATTCCCACCATTATTTTACTTGTTTTTGAATTTATTTTAAATCAGTTTGCTTGTGTTATCTTGATACTCAGTTTTATTACAACTTTACTTACTTTATTATCACTATTATAATTACCTTTGTATTTTGTTATTTTTGTTAGTAATTGTTTTAAATTATATTTATCATGGATATTTTGCCTGCAGACAGATGTTTGCTGCTGACCTTTGTAACCTACCATGACTCTTTATTGAGTCAGTGGTGGAAAGGAGAGGAGAAGAGAGGAAAGGAGGAAATTGGGGATTTTTAATGTAGTCACCTACAATATTGTTTCAGAAACACTGCTATGCTGATATATTTCACAATGTAAATGTTTCTTTCTGGGTGCATTTTAATGAATCCGTTGATTTGATAATATATTTCTGTGCCACACATCAACATACAGTGCTGCAATTGTGGGAGAAATTGTGACATTTTTAAGATGAGTAAGTGGAATTTTATCAGTTATACAATGTAATTTCTCTAGCATGCTGCTGTATGGTGATTTCAGACATAATTGTAAGATAAGCCTTGCTGCCTCAGATTAAAAAAATATTTAACTCATGCACATTTATACTAATACACATGATTTTGTTTAATGAAAGGGTTACAAGCTATTCAGCACTGCCTGCATCCCTATTCTAAAATGAGTCTTTTTCATAGCTCTGAGTAGTCAGTGTTTTTTGCTATGGCTGCAGCAACTTTTATTTTCAAATCTTGGTCTCCCTCTTACAATTTGAGAGCTATTTTGCTTTTCCTAGAGATTTGCACATCTTTGATGTGGCTTGGGAGCAGAAATGCTTTTCCCTTTTCCGCACAAGTCTACCATATGTTCACTTTCCCTTTTCATAAAAAAGTATTGTGTAACCCAATGCCAGTATCCTCTTTTCCTTTTCCACCCAATTGTCATGGCTGAATTGCTCCTCTAGTATCTTCTGTTGTTCATTTGTTTACTTGGTGGTAACCCTAACTGAAGTCAAAGCAACCCTATTTCTAAATAGATGTTAATTGATTAGATGATTAAAATCCTAGCATGGGTTATCCACTGGTCTCTCTTTTTTTTCCCCAGGAGAGGTGAACTTTTGGTTTGGCACCAAAACACTGAATTGGAAGTGAGCAAGGCCTTTACATTTTAAATAAATTCATATATAGCTTTGATAGCTTTATATAGCATGCAGATCTCTTTTAAATGACACTAAAAGCTACAGAATGGAAACTAGATTCACAGAGATTTTTCTTTAGTATATATAATAGATAATTTCATGAAGTCTAGATCTTCCTGTGATTGTTATGTGCCTTTGCAATCTGGCTAGGAACTGTTGAGAAGCTCTTGGTCTACAGAATCTATACCTCAGCTATGCATTTCATCTTATCTGTCTCATTGAAGCATGAAAAGAATAAATGTACTGGGGATTTTCTAAGGCTTGGCAGCAGTCCTACATAAGTATCACATAATAATGTGAAGTTACTTCAGGTAAACTCATTGTATGTAGTATAAAATGGTATTAAAAACTATAGATATACTTGGTCTTGTCAAGAATTTAGCATGAATTCAAGAGTGGAAGGCTAGAATCCTAACATGAGCAACTGTCAGTTGGTTTTACTTGAACTGGCCTTCTCCAACTTGGGGCCTACCAGATCTCTTACGACTACATGTCCCAAAATTATCAGGCATCCTGAACGTGCTGGCTAAGAATTGTGGGAGTTCTGGCATGCTTTATGTTAGGGAAGGTTGACCTGGACCACTGAGCATTCATACCATTTCAGTTTACATTCACTACCTAATCTATCTTCTTCAGAAGGTGGTAATATATTGAGCCTGTTGTACCACAGAAGCAGTGGGTGTCTTTTATGTTGAATTACAAGTGCTGATTTTAAATTATGCATTCCATTCCCTAATAACTTGGTGGTTGGTATAATGTGCATTTCGGGACTTCTATTGTGCAACATTGTGGCTTGCATTATTCTAATCTCTATGTGTTTTTTAAATATATTATGAAGTTATGATTAAGAATTCATTAAAGCAACAATTTGGTGAGAAAAGTCTGATCTAGACAAAACAAAGCAAAAGCTAGCATAATGATAGTGATGGTATAGATAGATCATCTCCAGTGATTTTAAAAATCTGCTATAGCTTGGGCTCAGTAGCATCCGAGATGTTCATGCAGGAAGTCCATCCATGTGATTGCATTACAAGCCCAAGCAGTTGTGCTATGCTCTTAGTATTGTGTTGCTGCTGCTGAATAAAAAAGGTTATTGATCTTGCATTGACTCCTCTTCCTTCTTGGGCTTAGGACAGGCAAGGTGGAAGGTTATCATATACACAACATGAGTTCATCCACTGAGTTAAGCATAATGTGATTTTCAGCTTACCAAAATGTGTAAGTTCTCATAGAACTCATGTTAAAAGTAGCCTGCAATCTTTACAAAGGACTTGGTATTTCTTATTGGAAGCTGAATGATGCAAGCCTTCAAGTCTTTTTCAGACCTGGATTTGACTCACAATTTGGGGGGGAAAAAACTAAAGAAGATAGGAGCAAATGTCTTCTCTACCTTACTGTAATCACTGCAAAGAACAAATCACAAGTTTATAAGAATGCGGTTCTTTTCTATGTTGGAAGTATCCATCATGCTGAATGTTTATACAGATTCAACCATGGCAGAACCTTGAGTCTGAAGTTTCAGAGGGCTTGATTCCAAGCTAGAGGAAAACTTGTAACTCTGCTCCTTTCCTTGCCCAGCCAGCAGATATATGCAGAGCACAAGCTCTTGCAATAACAACAAAGACTGCAGTGCCTGTGCACATAGGCAGACAGAAGAATAAACAAATGCCTGTGACACACAAGGCAGTAAGATCTTCAGCCCAGCTGTAATAATACCTGAAACAACTCCACTGCACAGGGCAGTTCCTGTCAGATGTGTCATCGTGTTCATGAGCTTGCCCTGCCTTTGAAGCAAGGGGAAAAAAATGAAGTGGCAAAATTATTTGCAGAGATGGACAGAAGACACCACTGAGCATCTCAGCAGAAAAGGAGACTAAACCAGCTGTGGGAAATCAAAGGCCTTCTGGTGATGCTGAACTACAATTCCAAGTATCTGTTATCATTAGCTGGAATTGCTGGTAAGGGAGTCTGGGAGCTGTAATGCAGCTGGAGAGTTACAAGTTTTAGAAAGGCAACCTCCATTGCCCTTGACCTCATTAGAAGAATACACACGATGGCTCCCAAGAGCAAGAAGAAATGCCTCTTAGGAAGATACAGATGTTATCTCTCAATGAGAAGATCACCTATGGCCTTTGGTGAATTGAAGATTTCAGATAACACTTTTTAATAGCACAGAGAAAATTAAGATTACATTACCAGTTTAAGCCTTACCCATGCCACATGCAGTGTTCCCCACTAAAACTAAAGACAACATTGGTCAGTTTTGCCTCATTTTGGAGATATGTAACAAGCTTAACCAAAGTCCAGTTTTACCCCAAGCAGTCTCATGCTTTTCTGTGGAAGCTAGGATCTCTAAACCTTGTAAGTCAATATATTGTTGGCCATATTCCATCCTATTGGAGGTATATATAGTGTACTAACAATCAGGAAGCAAGTAGTTAAGAACGTGTAATATCCTCTTAGTTATTGAATGTATTGATGCATAAATGTATAAGGAATGCTTGTGGTGACAGTAACAATGCATTGGTTGGAGACATGAACGTATGCATAATTTTGTATATGGATGATGCTATCTTTTTGGCTGAAAACTCATGATTTGCACTGAATGTTAGATTGTATAATACAGCAAATAGTGTGGATCTGAAAATCCAAAGTTGTTGTGTTGATGGGGAAAATAGAGTGAATGTGTGCATGTTAAAAACAAATGGCAAAACCCCAAAATGAGTAGACGAATGTATGTACCTTTGTAGAATGTTTATTAAAGATAGGAAAATGGAGGCCTTGTAAGATATGAAAATGTTACTAGTGGAGAGTATATGGTTGTAAGAAATGAATGTTTGTCAAAAGAAGCAGTTCCCTGGCTGGGGAATCCCAGGTCTGTAAGATAGACTAGGGTGTATTGAAAAGAATATCCTGGAAGAAGTCAGTGGCAAGCTACTTCTATATGGTGGCAAATAAAACTTCATCATCAGGAGTTGAGTTTGACTTGGAGAAGACTTTATTTTAATTACTGCAGAAGCATTAGGTGTATCTGCAGTTCTGGAGATTAGATGTCTACACTGTGCAAGGAAAACTACTGCTGAATACAATTGCCCAAGCCTATCTCAGTCAGTTCAGGATCAAAGTCTGCAGTGAAGTATTTCTCAGAAGGTAATTCTATCAAGTGGTGTAGTGTTTGTTTTAGACAAGACCCACATTTGGCATGCAGCTTATTAGGAAGGGTAATTGTTCAGCCTTGCTGATTTCTTGGGAGTTATAAAGAAAAGAGGGGGCATGCAATGGAGCACTACTTCTGGTGAGGAGTTTTCAAACCTTCCTTCCAGAGCTAGGCCCTCCCCACAATCCCCCTGGGGAAAGACGTGATTAGGTGTACTGCTACCAGCCACTTTATTCCAGAGAAAATCTTTGCCTTGACTTACTCAGGAGGAGACAGTTAGCAACCCCTTTTCTTCAGTAGCCTGACTTGGTGGGAATACATGTCCTAATGGCTGAATTCCGTTCACAGAATGAGCATCCCTAGTTCATTAAGAATTTAAACTTTTTATTATATATGACAAGTTCAGAGATCAGAAGGGAGGGAGGGAGGGAATGAATGACCAATAAGCTTTCGAAAGAGGTTTCTCCCTCCTCCCCAGGATCTCTCATTAATACAAGCGAACCACAGCTTGGGTAAAGATGGTGATTCCTTGGCTCCCAGAGTTCTAAACCTGCCGGAGACCACTGTTTTACAGTCTCCTCGTGGGGAGCTACTGTCTGGAGCACTTATGGGTAATCCTGAGTCCTCTCCTTGTCCAAGAAGGAATTCTAAGAAGCCGATCCATTCGCCGACTTCTTGTTCCACCACGGTCATTGGCTCCACTCTCAGCAGAGCTGTCTTCAGTTCACCATTGCTTCCCCAGAAGTCACCAAATGTCTGGCATTTCCTGTGTAAATCTGTTTTTCGAAGGAGGGAATGGATTTTTCTCTGTTGCCCTGGAGGATAGAGCCAGATCCAATGGGCTGAAATTACAGGAAGTAGATTCAGGTGAAATATTAGAAGGAACTTTCTGACGAGGTGCCTCATGAAATGTATTTATCCCTTCTAAAGAGTCTGGATAGGCATTTCTCTGAAATGCTTTAGCTGGTCCTGTGCAGAGGAGTGGGTGGACTAGATGACCAACTGTCAACTCTATGATTTTATGACTCTAAAAAGGGCTAAAATGTCCAAGATTGCTCATTCCCCAGGAGCAGACTCTGAATAGTCTCTTTTCCTCACATCATCCCCCAATCAACTTCTCTGCATGCCATTCTGGATGCTTTCCTTTGCTTTCCTGGCTCATTAGTCTTAGCATAGTCTTCTAGGCCATCAGATCCAATCATGTTGGATTCCAAGTTTAGGAGCTCAAATTAAGGCTTCCCCAACAAATGGCTGTCTAGCCTCCAATTGTGTTCTCTGTTGCATTCTCTGTTTTAGCTTTAAAAATGTAAGCAGAATTGCTCTCCCTGTAACATTAATTCGTTATTCTGCATCCAGCACTCTGATAAGAGAACAGGCCATGAGCATCTCTTGTCATATCAAGGGTGTCCACAATGACAGCCATTGGCTTCAAAATGGCAGGCATAACTGGGCACCAGAGCTTCATCCTTTTTCAACATGCATTGGGTGTATTGCATGCATTATAAAGGGGTGGACTTTTCTCATGTGATCACACCCACCATTTTGAAGCCAGCATTGCTGCAACCCACCCCCAAGTCTTTTCTGTTGCTTTCCTTCTTCCCAGTCATTCTTTTATGCCTTTTCTCTTTCTCTGCTTTGATCTATCCTCCTCCTCCGCCTGTGCCCAGCTACTGTGCTTCTCTCAACCTTACCTCCACTTTCCCCAATATAGGATCAAGCCACCCTCCCTACTTCCTTGGACCCAGCATTCTTCCATTTCTTTTTCTTTTTTCTTTTTTGTTCAATGGGATGGGCAATAAAGAGACAGGACTTGGGAGGAACACAGTGGAAATTGTGTATGAATGTGCTGGACTTTGACCAGAGAGATCCAAGTTAAAATCCTTATTTGATTACAGAGCTCACTGGGTGACTTCTGTTCAGTTTTTCCCCTCAGCTCAATATCTACCCCACAGGGGAGGGTATTGGGGTAGATATTGGGGATAAAGATAAAATGAGTTTTCTGTGTAAATTATCTGGAGCTCTTATGAAAAATGGGTGTAAAATGTAAAACAACTATCTTTCTAGAGTCTAATCCTTCGCATAAGTTTGAATATGGTAACTCTAGCTTTAATATTAGGTCTACTAGCACATTAAATTATTTTCTTGTACAATCTGAGTCACTACCAATTAATTATTCCACTTTCAAAACCTCATTGCAAATTATAGTTATTAATGTATTCCAAATTCAGGTTTTGCTTTTTCTTACCATCAGTAATGATATTTTAATCTACAAAAAATAAAATAAAATAAAATAAAATAAAATAAAATAAGCAGGTTAGCCAAATTTTCAAAGTCAGGTAATCTTCTCAGTGGGAGCTGCTGGTTTTCCAAAGCTTAAAAGTATCTCTTGTTTCCACAATTTTAAGAGATCCAGTTCATCAGAAAAGCTCAGATCTCACTATGAAAGCAAACCGAGGGCGCTTGTATCCCTTTCTCTGCCTCTCTTAACTCTCTCTCTCTCTCTACAATGACCCTTGAAGTCTCTCAACAATATACTTCCTAATTCCATGCCCCTTGATGGTTTGGTTCCTGTTTACTGTAACAGTTCTGGAGTGTGAATGGGGAAATGCAGTGAAAGGGCAATGGAGAAGGCAAAACTGAAGTCAACCTCCTTCCATTTCTGCAAAAAATCACCCCTTCTCAGATCAGTTTTTTCCATGCAAAAATGTTTTTATTAAGGTTTTCATGTATGCTTTTATGTAAACATTTACGAGCCATTTTTATTTTATCAGCAAGCAGGCTACACTTTTAAGCAAGGATTATCTTTACAGAAGAGCAAAGTGGAAGATTCCACATATTTAGGATGCACAGGGTGTTGCTCTACAGCCCGAAATAAGCTTCAGGCTTTAGTAATTGGTGAGCTGGAAACACAAACTGCATCCTTGGACATGCAGCATTAGTTAAAGGTGCACGTCCACTGAACAGCACCAGGTTCACCATTGATTTATTTTCTTATTTATTTAACAGATTTCTAGCCCGCTCACTCCAAAACAAGCCAAGCCATGGCAGCTCTCAATATAAATCCAAAACAAATCACAAAAATGACCCATACATTCTAAAAAAATCAGGTTGTTTAAAAATATAATATCTGTAAATAACACACAGAAAATAAAGCTGCACAGCCCCAAAATTAAAACAGCCGGTAATAATTTTAAAACGACATGATTTTGGTTGTGGGGGGAAGACTTGGATATAATAAAAGGGTTTTAACTTTTTAAAAAACAAGCCAGAGAAGGAGAAGAGCCATGGAAATGGCTTAGAAGTGAATATTCAGAATCTGTTGCATCCGGGGAAGGGAGGTAATGTTAAGAAGGGATTCATGCTCCTCCCTGGCTCACTGGGTGTAAGAGGGAGGGCAGGAGAAGCACAATCAGACTTGCAAGATTCTGTTATTTATTATAGCCAACTTCAATAAAGTATATTTCTAGCCTTCCTATGGAGTCTAGCCTTCCTGATCTGGTCTACCTCAAAGAAGCCTGAACTCTTACAGGGAGAGGATCCCCTAATGCTGGTGCTGCCACCAAGGGGATTCAGTTCCTAAGTCATTCTAGGAAAACGTCCCTCCTGAACGGCATCAACAATAAACCCTTAGAGGACAATCTGAACTCCCAGTTCACAAAATATATTGGAGGCTGTTCTTTCAGGTAAATGCATGTGAATGCAGTGATAATGATAAATAAGTAACTTGTATGAACATGTGGAATTATTTTTGGAGTTCATAGAAAATAACTCAGTTTGATCTGGGCAGTTCTACTGCATTACGGAACAAAGGGTTTTCTATACGTGCTCCACCACTGACACCTGGTGTTTAGCTTTGCTCATTGCAAGGACTATTCATTCAGTGGAAGGCACTAAGCAAAGCAGTCATCAAAGTCAGTTCCTTGCCCATAGCAAAAGGCCTCTAGCCATAAGATTAACTATACTGCAATCTTTCAGTATCTACAGTATGTTTCCATCTGAAAAAAATGTTTCGGAGAGATGATCTACTAATTTTGGGATCCCAGGGTGGTGACCCTGAGCACCAATGTTCCTGCAGACTTTATAGCTAACATCCTTATGATGCCATGTCCCATCGGTGGGTAAGAGAGAGGGAGAGAGGGACTGGCCCTGCTATCCTGAATGGGCAAGCCCCCACCCCACCCGCCCTCAGCAGCACAGTGCTGACAATGTGCTCACAAATTTCCAAATGTGCCCACTAGACAAAAAAGGTTGGGTACCCTCCACTATCGGTGTTTAGTTTCAGACAGCGCTGAGAGTGCCAATAAGCAGGTTTAGTTCACACAATAATGTCAAGCCAAGATTTTTAACTACAATTAAAAATGGTTAAGCAAGCACAGTGGTCTGGTTTACCTACTGTATCACACTAAGCTAAGACCAAAGAAACTACCATCTTGTTTTTGTTGAAAATCAGTCCATAGGATGTTCTTAAAGTAAAGATGAGCTAAATTCCTGGTGACTAAATGGAAGCATTCATTGGAGACTGGGGGGAGGGGGGGCACCAAACAGAAATAAATTGTTGATACCTTTTTCTGGTATATTTTTTCAATTTCTCAGCCTATAGATCTAGGAGTGATCTCCCACCCCAGTACTAAAAATGTCCAACCCTGTGGTGTATATTTGAAGTAAGTCAAGATTGGGTGAGTTTTTCACCTAGTACAAGGGATAATCTTATGAAGAGAGCCAGTTTGGTGTGGTGGTGAAGGGGCTGGCCTAGAAACCAGGAGGCTGTGAGTTCTAGTCCCGCCTTAGGCATGGAAGCCGGCCGGGTGACTTTGGGCCAGTCAGTCTCTCTCAGCCCAACCCACCTCACAGGGTGGTTGTTGTGGGAAAATAGGAGGAAGGGGTATTAGGTATGTTTGCTGCCTTGAGTTATTTATAAAAAATAAGAAAGGTGGGATAAAAAAATCTAAAAAAAAAAGTAATTATTTAGAAGAGCATCTTATAGCAGCAGTAGTAACTCTGTTCTCAGCATCACTTGCTAAACATGCTTTTAGTTAGAAAAAATAGGTGATGGTAGAAGGTTAATATGTAGCTTAATGGTAGAAGTAGTAAGTACAAGTCATTTTATAGGCTAAACCAAGTTACTATGACATAATTTCCTATAAACTAGAGTGTACCTCATCAGATGTTGGCAATTTTATCCTAAATTGCAAATAGAATAGTTTTCTATAGAATTTTAAGGTTCATACATGACATGTAGATAACTAGCCCATGAAGCCAGTTAAATGCGTCAAGTGACTAGGGCAGTGTTTCTCAACCTTGGGCGCTTTAAGCTGTGTGGATGCTGGCTGGGGAATTCTGGGAGTTGAAGTCCACACAGCTTAAAGCGCCCAAGGTTGAGAAACACTGATCTAGGGGTTGTCTTCCAAGCCTCCAGAAAGAAGCCAGTCCAAGCCAATCATGCCTCCTCTGTGGCACAGAAAACCATGGCAGCAATTTTGGAATTCCATCATACACAGGGAAGGTACTTCATTCCAGCCCCCATTAAATTATTTGTTGCAAAATTATTATACGGACTGCAATTAGGCTTATAGTCTAATTTTGGACCTCCCCCCCGCCCCCCACACACAAATCCAGTCACACTACCGAAAACCCTCCTTTATGACTCCTAGATGTGTTCCAAATATACTGAGACTAGAGGTCAGGCTGTTTAGAATCAGAGGCAAAATCTGGCAAGCTGTTTTATTAGCATCGCTAAAGATCCATCTGGCTCCAGCCAGACTGCTTTCCTTTCTAATATCTGACCATCTTAGGTCACAGCGGTGGAGGAGTATTATGAACCAATTGCGATCATATGTCCCTCTCCAGAGTATTTGTTATTGTTAGGGTTAGATAAGGCCAAAGAAATAATTGAGCAGCAGATTCAGGATGTAGAGTGGCAAAATGATTTAATTCAACCTTCAGGAAGATATCACCCTCAGGGAGATCCAGAGAGCCTCCCTGCAACTTATCTATTTTCAATTACATGAATATTGATGGGCATTCTTCAGAATTTGTTTTAACGCCCTCCATTAAGAATGCATCCTTCTGCATTCTTTGGGGATAGATACAATACTGTTTCAATCTCTCAGAGATTTTGCCTCTGCAAAGTAAGGTAGACCCAGGCAGTCAAACACCCTCTTATGCTGCAAGCTTTAGGCTGATTTTCAATTGAGGCTAATTTCCCAGATCACATTTTGTATTGATTATTTATTTGCTGACAAGGCATCAGAAAGTAATACACTTAGCTGAAAAATTTTGCTTTTTTGCAACTGGAACCTATTACTGTATTTTTAATGGATTGGAGCAGATAGCTAATTATATTGTCTAAAGTTGTGCAGTGGAGATGATCATTGCAACACAAACCCTGCTATTCCCAATGATGGGCTGTTGGCATCTTTGCATCCACTGACTAGGAGAAGGAATGGCTCAGTCACTTGTATTGTGGGAAAAGGGTCATTGGCTCTGTTTAGAGTAAGGGACACCCCTTAGGATCAATTAGCTCCTTTCTGGCCTGTCCAGAATATACTACCTCCCCTCTTGACCCTGTGAATTGATTTGTGGCAACTGGGCAATCACATTAAGAGCCAAGTTAGTTCTGCACTGGATTCACGTTGAGCAAAAAAACCAAAAAACAAACCCAGATCGCCATATTAACTTGTTGGACCCATAATAATAGAGTCTTGTGAGACTTCAAGATAAACAAGGACATTATGACAAAAGCTTTGTAGGCTGGTCTCCAAATCATTAGATACTTGAAATTTAAAAAAAGGTTTTTAAAGATTCCATTGCAAAGCTACTGAATTAGAACATTTTAAAAAAAGATCCAATTATGTAAGCCTGACCATGAAGTGTCACAATAATTCTTTTCATCTCATCACAAATTTTAATTAATGTAATAAAGCTAGAATGAATGGTTTATCCTTAATTCCTGCTGTCATAAATGATCACTATGTTCCTACTGCATTAATTTAAATTTAAACGTGTCGTCCCAAACTGTACTTTTGCTATTTTATTGCCATTTGACCTCATTTATTATCTTTACCCCGCTACACCCATGCCCATATATATCTGTCAATTGTGGATAATGCTTCCTATGGCTGATGAAATGGATTATAGTTGATGAAAACATTGGCCAAGCACTATAGCAGAATTGTATTAATACATATAATTCTTAGGCATAATTGAAATCACACCCACCTTAACCTAAATCCACATGCCCACAGAATATGGAGACCTGGAACAATTCTCAGTGATACAATTTTGGATTCTCTCTCCATAAATTTTCAAGCTCTTACTCTAAAATACACTGGGTTCATTAGAATCACTCCAAAATATGCTGCTTTAACATCTTAAAGAAAATCTTAAGGATTTTCATGAAGTGCAGGATAATAAACCAGTCCATCCTAGTGCTGAAGAAACAATTCTATCTTCTCTGGCCATAGGCTAAACTGTAGGCATTCTGCAGAGGATCCTGTTAGCCCAATTCTCTTAATATTCTGTTAGTCCCATCAGTGGCTTCTTATTGCAAAGGAAACTTGTGACACGTTTTACCTTCTCTTTGAAAAAGGCTGCAGCTGCCTGACTAGCAGAGATAGAATATGCACACATAAACATATACAGACAGCCAGTAGCTTTCAAATATCTTGAAGAGGAGATATTTCTGGGTTTCAAGACCATGACATTTGTGATCCCAGATGAAAAGGTGTGATAGATCTCAAGAAAATTAAACATCTTTTGAGTTCGTACATCAGGTTTCTTCTCCCACATGACACCTCAGTCCATGTCAAGGGCCTAATGGCACATTCGCCCACATCTCATTCCCCCTCCCCCCCCATCAACTACATCTGAAATAAGAAGGAGCTAGGATTGCCAGCCAGAGGAAATATTGTTGCTGGATATGAGACACTAGCAACAAATTTCAAGGTCTTTCTGCTCATTGTTTTCAGAGGGTCAGAACTTCCCTTAAAATTGCAAAATAGAAATGGTCATAGGCAATAGGTCTTAGTTTAGGGTTTTAAACTCACCCTTATTTCTTAGCTTCCTTTTTTTTTTAACCTGTGTCCCCAAATTTGTTTCTTTGTTCTTGTTCTTTCCAGGTTCGAGATAAAAAACTCCTCAACGATTTGAATGGTGCTGTTGAAGATGCCAAGACAGCCCGCCTTTTTAACATTACCAGCTCGGCACTTGCCACCTTCTGCATCATCCTTGTCTTTATCTTCCTACGATACCCACTCACTGACTACTAAAACATGGCCCAGCAATTGATGCTCAAAGTCCTCCATGCCAGAAGTAGCTGCCACGGAGTTTCTTACATATGGGACACAAACAACAAAACTCCCACATAGCCCCCTCTTAACGGCAGATGCCCCCTCCCCTCAATACTAAAAGTATGCCCTAAGCTTCACCATACACCCAGCCCCTGCCCCCCCCCACCTGCCCCCCAGCCTGGCTGGGATGCAAACTTCAGTAGCGGAAACTTTTAGTTCTACATTTTGTACACAAAATATTTATTTTCCTGAAAAAAAAAATAGAATTTGATGGTGGAATGGTTTTTTAGATCAGAGGGGAGAGAGTACCAGATCTTCAGATGAATGTTTCAGAACCAGGCTGAATACACATTGGAACTGACAGTTTGGGGCAGATAATTCTGTTGAGGAAGCTGAGAAACTCTGGAGAATCTTTGGGCTCTACAACAAAGTCTGTACACGATTTTAATTCATTCCATTCCATAGACCGGAATGAAAGAAATGTTTGCAGCTAAGGAATAGGCGTGACTTTATGGAACTTATCAATTGCATCCAGACTGCTTCTTTGTCTTTGCCTACTCCCTCCCTGTTCTGTGTCCCCAACACACATCCTTTGCTATGTATGTTTTATTGGTTTTCACATTTGATTGAAGCCCAGAATAGCTTGCCAAAACAAAACAAGAACAAAGGAACAATCATCAGGAAATTCGGATTCCTCAGTGTTTATTCTTTACCTCTCCTGATCAATTCTGGAGTTTTCCAAGGTAAATACAGAAGGGAAAAAGTCTTCTTTGGAACGTCATGGATACCCTGAAAATTTACATGGTTCTTGTATCGCTACCAATTTTCAATAAAGAAAAAAGCCTCTAACCATCAAACAATGAATTACTACAAGTTCCATGTTTCTGTCTCATAATTTACTCTCTAATAGGAGAAAGCTATGCTGCTGAAACCTATTTGAAGTTGTTGGGTTTTATTTACTACAAACTCATTGCATTGATACTATCTGAATATTATATTGTCTTAATATCACACTACAAAGGTTTCCCCTACCCCTTTAGAGTTGCATAATGTAGCAATGCCATCCCACACCTTAGCAAACACGAAGAAAATTGTATTGATTACTGTATTGTTTTTTTATTCCAGGGGTGGGTGAGTGTAGTGCTTTGTTTGATAACAGAACTCATCTCTTCAAACATTAAATCATCCACCATATTAACTTCAGAAAGGTACCAGCAATTAAATGCAAAGATTATAGTTCTTCATCTGATGTTATTTTTGGCCCAAGTTGTTTCAGTACCATATCAAATAGATTAAATATTTGATTCCTGGGATTCCTGCATGTCCAAATTGTTATTTTTTCCTTCATTCCCTTGCAGATAGGCCTGAATGCATCCAAAGAAGCTGCTTTTCTGTGGCTGCATCCCATTATTACTTTGGTAACATCTAAATCATGAAACTCTCATTGTAGATCAGTTGGAGATCAGATGCTCCCTTTAATAGGGCTATTGGATTTTGCTGCTAGATGTCAGCAAGCACTACAGGAACCCTAATTCTTTGCTGCATTCAGTGATCCTGAGGATTTCTGCAGCCAAGATATAGTAGCTTCATGCATTAATCCCAACACTAGTGGGAACCTTTCACATGACATACTACTTCTCCCACCTAACATTACTGTTTTATACGTTACTGGAATTTTATAGTATGGAGCCATGGAGGAACAACATTTTGAATGGTGTGAATGTTCAACTTTTATCCAGATTTCCATTGCTTCGAAGAAGGTCACTGGAAACTGGGTTTGCATAAGTGGGATAAGCATGTTGTGCAAACACCACATTGAGTAGTGGAGCAGGAAAGGGCTTGTTATAACCTCACCCACCTACCCACCCAAACTCATCTCCATTTGCTTTAGATTTAACAACTTCTAATCACAGGAGTAAGCAACTGGTACCTGCTGAACTACAACAGGTATTGCTGAACTACAACTCCCAGCATTCCCCAGGAAGCATGGCCAATATTGAGGAACTGCAGTTCAGCAACATCTGGAGTTGCCTTATCTCTGCCTGGGCAGTTCTAAAGCCCTGCTTAGAGCACGAAGAAGGTAGAGAGCAGCTGAAAAAGCAAGACTCTGCATTACAGATTCCCCTGAATTCTGACAGCCACAGAACATGCCTTCTGAGCACTGACTGGCAGCAGCCTCAAGCCATGCCCAGTGCCTGACAATGAAGAAATGCTGGTAATACAGGAATCTCCTGGGACCAGTACTAAGTGCTTCCTAAAGAAATAAGCATAGATTCTGTATTCCACCCAAATGGAGCTTCTGACCCATTGGGAGTCATTGGGTGCTGCCAGAACCATCAGTAAAAAAGCTATTAGAGAAATGGTGGCTAAACAGAGGGACCTTCACTCTCAGTTGTTGCACTTTCCAAAAAGAGTTCTGCATTGGTAATTCCTTCATCACTGTCAGTGGTTTGACAATTGATCATATTTATGAATCAGCCGTTGCACATCCAGAATCACACTGAAGATGATTTTCTATTCAAAGTGCTAAGCAGAGTTTGAATGGAGCTATTTCCCCATTTGTGGAAACTCTTGCCTCACCCCTCCTTCTGCCTCTTGGGCTCAAGCCAGCCTCTCCATCCTCCCTGCAGAGGTTTCATTGCCATGTTTCACTGGACTTTTAATGTCAGCAGAGGGATAGTGCCAGAGAAAGGGACGCTTAATGAGCTGAAACAGTGGATGGGGAGGAGGCCTGACGGAATGCACTTTTATGGCCACTAGAGGGAGCAATAACAGTGTTGTCAGCATTTTGAGGTTGAGGTTGGTAGTACTAATGAAGATGATTGCTTGTTAGCTTCAAAGTGCTTTTAAGGGTTTCGGGAGCAGAAATGGCGGGGATATGGAAATGCTGTGGCTTAAGCATGTTGTGTAAATAGGCTTTTGGTCTTTTGGTGTAGTAATTTTTCTTACACAGAGAAGGGTAAAGATGCCCTCAAGCTGAGCTCAATTCTTGGTTGATTTCACGGGCTGCACAACCATGCAGTTTTCTTGGAACAGTACTGAAGTAGTTTGCCACTGCAAGGTTCTGGGATGTTCTCCCGACTTTCCACTCTAGTCAACAGCCCTAGGATTTTCTATTGATCTCCCATCCAGATGCTAATAATGACCAACCCAGCTTAGCTTCCAAGTTCAGCCAAGTGCTGCCATCTGCTGACACCAATAATATACGCACAAATCTATGCGCACAAGTGGAGTATAACATGAGGCACCGCAGCATTGATAATCCAAAATACTCCTCTTTCTTGGGAGGGTATATAACAGTATTTCTGCAAGAAATGGTTTATCTACACATATTTACAAGCTTGGCAGAAAATGAGGAATTCACACCATGAAAATGGCAAAGGATTCCTATCTCTGTTCAAGGGATTTTATACCTCCATAGAATAGTTAGCCCTCTGCCTCTTGAACTGCCTTGAAAAAAAGTGGCTTTGGGCAGTCCCTCTTCTTGGCCTAATCTTTCCAAAAGATAAATCATCTTCCATCAGGAAACATCTTTCCATCAGGAAACACATACTACTAGGCCTGATCTGGTAAAACCATCTTCTTGGGGCATTCAGATGTGATCAGGGCTAGCAACTGCCCCTTTATCAGGTCTTAAAAGGAATAAACTCTGAGCAGTCATTCTGATGCCTATCTCTACACCCATCTCCTAAAATTGCAGAATAGGAAGGGATTCTTGGAAGATCACTGAGACTAATTCCAATTCATAAAACAGGAGCCTATCTTCTGATTTTTACACCATTGGTATCTTTATGTATCAATAGAAGAAAGAAATCTTTCCTAAGGACTGTTTCACTAAGCTATTGTTTGTTTAACTATGGCTTGTGAAATAAAACACAACTAGCTAGTGTTACACAAAATAACTTAAACCATGATTTATAAACTGTGTGTGCGTGCATGCCTTTGAGTCAGTCTTAACTCCTGGTGACTGCCTGGTCAAGTCCCTGCAGTTTTCTTGGCAAGATTTCAGAAGTGGTTTGCCATTGCCTCCTCCCTTGGGCTGAGAGACAGTGACTGGCCCAAGGTCACCCAGCCGGCTTTCATGCCTAAGGCAGGACTAGAACTCACAATCTCATGGTTTCTAGCCTGGTACCTTAACCACTACACCAAACTGGCTCTCTTTTTTATATAGGCTACATTTTATTTATAGACTACAACCCCATTATCCTGGAAAATGATATGCAAATGCTGTTTGTGTTGAATGTATTACTCTGCCTTTCCAATCAGGCATAATTCATGTGTGTTAGGTCTGCAATACCAATATACAGGATGCCCCAGGTGAAAATGGCTGGTTTACTGCATAAATTATCCTTTAGTTTTAAAAGTTGTTTTCTATATATTTGAAGCTTGTTGATGAAAAGAATATTACAAAATATATGTTGTAATGCTGATATTATCCCATTGTTGTTTATTCTCAGATAATACTCTTTTCTTCTTTTGTGGACTTAAAAAATAATAAGGTGCTCTGTTTCTACAGGTAGAAGACAGAAATGGCAGGCAGAAGTGCTACAGGATCAGCAGAATGAAGTAATGGGCAACCAGCATACTCTAATGCATAATGAAGCAGACAAGTTCTATATAACTATACAAAGGCAATAATTTCCTAATTTTGATGGCCAAATGCAAGACTTGAACTTGAATGTGCAAACTCTTGCATACCAACCCCACACATTGAAGAACAAATGAAGAAAGTAATGAGCTATTTAGATCCCATGATATTTAATACTGAAATCTACAGAGCTGAACTAGAATATGGGCTAGTCTGCCATCATCCTGCATCTTTTGGTTGTAGAATGGAGAGGTCTCCCCTAAGTATTTGCATATTTCCCCCCAAGAGATATATTCTAGCCTGATAGAAGATCTGTGAAGAACCTGAGTGTTTTTGTCGACAGAACTGTTATAACCACAGCTTTTGCTGTGGTTGTTGTATTTGTTCTTCCCACTGAGTTACGTATTTCTGTTTTATTTACTGCTCCAATGATCTGAGAACCTTTTCTATCTGATCGCTTGTTCTGGTCATCAGAGGGTTAGCATTTCAGAACCCAAGGAAATGATCTGTGATTTCTCCTCTTGATCCTTGCCTTCTGTTCCATAGCGAGGAGTATGTTTATAGCAGAAGCAGACGTTTGTTTATCATTTATTGATTAACAGAGGAAACTGCCCTTGCTCTCCTCTCTAACTGTTTGGTGCTGAACTAACATTCCTGGATACACAAAAGCCATATTTTCAACATCGAAGGCTGTCATAAAAATGTATCAGAGGAAGGAAACAGCTGAAACTGCTTTCGTTGTTTAGTTTAGTATATGATACTTATTCAAAGAACTAGAGAAAATCCCAATTCAAATTTGGCAGACACAGAGACCATTTCCATCTATGTATAATTTCTGATGAGGATTTGGAGCATCGGTTCCATCTTAGGCAGAGAGATTCCAACTCTAGCTCCGACTCTAACTCTTTATACCTAAAGTCATCATGGGGGAAAGAGCCTCTGAGAATGAGCAAACACCTTTTTCTCTAGCCGATATGTTTTCAATCCATCCTTACCCATTTCGGATTAAAAGCAGGGGGTGGGGGTATTCATAGCTTCCCAGGAAGCATCACCCATTGTCTCTAGGACCGTGCTTCCAGATTTGGGGAATAAAGAAAGGAGCAAAGACATTTTAGGTGTAGGAAGTGCTTCACAGTGGCTCACTTTTGAGCACATATAAGGTTAATTTGCAAAACATCAATATATTATGAAAACATTGGTTGCAATACATACATAGCCCAATCTAGTTATTTATATCTACCACTGTTGTAGTCCAATAGAGGTAAGCATATTTCAATCAATTAGTAAGAGCTGACTTTGTGACATATGTGTGTGTGTATGTGCAAGACAGAGAAAACTTGTGTGTAGCTGTGTAAAATTGCAGCCAGTAGCTAGTTGCACACATCAGATTATACCATAAGGTAGTTTGTTTGCTTATCCTTTAGCAGAACATGGTTTGTAAACCATGGTTCATGGTTTGACTTTGTGTGAACTGTATTATCACAACTTGTTCAACAAAACATGAGTTCATATGTCTTGTGAAGCCAGACAGTATATTTGAAGAATGAGGTTATTAATAATAACTATTAATAATAATAAAGATTAGCATTCTTGAGATAGTATCACATATAGCCTAAATGATGAGAAGAATGGAAAACTGCCTTCGACTTCGGAAATGTACCTGAAAGCCATTCTTTTGCACAGTGCTGGAGAAAGTTCCCAGCTGTGGTGAAAAAAAGAAATCAAGACAGGGAAAAACAAGCAGCTAGCAATATAGGAATGAGTAGCTGGTTGCACAGAGTGGGTATTGGTGGGTCACAGAGCCAAAAACAGGTTCATATAACTGCAGCCTTAGCAAAGGTTAAAAAAAAATGCCTCTTACAATTTCCTGCATGGCTAGCTTGGTGTTCAGAGAAATGGAAACAGATTAACCCCGTGCTTCTCTTGAAGCAGTGCTGTTGGAATGGGATGTTAGAGGACAGAAGAGAGCTGCTACAACAGAAGCGTATTTAGCCTTATTTCATGTTATAAGTCCTTTCAGAGGCAGTTTAATTTTATTTTGGCCAGGCTTCAAATCCAAAGCAGCATTCTTCCCAACAAATGATTCTCTAGCGCAGTGTTTCTCAACCTTAGAAACTCTAAGATGTGTGGACTTCGACTCCCAGAATTCCCCAGCCAGCCATGCTGGCTGGGGAATTCTGGGAGTCGAAGTCCACACATCTTAAAGTTCCCAAGGTTAAGAAACACCACTCTAGTGGAATGCTGCCTTAGCTCTTGCTTTGGAGTCACCATGAGACCCCTCTGCCAGGAACAGAACAACCAAGCAAAAGGATTGGCAGGAGTCTAACAGAATGTCATTTGTTTTAGTTTTTGTTCTATCATTGAGTAACTATTTTGTTATACTAGGATCGATACCTTCTCAGGGCTAGTGGGATCAAAACAGCCAATTACAGGTGCATGAGGGAATTTATAATTCTGAACATCACCTTGTGATGGATTGCAAAAATCTGGATGATCCCTGAATGGCGGCAAGGTCTTTTCTATAGCGGCAAGGTCTTTTCTATAGTTCTTTGCTGCTATCTAGTAGCCATCTGGATTCTTATAGGCCAGGTCTGGTAGCCTTCCATATTATTATTAGTAAGGATTAAGTTTTTACTATTTCTTCTTCTTCTTCTTCTTCTTCTTCTTCTTCTTCTTCTTCTTCTTCTTCTTCTTCTTCTTCTTCTTATTATTATTATTATTATTATTATTATTATCATCATCATCATCATCATCATCATCATGCAGAGTATGAAACATAGGAACCCTCTCTCATATGAACCCTGGGAGAAAAACAGATTTGGGACTGAGCTTTGAATCAGGAAGCACATGGGAAGATAACTTCTCAGCAGTGTTATTCTATCTGCAAAATGCCTCCCCATTGCAATAAGGGCTAAAACAGCTTCAGAAGGACACAGCCATGAGAGAAAAAATCTTCAGGGAATGATCATTTCAATTGCTAGGGTAATTTGAAATGAGTCAGGGAGCCAGCTTTAGTCCTGTCTGGAAAGGCAATGGGAGAAATGAAGCCACCCTTGGGAGAGAATGGGGAAGGGTTTCAGGGAGGGTCAGGTTTTGCAGAAAACTGGGATCTCAACATAGGGCTTTGCCCATCACTTTGGGAATCCTCATAGCATATAATAAACACCTAGAATATATTAGACCAACAGCCTGAGGCTCCTTGTCTGTCTCCAGATCCACCTTTCTTGTTGTACTGCAATGATGTCTTTAGCTGGCCTTCGAGAATTGGGTGGTATTCCCTAACATACAACCTCCCAATATCTTTTTGGTATGTCTCCCTATGGGATTGAAATTAAGTTTAGCCTTAGTTTAGTTTCACTTTCTGTTCTGAGTTATATCCAGACTGGAGTCAGACAAACCTCGCCTTAGCTCCCATAAAGTTCCCAGTGCTACTGATGCTTGCATAAGTATTACAAATTCATTCAAAATGTTGCCTTCAGTACACCAAAATTATTTGTGAGGTGACTTGCACGTACAGTACTGCCCATACAGAAATAGCAGAAGCAGTGCTAGATTTTTGTGGGGAAAAAATGGTTGATTAAGAATTCCCACTTCTTCGGAGGTAAGTGAAGAAGTACCCAACATTTTCACTGTCCAAGTATGTTTAAGAAAACAGTTCTTGCTGTGTGACATTCTCTGTGCAAAGAAGATTCATCTTCTTCCCTGGCATGCTGAGCAAAAGCTAAACAGGGGAAACTTGTTAAGCCGGATGAAAAGCTTGTACAAGGCAGTTATTGGAATCCTGCAGTTTTTCTGTTGCACCAAGAGAAGGAAATCTTGCCATTTTCCAACAGGTGTAACAATCTCCAGCTCCTTGTAAGGGCTCTTCCACACAACAGCACAGAAGTTCTGTACCTGGAGGCAGCGGGGGGACCTTGTCAGCTCAAAGAAGTGTTTCCTGCATTTTAAACCCCTCTTCTAACTCAGCAATGAAGCAAATGGAGTTCTGTCTGTACTAAGAACCTGGGGGAAAAGAGAGGTGGGAAGGGGAATGCCTCCTTTGGTGCCCCAGATGGGATCAGAGTGCTGGCATCTAAGGGACCATGCTCTGCCACTCTTTTCCTCCCTGCTTCTTTTTGGCACACATGCAAGAGAATTAGGGGAGATAGGAGAGACCCAGTTCCTCCTTCTCTCCCCTCATTTCTCTGGCCATGGGTGGCAGTTGAAACAGGAGAGAGAAAGAAATCCCGTAGGTCTTCTCATCTTTCCCCATAGCAGTACAGGTGGTAGACTTATTTCTCCTAGTTGAAAATGACCCCCCCCCCCCATGGCTTTAACATTACAGCACCAAAGCCATCAGGGTGGGGGTGTTTTAAACAGATGTCCAACCATGTACTGACACACTGCTGGGGCATCCAGCTGTTATAGTATGTGACCAGTGGTCGTCTGCATATGTGTTTAAAATGCCCCCACCCCACAGGGTAGCCTCTGTTAGAATGGATCACTATCGTTAATATTTTCCACCTCTGAATTTTTATTTTTCTAGAGGAAAAGGGGAAAAAACAGAATTGTTTTTATTGATATCAACCAATTCCATCCTGCCGTTCTACTCAGTTGCTTGGAAATTTGTAATGGGTATAAAAACCAGGATCATCAAGAACTCAGCTTTCCTTTTCATTAAACAGTAAGTTCACAACACTTTGTTAAATATACTACCAGCCCTATTATTCTGACTCCCAACTCAGCTTTCTTTCAAGTGAAAGTGACAGAAATAGAACTCACCTGGAAAGCTTTGGCTTGCAAGGTTGGTGTTTTGCAGAAGAAGTTGGCCTCTTCTGCTGTGGGCTTTCGACCCTTCTGTCTAGGCCAGTGTTTCTCAACCTTGGCAAGCTTTCAAATGTGTTGCTGGGTGGGGAATTCTGGGAGTTGAAGTCCACACATCTGAAAGCTGCCAAAGTTGAAGAACATCGATCTAAGCATTCACAGAAGCATAAAAGCATGTGGGCAACAACAATCTATTCCATGGGTCAGGGAACTGAGTTGTGATGTTTTCTCAAAGCACAGAGATGGGCACTCAATTTGCTGTGAGTTATATACATTCTCCCACTCTATTTTTGCAACTGCCAAAACCCCCCTTTTGGTCAACACAGAATAAATTAGGCACTAGGTGGTATATAAATCTGTCAATGATTACCAAGATGGACAAATCACATAATAATAAATGTTGGAAATGCCACAACAAAGAAGGAACATTTTAGCACATGTGATGATCATGCCCACAAAAATAATAAAAGGTATTGGAAGGAAATACACCAAAATATTCAGAAAATTTAAAAAATAATACTTGAATTGAAACTATAAATATTTTTATTGAGAATAATTCCAGAAAGCACAAATGAAAAGTATCAAACTTTTAAAGTTATATGTTGACTGCAGCAAGAACAAACCTGGCACAATACTGGAAAAGTGAAACTCGGCTGATGATAGAAGATTGGGGGACCAAATGGTGAATAGGCAGCAGTGAAAAAACTGACAGACTATAGTCATAATAAAAGTTTTACCAAATGTGAGCAGGAATGGCTCCCTTATATACGACACATCACTCAGCAAGGCAGATTCGGGCATTTGGAATATGGCTTCTAGGAAAAGAGTCAAGATTCTAAAAACAACGGATGAAATGACTTAAATGGATATAAGGAAAAACCTCCAATACTTTGTAAAGTATAGCACAAATATTTAAGGAGTGGTTAGTGGTAGGAGAAGAAGAATGGAAAGGAAGGGGAAAGTGTGTCACCAAAATTCCCCTTCACAATGTTTTTAGGTTTTATTTTCACTTTGCCTTTTGTATCTTTATTCTTTACTGTTTTATACTCCTTAAGCTTATGCAATGTAATAAAAAAATAAAAGAAAAAGAATAAATTGGGCACTGTACACACTTGCATTGAATGTATATGATGCATACAAGTTGCAGGAACAAGGATTTCTTGTTTTACAGTCCAGCATCTGGAGCAAGGGGTTGTGTCTTAAATGGAACAGGGATTTAACTATCGGAAGATCTAACTAGTCTATGTTAGACTAGTCAGCTCCATTCAGATCTCAGCTAGTGGTCTGCTATGTAACATTTTCAATTGGGCTACCTATCTGACATCCTCAATTGAACACAACTTCAAGGCAATATTAAATCATAACTGTAGTTGATTGCAGCACTTCTCTTCCATGTTTTCACAGTCATTCTCTATGTTGGCTAACCATACACACGCAATCCCAGAAAGTATGCATATGATTTAAGGAGCTGCCAACAGTGACCCACACCCGCTCCGAGGTACCTTGTCGCATTCTGTCAGTACCTCCTTAAGTCATACGCATACTTTCTGGGATTGCGTGGCTGCTGTGTGAGCTCAGGAAAAGGCACAGCTTCCTTAAGGAGGTACCACCAGCACCATGCATGACATATTGGGGGTTGAAGTCCACACATTTTAAAGTTGCCAAGTTTTAGAAACACTGCGTTGAACAGATAAAGGAACAATATGCACCCTTGTATCATCTCCTTTCCTATTTTGAACTGTTCCGTTTCTCCAAATTCAGTTTACAGTAACTTCTCATTGATTATGGAGAGACCTGTGTTTTTTCTTCTTTTTTATTACTGTGAGCCGCCCAGAGTCACCCGTTGGGGGAGATGGGCGGCATATAAGTCTGAAAATAAATAAATAAAAATAAATAAATAAATAATCAAGATTCCTCATAAGGCTATTGCAATAAGTTATTCTAATACAGCTACCAGCCTTGACCAATCTATGCAGTCAAAAGCCTTGTTATAATCACTGAAGTAAAGGTAAACTCAGAGGTTTACCAGCCCTTTCATAACATGCAAGCATAAAATGCAGCACTGCACCCTTGTCATGTAAGTTCTGCCAATTTTGTATGTGCATTTGACATCACAATGAACCTACAAAAGGAATGGACTGTCATTTGCCTCCTCTTGACTCCCTGCAAGTGCCGCTGGATATATCTTAAATTTTCTTTCTTCTTTCCATGATCTGTCTTACAGTAGCTATTGGATCTTGTGTCCCACTACCTTTTCTAAAACTTGCTCGTTCCTTTGGCATTTCTCTCTCCATTTATGGCTATCTTCTTCTTCCCAAGTCCTTAAACTCTAACTCTGCTGATGTGATGAATTAGTGCAGTGGCTCAGTGTTTTGTGCATTCTCTTGCATCTCCGTTTTTCAATAAAAGCACATACACCAATCTTTCCAATTTCTAGATCACACAGGCTTGTTCCTTATTTATTAATAAACAGCTCTGAGCCTCTTTTCCTATGGCTAAATAGTTCACTGGATATTTCATCTGCACCTGATGCTTTCCTGTCTGACAGCTGGTCTATTGACCTCACTTTCTACTGAAATTAGTTCCTGAATATATTCTCTCTCTACAAATGTTTCTGTCATTTACAGTCCTGTTTGTAAAGGACTTCAGTGTGGTCTTTCTATCTTTTTTTAAACCTCATTTGCTTTTATCATATTTCTTTCATGATTACACTTAAGCATTTCTAGATTGGCTGGAAAAAATCCTGTGATTTATTTGATCTTCTTAAAAAGAACATTCTTTTTCCTTCTCTTGTTATTTGTTGACATTCTTAATTGAGATATCTTTTCTGGTCCTCTTGTACTTAATGTTAACAGCCTGTATTCAGTTGCCATATGCTGTTCTTATTGCCCAAGGCTTCCATCCTCTGTTTATATCTGGCAATAGTTTGTTCTGAAAGCTACTTAGATCTTTTCCTTTTTGAAATTTTAGGGGCTTTTCACTACTTTGTCTCTTATTTCCTCCCATAGTTCCCCAGCTTCACTTTTTCAAAAGCTCAGTGTACTAAACCTAGTGTTTACAATACTGAAATTATATTCTGACTGTATGCACTCCAGGCCATATCTTGTCGATGTACATGCCCTAATGGGAGAGAGACCATCCCACAAATAACCCAGCCCTGTCCCATGAAAGGTTTTTATACAGCACCTTGAATTGCACCTGGAAGCCAATGCAGCCCACAGTGTAACATGAACATACCAAGCACCCCCCCCCCCCGCTCCTTAAGAGGCCATCACTGGACCCAATGGATCTGGACAATTTTCATCCAGTCTCCAACCTTCCTTGGTGGAGAAGGATGTTGGCTTACAGCTCCAGAGGGTCCTGGAAGAAGTGGATTATCTGGACCCTTTTCAGTGAGGATTCATGCCCAGTTACAGAACCGGGACAGCATTAATCATGCTTGTTGATGACCTCTGGTGGACCCAGGATGGGGGGTAGTACATCCATCCTATCCCTTCTTGATCTCTCAGTGGCCTTCAGTACCATCAGTCATGGTGTCCTTATGGGTGCCTCAGAGGGTTAGGAATGGGAGGCACCATATTATGGTGATTCTCCTCCTTTCTCTAGGGCCAGTCAGTATTGGTAGTGGGGAGAGGTTAAGCCTGAGGCCCCTGATTTGTGGGGCTCTCCCTATCCCTATTTAACATCTCTCCCTGCTCCCATTTAACATCTCCCTCTCCCTGCTTCTATTTAGCATCTACATCAAGCTGCTGGGCAAGATATCTGCTGACATGGGGTGCGGTATCATCAGTATGCTGAACATCTCCATCCAGGGCTGACCAAATGATGCTGTCAAGGTCTTTTCCCAGTGTCTGGAGGCTGTGAGAATCTGGATGGGAGAGAACAGGCTTTGGGTCAACCCTGGTAAGATTGAGTGGCTGTTGGTTTTAAGACTGCCCGGTTCCAGAGATCTTCCATCCTTAGCTCTGCAGGGGTGTGTACACTTCCTCATTCCTGGACCGTGAAGCCTTGCTCATAGTGATTCATGCCTTAATGACCTTTCATTTGAATTACTACAACATGCTCTACACGGGGCTGCCCTTGATAAACACTCAGAAGCTACAGCTGGTCCAGAATGCAGTAGTGCGGGAGACACTGGCTAGGTTTGTATAGCATGTTAGGGTAAAATGTGGTAGTTGGTGTTTTTTTTTTTTTTTTTTTTAACATGGCACTGGTGTGGAGGTATGTGAAGAAGGCTCAACCATTATGATTATTTTTGAGAAGTTTGAGATGGTGGAGGAAAGTTGGAGTGGATCTTAGCCAGAGTGTTTGACAGCCAGGCACTTTGTGGGGTGTCGTTCAGGTTGTATATGTAGCACCAGCCATGACTCCGGGGCAGGGGTGGTGGAGTGGCTATCACTATTTGGGAATCTCTAGTGGCCTTCAGAAGCACTGCCCCAGACATAGCCAGATGTGAGGCTCCCTTTGTGAAGTTGAGTTGCAGGGATCAGGTGGGCTTGCTGCTTGTCTATCTTCCTCCCTGCGGGGTGACAGTGGCCCTGCCTGAGCTTCTGGACTCTGTGGTGGAGTTGGCAGCGGAGTTCCCCAGGCTTATGGTTCTGGGGGACTTCAACCTGCCTTCTCTGGACCAGGACTCAGAGGTGGCCTGGGAGTTCATGGCCACCATGGCAGCCATGGACTTGGTCCAGCTTATTGACAGCCCAAACTTTAGCTTCTTCATTTTCTATTACTTTGTCTATTTTGTGGTCCCACCAGTTCTTGCTTGCAAGCAAATGGTATTTCTTGCAGATATTCCAATGCACCACTGTTGCTACTTTGTCATGCCGTTGTATGTAGTCAGTTTGTGTGATCTCCTTGCAGCAGCTAACTAGGTGGTCCACTTTTTCCTCAGCTTCTTTACAGAGGCAGCATTTGCTGTCTGCTGCTGTCTTCTCAATTCTGGCTTTGCATGCATTGTCCTTAAGGCTTGGTCTTGTGCAGCCAGAATTAGCCCCTCTGTCTCTTTCTTCAACTTTCCTGCTCTTAGCCATTGCCAGGTCTTGTTATCTGCTTTGCCTGCTAGTTGTGTGTGTGTGTGTGTGTGTGTGTGTACTGGCCACATAATACTTTGCCTTGCCATGTCTCTTTTCTGTTCTTCATTTGGTCTTTCTTACGGGCCAGTTTCTCCTGCTGCTGCTGCTGCTGCTGCTGCTGCTGGACTACTGGAAGAAAAGTTTTCTACCCATCGCAAACATACAAAGACTGAAAACAAAGAAATAATGATCTGCTATTACAAATCAAGTCTAAATAGAAGAGGATATCTGAAGAGAATGTACACTTCTGGAAAGAATAACATCCAGAATCAGAAATAACAGGACAGAGGCTAGCAGATCAACGTCAATTTATAACATGAAATAAAGTATTCACAAAAGTAGAACTGGAAGAACTACAAAGGTCTACCCAGGGTAAAGAAATTGAAGCCTTGCCCGAAGTAGCTCAGACAGTAGAGCCTTCTCCTCAGAAAGAACAAAGCCCTCTAACTAAAAAATAAGAGGAATTGAAACAAATAATAACTGAGTATCTAGAACAGCACAAAAACAACAGAATAAGGTTGCCTGCATTGAAGCTTGTCACAAAGAAACAGCTAGCACAAGTATTAAATGATGCCAATACTGTAATATCAAATATAAGCACCAACTCACTGCAAGAAACAAACCAACTGATATACAGCACAGCTGCAGTTATAACTGAATACCTTGAATGCAAAATCAGTAAACAAGAAAAAAGGCCAAACAGTGCACCATCAAAATGGAAGATCAGGTTGGAAAATAAGATCAGCATGCTAAGATCAGATGCAAGCAGGTTAGAACAGATGAAAGAAAAGAAGGTGAAGAACAAGAAGACCAAAGAATACCTTATCAAGAAATATCACCTGGAAACAAGGACAGTCAAGGAAGCACTGGAAATAATAAAACAGCAAATAACAGTCATAGCCAAAAAGATCAACAGATACGAAGCTCAAATTGCACACTACAAGCAGAATCTTCAATTTCAGTCAAATCAGAAACATTTTTACCAATCCATCAATGGGGAGACTGCAATGAATCTGTCATCACCTGAGAAAGAAGAAACAGTGCAGTTCTGGGCGCAGCTATGAGAAATACAATAAGAATGCAGCTTGGATAAAGGAGGTAAATAAGAATAAAAAAGAAGCCGAAATGAAAGAACTTGTAATAACAGCAGAAATGGTGGAGAAAAGGGCAAGAAAGATTAAGAATTGGTCACCGCCATGTGAAGATGAACTGCATAGCTTTTGGTTGAAACATCTGACTGGTCTGTACTCACTCATTGCCAAGCAGTTTAACAACATATGCAAGGAGGTAAAATTGAAGATTGGTTAACATCTGGCAAAACCTACTTGATAAGGAAAGATCCAGCAAAAGGGGCAGCACCAGGCAACCACAGGCCAATTACCTGTTTCCCAACAATTTTCAAACTGCTAACTGGTGTGGTAGCTGATAGAGTCCAACAGCACCTACTTGAAAACAAGCTCTTCCCATCTGAGCAGAAAGGAAACCACCCAAACAGTAGAGGGACATAACATCAGCTCCTAATTGACAAGATGATTTTGGAAAACTGTAAGAGAAAGAAGACCAACTTGAATGTAGCTTGGATTGATTACAAGAAGGCATTTGACTCCCTGCCACATGATTGGATAATCGAGTGCCTAGAAATAACAGGAGTCAGTAGAAACATCAGAAGCTTTGTGCAAAGATCAATGGTACAATGGAAGACACAGCTGGTCAATGGTGATAGACTGGGAGAGGTTAACATCAAGAGAGGAATCTTTCAAGGACACTCACTATCACCACTACTGTTTGTCATTGCATTGATTCCTCTGTCAACAATACTGAACAAGTCAGGCCATGGCTATTAAACATCAAAAACATCTGGCAGGTTATCCCACCTCCTTTACATGGGTGATCTGAAGCTTTACGGAAAAACACCATCTGAAATAGAATCACTGCTCAACACTGTCCAAATATACAGCCAAGATATTGTACACACACACACACACACACACACAACTAGCAGGCAAAGCAGATAACAAGACCTGGCAATGGCTAAGAGCAGGAAAGTTGAAGAAAGAGACAGAGGGGCTAATTCTGGCTGCACAAGACCAAGCCTTAAGGACAAATGCATGCAAAGCCAGAACTGAGAAGACAGCAGCAGACAGCAAATGCTGCCTCTGCAAAGAAGCTGAGGAAACAGTGGACCACCTAGTTAGCTGCTGCAAGGAGATCACACAGACTGACTACATACAACGGCATGACAAAGTAGCAACAGTGGTGCATTGGAACATCTGCAAGAAATACCATTTGCTTGCAAGCAAGAACTGGTGGGACCACAAAATAGACAAAGTAATAAAAAATGAAGACGCTATAGTACTCTGGGACTTTAGAACGCAAACAGACAAGCACCTGCCACACAACAACCCAGACTTAACAACTGTTGATAAGAAAGACAAAAAAGTCTGGATAGTGGACACTGCAATACCTGGAGACAGCAGAATAGTAGAGAAAGAATTGAAGAAAATCACAAGATACAAAGACCTGCAAATAGAAATAGAACGACTGTGACAAAAGAAAGCAAAGATAGTACTAATAGTAATAGGTGCCTTGGGTGCAATCCTAAAACATCTGGAGCACCACTTGAACACCATCGATATTGACAAAATCACCATCAGTCAATTGCAAAAGGCAGCTTTACTTGGAACAGCTTCTATCCTGAAACGATACATTTAACATCATCAAACAACAATATCTGCCTATCCCAGGTCCTTGGGAAGGACACAATAAGTGGATAAAAATGCCAAATCCAGTCTAAACCTCTGGCTGACTGTGTGACCAACCATAACAATAATTATAACAACAACAGCAATAATAATAATTTATTAAACTTGTATGCCACCCAGCTCTCAATCTGGGTGGCTCACAACAATAGATATAGCTATCCCTTATGTTTTGGGGTAGGCACAAGGTTTAAGTTCTATATTTCTGGGTTTTGGCAGGAAGATCAAAAGTTGGGCTGAAGGGAGAGGTCCTGAGTAAAATGGCTAAGAATTTCCCAGATGAACAGATTAGGCAGTAACAGGAGATTGAGTGATCATCTATCATGATGGTTTACTAGGGAATCCTTGAAAGAATAGTGTGCACCCCCTCCCAAGGTTGTAAAAGAAAAATATTATGAGCATTCTGTTCCTTCAGTTGTAAACTTCTTACTTAATCTACACAAATTAGAGAACAGAGTCTCTCCATTTTTAAAACCGTGAGATACTATCTTCCAAACCTATTTATAGGGGGTGATTGCTGCTAATTCCTCCTCCATTTGCAGGTCTTCAGACTACATCCTCTACTATACCCAAAGATCTCCTAATTCCAAATCAATAGGATGGGTAAAGAGGAAATGGAAAAAAACAAAAAATGGAGCAAAATTAACAGTTGGTGAATATACTCTATTTATCAATTCAAGAAAAGCTAGGAACCAAAATGTAACCATAAAAATGTCACCATCTGTTTAACCTGCGTCATTGTGGCTTCAGTGGTGGCATTTTAGTGTGAATGATTGAGTCCTACCAATCCCATACAGCCTTCTCCACTCCAGCCTGTTCTCCATATATATTATGTGCTGAACTGGAACTCTCACCAGCTCCCAATATATTGGTGTGTGTGTGTGTGTGCCAGGGTGAGGAATCCATTTTAACTGGTTTGCAGATTGCTGTAAAAGAAATTCAGTATAGAGAAGGGAAAACCATTGCAGGTATCAATTGATCTGTGTCTGAGGCACAGTCCATGGCCATCAGTGCCTTTTGAGCCAGGCAGCCCTGAATGAAGATTCGTGAAATCGATACAGACTGTGCAGAGAATCAACATCCTTCATTCTAGGAATCCATAACTCAGATGCTTTAAGGTAAGGGTCAGGTCTGAAGGAATGAAGGATACTAAACTGTAAGCTAAAAGCCTGTCACTTTAAGGTCTTCTGGATTCTGCATAGTGAACTGCCATTTTTAGTCTTCACTGAGAACAAACTGTTCCTTTGAGGTTGTCTTCCTTCATCACTGCCCATGGCAGATGTTTAGTGCAGCACTGGCTCTTTCACTTCTGCAGCAGAATAAATGAGAGAATACCCATATTGTCCTACCTTAGGTTGGTCCCCACTGGAACTGTTAGGTCTAAGATGGTAAAGACACTCTCAAGTCAAGCTCAGCTTGAGAACTATATTCATGCAGTTTTCTTGAGAGTGGTTCACCACTGCCTTTTTTTAGGATTTTTTTTTTCAGATTATTAGTTACCAACTTGCAAAATTTCCAGTAAAAATGGCCTTTGAAGAAGTCTGCTATATACATGCTGTTTCTCACACTGAAGCACATATTATTCACTCTTGAAATTAAAGGTTTTTCTACTCCACCCTATTCTTATCCATGCAATCTCACATATATCTACTTGGCAATAAATTCCATTTAAACCAGTTAACTGGAATGTTAAGCCACCTCTCCATTTGCATCAGTCACTTCTTTCCTCTTGGTCACTATGAAAACTGCTGGTGGTGAAAGAATTATCCAGACTGTTTTCTGGAAGCCCAAATTGAATTTTTTCATACCACTTGTCATCCATGTCGGTATTTTGCAGAAGAATCCAAATTTCAGCTTGTGTTCAGCAAGGAAGTATTGCTGGATATAAACATTGTTTGCTGTACAAGGGATGAAATGGCAGAAGAGAATGATCTAACCCAGTACATGTAAACATCTCAGTTTCACCTATGTACCAATTAAGTTTATGGAGCAACTATTTATTAGTATGGTTAGATCTCATTGACAATCATGTAAAATTAGATTCCATAAATGTGCTAGATGATCCAATGTCAATATTCTTTACCTTGAAAAAACTTAGTTGACTAGTTGTTGTAAGCTCATCATCTAGGTTTGTCTCTGCTATTTGTTCAATCGGAGTTTTTAAAAAGTCAGGTGAATAATTATTTTTGCTCCACTCCCAACTATGTTTAAGTGATCTGATGCCTGATTAATGAGAAATGGATGGTAGAGATCAAAGTGTTTCATCTGCACTTCTTTATGTGATAACCACAACTGAGGCCTTATACAAACCCAAACTGTTACTTATTGGATTTTTGGTCTTAAAAAGAAAATGCATCAGCTGAAGTGCACATAATGTTTAGCCGTCTATTTTTCTGAGCTCATAGTTGCATTCGTTCTCTTCTCCATATTCCCAAAATTCTTTTTGGCCCTGGGCTGGCTATTTTCAGAAACAAAATGCTAAATTGTATGGGCCTGTAAGCTACTACTACATGGAGCTGAGGTTGTTCTTGTTTTACCCTGCAAGCTAAAAAGATAAGCTATTTAAAATTAAATTTCCCTGCTAATGGGATAGATATTAAAATACAGCTATTAAAAATAAGGGTAGGTCTGTTTTGTGTTTCACAGCAATGGAACAAACTATCCACATCTTTAAGTTAGGGGAATCAATTTTCTCTCTTAAAGCTGCTCTACAGGACTATCCCACTCAGGGTCAAACATTCAGATTTCAGTATATTCAAGATCAAAACTAAATTACAAGATTGCATTTTAGGAACATTCCTTTTATACCTCAAAATAGCTTCTGGCAAAGCTTCTCAAAAAATTATATCATCCACAGATGTCTGTTGGAAACCACAATGATGTTCTTTGCATCATGATGCAAATGTCATCCAGTACATAATTTGCATTATTTGGGTGATGATGTCACAAAGTATATGGCATCACTACTTCCTTCCCTCAACATCTGTAAGCCTATCTTAGCTGTTTAAATCAATCAACAATGAGTGTGTTGTCTCAAAAGATACAGGGGTCTGAGAAATAGTCCATTAGGTTTGGACAATGTCCCATTATGTCCTTAAATGGAATCCCTGGGTGTTCCCAGATAAATAGCTGAAAGAGTAAACAATCAAAAAGTACTGTGTGAAGTAGTTCCATCTTTTCCTTCCTAATGGATTTTCTCTGAAAGGAATTGACAAAAGGAAAATGGGTAAGGACTACAAATGGAGAACACTGCTACTTAGATCCTGTGTAAAATGTTGTGAGTAAAGCAGAGTTATTATGCAATAAAAGTAATATCTAGAAACCTGAAATCAATAAGCTGCGACATTTTGCATCTTCTTTGAGTGAAAAAGCCTTATCTCTCTCAAAACCTGGCAACATGACAAAAGTGAAGTGCTTCCAAAAAATGTATTTGGCAATTTGTATAGAGATTGTTGATACTGAGTTGTACCTTGGGGGTTTTATATTGTTAAAGAGGAAATCTTAGGAGAAATTGGGCAGAAAAGGCACTTTGGATCTGAAGACACAAGCCAACACTTAGACTTCCATTTCAGCAGGCTCCAACCCAGCCGCATTCACTGGGGAAAATTAAGAAGAAAACTTAATAATGGGATTTGCTAGTCTCCATTTGAACAGCAGATGCTTCCTCCTTTTCTTATTAATAACAACCATTGCTGGGGTAAACTCTAAAATGATCTTAAATATGGATGCAGGAAAGTCCTTTGTTACAACCTCTAATTTCACGTGCATTTAGTTAAAAAAAAATCTACCAAACTTTCATTTAAGATAACTGAACCACTGTACAAAACACAATTAAAAAGCCCCTTTTATCATGCCAAACTCATTAACAGTAGGTACTGAAACCTCCTTTTTATTCAGTGCCTTTCCAGTCACATCTCCTGGCTCCAAAAAATGATAGCAGGGTCTTTCTGCCTAAAAACCCATACATCTATAATGAGGGGGGAAAGGCATATCTTAAACTGTGCCCTATACGAGAAAGGAATTTGGGAGGGATCACTCATTCAAAGGAATACTCATTCCCTTTTATTTATCTGATTCTTTGGATTAAGAGCATTATAGGATTAGGTGTACAAATCTCAGGTACAATTTTCCTGACTGCAAATCTCTCTGAAATGTATCACCCAGGAAGGGAAAGAAAGAGCAACAGAACTCTGAAATGACAAAGGAGGGAAGGATACTGGTTGAAATGGGAAGGGGATGCTGATAGGATACAGCAGTGGTGGAAAACCAAAAGGCCTTAGCAGGGCAACAATTCTTGGGGGCAGTTTGTTCATTAGAAGCTGTCTCTGAATATATGAATAAAGTAACAGATATTGTGGGAGACTCTCCTGCATTATTTGCAGCAGCAGCACCATAACAGTGTGTTACATGATCACGCACCACGACTAGCAGCAGTGTAACACTAATGTATTCTTTATCTGATTTCTTGCCTATCCTCCTAAGAACTGGCCATCTAGCCCAGCATTTGGTGGGCATTTTCCATATCGAAAGCAGGGCTGAAATTTCAGTACCAGGGTTATGTATTCCTATTGGAGGTTACCAAGTCCACCCCTGTAATTCAGAGGAGTTGAAGAAAAAAAATCCTGCTTCGTTTTGCAACTAGCCAATCAAGCTTTCTTTTGCTTTTGCCACTATGGGAAGAAGAGGGAGCGATTTCCCAGTGCCTCTTTCCAGCAGCAGGATTTATCTATGTGCCAATGAAGTAAACCTACCCTCCCTTCTGCAACAATAAATGACACGTAGATTTAGAATGAGGGGTTTGTTTTACGCTGCTACATCCCTCTGCACCAGCCTCCTCCGCCGAGACAAGGGCATTTCCTTTTTAAGAGCTTGCAAAACTGAAAGGGAATGAGGCACAAAAAGAAAATCTAGCCCATTGCCCCTTTTAAACTGCAATTCTGCCTGCCTGTCTCTCTTTAATCTGCACCCAAAGCCCAGGATCAGAGGCTGACGTCATCCTGCCCCTGAGCCTCCTTCTCTGATTGGCTGGGGGTGACGTCAGGTGCTTTTTTTCAAGGCATGACCTAATCCTCAGTTCATTTTTAGTTCTAAAGTGCAACCTTCTGTCTTCCTGGATCCTTCAGCCCTGTTCATGCTTATCTGTGCTGTTTCCCCCCCAACACACACACCGCGCGCGCGCGCGCCCGCGTCCCCTGTGCAGGAATATGCCTGCTCCCTAGTTCCTGGGCTGGCATAATGACCGCAGTTCGGTGTGGCTGCGTGTTTGTGTTTGCAGAAGGCTAAAACTTGCATTCTCAGCGCTCGCCCTAGTCTTTCAAAGCCGTTCCCATCAGATCCTCTCGTAATTGTGGTTAATCATCCTGACGAATGTGCAGAAATTTGCAACTAGTCGGAGCGCTGCAGCGGCTTTGATCTTGGGCTGCAGAGGAAGTGCCAGGCGGGTAAGTGTTCCAGCGTATTAAGGGTTGCCTTGAATGGGAGCTGTATGCGGATAGCAGAGACGGCTCTTGATAATCCCGCAGAGCACTGCAGTACCATAGGTGTTTTGCGGGTCGGCAGTCTTGCGGGAACCTTGACAACGCGCCCAGGATTTTCTCTTCTTACGCTGCAGATTGGTTTTTGTTTAATCTGCGACGGTGCGTGAATTTGGTCTGTCGCTTTTCTGTAGGAGGAAGTTTGCTCGGGCGGGGGGGGGGGAGTTCTTTGGTGGTGGAGTTTGCGTGTGTGTGTTTAATGCACACTTACTGCAGGATCAAGCAGGAACAACTCTGGCAGGCGTTCGCAGATCCGCCGCAGCGATAGCGGTGATGCAGAGAAAACGAACCTGCAACCGACACATCGCATGTTTATGACGTGTATAAGTAACAGGAGGATTAAAAGAAAAAAACCGGGTTATGCTCAGGGTCGGTAAAATAGGAAGACCCTGAATAGATCTGTGCGCATGTAGGTGTTGCTGGGGGCGGGGCGGGGGGGGTTACGCATATTGTGTAGTCTCTGCTCCCATTTATTGAGAGGCTGTTTCGTTTCTGTCGCGAGGCTTGGAGAGAAGAGCAAAGGAAAACGAGGTCCATGCTCTCTTTCGGGATGCTGAAACTTGAAGGCTCTGATGATATTGGGAGGCGGATGGTTCGTGGGGCCGGCGGTGTCCTTACGCTGCGAGAGTTTGCTCTGCCCCCAGATAGCCTCGCCGATTGGGAGTCGGCGCCTGCGAAGTTTCACTTTTGCTGGTGCCTCGAGGAGAACGGCTAAGTCAATAAATAGTGGATTAAAGCTTGTTAAAAGCCATTCCGACCACAAAACATTCGGAGCCGGGGTTCCTGCCAGCAACCATGTTTGTACTGTGAGTCAGCACTTGACTGCTTCACGACACGGACTGCCCGCGCAGCCCCGCCGAGGAGCAAAAGGTTGCTGCTAGGACGGTGCACCCCTGCGTCTTGCGCCTAGTTCAGCAAAGCCCAGGGAGAAACTTTTTCGTGGTGGGTCACGGGGGAAGAAGCACTCTCGAAGTCTGCTAAGATTTGGCAGATCTGGGGCTGGCAGAAATGATAGGTCCTTCTTGTAAGAAAGAGTAATGGTGGAAAGTTCGGATGCTAAAGACAAAGGTTCAGCTACTGTATGGTGGTTCTGCAACAGCCACGGCGTTTTCAGCATGTTTTTAATAATAGGTGGACTTGTCTTTATTTCTCTTACAGAAATATGATCAGTGTTAGTTTTGGGGTAGTTCAGAGTCTCAGGTTCATAGTCTATAAAGTGGAGTTCTGTTTTTGATTAATTGGAAACCTTAGAATGACCTGCAACAAATAATTCCTAACGTTTTGCAACTGTTTAATTGAATATTCGTTTTTGCAAAAACCCCACCGAACCATGAAAAAATTGCAGAGGGGAAGCCCCACGTTAACTGGATTTTGCAAATCAGAACTTGGCTGTGGCACGCCTTCCTTTTTCAAGGTAGCACCATTTATGCTTTAGAATTGTAGAGCATCCAAGGAATTCAGAACATCTCCAAACCTACAGGAGAGGATAGGCTGAGAAGTAGTGAAGGTGAACAGGGGTTTGAACTTTGATTTAGTGCATGTGTGTGTTGGGGAAGGTTAAGGAGTTGAACTGGCACCAGACGGACCAGTCACAGAAGCTCACTGGATAACTTCGAACTAGCCATATTCTCTCTCTCTGTCTGCTTTGGTAAAGCCTACCTCACTAGTTTGTTGTGCAGAAAAGTAGGAGAAGGGAGCCCTGTGGAGGTTCCCTTGCATTCCTGAATGAAAGGCTGAATGTGACTCAAATGATCCAAACATCGTTCAAGCTGCTGTATGAGACTGACTCTGAAACATGATTTCATGCCTGACATTGATACACTGTGTTGGCGTATAAAAGAGGGAAGAGGAAAGGAAAGAAAACTATTTTTAAACCAAACATACATTCTGATCTGTGTAGTTTAACTAATATATTTCACATTCAGACATGTCAAATAGCACTTTCACTATCACTGATGAAAAAGCTCTTTGTCAGGACGCTTAAAGAGTCTGTATATCCAACCAGGGAAGCATGCTGGGCAGGCAGCAGTGAGAAATTTGATGGGTTAGCTGATTCATTTTGCATATGAATAATTATGTTCAAGCCTGAATGAATTTATGTATTTGTCTCTGTGCAAATCTAGGTATTTGCCTAGTGAGCATGCATGTAGGTGAAAGGTATGATGGAGTAAGAAGCTTTTAGCTATACTGCATCTATTCTAGTTGCATTCTGTTTGTCATTCTGAATACATGCAATTAATTATTACTACCAAAGATAATACACATAAACAAATTGGCATATAGTTTGCCAAAGGCTACCATGTAGCCTATCTGTTTTAATTATAAAGTCCAAAGGGCTCAAAGAATTCTGTACAGGAGGGCAGTCCACCTCTCTTTCAGTCCTGTTGCAGATGTGGCTTCCAGATTGTAAAAGACACAGCTTCATTGATTCTTCCCATTCTCTGCATGTTCACCTCCCTCCTCCCCATCTTTCCTTTTAATCTGCTGAGAGGAGCACAAGATCTCTGATTGCTCAGGCAGGCAGGTAGAAATGGCTGGTCAGCTGGAGAACTGTAAATTGGAAAAAAAGCCACAATTGCTATGCAGTTGCTCAGAAGGCAATATAATATTGGTATAATTTGGGGATCATGATTTGCACTTCATTTGCATGCAGTCTCAGTTATCAGGGCTGCAGTGGACCATGTGAGGAAGAAATGTCTGCTCAAGAGAAATACCCCCAATTCCAAAACGATCCTGATGACTTGCCAGTGAGGAAATGCCTTGCTACTTTCAAATGGAGTAATCAAGCAGACCTAGAATGTGTACAGGGAATTGAATCCTAAGAGACAGTGACAGTCCAGATGTCCTGCTGCAGTTGGGGCAGAATATTCTGGCAAGGCAAGAAATCCATTTTCTTTTTTGGTAGTATACCTTCTCGGAGTAAACATTTCCTAACTTCCAGTTTGATGCTGCAGCAGTCAGAGGCCCAATCAGTTGTTGGACAAAGGACAATCTAGAGGCATATTTATTAGTGTGCATTTCTTTGCTAGCAGTGAACAACATATTTTACAGCAAATGCAAGTGGCCTGGAACACTTGGGTTCTAACTAAAATAAGGCTGAATAAAGGTGGAGGATTTTCTTTGACACAATAGAAGAGAAAGAGTAATCAGGAATGATGCCTTACATATAAATGGGGAAGCTGGGTTTTGATGGATTCTTTTTGAGTTTCAGAAAAATTCAATTTTCGTTAAGCAGAGTCAAGTAGTTTGGCTTTTCATTGATAAATCTTTGAATCAATGTAGAACTGAAACAAAATTAAGCACTCAGGCAAACAGACATTTAAAACCTATTTCAAGCTGTTTATTCTCAGACAAAAGAAAGAATCATAGCCATGTTGGGCTATAAAAAAAATCTAAATTCCATAGTTGGGTAATATATCTTTATTAGATGTAACCAAAATGGCACAAGTGTGCTAGTGTTGTGGCAGCTTCTCGGTTCCTCAGAATATAAAATATAATAATAACCACCACAATAATAATATAGATAAGGCAATCCCACCAAACTAATACAGGGTTTGGACCAGGATCAGTTTCCACTAGTTAGAGATCTTTTGGTTGGGACTCTGATCAGGATTTGTCCACTGCAGTCACCTAGCCCAAATGAACAGGCATAGTTACCATATTGTTGGTGGAGACACATCTGAGTTCTTAGATGTAAGAAGACCACCATGGGAATGAATCTACACAATACTTAGATGAACTTGCAAACAGATCAGGCTTAATGAGTAACAATTGAGTAATGGAGGGGTTGATAGGGCCTCTGCTATAAAGCTCTTTGAAAGTAGCTTCTTGTTGTAAGTTATTGTTAATGAATTTGTGTAACTGGCTACCTTTGTGCTTTTACTTCACTAGCATACTAATTCTTGACCAGATCCTGATTCTCATTCTCTTGTTTTCATTCTCTGGAACTTTGACTTCTGGACCAATTTATTTCCCTACATATCACTTTAGCTGCAAATAATCCTTTTTGGAATTAGACCTCAGATTGTATAAGGATGCTTTTATAATTCTCTGATTCTAGGCCTGACCCAGGATAGGACAGAAAGTTTTCAAGTTTTCCAGAATTCTTCAACCTTGCTTTTTTTTAACTTGCCAGATGAAGAATTCTGAGAGTTCAAAAGCTTGTGAATTCTGATTGATCTTAATAAACACATTCACCAGTTTCAGATTATTCTGGCAGCTATTTCATCATTGCTGTCTGCTGTGCGAATGAGATTAATATGGGTGACAACAATAATATCAGATGATTAAGATGAGAATGTGGGTTTTTTGTGTTTTACTGTAAATTATTCAGTGAGCTGAACTTCATAACTAAGCAGATATTTAAACTCATAGATTTCCATTATGAGCCCAACAATCTAATTATAAATTTTACATTATCTCTGTAAATAGTACTTTCTTCTAAGCTATAATCGTACAGCTTGGAATGAACTGGATTGAATAGAATGGGATGTATTTCCAAGTCATCAGAATGAGGAACCCATGGTCTTTCAGGTGGTATTGAACTATAACTCCCAGCGTCACTTAATATTGACTATTGTAGCTGGGTCTGGATCTGGATCTAAAGTTCAACAACATGTGAACTTCAGGTTATACCCACGTTCATTAAAAGTGAATCTGTTGTTTTTTTTAGTGTGAGCGCATGTGTAATGCCATATAAAGTTGATAGTTTAGGGAAGTATAAAGACAATTTGCTCCTTAAAACTGTTCACTGTTCAGTATCTGTATAGGTAAATCAGGGTTGATTGAAGAAGTACTTTAATGGTTTACTGACGGAGTAGGGTAGAATGAATGGAATATGTCCTTTAGGCAGGACCTTTATACATTTCCTATCTCAGACTCTTCATTTTATGTTTTGAAATCTGCTGTGGTTAAGGTATTCCAGAATAGCAGCTACTGTATTTTTCTGATGCAGCAGAGAAGACAACATATTTCTGTGGCATCTTAACATGAAATTTTCATTGGGCTTTTTAACTGGTGAAAAAAGTGTGATATTTAAATAAGATAAGGCACCATCCTATTTATAAGGTCTTTCTGATTTACATTCAGGCTCCTGAGTACAGTATTTATGAAAAATCCACATTTGTTCCACTGCTGACATAGTGGGCGGCACGTAATCTTTGCATATTTCAGCACATTTAGTAACTATGAAAGGTTTGTAGTGTCTTGCATCCTAATATGTGTGAAGCTTAAAACTGCAGCTGGTGTTCAGATAATGTATTTCCTCTATTTCTTTACCCGATTCTGAATTTTGAAAAGAGAAGGTGAATTCTTTTAAAGATCCATTCAGGTTGAAGTAGAATGGACAAGGTAACATAACAGGTAAGAACTCACTGTATAATTAGAGATTGCTGATGCTTTATGAATATAACTAATAGTTTAGGAAAGGGTGCATCAATGTTAATATATAGAGTTGTTATTTATTTGTTTATTTAAATTTATTGGCTGCTCAACTCCAATGGGTTTAAGAAGGCAAAACAGCCTTAAATGTTGAATATATTCCCTTTGTTGTTGTTGTATTATTATTATTATTATTATTATTATTATTATTATTTTCCTTTGAGTCATTTTTTCACTTGTGGTGGCTGCCTGGACGAGTCCCTGCAGTTTTCTTGGGAAGGTTTTTCGGAAGTGGTTTTCCCTTGCCTGCTTCCTAGGGCTGAGAGAAGGTGACTGACCCAAGGCCACCCAGCTGGCTTCATGCCTAAGGCAGGACTAGAACTCACAGTCTCCTGGTTTCTAGCCTGATGCCTTAACCACTACACTTGCTCTCTTATATGTAAACCCGCTGCTTATATTTTAGTATGCCTAAGTGCATCTTTTGAGGAGATCTTTGATTATACTGTTTGAGGATGGTAGAAATTGTAATTCAGCACATTTGGAGAAGATTGGGTTAGGGAAAGCTTGTTCAGTATGTCTTCATAGAGTGCAGGTTGTTTAAAAAAAAATGGCAGCCACAAATGCACAGTCCAACCCCTCTTTTCGATATGTCACACTTTTTGGTCTATGCCTGTAAATATTTTTTAATGCAGGGGTCACATGCTGTGTACATAAAAGGAATGGGGTTTGATTGCATGATTGCGGCCATCTTGTCCCCCATGGATACCATGATGGAGTGTCTGGATATTTGCTCAGAACTTTGCATAATATATATACAAAATGATTAGGGTTTGATTTCCAGTCAGTGTTGAAATCTTAGCCTTTGCAGCTGAGCTAATAAAGTCAGAGAGATGTAAGATTTGTGTTTGTGTGTTTATTTCTTTATAACTTGAGCAGTTAGATGAACCAAGACTTTATTTTGTAGTGATATAATGGAGCCTTCATGGTGCATTTATGCTGATTTAGCTATTGTTTGTTTATTCAATTCTCTGGCATGTTAGTGAAAACTGAAGGCAGATGCCCTCGCAAAGGCAAAATGCTTTTGAAAATGTAATAGGCAGCCTTTGGCAATTTTCCTATAGACACAGAGTGGCTTCTTACAGTAATGTTAATGGACTGTTGAGAGAATAAAATTCCAGAGTTTTGCATCCATCACCATCAAGCTGAAATGAGAAAGGGAGGAGAAAATATAGTTAACTGCGCACACACTGTTATTTTGAATATTTTAAAATAGCAGAAATATAAAGACATAGTCTGAGTTATTCAGTGCAGGTATTTCTTATTACTGTAAGGCATTACAGTCTTCTGCAATCAGAAATATTGCATTTCTTTCTTACACAATTTTCTAATACCTGAGCTCTGATTTGAAGAGTTTGTTAGTATTAACAATCCAGTAAAATAGGTAAAACAGGAGTAATAGGTCTCTGATCCCTCTCCTCCCCACCCGTGGCATTAGGACCAGACACTCTAATTGCAATATTTGGGTCACTTTGGCTTAATCTGAATTTAATAGCATATTTGTGTGAGACTTCGTTACTCTAAGTTTAGAAGTACTGATCTGTATTACAGTGATTTTCATTTTTGTTTGTTGGCTTCTGAGGAGATACTTGAATAGTCAGCTGCCTTGCTGTCATTCTTCCTTTGAATTTGGTTGGCTACATTTTGAATGAATTTAATGTACCAAGCTGTTCTCTAAGTATGGCTTATAGATGGTGCCAACATTGGTAATGCCTGGCCATCAATCAAAGCTAGCAAAATAAAAACAAAAATTGTGATTGACCTATTTCTAAGTGATGTTTCAGTAAGAGCATCCCCATTGCTTGTGTTTAGAGAAACAAGAAATATAATTACCTTTTCTTTCATTAAAACTGAAACATTTATTGGTAGTGATTAGACTAGCTTTTGACTAAGGTTCACTATCACACTGTCCAGTTAGTTTATGTTGAATCATATAATGTTGATAAGTGAAAATATGTTTTGCTTGGTTGTGCTTAGTCTGTTGCCTAGATCCTGGCAATTGAGGTAGATTCAGCAAGCACAGTGAAGCAAATCATGGCTTAGCATGCTATGTCTGTGAAGTTGGTAATTATTTCCTAGAGGTATACATTCTTTGAAAATGATTTGGAATGCTAAAAGACCCTCTTTTAAAACAGTTGCATCTTTTTTCAGGCTTTCATGCAAGCCTGAAAAATGTCTTTAATATGGCTCATTAAAGCAGCTTTGTCTCTTCCAGGCTCATATGGAACCCTGAAAAAACTCAGGCTGCTCTAAAGAGATGCTATGCTTGTGCTTGCACACATTCTGAAGCCTCTTGTCTGAATCATTTTTGAGGCATGCACAGCTCTCTTATTTCCACAACAAGTGAAAGAAGTAAAACAGAAGGATTTTTTTTTAAATTTTGGAATTACTTTTACTTCTTAACAACCATACTCTGATTCTACTGAAATGCTAAAAGTGAGTGCAGCAGCAAAGTATAGATAAAGTGAAAAGATTAAAACCTTGCATAATTAAATCTGATTCAAACAAGCCACATTCTCTAAAGTAGCAATTGAATGTAAGGCAGGCAATAGGTAGGTATATAAACAAAGGCAAATGTAAGCCTTCAGATGAACTCATGTCTGCTTCAGAGCAGATAAAAATGCTATAGCTGAGTGATCAATCATGTAATGGCTCATACATAACAAGCTTAGATCCTTGCCATTGACAAAATAGAATTGTATTGTGTTGCCAGCAAACCTTCAAACAGGAGCTCAGAACAGTGTGCATTATTTCTCCCCATGCCCCTTGCAAAGTTTCTAGACTACCATGAGCAAGCATAGGATTACCATTCAAATTCCTTAAAAAATTCTGTTTGCAAGCAGTGAGTGTTGCCAGTTCTTGTATCCCACTGTAGTGGAAAGGCAGCATGACTACAATAAGAGAGTTCTAATATATAATCATGTATGCTATCATGGTAGACAAATGGGAGGCTTGCAGTTGGCTTTTTATACTGAGGGGGATATTTTTTTAATGCAAAACTGAGGAAGTTGGATGATACATTCAGTTTGTGGCCAAGAATAGGCTATTGATTGGTTGTGCTTATCTATTGGCCAGTAAATGAAGTTAAGATTGACTTTCTGTTGTCTATTGGAGAAATAAGCATGCTCACCCCTGCAGCGGCATGCTTATTTAACTTGTCAGAATGGTCTGCTGACATCTTGCTTTATTTCAGATGTGAGGATACAAGATTTGGCCAACAGAAAGGTTGGTCCTCTGGATGTTCTCAGAGTTGAAGATGAATGCTAGAACTACCTTAATTGTATATCTAAAATGATGCACAAATAGTCTTCCAGAGTGAAGTAGGTTATTGAGAAAAATCTTGGTCAAACTGGTGTATGGCCTGAAAGATATACAACTTCTAAACTGTTTTTGAAAACACACATCGGCATCTTCTGCTTCTCCTTTGTCAGCCAAAGTGGCTTAAGAGCTGATCCTTTTTGCCAGGTGTAACGTTAGTAGTCTGGAGATTGCTAGTCCTGGAATGTTTTGTCCCAATTGTTTAAATGAAGGTGGGATGAACAGTCAGAAATTCTGCATTAATTCTAACAGTAAGTATTGTTGTTCTAGATATGGGTTGAGGAACAAGAGTAATTAGTTAGTTTTGTATCCTCATCCCCCAAAGACGGTAAAAAGTTTGCCATTAAATTGTAGTTTCTAAACTAAAAGATGAGAATGGTGTCTTTTACAATATTAGCCCCAACATCTGAATGCCAGATGCTCCTTCTCCTTTGTGCTTGATATAAAAATTGTGTCATAAGTAAGATCTCTTCAGATTCCTAGATAATTTATTCTTTGTTTGAAAAAATATAGTGCTAACAATGATATGCGTGCAAGAAGCTGATATTTCATTAGCAGCGTTCAACAGTTAAGTGGTAAACATACCTAGCTTGCCATACAGTTGTGGAGTATTTCAGTAAGTCTTTGGTGGGGCTGGCTTAAGAAATTTGTGGAGTTAGTGTGATAACCAGGTTTGGAATGCCCTCTCACTTAACTCTAGGTTAACACCGTTGATGAGTTGCTGCAGAATGAGATGGATTGAAGAGAAGGGCAAAAGAATCTGGGAACAGAGCAGTACCATTCATCACTGAATACATTCTTGTGTAGTTAGTTGAGCTGTTATACTCATGTTAGCTTATGGGTACCCTTGACTCTCTGAAAATTCCCTCAACCTATTCTGTCTGTTCACCAGCATGGAGGTGCATTCACAATGGTGGACTGCCGCACTCAAAAATTCCAATGATAACATCTGTATCTCTATCTATTTTAAATAACCTCCATCAGCCTGATCTACCCATTGATTAACACGGGGCTGTCTTAGTCTGTGAGTTGACCTGCATGCCCAAGAATCTCATCAGGCTGAAGCAAGCATGAGGCCACTTTCAGGGATGGAGCAATAGGTATTTGTAGCCTTGCCCCCAGATCACTCATCCCTACCCTGCTTCTGCCTGCCCCTCTGCTCAGCCACCCCCATCTTTCAGAGGCCCAGTGCAGCTGAATACGATGGACTCCTTTAAACCAGTCCTAGTCTTTGGCAGGGATGCTGTGGGACTTGTGACATTATGGGAAATAACGATGTATTTAAAAGTTCTCACAGTTAAACTTTTATGCGTGGGAGTGATTGACTTGGATACAGCCTCGACTGGCTTTCGTTCAGTGTCAAATTAAATTTCAGTTACACTGTAAGATCATACAGCATAACCTTGCTGTCTCCTTGAGTATTGATATATTCATTTTGTCTTATAATATTTCAGTATCAAACGGGTTCTTTGCATACTCAAAGAGAACAGCAAAAATTAGGGTATTATATGAAAACAAGGATTGATTATTTATTTATTTAGGTATCAAATTTATGTAGCAGCCCATCTCACAAATGTGACTCTCATTTGATTATCCTGAAGTGAAAAAAGATAAACAGATAAGTCACAAATAACTGGTGAAACATGGATTAATGAAGCTAGAGTATACTGTATTCCATAATGTAAGCAGATTTATAACTGGGATTATATAAGATAGTGTGGTCATCTAGTATTTCTCATGCGCATAAAAACTCCACATATTTGAAAATGTCAATGCTAGTTAACTTTTGCAAAACAATCTTAGATATCCTTAGTCAAGAGAAATTAAATTTTCCATAGCCTGTAGATTTTGAACTATGTAAGTATCCTTCAATTATGTTTTAGAGGACTTCATTGGATCAGAGAAGAGTAATCATGCCATTCCCTTCCAGTTAGAAGCCCAATACTTCATCACAGCAAATAATTATGTAATGTAGGTAAGCTTTTGGGCTTGCATTCCATCCTATATCAAGTTCACATGCCAAGTATAGTAATAAGCATTACAAATATGCAGATTGTATGCAGTGTGCTTTCTTCAGTTATGCTTGTTTAGAACATTGGTTTCATTTTACAACCAGCCAGAGAGATTGTGGGACTAGCCAGAAAAGAGAACAGGCAAAGGTGGAAAATGGAATTCCCTCTGACAGAGTAGATACAAATCCTTGCTTACACTTACTCAGATATATTGAATTCTCACAGCAGATCACCTTAGTTTAACGTGCACCATCTCTGACAGGACAATAATTTACATTTTGGATCATATCACCAGATGTTCCAGCTGCAAGAGGTTGTTTCAGTGACAGAGAAACCTGAGAGCCAGGCTACCTGTGCTGTAAATCCTGATTAACTTCTGCGTGGCCTCTGACGTAGAGCGGTTGCCTGGCATTTCTGAAGTTGCTGTGGAAACGCAAGGTGCTAATTCTTTAATAAGACTTATGCCCTTGATTGGCACTCCTGCAAAAATATGAATAATTCTGTAGTAACACTGTGATTTGAGGGGATTTTTCGTAAAGCACTGAGTGGGTGGTAAGAAAGCAACTTGCTAACCCCTTGAAAGGAGCAGGGGTGGTTGGGGGATTTCCTCTCCAATGCCCAATTTGCATCTTAATAAGAATAGATAACTGCCTGGTTTAAGCCATCCTGACACCATTTCAGATTCCTAACCAACATCTACTTGTTTGGTAATCCATCCTGCTGATAATAAACTGCCATTCTTGAAGGCTGAATCAAGAATTTCTTTCTGTCATCCCCATGGCTGCTTTATTCTGAAGTTTTGCATGCAGTAGTATATTTTACTCTTTAATTGCTGTCTTAGGAAGCAGGTGCTACATGTAGCCCCCATTGTGTACCTTAAATTAACAGCCTATCATTTTGTAGGACAAAATTAAAAAAATCTGTTGGCCTGTGGATACTGGCAAGCTACAACTCCCAGCATCCCTCATCGTTAACCATTCTGCATGGAGTTGCTGATCATTGTGGTTCACTGCTATCCAGGAGGCCCATAGGTTTCCCACAACTATTCCAGGCTCCAGTCCTGAGAAGAAAAGAATCCTAAAACATGCTTTCTTGCTACCATGTCTCATTTGTCCTATTCTGATTGTTCACTTACACTCATAAAAGAAGGAAACACTTGACTGTTGTTTTTTCAAGTTTTTTAAGAGAGTCTGTCCTAGAGAGAATAATGTGCTGATGTCAATATTAATGGCTTTCAGATGTGAAGTTATCAGACCCATGTTTGCCTTCAGATAATCCATTCATAATGCTGGAAGTCATTCAAACAGGTTCTTCTGTGGGATGAAATAGTGGAATCCAAACGATGGTTAATTGTTTTGCTTTGCATGCTAAAGGTGTTTCTGGGCTACTGCTGGGAGCCTCTAAGTTGAGATTGGGGAGGCGGGAGTGTTTGGTTTTAGTGGGAGCCATACATGAAATAGGCATAATGTGGTGGAATATAGGGAAAAGTCATGATAAATGCTGAAGAAGAACCTTAAGGAAAGACAGGAAAGAACGTGCTGGAAATGGTGGCATTGCTGTGCACTTCAGAATAGTGCCAAGCTAAACATATGAAAAAATGGTTGAGTACAAATTAGTCCTAAGAGAAATATGGTACTGAGGACATACTATTCATCTGACCAAAGTGCTCTGGGTAGCCTTGAGCGTGAAATGAGGCAAGTATAAAAATTAGTGTTATAGTAAAAGGGACTTAGAATATTTCATACAATTTCAAAATATTTTAAATGAATGTGTGCCTTAGAACAATTTATCATCACTCTGGCCAGAAAGAAAGTGACTCTGGATTTAGCTGTAAGTGATATTTAAGTGTCTAAACCCAAATACTTGTCATAAGCTAGTGTTAAATGTGAGTTTTGTTGAACTGATTGGAAACAATGACCTTAGTATGAGTAAAAAATTGCCAACGAAGGGCAACAGTCATATGATGGAGGTTTATAAAATTATGCATGATGTAAGAAAAGTGGATAAAGAGATACTCTTACATTCTTACAAGTGGGTTCAGTGCCAAAGGAAATCCTGTAGACACATACATACCCATAATAACGGTGAATTGATTTATCTCAGGCCACCGGTGTTTACTTAGTTTTTCTACTAGAACTTAACAGTGTATTAAAGATACAGTGGTACCTCGTTCTCCCGCCGCACCACGCGGTGCCTGGCCGTTCTCCCGCAGCGCCTGGCCGTTCTCCCGCTGCGCCACACCGCACCTGGGCGTTCTCCCGCCTCACCGCGCCTGGCCTTTTTCCCGCTGCGCCGCGCCGCGTCACGCCTGGCCTTTTTCCCGCTGTGCGGCGCCCGGCCGTTCTCCCGCCCCTGACGCGTGGTCCGCGGACGCCAGAACGGATTAACGGTAATTACATTGAACCTTATGGGAAAATTTGCTTCGGGGTGCGACCAAATTCGGAGGGCGGAACGGATTAACCGGATTTACATTGAACCCTATGGGGAAATTTGCGTCGGGTTACGACCAACTCGGGATACGCCCAGAGTCACGGAACGCATTAAGTTCGTATTCCGAGGTACCACTGTATTAGGTGTGCATGGAAGTCATATTGTTGTCATTATGGTTGAATAGGTTGGTGTCAGAAATCTTTGCCAAAATGCTGATATGCAACAGCTGGGGAATGATTATCAAAGCTTTGGCCTATTTGTTATGATGCCCTCACTTTGGGTCCTTCTGCAGTGGGAAGGGCTATAGGCATTTTCATTAGTTCAGTTACATCTGTTTAATATTAACTCTTGACTTTGATTATGTTTACTTCTTGTTGATTTATATGTGTAGTATTGTTTCTAATTCTTTTTTTTCCCCCTTGTATTTAGGTTTTAGCATTTTGTGAAGAATGATGTACAAATTAAATAGTCACTCAGTTCTAAATCTAGATCTCATCATAGCTTGTCTCCATTCCTCATTAAATTAGGGCTACCAGATCTGGGCTGCAAAACCCCTGATAATCACTAGATAGCAGTAAAGAAACACAGAAAGCTCTTAACTTTAGTAGCCCCCTTCCCATAATCTTAAATTAAATCAGTCTAATACTTTATTTATTTGCTATTTTTAATTTTATAGCTTTCAGATTACTTGAATGTCTGCACGGTAATAGTAGCTTTGCTACGTGCAATCTATTGGTTTTCAACCAAGTAATTTTTGTTATGGCTTACTAATGGAATTGAAGCAACAGAGACCGCATACTTTTTGCTACAGGTAGTCCCTGGGTTAAGAACATCCAACTTAACAGACAACTCATACTTACAAACAGGCTGCCTATGGCAGATGGCATTCTCCTTCCTTGAGCTGATGAACCACTGAAGCCACACATTTTTAATATGCAGCCTGTTTTCAGCAGTTCATGAAAACATTGTGCAGCTTCAGAGGTTTGTCGGCTCAAGGAAGGAGAACGCCGTCCACCATTTTTAGTAATAGGCAGCCTGTTTGTAAGTACAAGTTCCGACTTAGATTCAAATTCGAGTTAAAGACAGACTTAGGAACAGAACTTGTTCTTAACCTGGGGACTGCCTGTACTGTAGAATTTACAACAGCTTACAGATAGGCAGTTGTCGAGTCAAGGATGAATGCTTGCTCTTCCTGGATACTGCAAGAACATGAAACAAGTCCATATACTATGTAAGCAAGGGCTGGTGATAGTTTGCCATTAGGCACAACACTATTTCTGCATAAGTTGGGATGTAAAAGTTCATGTTGTTTATGACAGTACCTGAATATTCACAATTCTGCATAAGATATAGAATTCAAGGCATCCATGCTCTCACATTTAACCTGCCGTAATCCATGACCACAATCTTGCTGGGGGGGGGGAACACATCACCTTCTGTGATACCATAGTGCTATAAATACTATATTTTTGTTCCAATTTGCCTGCATTTGCTGTTGTTTCTGGGAACAGGAAAAGTTGCTGTATGAACTTCTAAGTTGATCATAGTAAATGTTATTGGAAGAAGCAGAGATCCATGGCTGATGTTTTGGTAGGTAGTTGCAAGTTCTTGTTTTTAAAATGGAATGTGTGAGCCTTTTAATCTGGGGTCAGTAATCCAGCCTGCTAAATGTCTATATTTGCTCTGTAGTGGCTAGGATGGAGACAGCATTTTCTTTCAAAGGTACTCCTTGGAGAAAGGGTCAGTAAACATTGTCTGACACTTTCTGCATGCAGTACTGCTCTCCTTTTAAGAGAAGTTATAGGAGATGTTACTGTATGGAAAAGGTGTTTGTAACTCTGAGCTGCTTTTGTGTTGAAGATAGAACAGGGGAGGTGGGTCCTTGGCCTGGGAAGTAAAGGGTTTAGGTAAGGACTTTCAACTATCTGAAATCTCACTCCCTTATACTGGTATTAGGAAATGGGCAATGTAGTCTTAAAGTTAGATTTTGTTTTCTTCCCTGTGTTTTAATGCCTACCGCTTAATCTTCAGCATTTACATTCAATGAGCTTAGTGTTCCCTCCATCCTAATTCACCATGGAGTCCCATGGAGTCCTTAAAATAGCTAGTTTGTTTATTTAATCAATTTATATGTCTTCCCAACTCACACCTGTCCTAATAGGTATTGTAAGATGCCCACCTTGTCCTGAAGCTGTGTCATAGGATCTCTTGATTTATTATTTTTATTCAGACTATCCCTGTGCCTGTCTTTTCATTATTACCATTCAAGAGAGAAGTGGGATTAAAGGATTATGGTAATGTTCTTAAGAAGCACTCAAGAGGATTATGGTAGCTTTGATAAACTGATAAAAGAGAAACATAGTTTTGTCCCTGAAACCCTAATTTAGGTCCCATGTTAACCTTCTCCCTCTTTTAAGAGTTGCTGTGCTCTCACTGTCCTGGGATGGTAAGACATAAATCTACCCTTAATTTTATTTCATGTTCACACCATGCCTGATTTAAAAAAAAAAAAAAAAAAATTAAAGGACTGTATAGGACTATCACTAGGTTGGTATGAAAAAGCTGTCCATGGTGCCTTCTTGTTGATAGAGTATCCATTTGCACTGTAGTTCTTGTGATGTAATTTGATAAAGTTCATATGAGGGGTGCCTCTGTGACCAGCAGTGCTCTGAGACTTACATAATTAAGTGTAAGCCTCTCTTATATCTGATGTGGACCTTCAGAATCTTTCACTTCTAAAAGTTGAAACAAATGAGGTCTTCTCAGCACATTCACTTTGAAAGTAATTATGTCTGAGAGATCATTACTACTTCCATTTTGCAGAGATTGAGAAATAGTACATTCCTCCAGGTTATTAAACAGGTTGGGCTAAATTGTAATCTTAAATCTATTGTGCGTGGCTTAAGTCAATCACTCTTTCTGCTGGTTCCCAAGAAGGTGTCATTACTTGAGCTGGCAATGTGATCAAGAAAGGACTGGAAAAGTTTCAGATTCTTCCTTTGAAAACATATTGCTTTATTTTTTTTTAAGAATAATTTTTTAAAAGGTTTAAAAGAATAGCCTTGTTGCCATTCTGTCCTGCAGCTTCAAAGAGTGCAAAACTAAGACTTTCAACCTGAAATCGTGTTTGCCCTATTTTATGACCACATCACAGAAAGGCAGATTGCTGACTACCAGGGCTATATGTTGGCCTCACCAGGTGTTTGATAAATCTTTTTTTTCCTCTGTAGACTCAGCCATAGTTTAAAGTTAAGCTTAGTATAACATAGCACACTGTAGAATTTTCAGAGGATATCATGGTGCTTTCACAAAATGACTGCAGGGGTGAACATCATCATTTACCAACAGGGTAATACTTATTTACCAACAGGGAAAGTGGTGAAGGTATATTCCATCACTCCTAACCTGCAGGATGCTTGCTTTTATGATTTGGAAGTAGGCAAACAACAAGAAAAAGGATGGGCTGCAGCCATACATTGTTTTATTTTTTGTGGATGCCCATGAAGATGAAGCATGGCCCAGATTTACTTTGGTAGAAAAAGATGGTATTACAGATTGGGGCTTTGTTTTGCAGTACAGTGGCTTTTCATGTAATTCATACATATATAAATATACCTTTAAAAAAAAAAAAAAGGCAGCCAGGACAGGGAACCTGATGAGTGACCCCAGAGAGACTTGTCTCTGAGATGAAGTGGTGTGCACAAAATGGAAAAATATGTTCATTCCAGATATTCTGCTGAACGATTTCAGTTGGGCTGTGGTTCAGCAAAAACAAAACCCAGAATGTTTTGGTTGTTCCAGGGTTTGAATAAAACATATCCAGATAAATTCTGGAATAATTAACATAGTGAGTAGGACATAGTTGCCCCCCTCTCCTTCCCACAGCAGCTCCCAACATGGCATGTCCCACCAGCCTGCCCATCCTGATCTTCTCAGTGCCTTCTGTTGTCTCCACATCCTGTCTCCCCTGAGCAGCTGATTTACCAGTGCAGCATGCCTCACCAGTTTGCCTATTCCTAATCTTCCTAATCCCTTCTCTTCCCTCCCTCTCTTCAGCTGCCACCAAGTGTCCTAGTGCAGCTTATCTACAAGCCTACCCATGCCTGATCTTCTCAGCACCTTCACTTCCTTTACTTATCCACTGCTACCTATGTACTGGCCCGTGTTCCTGTTTCTTCTTGTGACAGTTTCAGTCATAATAAACAGGCTCCCAGCAGGGCACATTCTACCAGCCTGCCTGCGGTCCTGTATTTGCTTCAATTTTGAGTTCTTGGGGAGGGGAGGGGAGGGGAGATCAGGCAGGCGGTGTGTTAGGATCACAGCAGTGGCTGAGTCAAGAGAGGGAGAATGGGAAATTGCTGAAAGGTTGGGCAAGCAGTGGGCTGGGGAATTGCTGAGGAAAGGTGCTGGGAAGATCAGTTATTGAGTAGATGGGAGGACCAGTGGGCAGCAGCAATTCCTTTCATCCATCACGGCTTCTGTTCCAAATGACACTTCTTTGGAGACAGCAGTTGGAGAAAAATGATATTTCAAAAGTCCCTCAGGCTCTCTAAGGGAATGGCATTCCATAGAGGGCTATCTTCATAAGGGTCCAAATTTGACTTTTGGGGGGGGGGGGAATCTTCAGATTAACAGACATCTCCTTCTCCCAAATAGTCCAGAACTCGAGGTTTCATCTGTAGAAAGATTCTGGAATCCTTTAAAGGTTAGGCAAGAATTAATAAAAACGAATAGCAACAAACTGTAGTGGCATGACTGAACCCATAGGGTGGAAGATGGGAGGTCTCAATCCCAGAAACAGTCTGGGTCTTCACACCCTGATTCTGTCCTTCTGCCTTTGGAAATAGTGCCTTATTTTTCAGGGGATGTCTCACCTGGTATTCCGTTGGTAGGCCTGGTGTATGAGAAAGAATGGTCTTCTACAAGTATTGATGCCTTTCCCAACATGGAAAAAAAATCTGTAATGTAATGGTGTAGCTTAGAGGGACGTGATTGCAGGTTTCAGCTCATCCTGGGAGAAAGACCATTTTCACAAGAGATGAATCAAATCAAAATTGTTTTAAAAAAAAGATCATGGGCTCAAGACAGACTGTATATATAATATAAGTAAGGGCATGGTGATTTATTATAACATTGGTTGAAGGTAACAGTTTTCCTTAACAGCCTGGTTCTACTAATTCTGAAGGATGACCATCTCTCACCATGGATATCAGCAGTAAATCAAGATGGAAGGGTTCTGGGCTCACTACAGATTTGTTCCATTCTCCTCAAAGTTCTGCCCTTATTTTAAAAACATTAAAAATGTCTATAGCTAAAGAAAGGGTGCCTATACAGTATGTCATCTAGGGCAGTGTTTCTTAACATCAACAACTTTAAATATGCTGGCTGGGAAATTCTGAGAGTTGAAGTCTGCACATCTTAAAGTAGCTGAGATTGATCTAGGACATCATACCCTCATAGAGATGTTGATTCTATTTCTGGAAAGCAGCTTGGGGATATCTGAGCCTGTCTGGGATGCTGGTTGACATTACCAAAGCAAATGCATGAAGAAGTGCAGAATATGTTAGTCAGCAAAGTCATTCTTGACAAACCATTTTCACTGCTGAAGACAAAGGGAGGGCAGAGGCTGGGTCTGTTCTCCTGGAAATCCATTATGCACAAACAGGTTTATATTATATGCGTACTCTCTTCCTCTGAACGGTTTTTGAACAATTAATGATTTTCTCTTCTGCATTATTTGCTATTTGTTTGTTACTTATGTATTTTGTATTCTGCCTTTTTGTCCAGAGAACAGCCAAGGCAGCTATTAATTAAAAAATAAAGAAATATTCATGTTTTCCAAATCTCCTTCAACTGTCTTTTGAAAACCCTGAATCCTGGCTCTTCTTCATAAGCTTGAGAGTGGAAAAAAAGATGGAATTCTGGTTTGTCAGCTGGTCTTCGCTGTTTGATCAATCCTCCATCTCTTTCTACTCTTCTCTTGCCTTTGCCTGTATAATCTAGTTCTCTTTAGGGAGACTCCTTTGTCCATCTGTTTCAATTAATATTTCTCCAAACTGGAATTTGGAGAAATGTTCAGCTGGTCCTTTCCTCATTTTCCCCCTTCCTCTCCATGGATAAACAGATAGGTTGAAGAAGGCAAGGAATGTACAGTACAGTACAGTAGGTGGGAAGCCAATTAATTTGCATCCTTTCTGATTATCTTCAATTTTGTTGCGGTAGGTACAGCAGGGAATCCTCTGGGTGGCTGAAAGCACATAATGAAGTGTGCTTTAACAGTTGCAGGAGCCTCCATCTTCCCCTTCAGACTTCTCTTAATTAGAAGCTGTTTCAGCTTTAAAAGCCTGCCCCAAAGTACAAAAGGGAAAGGGTTTTTCCAGCCAACTGCCAAAGGAGCAGCTCATCTTTTACGAAACACACAAATAATAAAAATAAAAATGCACACTGGAGAGGTAAGGAATAGGCAAATAATTTATTAGGAAGAGGTCTTCTGATATCATCTTCATGGTTCTTCCCCCCCCCCCCTTTTTTATTTTAAAAGTAGGCTAGTATGATTTCAGTCAAAAGAACAGGCAATCTTGCTCCCTCCAAATGTTTCAGGCAGCCATCCCCATAATTCAGGGCCGTTAGCGATGGGTCTGACAGAAGATGTGAATTATACTTTTTCCCCACCTAACTCGATTCAAGGTGTGTGTATAAGTTTTCCAGATCAGCATCAGTAAGTAAACGGAGTACATGGTAACTCATCATGTCCACTCAGAAATAAGGCCTATTGAAATGCATTGGCAGTTACTCAAACACAAATGTATGCGGTCACTTAAGTACTACTGAACTTGATGGGGCTTGTTTCTAGCCAGATTAGACTAAGGTAATAAAGAAGAAAGGTTGCTTTTTTTTTTTTTTTTTTTGGTTACAAATGCACTGCAAATCATTTATTCTTTCATGATGGTTTTATTAACAGCAGGCAACTTAACCTATTCCAGATAGGTTTTTCAACAGAATAGGTGCAGTTTGACAGGTTTAAGCTATGAGGGTAGATTCGTGTACTCATTAGTTTACAGAGAAATCTCAGTAAATGCGACTTTTTTCTAAATGGTGGTTTCCAGTCCTGGGTTGTGTTGAAACCATTAATTCCCATGAATGAAAAGCTGTGATTAAACTTGGCTTCCAGATTTTTCTACTAGCCTTCCAGAGTTGTGTTTTAAGATGGGCAGCCATACAAATCTTTTAAATAAATAAATACTGCCTATGCACCTTCAAGGAGGTGGTGTACGGGTGCATTCTGAAGCATATCGTACATGAGGATTTGGTCTTCCAGACACAATAGGTGGCATTTTATTTTGTTTTAAAATTATTATTACATTATGGTTATACATCACCTTGCCTCTAGTAACTCAAGTTGGCTTACTTGGGAATCTCCCCTCATTTTATTCCCATAACAACAAACCTGTAAAGTGAATTGGACTCAGGAATATCAGTTGGCTCAGTCACTCAGTGAGCTTCATGTCTGCATGGAGACTTTAACCTGGGTCTCCTTTGTCCCTGTCTGATGCTTTAACACTCTACTCCACTACCATGTGGCCAAACAGGAATAGATACACATTTCTTCCTATGCAAAATTAAATTATGCCTGCTCTATGTTAAGATGTGTACTCTGTACAGAAAGAGTTTCATATGCTAGGTTCGAGGCTTTCAGATCAATATTCAGCATATTCCCCTCAAAATGGCTTGAGTAATGAGGAGTGATAAAGTGCTACAGCTGATTCTAAGGCATACACATGCATGGCTGAGTTTTCTCTTAGGTGAATTAAGAGTATATGTAACCTGGAACATGTGATTCTGAAGGCTTTTGGGTGGAAGTAGCAGTAAGCAAATTACCTTATGAAATAATTTATTGTATTTTGAAGAAGGCTAGACTCTCTAGAACACCAAAAACTCCTTTGTATTGTGTTATTAGAGAACAATAAGGCAGTAATCATTAAATTATGAGAGGTACAGATGAAGTGTTGAGGATTAGATCAAAATCAGATGTTATAAATGACATAAGCTATAGCTTTAGGGTACCGTTTTCCTTTTCCTCTAGCTGATTTCGTTTATCCAACTTGATGGCTGCTGCATGGAGATAAGTTGAATACTTCTGGAGGATACCTGGTTGGAATGGTAGCATTAGGTAGGGCTTTCTTTAGAACTCTGTAGTCTTTCCTGGATTTGAGCTAGAGCAGAATATATCAATACCAATTTGGTATACTTGCGATATCTGACTACTTTTTCCTCCTCTCTTTCTCTTTGTCTCTGCACTTCCTAACAGGTTTGGCACAATGACTTGCCATACAGGGCCTTAGCAGCGTGGCAAAAGTTGGCTGTTTTCAAGTTGTCTTTCCCCTTCCCCCTGTTCCTTCACCTCTGGGATATCTGAGCTGGCTTCTCTTCCCTGGGCATTCCTTTCCTTCTCCCACTTGCTGCGGAAAGGACCAGTCTACCATGGCCGGGGACAGACTTCCACACAAAGTGATGGATCCCAAGAAACTTGCCAGCCTCTTGAGGAGTGGGACTGAAGGAATGTTGGTCATTGACAGCCGCTCCTTTGTGGAGTACAACTCCTGGCATGTTCTCAGCTCTGTCAACATCTGCTGCTCCAAGCTGGTCAAAAGAAGGCTTCAGCAAGACAAGGTATCCATCACAGAGCTCATCCAGCCAGCCTCCAGTATAAAGGTACTTAAGCTTGGCCCTTAGTTATCCTCCAAATTCAAATCATACTATGACTCAGTGTTCCTGTCATAAATCCTAATCTTAAAGGACATCCCCTATTATATGTAGCAATGCAATAAGTTGGGTTAGGGTTTTTATTTTTAAAAAACTGTTAAGGTTGGAATTTTAAATGGAAGACTGGTGCAGGACTGCAGAAATGACTTTATAATCTGTCTTTCTCATATAGTTTTCTATTTTTATCCTCTCCTGTTTGGGGACGGGGTGGAGGAGAGAAGCCCCTCTTCCATCATTCTTTCATTTCTGATTGCAGGTAGTTGCATGATAGAAAGCAAGGGTGGGAGATCTGTGGCTCTAACTTCAACTCTTGGCTTTCCTGTTTATTGATAACGCTGGTTGGGGTTGCAGTTCAGCTACATGTAGAGTACTCTTTTTATTATAAAGAGTAATAACCCCAAAGACATTTAGGAACTGTATGCAATGTATCGTCTTAAACCAAAACATGGACAGAAGGCAATGACTGGAATCCCCTTATGGACTTTTTGCATAAAAAAAGAAAATGATTTTGTGACATATGGTTTTGATGATTATAAAGAATAGGTTATAGAAAGAAGGGAATTATGATGTAATCTTAGAAGAGGTTTGATTAGAATTGTATGTATAACTGCTGGGAGGAAGATTGGAAACCACTTCTTTATTTATATAAATTCATGTTTTCTGTTCTTTTCTTTTCTTTTACTTTTCTTTTTTCTATCTCCTTTTTTCTTTCTTTTTCTTTTCTTTCTTATTATCTATGTAAAATCTTTTAATACAAACTATTTAAAAACAAAACAAGCTGGGTAGAATGTTCTGTTTCCTTTTGGGGGCTATTGAGGAATCCAGGGTGTTGGTTTTACCAAACTCCTAGATTACATGAACTTGCACTTTTCTGTTCCTGTTTAGGGCCAGTGTTTTGTTTCTTCCCATACTGATTTATCTACCATTTCTCTTATTCCTGGGACTAGTCACATAGGTGTTATAATATGGGGATCATGTGAATGTATTGACCTCTTTATACCTATTTGGATTTTTCTATGTGATGTCATTACTGAGAACAAATGAAGCCAGTTCAAAGTGAGCTTTCTTTTGTGTTATCAGAAAATCCTTCCTCTACATGGGAGGAAAAAAAACAGTGAATGGGAATGGAGTTCTGAAAAAAAATGCTCCCCATCCAAAAAACAAACAAACAAAAAGGATTAATACAAAATGCCTCTTAAAAATCAAAATAAAGATAGCCACTAAATCCAGACTTGTATTTTTTTAAGCAGAAATATAATTCAAGAATTACAGAACTAAAGAATTAAAGGTTTAACTACTGTGCTTTAGTAAGTTGGTAGAAAGGAGACTATGTGTTTTAAATGTTCAGAGGAATAAGGCTTGCTAAGAAAGCATCCATATGGCTTTAACATAGAAATCTTGCATCACCAACTATTTGGAGGTGATAACAAGCAAGAATGTGGCAAAAATCCAGTAGATTCTACTTGGATAGTCAAAAAACTGTTGACAGTCTTTCAGCAGAAGCTACTTAGCTGACCTAGGCTATGAATAAGTTCCTGTATGGATAGACAATTGATTAAAACAGGAAGGAGAGGATAGAAGTTCTGAGGGAGGTAGTCAGCACCCCATTTAATAATTTACAGCAGCACTAATGGTATTTATTTATCAGTGCTACAGAATTATTCTGTGCTACAAAAATGAAACTGAATCACTGTTGGCAGGATAGGGTGAAGGAGGAACCACTAGTGGACTTAACCATCCATCTCTCTTTCTCTGCAGTATCTCTCATATACATACCCACAGTTTAATGTTCCAAATCACATGTACAGAAAAAGATACTGTACATAAGAAATTTACTATTAACTGTAGTCACTTATTCAGAAATTGAAAACATACATTTAGAATTAGGAATGATTAGATCAGGGGGTATACTGTAAAAGAAATACATGCTTTGCTTTCATTAATAATATTGGTATAAGTTTTCTTCCACACTTCCTGCCCCCTGAAAACTGACATTCTTGCTATGACACAAGCTATGAACTTGGAAAAGAATAATGGGAAGAATAGAATTATCTCAAACAGAATTAGCTAGTTAAGATAAAACTATGTTAAATGCTGTGTGGAATTTCCATTGTAGTTCTACTTCTAGTTAATTCTGCTTGTCTCTGAGCTCATTGCCAAATGCATATATTCTGTTCTCAAGAATTACGGGTTAACAGGACTATAATCCTTTGAAGTGGGATTTATGTCAGTGAAAATTACTGCATGCAGAGCAAATTGTCTGCTGAGGGAGGAGGAGCATGGGCAATCCTTTTACCTTACTAAGGGCAGTGGATGTTCGGGGGTGTCAGAAAAGTTGTATACGTTCATTTAGCTAAGAAAGTGCTGGTTGCTACTTTTCTAAAGCTGGAGGGAGTGATTAATGGATTTAAGAGCATGTAGGCTGGTTGATGATGGTAGATATTTTAAAGCACTATAAAGCCACTACCCTCTTCCAGTGAAAGTCAGGGGTGAGGTTCAGGATGGGATAAATAGTTTGAAGGGTTCCCCCCCCCCCCCCAAGTCAATAGGAAGGACTATAGCAATAGATTCCCTATCTGGGGCTGGGACTCAGATCTTCTCAAGAAGAACTGGAAGCTGTAGATAAAGCTGACAAGGGAAGTACAGGCAAAAGCATCTTATTCCTTTTCAGTGCTGCTCTGCTCAGCTGTGTAGTTTTTACCCTTGTTCGCATTTTCTGTCCTCCTGAAGTTTTTTGTTTATAAATTTTAATGGTTAATGATTGCTTGAATTTGCATATAGATAGAGGCCTTATAACTTAGTTTAGCTCTCTTACTGCCCAAGTACTTACTTTGTCCTTTTTATTATTATTTTTAATTCTTTATTGTTATTTTGGCATTGGGTTTGCACTAGCACCATGCTTTCCAAAACTGTTTGGGCCTTGTCATCTTGATAAAAGGGGGGTACTGGAGCAGCTTGTTCAAAAGCTGAGTCCTGTAGGGATGCCCTGCACTTTCAATCCATAGTGAGAAAGATCCTTTGGAGGGTGCATACACTAGTTGGTGTTCTTTAAGGAAGAAGGTCGTTTGCTCTTTTCCTAGGCCTGCACGGTAGCCGCATGAACCCAGGAAAATCTGCGTTTGAGGTAAAGGTGCGACAAGATGCTTTGGAGTGGGCAGAGATGTGGTACCTCCTTAACTCCAAACACACATTTTCCCAAGACAAGGCACAGCTTCTTTAAGGAAGGGCCAACAGGTATCACCTATGTGCTCATTCCTAGTTAAAATCGCCTTTTTTGGTTTGGATCTGAAGTGCGGCACTTCCTTATTAGTCTGCTTTTAGCTCTTTTTAATGGATATCTGTTCCCGTAGAAGACAAAGTCATTTCTACAATTCTGAAATTCCCGTAGCCCTGTTCTGTAGTGAAATCGTGCTTGGTTGTCTACTTTTCATAACATGGTTACAGGGTGGAAGAAGAAGACATGGAAGGTGGCTTTAAAAAAAAAAAAACTCAGGGTGGGGGGAAGAAAGGTTTGTTCCAAGGAAACTTCTTCCTGAAGCTTCTTTCCAAGTAAGTGCAGCACTCACTTGGCATCAGATCCCATTGAATTCAGTTGGATTTTCTTACAAGGTAAGCTTGTAATGGACTTGCAGTGTTTCTCAAGCTCAACAACTTTCAGATGTGTGGACTTCAACTCCCAGAATTCCCCATAGCTGGCTGGGAAATTCTGGGAGTTGAAGTCCACACATCTTAAAGTTGCTGAGCTTGAGGAAAACTGGACTAGAGGCTTAATTGTCACTTCTTGGTATCACCTGTGCTTATTTGCTTTAACCACAGTTAATTTGCAGCACTTAAGCAGGTTCCTACTCCATTATCCAGATGCCAGGAAAAAGCTTCATCTCCTATTGTCCCTGTATCAGAAAACACCCTTGTGGGGTATGTCTTGCTTTTTCTTTTTTGACTACCAAGGATTTAAAACTCTGCCTGCTGCATTTCCCAGTCTGAATAAGCAAAGAGCAAGGTGCTTATATAGAGTTCTTTCTTTTGTTCCACACGGTAGATTTGGCTTTTCTTCAGGAGAAGCTAGCTACTCTTTTAAGTTCAGCAGCCATCTTTTCCCAGCAGCTCCTCAGCAGCTGGATTGCTTTTTAGTATTTCTTCTTCCCTTCCCTCCCCCGCTTTTTATTATTTTGTAGCAAAGGAGGGTAATTCAAGCGATTAATCAAATGCTAGGCCCAGCTGGAACCATCTGTAGGGTCTTCATCTCCCCCTCCCCTTAAACGTACACATATGGTTTATTGAATTTGGCTAGCAGTGACATCACCCCTGCCTGAATCTTTGTGTGTGAGGAAAAATATCCTTTCCTCCTGTCTGCTATAATCAAGGCTGTAAGGAATGATTCTTGAATGTTTTTCTTTAGCCATTGATAATGCTGGAGAACAGAGGAACTTAATGCATTTTTAGAGGTCTCTCTGTGTGCACACATATACGTCACTGCTGAATTCTCAGAGAGCTTTTTGGCCTAGAGTGCTTTATTAGTATTTTCCAAATAGAAAACAGCTAGATAAATTAGTGTTTGTTCAGAGAGTCAAGAAATGGGTTAGGATCTACTTCCAAATGCACACTCTGCCCCTCCCTCCCTCCCTCCCTCCCTCCCTTCCTTCCTTCCTTCCTTCCTTCCTTCCTTCCTTCCTTCCTTCCCATTCTGGTTGCAGTGTTGGGCTTTAGCTAAATAGATGATAAAGCTGTGTAGCAGTCTGGATCTGAAATGGAAGAGCACATGTGGGTACACCCACTGCACCTTTGGCAAATTATTAAAGACACTTTTGTCTTTTCCTGGGATCATATGGTACATATTTGAGTTAGAAATTCTTTCATGCTAAAGTCTTACTGTTGACAGTACATGGTAAAAGGTGTTACAAATCATCAGAAACAAAACATAAGAAAAAATGTTTTGTGGCATGTGATCTCACACTTTGGATTCCAGAACAATCAATTTAGCAAAATTATGTATATATCTGGGCTCATGCCTTCCTAGTAACACCAGTAGGTTCTCCTTCAAGTCAAACTCAACTCTGGATGATCTCACAGAAGTATCCATGTAACTTTCTTGCCAGCAGGTTTAACTTTGTGTGTGTCTCTGTGTGCGCCTTCAAGTCAGTGTTGACTCCTGGCGACTGCCTGGACAAGTCCCTGCAGTTTTCTTTGCAAGGTTTTGGAAGTGCGTTGCCATTGCCTGCTTCCTAGGGCAGAGAGAGAGTGACTGGCCCAAAGTCACCCAGCTGACTTTCATGCCTAAGGTGGAACTAGAACTCATGGTCTCCTGGTTTCTAGCCTGGTACCTTAACCACTATACCAGACTGGTTCCCAGGTTTGCCATTGCCATCGTGCTTTGTGAATTCCAGCTGAGCCTAAAGCCTAGTATCTCTCCCAGCTATCAATCAGGCCCAACGTGCTTAGCTTCTGGACCCAGGCAAGGCTAGTCTGTTCTGCTCCATGCTGAGACCCAGATTGTGGTACTTGTGCCAAAAAGAAATCCCAAAGGTCCTCTTTCTCTTAGGAATTTTTTTGTTTCACCATGTCTTTTCATTTTAACTTCCTGCTGCTTTTGAGCCTCATGTGGCTTTTTAATCATTTAATTGATACTCTTGTTTTGTACATTTTAAATTTTTACCCTGCATAAAACACAGTGAAACAAGAAGCCCGTAAAAATCTCTAAAGATAATGAATATGTCATGTTATGCAGTTACAATAATTAATACTGAAGTCAGTTAAATAGGAAATTAAGCACACAAGCAAATATATTTCTAAATAGTCTCCCAGCAGGTTCTTCAAAATGTTGTGTAATTGACACAAAATGGGTGTCCTTCCAGGTTTGTAGTACCTATTTCTTTGAAATCATAAAAGTACTTAATATTTATTTCCATTGCTAGTTTCCATACTTGCTTTATAAGATTAATTTTATTTTTTCTGTTTTGCATCTGAGAATCACTTTGTATCCCTTTCTGGTAGGTGGTGGCAGGCCAGATTGAAAAATTAGGTTTATGAAGGAAATGCTAAACCAGGAAATTTTTATTTAATACTTTTTCTTTCTCTCCCCCCTCCCCCCAATTTCCCCCCACCTTTTTCAAGGTGAAAACTGTTCATTTCTGTGAAGAAACCAAGGATCAAATTATTGGACATTCTGTTGAAGCAGTTAGAAATTTATGTTAAAAATTTCCTTCCCAGTTCAAATATCAGGCCCAGGGAACCCATTCAAAGTTGGAATCACAGTGATGGCAAAAGTTAATTCCCTAGAATACCTTACACCAGAAACCTGATACTAGTTTGGTCTCCATGCCTACTGTTAATTTTTTTTTTAATAATCAAAGTAGCTCAGTCTTAAATGCTCTCTGTATTTTCTCAGTAGAGTTTACCAAAAATGTTTTTTCCAGCCATTCAAAAAGTATTCAAAAATCCTTCCTTTGTAGCTTGAATTCAAACACTCTGGTTTCTAATATCACGTCATTAAAATTTGAATATGAAACTCTAAAAGGGAAAGAACTTGAACAAAACTGCCCAACATCAGTAAATGTATGTAGAGAAATGTTCAAGATGAGTAGTGTATCTTGTTCACACAATTCATCTCCAAGAGTAAACGAAGTTCCCTAAACCAACCAGAGAATATTTTGAGATTTGAACCCAAGTCATTCAAATCCATGTATCTCACCATCTCTCTTGAAAAGTTAAATATGAACAATAGAATAGTCTCTGCTGTGACTTCATTTCTGGCTTCTGTAATTTATCATTTCATCCTACCTCTTTTGAAGGTAAACTGTATTGCCAGGTCAGTCACAGCATAACTATATACTCTATCTATATAGTGCTTCTCAATTTGTGGTCTTTACTGATATCTCAGATCACTCCTGATGCAGCTGTCAAAATAAAAATAATTTTAAAAATGCCCCAAATTTCAAGAAATTGCTAACTCTTGCAGTATTTTCAATTTGTTGTGAAATGTGATTTTTCAAGATTTTAGCTATTTGCATTTTTTAAAGTTAACATTTTATTTAATTTTGAGATCCCATGGATACTGTTGGATGTTATATATGATGATTCCCAAAGATTTTCAATACTAATGTGAAGATACATATAAAGGAAAAATAGGAACTACTGAATTATAAGCTTATTTAGATAATTCACCTACATTTGATTACAAACAAGCAAGATATCTGCCTCTGATTGCTTTTAAGGGAGAGAATTCTATAGGCAGCCTTACACCTAGAATCATAAACATAGAGATCCATGGCTACCCAGAGCAGTGGTAAAATTAGTAAGCTTGATTGGACAGTCAAAACCTGTCTAACTGCTAGAAAATGTATTGTGTAATGTGTTCTTGGGAAAATGAAAAAGATCCATCTGAGGACAGTGAACCAAAAGAGATTCAGGAAGAGGAGTTAGCACTTGCTGTATAAAGGTTTAGTTACACCGAGGTTTTGTTAGCACTTTCTGTACAGCTGCTAGCCAAGATAATTACAACTGTTTATGTATCCTAGAAGAAAGTTGAGAGAGAAAAGCTGATTCGTGTGCAGTCGGCAGTGTTCTGAATCATACAGGGATTTCAGAGAGAGAAATCAAGCTCCTTTTCTTCATATTTCATATATGGAAGGCCAAGGGACCAAGGAAGCATATATGGAAGGCCAAGGGACCAAGGAAGTTAGGTTTGACTAATCCTCAGGTTGTCAAGATGGTTGTATTGGCATTTCACAAGAGATAGTATTATCTTACTTTATAAATATGTGGGGGGAGGGGGACAAAATAGAAATAGACGGTAAACTTTTTTTCAGAGTATTGCTTTCTGCATTCTTGGCCTTCTGTGATACCTTTATGGTAGTCGTCTCCAAAATTTTAGTTTGGTGGGCACATTGGGAATTTTCAGTGTGGTGTTGTTATTCCCATAGAATGTCTCTCATGGTAGATGATAGGTCGCAAAAAAGAATATTGCCCTCAGTTATCCTCTCTAGTTACTAGGACACTCTTTATTTCTCTAGCTACCAGGCCCTTTTTTCTGTACAGGTAGACATACAGGGGTACCTCGGGTTACGAACACCTCTGTTAACGAACTTTTCGGGTTACGACCAGCTCCGGCCGCAAAAATTTACCTTGGTTTGTGAACTCCGCCTCGGGGTACGAACAGGATACGTGGCCATTTTCCCTCCCGTGACACTGTTCGCGGCCATTTTTCTGCCCCTGACACGTCCGTGGCCATTTTCCGCCCCTGACACGTAGTCCGTGGCCATTTTTCCACCCCTGACACGTGGTCCGCGGCCATTTTTCCGCCCCTGACACGTGGTCCGCGGCCATTTTCCGCCCCTGACACGTGATCCGCGGCCATTTTTCCGCCCCTGACATGTGGTCCGCGGCCATTTTTCCGCTCCTGACACGTCCGCGGCCATTTTCTGCCCCTGACACGTGGTTGTAGGGAGGGGCACTCTCCCTCTAAGCAATAGCCTCCTCCCTGTCCTCCACGCCAGAATGGATTAACGGTAATTACATTGAACCTTATGGGGAAATTTGCTTCGGGTTGCGACCAATTCGGGGTGTGACCAGAGTCATGGAACGAATTAAGTTCGTAACCCGAGGTTCCACTGTACTTCTGAGCAAAGTCCTAGGCTGTAGCCACCCATCCCATTTATTTTATAAGAATATCTTGAAGAATTATATGGTATCCAGAGAAATTCTTTTAAATTAGGGGTAAGCCTGGGTTTTGTGGCCAAATATCACACATTTAATTTTTTTAATGTAGGGTTTTAGTGGTTAGAGGCTTTAAGAATGTGTGTGTAGCTGTTGGTGTATGTTGTTGAATTTTACGGTGCAAGGTAAGTACTATAAAAATGGAACCTGTTTTGTTCCAGCACCACATTTAGTTTTACCACTGAATTTCAGTGGTGTAATCTGATTGTTCCCTGGGAGCAGCAAGAATGGGGCTTGGGGAGGTTGCCTATGGAACACGGGTTGTCTGCCTGTTATAAATAAAGATAGTATGAGAGGCTTGTTTTGCTTTGTCAGCTGTCTCCATTTTTTAAAGTTAAAGTAATTGAACAAAAAATAAGGTCAATTTGGGCAGGTAATTGACAGGGGCAGGAGAAAAATCAGGATGCCCATGGGCATCATGCTCTCCATATATATTGTAAGACATGCTTTCATGGAACATAAATGGTCCTTCCTCCTCACCCTCTCTTTATGCTGGATGCCTTCTTTGAAGTATGGAAGGAGTCATTAAATCTATTTATTAGCCTCTGTCCTCCTCCTTAAACTTGTGGTTACAGAGTTAGTCATTTCTCTGTATTCTGGTGAGAAGGTAGAGTCTTCTTGTGATAGTTCAAGAAGCACATTTATCTGAATCATGAGTCTCAGGTGTTCAAAAGTCTGGTGGGTTCTCCACACAAGTGCTCAAGTTGAGCTCTGTCATTTTCAGATATCACTTAATTTACCTTGAATTTCTGTAGTTGTGCATGGGACAGGATAAATTTAACTATGTGTCAAATTGTACCTATGTTGGATTCCACATCAGCCAAGACTTTGACATGGTCTATTACAATCTCATCCACACCTGCATCTTGCTGCACATGGAAGGCAACATGTATCCAGCCATACACATGAAAATTTTGTTCCTGTGGATTGTCCCCTTGAATGCATGACTGCCTGTAGCGCGCCAGCTTCATTTGAATGATGTTGGTGGGAGGGCTCCAATAAAGTCAATGCCATCTGAGAGTGTTCACGGGGAAGTGTCACTTCAGTGGTATTCTTGATTCTAGAGAATTCAGAAACACAGCAGGTCTCTACTACACAACACCATCATGTTGTACTGCTGCCAGTCTCAGCCTTTGTTCTTGTGATTATTTAACACACAACCCAAATACATTGAAAATAAGGGTTGGGCTTTTCTTTTGTCACCGGTGATGCTTCTTCAGCTTCTCTTGGAAAGAGAAGGAACATGTGGAGGGCAGCAGCAAAGTAATTCAGTCTTGTGTTGTTACTTGAAGCCTTCTAGTTATAATGGAGGAGGGGTTAGAGGTGAGTGGAACTGCTGCTGAATAGCAGATGGCAGGAAGGGTGACATCATAGGCACAATTGTCCTACCCCATTATTCTTTCTGACAGGCCCTGCCCTCCTTTATTGTTTCCTGTGGACATAATTGGAAGCTTGGGAAGGGGAAAGAAAAGCTTGCCAGAGTTCCTAAAAAAATTCCTCCCTTTTGAGTAAATTGTTACTTAGTAGTAGTCAGATTCAGATTATTTCTAGAGCAGCATAGGAGATAATGAACAGAAAGAAGCAAACCAGGCTTCTGACCTGTGATTTGAGAGAAAAGGCACTTAAAGAAAAGGGAGAGGAGAGAGAACAATTTATGCACACTTTATAACATTTGAGTTGCATGTGAAATGGGAAGAAGCTTGTGTATGGCTTCTGCATATGGTTATTCTAGAGCAGGAGTTCAGTGGGGCTTATAGGAGGCTGCAAGGTTGTCTTCAGCTTTTCAGCATCTACATGAAACTATTAGGGAAAGTCATTAGAAGGTTGGGAAGTGTCACCAGTGTGCTGAGGATGTTCCACTCCACCTGGCATTTCAGTCTACCTGTCTTAAAGAGACTACGGAACCCAAATCTTTGACGATTTTTTTGAGGTAGATGAGGACAAATAAATGGAGATTTAATCTCAGACAAAATAGAAATGTCATAGGTAAGAAGACTAAGTGTTCTAGATGGAGGTTTATAGCTATTCTTGAATATGTATTCATTCCTGTTGAAGGCCTAAAAGGGCAGCTTGGGAGTCTGTTTGGACTTTGCACTATCTCTGCACGTCCTTGGCAAGCATAGATGGTTGTGATAGCCAAGAGTACATTTTACCAGTTTATGCTAGATGCAGCATATCTGGAGAGGCTCAACTGCTGAATGCAGTCTACGTGGAGCTGCCTTTGAAGGTGACTCATAAGTTTCACTGATGCAGAATAAAACTTTTGATGATGGACAGACTTTGTGGCTCTATTCTACATAGTTGCATTGGTTCCCAGTGTGTTTCCCAGCCTCGTTTGAAGTGCTTGTATTTCTTAGACTGTTTGGAGCCAAGCAACTTGAAGAACTTTGTTCATCTAGTTCAACCTGCCCATGCTTTAAAATCTGGAACAGAGGTTCTTCCATTCCATTTTTTTTTTTTTGAGTCAATTTTGACTCCTGATGCCTGCCTGAAAAGTCCCTGCAGGTTTCAGAAGTGGTTTGCCATTGCCTCCTTCCTAGAGCTGAGAGAAAGTGACTGACCCAAGGTCACCCAGCTGGCTTCCTGCCTAAGGTAGGACTAGAACTCACTGTCTCTCAGTTTCTAGCCTGGTGCCTTAACCACTACACCAGACTGGCTCTCTCTGGGGCTCCTTAACAGCTTCTAAATTGAGAAGGAAAGAGAGAGAGAGACTTCTAGAGCCCCACATTTTTAGAATGCCTTGCTGTCTATCTTTGCTGGACCCCATCACTACTAGTGACCCCATCACAAATCTGACCAACTTTTTCCCTGAACAAATTTGGTCAGGGATTGGTTGGAACACCAGTATTTTGTATAGTATTTTGTAATGTCTTTATTTCTGAAAGTGTTGGATTTCATTAGGTTTTATTAATGTTTTATTTCTTTTATGAAATGTAAACTGCCTAGAGGGGAGATTAACCCTTGAAGGCGACTTACACATATTTTATATAATACAGACATCAAGGGTGTAGCCCTTTAATTTGCAAACTTCTGGCTTAAAGTTTCCTACATTTTAAAGGTTTAATTGAAAAGCCTTCTCCCCCCCCCCTCATTTTTTTTTTTTTTAACTTCTTGGCTGTTTGATGAGGAAAGCTGAGCTGATAAAATGCTTGCTTATCTTTGTCTTTGGAATTGGCATTGTCATGTTGCCAGTATTGAAGCCTTTGCATAGGTCTAACTTTGGGAGTTTTCTGAACCTGGTGTTCTTCCTCCTTGCTCTGGCTGCTTCTTCACTTAATCCTCCTTCCTGATGGGAGCCAAGGAGAAGGAACAGTTATAGTCTCTCTGCAAATGTGTAGACTGTACTTAGAGGAAAAAAGCAAGCAATTTTTTTAAAAGGAAAAGATTTGACGGGCCCCAGGCTTCATGGTGACTTACCTAGGATCTCCTCCATTATATCCCTCAGCAATAACCCTCTGAGGGCAGAGAGTAAGGAGGATGGCCTTGATGGAAATATGTAAGAACTGTTAGCTGGGGAAAAGGGGGTGAAACATTCTTTTAAGCTCCGAGAAATAAGATAGCATTCAGAAGTGACTCCGGCAGATGACTCCCTGATTCACTGAGGTATAAGAAGATGTGTGTGTTAGAAGTACAGCACAATCTGTCTTGCAAGATTCTTTTGTTATAACCAATCTGGGCTGAGAGGCAGGTTGAACTGGTACTGCTACTCTATAGATTTCACAAGCTTTTACTTTTAGTACTGAATGAGAGCATTTAGGAAGAGGGTCTGATCAATCTGTGTCTAATTTATAAAACCACTTTATACCAAGTTTCAAAGCATAATGTATGGGGAAGTTGAAACCCAGATGATTTGGTGGGTATAATTGGCTTGAGGCTACAGGCTTTTGAATATGAGGGGAAAGTCCAAAAGAGATTGTGGTTCATTAATGGGTGACATCATTGGTTACTTCAGAAGTGCAAACTCTCTTCTGTAATCCAAGCAAGGTAATTTTAAAGAACAAACTTTTTTTTTTAAAAAAAGAACACTTTAAAAGGTTTGTAGAGGTAATGAAATTCCATTATTTGAAAGATCCTTACCTTGTATTCTTACAAAGCAGAGAATATAAGATCTTGGTTGTCTACCTTTGCTGAGTACTTTTTGGAAGCTTTTGCTCAGCATGAATAGATGCAGAGAAGGTTAAGGTCACCTGTAGCTTTATCCAGCACAGCTTGTTATGTAATTTTGGGTGTGACAGGGAGGGGAGAATGATAACACAGCTTTTAATGGCACAGAGTACCCCCCTTCCTCCCTAGAGAGATTTAGTTCCTTTAATAGCAGCCATACAGAAATTTACCTGTCCAGAGGCTCCTTAGGGTAGACATTTAGTAATCCTAATTTGACTGTTATTCCAGCATCTTCCCCTTAAGATACTTCCACACTTAACTGTTACTTTTTTTTTTCTTTCTAGCATTTTCTCATAGGTGCAGGGTCCACTTTTTTTGGATCAACCGAATGTTGATCCATTTGTTGTCACAGGAATTAACTGACTGGCTTGTTGCCTGACCCTGACATCATGAGCTCAGAGAGAGTGACTGGCCCAAAGTTACCCAGCCAGCTTTCATGCCTAACGCAGGACTAGAACTCACAGTCTCCTGGTTTCTAGCCTGGGGCCTTAACCACTAGATCAAACTGGCTCTCAACTAAATTAAGTTGGCTCTTTTAACCAAATTAAATTGCAGTGTCCTGGGTTCATATGATCACCATTTGCAACCTTCCCAGTTGGCTTCCTGCAAGCAAAATCAATAGGAAACTGTGGTGATTCACTTAATGACCACCGCAAAAAAGGTGGTAAAATCAGGTCAGCCTTGTTTAATGACCAACCTGCTTAATGACTAATTTTCCAGTCCCTATTGTGGTCATTAAGCAAGGACTACCTCTATATAAAAAGGAGAAAAAAAGGATGAATGTAGCTAGGACAGCTTTGCATTTAATTTCAGAAGCATGAAGATGCTGTATATTTAGATGGTGGCTCATTCTAGCTTTCTGCTCTCATTCTCCAGAACACTGAGCCCTGCTGTCTCAAAGAGCAGAGAAGGACTTGGAACCTTCTGTGTGTTGAAGTAAGGGGGCTATGCCAGCATTTGGTTATTATTGGCCCTGGTCCTAAAGTAGCAGCACAGAAATTGTGGGCAGTAATGAGGCAGCTAAACATTCTTCTGTATGCTCCTCTTCCTTTCAGGAAAAGGTTCGGATCAGGTACTTTAAATGGGGAGAAGCCAGCAAAGGGCAGGTACAGGTCGATGGCAAAACCTGAACTAGAGGCATCAAAAGACTTGCAGTGGGAAGAAGGAACTGTCAAGAATCCTCCAACTGAAGGAGATTTGAAGTGGCAGAAGCATAGTAGTAATAAAGTTTAAAAAATTAAGGTTTGGATGTCTTGTGCATTAGGGCAGTAGGTACTATTAACTCTTAATCAAGGCTTCACGGTAGCTGTCATTTCTCCTGTTCTTGTTAAAAGAAAAGAGATCCTATTGAGCTGAAATGTATTTAACTCATCCACGCCCTTTCTTGCTATCCTTTGCCCTTCTGAACTCTGTCCAGGCAGGGCTGTGTTTACTCATTGTAGGCTGCTTCTGTGTTGCCAGAGCTTGTCTGGCATTTCTGTTGCCTGAAACCTTATAACTTTAATAAGATATAAACTGTGTTGCATCCATCTGCCGTTGCTCAGCAACTCTTCAATAATGCCCCAAACAAAGCTCTTGCCATGTGCAAGGAACACTAAATCCTACTGTAGGATAATTCTGCTTCCAAGGCTGTTGTTTCCTCCATAGTTAGCAGTCCAGTCCTGGTAGCATGTTGTTCTACCTGTAGCAGCAGCAGTAGGGTATCCTGTGTGCAGGTGACCCTTCTTTCACAGTTGTATTTGAGTCTAGGAACTGAGGGATTATTTTGTTCCCCCTTTGAGTGTGTTTTTATAATGTGATACGGCCAAATGCCTGCTGGTTTTTAACCTATCTTTTAATGACACAAGGGATGAACGACTATCTGTATAAATTCCTACTGAAATGCTACAGTAACTCCTGCTCTGTTGCATAGGATTCTCATGTAATGCTGGATTTAAAACATGCATGTCAGGAAACACATGTAAAACAGTCAATTAAGCATGTTCTTAAATGTGATGAAAAGCTCAGTTTCTCAACTTCCCAAGTTCAAAATGAAAATGCTTATTACAATATTGCATGTTGTCAACATTTTCCAACTGGGGTATTTGATCTGTAACTTTGGGCTGAGAGTGCTGATGCCATATCAAATAAAATAAGAACAATGCTCTCTGTTTCTTTTGGACTCTGATTTGATGCCTTCAGCAATGATAATAAGGTTTTAAGTGTATACATACATGATTATACATGTTAGACAATGACAGAATAGCCAGAAAACCTACTCTTTATTGTAGAACATATAGAAGGCAGTTCTCTCCCTTCTGGTCATAATGCCCAATGATCCTTCTGCTCCTTGATTCAACTTCTGTTGGGTTTTAGATATTATGAGCAAAAGCAAACACCCCTTTCCCCTGAAAATATTTAGTGAAATCTGACATGCCTGATAGTTATTTCTGCAGTTCTCTTATAGTGGTTTGTTTTGACAGTCATAATTGAGAGTTAAATTAGCATCAAGAGCATCCTTGAAGTTCCATGCTGTCAGGCAGACATGAGTCAATCAGTAAGGGATATGTTGAAAGTTGCCAGGCAACTACACATACTTAAACAGGTCCAGGGGACTCAGAACAGTAAAATAGAACCTGTTTTTTGTGTGGATTTGCAAGTGGATTTTGCACACTCTTCTGTGTCCAAAGAAAGATATCTTGGATGTAGAATTTGTTCAGGCTTGCATGGCCTTTTCAAATGTCTGTTGCTTGGAATTATAGAAAAATATACTGTTCCCCACTCCCTAGTTAATAACAATGCACTTGAAGACTATCCTGGAAATGGTTGTGTCACATATGTTCCAACAGAATTATTCCAAATGGATTATCATATTCTTACTCTGTGAAAATGCTTCTAGTGCCATTGTTAATTTATTCTGCAATTTAGGATGCTATAACGATGTACTAAGTTTCCTTTTCTAGTGAGTAGCTTGATTAGAGGAATCTGCTATTGTATACAGTACATTCCCATATCAGCTTTACTTTGCTGTTAATGAATTTTGATGAATGCATTGGTAATTATCAAAACTGGCCCATTTAAGATGTCATATCTGGTTGGACAGACTTGCTGTCTGAAATACATGTCAATGTCTTAAGAGAGATGTATTGCCAACATCTGCATAGTAATGGAATAAGCTCTTCCCAAAAAACTGGAAATGGTAAGTCAGCAGGCTGTATTAACCTCTGACTATAATTAACCCATCATACATCCTATTCATACCTTACTCATGTTAATTATGTATTCCACATTAAATATCCTATTCTCTCTCTCCCCATCCACCCCCTACCCCATCTCCATATATTGGGTGCTGTACTAGTACAGGTGCAAAAGGATGGGGGAGGGATGAGGGGAAGCAGTTGCAGCTGTCTCAAGTTCTGCTTGTTGGAGCTTTTGAAGGTAAACATGTTTTCTTCTAGTTGCAACCTAGCAACTCTGTGGCCATTTGGGTAAATGAGATTGTAGCATAAGCAATTCTTGTAGCCCGAAAATCTTTTTTAGCAAAAGTAGAGAATGCTTTTTCTGCTTGCCCATGCCTCTGCCTTTCCAACTGATACTAGGATCAGTTGTCCTGGATCAGGAAAGGGGTAAGGGGAACGCTTCAGTGTCAGGAAAAGAGTCATGTTCGTATCTCAGATTGCCTTCCCTAGCCTTCGTAGAAACCTCTGACTTGGCACTGCAGTCAGGTGTGTCCCTTCCTTCCCTCCCTCCCTCCCACCCAGTGCATGAAATCGGGACCAGGTGATGATCAGTGCTCTTAAAGAGAAGTGCCTCTTTTCCCTGCAGTACTGGCCCATTAGAGTTCCCAGAGTGCAACTATAAATAAATAGTTCCACATAATTTCATTTTAAAATCATTGAGGGCATAACTCAGTCATAGTTGAGTCTGCAACTTTCCTAGGTACAATACATTGAAAAGTGGGTAGTCTGTATGGTGAAAATTGTCTTGATTTTAAATTCCTTCCAGTATGGTTCCAAAGTCACGTTAAGAGATTATTTGGAAAGAACTACTTGCTTTTTTTCCCCCTGTGTCTCCAGTTGGCTTCTTTCCCTCTCTGCCTTTCTGTAACCTTGCTTCATCACAGCTGCCTTTCTCTGACAGCAGAATGATAGATGTGCTTTGCTCCAGAGGGCAGAAGGCCACCAGCTCGGAAGGACGGCGTATGCCACCGATCAGCCTATTCAGTGGATGCACTGAGCCATGGCACTGTGAGGATTTCATCAGCCTTTAATGCGTTAACCTTTCATTAGGCACAGCAACCCTTGCCTGTGCCTTGCTCTCTGCCTAGACTATTCATCTCATTGCCTGGTATGCCATATGCCTTGACATCATAAAGAATCCCCTTTTCTCTCTACCTGGGGAGCGCTGATGCATTCATGCAACTCTAGCACTGGTGAATCCTCTACCTTCTTTCCTGTAGTGATCTGTGCAATGTACATGAATGAGGTTGGCTTGGTTATTTTGAGTCAAAGAAATCTAACCTTTTTCTTTGTTCCCAGTCCTCCTCTGATTGTTCATTTGAGTACACCTGCAAATGGCGTTTTATGCAATACAGAGATCATATAAGATGCTGAGAAAGTATGATGGCCAGCCAGATGGCCAAGAACAGTATATTCTAATAATGGGGAATGAAAGTAGATGTATTCCTGCAATCTAGAATGTTCAAGGTTTCTGCTCTGGCTCTGAAAACAGCTTTTTAGCAATGTGGATGAAGGTCAGAATCTATCTATAAAGGAACACAATAGATACATTTCATACATCTCCCCTCCCCCTTTTCTAAAGGGTACAGCAAATATTTTCATAATTATGACAAATAGACTTCTTCCACTTCTTGAAAAAAATCAAGAGCAGCAAAAGTGCTCCTTCTGCTATTATGGGAGGAAAAAAATAGTATAGGTTTGAAGTAAGATGATAAAGGGCCAAAAAAGTAAGAGACGTGTGTATTTTCAACCCTAGCTGTCCAGCTTTGATTTCTATAGAAAGAATTACTTTGATTGGTGCTATACAAACAGAAACTTCTTTTTTCCTTATTTTTACATATAAAATTTTCTGATTTTTACATTCTGCAAGAAAAGTGTGAGTTCCACAGTGATTTGTACCTAGTTTATATCTGCCGCAGGGGAATGCACAAATTCTGCTTCACTGGATAGGTAATGTAAGGGTATTTTCTCTGTTAGTGCTTCAGTACCCTAACCCCTAGTCCTCTCCATGGTCAGTTCTATCCAGAACTCTTTAAAAACAACTTTGTCATTTCTGTTGTGCCTTACACATCCTTCAGGACATCCTTATAAAGCCCCTTCTCAGAAATGATCTTTAAAGTCCACCTTTTCTTTTAACATATAATTTAACTTTTTTGCTAGGCAGAATCAGACTTGGTTAGTTCTCGGATTGGAAACAGCCAAGGAATAATATGGCTGAAGGGTGGACTGGGAACCGAAAAAACACCCTAGTAGAAAATGATGGCAGGCCACTTCTCTACTGCTGCCCAGAAAACTACACGGAAATCTCCATGAAATCACCAGGACTCAAAGGAGACCTTTCTTTTCTCCCTCCCTTCCTCCCAAGTTTTCAAAATGATTGTCTATGTACCTTGTAACTGAACTGAACACATGTTATTTCCTGTTATAGTTTCCTTCATTCTTCTATCACTCTTCTTTTGTCTCCCCTGGGTAAAATGTCAGTTTGTAAGCTCATGACTTCTGAACAAAAAATAACACGCATGGTAATCGGCCATGGTGATACTATGTGGTGATAGGATTGTTTGATCTGAATTGCTATTTCTACTGTTGAGACCAGTTTGCATTTGAGCAGCTGAATGTTTTTGTGATGCGGTGGGTATGGAGAAGACGCCATCCCTCTGCAACATCCACGTAACTAGATACTGGACTGTATGTAGTTCCTGACTATGTTTTTGGATCCCAGAACTGTAGAATTGTTACATTCAGGCCATTTAGGCCTCTGAGTCCAACCCCATATTACATGCAGACGTCTAAATTAAAGCATTCTCAATTGATAATGTTGATTTATTAGATTTAGAGGCTGCCTGATCTGTTCTAATCTAATGCTACAGTTTGAAAAACAACAAAGAAAGAACCTGAAATGTCAGGACAATCATATGATATCCCGTATATCAAAAAATGGCTTCCAAAGTCTGCTTTAACACATCCGGTGAAGGGGAAGCCACTCATCTGGTAATGAACTTCATTTTGAGTTGCTCTTAGAATGGGACTTTTTCCTTCTAACATTCCATCAGACTTTTTGGAGCATCCATTTTATTTTGTCTGTAGACAATCTGGTTAAGCAAAACCGTCTTTCAGCTTAACACAGTTATGTAACTCTCTCAGGCCAAAAGTCGCCCTTGGATTGGAGTAATATTTTAGGGCTACATTCCAAAAAGTAGCTGAGGCTAAGATGAAGACATGAGCTGAGATAAATGTGAAATTTATTTATTTATTTATTTATGGTTAAATTAAATTGAAGTGAATTAAATTTACATTAGCTAAAGTGAATATGTTTATTCTCCAGATATTTAAGCATTTTCCTGTTCTAGTATATTAAAAATTAAAATTCAGTGTTGTCTGTTCTAAGAACTTAGCTTTCAACTTCGCTTTCAAGACTCCATTATAGGCCCTTGGGTAATTAGGATTTATCCTCCTGCTTTAACAAATTTGGCCAAGACATTTGCTGCCTAAAAGTAACTAATTCTTCCTGCCCTGGCCAAAGGTGCATAATATCCAGATCAGTCAAGTTAAGTTAGTACTTCAGTTTTTTAAAAAACTCTACAAATAATTCTTCCCCTGCAGTAAGAAGATGACAGTAATCAAGCAAAGTTGTTCTTTCATGGCAGCCAGTTTCACTTTGCCTTCCTGATGGGAAGCAAAATTTTTGTCTCTTTCCCTCCTCTTCCCCTTTATGGAAGTCATCAGTATCCTAAGTTAAATTGTATGTTTTAATCTCTGGTTTATTTTTTAAATAATGAGATATCATAGGAGTGATCTTGTTGTGCTTCTGGAGGGGGATAGTGAAGAGATTCTTTCAACTGTTTTTCATACCTGTTTGAACGCTGTCTATCAACTGCGTGTATTGAGTACCATTTGCACCTTCTCTCATGTTTTCCTTTGATGCTACTCTTGCAGGTAGAGGCAGAGAAACACCAAGATGTTGTGGTCTATGACCAGAGCACACGGGATGTAAATGGGCTGGCAACCGACAGTTTCCTCTCCATTCTTCTGGGCAAGCTGGTTAGTTGCTTCCACAGTGTCTCCATCCTCACAGGTAGGATTGGGCAGCAGTTGGGGGGGTGGGGACTGAAACTTCTCTTCATACTCCAGAGGCAGAGGCTCATGTCCATATCCACACAGACTTTGGTAAAATGATGGTAGAAAACTGCTGGATATCTTACCTTGCTATTTAGTATGCTCTTGTAGGTAGGTAGGGCCACCCAATTTGTAAAAAGCTATTCTGAACAACTTACAGTTGGTAGGAACATAAAAACAAGGAACTACATAATAACATGCAATAAACATCCAGAACAGAAAAGTGAACAATGGCATAATAATAATAATAAAAACAATTCACCAAGACTAACCAATGCATACTGTATCTCATTCAGGGTCTTTCATTCTAGATGAGGTCATCCTGCATTCTAGTCCAATGCCTGGTGGAAGAGCCAGGTTTTCAGGGCCTTATGGAGGGACTGAAGGGTCAAGGCCATCAAATGGGGGAGCTGTTGTTGTTCCACAGGGAGGTGTTGCAAAGAGAAAGCACACCTCCTGGATCCCACTAGGTGATGCTGTTTCATAGAAGGGACTGAAGCACACCCTTCTGCCAGGTCTCATGGGCCAAGCAGCTATAATTGGAGACAGGTAGTCCTGCAGATTCATTGAATGCAGAGTGAAATGAGAAATATACAGGTAGTCCTTGTTTAGCGACTGCCTTGATTAGCAACTATTCAGTTACGACAGTGATGAAAAAGTAACTTTGTGACCAGTCCTCACGTTTATGACCTTTGCAGGTCTATAAAGTAAAGGAAAGCTGAAGATTGTAAGTTGTGGTTTCACTTAGTGACTGCTTCACTTAATGACTGAGTTGCCAGTCCCAATTGTGGTCACTAAACCTGAACCTGAATTTCCTGGTGTGCCTATGACATCTTGATTAATTTTAGTCAGAAAGGAAGCATTGCTGGTCCAAATGATAGTGATAAGGGACATAGAATAGTTTTTCTTTTATAATTTATGAACAAGCCCTATATCAAAGTTGTTAAATCTTGCCCACTTGGTGGGCAAATGTCTCACAAATTGTACTTTTTCCATATTTTGTGATTTTTTTCTGCATTTTTTTCCCTTGCTTGTTGTCAAAAATGTAATATTGTCTAAAGTGGAATGTGGCCACTAATAGTAGTTTCCATTCTGAAGCAGGGTGGGGAACCTAATTTTACCATAGTGGCAGCTGCTGAGGTGATGTGCTATTAGGTAAACAGGTTATTTTGAAGAGGAATTGCATTAAGATTCCAGAGGGAAGCTTCTTGTTCTGCAAATCCAGAGTTTTTTTTAAGCCATGGTTAACTGAGATTAAGGTGGGGGTACATGGTGATTACTGAGTTCAAAGTATTTTAGACACTCTGAAATTTAAATGGTGGAAAAATGCGTGATGCATTTTCTTACTGGTACAGAGCGTTGATAGGCAACCGGATTATCTCCGCAAGTGCCATCAGCCTTGGACTCTGGATGCCTGGCCTAGATCATGAAATTAATATGAGTGAAGGGTATCCTGCTTTCTTCTTTTACCAGCTTTTGTTAAACCAGAATTAGTGTTTGTTTCGAAAATTATTCTGGAAAATAATAGGACCATGAAGATATAGTTTGTTCCAGGTAGGGTTTTCTGATTGTAGGGGCTAGTGGTTTCCATCCTTTTGGGCTTTGAAGTCTTTATCTCGATTAAATATTGTATCTCTGGAAAGCACAGATGATTTTTTTTTTTTAAATTGGGGGGAGTGAACAGAAGTCTGCAGGGATAGAAATATGTACAATTGTTAGCAAGCTTAAATTTGGTTTATTCATGCTAAATATATTATGCATAATTTAGAAAGCAGCTGTAATTTGTTTGGTATATTTATGAAATGTTAAAAGTATATCTGCTTCATTTTTATTCATATACAAATTAAATATACCCAGTGCTTAGGTATGTGGCTCTGTGTGTGTGTGTGTGTGTGTATATAAATATAAGCATGTGTGTGTATAAAAATAACATGGGAGATTGGCTACCACAACATGTAGTGGTAACCACTAGCTTAAGACAGACTTGATGGAGTGCTGATCCATTAACAGCTAATCTCAATGACCTGATGGAATCTTGAAGTTCAACTGCAAATACCTCTGAGCTCCCCATATCTTAGGGGAGAAATAAAATAGAGGGCAGCTTGAATGAAATGAGTGTCTCTGTAGCTATGTGCCTCAGATCTGGTCACATGATTGTTCCTTGCCATTCATCATTGTAGAAGGGGGTTGCATATTTAGGGAAAGATTGTTATCTAGGTGATGTCCTCCAAGAAAACCTCTTCTAAAATCACCTGGTATAAATTCTTTTTGCCCAGTAGAGGGGAGTGTTGCCCATCCACTGCCGTCCGTGTAGCTCAGGCTAAATATGTGAGCATAAGATATTTGTTAACACAAGCAACACCCTCTTGTGTCATGCCATAGTAAACTGGCTTCTTTGCTTTTCTTTTTTTCACTTATTTGTGTTGCAGCTTCTAATAGGAGCTAATGTATAGGTGGCCTATAGGTTACTTGGTATCTGCTCCTGGAACAAGTAACTAATACAACTACATTTATGGAACAGGACATGCACAGTTCAGTTCTTTGGAAGTATTTGTGCACATGCACATATGCATACACGTATGTAGCAGAAAAGATTTTAGGAACTGGGATGAAGTCCAAGTAGACCTCTCCTCCTGTGATTCAGCCCTACCTAATTAGCTTATTATTTTATGAATGAATGAATGAATGAATGAGCAGGGATTTCTTCCAGCACTCTTAAAATAAGGAGTGGATTCTTTTGGAAAGAGAGAAAGGAGGGTGTTGATGGGAGTTTCAGTGTAATGAATCAGGGTTGCTGAGGGAGTTTTAGCCCTACCACAGTCCATGTGGTAAAGTGGCTAAGTAAGCATGCTACTGTAATTATAGCCTTTCTGCAGCATGCATGAAACTCTAGTACTAGCAAGCTATGAGCAGGAGGCAAATATGAATGTAATCCTCCAAGTGGTTAAAGCAAGAAAAAGGCAGAGAAATTAAAGTGCTCGTTCATCCCATTGGTACCTTGGTCATGATTAGAAGTACATTTTACAGGTTGCTTGATCTTACCCTTGAATGCGTCTACAGGTAGTCCTCGGGTTATGATGGCAATTGGGATCAGAATTGCCATCGCTAAGCACTGTAAAGTACAACACCACGTGACTGCGTTGCTTAGCAACGGCAGTCCCAGTTGCCACCATTAAGCGAGAACCATATGGGTCATAAAGCGAGGACCATGCATGACCGCAACTTCTGACTTCCTGACGGATTCCCCGTTGACTTTGCTTGTGGGAAGCCAGCAGGGAATGTTGGAAATCATGATTACGTGACTGCTGGGACGTTGCAGTGGCTGGAACTCTGAAGACCAGTTGTAGGTCCCTCTTGTTCAGCACTATCACAAGTTTGAACAGTCACTGAAAGAGTGGTGGTAACCCGAGGACCACCTGTAATGTATGAGGCACCTTGGTCTTCTGAAACAATAAGAACTGCTTTACTTGGTCACCTGCTTGCTGTAGTTTATAATGGGCTGTACAAGATGCTGTAGTGTAGGTATAGAAAAGCATGGAATTACTTATGGTCTGTTATTCATTCTTTATATTAGTGGGCATTAGACTAAGAATGGTTGCTGTATTCTGTACGTGTAAAATTCCTAGCCCAGCTTTCTTTTAACTAGAAGCAATCAATTCTGTATAGTTATAACTGTATTAGATTTGTAATTACCGTATTTTTCCGACAATAAGACGCTCCCATGTACAAGACGACCCCCACTTTTCCAACCCAAAATTAAGAAATCAATATTTTAAAGATAGTGCAGAACACATTTTTATTTAGTAATTAGTTAAGATTTACCTGATACACTCAGTGGGAGGAGGTCCAAACCGTCTCTCTGCAGCTCTGTTTCCAGGCTCTTTTGCATAACTGATTACATTCAAGCACGAGTGAAACTACCGATAGCTTGTCTCTGCAAACAGACTTCCTCCAATTGGTTTGTTCAGCATCAGCTGACGTCAGTTACATCAGGCTCGTGATTGGAGGAAGTCTGTTTGGGAGACAAGCTATTTCACTCATGATTGGAGGCTAGCAATAGGAGGAAGCCTCTCTGCAGAAACAAAGTATGGGCAGTTTGGAACCGCACAATTCTCAGCTGACTTCCTTGAATAAGATGCCCTTCAATTTTTAGGGTAAGGATTTTAGAAAAAAGTATCGTCTTATAGTCAGAAAAATACGGTAATACCGTACAGGGAATACGATTGCACCATAAAGCAGAGAGAAATGCAGTTTACTTGGTATGTATCTTGACACTGGCATAATTAGATTAAAACCAGAATAAATTAATACTGGGGAGAAACTTGGGGAATCTAGTGTTCCCTTTTTTTTTGCTGATAAAATAATCACTCTGACCTCTGGCCACATGGGATCTATCCATTAACATGTGTATAGCTCATATTTTAAAACACTAAAATGATTATTCTCTTGTAAGTTACATGTTTAGAAGCGCCACAAATTCTACACATTTGTAACACCTACAAAATAAGGACATTTTTCATGTACAGAAGTATCCACAGATCTGCATATTCATTCTTCAGATTATTGTTGGCCAATAAAAAATAGATGAGGTGATGTAACTTGGGGGCAAGCTACAAGGAGATTTTCCCATTGGAGTTCCACTGTGTAAATAAGAAAGAAGAATAATGGGGCAATAAAGAGAAGGACTTGATGGTTCTAATTTTCTGTGACATTTTCCCAGTGTGAAGTACTTGTACCGCTTTACCTGCTATTTTCTCTGCTGGCTTAGAATTCTAGGATTTTAGTCCTAGAGGGCACCAGTTTGGGAAGTTTGTTCATTTAAGCTTGGCGTTTAGGTGTAATTCTCAGTGAGAAGACATACTTTTCAGGTATCTAAGCTATATGCCTGTTGTTAGTGCATTACAACTCCCACCCCACCTCCCAAATCCCTTCATACATAAAATTAGCTGCTATGTTCATACATTAAATTCTTTAAGGAAGCATTCAGTTGTTCAAATTCTATCCTCCTGGTCTTTATACTACTTAGTTAGGCCTGCTGAGAGTTAGGTTTAGTTAAAAGATTTTTTTCCCCTTTCTATTCAACCGTCTGTAGGAAATCATTAAGCAAAACACCATCTGTTTTTCTGTCTCATGCAGAATCATTTGTATCTCATTTGCAGCCCCTCTGTAGCTTGAAATTAACAGTATTCTATCAAAGTTTACTAAGGGTGGATCCACACATCCTGCTTAGTCCATTATCAGTATGGACTACTCACCATTTCCTGACTGTGGGCATGTATAATGGGATGGATGGATGGATGGATGGATGGATGGATGGATGGATGGATGGATGGTCGGTCAGTCGGTCTCCTGGTGTCAAGGGAGATAATGGGGTATGAGTGTGTGTAAAGGCATCCATGTATGTAAACATCTGAGAAAGGAAAAGTACAGGGATTAGGAAAGAGAGAACAGTCCCTAAAAGGAAAAGGCAGGCCTTGATAAACAGTTCCACACAGGAACCAGCTGGGGATGCTTCCCTTCCTTGCCCCAGTGGGAAAGGCAAGAATCGGGTCTTGTAGTGGCCATAGTCCAGACTGAGCATCTTAGCCGTACCCTATTTTTTGTTCAACACTAAAGCATCTAGAGTTATTCACAAGTTAAGGCAGGAAATCCTCTGAGTTTTATACTGACCAGAAGATGCTGAAGTCCTTTGAAGAATTTTGGGTTGTGCTAGTACTGTAAATTGATTGCTTCTCCCTATACCCACACACAACGCATATCACATTTTATCAGGGCTTTCCATATTGCATGCAAGAGATAATCGTAGGAGAGACTTAATTGGTTTGAAGAATAATAGTCTTGAAAAGCCTGTTGAGTACAACTATCTTGATAACATATTATCAGGCATTACGATCAAGCAAATTAATTTAAATCTGGCATGCGACATGCTACAGTGTACAACATCATCCTGAACTGAAGGGCACTGCTTTACAGAATTCTGTTTACAGCTTTGTTAAACTTGCCCAGCCAGCATGCTTTCTTCAGATGCTAGACTTGGGCCATCATGATTGTTTCTGAGTACAACTCTATTGTTGCAATACTGTGTTTATCAAGATGAAATGATTGCATAATAATGTAGCTAGGGGTGGGGATATCATTATGTTTTGTATGAGGTCATAGGAAAAACATGATGATGCAAGGGGAATCTGTGGAAAGTAGTGTGAATTTTTTAAAAAAATCTCTCAAAAATATTAAGGATGTCTTTACTGCAGCATAGCTTTCACCAGCATGATACAACTCCAACAGTTCATTGTTTACTTATTGCCATATTTGTATACTGCAATTCCATAAGGACACCCAGTGGTTTACATATATTCACAAAATAATAAAGCCATAAAATCTTTATTAAAATGATGACAGCGATAATATCCCCCTTGGTGTTCACACCAAACAACATTTTAGGCTACAGTGTCTACCAGTTTAACATTCTGGAATAAACCAGTCTTTTATGAGTGTAGGTTTGATTTTTGGAGAATGGTTCTGCCATCAACAAGCTGATTAATATGCCTTTATTTCCTCTCTTTATATAAAAAGGATAATGTAAATATTAGTATTTTATCAGGAGGCTGTTGCTTAGCAGTAGTACTGCTTCACAGAGTCTCATTATCAGATTGTGTTGACTAAAGATGCTTACTCTCTCTACTATAGAAAGTATTAAAATAACTACTAGCCTAAGGAAGATTACATCTGTAATTAAGGCTTTAAAGCCTGCTGTCCAGACCCCAAGTTGCATTTGGTTTAACCGTTGCAGAACTCAACAGAGGGGAGTAAGGCAGACTGCAATTCAAGTGAGTCTATTTATTGTGCTCTAAAGAATTTGCACACGATAGCAATTCCTGCTGCACGAGAACTGGCAGAGGCAGAGCATGAGCCACTATTGCAAAGTCACTATGGTATAAAACAAGGGCAAGCAACTCTGTGTACCTTGCACAACGTGGGATCTTACATCAGCCTATTGAATAGGTGGGGCAGGCCAAGCATATCTGAAACCTGTTGTAATTAACCCTGATTCAAAGAAATCCTTTCTGCTTTTTCCAGGCCAGGAGGTAGGGAGGAAGCATGCTAATAAAATACATATCCAGAACCCAGCTGTAAATGACACGCAAGCTTCTGTCAGAGGTGAACCTGTTTAGTTCTGAACAATATATACATTATAAATTTTGTCACCACTGCAGTACCTGGCTATGAGTTGCCTTTTTTCTCTGTCATTCTCCCTTCATTTCCCTTTCACTGGCTTTTTGCTTTCACCTGTAAGAAAGAACCACTAATCTGAGCCACCTTTTGCTTTCCTTTGCTTTCCTTTGCTTTCCTTTGCTTTCCTTTGCTTTCCTTTGCTTTCCTTTGCTTTCCTTTCCTTTGCTTTCCTATCCTATCCTATCCTATCCTATCCTATCCTATCCTATCCTATCCTATCCTATCCTATCCTATCCTATCCTATCCTATCCTATCATTGTTGGTTGCACAGTCAGCCAGTTGTTTAGACAGGATTTGGCATTTTTATCCACCTATCAAGTCCTTTCCAAGGACCTAGATAGGCAGAGATTGTTGTTTGATGGTGCTAAAGGTGTCATCACAGGATGTAAGCTGTTGCAAGTAAAGCTGCCTTTTGCAGTTGACTGATGGTGATTTTGTCAATGCCAAAGGTCTACAAGTGGTGCTCCAGATGTTTTGGGATTGCACCCAAGGTACTATTACTTGCTTTCTTTTGCCGTAGTCATTCTACTTCTATTTGCAGGTCTTTATATTTTGTTGTTATTATTATTATTAAAATTTATATGCTGCCTGACTCCCAGCAGCTCTGGCCAATTTACAAATTATTTAAAACATGAAAAACAGGACATTAAAAATGACAAGAAACAAAATAAAGGTAGAGATGGCAAGATAACAAACTGGGGGGCAACCAAAGAAAACAAGCTTTACTTATCCTCATAAAAGACCTGGGCAAAGAGCCAGGTCTTCAGGCCCCTTTCATATACTAGCAGAGAGGGGGACGTTAGAATGGGGGAAACTTCATTCCAGAGACCAGGTGCACTTCTGGGGTCCTGATAGATGGCATTGCTTAGTTTAAGGAATCCAGAGCATGCAACCCTGCCACATCAGCTGGGCAGATACTATAGGAGACAGGCAGTCCCTCAGGTAACCAGGCCTTATCCCATGTAGGGCTTTATAGGTAACAACCAACACCTTGAATCACACCAGGAAGGGAACTAGCGAACATTGCAGCTTGTGAAACAGAGATGTTACATGGGTATAATGGGGCATGCCGATCACTGCTCGTGCCACAGCATTCTGGTCCAGTTGAAGCTTCCAGGTGGTCTTCAAGGGCAGCCCCATGTGGAGTGCATTGCAGTAGTCAAGCCATGAGGTGCCCAGGGTACGAATGTCTGAAGGGCCCCCCAGTCTAGGAATTATATTCTCTGCCTCTGTAAGAGCAGCTCAGCTATTGGAAGCTAAAGGCCTTTTTAGCTATCTAGGAAGGCATCAAAACCCAATCACTACAGTTGTCATGTCAGTATACTAAATTCTTTTAGTATATTATATTCTAACCCCAAAGCTATTTTCTTAACATTGGCTCTCCTTCCTTCCTTGTTGTCTGTGTGTGTTTTCATTCCATAGGTTCTCATATTGAGGGAAGATTGAATTAGCCTGTCCTCCTTGAGCAGTAGTAGATCTTGATAAAGTGGCATTACTGTGTTGGCTTGAAAGGAAGACTTTTATTTCCCTAACAAATAATAGATTTTTGAAATGGGAGGATTGTCTTCAGTTTGCTGAGAATATGGAAATAGAGTCAGATTTTTTCTTGCCCATTTTTTTTTTGAGAAGTATGTTCTTAAATTCAGAGTTTGCCTGTGAAGGTGGGGGGGGAGGAGGGAATAGGTGCAGATTTATAAATCAGAAGGAAGTTGCTTTTGCTCTGACCAGTGATCTGCTGATTGGTAACTGCTATGCTGTTCCTCTGCCTTGATTATTTTACAGAGGGAAGATTAGCCCTGTCAAGGAAAAATAGGATTCACTAGGATGCATTTTAAGGCAAACTTCAGTATAAATGAGAAGGGAAGGTGCCCTTGTCTTTTGTATCTTCAGCAGAATTTGTGTCAGTTAAAAAAAAAAGTGGGTGATGGTGCTTTTCTATTTTACATTCGCTGATCCCAGCCCGCATATGTACTGTTTCTCAGTTGGATGTGCATGTGCGCATGCGCACACTCATGGGCCATACTATTTCAGGGAGGCAGCTTGTTCCCAGAAGTTGCTGTTCATTTCCTTCCTGAGGTTTTGGCAAGTATTCTTCTATGAGTTTTTGCTATGGCGTCATGAGCTACATGCCCTGGAGCTTGTCAATTCACTAATGTCCAATGCAGACCACTAATGTGCTGGTTGGCGGAAATAGCTGAAATGTAGAACAGTGGGTCACGGCTGCTGAGTTTTATGTGGAAAGCATGACTCAAAGCAAGAAAAAAGCTGCTGAAAATTTAATAGGCAGGCATAGATTTCTAACACACATATCCAAATTTCCTCTTTTGTCTAATATGGACAATAGGCTATTAAAGTAAACTAAATGGTTCCCTGCTTGGGTGGTCTGGGGCTTGTTGCTTCATGTCATGCACAAAGATATATGCCTTAAGATATTGTGTAGATACCTCTGTGACTGTTCGCAATTTCCACACCTGCTTCCTTTTCAGAGAATGGCCTTAAATAAACTTTCCTTGACAGATATAATATTCTCTTCAAAATTCAGTTTTCCATTATCTTAGGTCACATATACGAATCTTTCTTCTGTTGAAAAATGGCCTCAACAGGAATAGGGAGCTTAAAGATCCTGGCATTCCATAGCTGAAACTGAACACACAAATCCACTGCAATTTAAAAATGCAAGTTACGCCCACTAAAACTGGGATTCTGGTTGTAATGTTGAGATACTTATGAGCCCTGTTCAGATATGCTTGCCCTTCCTCCCACACATAATTAACAGCTGCATCCAGTGCTGTCCACATGTGGAGGGAACGCCTGCCAAGAAGAACCCAGCCAAATGCTCACCATGCTCTGGATCCTTAAACAATCAAGGCTCCGGATCACAGAGGAAGTCTCCATGTGTCTGGCAGATTTTCCTGCTGCAGACTTTACTCCAATGAGGGGATCAGGGAAGAGTCCAGCTGGCACAGCGCTCCTCATCACATGGCAGGGAATGCCTGATGGGGCTTATCTCCTGAATGGAAAGAGGGAATGGGAAGGTAGTTTAGCTTTCATTTTGAGGCAGCTAAAACCTTTGGTACCTACCCAAAATTTCTTAAAATTGACTAAGCTCTCTCCCATGTTCTAAAAATAGCCTTTACATCTTGGTACCTTCCAGGTATGTTGGACAACCACACATATCATCCGCAGCTAGAATGGCTGTGTCCTTTCTCTGACTGGAAGTGTCAACACATCTGAAGAGCTCTTGATTGGGGATGTTTGTACGAATGAAAGAGACTTCACTTTATTCTGAAAGATTTATAAGACCAGCGCTAGAAAAAGCATATCCTATCGTTATTGGAAAAGGCATAAAATAAAAACAAAATACTTTAGATTGAATGAAAAGGAAAAGGATAAGGACCCTTACCAACCCAATAACTGTATTGCCCATCGAGCAATCATTAAACCTTCATTACCTTTGAAGGTAATGAACAGTAGCACAAAGCTTAGCAACCTTATCCATGTGATGAGCATTTCTGTCTGCTAATAGATAAAACACATGCACATCATCAGTGTGCTCAAGGTAGATCTACTCATTTTAATCAGAACAATTATTACAACGGAGGCTAAAGATTCTACTTGGCCATGCCAGGTGTGGCATTCCATTTTAGAAATACCCTTCCTTCAGTGCTGTTAGCAATATGTTAAAACATGCCAGAGAAAACATGCTTTTAATTTTTGGGGCTCCAAAAAGTAAAGGTAAAAATCTAGAGCCTGGGGAGAGGAGAGGTGGGTATTTAAAATAATGCAATAACTCACTGCTTAGCCCCACAATACCCTGTCAGTCTTCATCCAGAATTTATTGCTTTACTGTTGCTTTAGTTTTGCTGAATCCCAAGGCATGAAACAGATTTTACACATCACTAGAAGCCACCAAATTGAATGGAAAGAATCAGCAAAGAATCTGTGGCTAGTTCATCTGCATATGACAGAATAGGGAGTGATTTGCTAGCCAACATAGATGGGTGACTGTTGCAAAAAGGCAAGGTATATAATTCATGAAGTTATATAGATGCTAAACAAGCAACCTTGCTTAGCACCTTTTCAGTTAGGTATCCTGCTTGATAGCTGGCCTTAGTTATTGCATCTTATTCCCAAATAGATATTAACATACACATTATGTATAGTAGAAGGAGGTGTCTGTCAGTGCCGAACTGCTGTGTTTTTATGCAGTCTTTCTTGAAATCAAATCAAAAATGCAGATTTGAAACGTACAAAAGCAGTCTATAGGGTTTTAAAAGAGGTGGACATTACTTTTTCTACAAACTGTCTCAGCCCAAAATCTTAACCAACCTTCTTTGAAACCCACTTGATTCGGTTGAACCCAGCCAAGTAGTTTCAGTAATAGATGTGTGGTGTGTTTGCCTGTTGTCCTGAGAAAACTAATGGGGTGGCATATATTTGAAATATCGAGAACACACTGTGAATAGTTTCACAACATGGTTGCCATATAGAAATATCTGCTCCCAAAGCAGCTGCCATAGTCAATACAACCAGTCACAAAACTTATTATTAGAAGATAAATTGGTGAGGTTTCTTTCCCATCATTTCCACCTCTCCCTATGCTCTCTGCCACCCCAGCTTCCCACTCCCACCCCCCAGGGTGATGAATGTATTTCCTCATGAACCTCAGGCCTGTCTCCAATGATCATTTTTATTTTCTATAAAAGCCATTGTAGAAATCAAGTAAATAAAGATAATGCTAGAGGCTGGCTTTTTTTTTTTTTGCACCATGCTGGGTTTGTTCTCCCTCCCTCCCTCCCTCCCTCCCTCCCTCCCTCTTTCTTTCTTTCTTTCTTTCTTTCTTTCTTTCTTTCTTTCTTTCTTTCTTTCTTTCTTTCTTTCTTTCTTTCTTTCTTTTCTTGCTTACACCATCTGGAAAAATTTACTGAAAGTGCTTCATCTGAGAAATTATGACATGGGTTGCAGTTACGTTGTCCCTCAAAAGAGAAAGCTTCTCCATTATATATTTTTCTAATTTTGCATATGGACACTTACTTACATCACTCTAAACCCACAGTGTTCTAGCCTGGAAAGCCATATTGGTAGCCTTCTGTCAATAAGGAAGGAAGCTCTATCCATCTCCAATATTTCACTGAATTTCTGTGCTAAGTGTGGAGGAGCTGATTTTTTTTCTCTGTCTATATACTTAGTTTCTGCATTGTGCACAGAGTTCTCTATCTCACCTCTAATAACTCACTCGCTTGTGTGAAATTCTTTGTCATCTGCTTTTATCAAGCTGGTACTTAAGTGCAAAGCTGATTTCCATAATGGAAGTGACTTCAAAATGCGTAATTAGAATCAAATAATTTAGAGTGGCAAAGCACTTCCATGTTCATGAAATCAACGGGAATCAAATTCATCTCAAAAGAGACTTTAGGTTTTACATTTGTAAATGCTTAAGTAAACAAGGTTAATAGTTTTAACATAGGCTGTGGCTATTCACAGTCAAAATTAGGTATCTATGCTCTTTTCAATCATTTGTTATGTTCTTTGACCAACATGCTAATCAGTGGACAGTTCCCTGCATTTTGAATAAAAATGTACCTTGAAAGTAACATGGAAGAGGGACAAGGGAATACGATTTTCTCTTTTCCCTTGCACAGACAGGTTCAGAATCCTAGGGGTATATTTTAAAGAAATCATAACAGGGCCTGCATGCATGCTTTCCTTTATACATAGTGGACAGTGCTTGTGTTTGTATTTTAATGTGGATCATGTGTGCCTTACATTAGCAAAAATCTAACATAAGGATCATTTTACCTTTTTCTGCTGTTAGTATTCTAAAAATGAAATGGCAAAATATTCTGGCAAAAAGCAAGCACACAAAGAGCAAATTTGATTACATTTTCTTAGGTAAGGAAGGATGACAAGATTTCAGATGGCTACGTTGATAGTTAAGCAGACTTAAATGTATCATATGTAATCCTCACTCTGTTAACTGTACATCAAGAGAAAAGTTGCTGGAACTATGCATATCTTCATGGCAGGTTTACCAAGTACTCCCCCTGAGCTCAGAAAACCCCAGCTGGAGTTTCCCTTTTAACTATGAAACTGGTTAAGCTCCTTGTGAGAATTCCCCAGTGTTATAGAGCTGAATCACAGAGTGTCTTGCTGTCTCATTTTTGATGGTGTTCGTTGCTGTCTGCATTATGGATCTACTGTGCATGATACTATGACTGTTAATATTTTTAACATGCTGCATGACCTCCCTGTGTAGCAAACTGATACTGATGTTCCTGTAAGGAATTCAGCAGTTCTTTTGTATCAGAAACACCCTGAAAGATTGACGAGAGCTAGAAAGAAGAACACCTATAGCTCTGGTGGGCTTAAGTAGTTGCTTGAGATAGTCTGAATTACTCTGGTGGGCTTAAGTAGACAAGAAACAATGGCAGAGATGGGTAATTGAGTAAGACAGAGGGACTGGAAACAAAATTCTGTTCTCCTTTTGAAAATCTGCTACTTGTTAAATACACTTTTTTCAAATAAGTGTAAACAGCTCTGCTTGCTGCCCATTACTTAAAGGAGGAGAAAGCATGTTGATTTAGATGGATTTCCTGATGTCACAAAAAGTGCTGAAAAAAATGAATGGAGCCAACATTTTTTCTGCATTACATATTCTCTTCTTTACAGAACTGCTGTTCGTACAGGAGTCTGACTGTTCTTTAACCTCTGATTCTAGAGCAACATCTGCAGCCCCTCCTTCAACACCTCTGTGTTTCTATTATAATTGACTTATCAGACATGTTGCCTGAAGTCCTCTTAAGTTCATGCTGTCAGCAGCGATGGTGTCAAACTGGCACAGGCAAGATACTTATGTCAGTCTCTCTTCTCTTTGGAATGGTGAAGGGTTGGCATGCTAGATCCAAGTGCTGACATAATAGCTGTCTTTTGTGTACAACTGCAAGGACCTTTTGCTACTCTGTGGAAAACATGGGATATGTACTGGCTATCAGCAATAGGAATAGAAGAGAGGTTTGCAGGGGGAGGGAGGCAGAAAAATAGATCTGGATTTTGCTAACTGTTTATGGAATTGGTTATTGAAAGACTGACAGCTCAGTGCTACACTTACTTAATAAGAGTTTGGTGACGTTTAGTCCCAGGAAAGCGTGCATGGATTTGAGTGAAACAGCTCTGTTGAGACCAAGGGCAGTAGTACTTCTTGCTTGCCTGCTAGCAAAAATAATTGATGGAGCTGAGAGTTTTTGGCAGTGTAATTCAGACTATCTCAAGCACTTAGACCATTTATCTACTATTTAGTTAAAGCACTACACACACCTCCTTGTGTTGGCCCAAAACAATGCTGTCCTAGAATTTGCTACTGTATTTGCATTACCAATTCCTATCCTGCTTCTGTAATTCAAAAAAGCTGGAATGGTCCCCCCCCCCCCCCCATAGAGTGTTGAGGGGAGGTGATAGGTATAGTGCTAATGAAGAAGGCAAACACTTGGAAAGAAATGGCTGTGGTGGAGCCTGGCTAATTACCAGAGAAAAGAAGGCATACCCATGAACCCCAACATGCCCACAATAGGTGTGCCACCTAGGTAAAGCAATGGCAAAATGTTAAATATTTTGTATACATTGAAGCTGTGGCAGGACAGTATGATATTAAGAGGGAAAGCAAAATGTTTATGTAAGGTAAATTAAATCAGAGGCTGAGGATAAGATTAGGTCGGTATTTATGTTCGGGGGAGAAGAGTGGGGTTCTCAGGACATTATGGTGCTGCTACAAATAGCAAGTAACTTCCACATGAAGACTTTGCATCAGTTTGAAAACTGCCCCAAACTTTTGCGATCCAAGAGTGGCTGTGTTTAAGAGGTAAACCAGATTATTTCTGATTCAGCTATAATGTATTTGAAACTCTAGTAAAATTCATTTTTTCTTTGAAACAAGCTCTCTGAAGTTTGTGTATAGGGTTTTCCCCATTTTCAAGAATTTTGGGCCTAAGACCTCTTAGTTCAGCCACCCTAGCAAGAGGTCTTATAAGAGAAATAGTAGCTTGATGAATTTGCAGCTCTTTTTCATAGGAACTGCTTAGAATTATTTTGCATATGACCAGACAGATGCACACAGCAGGAAATAAAGAGATGTTATTTTCCTTATATATTATTTCTCTGATATATTCCCATATACAGTACTGTGCAAAAGTTAGGCAGGTGTGAAAAAATGCTGTAAAGTAAGAATACTTTCAAAAAGATATATTGTAATTGTTTATGTTCATCAATTTACAAAATGCAAAGTGAGCGAACAGAAGAAAAACCTAAATCAAATCAATATTTGGTGTGACCACCCTTTGCCTTCAAAACAGCATCAATTCTTCTAGGTACACTTGCACAGTTTTTGAAGGAACTCAGCAGGTAGGTTGTTCCAAACATCTTGGAGAACTAACCACATACAGATCTCCTGTGGATGTAGGCTGCTTCAAATCCTTCTGTCTCTTCATGTAATCCCAGACAGACTCAATGATGTTGAGATCAGGGCTCTGTGGGGGCCAAACCATCACTTCCAGGACTCCTTGTTCTTCTTTACACTGAAGATAGTTCTCAGTGACATTGGCTGTATGTTTGGGGTCATTGTCCTGCTGCAGAATAAATTTGGGGCCAATCACACGCCTCTCTGATGATGGCATGATGGATAAGTATCTGCCTGTATTTCTCAATATTGAGGACACCATTGATCCACACCAAATGTCCAACTCCATTTGCAGAAATGCAGCCCCAAACTTGCAAGGAACCTCCACCATGCTTCACTGTTGCCTGCAGACACTCATTCTTGTACCACTCTCCAGCCCTTCGGTGAACAAACTGCCTCCTGCTACAGCCAAATATTTCAGATTTTGACTCATCAGTCCAGAGCACCTGCTGCCATTTTTCTGCACCCCAGTTCCTATGTTTTTGTGCATTAGCCTTCGTTGCTTAGGCTTTCGTTGCTTAGCCTTGTTTCCACCTCAGAGGTATGGCTTTTTGGCTGCAATTCTTCCATGAAGACCACTTCTGGCCAGACTTCTCCAGACAGTAGATGGGTGTACCTGGATCCCACTGGTTTCCGCCAGTTCTGTGCTGACGGCACTGCTGGACATCTTCCAATGTCAAAGGGAAGTAAGCATGTCTCTTTCATCTGCTGCATTAAGTTTCCTTGGCCGACCACTGCATCTACGGTCCTCAATGTTGCCCGTTTCTTTGTGCTTTTTCAAAAGAGCTTGAACAGCACATCTTGAAACCCCAGTCTGCTTTGAAATTTTTGCCTGGGAGATACCTTGCTGATGCAGTATGACTACCTTGTGTCTTGTTGCTGTGCTCAGTCTTGCCATGGTGTATGACCTGTGACATGAAACTGTCTTCCACAGCCTCACCTTAGTAGCAGAGTTTGGCTGTTTCTCACTCAGTTTTAAGCCTTCTACACAGCTGTTTCTGTTTCAGTTAATGACTGTGTTTCAACCTACATATGAAATTGATGATCATTAGCACCTGCTTGGTATAATTGGTTAATCATACACCTGACTCTAATCCTACGAGATTCCTGACTTTGTGCAAGTGGACAAAGTGTGCAAGTGTAAGAATTGAAGCCAAAGGATAGTCACACCAAATATTGATTTGATTTAGATTTTTCTTCTGTTCGCTCACTTTGCATTTTGTAAATTGATAAATATAAGCAATTACAATATATCTTTTTGAAAGCATTCTTACTTTACAGCATTTTTTCACACCTGCCTAAAACGTTTGCACAGTACTGTATATTTAGATACACCATGTCATTGCTTCTTAGACTCAGTGTTGCAAGGTCAGCACAAGGGCAGAGAATCACAAGTCTTTTTCAGACTGCTTTGGGGAGATTGGGGAATGGAAATTATGGTGGTTTATACTAGGGCAGTGATAGCGAACCTTTTGGGCTCAGCGTGTCAAAAATTCAGAAAATGCCTAATTTGACTCTGCTGGTGTGTCACTCCCCCCCAACAAAAGAGAATCAATTCTTTACATATTCATTTATTTTAAAAAAAGTACAGTCCAGTCATGTGTGGTGCTATATATTATGTAAAGAAACATCAAATAATTACAGAAATGAAATACAAGTAAAAAAAAAACCTCAGTTTCTTTGGTAACTCAAACAGGGAGAATAGTTGTTGTCAAGTGTTGGTGAATGCTGGCGGGTCACCCAAAACGTGTGTCACCTTTGACACGCGTGTCACAGGTTCACTATCACTGCACTAGGATGTCATATTAGCATGGAGGTAGAAATGAAGGAATGGATCACAGGGTAAAAAGCAAACCTTGAAAGCCCCTTTGTTTACCTTGGAAATTTTCTTCTGCTTCAACTGCACAGTCAGGCACTGTAACTGCATTTGCAACTAACTAATAAAAGTAAAATTGAAGATGTTCCTGTGGGTTTTGCATTTTCTGCACAGAAAATCAGTATTAAGTCAGATGTAGTTACGTCTGATGGACCTTACAGTAGTATAGGTATTGTTTATATGCTTAGTGGTACAAAGAAGCCACATTTTTTCTTATTAAACAGCATACAATTCTAATTCACTGCTACCTCCTTCCTGTCCCTGCCGCTGCATGCCTGTTTTAATCCATATTTGCTCATGATGAGAATCTGCAAGTGATAGCTTGGCAGGAGAATCTCTTCCCATGAGTCTCGCTGCTGCTGCCCCCAAAGTCTGCAGGCAAGTGCCTGGTTGCTGGGCTCTTGTGTCATGTTTATGGCTCTAAATAGGACTCTGAATGGTTGGCATAGCATCCCATACAAATTGCACATGTGTTCAGAAACAGGAATGGGTATGGATGTTAGCTATTTTTAAATGCTTGTTGAAGTGTTTAGTGAGAAGATTATTGCTACAGCAAGAGCTGCCGTAGTTCAGAGGGGAATGTGGACTGGCATATGGTGATCTGAACACGTTTGCTGTATTTTCAGCAAGTGTCACACATCCAACTTCATCATGGTTTGAAAGAATTGGGCAGTGGGGCCTGTGTCAAGCAGAAGTGCCTTCAGAACATTGTTTCCTAACTACAACTCCTCCCAGAACTTTTAGCTATGGCCATGCTGACTGGGGAATTCTAGAAGTCTACACATCTGAAAGTTGCCGTGGTTGGGAAATAGTATTGTAAAGTGAGATGTTTTTGAGGAAATTGAATGGTGGTGTGCATATGTGTGTGCTAGCATCCATTAAAGAAATAAAACGGTGGAAAAGGATTTGGATAAAATATGAAAATAAACATAACCCATTCTTGAGTATTCATGACTAGCAGGTTTTATTTCAGGAGAAAAAGAGCTTTGCATCGGTTCAGTACATAGGTTAGGGAGAATCCTATATCAGTGTGGCTTGAAGAGCTGTTTTTTGATGCAAGGGGACTGCGCACGCGTTCCCTTCTCTCTCAGTCAGAAACCTGTGCTAAGGCCTCTCACTTCCTTTCTGAAGTCTGGAGCTTTTCATCTGGCTCTGATATATTTGTGAGCTCATCCTCCCCACTCTTGAGTCTGTACCAATTCTGAGAAGAATGCTTAGATTTTTCCAGCCTTCTTTCTAAATTTGGAGCATCCATTTACACTCATTATTTGGAAAGAATGTGGCATAGCAGTAATTGATGAGAGATCTCTTCCTTACTCCCAGCTCTTCTGCAAACACATTGCCTTTGACAGATCTGGCCACACTCCCAGACCACTTGCAGCCCTGCAGGGCTGTAGCGAGCCTGTGTCTTTCACAGCCATATCATGCATGCCCATTTTCTTTCCACTCCTATTTCTATAAGCTTGGCAAGTCAGCTTATTTTCTTTGCCTCCTGTGAGATACGGAAGTGTGTGTGTGTGTATGTGTGTGAGAGAGAGGGAGAGAGAGAGGCAGGAAATAAAATATACAGGAAGGGCTGCTGTATTCAGCTCTGGAGAAATATTCTCATACTCATCTGACAAGTCGAGCTAATATTTGTGTCAGGCCATTTAACGTTTCCATTTGTTTATGCTGGTTTGTTTAATGGTTCCTGGTAAATGAAGCAAAACAGGGCCCCAGTTTATATGTATGTGTGTAAAGGAAATGGTTGAAGCAGTTACATCATAGTATTAAGTTTATTTGAACATCCAGAATGAGGCTGTAGATGTTTTTGTTTGGAGTCTATTATGAGAGCTGTGTAGCAGTGGGCATGAGAGGAGAATATAGATTAGAAAGTGAAGAGTATGTATTGAATGTTGGCAACCTGTCTGATTCATTTCTGAGACAAGATGCTGCCATTCTTTGTTCTCTGCATCGATTTCCAATTGAGTTTGGTGACTGATGAAATTGTTACTTCAGATATGGATGATTAAGCAATTTGGGAGGAATATAAGCCTATTCAATACTGCTTCCACAGGACAATGCTATGTAAAGATGTGGAGTGAAATGTTTTACAGAGGCACAAATACTTGAGCCCTTCTGTCCTTGAAGATACTTTAGAACATAACATCTATTGGCATAGCTTAGCTCTATCTAGAAATGTGCGGCCTGCTGCCACTGAAGTAACTGTTTTCTAAACCTTTCTTCTTATTGCATTGAGATTGGAGCAAACAGTGGCTTGCAAGTAAAAGATGGGGATGAAGAAAGGAAATAATTCTGGGGCTATCCCTGAGGCTAATTAAAAAAAAAAAATTTCCAGTTGGATAGTACTGTTATCTTTTGTAGCAAAAATAAAGAATCTTGTGGCACTTTTAAAACTAACAATTCCATTGTAATGTAACACCCTTTGTGGACTGTAATTTGCTTCATGTATTTAGGAAGTTTTATGTTGAATGGCATGTATTAAGATGCTTCAAGACTCTTTTTGTTTCATTTATTTTAGAAACAGATTCGTTTGATATTAACAGTGTTGCATATGATTACTGTAACCGGGCTGTAAAATTCTGGATGATCACTAAATGGCAACAGAATATACCCCAGAATGTAACTCTTTGTTGTCTAGTGTTAGTCTAGATTTTTACAACCTGGATATGAAAGTCTTAGTGTTGTAACTATTGGTTACTTCAGCAGCAGCTTCCTTAAATGTTTATTAATTATATATTAATGAGATCCTAACAAACAGTTTGCCAGGAGTAAACCAGAGAAGCTTTTAGCTCCATGAATCAGCAGAAATCTCAATGGTCCTCCAATACAGATCCTTGTACTTAGGTTATTTAGGTTAGGTTAAGGTCAAGCTATCAGTAACACATTCTGCCTTTGAGAATCATAGTCACAGGTAGTTTTCAATTAATTCTGGAGGTTTAGGTTGTGTGTGGACTTAATATTTTATTTTACCTAGAATTGGGATTTTCAGCGTAGTATACTGTTCAAGCTTACATACAAATTCAACTTAAGGATAGACCTTGGGAACAGAACTTGTTTTTAAACTGGGGACTACCTGTACATATGAACTGTTCCCAGTGTTCCCATAGATACTTCTACAAAGTTTGCTAATTCTCCTGTTGTTGTTTTTGTTTGTTTTGTTTTTAGATAGGTTTTATGTTTTAAAATTGTAGTGAAGATACTTCTCTTTGAACTTCACCAGTTTCCACTCTGTGAAATGGGGTTTGCGATAGAAAATGTGCCATTCTAAAGATGATTTTTTATTCAGGAGTTTAGACACCATTTCTGCTTAGAGCAGGGGTCCCCAAACTCTTCAGCTCACCCTTTGATTAATTTTCAAACTGTTCATCGAACCCCAAACATTTATTATATGAAAATAATTTAATAATAAACAAACTACTTTAACTAATAGTACTACAGATAATTACAACAACAGTTCCGTTGACCCTTGGGGGTCAGTAGTGACCACTCTGGAGAACCCTGGTTTAGAGCATCAGCATCAGCAGGTGCTCTTCTGTGAAATAGCTCTTTTGCATGACAATTGTGACAGCCATTCAGGTATGGGAAGGCCTCTCTTGAAAATCATTTGGCAGGAGACTCAGTGACTCCCAGTATTCCAGATGTGCCCACTAATCCAAATAAGTTGGAGATCCTTAGTCTAGAACAGGGTTTTCCAAACTGTGAGGTGTACCTCCCTTGGGGAGGTGCAGACAGAGTCCAGGGGTGGTGTGAAAAACCTTTTAATATTGTTACAATAAATCCACCTTTCCCAAAGTTTCATTGTATTGTTTTCATTGTTCATTTGTGTTCATTTTGGTGTTTGGATGTTTAGGGGAGGTGTGTACATTAAGATTACACTAAAGGGAGGTGTGATGGCAAAAAAAAAAAAATAGGAACCCCTGGTCTAGGACAACTCCTTGAATTTCCATGTAAACCCTATCAGGGATTGGGACAAATGGATTTTGAAGTAAGTAAACAGGATGCAAGAAGTAGGCTATAGCTTGCTTTAACATTTTTTAAACCTTGTTCCTTAATAAGTATCTCAAATTGAATCTAAGAAGTTCTGCAGAAGCACCATAAGTAGTTTCAGCTGGATGTTTGACTAAGTGCACTTTTACACTGCACTGTTTCCACTCCACAATCCCTCACAAAGCACTTTGCAGCCAGTCTGCCATTATTTTGATAGCCTAGAAACACTGAGAACTTTCAGGGAACAACTTGAATCAATCAGTTCCTATCTCTAGCTGACCGGTAAGAGTCAGAAATGGTTTTCCTTCCTGTGTCCTGCTGCTCCGAGTTCTGAAACAATAACAGCTTTCACCCTAATTCCAAATAAAAAATACATCTATCTGTATATAAACCTTTTCAGTATGTATTACGTACATTTGCCTCACCATTTGTGAGACAATTGTGAGTTGTGGCTATGAGAGAAAACTTCCTGATAGCAAAAGCATCATTCCTCTGTTGTATTTAAATCACTCTTGCAAGCTGTGATAATGGAATGTCAGCGTCCATTCAACCCATTATTTTTTTCCAAAGTTTCTATCCATTGTCACATGCTGATGTGGTGGCTAAAGCTGGGGAGAGACAGGCATCATTTAGAAATGCTTATAAACAGGTATTAGGAACAGCATGCTAAAGGAGATGGGAGAGGTCTATAAACCACAGCTTAGCATGCTGTGTGATACAGTCCACTGTGGCTTGTTCAGCAAATCATTGAGAAAAGAAAGCAGCCACCAAACATTTCCTACAAAGTAACCAGCAGCTCCAAATGTTAGTGAATAGTTTTAAAGGTTGGTTAATCCTTTCCTAGTCTGATATCCTATACCAGTTTGGATGACTATTCTCCAAATTACCAGTAGCATCATATTGTAATACTGCCTTTACATCAGAAGACTTACCATTGAGTGTAGTAAGCTGCAGATGATTATTTATTTATGTAAATAAAGGCTTACTTATTTCCTTTCTTGGAAATTACATAGAAATGAGCTCAGGAGAGGTGGGGCACATTGGAATTGAATGCACTTGTATAGATTTGTCTACCCAGAGAGCCAGCCCTGAGAACAGCTAGTTCTTTTATTAAAGGCTAATAGTTGAAGGTCTCTTTCCATTCAATATTTATTTGTTTCAGTCATCTGAATTGCAAGTTTTGAGTTGTGCTTTGGAAAATTGCCTGCTTGCACTGTTCAATGGGCTAAAGTCATGCTAATATCCGTGAAAGCTTCTGCAAATACTTTAGGCCAGTGGGGTTTTTTTTTTAATTAGACACATAGGTCATCTGTTTGATAAGGTTAGCACATTGTGTCTCTTCTTTTATTTTAATAAATGATATACAATCTGTAGGTTTTTGAAGAAAACTGATCTCTACTCAAGGTGAAAAGAAGCGACTCTCAAGACTTGCATCAAGTTTGTGGCCATAATAGGCTTTGTCTGTTCTGAACTTCAAAGAGAAACAGTTGCCTAGAGCTTACCACATTTTGTTTTTTTTAGGGCATATTTCAGCAGGTCAACTCTCTTAAGTTTTCTTAGAAGTATGTGTTGAGTTAGAGAGTGAAATGTACCTTGGCATTTGCAATGAGAACATACATTTTATTCAAATGTATTCAATCTATCCCTTCTTTCATGTCTCCCAATGGTGCACTCATCACCATTGTAACTGAGTCCATCTACCTTGCTGGTGATCATCCTCTTCTTCTCTTTTCTTCTACCTTTCCCAGCATTAGAGCCTTCTCCAGAGAGCTGGGTCTTCTCATAATGTATCTAAAGTAGGATAATTTGAGCCTGGTCATTTGTGCCTCAAGTAAAAACTCTGGATTGATTTGTTCAGTGATCCATCAGTTTGTTTTCTTAGCTCTCCATGGTATTCTTAGGAGTCTTTTCCAACACCAAAGTTCAGAGGTGTCACTACTCTTTCTATTCTGCTTTTTTAAAGTCAACTTTCACTTCCATAGTGTGTCCCAGGGAATACCATGGCTTGTATGATTCTAATCTTTGAAGGCAGAGACACATTACACCATTTGAATATCTTTTCTAAGGCCTTTGTGGCTGCTCTACTGAGTGCTAGTCTACGGTGTATTTCTTGACTGCTTGTTTCTTTACCATTGATGGTTGATCCTAAAAGGCAGAAGCTTTTCACCACTTTGATATCTTCATTGTCGGTTCTACAGCTGGTTGTTCTACCTGTTGTCATTTGTTAGGTTTTGTTACATTTAATATTAGTCCCATTTTTTCACTGTGCTCTTTGATTTTTAGTATTAGGGCTTGCAGAACCTTTGCATTTTGGGCTATCAGGATAGTGTCTTCAGAATAGTGCAGGTTATTGAAGTTTCTTCCTCCAATTTTAAAACTACACTCTTCTTCTTCCAATACAGCTTCTTTTAATATATATTCCACATATAGGTTGAATAAATAAGGGGAGAGTATGCAGCCTTGTCTCACTCCTTTGCCAAGCTGGAGCCAGTCTGTTTCACCATATTATGTCCGTTCTGTGGCTACCTGACCTGTATGTAAGTTTCTCATGAAGACAATGCCATGTTCTAGGATTCTAATTTTTCTGAGCACTTTCCACAGCTTGACATGATTGACACAATTGAAGGCTTTTCTATAATTGTGAAGCACATACTGACTTCTTTTTGGTATACTTTGACTTTCTCAATTATCCAGCAGGGATCAGCAATAATGTCTCGTGTTCCTCAGTCTTTTCTAAAACCAGCTTGAACATCTGGCATCTTTTTGTCCATGTAGGGCTCTAATCTGCATTGGATTATCCTAAGCATTATTTTGCTAGCATGTGATATGAAGGATATTGTACGACAGTTTGCACACCCTGTTAAGTCTTCTTTTTGGGGGGATTAGGACGTAGATTGACCTTTTTCAATTGGTTGGCCACTGTCATTCTCCAGATTTGCTGGCATAGCTTGGTTAGAACCTTGACTGATTCTTCTGTTGCTTGCTATATACTTCAGTGGGCATTCCATCAGTTCCAATCGCCTTCCGACTTGGTAATGACCAGAGTGCTGATTTAACTTCATCTTCTAGTACTACCTAACCTAAATAATATAGCTTCAGCATTGCTCTTTCATATCAGTTGCTATTATTATTGTTATTACTATTATTGACATATTATTTTATCATATAGTATAGAAAAGGAGAAACATACAGAAGTTCACCCTTGATTTTGCAAGATCAAATTTTTAGAGGCAAATTATGTGACTGGCCATATTTATAAAATCTTGGTACCCTTAATGTCTTAATTTTAAGGATAATATTTACACTTTATGTGAACTATCATAAAGTGAGCGTCATTGATAAAATTAGTTTAATAAAATAAACATAAGATTCACTAAAGATGGTGTTATCACAGAATCCATGTTTAATCATCTAAGGAATTATTTAATACTCTAAGCTGAGGTGCTGTATCTTAAACACCTCCAGGCCTTTCCCACCAAAGCCAGTTCTTGAAATTAAAACTATTCTATTTCACTTGCCCTTGGTTGATTCCCATCTTCCAGCTTTCTCTGTCCATTCCATTTAACTTTTTTTTCAAGAAGCTTTGAGAGAAGGGTGACTGTGTGAAGAGTTACACCTTCATTTACCCACTTTCCTTCCTTCCTTCCTTCCTTCCTTCCTTCCTTCCTTCCTTCCTTCCTTCCTTCCTTCCTTCCTTCCTTCCTTCCTTCCTTCCTTCCTTCCTTCCTTCCTTCCTTTCTGGATCTTCAGGCTAAGATGAGACCTATCAAAAAGCGAGACATATGTTTTCTTGTTGGCACTTTTTAATCTTGTTGACCATTTGAGATAGAACTGTGAAGGAAAGAAAGTGTGAGGAATGATGGCTGGCTATATTTGCTGGCAGGACTTGTACCATCATTCAGAGCGGCTGGCCATCAAGAAATATAGTTACCAGCCAAAATTGTAGATGTTTCTGTGTGCTCCATTCAGGGAGAAGCAGTGCCAGGTCACGTGGTTGGGTGAATTGTATTCCAAGTTTGTGTTCTGGCATTCAGTTTGGTAATGCTATCATCAGAAAACTTGTTTTCCTGATTCTATAATTATTCTTTGGAATGCACTACCACCCACTTTCTTCCCCCACAGCTTTTGTAACAATTGGATCAAGAGCAAAAAAAAATAAGGAAAGGAGAAGTGGAGAGATACTCCACAGAACTGAAAACACAGAAAGTGAAAAATATAATGTCACTCTATACTTGATTTCTGAAAGGAAAAAGGGAATTTGGAGGATGATAATGTAAGAAATTATTCTCTGATTGATAAAGCTGTCATTATTTTCTCCTTTTATAAGCATGCATTTATTTTCTGTTTGATAAAACTCTCCTTGTTTTTTTCCTAAGAAAAAAAGATGAAAAGTATTGTTTCAAGGAAGGAAGTAATATCTTTGCCATACAATAGGTATTACATTCCTAACCTGAATGGCTTCATATCCCATCATCTTCACCTACCATAAGTACAAGATTTGCATGGCAGTTTTTTAGGGGGAAAACCCGTTGATCTGTAAATGCTACCTCTATCATCATAAAACGTTTTATGCATATTGAATGGTTTTTCATAAAAAGCCCCAGTCATAATATCTACATGAAGGTTGGTGATTATTTTGAAAATAGTGTCAGAAATCAATTCTCCAAAATAGAATGGAAACAGGTTTGCTTTTTTTTTCCACATTAAAACCTTCTGTAGCGCTTGTATTGGTCCTCTTAAAAATGTTATTTTTCCAAATTTCATAGTAGGACTATGGCATGGCATATTGTTTCATAGGGGAAGCCAATGAATTTGGGAGTACCAGGGACAGCATCTTGGGTTTTCATATACTCCCTCTGTTTAAATAGTGACTTTGTTTTCCTGGGTAGATTTTTTTGCCTGTGTTTCTCCAAATTCCAACCCACAGCTGACAATAATCAACCCCACATTTGTTACAATAACAAGTCTCATTAGAACACTGGTTCCAATCATGGAGTGAGAAGGTGGGAGGGTTTATTCAGTGCGGGTGATTTCATCTGAAATTATGTCACTGCTAAGGAAAAACACTGAACTACCATTAAACAGTTCAACCTTGGATTCCTTGTCCTTGTAAATATTTGGATTTAAAGAGACAAAGCATCCTATCTAGTGCACCTAATCCTGCACAGTTTTCTGCAGAGCTTGGACCACTGATTCATAAATGGAATTAGAAAGCATCAAAGCCCTGTTTAATAAATACTTAGAAATCTGCAGGAAAGAAGAGACATTTAGCTAGTACCCTTCTCACAGAAGAGTAAGACTATTAGCCATAATGGCTAGTAGCTTTATCAGGCCTTTCTGATCCTCTTTGTGGCCTGTAGGACTCGCACCACACCCTGTATAAATTACGAAACCAGAATTACCAGGAAAATAAAGGCTCTTGATGTGGGACTTCTCTTTTGTTTTGTCCTTTAAAAACTCTGTTTCCTTGACAAGAAGAGCTGCCTGTAGTATTTTACACTGGCTAGCACTTGCTTTCCAGAGAGTTTTCCATCTGCCAGTAATGAAATTATTTAATATAGCCAGTTTACTAGGAGATGTCTGGAGCCTTATCTGATATAACAACAATTTCCTAACTCCTGGTTTAAATAATGGTGAGTTCTATAATCCAGATCCTTATCCAGAAATGAATGTTTCAGGTACTCCTGTTCCAACCCTGATTGGTAAAGAACGTTCCTCCTCCCTCTTCTCTAGCCTTATAGCTCCAGGCCCTTTTCTCAGGGACTGCCATCTGCAGACACCTGGGGAGTGTGGCCACCTTCCTCTGGAATAGCTTGCCTCCAGACATCAGAGTGGCCCCTTCCCTCCTGACCTTCAGAAAGTCCTTAAGACATGACTCCTGGGGAGCTAGAAGACTATGACTGCTCCCCCTGGTGAGAAACAGTATTTAATTTCTGGTCCATTGAGTATTTATATATATTTTTTCCTTTCCTATTGATTTATCCTATGGTTATTATTTATGTTTAATTTTGTTTTTGATCTGAATTTATGAATTTAGGGAAGTTTGTGCCTCTCAGAGTTAACCCTAACCTGTAAACTGCAGTTTATAATATAATAAAATAAAGTAAAATAAACCTGTGGGATGCTTTCTTATTACAGGTAGTCCTTGCTTAATAATGGTAATTGGGACCAGAATTTCTGTCGCCGAGCAATGCAGTTGTAAAGTATGACATCACATGATCACATCACTTAGCAATGGCAATCCTGTCAGTCCCCGTTGCCATTGTTAACTGAGGATCACCATTCATTAAGTGAGGACCTCATGTGACCATGACTTATGACTTCCTGCTGGCTTCCAAAAAGCAGTCAGTGGTGAAGCTAGCAGGAAATTGCAAGTTTTGGGCAGCTCACAAGCAGGTCAACAGGTGGGGGGTGAGTGGCACAGAGTGCAACCTGGTGGGGAAGTGCTGAGGCACCGTGCAGGCGCAACCGGTTGGGGGAGGGGATGCTGTGGTGCTGCACGGGTGAGGTCGGGGATGTTGTGGGGGCATGCGTGTGATACAGAGTGTGGGTGGGGAGGTTTTACAGGCAGGCATGCACTACAGAGTACGAGATCCCTGGGATACCATACCTCGTAGTGGACTCTTTGGGAGAAAAAGCGGCAGGAGCAACTTATCCAAGTGACTTACGACCTTCCTTGCTGGTTTTCCCAATGACTTTGCTTGTGGGAAACTGGCAGGGAAGGTTGCAAATGGTGATCACATGACTGTGGGACGCTGCAACCGTCATAAGTGCAAGCCAGTTGCCGAGTGCCCAGATCGTGATCACTTTGAGGACCAGTTGTAAGTACCATTTGTTCAGTGCCATTGCAACTTTGAATGGTCACTGAATGAGTGGTCATTAACTGAGGGCTATCTGTACTATGTCACTTGGCTTACTACCATGATGTCAGTGGACACAGAACCTTGTCACTTGGGATTCTGTATATGGCTGAATATCCAAGCAACAGTTCAACTCTCCAGGTGATCCCCCACGTGTAATTTATTCTGTGTTTCAGCACTGGTGTTTATTTTCCTTGGTATGTATCAGACTGCCCTCTCTCTTTACCACTTCACCTATTCATTTAATAAATTTGTTTTTGTAATTTGGCTTGTCAGGCACTTGTAATGGCAGCTTGAAGGGAGAGATTTTGCTCTTCCTGTTTTAACACTGTGCTCAGGAACCTGTCTGTGTTAGAGCACGTGCTGCCCAGAACAGAGCCTACTGATGTGATTATCCAGGCAGTATTCCAGGGTCATAGAGATGGTGGCAGTCCCTGTTCCTGGCACAGTGTTTTCTGTGGGTGCCCACAACATGTATTAGATTTGTAAAATGTACCCATTAACCCAATAGGCTTGGAGACCCCTGAAATGGGATAACAGGAGCTGGGTTGCAAAATATGGACAACCACTGGATGGCAGCAGTCATTGAGGAAAAAAACTACTTTGGTTGCCATCTAGTTGTTGAGATTTTTGCAGGCCAGATCTGGTAGCATTATCCCTGTACTGTTTGGTGGTTGTTTAAATCCTGTGACCTCTGGTCTAGTTCAAAAGGAGGTACAGTCCCCACTTTCCTTACAGGCAGATATTAAGTGGGTTGTATATTGTATTAATCTGTAAACCTTGACTCACAAGCCACAATAACTTAATTCATACAACCTACTAAGCCAAAACTGAAGAACCAACCTTAGCTCAATATCAGCCTTTTTCACCATACTATTTTTGTTAATAGCATAGGTATAAAAAGAGAGAAATTCTGTAGGAGAGTGGGATCTCTATTAGAAGTGATGAATGCAGAAAGTAGGATTTTTCAGTGCTTTGATTCAGTTCCAAAAAGGTGTCAGTGACTTATTAAAACAGATGTGTCTGTTTCCAGGATCCTTGTTTGAATGAGTCACCAACAGGTGCTGTGTTTGAGCTCCTTTGCACTCCAAAGCACCTTTTTGAAAACTATTCCTAAGCATTATGCAAGAGGTAGTTCAGAAATACAGAAAAGGGGCCTTAAAGGACAAACCATTAAGTCATGCAGTCCAGCATTGTGTACACCAGCTTTCACCAATCCAGCATCCACCAGTTATTTTGTACTTGTCTCATCATCCTGGCCCAGGAGTCATGCTCTATGATGTATGTATGTATGTATGCATGCTTTGGGGAATTTTAGTTTATGATATAGGCAATAGGTTGGGAAGGTTGGTCTATACCAGTGATGATGAACCTTTTGGGCTCGGCGTGTCAAACATTCGGAAAATGCCTAACTTGACTTGCTGGTATGTCACTCCTCTCCAGAACAAAAGAGAAACAATTCTTTACATATTCATCTATTAAAAAAAAATACAATACAATCATGTGTGGTGTTGTGTATTATATAAAGAAATGTTGAATAATTACAAAAGTGAAATACGAGTAAAACAAACTCAGTTTCTTTGGTAACTCAAACAGGGAGAATAGTTGTCGTGGTGTGTCACCTTTGACACACATGTCATAGGTTCGCCAACACTGGTCTATACAGATTTTTCAGGTCTTTTCTATTCTATCTAGACGTACCAGAGTTTACACCTGGTCCTTCGTGTTCTCTATTACTAAGCTACAGCCTTATATATAGCAATTTTAAATTCCCCAGTCTGACATTCTGCAGACGTGCTGGGATTATGTCCTTTGGCCATACTGAGAAGAAGCCGCAAACTCAACACATCTGGAGGCCAGGTCCAGAAAGGCACATCTGCCCAAAGCCATTATTAGCTGCAGTTTGAAGAAGGAGTTTATCATTTGCATCATATAGATGCCAGCAAGTCTGAATCTAAGTCTCTCTTTATGCAAAGTATATTCAGTAACACTGAATTGGGACTGGGGTTAGTACTGGCAATTAGATATGCACCCCAGGTTTTTTAATACATCATTAGCTTTCAGATAAGGTGCTATTATATATTCGTTATCTTTGGAGCAAGCCCCTTCTTGTGCTCATATCACAGTTTTTCTTCCTATACATAATAGAGAAACTACCATTATTTAGTGAATTACAATACTTGTAATGCAGTATTTTCCATAAAATACTGAATCTATGTATTGCTCATTAGTAAGTAATAATCCAATATTTTTAAAGTGTGCTACTGCAGTAAGATACAGGAAGCAGTCACTGAGGTGGAGAAGGGTAGTTAGGTCCATATCCATTAGTTGAGAGAGCAAAATGTATTCTCCCCAGTACTTTTGTTTGCATGCCAAACAAAAGAAGCAAACTCTGGGGGGCTGTCACATTAAATATTATATTTCTGAACTGCCCAATTGTGTCCAGTCGTTTGGATGCTGTGCTATTCACTTACTAATATAATATACAAAATAAAATGATAGAAAAACCAGTATAGAAAACAGCACAGGGATCAAGATGAGATTAAGGACAGCAACAATAATATGAATAAATTCAGTGCATAAAATCACAGTAGGGCTAGTAGTAGACTACGGTAGTGTGAAGTTCTAACAGAGGGCAAAAAGATTTTTAAATGCCTATGAGAATAAGCATCAGGGCAGAAGGCACTATATTTAAGTACCAGGCAAGATTAAAGAATGTCATCTTACAGGATCCAGAAAGCAGACCATTTCTGCCACCATGCCTGCTCTTAGGAACCCCGACCCCCCCCCCGAGGTTAGATTGGCCCCAACCCTGCCAGCTTTCCAAAAAATTTAAAGACCTGGATGTGTCTCCAGGTATGGGGATTGGGAAGTTAGCTGGAGCCTGTGGTTAGTTAGGTTGGTTTTTACCTTGGTGGTCATTAAAGGTTTTATATATTGGTTTGTTTTCTGTTGTTATTTTGTATGGTGTGTTTATCTGTTGATAGCCGCCCAGAGTCACTATGGTAAGATGGGTGATATTACTTGAATAACAACAACAACAACAACAACAACAATAATACTCCAGTCTAAACATCTGGCTGACTGTGCAATCAGTAATAGGAGGAAGAGGAGGAGGAAGAATGGTGTTCCACAAGCAGGGCACAACAGTTGAAAAGACTTTTTCCTGATGGCTTCTTGCCTTGCTTGATTTAGTAAGCATGCCTGAGGATAAGTCTCAGATAAAGACTTTAGGTTCTGGTAACTGGGTAGATATCAGCTGATAAATATATTAGTTCATCGCTTATATAGTAATTTGGGCCTTAAATTGAGAGTAGAAGGCACTTCAAATGTCCATTCAGTCTTGAGAAATCAAGGAATTAGTGATATAAGCCATTTTGTACTTTCAGATACATACTTATTATAAAGACTTTGTTTAGTCTTTTGTGCTGGATGGCTTTGCAAGTTGGACCCTTTACAAGTCCATGCGTTGAGAATTGACCTTGGTCCTTCAGGTTGGACTTAGGTTGAGGAAGAATGAGTTAGTGCTGAAATTCCACAGGCCTGCAGTCTTCCCAGTCACATTCTAGTGGTGCATCTGATGGGTTTTTGTCTAAGGCATGCTAAGATGATTTGCAGCATCTCAAATGTGAACTTTTATGCAGAATGTGTAGTTTGGGAAGCTTCAGGATAATACTCTCAATCAATAAAAAATGTATCAGTGTGTAGAGTTCAGTTGGTGATACCAGATGTAGGTAACATCCTTCTGAATGCATCTTTGAATTTGCACGTGTGCATTTAAGGGAAGTCATATTGACCAATCAGTGTGGGGCCCATAAGTGAGCCAGGGGGGAGTAAATTTGATGCCCCCGTTTGTGATCCTGATTAAAAAGGCCATGAAAGGAAAGTGCAGTTGGCACCCAAATGCTTTCCTAGCTTAGAGTATATCCAGACCAGCATTCCTGCTATACTTCTTTAAAAAAAAAAAAATTAAATTGTGCCGTCATTGACCAGGAACAAATACCAGCTTGTTTTTAGTGTATATTATGTAGAACATAGTTTTGGAATTTAGGGGGGAAAAGATTAGGGACTTGATTATAGCTGTTGGAATGTTTGAACACATTGGTATAAATTAATTCAGCACTTCTGTACTTGGAAAAGGGATGGGATAGTGGCTAGTAGGGTTGGACCTGTGTCCAGAACAGCCTTTAAGGTTTGTGATAGAGAGGAGGCAGTGAATGTCATACAGCTGGAAAATACAGGATAAGGTGAGGAGTGCATCACAAGGAGTACTAAAGATTGTGCTGGAGAATGGACCCGTCTCCTGGCTAGATGTCCAACAGTTTTGCCATGCTTTCATTTGTGCTTTGGAATGTGCAGCAAATGGATTAGCTGAACTGCACCATACTCAACAGATCCCAGTATCACTACAGATGTATTAAATTGTCAGAGCAAAAGAGACTTGAGCTATTCATCTTGCCCCTACCAGCTGCCGTTTGTGGCATTTTGGAACAAGAGCCGGAGGTAGAGGAAAAAATGGGACGTTGTCTCTTTAAGCAGCTGAGCAAACCATATGCCAGTAGCGTAGCCCTTGAGTTAAACTGCATGTCTGTGTGCTGAGTAAGGAATGTGGTTGCATGCCTGACCCGTTAGCTATGACTGCTCCTTGGTGGATCGGCTGTTGCTTATGTGCTGAGCTCATTCAGGCTCGCTGGAGTTGGCGCTGTGCATACACAAGGGGCGAAGACAGGAGGAAAATAATCCTGCTGAGAAGGAGCAGAAATATTTTTGTCCAGTTACCTTCCTCTTTCCCTTTTTAATTTCTCCTCAAAGCTGGATCTGTGGGTGTCTCAAGCTCTCTCTTTCCCTTTTTTTGGAAAGAGGAGGCTGTCCCCACCACCAGCAGCTGTTGTTTGGTGAGGGCAGGAGGTAACTCTGGGAAAGACGCAGTCCAGCTGCCTGGATGCCTTTGGATGTTATGATTGCTCCCTCTGAGGACCAGACCTGGCCAGACATGCACAAGGGGCAGATGAAGCTGAAAATCAGGGTCAGGCGAATGAAGGAGAGCAGAGACATACGAGGTTGGTCTGCTGGATTATTACCTTTCAAAGAAAGGCAGGGATGTGCATGAAAAGTGAATGGAGAAAGGATTGGGGGAGCATGGAGAGCTTGCTTGGTATGAACCGCGTGCTGGGGAGGGAGGCAGATTGGAAGCTGGCATCTTGTACTTTTTGGACTGGGAGAATATCTGCACTAGGAGTGTGGTGATAGTGGTGGGTACAGAATGCCCATTGTTCCCTTGGGTGTGCAGATGCACGATATGGGCAGCAATCCTCTAGGATACTTCTGAGGAAATACATTCTGAACTGGGTTGACAGTATGTGGCAAAATAAATGTACATATGTATGCAATACAATATACATACATGCACACAGATACACACACACAAATCATCGGGAAATGTGGTGATTGTTGCTGTTTGCTGCAAGAAGAATGTGTGAGAGCCAGTGGGCATTTAGGGCTGAGGATTGAATAGTGTTCTTTTAGAAACCAGATTTTGATTTAAGGGGTCTGGAACTTTTTTGAAAAGCAAGCTTCATTTTGTAATTGAGAGACTTTAAAACAGGAGTGCAAAGGAAAAATCAGAGAAGAAAAACAGATTTCTTATGTAATCCCCTACATGTTCATTTCTCCTATACTCTCTTCTTTAGAGGTCACTGTCAGAAGGATGTGCATATGGAGGGTGGGGTAGATGGAGGAAACAACAGACACTGTGTTACCCTCAGCTTTGCATCCAGAACATTTTCTTTGTTTCTTCCTATGACTGATTGCATTCGTTCTTGAGAATGATTCCTCGGCATGTCCATAATAGCTTATTATTTGCAGTGGTAAGTGCAAAAAGGGATGGAAAGCAGCCTTTAAAAATGTAGAATGACCTACTTTACCAAGTGGTGAGACTGAGAGTTTCCCATCACTTTTTACGAAAATGGAAATTCTCCTACAGTGCTTGACCTTTTTGTTTGTCTATTTGTTTTTTAATACGTCAGGAAAGGCATAGCCCAGAGATGGTGTCATTAGTAATAAGTCATTTGTGGTTATGACACATTTTTCTCTACTTAGAACCTGTAAAGCTGGTCTAAGTGAAATACATGAACCAGAGGAAAATCTGGATCAGCAGCTCATAAACACTGATTCTTCAAGGCTTTCAGTATTTTATATTGTTGCTTTTTCAGATAGATTTAGTAGTAGCTTTCCTAGTTATACAAGCCCTTCCACTCAAAAAGTAGAATAGAGTTGGCAAAAACTCAGGGGGAAAAAAAACCCATGACAGATTGAGAACTGTTGTGCATTTCTTTCTCATTTTCCTGAGTATAACTGAAATTACCTGTCCAGTATACTATATACTCACTCATGAACCAAAATGACTTCCTAATGCAGCCTTCCCCAACCTGGTGCTCTTCAAATGTCCTAGTTTACAACTCTCACCATGGCCATTGGAGAGCATTAGATTGGGAAATACTGTCCTAGGTTATTCTTTGTGATTAGTACAGCCACATCTGTTTGCATCTGGCATATACTTTCTTTTAGTAAGAGGAAAATTAGGTACCTAAGAAGAAAATACCTATCATACCTAGGTATGAAAGTTGACATTGTCATCTGAATGTTGTTTGGGGGCTCTGATGAAGTTAGGTTTCCTATTCTTTCAGGTCCATGTTGGGATAATTAAGGAGTGGTAACTTTTAATCTGTCAAATGGAAATAACTGGACTTTCTTTTTAAGTATGTAAGTATGGAGAAGTTACAGAAAGACAAAAGAAAGAGAAGGATATGTTGATAATGATGTGATGATGGAATAAAAGTTTGCAACTGCTTTCAAAAAGTCTGCATTGGAGAAGGTAGAAATGGATCAGTCCAGAGCTGAAGTGCTGCAGGGTGCACATTGATAGCATGGAAAGGGAGATCAACTGATGCACCAGCACATTTAAGCAGGAAGAGGCCAGATAGGAGAGACCTATGAAGCCTTTATGCTGCAATAATAGCCTTTAAATAGGAGTTTGATGTGAGATCCTAAAGCCATTTAAAGCACAGTATCAAAAGAAGCAGCCTCTGAAGAACGTTAAGAGCAGCTTATTTTTTCCAGAATATCTCTTATCTGCCGTTAAAAGGTTATTGTTAAACTCTGGCAAAACAGCAGATGTTGTCCTGGCTTGCACAAGGGAGGGCAGTGAGGCTGCAGGAGAAATATGCTGAACATTCTCAGCGCCTGGATAATACAAAAAAGGATATGATGAAGAATTCGTGCAGCAGTGGTGACCTAATCAAGCTGATAGAAGGTGTGAGCTCCATTTGTTCCTTGAGGAAGGAAGCCAACTCTGACTTACACTAATCCTATTATGGTGGGGAGTAGGGAGAATGATGCCAAATGTCACTGCCCCAAGCATGGTCTTAAGTGGTGAACTATTTTGGGCCTGATGCATCCTGGTCACCCTGTTCAGTCCTGAATTAGCTACCCTTCTTTATCCTGACCATAGCATACTAAGCAAAACTCTATATTTGTCTATATTCTGTCTTTCTCTCTTTTTTTTTCCTTCTCGCCTTTCTCCTTAAAAAGAAAAACCTAGGTGGAGGGTGGGGGAAGAAGCAACGCTTTCTGAAAAAAGCACCACTGCTTTCTTCCAACTCGTTCACTATACCAGAGAGGTTAATTGATTGATTGATTGATTGATTGATTGATGATTGATTTGAATTGGTATAGCATCCTACTCTAAAAAGATCCCCAAGAAACAGCTCCGTGCAAAAAAAAAAAAGGAAAGGGTTTTGTTGGTGACCAAAGCAGACAGCTTATGACTGCTTTGTGTGGGAACAAAAGAACCAAATCTGGGCTGTTGTCTCACACTCAGGGGACTGAGTGGCAAGCAGCAGACTCTTTAGCAAAAAGGAAGCTCTCTTGTGAAGCACCCTGTAAGATTTTCAAGGGCTGAGTTCATTGTTGACTATGCTTATAATAAAACATACAGAGGCTTCTTTTAAGCAAGTGGCAGGCTCCCCACCCCACCCCGCTCCCTGCGTCTTCTAATTAAGGGAGAGATGCTGGAGGCAATATGAGGTCAGAGACTGGGGTTTTCTCAGAGATTTACAACAGGAAGTCCAGCCTCCCTGTGTAGCCTCTTCCTGATCTTCCAAGAAGGCACCAAAGTAATTCTTATAAAATTAAAGAAGGGGGGGGGAAGGGTGCTTCTCAGCTCTCCCTTCTGATTTTGACATTTGAGGAGGTGAGATTTTTTTTAAGCTACCTTCTATACATTGAATATATAATCCAAACATGTCACCTTAATATCTTTGACAAAAGTGATTGCCTAAAAAAACCTTCCTTGATTCATGAAGCAACTAAAATGTTTTTAATTATAGGAACAAGAATCTTACTTACATGCTAAATAACCTGAAATACAATCTTCGGCCCACCTTAGTATTTTACACCTACCCACCCACACACATACACACAGTGTCATATGGTTCCTTTTAAAATCTTTTAAGCCTCTATACTTATTTTATTAGTGTAGAGCAGTGTTTCTCAACCTTGACAACTTTAAGAGGTGTGGACTTCAACTCCCAGAATTCTGGGAGTTGAAATCCACAAATCTTAAAATTGCCAAGGTTGAGAAACACTGGGGTAGAGGATGGATATGGTAACACTGCATGTATAAGATCGTTCATGCCCTTCTTCTATACTTCATTTTAAATAAGTACCATGTTCTTCATTGAAGTGGATTATTCCCACCCTTCAAAAATCATGCACTGAAAACCTGGGTGATGATGGTGAAAGCAGACCTTTTCACACAAACAACACTGAATATTGTAGGATGGTTTATAAGTGTGAACTCGGTGTGGACTTCTTTACTGTCTCTTAAGCTGAGAGGGGGCAATCTATGGTTTCTGGGGCATTATATCCTTTGTCCTTAATTTCATTTCTCTCTCTGTCACACACACACATGCATCTCTCTCAGAATAAAAATAGAGACACAGTATGGAAAGGTAATTTTTAAACGCAAACAGACAGTATTTCTAAGACTTGATCAGTGTTGGCATGTTCCCCCATAAAAGATTCCCTTGAGGCAATGGAGTCCTTGATAGAAGGGAGAAAAAAAACCTCTTGCCTCTCATGCCATCAGCACAAAATACTAAACCATATGAATGTATCAGAGCACTTGATGTCCATTACTGATCAAACAGTTTAGGATTATTCATTGGAACTGTTACACAGGAATCAATAACAAACATTGCTTTCCTGTTCATAAAAGAAATAGTTATGGCACTAACAAATTGGAAGACAGTTGTGGAGGATGGAGATAATTGATCTTAAAATTTAGCTGCATGCTGTTGGCAAAACTTCCACTCTCATCCCTCTTTTGCTGCAGGTGCTGCTAAGAAGGCTGCGTATTAGCACAGAGGTTCACTGTAGCTTTCCCTCATCTCCATGGAGGAGCTGGGTTGGCCTGAAATCTTATTAGGTATCTTTTAGTACATCCAGTGGCTTGTTGATATATATATAGATACAGATATAGGTACAGATATTTTATCATCCAAGCTTACCTAGAAAGTGGATTTGACATTCATGGGATAAAGGATCTTGCATCTTTAGAGAACAAAGACAAGTATTAAATCACGAGCTGCAGTGACACAAAGGATTGATACTACTTGACTTAATGATTCGGTGTTCAGGAAGAATATCAAGGTTGAATTATTGTGAGCTAACTAACCAAAGTAGTATTGTTGCTACTTCTGCCAATTGAGGGGTGGCTTTTTTATTTTAACTCTGCCCCCTCTGATACTTGATAGGCAGCTAGCTTGTGCAGAATATAGAGGAAAATGCAGTGATTTTTCAGTAAAAGAAAATCAGTGTAAAAATGCAGACATATTGGAAAAAAACCCCAAGGTGCACTTGTTCTCTTTATTTGATATGGCAAGAAACAGAAGGAAGTGTAGGAGGAATATTGTTCTCTAAATGTGGTAGACTGTGAATTGCAGACCTCCCTCAGTGTTTGATCAAATGCTGGCATAGAGATCACACCAATGAGCGAACAAGGTTTTGTATGGTTTGGTTTTCAATTAGTGCAGAATTGATGTGCATCAATTCATGCCACAATGCAGATTGCAAAGGCTGATTGCAAATAATTGTACTGATGTTAAACTAATTCACAGTTTTATGTATATATAAAACTACCCTGAAGAGTTTGGTAGATAGTCATGGAATTTTCCTGGCAAAAAAATGCAGCTGGTTTTGACATCACCAGAAACCAAATGTATAATAGTGAAGACTGGATAGAAACAGCCTAGAAATGGATAGCAGGTGATCTGGATAAAAGAAAATGGTAAGATAAAAGGAAATACAGTGTGTAAATCAAGAAGGATAGCCTAGAAAAAAGAGGTGATAAAAATCAATGTATTTTAAAAAAGAATGTCTAATTAATTTTAATTTAATTTCTAAAACATACCTTAGTGTCTTTTTTTTAACAAAGATATTTTTATAGATGACTTAAAATTGTTATCATAATCAAATATGTCCAGCACATTCCCATAGACTGATTTTCCATGTAAAAACATGCTTGGAAGGAAATAGTTTAAAAAGTTGTACTTAGAGGTTTTTGTAAGAATTAAGCATTTTTCTTTGAAACATGAAAGCAGCCACTTCCTTTGCAAGGCTCACACAACTGCTTTGAAAGCAGTTTCTAATTGCATACGTATGCACACACAACCAACCCTTTTGCTGGGACCAGCAGTGAAGCAAAGTGAATGTGCAGCCAGATAGATTTTTCCAAGTAACCGTGTGAACCTTTCAAGAGAGGTGGTTGTTTTAATGCTTCCTAGTTATGTGCTTCATTTACACTAACATGCTTTGCACAGCTCTTTTTTATTATTTATTTATTAGATTTTTATCCTGCCTTTATTATTTTTTATAAATAACTCAGGGCGGTGAACATACCTAATACTCCTTCCTCCTCCTTTTTTCCCCATAACAACAACCCTATGAGGTGGGTTGGGCTGAGAGAGTGACTGGCCCAAAGTCACCCAGCTGGCTTTCATTGCTAAGGCGGGACTAGAACTCACAGTCTCCTGGATTCTAGGCCAGCACCTTAACCACTAGACCAAACTGAGTCTTAATATCATGTTATCCTAATGATCGTGGGTTTCTTTTGGACCCCAACAGGCAAGTAGTTACTACAGGCATGAGGATGTAGAATATATCATCCATGTATCACTAGGTTCAGCTGGGAAATATTGAACGATCTTAGTTCCTGATTTTGTTGTTCAGATACCTGCACTTTGCTATGTATTCATTCTCAAGTTATGAATGTTTTTCACTACTAACCAAACAGTGTAACCATATGTTTACCATTTGGGAGGAAAATATTAATTGCCCCGACAATGACCAGCTTGGGGAATAATCTTGCTCATAGGTCTTGCATATGTAAAGAATAAACCAACCTCCATGCAAAAACACCTTAATGCTAAACAGAACCTGTCATGTATATGAGCTGCATATCCAAAGGTTTCAGATGAAGTGTTTGATCTGATGTTGCAAGTTCAAATCTGATAGGTTGTAAATTCAGATGTGATGATTCTCACTTCATAAGTAAGAATCAGCATTCGGCCTATGTGCTCCTTTGTTCTTTTTCACTTCTGTCCTATTTATATTAAGTCACAGTTTCTGTTACATGCAAACTCAGGAAATGGAGTCTAATGTAAGCTTGTTATAAAAAATCTGAAACCACTGTTTAATCCTGATTCCAGATGTTGGTAAGCCTTGCCCATTTTGCTGTTTTGGAAAATGTTACACTGATCTGGAACCAGGATCAAAATACCAGAACCAGCACATTACAGCAGGATGGGAGGGAGAGAGGTGGAAGTGAATGGCCTGCCTTTGTCCCAGCTTTATAGATTGTTTTACGAAGCACAGTTTGTTACCAATGCTGTATGTTTTTTTCAAGAAATACATGAATTCAAAATAAAAAAGTTCTTGTAAATCGATGAAGTTAGCCTTCCTTTCCCCACACACACACATTATTTGATTCCTGATTTCAGTTGAGCTGAGCAACTTGTTCACCTGCTAATTTCCTGTGGCCTTGACCTAATTTCAAGACCCTGTAGAAGAGATCACTTCACATTTCTGATCAGTTCAGATTTCTTTTTTTAACCTGATGTTTCATCAGATGTATCAAAAAGAGAAAAAAAGTTGTCAGAGAGAAGGTCCTCCTAATTTTAATTGAGGCCCACCTAAAGCTTATTCCATTCTCAGCAGCCTTGCAGCCCCCAACACACTGTCTCTGAGGGAATGTAGTTCCTTCCACATTGATTGTTCCTGATTTGATTGATCCATGTAAAGTGTTAAATGTTTAAATATAAAACACTCAGTGTAGAAAGCAACAAGGAGAAGAAAAACCAGGGATGGATGAAGGTTGAGAAGGCAAAAGATATACTTAGAAAAATCTATCTTAGGAGGGCATCTTAGGACAACAGTAGGAAATATAACTATAGGAAGATGTGAGAGACAAGATGAAAGAACAAAAAGGAGGAGGCATATTTGTGGAAGCAAAAAACCTTACTGCTCTGCTAATAGGTTCCACTAAAATAAGATGCAAATGCATTAGGAGAAATGTAGCACATGACAAACTAGAATGAAAAGAGAAAATTAATAATAAGGGAAAATATGCCTAGAATGAGAAAATAACCAAAAAAAAAAAAATGGGGGAAAAAACCCAGAAAGATGCATATTTTTAGATAGATCATAGACGAGGAGGGAAAAACCAAGGTTCAGACTGAACCAGCAGATTACCCAGAGCTTTCAGAAATGGCCTGAATGAGTGAAAGCTATTGCTAGGAGCATGTAGCTTGAAAACCCCTCCAACAGTTTTGTCAAATTTGTGTGTGCTTCATCCTTTCATCATAATTTAATTTCTTGCAGAGCTACAGGTGCAATTGTGCATTTATGTTTTCTCGTGCTAGATAATGAGACAGCAGAGCTATGTTTTTCCTAATTCATGCTCCAGAATTGAGAGCAAGTTGGAGCAGGCTACTGAAGAGAGTGAACCCAAAGTGGATTTCCTTGTACAGCTGTAGTACACCTATATTCAGTCAGCAGTTTAAGACTGACTGTTTACATTTGTGGCATGATGTACTTAATCATTTCACTGTAACTGACCATTAAGAAAAATAATGGTATTTTTATTCTTTATTACATTCCAAAACATGAATGCCTCCAGTAAACTGATATCAGTGCTAAGATTAAAGAAATATTTGCAATTTATCAAGGCAATAGTTTGAGACAAATTGGAAGGATGCAGTAAGATTTTTTTTTTTTTCATTTTTCAGCTCCAGTTGTATAAAAATAATTAGGCAACCTTTTATGGTAGACTTGTGTACTGGATTCCATGTATCTATTAAATTATAGAAATGTCCTTCCCTAATATGCATAGGCATATGCACTTACATGGTTTACTATTGTCAAAAATGATTTTGGAAATGTCTTGTCAAACTACAATCAGTCGTTTATAAATCTATACTCTTTTCTGCACATACACACAACACACCTTACTAGATAAGTTAAAACATCACACACTTTAACCAATTGACTTTGCCTCTGTTAATTTATATAGGAAGGGAATTTCATTTTTGTTCATTGCAAAAATAATCATTATTCTCTCTCTCTCTCTCTCTCCTTCCCTTCTTCCATCTTTCTCTCCATATCATTAATAGTTTCTGCCTAAATTTGTTGGGCATGGACAGACACTGGAAGAGCCTTTAACAGGAAGAATGTAATAAGGATAAAACACAGAACTGGATAATTTCTTCAGAAACAGCATTCTCCAGCTGTGTTAAGAGTACAAAAGCTATGTAGACTGGAGGTTTTAAGATTGCAAATCCAAAAGTGTGGCAGGTACAATGTTAGACAGGTGGCTCAGAAGATTACCATTAATTTCCCATATTCTGTTTTCACCATATAAGCTGACTTGCATACCTGTGATGAATTCTGCCTCCCTAGCTGATTTGGCTTGACTCAGAGATCTGATACTGCAAATCCTCTATTTTGTTTTGCTCTGGTTAAAATAGATCCAATATTTTGCACTGCAAACATTGGCTTAGCAGTTGTCACATGTGTGAAAATGTGAAGCCCATATTCTTTGCCTTGGTAGTTAATGTGCCTTGCAGACACTGCTCTCTTACTTTCAGGCTTATTTTGGTAAATGTAAGGAAAGAAAGTTTACTCCCCACTTAATTAAACTTAATGGCCTGAGGTTACAAGCAGTAAATGAGAGGCTCCAAAAAGGATTCTAATAAAAGTCTGTGACTACAAAAGCACCAGGTGGGTGGTACATTCAGTCTCTGTGTAGTGTGTTCTAACACAGTAAGCAACAAATTCTAACATCTAGCATAGTAAGCAACAAATTCCCTACTCTTTCTTCTTACCTACCTTGAGAGCGGCATTCCTTGTATGTTTTCCAATGTTAAATAAGCCCAATATCTTATGCTTAAGTTGGCCATACTCTGTATTCACCCAACAAACATAATGCTCTTGTAGAAAAGCATGTTGTCTCCCACAAGGAGGAGCACTTAGATGTATCACAAGGTTTCTGATTCAAAGTTGTCTCATTTAGGCAAGGCTTCCTCTCTTTTTCTATTCCCTGTGTTAATGAAAAGAAGGAATGTTACGTAAATGCAGAATATACTGTATTGTAATTGGCTTAGTTTTTTGCATGTGTTGTGCTAATATAAAGATGGTAAGAAACACTTTAGAGTCCTACTTTAATTGTGTTGTGGTTCAGCTAATAGGCAGATTGCTAGTACTTTTGTTTGCTTGGCTAGACTGTACTTTATGCATGTGCAAATTACAAATAAACATAGTGCCACAAGCTTTCCTATTATGGTTTTAAGAGATAATGTACAAAATTATTGTTTATGGTTGCCGTGATCAGTTCAAGCAATTTTCTTGCTCCAGTGCAGGCCAAAAGAAATGCTATTGATAGTACAGTAAATAGCCTTTTGTGTTACCATATACATTGTCAAAGCAAAACTAAGAGTTAGGAAGCTATTATGTGTTGTGTCTTCTAAGGAGGTACCAGACAGGGAAAGGCTGCCTTACTATCTCTATGATTCTTTAAAAGACTTAAAATAGGGAAGATGCTCTTGGTTGTGTCCAGTGATGTCATTCCACTGATGAAATGGCACCCACCAACAGAAATACTTCCTACCCCTCTTATCCCAAATCTGTACTGGAGGGTTGGAGAAGTCTTCAGAGCAGATTTGAGAAGAGAGGACAAAAGGAAGTCCTTTCACAAAATATTACATAGTAACACTATGAGTTCTTTGATGTCTAAAAATACAGCTTGATTTGAGAGTGATCTTTTCCTTCTTTGCTAATATCTAGGTGCTGCCATGAGAGTTCCTATTTTCTGAGAACAATCTTTTCATTGCTTTCTAAAATGGGCAGATAATCAGAATTTCTCTTCATGCTAGATCTCATATCTGCTTACATCCGTTCTGTTTATATGCAGGTACATGTTATCCTACCAACCAGACAGAGTGGTTGACTGGGAATCTTGTCTAAAGGAATGCAGCAGCTTTGAATTGGGATTCTGAACAAGCAATCTGTATCCCCAAGTTTCAGGCAAATCTACTGGAGTGAGTAGCTCCGAGAAATCTGAGAGCTCCTTCCACCCACACTGTTCCACTTACAGAACCATTCCCTCTCTCAATTCCACTCATGCCAAGAGAATGCCATTCCCAAACCAGATAGCCTGACAAAGAGCCATGATTGTAAAAGGACCTGCTTGTTATATTTTCCTCCCTTAATTTGAAAGTAGAAAGGCAGCTAGCATTTATTGTTAACAAAAGCCACCCCACCATCAATGTGGCTAAATATTTTTTCTTCATGGATTTTCCATGAAATTATATTGGCTTCTTAAATTTAACCAAGCAAATAAATAAAAAGCGGCAACTGGGAATCTTAAAGGCTAATTGCAGAATTCCTACTCTTTATTTTTCTATCCCTTTTTCAGTTCACCTTGTTTAATATTTTTCCTTCTTGGGTCTTCAAAGGTGTATCAAAGGCCTTATTTAGTTTTAGAAAACGTAATAGTTTAACTGTGTATTTTAGTTCTACCTATTCTAATGGGATCCAGGCAACCTAATTTTCTTTGCATTGTATGTCCCAAGCAATATGCTGTTCCTTTGCAGTGATTTTATCTACATATTTTACCAGATCCATGTTCAAGATGTTTGTATCTTCTAAACAAGGATTAGTTGAGATAGAACAACCTTCCTTAATCTGGTGCCCTCCAGATATATTTGACTTCAGCTTCTGCATCTTGACCAGTAGCCATGTTGGATGGGAAATTACAGGAATTGAAGTCTAGCATATCTGGAGGCTTTCAGGTTAGGCATAACCAAAACAGAAGGAAGTATGCAAGGATCATGGACATATCTGATTTCTTTAGCAGATCCTGCTGGCATTCTGAAGAGTCCTTGCATGCTTGCTAGCATTTCATGCACAAAGCTAGTGATGGATCTGCCAATAGGCAAATCTTCAAAGGGGAATTTGCATTGCTATTCTACTTTGGCTCTCATGTCAGTATTTTTATACTAATATTTTTAACAGTTTTAATTCTGCAATAAGATAAAAATTTCAGACATATGTAAGAATGTGATAGATTGCCTCATCCTATATTGTAGAATAAGAATAGCAAGGAATGATTAGTTTTCTGTTATTGGAAAACATATCTGAGAAACCACTGTCCTATACTTCTAGTCAATTTACCCTTGATTAGCGACCACAATTGAGACAACTCAGTCATTAAGTGAAGCAGTCGCGAAGTGAAACTGCAACTGTTTCACTTCCTTCAGCTTTCCTTTGCTTTTGAGATGGGAGGATTGGTCATAAAGTTGCTTTTTCATCACCATTGTAACTGTGAACAGTTGCTGTCCAAGGCAGTCACTAAATGAGGACTACCTGTATGATCTAAGCAGTGGCCCAATTCTCCTGATGAAAATAAGTATGCTAGACAAATAAATGAATGGCAGATTTCTTATTCTTTAGATCTCAGGACTAGTAGGGCTAATCCTTGGGAAAGTTCTGAATGAGATGAATAGGAATGGCACCACAACACAGTACTACCCATTGTAATGTCCTGTGATAATTCTCTTTGCTAATACTCCAGTGTGACAGGAAGGTGGTACTTAAGTTAGGAAATAATGGAATATTATACCTCCTGAACTGAATAGTGATGCACAGCTAATGTACTACCAGTTCACAGCACATTGTAGGTTCTCTGGGTGGGATATTCATTGACCCATATGTAGTAAAACTCAACTTGTTTTTTTCCTGATGAACATACTGAAGACTGACCATTCTTGAATTCTGAATATTCAGAGTAATTTTTTAAGGAAGGGGGTTGATCAGCAGAAAGAGGGAAGGTTCTGTATAGTGTGTGTTATATCCCTTTTGCTGCTAAAACAGACCTCTTACTAATTATTCTTGCATTATTAGGTCAGATCTATCTCTAAATCCACAGATCTGCCATCACTACTGCTTAGCCCTGGCCTTGAGGAATATCCATCAATTAGAATAGATACTTTCATTCTCTTGAACAGACTAAGTTGTTGTATGTACATACTGTTGTGTGATACTAACAGGTAGAGCAATTCCCAACCTAACTACAGTATGGCTTCTTCTGGAAATGCTTCCATTTTGACTCCTAGTCTGTCTTCTTACACACATTAGTGTAAGAGAAAGGGGAGAATTCCATATTTTTGCATGCACTCCTCTGGTGAAATTGAATGCAAGGGACAGAGGAGCGATAAATAGACGTAACCAGAGCTCATGGGCACCTGTGCTAATCTCGTTTCATTCATTCTGATTTAATATCCCGGTTGAGGGAGTGATGTCATGCCGCAGCGAGGTGTGGGGGAGGTGCAGTTGCAAGAACTCTCTGCGTCTCAAATTGACAAATCCTGAAAACTCAGCTTTCAATATTTTAATAATTATCTAATCATAGAGGAAATATTTGTCAAACATGGTTAGTGGTGGATTTTTTTTGTTTGCTTTTGACCTGATATTTACTGCAGGAACAGCAAAAAACACTGTTAGATCAGAATTAGGGGTTAATGAAAGCAAGGGTCTCACAATGAAGATTTCTAGGAAGTAGTTATGTGGCCAAGGACTGCATGAGCAAATCTAATTGGATAATAAACTTGAAAAGCAAAATTTTTAAAATTCAGGATTTTTGGAGGAAGTCAAACCTCAGTTTCACAGAGCTGATTTAAAAAAGAAAGAAAAAAAGAAAAACATGATTCAGATATTATGTTTTGCATTAAAATTGCTCCAGGATCGGTTCAGAAATGAAATCCTGCCATTTCTGTCTAAATACCTCAGCCACCCACCCAGTGTATAGACTCATTTTTCTAATTAGCCTATACACGGGGCTGCTTAATTGGCCAGTTACCAGGGCATGAAATAGAAAAGATCTTTTTATGTACTTGAGTAGGAGCCAGAGAGAGAAAGAAGGGAGGGGTGTACTGAAACACTGCATAACTGACATGGGTCTCTTTCAAGTATAAAAACCCTGCTTCTGTATTGGCACTGAATCAGCCAGAGATGATCAGTGATGGACAAAGAAATGAGATCTACAATTAAGGGGTCAGTGCTGTTGAAAGGTCCTAAGGGTGGTTGGTTCAGTCAGTGATCTTCAAATGGGTTCTTCAGGGATAAATCTGCTAGTTTATTAGGTGTTCCTCAGTTAAAACATATGTAATAGCTTCCCTGGAACACACTACAAAACTCTCTTAGCAGCATGCAGGTGTGGGAAAGTCTTGGGTGTGGTTTAGATCCATAACTTTCTACCTTTCAGGGACACATCTTCAACTCAAGAATCATTGCAGGACTACTTTTCTTTATTTTTTTAAAATCATATATTGGTAAAATCATATATTGGTATCACTGGCACAGCCCTCTGTGTGTTGTGGGGCTTGTCCCACCACTTTGAAGACTTAGTGTTATAGTCTGATTTCTTAGCAGATAGTAGTTAGGTTCAGTATGTCTAATCAGTGTCTGAAATGCAGACATAACACACATGGAAAAATGTTACTCAGTCTTCTGCAACATAGGCTGTCCTTGACAGAGAAATCAACACAGGAATTGTTTCTGAAGGTGAACATTTTTAAAATCATTGCTCCAAGCAACTCTCTTTACTTGGTCCCTCTTAAAGCAAGATATAACAACACTGGCAACTGTTCAGCCTGCCGTTTCTCAGATGACAAATCTCACTCACATGTGACGGCTAAAGATTCTCAAGGGGACTATTTATAAAAGAGGAGTAAAATTATCCCTCAGAGCCCTGACCAAATTCCAGTACAGGTAATTTATTTCCTGCCTTTCTAGAATTACACACACACATACTTACTCCCCACCTACCCCCTGCAGATTCCATTTATTTTATTTAGCACTGTGTGTTTATCTGCTACTTCCCGTCACTAAGATACTCAGTTGTTTTGTAATCAGTTAAAAATTTGCAAGCTGAAACAAACCTATGCTGCTTGCTCGTGCACTGGGAACGATGGTCTCTAAAACACCAAAGAATAACATCAAAAAATAACATGGTCCTCTGGAGAGACTGGTGATTTTTATTAGGTAGCCTAGGTTCTGTAACATGTTTGAATCAATGGGTGATCCTTTATCAAACAGGCAATATTGAAAGTTGCTTTTGGAAATAGGAAAAAAAATAGTGAATGGAAAGTCCAGCCTCTGTTATTACAGTAAGAACTGAAAGAATGAAGTGATTAATGCTTATGATAAATGAGCTGACTCATTAATCTCTGGTTTAAAATGTGGGTTTTTATTGGAGCATGCAGTATACGCAAATTGATGTTCAGTCTTGACAGAAACATTGTTGTAAGTATCCTGTGTCTCTTGATTTAGGTAATATATTTATTTTGCCAAAGTCTAAGTGATTTCCTTCTGTTGGTTTATATAATTCTTTTCAATTATTCATCCACAAAAACAGTACATTACTCCAAGCATCCAGAATACTCATTTGGACAATATGTTATAAGTCTGAAGAAGTATTCTAGAAAATACTTGCTTACTCTTTTGACAGATTTTGGTTGGTTCTAATAAAAGTTGCTTTTAGAACTATGGGATCTAGGTTTGAGGTTTTTCTTCTCAGTTGTTTATTTTTAACAAACCAGCTTAAACAAAGAAGAAAGAATTGTATCCAGTTCAGTTTTGATACAAAATTTGCATTTCCTAAATAAATGCGCAGGCTAGGATATAGTTATCTTTTAATATTCACATTTCTCACAAATTTGTGATATATTTGTCTGAATTTAAAGAAAAAAACACAAAATAAGTATTTGGGACAAAAAATAATGTAAGGGAACTATTGTAAACATTTGGATTCGAATAACATTTTTATGTGGATTTTTAAAAAGTTTCAAAATGATGTGGAAAAGGGATCAAATGGACTAAGGAGGAATGAGAAACTGAAATTAATAATTTTGTTCATTCCTCAAACCATACTTCCTTTGCTCATTCTCTTTCTCTCCCTTCACATTAATATTCGTTTAACTATGTTACTTAACTGAGTATTAGGTTGATAATACTAAGACAATACAGAAATCATACACAAAGTGTTTTATGCAACAGAGTTGTAAGAAGGTAAAAGTGTATTTGTTCATTGGAAGGACTGATAATGAAGCTCAAGCTCAGATACTTTGGTCACCTAATGCGAAGAGAGGAGTCTTTGGAAAAGACCCTGATGCTGGGAAAGATTGAAGGCAAAAGGAGAAGAGGACGGCAGAGGATGAGATGGTTAGATAGCATCACTGAAGCAATGACCATGAAACTGAGCAAACTCAGGGAGGCAGTGAAGGACAGGAAGGCCTGGCGCAATATGGTTCATGGGGTCACGAAGAGTCGGACACGACTTAACGACTGAACAACAACAACAAAAAAGTGTATTAACATTGACAAGTTTTACCAAATAGGAGATCAAGAAGCTTTTAAGAGTGAGAGATGACAATAGATACTAATGAAGTACTGGTCATAATACAGCCACTCCCCAGTTAGCTACTTTGGTTAGCTACCATAATACAGCCACTCCCCAGTTAGCTACTTTGGTTAGCTACCATTTGCAAATACAGTGGTAATAAACAGTAGTAAAAAAATTCATTTTCCAACTAATGTATGCATGTACAACCAAATTTCTGTACCTGACAATGCACGCTGGAGTGAGAGTAACACTGGTGTAGCTGCACAAGAGAACTTTATCTGAATGAGACGGCAGCAACCAGCAATCTTTGCAGTGTTTCTCCCTCTCTCTCTCTGAGTCATGTGCTGGTTTAGTGACCATTTCATTTAACAACAAAGTCGCTGGAACAGATTGCAGTCGCTAAACAAGGAGAGGGTGTAGTAGGCAAGTGAAGGGATGGTTGCAGATTGTAGGTATGCAACATCTTGGCAAAAGCCTAACACCAGAATAAATGCAACAATATCCCTAAGAGCCATACTTGATTGTGAGCTAAAGAACAGATACCTTTCCTTTGTAGGTTGGATGATCATTTGCCTGAAAAATCTATCTGTCACAAAATAAGGACATTTGCTTTTATATGCATGTAGTACCTAATGCTTTCATGAAAGCTAAGGATTGTATTTAGGCTAAAATTGAAATGTTCTCTCACCAAATAGTTCTATAAATAGAAAGTTTTACTTCAGTATTAAAGTAATAGGTTTATAGAATGCATGTAGAATATTAAGAGTAAAATGCAGTTAATGAAAAGAATTGTTGCTCATACTTCATATTTCTTCCACTTCCTTCCTTCAGGGGGCTTTGCCACCTTCTCATCTTGCTTCCCAGGACTCTGTGAAGGGAAACCAACTACCATCCTGCCAATGAGTATCTCTCAGCCATGCTTGCCAGTGGCCAATGTTGGCCCAACCCGCATCTTGCCTCATCTCTATCTAGGTTCCCAGAAAGATGTCTTAAATAAGGTACTTTCTGGCACTGAGGGAGATGGGCTTGTCTTGTAGAATCTGTATCTTCTTCTGTAAAAACACTATGGGTCGTTGTCAAAAAGAGTTACTTGCTACCTATAGGAAATCCATACGTCACCCAGTAGAACAACAGTGTCTTTCTGGACCATTTTGAAGTGTGCAGAGACAGAGACATAATAAGCTTCCCTTGAAGCATTAAAGACATTAGCAGTTGGAATGTCAGGATGGTGAGGTTGACCCTAAGAAATGTTATGCAAGGGAGCCAGTTTTTTATTGCCAGGGTACAGTGCCAGCCAGGCTAAAGAATAACACTGACCTCAACTTTTCCATGTCCAGCCAGAGGATGAGGTATTAGGCTTGGCATTCAGCTGTGACTGATGGTAAATTGAGGTGCCAGAGAGTGTAGGCAGTGCAGCCTACATCTGCGAGAAAAAAATCCTTTGAGAGGGCCCCTAAATGCATAAAAATGGGCATTGGGAATGGGAGAGAGCAGCACTGTCCTTTCAAAAGGTGCCAGAATGCTTTGGCTGTGATAGGACTGTAGGGAAGAAAGAGTAAGAATGAAGTCATTATTAAAACACCAGTAGGCATGTATCCCGGGCAGGAGGGAGCCAGTAGGGTATTGCTCGCAGGGATGTGGGAAGAAGCATCTAAACTAGAGGTGCAGAAAGGAGAAAAAGAATGTTTTATACAGGGAGTAGAAAGACACAAGAACAAAAACATGCTAAGAATGTAAGCTTGGGAGTTTGGCTGGCTCCTAGAATCTGAGGTTAGGGTTTATTTCATAGAGACTGTGGAGAAAAATGGTAACTCAAGAAGAGGAACATCATGTTGGCCTTCAGAATTTGAAAAATAGGAACATATGTATTTTGTATTTAGATCTTTTTTTTTTCCTTCACTGTAGCAAAGCAATACTTGGAATACCCTAATGCCCAATAATTTAATCCATGGAAATGTCTTCTTGTAGCCTTTCCCCAAAGCCCCCTCCTCTCTTAGAAGACATGCTGCAAGTCTCTTTCCTTTCCCATTGGAAACAATAAGAAGTACATGGATCTGATTCCATGGGGAGTTTATGCCTTCAAGGCACTTCAAATGCTCTGAAGATGTTAGTGAAGGTGCCGTTCTCTGCTATGACAAAGAGCTGCTCATCAGTTCTAAATTGGCAGCTAAAATACACAGAGGCCCTCTATGGCTACAAAACCTGCACAGTGAACAGCCAAGTAGGAGATACAAGAGAGAAAGGAGGAAAATGTAATAGGAATGGAGAACCTGTGACCTTCCCAACATTGTTGAACTGCAATTCCTAGCATCCCTCTCTTTGGCCATACTGACTGTGGCTGCTGAGAGTTGTAGTTCAATGCCATCTGAATATCCACTGGTTCCTAAAACTAGAGCATGGTCAGAACCTCTGGAAGAGTAAGGGAGAGGATTCTGCACTGAGTGATAAATGCAACCCACTTAACTTCTTTTTTCTTCAGGACCTGATGACCCAGAATGGGATAAGCTATGTTCTCAACGCCAGCAACTCCTGTCCCAAACCAGATTTCATCTGTGACAGTCACTTCATGCGCATTCCAGTCAATGACAATTACTGTGAGAAACTACTTCCCTGGCTGGATAAATCAATTGAATTTATTGGTAAGACCAGGCTTATTGGTAAAGAGTTCCTGAAGGGTTTTTTCATACTTTTTTAGTTTCTGTACTGTTACTGCAAAAGGCTTTGGAATGATGACTGAGTTGCTCAGCCCCCGCCCCCCCCCCCGGTTCCATTGACGCCATATTTTAAGATCTGTGGTGTGCAAAATGCCAGCCTGCCCTTGGGAGATACACCTTCTCCCTTTGTCTGGAGGTTGAGCCATGGCAACTGGACTTTTCTTTTTCTTTTTGGTTAGAGACGTTTTGCTACTTGTCCAAGCAGCTTCTGACTGAAGAAGCTGCTTGGACAAGTAGCGAAATGTCTCTAACCAAAAAGAAAAAGAAAAGAAGTCCAATTGCCATGACTCAACCTCCAGATAATTCCACCTGGATGACTGAGAATCTTCATAAACACCTTCTCTCTTTGTACAAAACAACTTTCCTGGTGCTGATGCCCCAGATGACAAGACTGATGTACATCTGGGACATCATGGAGGAACAGTTAATACTACTTGGGACCATACTGCTCCTTCTTTTGATTAATCTGCATTTTTAACTTTAAAACAGCCATCCTTATTCACATATGATTTGTTAAACAAGAGTACATGTTCAAAAAAATAATTTATTTCTTAAGACCTAGAGTGGAGGCAGTGCCTCAGAAGTCTCTGTGAAAGCAATCTTCATCATCCTGGTACCCTCCAGAGTATTGGACCAACTCCCATAATTCATAGCCAGGATGACCTTTAGGATTCATGAGTGTTGATATCCAAAATATCTAAAGGCTAGTGGGAAGAGAAGGGAAGGGAATCATATTGTAAACATTTGTAAACAATGCTGATATGTGTTGATTTATTTAATTGATGCTTTGTTTAAATAAATGAATTCTGAGCCCAGATTTTTAATCCAGGCTTCATCCGTCCAATAATTTTCATCATTCAAAGCAACAGTTTGTTGCAGGTGATTGTCAAATAGACAGCCATAGTCCAGGCTTTAAGAACTGAAGGGGCCACACATAAAGGATGAACAGATGTATCTGCCTGTTTGGTTTCTTTAAATCATTTCACATTTGCATTGTGCAAGGAAAGTATATGATTCCCATATTATACATGCTCTATTAGCAAGAAGGAACATACAATTGGATCACAACATTTTTCATTTCAGACTAGTCGTCATGCTGGGTGGGCTAATTAGAGCTGTAGTCTGGAAACATCAAGAGATCCTCAGATTCCCTCTCCTTGCTGCAAGTTAAACGTAGGAGTTGGATAAACCAGTATGACAAGCATGTGAAACCTGGATTTCCTGAACCTTAATACAATGGAATTTGCAAAAGACCATAATTTGTATAATGGCATTACTATACAAATGAAGTGATTTGCATGAGGATGTCAATATGCAAATGATGAAATATGTGGCCCTGTGATGAGATAGAGTTAGAGGAATAATTAACATCCCCTCCCCCCAGTTAATCAATTAAAACAAGGTTTCACTGTAGTTAAAGCAACAAGGTTTGGCTTAAAGCAGCCACCTGTGCAGAGATAAATATCTTGTTCATGCTGTTTGTTGCTGCTTGTTTCTGTTCTCCAAGGGGGAGTGATGTTAGTCTCTAGCAACAAAAACAACAAAGAAGCTTATGACACATTAAAGGTTTCAGATTTGTTATAATAGAAGCTTTCTTGGATTTGCCTTTACTTCACCAAATCTGAAGTGAATCTTGTTAGTCTTTAAGGGATCACAGGTTTCTTTGCTTCAAGTGACATCTGTCTTCTTGTGTTCCAGATAAGGCCAAGGTTTCTAGCTGCCAGGTGATTGTGCACTGCTTGGCAGGGATTTCCCGATCGGCCACCATTGCCATTGCATACATCATGAAGACCATGGGCATGTCTTCAGATGATGCCTACAGGTAGGTGGGTTTCCAGAAGAAGAGGATGGAAGTCTGTTTTTTGTCTTTCTAAGGGGAATCAACTTCATTATTTGTTCTGGCAAGGTTAGTTGGTTGGCTGGCTTCTTTCCCCCTCCCTCCCCCTCCCCCAAACCTCCAAAAGCTCCTTAGGACAGGTTTTATTTTTTAAAAAGCAGTTTTTAGAGGGTTTTTTCCCCACATGTCCCCCCATAAAAAACAAATGGAGGCACATAAAAAGAAAACAATACCATAAATATTATACCAGTGAGGGAATGGCTTTTTGTGAGACTCTAAAAAGTTCTTAGTTCTTCTTGGGCCAATTTCTTAGCATAAGCTTAGAAACTGATTTACGTGACTTGTCAGGCTTGTGGTACCCACTTCAATTTCACCTGTTGATTGGCTCCCAGCCTGTGGTCTTTTGGGCTCATTCACATGTAAATATAATCATTTTGTGATTCACAGTGAATTTGGTTTTTTTAACTGCAGGTAGGGCACACAGAACAAAAAAAACATAGTGTTGAACTAATACCCTACATAGCAATGGCTTATATATGGGTAAGGAATCAACACATACAGATGACATAGCCACCTTGCCGAACTCTTGAAATGTATGGAATTTGGTGATAACTGATCTTCTATTGGACAAGGAGAGATCCTTAAATGCATTCCTACTTTTTAAAGCCGTGGGCATGTGGGAAAGATAAATATAACAGTGTTTCTAGTGTTGTTTTGAATAGTAGAGTTTTTAAGAATCTTTTACAACCATGGCTTGCTGATTAGATGCTCAAAATCTTGCTAATACTTTCAAGTTCTATAAAATATAGTTTTATTGGAAGTAAGAAAAGGAATAATCATGGGTCTTTGCTTGTCTTGGCAGGTTTGTCAAAGACAGACGTCCCTCCATATCACCCAATTTCAACTTCTTGGGTCAACTTCTAGAGTATGAGAGAAGTTTGAAGCTACTCAAGGCTTTGAAGGCCCAAGGAGAGAAAGGTGAAGGGGAATCCCAGCAAGAATACTTTGAGTCATGTGAAGGTAACAGACCCCAGACTTTGTCTACCTCAGAAAAGCCTGAGGAGGTATTAAAAAGCACAATCTTGGAAACATCCTCCATTGACTCTGAGCGGTCATTAGGAATTTCAAAGGTTGTCTCACCGATGGCATTGCAGCAAGGACTCAATGGGCTGCATTTATCTTCTGAGCGCATTCAAGACACCAACCGACTAAAGCGTTCTTTTTCTCTGGACATCAAGTCAGCCTACTGTCCTAGCCAAAGGCAGGATGTCCCAGGTCCTACAGAAGTAGAGGAAACGCCCAAGCTTTGTAAGCTGGACAGCCCTTCGGGTCCCAATGGTACGTGCCAGTTTTCTCCTGTTCCAGATGGTTCTGACTGGCCCAGTGGACCTGACTTCATTCTAGAGGCCAAAGTACGACAGCGACGGAAGCACAGGCACCAAGCAGGCTCCCCTGCCCATGGGCTGAGCCTTAATTTCAGTGGGGTGTGCGCCATGCACAAAAGCACCAGCATGGAGGACAGTCTCAAGCAGACCCTTCGGCTGAGCCTTCCCAGTGTAGGGCAGCAGCTGGCACAGCCAGCCACAACCCCGTCCTCTGCTGGGACTTGGGGGATGCACTTGGAATCCCCAAGCACACCTTCTGCTGAGAACCCCTGGTACTTCAGCACAGACTCGGCAGCAGGCAGCAAAGGCAGTGGGAGTGGGGCTCTGTTTGCCAGTACCACCACCTACTCCTCCTTCAGCTGCAGCACAATCCAGGCAAGCTGTGAGATCAGACTAAGGGACAAGCAACGAGGAGAGCAGCGAGATGTGCGACACAGCTGGCACGAGGACACCATGCCTGAGAAGCAGTTCAAAAGAAGGAGCTGCCAAATGGAATTTGAGGAAACCTTATCAGAGAGCAGATCTCGGGAAGACCTGGGCAAAATTAGCAAACAATCTAGTTTTTCAGGCAGCATGGAGATCATAGAGGTGTCCTGATTTTCACTGTGTGAGATTTGAGAGCAAGTGTGGGTACATCGGGTGTGGGAGGGGAAGGGAGGTAGGGAGGAGGAAGACTGGTGAAATATTTAACTGAGGAGAAGAAGGGTGTGGGTACGGGTAGGAGCATTTTTTTCATATGCCCATGTGCATTTCCAAAGGGCATATCCGCTAAAATGAAGGCGAAGCTAAAGGAATCTGAAGTCAAGAAACATAACGGTGCATGCTTAGTGCCTCCTTTTGTTCCTACCTCCACACCACAACAAACCACAATCACATTCCCTTTTGGGTAGGTGGAGAGTGTATTAACTCTTTAAATATTGGGTTCTTTTCTTTTGCATGCAAAGGGTGCTTTCTCTTCCCCTTCAGAGGGAATAGGGAGAGCTGATGCATGTCTCCTAAGGTGGGTTGAAAGAGAAATGAGGGCAAAATTTAAGCTTGCAAGTGAAAGTTTTCTTGGAGGAAAATGGTTACTGTTTGATCTGCAGATTTGCAATGGGAAGAGTTAAAGGGAAGCAGGTTCTTTTCTTTGAAGAGTGTACTACTAATTATAATTAATACATTCCTATCTAATTTATAGGAAGTAATTGAGATTTTGCCCATCCGTTTCCATTACAGAAGGGGCATTTCCTTTCTATTCCATCAGGGTTGGACAATATATTGGTGGCTCTTTCCCAGATTCAGGTACAGAAACCTGGTGGGGCTTCTTTTCCAAGGCTCCCTTCTTCCTATACTGAGCATGGGCCTTTGTGTTTCTCTGGCTAGTATTCTTTAAAGCTGCTGTATAGCAGTCCTATATATATATAAATATATATTATATATAATATAAAAGAGAGAAAAAAAACACAAAAAAGTTTAAAGGTTTTACTACAGTTTTTATTGAGACAAATAATTTTCAACTTTTCTTTCTAATTTATTTGAAGCTGTTCATTCTGGCAATGATTTTCAGACAATGTAGGGGCAGTACTCCAGCTCTATTTTTATGTATGTGGTATTTAAATCTGAAACATGAGTTTCAAAGCAATATCTTAGGCCTGTGGCTCCTTCTATGGCTTGCATCAGTGGTGGAGGCACCCCCCAAAAGAGAAAAAGAGGTGTGTGTGAGTGTGTGGGTGTGTATATGGGCATACGCTTTTTATTTTTTAAAAAAAGTGAGAAAATCTTCAACACAAACTGAGCCAGGAATTCTTCTTAATGCTTCTTTATTTCCTTTTTCTATCACACCTGCTATCAAAGCCATAAAATCTCCTTCCTGGGTCTGAGCAGGGGATAGTAGAGTTGTGGCTGCAAGAGTAGGCTTGGCTATAAGAAAAAGGGTACCTTGAGTAAGAAGGGGGAGCAGACAACACAGGAGCTGTATATTCAATTATATATGTGCTGTCTGTAACGGGAGCACATTAGATGTGGACTCAAATTATTTTGGGAGGTGGGGGGCTTTTCAGAAGGCCAGAGTATTTATTTTCCCAGTAACTTAGGAGGACTGGCAGGCCATACTCTTAAACCCAAGGGCAGGGTATTCTGAATGGCTCCTCTTGTTCAAACAGTATTAAACCCAGCATCTGTGGAAGGAGTTGGAGGTGGAAGAGAAGTTTGGGCCTAAGATTGTTGAATGAAATGTTGCAGTACTAGAGTAAAAATCTCTTAAAATATCCTCAGGGCTGCTTTAGGGAAGCAGCCAGGAGGCAGTGTCCTCCTACTACTGCAAGAACTGGCATTCTAGCTTCAGTTCTCCACCCAAAATCTCTGTCTCCTCTAAGTACTCATTTACCATCTATCAGGGATTTCTCAGTGAATGCCAATCAACCAGTGAGAGAACAGTCCAAAGACAAAGTTCGCTTAGCAGGTCATCAAAGTGAACAGCCTTTCAAGAAATGACATTCTAGAAAGGACGTGGAATATTTTAGGCATAATGTGAAGAGCTTGCCAACCCACACCAAATTCCCATTTTCATCATCTATCTTCTAAGCCTCTAGAATGTTATTAAGAACTTCAGTTCAGCCAGAGATTTTATTTGTCTTGACTTTAAGAGAGTAGTTTTAATGACCGGGATAAGAAAACTAGTTCTGAAAGCTTCATCTAAATAAGTCACTGGGAAATATTTGGATGAAGTTCTTAGGCAGGTTTCTTAACTTTTTTCTCATTAAGGAGAAATGGAGGGAAGATTTCTCTGGCACCTTGTAAAACATGTATATCATAAACCAGAAGAGGCCATAGCCAGCTCAGGACTTTTTCACACTACAAGTGGATAATTGAACCACTGTTCCCAGTTGTAAAAAGTATACTAATAAAATAAAGAATGTAAAATATATCACTTCTTACTGGTAGACATCTGCTGCTCAATCAACTTTATAGTAGGGCTGGCCTCAGATGAGGAAAATGGTTTAACATATTGAACTGTAGGCTGATTCAGATGTATTTCTGATGTGAAGATCGTTTGAAAAATACAACACACTGCTGGTTGTCCAATGGGGCAGGGGGTGTTATTTGTAAGCCACTGACTGTGCGGATGAGCTCAACCAAGCAGAGGGTCTCCATCTCAGTGTGTCATTTTCCTGGGAACCACTGGTGTGGAGGCTCTCCATGTGACTGGGCTGCTTCACCTGGTAAGTAGTTGATCAATGTTACAGTCCCAATGTTGTATGAAATATTTTTTGAAGGTCTCTATCAGAGGGCCATGTTGTTTACATTGCCTTTAACAGGTACAGAATGGAACTTTAGGGCAAGCAAAAGGAACACGCATGTCAAGATAATATTGGCCACAAGTGTAAGATCCCAGTCGAAACACAAGAGTGGGAAGAGATGTTGCACATTTTCATTATTGGCTACTCTGGACTTACTTGTTTAGGGCGAGCTGCAAAGGAATCAGCTCAGCTCATGATACAGAGGCACCACAGGGCTGCTTCATCTGTTTAAGATAAAGGCACAGAACTGTCTCCCTGAAAGCACATTTTTCTCTTTGTGTATCTGATTTTGCATTGCTCCTTTCGTATCACATGCTGGTTTTTTTGAGCCAATACCTCAGGGTTGTTTGTGTAGCTTTTAAAAGGAAAAAAAAATCTTTTTAGTGCATTTCTTTTCCCATTTCTTTTCTTGTTCAGCTGTATTTTTTTAAAATACACAAGATAAAAATAACAATCTCAGGTTCAAACTTTGCAAACAAATAACAAACCACGGGGGAGCAGCAATAACATGTTCTTGCATCAGGTTGTCTGTTTCCTGACCATAGTAATTGCTGTCTACTTTGCCAAGACACAAAGTAGAGAGATCCTCATTGTATTTATTCTACCACTGTCTGTTCCGATTAGATGCTGCAAGCTCAGAAGTGACCATGTGGACCTGTGTGCTATTTGGCAAATAATTTGCAGAGGGCCATTGGACAGTGTGATAGGAGAGATTTAGTTAGGTTCTCACACTGGGAGTATAATTTTTTTTTTAACGTTGAATTGTTATGGTAAAAGCAAGATAATGTATTTTGCTGCAGCTTTATCAGAGTCTGGTTCTATATCCACAGATGCTAAAAGATAAAATCCTCATTTCACCTGTGAGCTTGCATCAGAAGTGCAGATGAAAAGTTCTTCTTTAGGAATTCCTGATCTTGTGAATGTGTGATTAAAGTAGGATGAGCACTAACCAATCAGGTTAAATGAGCTGGAATTACGTGCTCCTGGATTCCTCTCATTGATATTTATGAGAAAAGTTCTGTTCAACTCCTTTCTGAGAAGCATAGTATACCCATGGTCTCTGGCAAATGTTATTCCAAACCCAGGGAATAAACTAATTCACTAGTAAATATTCAACTAGTAGCGATACCAAATCTCTGTATAACTTAAAATTGTTTTATATTTGCTTCCTGTTGTTCCTCCATAAAGTTCATTAGGTAGCTCCATTTTATCATCGCAACAAACTTATGAGGGTTTCTGGTCTGACGTGTTTAGAATTTCCACAGAGAAACCAACCTGCTCATCTAAAGCCCAGATCCTCCTAAGGTGACCCAATTTCTGGCCTTCATGCACAGGCACAGCAAATTTGAAAACTTTGAAAAACCAAGTTTATAAATTCTGGCCCATTTAAAAACTATATTTGTCTGTGTTGGGAATAATATGACAAAAATTATTACACGTTTGAACCAAAGCAGTATTCCACATATGGGCAAGAAATATTAATAGGCATAGTTTGAGAAATTTCAGTTACTTTAGCTCTGCTGCTGAATACTCATTCCTTGATCCTAATTTAAAAAAAAAAAATCTGCACTTATCACTGATATTATTCTGATATCAGTGCAGTGAAAGCATGATTCATTCTATTCCTCTTTAGAGGTATAAACTGGGTTCATGTTTATAATATTCAGCATATATTGGAAACCAGAATAGTATCCCTTTTAACTGCTTTATAACAGACGTTTGGAGGTCTGGAGGTCCTAGAAATCTCTTATGCTTTAAAGGCATGGCAGAAGAATGTACCAATTAATCCTAACAATAGAATAATAAACATGATTAAAAATTCAAAGATTCAGAGCTGCTACAATTCATTGTGTCAGAAAAGAATCCAGATTAGATTAAGGTAACAAAGTTGGCCCTTTTCCATCCGAAGGGGAAAAAAATACTGTGAGACTTCTATGAAAGTCAGAAGTTAAGGCCAGATAGAAAGGGACAAAGAACATTTGGGGATTGTCAAGGGATGGGAGGATAATCATACAAAGAACAGTTTGTTTAAATTGGTTAAAGAGTGAAGTTTTCCAGTGTTGTTCTGATGTGCATACTTTTCCTGTCTAGCTTGGATAGGAAGTTTATATGCACCATCTAACAATTAGGAAAGTACTTTTGGCAAACGATCTTTCAATGGTGTCACAGCGAAAACATCAGAAATAGTTCACTAATTTCAGTAAATTCAGTGTATAGTCTTCTGTAGGACCAAAATTTGATCCAGATTAGCATCGCTTTCTCTGAAATCTTGTCAGGAAGAGAGCTTAGCATACAGTTGTGATTTGATGTTCATACTTCAGCTACATAAACATTCCCTAATGTGGTTCCTTTCAGATATGTTGAAATGGCAGTTTATAGAAATCCTAGGAACAAGGTCATTGGCCATTTTGGCTGAACTCTGTTGAGTTGCAGTTCCAACCCAACTGAAAAACTCCAGGTTAGGAGCTCAATTACATGTTCGTCTACAATTTATTCTGACTCACTAGCACTCTGAGTGAGAACTAGAGAAAGTCCCACATGGGAACCAAGAGTCTTCAGATAGGCTGAGTAAATGGACAATCAGGATAATGTAGAAATGTTTGATTTCTCTACCATTCTAAAATAACATACCTTTCAGGATGCCAAGGAGATTTTTTGAGCTTGTTTAAAATAAGGGCAAGAAGGATCCTCACATATCTTATTCTTGAATAGAATGTCAGTGCTAATTTTCCTCAAATATAGCCAAATGCCACGTAGGGCTCAATATTTGTAGAAAAAGTAGGGTTAGGTTAATAATATAATGCTAACCTTGAAGGCCAGGTTGAGAACCATCTTTATTATAAAGCAGTTTGTTTTGGGTAGCAGTTAACTGCAACAGTATCAGTTTCTTGCTGCTAACTCTCCATCTCCAGAATGAGGGGAAAGAGACATGCTACTTTAACTTCACTTCAGGTACAAAATTATCCATTTTCCTAGGTCTTACATAGTGATTTTCTGGCTTGCAGCACCTTTTTTTAATTATTTTTGCCCTGTGACAAAAAGTTTTGTTTTGCTTTGTTTTGAAGGCTTTGCTGTGATTCTTCATCCTTCTGCCTGTTTTATCATGTGTCTGTTCTGGTTTTATTTATTATTTCTGTCCTCTTTGTTTCTTGTACCCCATGTGCCGTTTTCATGTCTCCTCTACTGGATGCCAATCCCTTAAAAGGATATCTTTCCTACTTTCCTCTGGATCCTAATGCTAATGATAATAAGCTATCAATGTTGTAATTGCAATGTATGGATTATAGATTTAAGTATTTATTATTATATTATGTAATTTTGCTTCTATGTATGTTGATCTTTGTTTCTCTGTTGTGAATATATACGGACCTTTCCCTTCTCCACCTGCCCTCTGCTTTCTCTGATTCCAACTGTATGTAAAGGCTAGTCAATACTGTGGCATGCGTGATTGCCAAATAGTATACAGAAGGAGGTGGAGAAGGCCTTCTCTCAGGGATATTGTGTTCTCTTAAAAACTCTGCCAGACACTGAAGCTTCCTCAAATCGACTAAAGTTTTGTAGGAAGAAAGATAAAAGCTCTAACATGTTTTAAAATAATAAAAAGTGCATCAGGAGATACAGAACAGCTCCTGTTTTTCATCCAACAGCAGTTTTCCCTCTTCTGGACTACAAATCCCAGCACCCCCAGCTAGGTGGGAATTATATCCTTACTCATCTGGTTGGTATTAGGTTGGGAAAAGCAGCCACAGACTTGTTCCATTGCAGACTAATTTCAGGGCAGTGATTTCTCCCACTGGAATTATAATTTGATGAGTGCTAAGAACTCAAAATTGTTTGCACTCTGGAGAAAATCTAATTTCCCAACGTCTTTTCAAGTCATGCTTCTGTATCAATAGCCATCATGCAGATGTGTTTGATCGAAACCAAAAGCAGTTAAAAAGAGGTCTCTAGTCTCCAAATCCTGTAATAAAACCCAGTTAAATTTGATTTTGTACTCTAGAATTTTTGTCACCTTAGTATTGTGATTACATTAGACATTACAGGACAGAAGAGAGAGAGACCTTGTTCCCTTATCTGAAAGTAAGAGCTCTTTCAAGTTAACAGTGTTCAGAAATTGACATCAATAGCACGAAAGACTCAGATTATTTCATTCTAAAGTTGTATAGATTTCACCCACTATACAACTTGTATAGTGGAATATTTGTCATTAAATGTATTTAGTATTATTGCCCCAATAAAATTCAAAGCTACAACTATTTTCTATATAGTTGCAGGTCATGGGCAAGTCTATCTGACTACTTCAGTATACTGAAGCAATTATGACTGGTTCATACACAGAACAAGTGTCCCTGTTTCCTCTCAGGTTTGTCATAGAACCTGAAGTGGCTAAAACTACCAGGTGCAATTCCTGTGTCTCTGGGAATCGTTTAGAGACTGATATCCCAATTTTCCTTTATTGCTCAATGAATAGAAGTCAGTATTGCAAATTGTGAGCAAAGTGCGTTTGAGTCTTTCCTATAATCATCTATCTGCCACAATGTTTTCCTAGCCATCCTCAGTAGGAATCAGTAGAATAGCCACTCAACAAATTATTTTGAGATTTTGGAGAGGAGGTGCAAAATGTATTTTCTGTTGCAGTATGTTGCGTTTATTTATTGTTGCTCAGAATTCTTTTGGAAAGAGTAGAGAAATTGACTTAACTTTCTCAGAAAGCATACACAGAATCCCTTTTGGTCTCTTGTCTGTGGATCCACATTTATATTCTGCAAGTTCTTCTGCCTTGTAAACAACGGGAAATTATTTGACTAAGGGGTGAGATGCTGAGCCTCTGACACAGGCATGGAACTGAAGACCTCAGTCTGTGGAGATCCTCAAACAAGAGATGAGGATTTTGTTCTCAGATACAGCAATTCATAAGCAAAGATTGCTGTAGGAATGGAAATTTGGATATAAACATTTGTATGTCCTGGGAATGAATTCTGAGTACCATCTAGGATGGGTGAGGGGTGTGGGGAAATGACACTGCATCTGGTCTCTGAGTTTGTCCTCTTCTTCTCTCGTGATAACCAGACTACATCCCCTTCTGCCTGCTAAAGGAATGCTAACATTGGATGTTGCTTGGCAGGATTGAGTGGTACACTCGGCCCCTGCGTTGACTTTATTTATTACTGAAGGCTGTAAACAGCAGCGCTTTTTACCCTCTCTTTCTTTTCCTTTCTTTTGTATTTGGGAACAATGTGTTGTAATAAATTCCTGATAGATGTTTTAACAGTCAGTGTCAATTTTGTTTTTTTAAGGGGTCGGCAAATTTCAGATTTACTGGACCTACTTTGTGGTTGCTGTTGTTTCACTAAAACTTACCTATCCATCCACAGAATCAGCTAAAAAGACATGGCCTTATATTTAAAAAATACAGTGTCTCAGAGCACATTCTACATGGAGGAAATTGTTTTCAGAATTGAATTCATCTGATATATCTATATCTATTTACACACACACACACACCACATTATTTATTTGCTATACTTGTATGCCACCCATGGCCAGAGGTACTAGGCAGCTAACAACAAATGCACACAAAACCAAAATCCATATAAATAAGTCATGCACACTGCGGACCCTACCTGCATATTATAAAGCAACCTCTTCCTTTGCCAGTCAAAAGAAAAAGGCTTTTACAAGTTTCCTAAAGCACAGGAGGGATGAGGTAGATCAAAGGTCCACTTGGAGGGAATTCCAAAGAATGTGGATGGCAGTGGAAACAACCTACCTCTGAGGCTCCATTGGATTACAGTTTTGCAGAGATGGGACTTGGAGATAGTTGACCCTGTGAGACCTGGCTGGATGAGTAGATGAATGCCAGAGGAGGCAGTTCCTCAGATAACTAGGGCCATGCCTTAAAGGTGACAACCGGCACCATGAATTGCACCCAGGAGTCCCTGGCAACCAATTAATCTCCTGAAACAGAGGATCATCCTCATTACTGCCTGGGCCATCACGTTTGGTACCAGCTGTAGTTCCCAGATGCTTTTCATGTAGAGCATGTTACAGTAATCCAAGCAGGAGGTGACTAGGCTGTAGATGACCATGAGCAGAGCATCCCCATCCAAGAATGGTCACAATGTAACTGCAGAGGCCCTCCTAGCCACATTTCCCACCTGAATTTAAAGCAAAACCTGTGAGTCTTGGAGAATTCCAAATTGCAGACCATGTCACTTCCATTCTAAGACAAGTTTGGTATTTCCCTGGAATCATTCATGCCACAAACGCAGAGTCACTCCATCTTGGAGGGATTCAGTTGGAGTCTGTTCTTCCCCATCCAGACCCTGACAGTCTCCAGGCACTGAGACAGTGCCCAGCACATTGCTTGTTCGGTCTCGGGGTGGGTATCATCAGCATATTGCTAGCATATACTGGGTGCTGTGCTAATAAATGAGCTCTCCCAGTGGTTTCATGTAAACACTGAAAAGTGGGGAGAGGAAGGATCTCTGAGGCATACCACAAAGTACCACTGATCAGAGCTGCCCCTATAGGAGGGAGTAGAATTGTAATGGTATGTGGGAATAACCTTGGGAGACCAGGGAGAGCTGCAGATGGGACAACTGGTATGTAAATGAAGTCTCGGCCCACAAAAGGAAGGATGGCATGGGAAACATTTCAGAAGGGACCCTCCCTAGTTTTCCAGAAAGTAAAAGGAAAGGAGGGGAGAAATACTTTCTTGCAAGATTCTGTTAATGTAACCTTACAATAAAGATAGAGCTAGTACTCCTGGTTGTGCTTCTTGTCTGGACTACCTCGCAGGGCTAACAAGAACTATTGTATGATTGTGGCCCCTCCCCAATCCCTGGGAAGCATTCCAGAAAGATACAATGGGGGATGGTATTGCAAACCACCAAGAAATCAAAGAGGACCTAAAGGGGTGCATGCCCCTGATCCTGGCTTCTCCAAAGGTCATCAAGAAGCGCAACCAATGCAGTTTCTGGGCTATCTCTGAACCTGAACCTGAACACTAACTTCCAAGTGTACAAACAATTACATATCAGATTACTTATTCTTAGCCCAGGGTTTCAGCAACCTAACTGAAATTCCTATTTCTATTGCTATTTTCAAACAACTGAAATAAAAGCTCTTGCTGATCATTTGCAAATCACCTAGGAATCTAGTGGTAGATTAATATGTAAAAGAAATTGAAATATTAATAACAGCATCTGAAAATGACACAGGGCAGAAATAGATTTGCACATTACAAGAGATCTGCAAAATTGTGTCCAAGCCCTTTTCAGGCCACTTCTGTGGGTTTTTTTGGTAAGGGACCAGTTCTAGTCATTGGATTTCCTTTAAGCTAGCAAGCTTCCCAGACATCACCAGCCTCCAACTCTGAGCTTTCAGCCATTGTTTTCTTTCTAGCCAAGGGACCAGTAATTCTGAGTAAATTCTATTGATCTGGATTTTCCATTTTTTCCAATGAGAACCAAGCAAATCTGCTTCATCATTAAAAAGAGGTTGCACTACTGTGAATTTGTAACAAGGCAGCTAGGAATTGTTACAAACTTCGATTGTGGAGTTGGGGGCAAATTTTTGGCCCTGGCAAGGCTACATTTCTTTCTATCTGCTGGAGAAGCCCATGGAATAAGGCCTCTGAAGTTACTGGAATGAACAAGACTATGTTCAGGCTGGGGGTGGGGGGTAGGGATTAGTTTTTTTCCCCAAACCAGGAAAAAAAATCATCCAGAGATTTTAAGGCATTGGGCTTTTAAAGCACACTCATGATGTTTCTTGAAAGCTTCCCCAGACAAGTGAACAAGTCCAAAATATTTTCTTCAACCCTGGGATGCAAGGCAGCATAGAATGCCCTTCCCTTTTTTGTAATGTTCATTGCTATGGAAGACTGAATTACAGGATACTGGCCAAGAAACTGCTAAATTTTAGGAGAAATAATGGATTAGTTAGAAATATAGTGGAAAAAAATTAAAAGGAGAATCAGAGTACAGTGGTACCTCTACTTACGAACTTAATCCGTTCCGTGACTCTGATCACAAGTCGAGTTGGTCGCAAGTCGAAGTAAATTTTCCCATAAGGTTCAATGTAATTACCGTTAATCTGTTCCGGCGTCCGCGGACCACGCGTCAGGGGTGGAAAAACGGCCACTGACCACGCGGCAGGGCGGAAAAAATGGCCGCGGACCACGTGGAACGGGCGGAAAATGGCCGCGGACCATGTGGAACGGGCGGAAAAATGGCCGCAGACCACGTGGCACGGGCGGAAAATGGCCGTGGGCCACGTGGCACAGGCGTAAAATGGCCGCGGACCACGTGGAACGGGCGGAAAATGGCCGCGGACCATGTGGAACGGGCGGAAAAATGGCCGCGGACCAGGTGGCACGGGTGGAAAATGGCTCGTAAGTCGAGGCGAGTTTGTAAGTAGAGGTAAATTTTTGGGGGCGGAGCTGATCGTATCTTGAAAATTTTGTAAGTAGGGGTGTTCGTAAGTAGAGGTACCACTGTATATAGAAAACAAGAGAGTGAAGATGCAGACCTGATCAAGAGCAGGGATAAGGCAATCGATCACTACTGCTTCTGAAACATTTAAAGCCCTAAAACTGAAAAAACATTTCTGCAATAGAGGAAATAAATCTGTTTCCTTTGCAAAAGAGATGGAAGAAATCAGCAGCCATCACTAGGAGGGGCATGCTAGTGAGCTAATAAGCTGATGAAGTAGCAGGACATTTCTAGAAATTGGGGGGGGGGTAGCATTTTTAAGGTTAGGTTACAGCAATTGTACAGTAAACAGGATTCAAAAGAAGATGCCACCAGTTTGCAAAATGACACAGGCACAAAGGAGGTATTGTGGCTCACAAAAGTACTTCCTACGCTGCCATCTCAATTGTTGTAGATGATGCTGACAAGCAAACAGCCCTTTTTCCCCCAGTGGCCAAATGGTGCAGCTTGAATTATGCTTGGAAATGTAGATAGATCTGCCACAACAGTTCCAGTTACAGCAAAGTCAGCAAGACCAGACCCCAACAGCAAATCAGTGTTCAACTTGGCAATTATACCTTTAAAAAAAAAGAAGAAAATCTCAAGAAATGGTGTATTCATATTGCCATTATTCTTGAAGGATTTGATCCCATTGATGACTCCAGAAATCCTTGTGCTGATTGCAAGTAAACTTTTGCCAGGCTGGTGAAAAAAGCATCCTTTGCTCAAGTCAAGAGTGCTTCGGAAAGGGGGTAGTCTTGGAGTGACAGACACAAAGCATCAGACAATGCTTTAATTAATGCATGCCACAAACAAGGTAGAATGCAGACTTGCCAATATGTTGATCCCAGCTCCTTCTTTGACAAGAATTGGATTAATGTCCATATACAGTTGGCAAGAAGAAGCTTTTGGGGGCAGGAACCCCTGATTTCAACAGAGCCAGGGGTTGTTCCTTAAGTTTTGCAGATGATTTCCTTCAGGACATTGCAACTGTTGCTGATTTGCCAACCACCTACAGTAATTCTATTTTATTTATTTATATTTCACATTTGTCACTGTCCATCTCACTGAAAGTAACTCTGGGCGATTTACAGTAAAAGAATAAATATTAATTAAAATACAGTATAACAATATTCCTACGAATAATAAATATCTTCCAAGATATTGATGGTGAACTAAAAATGATTAGGCTTGGGAAACATCTTCAAGGTGCAGCCACCCCCCAGGGTTGGTTACATCTCTTCTCATCCCATGCGAGTCAGCAGAGCCAGGTCTTCAGTTCTTTCTGGAAAGCCAGGAGGGTGGAGGCCTGTCTCACTTCTGGGGGGAGAATATTCCATAGGGTAGGGGCAATGGCAGAGAAGGCTCTCCTCCTGGGCCCCACCAGCCGACATTCTCTCGCCAATGAGGTCTGCAACATACCCTCTCTGCCTGACCTGGTGGGATGGGTCAATGTGATGGGAGTGAGAGGGTCCCTCAGGTAACCTGGACCCATGCCATGTTCTTGGCAAAGCAGCTTTTCCAGACTCCTTTCTTCAGAGTTGTCTGTTTATACATATTTTCAAAGTGGGACAATGTTCAAAGAAGGGGGAGGTCCCTTGAGGAAAATAGCCATCCAACTACTAGTGGCAAAGCACGACCAGTTTAAGAACTGTGCTCCTATCTTGGAGTTCAAATCTACTTGTCTATTTTAAATATTTTTGGACTTTCTCCTCTGTGAATTTAATTCATGGAAGAGCCTTGAAAGAGAATGCTTGATTGTGCTTATTCAGAAGTCTGAGTTCAGTGAAGTTTATTCTCAAGCATGCAGAGTTCTGCAGTCTTCATTTATTTTCCAGTGATGAACTGATTTTTTAAAGAGTTTTTTTAAAGAAAAGCAAGAAATTGCTTTTGATTTTTTTAAGAAGAAAAAGTCGATTTTGATTGAATTTTTCATTTTTTTTCCTGCATAGGTTGCATTTTACTTCCTATGAAATAGCCACAAAGTGGTTTTGTAGGTTTTTCTTTTATTATACAATCATCACTTGAATCTGCAGCCCTCCTGGCTTCTTCACTTCAATTAAATCCCCAAGGAAGATATACAGGAACTCCTCAGGCCATGAAAAATGACCACCATATAATAGAAAGGTAAACACAAATGGCACTTCTAAAAGAAATTCTTTGGAAATTCTGAAGCACTTTGAGAATGACATAGAAAAATCAAATCTGCAGAAAACTTCCAGGACAATTTTTGCATTTCCAATTTTCTCAAAAAACAACCCCCCCCCCCCGCCACACACAAAACCCCTTGTTCACTTTCAAAACCAACTGCATCTATGGTAAAGTATTGTCATTCCCATTGGAAATGTAGATTTTGTTTCCCAGTGTCCTTTGTATCAGATCTCAAAGTATCAGAGGCAAAGTAGAGACCACCCTCGCTAGCAACATGAGCAAAATAAAGACTTAGAAAAATGTGTTAAAAAGGACCAATGATATTTGACTGCAGGAGATTCTGTAGTTTAACATTTTGCCATAGAAAGCAAGCACATCAGGTATAAAAGTCCCTGGACAACACTAGTCTGTGCAGTCCTTTTACTGTAATTTAATCAAGGGGTATCTTGATCTTCACAAAACTTTAGCAGCTTGAAGGGAAATCCCAAATTTAACACATCCATGTTGCAAGAACTTCTGCAACTTTTAGAAGTTCTCTTTTCATGCATTTCCAACACTGGGCAAAGGTAACCTGCCCTAAATCATCAGGACAAGGTGGGATGCTAGAGTCATCCATAAATGAATAGGGGAACCCTTTGTCTGATGGTAGCAACAATTCTTTTTCTAGTTCCTTGCCTTTTATTGATGCAGAATGGCTGCCAAACCTATAAATAACTGTTCTTGTACCAAATATAGAAGCTACTGAAACTGGCTGTGGTCTATTTATTTAAGTTGTGCCTCCATGAGAACCTGCCAGTATTAAATCTGACTCTGCTTTATTCCAACTGTGCTGTGACCACTTAGGGCGACCAGGGACGAAAAGGGAAAACATGGTCAGGCACACAAAATTCTTTTACAGTAGCTTATCTCAATAAAGTATAGTTCAAATCATCTTGTAGAGTCTCTTTTCTGATCTGGTCAACCTCAAAGGGCTGACAATAAAGCAATTCACATTGTGGAGGCAACTTGGTTTGCTTTGCCAAAGCAGAGAGGAGACTTGATTTGCCCCAACAAAGCAATCTGGGTGACCTTTAACTGCTTTGGAAGAAAGATTCTCTTAAGTCTGCCCCACAGCTGAAGGTCTTCCTGGCTGTGTGGCTTCAGGATTGCCTGCACCGCTACATTTCAAGAGAACTCTATGCTGGATGGCTTAAATGTGCACGCTGGGATTTCCTGCAACATGAGCCAGAGCAACTCAGTCTGGAAGATCTTGGGTGAATGAAGTTTTGGCAAGCAGGGCCTACTCTTAGTGCTTGCCAAAGCTTTTAGCGAGTGGTCTGAAACAACCTACAGGTGGGGCAGTTTTGGCACGTACCATGGGATTGCTGTCAGTGTTCCCTGAAGCCACTCAGCCTAAAACACTTTCAACACGTGCCAAGGGCATTCTAAGCTGGTTGTCTTCGGCTCACATTGCAAGCAATCTGGCCGTGTTCGCCAAAGCCATCCAGCCAAGAAACACTTCAGTCAGCATGGTAGGAGAAGGCTAAGAGGGGCTCCAAAGCCAAGCGAGGCAAAGCAATATGGTTGCTTTGCTTTGCTCGTAGAAGCAAAGGGACCGTGTTGCTTCACAAAGCACTGTTGAGGGGGGGCTTTGTTTGAACCTTCACTGAAGCAAGACGCCCGTTCAGAGCTTGGCACAGCCCTCTCCAGCATATGACTTTCTGCTTTTTGTGTCAGCCGTTTCCTGTCCAACTGGGTACTGCAACATGCACCCAGACATGCACCCAGGGAAAAGAACAAAATACCTTTTCACTCGCGTCATGAAAGGTGGCTTCTTGATCAAGTCAGCCTGCCTTTTTTATCTCTTGCAGGTTTGATAACAGCAAAGTATACCAGAAAAGACATGGCAGGCTGCTGTATCATTCTGCCCTGCTGGTCCTTCAGTTCTGTCGATCCACTGCTTTGCCTTGGCCCCTCAACAATGTGCAGAGAGGACAATTTAGGTGTTCCCCTCCCCGCAATCTTAAAACTGTCTGACAGCGGTGTACTAAAAACAAGACTTCTGGCCAGAATGGCTGGGAGTTGGGTGGCATATACATTTACTAATACATAAATAAATAAGAACATTTTAGCTTTGTTACAATGGTTGCATTTTCAACAGACCTAGGCCTGATCTGCACAATTATGATTATAGATGGTTAGACTATAACCATCCGACAGTACCACTGAAAAGACCACCTCTGCCTGACTTTTCTGTGCTACACATCTCCCACTCCCAGCACATATTATCCAAATGATCATTTTTTTCTTTATGGGAGTATAGCACAGATCTATATCTCCTCCCTCAGCAAAGATAAGATGCTATGGAACTTGCTCTCATTGTGTGGGAAAAGCTTTCAAAACTTTTTGCTAGCTGGGAAGACTGAATCTTGATAATAGGAAACTTACTGCACACTTATTTTCTCCGTATAGCCCCAGAAGCAATTTCTCAGTATAATCTCAGTTAGTTACCAATAACAGTTTGGTAATCAATATGGGAATAGTTTAAAGAAATCCCCCCTTCTGCCAGTCAGATTTTGAGAAGTTTTCAGCTATGTGGCTAAACAAGTGCTGGCTACTTCTAAAACTGATGTGTTCAGAAATGTGGCGTAATGTATTCAGAGAATTCTGAGCTGATGGCAATGTCATTTGATAAAACAATAATTTTACTTGATTTATAATTATTATTGCAAGTAAGAAAAGCAAATGGGCCTGCTACACAGGCTCTTCTGGTTCCTGAGGCTTTCTGTGCCTTGTGGCAAAACAAGGAGTGAACACGTTGGCTCCTGCACATTCTGCAGTGAAGTCATCGCCAGCCTCCTTCCAGAAAAGATGACATCACTATGGTTGGGCTGTGCCATGTAAACAGAAGTGTACAGCCAATGTGAATAAAGTTGATGGAGTCTTGCTTGCGCGTACATGCAAGCCTCTTCCAGGCTAACAATCCAAATGGCATTTTCTGCAGCCCTGCCCTTCCTCTTGTGCCTTGTAATTTCTGATCACAGATCATGTGCCAATGTATGGCTTTCTTGCAGGTAGGGTTCAGCTATCTGCTGCAATGGTTTCCTAGTGAGCAGTCATTTTGAATGAAGAGATTGTACTGCTATTGCATACTTTGTGGGATCTTTTTTGGTGAGCTTGTTCTACTGATTTTGATCAGTTAGCATGCAACAACAGGCAACAACTTATGCTTGAATTCTGACATTCTGGAATCTGTTAAAGGAAATATAAACCATACAGGTCAGAGGCTCGGTTGCAAAAATGCAGCATAAGGAAGAGCAGGCCATGCAATTAGTGGCCCTCCAACATTTTTTCAATGACTGGATGAGGGCATTGAGGGGCCATTTATAAAATTAATAGTCAACACCAAGCAGGAATGGATGGCTAATACTTTATAGGAAAGAGAGAAGATTCCAAAAGATCTAGGCGTGAGCAGTTAGCAGAAATTAATATGATGGAATGTAACAGGGATATGTAAAGTTCAGTATCTGGATATGAAAGGCACAAGTATAGGATGGAGAAACTTGGCTTGGCAATAGTACATGTGAAAAGGATCTGAGTGTACTTGTTGATCACAAATTCATGCATTAAGCGGATCACTGGACATAATTGTTCCACTGTACTCTGCCCTGGTCAGACCCCATTTGGAGTACTGTGTCCCGTTCTAGGCATCACCGTTCAAAAAGTTCAGTTACAAATTGGAGTTAGTTCAAAGATGGCCACCAAGATGGTGAAGGGTCTGGAAACCAAGGTTTAGAATGTACGGTTAAAAGATTCTGGTATGTTTATCCTAAAGAAAAGGTGACTGAGGAGAGATATAATAGAATCTTTAAATATCTGAAGGTTGTCACTCAGAAGAGGGCAGGACCAGGCCAATGGGTTAAACCACAAGAAGGAAGATTCAGGTTAGATCCTGGAGGAATTCCTGACTGTATGAGCTGTCATCCAGTGGAATGGGTTGTCACATGATGTGGTGAATTTTCCTTCTTTGGAGGTCTTCCAACAGAATCTGGATCGTCATCTGTTACAGATGCTCTAGTGCAGTGTTTCTTGACCTTGGCAACTTCAAGATTGGTGAACCTTAATTCCCAGCATTCCTGAGCCAGCATGCTCTAGTGGATCCAGCACTGAACAGGGGTTAAATATGAAGACCTTTCAGGTCCCTTCCACCTTTATGATTCTATGATTCAGGCAGATGTTGCCCCAAAATACTCCTCTGCCTCTGGACAGGGATTACATGACAGTGGGACACTTTTATTTGTGGAGATGAGTTTCCATATTCAGTCACTAGCATCTGTCTGAGACCTGGGAAAGCAACACACAACATAGCAGCTAAGCAGTCAGCCCAGTCGATGTTTGCCTCCCTGTTTTTATGCCAATATTTATTTATTTATTTTAATGCAGTGGGGCAAAAAAGTATTTAGTCAGCCACCAATTGTGCAAGTTCTCCCACTTAAAAAGATGAGAGAGGCCTGTAATTTTCATCATAGGTATACCTCAACTATGAGAGACAAAATGAGAAAAAAAATCCAGAAAATCACATTGTCTGATTTTTAAAGAATTTATTTGCAAATCATGGTGGAAAATAAGTATTTGGTCACCTACAAACAAGCAAGATGTCTGGCTCTCACAGACCTGTAAGAGGCTCCTCTGTCCTCCACTCGTTACCTGTAGTAATGGCACCTGTTTGACCTTGTTATCAGTATAAAAGACACCTGTCCACAACCTCAAACAGTCACACTCCAAACTCCACTATGCCAAGACCAAAGAGCTGTCGAAGGACACCAGAAACAAAATTGTAGACCTGCACCAGGCTGGGAAGACTGAATCTGCAATAGGCAAGCAGCTTGGTGTGAAGAAATCAACTGTGGGAGCAATAATTAGAAAATGGAAGACATGCAAGACCACTGATAATCTCCCTCGATCTGGGGCTCCACGCAAGATCTCACCCCGTGGGGTCAAAATGATCACAAGAACGGTGAACAAAAATCCCAGAACCACACGGGGGGACCTAGTGAATGATCTGCAGAGAGCTGGGACCAAAGTAACAAAGGCTACCATCAGTAACACACTATGCCGCCAGGGACTCAAATCCTGCAGTGCCAGACGTGTCCCCCTGCTTAAGCCAGTACATGTCCGGGCCCGTCTGAAGTTTGCTAGAGAGCATTTGGATGATCCAGAAGAGGATTGGGAGAATGTCATATGGTCAGATGAAACCAAAGTAGAACGTTTTGGTCTAAACTCAACTCGTCGTGTTTGGAGGAGAGAGAATGCTGAGTTGCATCCAAAGAACACCATACCTACTGTGAAGCATGGGGGTGGAAACATCATGCTTTGGGGCTGTTTTTATGCAAAGGGACCAGGACGACTGATCCGTGTAAAGGAAAGAATGAATGGGGCCATGTATCGTGAGATTTTGAGTGAACACCTCCTTCCATCAGCAAGGGCATTGAAGATGAAACGTGGCTGGGTCTTTCAGCATGACAATGATCCCAAACACACCGCCCGGGCAACAAAGGGGTGGCTTCATAAGAAGCATTTCAAGGTCCTGGAGTGGCCTAGCCAGTCTCCAGATCTCAACCCCATGGAAAACCTTTGGAGGGAGTTGAAAGTCCCTGTTGCCCAGCGACAGCCCCAAAACATCACTGCTCTAGAGGAGATCTGCATGGAGGAATGGGCCAAAATACCAGCAACAGTGTGTGAAAGCCTTGTGAAGACTTACAGAAAACGTGTGACCTCTGTCATTGCCAACAAAGGATATATAACAAAGTATTGAGATGAACTTTTGATATTGACCAAATACTTATTTTCCACCATGATTTGCAAATAAATTCTTGTCTCTCATAGTTGAGGTATACCTATGATGAAAATTACAGGCCTCTCTCATCTTTTTAAGTGGGAGAACTTGCACAATTGGTGGCTGACTAAATACTTTTTTGCCCCACTGTAAATGTATATGGCCACCCAACTGCAACTCTGAGCAGCCAACATAGGATTAAAACACAGAACAAAACAACAAATGAACATAAAAACCACAAAACACAACACATACCACACAACTGTGGCCAATCATAGCATGTTCACATTCCCAAAAAATTTATCAGACAGGTTCATCAAATGTCTTAACCCAGTGTTTGTGGAGGAGGGAGCCCAGTTTTTAAGGCCAACAGGAACAAGGCCATCTAAATCTCAGACAGAATGCTGTTCCAAAGGGAGGTGCTATGACAGAAAAGGCACGCTTCCCATGCTCTTGTTTCATAGAATAGACTCAGAGTATACCCACTGTGCCAGATCTTGTGGGGCAAGCACAGATAATCAGAGACAAGCAGTCCTCCAAATAACCCAACCCAAGTAGTGGTGTTATAGGGACATACTGTGGCATGCACATAACTACCTGTGTTACTACATTTTGGACCAGGTGTAGCTTCTGGAAGTTCTTCAAACGCAACCCCATGTAGAACACATTGCAATAGTCCACTAGGAAGTAACCAAGTCATAAATCACACCAACCTGTTTCTCCAGCCCGTCCCTGCCTAGGAGGGACTGGTCATCTTGAGCAAGCAGTTCAGGTATGGAAGCCACTAGCAATCTCATCTGATCCCTAAAGCCCAACTTTATTAACAGGATTTCACAACTGGTAATCTGTGATGTAGTGCTTCTGAAAGCCATCAGAATCTCTCAGATGACTATAGACACTACTTTGGGATTGTGGCTAGTGTTACACTCAACACCTGAGTTGGCACATTTCTGAGAGGGGAAACCCCCCCTCTGTCCCCAGCCAGATTTTGGTAATGCATGGCAAGTTGGCCTTCTCACCACTTGAGATCCTGAATGATATTATTACAGCCTGACCTGGCATCCAGTAGCAGCAGCTGAAGCTCAGACCACTTGCGGGTCCAATAACTGTGCCCTGGGGCCAAGCACAAGGGGTTTATCACACTACCCTTTTCACTTCCTCCACTCTCTCTGGGGCAGTCAGAGACCTCAACTCTACCCACAGATCCTGCCAAAGTGGCACAGTTGGGGAGACATCTGCACCCCAGTGAACACCAACCTTTCACTGTCATCCTCAAGATCCTCTGTCATCCAAGTTAATCAGTCCTAATCCTTTCTTTAACCAGTTATTTGGAACAAAATGATGAAAAACTCTGGAGATAGAACAAGCAACGTTAGCTCAATAAAGCCCTTTGGGTCCCACTCATTTTACTGTCCAAAAGGTAAAATAGCTGCTGCCTCCAGTTGATCCACCAGTCAGGACCTTACAACATCTGCACCAACATGCTTTATCTAACAACTCTGGTAGCCCATCCCAAGCACACTTCTGGCCTTGGCACCATTACAAACAAACAAACAAGCAAAAGGCCCCTCACTGAGCTAGTCACTGCTTCCTGAGCCAGCCAATGAAGGAATGCAAAAAATGACTGAACAAATTATCCAGCTGATTGATTATTTAGGTCTAGCTTACTTATACACACTGAGATTTATGTTCTGCCTGCGAGAGAAATAATCACAATAGCTAAAAAAAGTACCTATCATTGATAAAGACAATACTAGTAGCGAATCTGCATAATGTATTCTATTAGTAAGCTTTACATTTTCAGTTTGCAAAATCTTCCTTTTTAGAAGGCATAAATGGTCACACATGTTCACAGGTTGGCTAAGAAAAGCATATGGAATAGGAAAACCCCATAAAATTTGTATTTTAATTCTGCTGACTCCAAAAGGTATAGTTGTTAGCCTGCTGATGATGCAAATAACACCTTTGCTATTCCAGACAGCAGAGAAAAAGATCTGCCTAAGAAGAGATGAATGGCTTGGGGGCATGAATATACCATATTTTTCCATTAATAAGACACCCCCATGTATAAGACGCCCCCCACTTTTCCAACCCAAAATTAAGAAATCAATATTTTAAAGATAAAGCAGAACACATATTTATTTAGTAAGTAGCTAACATTTACATGATACACTCAGTGGGAGGAGGTCCAAACTGTCTCTCTGTAGCTCTATTTCCATGCTCTTTTGCATAACTGATTACATTCAGTATTTGCAGAGTAAGACATTCGCTTATTTATTTTTTTATTTTCCAACATCTTTATGGGCTCAGAATGCTCTGACATTACCGGTCCCTGTCACATCTGCGCACTGCCTACACGCTCTCCACCTCCAACAGGATGTGTTCCAATTGGTTTGTTCAGCATCAGCTGACGTCAGTTACCTAAGGCTCATGATTGGAGGAAGTCTGTTTGCAGAGACAAGCTATCGGCAGTTTCACTTGTGATTGGAGGCTTGTGATTGGAGGAAGCCTGTTTGCAGAGACAAAGTATGGGCAGTTTCGCAACCGCACGGTTCTCTCCTTGGCTTACTTCCTTGCATAAGACGCCCTTCAATGTTTAGTGTAACAATTTTAGAAAAACGTATTGTCTTATACACAAAAAAATATGGTATGCATTGTCTGTCTTTCATACAGATGCTTCCATAGCTCATGTGAAAAGTTAAATGATTGGATTCACACTTCATATTAAGCCATCATATATTTTGTTTGGTTTTTAGATTAACCATTGTAGTTTACATGCCATTGTTTACAATTCAGCAAGTTGTATGAGAAATATATCCAATTGTGGTTTATTCAATAATGATAGTTAATCAAACATGGCTTAAAACAATGTCTGATGCCCATTATTCTGTTTGCTTGGTGCCATGACATTGCTCTGGATAGGGGTAGAAGGTAGCAAAAACAGAAGGCAGCAACAGGGTTCAGCAAAACCAACAGAAGAACTATTTTACTTGATGGGAGTTGATGAAGTATGAGAAATTATGTCTCTCCAGGTACCTGAGATAGGGATATGGTGCCAGGCACTTAGACTTATCTGCACACAGTGGAATCAATTACTCAGGTGTGCATTACATCATTGGGCCATGCCAGCTTGGAAGATTGCTTCATAAGGAAAATGCACAAGCATACTTCTCTGTGACTACAGCTTCACTCAGGTGAGTGCCTTGTGCAAACCAGCTGTATGCCAGCTAAGAGAAGCCTTTTCCTCAATTCTCTTTCAGGGCACCCATTGCTGAAAGTCAGAGTTTCCTGGGCTGTAAGTTGACCTTGTTGCCACTTTCTCAAACATCTCTTTCATGCATAAAAGTAACCATAAGTCAACAGTGATATACAGGGTGGAAAAACATTGTGACTCAACTTGCCAAACACCATCCCCAAGATTCTCAGCTGATAAAGTGGCCATTATCTCTGGGCTGAGAAGCACATTTGCCCTGATTGAGAAGCTGCTTGAACTTTGCACTTGGCCTTGCTTTAAACACTGTCCCTGTGCTATCATTATTTATTTATTTCTCCAAACTATTCCCAGCGTGCTTTAGTTTTGCAGGGGAAAGGGTAATTTGGAGCTTGCTTGGACAGCTGTTGGCAACACCTTAAAGTAGCTCCATCTATTCCCAAGATCAGGTGGGAGGAGAGGTGCTTACCTGTATGCCCATGTGCCTGCTGAAGTACCTTTTCTCTCTTTAAATCTGAAGTGCTGCCCAGCCCTTATGCCCTATCTGCTTTTCAGATTAGGGGTAGGTCATCCACTGATTATAAAGAAATAAAAATAAAATAGACACTAATAAAATGCTAAAGCATAGAGTTTAATTGTGCCAGTTTTGTATTTATTGTTGGTCTCACAGCCAGATGTTTAGACTGGATTTGGCATTTTTATCCACCTATCAAGTCCCTCCCAAGGACCTGGGATAGGCAGATGTTGCTTGATGGTGTTAAAGGGATTGTCACAGGATAGAAGCTGTTCCATGTAAAGCTGCCTTTTGCAATTGACTGATGGTGATTTTGTCAGTGCCGATGGTGTTCAAGTGGTGCTCCAGATGTTTTGGGATTGGACCCAAGGTAACTATTTCTATTGGTACTACCTTTGCTTTCTTTTGCCATAGTCATTCTACTTCTATTTACAGGTCTTTATATTTTGTGATTTTCTTCCATTTTTTCTCTTCTATTCTGCTGTCTCCAGGTATTGCAATGTCTCATATCCAGACTTTTTTTGTCTTTCTTATCAACAATTGTTTATCATCATCATCATCATCATCATCATCATCTTGTTTTTATTGTCTTTGTTAGTTTTAATCCTATATTTTGGCACCAAGAGTCACAACTATGAGATGGGCAGCTATGTAAACCAATATAGCAAATAAATAAATAGTTAGGAAGGTAGTTAGTTCAATTGTTAAGTTTATATCCTGTGTTTCCTACAAGAGCAAGACAACTTACATGGGGATCTCCCCTCATTTTATCCCCACAAAAGTGATAGCCACAAGATGGGCTGAAAAGAAAGTGACAGGTGAATTTGAACCTGGGTCTCCACAGTCCCAGTCTGACACCTAAAACCCTACACCACATTAGACACCGCCATTATTAAAACTCAGTGACTAAAATGCCTTGTTACAATATTAAAATCAGAATTAGTTATAAAGAACACCCAAGGCACAGCATTAAAATCCCCTCTTTGAGGTTTCCTTTCTAAAAAAATTCACAAGATTTGCTTCCACTCCATCTTGTGAGCTCAAATCCATAATGGTAATTGTAGCAGCACCCAAAAGTACGTTCTGGACCTACTTCCTAAGTTATGAGTCAATGTAAACTCTAAAACAAAGATGGGATTTAATTTGATTTGCTCTCAGGAATTAACATGACGCTTATTTATATTAAATCCTCTCCTGGTCTTATTCATACATTTCTGGATTCCTTTTTTTTTTTTTAAAAGCCGCTAGATAAGGAACTCCTACTTTTTTTCTTGGACACCTCTAAACCTGGAGCCTCTGAGAAACTCAACAGCCTCCTGTTGGCAGGGCACAACTAAAGGAGGAGAAGTGATTGTTGTAACTTTATCTTCTTCCCAGTGTTTTCTTTTAAATAATTTTCTCCCATTTAAAGCATCTGTGATATGTTTGTGTGTTGGGGAGTCCAGATAGCTGTGGATCCAGAAGATTCATGGCCTCTCCTGACATTTTCTAGAGCTTTTTCTCCATCACAGTTACTACTTGCTAATATATTGATGATACATTATCCATCAAAACTATATCAAACCATTACAGCATTTCCCTGCTTGGTTTTTATTAAACAATTTCTAAAATTATTATTTTGAGTTGGTTTCTGGCCACAAGCTACAAATATTTGAAATCACAGCCCTAAGTATTATCGTGGCCTTTATTTCTAGATGAGAGTCATGCTTACATAGAAAAAATATAGGGTGGCCAACAACTAACAGAGCATCTGCAAGTATCTGAAAAGGCAACTCTTTTTTTTTTTAACTTAATTTGTGATGCTGTTCCTACAATCTTTACATATTAACATTGGAGAAAGCTCAATAGAGTTCAATAGGGTTCACTTTTAAATAGATATAAATATGATTTCTTGGTGCTTTTCTGAGTAAACTCAATTAAATTCACTTTTGGCCAGTCCACTTTGCTCATATGTATCACTGGAGTGCATTCTTGATTACCCAAGCACCATCATTTTCTCAGATTGCAAATCAGCCCTGAAAATTTGTCCCATTCTCCTGACTTACAATTAAGAGGTTGAACTAAGGCACTACAGGCACACACACGTACATACACATGAGCATGAACATACATCATTTTTCTTCTCTTTTCAGCTTTCTATGATCACTGAATGTGCTCAATTTCCCTTGGGTTATTTTGGGAGGGGGACTGCTCCCTGTTAGAGCTTTGTTTTTTTGCAATTTTATTATACTTCTACAAACTCTGTGTTCCCCAAGGATAACAGTACAATTTCTTTAGTGAGCCTGGTTTGCTCCATTTCCATTGGCACCCACCATTTGAACTCACTATTTAGGAAACCTGATTAAAGTATGCCTTCTGTTATATTTCTGAAAAATATCACCAAACCCAACAACCATTTTTATACAAGTGATACTTCGCAGTACCAAAAACATCTCCAGTTAAATTCCTGGGTTTCCTTAGATCAATATATCAGGGTTGAGTGAAAAGTAATGCTGCCCATGTTATACGTCGCCAGCAGTTGGCGGTACTGTCAGAAGTTCTGACATGTCTTTTAGCATCTGTTCTTTCACTTTAGCAGATGTTCAATAAGTGAAGGTGATATGGTCTCACTGTTTCCATTATAAATAGCTGAAAGGAGAGTGCATCATTGAAGTGGTGGCCACTGACACCAACTCACAGCCCTGAAATAGGAGGAGGGGAAAGCTTAAGGGATGGAAGGATGGTCTTGGTCTTATCAATATTCCTAAAGTAATAGTTTGTGAAGATACCACATGCTTGATTTCTGTGATGCAGTGGGTAGATCTTCAAATTCATTTGCCTTAAGATAGAGCTGTAGTATAGCAGATCAAAGGCTTAACAGCTGTGCAAATTGTCCCTGGCCAAAAAGAGTTTCTAGCAAAAAGGGGATGTTTGAATTAAAGATGCCCACAGCTTTAACACAGTTAACACAGACAGTACTTGTCTAAAGATGTTCAACCACCTCTGCATTTATCTTCTTTCTTTAGCTACTGTTCAACTTGGAATATCCGTCTTATTTCATCCTTTCAAAATCCAGAATAAAGGTTTTTAAATAAATCACAAAGATTTATCTGTTCTTCAGATATTAGAAAAGCTTCTTGTCACTTGGGAAAAGCAGGCCGAAAAATGAAGCTATCAGCGCCATCTAGTGGTAATTCAACTAAGTGCAGCTTTCATTAAAATATACTTCATCACTCCAAATTGCCTCCAATATGAAAGCTATTGTTATAAGAGTTATATAATCCAGTGTTTATAATTATCATTATCTGTTAATGAGCTTTGCCTTTAATTTTCCTTTTGAGGTGGCATTTATGTCCATCCCTACCATTTCTGTCTTCACAAAATGCCCGTGGTAGACTAGGATGAGACTGCAATATGGTTCATGGGGTCATGAAGAGTCGGACACGACTTAACGACTGAACAACAACAACAACAACAACAAAGAGCCCAAGTCATCCAGTGGCACAGCAGTTGAAGGACCATTTCAACCTGGGCCTCCCCAGTTCAGCCTGACATTTGGTACACTGTTCTGCACTACATACACCACTTTTCAGTTCCTATTTCTCATATCAGTGTCGCAGTCTTTTTCAAAAGATTAGCTTAGCCATGATTAAGATCTCAAAAAAAAAAAAAAAAACCAACTGTCAGAATCGTATAGTGGCATAATCAGGCTTATTGCAATTTAATATACGGTACGGTTTCAGGTCCCTTACCTCAGGTTTGCTGTTTTGAACTCATAACATTTATTTATTGCTTTGGGTCCTCTCAGGCTGTTTAAATTTGGTTTGCTGAATTTCCCATTTGAGTGTCATCCTACCTATTTATTCCCAAGGAAAATATGACAGAAGAACTAATTGGGATCTCTACCCACAGGATGACCAAGAAATTTGTCATCTTCCGATTCCTGTTAAGCAGCTCCTCATGTTAAACACTAAGATGACTGCTGTACCTTACAGAAGAGGAGATGGGACCATTTGCTGGATATCTCAGGCCAAGGCCACTTAGAGAGGTAACAAATATTGTTTCATGCAATGGTGAGATTATTCATACTACCTACTTCTGAGGGCAGCATTAAGGCTGACAATTCATAAAAATCTATCTGTCCTTAGCTGACAGATGCTTGGCAGCCTCTAATGGATTTTCCACGAGGAAGACAACTATGGAGTCCTTGGGGTTCTCCGAGCTTGGTTCTTTTCTTGCAAATGTTTCATTACCCAGCTAGGTAACATCTAGATGTTACCTAGCCGGGTAATGAAACGTTTGCAAGAAAAGAACCAAGCTCAGAGAACCCCAAGGACTCCACAGTTCAACCTGAGCTACACATATTCACCTCTATTGGGAAGACAACTATGTCATATCTTAAAAATGGTCATTTGCACAGCATATATGGTCTCATTTAAAACTGTATGTGTCCTATAATTTGTGGGTTATGGCTCAAAAGGAGTGAGTCATCCACTGAAGACCAGAAGGTTTACCCTGGTTTCAAGAGTGGCATGAGAAATATTACTCCTGAGGCTTTTTGGCAAATAATGTGTCTGAATCTCATACACAGTCTTCCCAGTATGTGGGCCATCTATTTTGTAAAATGCTATTAGGAGACCCTTCCATAAGATGGTGGCCTTGCTTTGGCCATGCAGGATAGGAATTAAGGGAGAAGACATCAGCATACCTGGAAGGCATCTGGTCAAGAAAGGGTTTGTAAATTGAATTAAATGTCCCCTCTCTACCTTGCATTATCCCACATGATTTTCAGTGCTTCAGGTCAAGGTGAAATCACCCCTATAAGTCCTAGCATTAACAAAAATGTGCTCAACTTTGAAATGTGTAATTTTTTAAAAAAAAACATTTATTCATGTGTTTATTTAATTTCTATGGCCACCTATCTCTATTTGTAACATTTTTGGCACAGACATGAAGCAATCTGAAATGGCTGCCTCAGACAGTGGAATCTAGCCACTATTCAAGATGGCAAAGGGAGAGAGGCAAAAAGGGGGAGCAAAGAGAAAGGGAAGGTTGCTATATTGGACACAATCCTCTGGGAAGTTCAAGTTTTGCTGTAGAAGCCAGAACAAAACAAACATAAGTAATAGAGTAAACTGAAACCCCAGGCTGCTCCAACCAAAGAGGGTGGTGTGGTGTGTTCTAAAGGTGATCATCAAAATACTGTTGCTATTCTGTCTTTTTATCTTTAATGGGATGAAATGGAGGAGAAAGTCTGGAAGGTGTCATTTGGATCATTCATAACATTTATTGAATAAAAATGTCGGTATGCTCAATAAAAATGCCAGAAGGGGTTCAGATTTCTTGAGGAAGGGTGCAAGACCTGGATGAGATGTTCCAGGAGACTTTGTTCATGGGAAAATGTGATGGGGGAAAATGATTTTTATACCCATGAGGTCACATCTGACATTCTGCCATGAAGAGTTTTCTTCAATGAAATGACTGTATTTGACAGCACTGTAGGAAAGAATACAAGAAAAAGAATTCCAGCTTTTGAATTAGTACTCCAAAAACTCTACTGCAAGCCTTGCAGACTGAATAGAAATCAGATGTGTCAATAATCTTGACAGGTAGTGCAAGGTGACTGTCAGCATGTCCTTGTCTTCTTTCAAGACAGATTGCATTGCCTCCAAGCACAGCAGTTTGGCTGTCCCTGGACGTGAGTTGCCATAGTTGCTGACTAACAGGATGCAGAGAAACGATATCCCCCTTCTTCCTCAGTGTGAGCCCATAGGTGCCCTTGGGCCTGGCATCTACCAGTGCTGTTAGCAGTGAGCTCATACTTCCATTATAGCTGATGTGGGCTGTCTCTGAGGCTCTCAGAAGCTTGACTATCGATCAGTCTCCATTTAAACTTCCCCCTGAGGGCTTTCGTTTCAGGAAATCTCTGCCTTTGTCTCCACAGATATACAGTACTTTATACTGCAAGGGAAGCCATGCAACTAGGCCTTTAAAAAGTAGCTGAAAGAGCTGCTGCATCAATTAATGTTCTTGAGGGTAAACATTTGGGGGTTAATCCTGAATAGAATATAAAGGGCAAGAGGCCCACAGGCAGGCCTTCCCTCTCAGTCCTGACCTTACCAGGTGAAAACTTATACAATATATCCAGAATTGATTTTCCTCAGAAGGGTTCTACTGCTGTAGCACCTTTGACTGGGAGGCCAGGAGCATAGTGTCAGTCTTTGGAGATAAATTGGGGAGTGTACCCCTAAATGTATCACTGTAAATTAAAACTTGGACAAAGAGCAAACTCAGTCCTTGGAGGACTGTTCCTTGTGCAGCCAAAAAGATGCCAACCACATGCAAAATGAGGCTGACAGGAACTAGGCATGCTCAGGGAACATGGATCATTTATTGATTTGGTGGTGGGATAAGAATGGACCACTATGGTAGAAGGCATGATAGGTTGAAAAGGATCCTGGGTAGAATAATCCTCACTGCTGGATTCATCTCTTTCCATCATAGCAAAAGGCAGCATGTTTACACAGCACCAATCTCTGAAGCTTACCATGCTTGCATGGCACAGGCTTGTAAATGTTATGGTCCATTATAGGAATCAAATTCGATAAGGTAGCTGAAGGGATGTAGTGGTCCTCAGCCAAATATTCTCACATTGCAAAACATTTAACCAAATGTTAATAAACTTTTTGAATAGAGTCCTTTGTCTGAACTTACATCTGTGGCTATTTGTCTTCTGCAAGATCTTCTCTCAGCAAGGAACCCTGAACCTTTTCCAAGTGTATCGTCCTCCCTGAAGGAGGTCCACTTCACTACAGAGTTGTGAATTCCATAGAATCCAGGAATTATGTTCAACATTTTCTAAATAGTTATAATTCTTACAAAACGTGTTCATATTATCCGTCTAGTTTTCCTGGCAACAAAATAGAAGTGGTTTGCCTTTGCTTTTTGGGGGGGGGGAGGGGGGACTTTATTCCATTACTTCCCAGTCTTGTCTAAAACCCTGGGGTTCCTTGGTGGTCTCCCATCCAGGTACTGACCAGGTCTAATCTTGCTTAGCTTTTTCAGTATCAACCAAGGATGGAATTTCTTTTCCCACAACTGCATTTTTTTCCTTTAAATTTCCCTCAGTATCATCAGAAGTCATACATAAACATTGTTTATTTTTCACATGACCATTAGGTGGTGCAATTGCATTTTAATCTTCTGACCATGCTAGGCAATGGTCAGGCAATGGGACAAGAAACCCAACCAGCTATAAAGCTCTACATCCATTTCCACAGTCTTCCAGCCCAGTTATTACATTTTACAGAATGGCATTAGTAAAGATGGATTTCAGCTACTTCTCCAGCCAAAACCACTTTCCCAACTTCCATCTAGGCTTCCTCCCTTCCATCTAGGATGCACATCCTTCTATCAAAAAGAGCAATACAGCCATAAAAGAGAATGATGTCAGGTAATGGAACGGAATGAATTCTGATATGTTCAGAATGTTTTTAGATAAAAAGATCTCCCTGAACTACCTCTTAAAACCCACTGAGAAGGTTGGCTGTAAGAATATTTATGTATTTATTTATTTACTTCTTTATTCATTTATAGTAGTTATGTATTGACCTTCCTCCTATTTGGATTTCAGGGCAATGTCCAGTCAACACTGAATAATACCCAGAGGCCTACTGGCAACCCGTGCAGTTCCTGCAGTGCATGGGTTATAGGTCAATGGGGGCTCTCACCCACTAACAGTGAACTACTGCAGCTTCCCAATTGCAGCTTCCAAACCGTCTTCAAAGGTTGCTCCATGCAGACTACTGTACTTTGCACTAATCTGACTAGAAAGTGACAAAGGTATGAATCACTGTTGCCAGGGCCTCCTCCTCCAGGGGGCCTGTAACTGGTTCACCAACTGGGCAAAGGATCCCCTACTCATGGCCTCCACATGTCTACCTAGCATTAGCCATGAAATTAGGAGGAACCCCAAGTTGCAGACCTGCTCCTTCATGGGAAATACCACACCATTCAGAATAATCACTGAAACAGATAGATGACTTCTGAATAAACAGTAGTTCAATCAAGCTGTGGTTCAACTTTATCCAGTTTCCTCCCATCCAGATCTTCATAGTTTCAGTGTATTGAGTCCACTACTTCAACATACTGACTTGAGATAGCAATGCATGCTTGGGTATCATCATGTATTGATAATACCTCATCCCAAATTGGTAGATTACCTCGCCCAACAGCTTCCTATAAACAGCAAGGGAGGGAGCTAACAAACTTGTGGCATTATAATTGGAGTGGCCAAGAGGTAGATCTTTCTCCCCACTACTACCGAATGGAACTGCCCTCTTAGGAAGCAGTCAAACCACTGTAAAGCACTGCTTCCAACTCCCAACCCTAACAGGTGGCTCCAAAAGACGCCATGACTGATGTACCAAATGCTACTTAGAGAGCTAATAAGAAGGGATCACTTATCATCCAAGTCATGCAAGAGTCATCCAATGCAGCTTCCATCCCATGGCCATGTCTGAAACCTAACTGAAAAAATCCAGATAATCTGCTTCCTACTCTTTCTATAATCCTTCCCAAACACAGAAGGCTGGAGTCTGGGCAGTAGTTGTCTAACATGGATGGAACCAGGTACAAAAGTGCCAGCTCACATGTGACAGAGCTTATACTACCCAACATCCTATCCACTTCCTTGAAATCCACAGGATGGAATGAATCCCAGATCATCATACAAGACTCTGCCTGACATCTCCATAGATTTGGTCTGCCGGTGTGTCTGTCTATCTGCTTGTAATACTTTTACCCAGGTGGCTAATAGGCTATAGATGCTGGCCATGTGGAATCAAGATTAGAACAAATTTCCAATGTTAAAAAATATAACAATTTAAAGAAAGAATTTAGCTCGAAATGAAGAAAACACTATACATTTTAAAAAGATTGAATAAGAAGGAGAAAGGAGATAAAAGACTGGAATGCTAAAAGCAAATCACACTTGAGAAGCCATGAGAAAAGTTGTTCTAAAAATTGGAGTCATAATACAGCATGACCTTCCTAAGCATTTCTATGAGCTTGTTGTTAAATAGAAAGCTTGTCCACCAGAGCTTATCAGCAGATTAAAGAATTAGTGCTTAAGGCTTTAGGCAGTTTTCCCTAACCTGTGACCTTCCAGATGCACTGGGCCTGCAATTCCCCAGCCAGCATTGCCTTTCAGGTTGGCTAGGAATTTTGGGAATTGCAGGCCCAACACATCTGGAAGTTGCAGATTGGGCAACTATGGCTTAGGTTTCTGCCACAACTATAGCGGCCCAGGTAATTTTTTGTTTGAAAAAAACTGCCTGCACTTTGCAGTTGATGTGAAACTAGTAGCTAGGGAATGGAACTGTGTCAGGATGATGCTTTATCAGTAGCCTTTACCAGAAGATGCACACATACCCTAAATTTTGTACAGATTATGTATACATGATGTGCTTATCCATGATTAATTTAACCACCTTCACTCAGCTTCACTTCACTTCAATAAACTTAGCTTTCTAGGTTCACAGGATACACCAAATCATCAATTAACCACATGAGCTAAGTTCACACAAGATGGAGGATTAAACTGTGGATGACTAGTTTCTAGTCTGTCTGTATTATAGGGGTCCATCCTGAAAGTTATTTATGGCGCCTTCACCAGGTTGGTGCCTTCCAGAAGTTTGGAATCCAGCTTCTATAATCCTTCAGCAAGCATGCTGCAAGCTTGACTACACTGTGTCCTCTCGAAGGAATCAGGATTTAACTAAAAAAACCAGTCATTTTCTCTGACAAAGTAGAGAATCCCAGACTTAAAATCCCCTAAAGCACCTATACTTCAATAAAACTTAATGGTTTTTTTTTTGTTTTACAACAAGGGGAGAGGCAATGACCACATCTTACAAATAATTAGTATATGGATGAGTTATGGCCAGATACCAATTTTTAAGACACAGCCAATTTATCAGAAGAAGCTGTTATAAAGTATTTGTAACCACTGAAATTCCCTGGATTTCAAGGGTTAGCAGGGGATCATTGAAAATGGAACTGTCAAAGACAATTGAGTACATTCTAGAACCCCCAAAGTTGTCCTCTTCTCTAAATTACCAGACAACCACAGTTGGGCAAAAATGCAGAAGACCACTAGATGGTAGCAAAGAAGGAGTGGTTGTCTGGAGTTCTGCAGTCTAGATAGGATGGCCCAGTGGTTACCTTTCTCTTGCCTAGAGTCTGAGCTTGTGCACCTTTATTCAACTTGTACAGGGATTGTTGATGACTGGATGTTTGGGGCAGTACAATAACTGATTTACACTGTTGGAATATTCTACCTGTATCATTTAGCTGATTGTATAGGTGAAAGTGAATTGAATCGATGTAGTAATGGTATAAAGAATTAAGGCAAGGCACAAAGCAGTGTATGGCCATGGTGGACGCAAGGGTTGTTTGCAAGGCTAGAACAATATAGAGAAATGTAGTGAATTGTTTGGTATAAATTAGATTAAGCTGCATTTCCTTCTCTTTTTCTTATCTCATTGCATAATTCCTTGTGGTTATTATTTCTTTCCTGGGCTCTGCATAAAACTGCTTACCCTGAAAGGAAATCACCTGATGGGTAGGTAGCTATGTATGGTATGCATTGGCAATTTTGATGGTAACTGTTCTATCTTTGGTTGCTGTTGGCAGTTTCAGGCTTTCTCAGACAAGTAAAGTAAGATATCAATGATAAAATAAAATTGAAATTGCTCGGGCATTGGCTCTGGGCATTTATCATTGCTGCTAGAATTGAGTGAAAAGCAAAGTACAGATAGCATATTTAAAGCAGCATGTTCCAACACTGCCAATTCTTTCTGTTAGCAGGAAGTAGATTTATCTTGCAATGTGGTTGTAATGTGATCTGAAAGTACTCAAGCATCAAAAAGCCTTTTGCTACTCTGGGTATCTGAATACTTAGGCTAAACTTCTCCATCAGATGTGTGCTGTATTTTCATAATTCCCAGCTGGCATGAACAAAACCTGGGAATTATGGGAGTTTAAATCCCCAAACAACTGGACAACAGCAGATCAGAAAATACCAGTTTAGGATATGGCGTCAAATGCAAATCACATCTAAATAGTATTAGCAAAGCATGGATTTAAACATCACAGTTTTGTTTCAGTTTTGTCTAGGACTGTTGTGCATGCCCAAATATTGTACTTTGCAAATCATTGTTTATAGTATCATGTTATAAAATCCCAACCAATTGTGTGTGTATGTGTGTGTTTAAATAGTCCATAGCTAAATAATCATGGCATACGAATCCAGCCATGAAATCTATTCTATGGCTGGGAGACAGGTTTTTGGAGAATTTTGCCTGTATGAATCTAAATATAATCCTGTTTATTTTGCATTCTGTGTTGTCTTGAATGTAATGGCGGTTTCTGCAGCTGATAAAACTGCATAAGGGCATTAATGCAGTTGTACTGTCTGTCCTTTTGCAAGTAAGTAATGAACACTCCTCCCTTTATGTTCAACATGCAGCTTAATAGGTTCTAGAGTTAGGCCCGGGTTAAAAATGTATCATAAGTTATATAACAACGTGGGTAGGGGCAGGATGACAACAACAACAACGTAGGTTGAGTCTGTGATAAAAATAGCTGGGTGAATTTGAGGAATTGTGGAAATTATATGTTATGTGCTTTCCCTGTCAGACTGTCGCATTAAGGGCTACTAACCTTAACCATACCCACCCCTTTCCCCCAAAAAACAGGCAGGCAGAGAAATATGAGTGTGGAAAAGGGAGAGTTCAGGCAGTGAAAACCTGTAGAAAAATCCCATTTTTGCAGCACCGGAGCACTTTTTCTGACCAAAAATCAGCAACTTGGTTTTCTCCCATTTGAGATGAGGAAACCATAACAATGGCAGCATATGCCCTCAAATAAGACAAACACATTTTAAAATGTCAAAAAGAACAGAACAAAATCCTGGAATAAATCAGACAGACCTAGGCCCTTCCACATGCTAGATGTATTCTGATCTACTTTGCATCATCTTCATCATCATTCTTCCTAAAATGACTCTCTTCTTTTCTCATTGTAGAAAATGAGGAAAGTAGTCTGGTAGCCCCTTTGGCTGACTAAGACTTTATGAAAAGGTATAAACTTCTGATGTCTTCTCTCCTCAGAACTGTTACATGAGGCTTCTGGCTGCTAAAAGATGGCTCACCCTTACTGTAGTCATCCCAGTCAAAGCTTCTTCTCTGCTACTGAAATGATATCTCCCTAAGGTAATGTTTAAGGATTGGATCTGCAAATTGTTCATAGGAAATATATTTACTGAAGCATCACTTGGATGAGTATGGTACAGTTTCTCTGCTAACAAGAGGAGGATGGGAACACTATTGTAAACAACAAACTTGTCATGTCCTATCTAGGAAAGGCCCTAGATTTCCCTGACACTCAGGACTATAACAACGCAGTGCTCCCTATCCATTGCTCAGCAAATGGCCAAGTTATTCCGTCCCCTTCCCATGAATATCTATGTGTGGACTTCACTCATGCTGTGTGGACTTCAACTCCCAGAATTCCCTAGCCAGCATGCTGGCTAGGGAATTCTGGGAGTTGAAGTCCACATAGCATAAAGTTGCCAAGGTTAAGAAACATTGGTCTATCGACATGCTATCTAATAGCTAATTGGTCCATTCAGCTCAGCATTGCCTACACAGTGACTGGTAGTAAACCTCCAGGTTTCCCAACTGGAATCTTTCTCAGCATGACTTGGAGATGTGAAAGATTAAATCTTTTGCTTCCAAAATATCTGTTCCACTATTAAACTGTAGTCTTCCATGAAAGTGTTAAACCAAAAGCTGTTTGCATTGCTTCTTTTAACAGAGATAAAAGAACAATCATATCAATACCATGAAACTCCACTAACATATCTGCCAACATTTCACAGATTAAAAAAGGTTTTGTCTCCTTCTACCACTATCCTGATCCAATGGACCTAATTACAACTTGCTTCTGCCTGCTCAATTCACTGGGCTGCCATAATGGCTTCATTTGCATTTAACTGTTGTTTGTTATAACAATGGTTTACTGAACAAACCAGAGGGTGCATTCACATGTCAAACTAAGCTTGGCATTAAGTCTGGGTGACAGACTTATTTACTTATTTATGAATTTTCTTCATCATTTCAGTCTTAAAAGACTCTATGCAGTTTGCAAAACAGCAAAAGCAACATAGTCAAGGGAAACCATAAATATAATGTGATCTCACATTATATTAAAACACATCTGGTGCTGCCAATTCCACTTTAATCAAGTCCTAAAGGACTTCCAGACTGCCCTGAGAGTGGGCACCACCTTTCCTCTGGGACCAGCCTGTCCCATATGACAGACACGACATAGAAAATGCTCATTTTGGGCCCCTCTTCCATCATACCTCTTGGTAAGTGGGCAGCTTTAGCTTGCATTAATATTGGGGAGGCAGAATTTATCTGGGATAGGTAGTCTCATAGACACCCTGGCCTTGAGCCATATAGAGTTTTATAGGTAATTATGGATGGGATACTCCACAGATAATGATATAAACTATTGATTTGCCATATCAGACAACAGACTGTGACTACCTCATATCTGTCCACTGTATGCAAATATTCTAGCTGCCTCTGTAGTCAGTGGATGGAGGAAAAAACAGCAAACTTTAAGATTTCAGAAGCCAAACTAACAACAACAAAAATTGCAATTTTTTGCATGTGTTCCTTGGCTTGACTTTGACTGAAATCATCATATGGGGGATATAGAATATAAAATGGTTTTTTTACATTGTAGTTTACTTAGTCTTTTTAAGCACCAATGCAAACCGCAAGCATTTTATACTCCCATCTTAAACAAAAAGTATTTTAAATTATTAAATATACATATAACTGGTTAGAAAGGAGGGGAAACACAGTAAATAGTGAGTTCAGGAACATATCAAGTATACACAGTATAACAGAGACAACCTATTTAATAACACTGAAAATGTGTAAAACAGTTGCCCAGTTAAACATCCTTGCGCTCGTCAGCTGAATAATTTTTGAAGTGATAAATCTTTGTCCTCCTTTTATTATAGATGCTGACATCACTGTTCTAAAACAGCTAGATTCAAAGCACAATCTCTGGCAGCCCTGATGAAAAGAACCTGCTCTCTTTTTTTTTTTTTTTTGGTGCCAATTTCAAATCTGAAATAAAATCAGGTACTACTGTAGGGCAGTGTTTCTTGCTAGCATTATTATACAAAAGCATATTTGTCAATCAAGTAATTTTAAACATTGCATGTAGCATGTAAAAGATTGTGGTTATTTATGAAGTCATGAAATAGACAGTTAATGATGAATGGGAGGATATAAAATGTGAGAAGATCACAATGAAATTGCAAAACTGCCCAGCTCCCTAAAGCCCATTTTGTCTCAAGCAATCAAAGAAGAAGAAAACACAGAATGCTCTTTCTCTTGCTAATTTTCTCAGAGCTTAAGATTTCTACAATAACAGAATAATCTACTGTGCTGGAAAGTTGCTGGCTGCCCAGTATAAATGGATTCCAACCTCTCTCTTTCTCCTTGTAAAACAATACAAGGAAAGGGAGGAGAATTAAACCTTCTCCTGAATGTTGGCAGGATTTCACTATCAAAAGCACAATGAAACTCCAATAGGTGGGCTTCCTTCTATGTCAATCTTCACTAAAACCAACAACTGACATCTAAAACTAAGCAGTGGGACCCCTTGCTTGGAAGATATACAGGCTGGGTATGGATGACATCAGTCAACACCCTTTAAAGCTTGAAGTTATGGCTTGGCATTATAAATGAATACAGCTAACTGTGCTTTAATGAACACAGCATTGCTAGGTTATCAATGGTTTAGTATGGTGTGAACCCAGACTAAGACTAACTTGCCTAAAATCTTTTAGTGAGTTTATGACTGAAGTAAGATGTGCACAAAACTGATGATTTCTCTAAGAAGCAGATCTCCCATGCTTCCCAGTTGGCAGTGTGAGCTATATAATGCTGCATTTGCATGGCCTAATAAGCCTCCAACTAGGTACCACACTTTTAGCCTAGCATGTTGTGTGAACCCAGACAGTACAAGCAGTCCTTGCTTAATGACCCTAACTGGGACTGGCAACACCGCTGCTAAGTGAAGTGTTCACTAAGTGGGAAATCACATGATCATGACTGTGCTTTTGGGCTGGAAAGAGACAAGACTAGTCAATTTTACACCTTCAGCTTTTGTTTGCCTCCCAACCACTTCCCATCCTTTGGAACGCTTGAGTGCCTGCTTACTGTCTTCTACACATTAAAAGCAATGTGATCACGCCGGCAGCCCGAGACTGGGAGCCACGGGTACACTATGCAAACAGCTTATAGTACCCTCTTGAAATCTCTTCCTCTCCAATCTCTCTGCTCCATGGGGGGGATGGGGGGAAGGGTCAGGCAAAGGAGAAATTGCCTATAGACACTGCTTGCTTTTTTTCTCCCCTCCCTTCTCACAGAGCAGAGAGATTGGAGAGGAAGAGATTTCAAGAGAGCACTGTAAGCTGTTTGCATAGTGTACCCGCGGCTCCCAGTCCCGGGCTGCTGGCGTGATCACATGGCTTTTGATGTGTAGAAGAGCAAACAGCTTACTCTCTTGCAATCCCTTTCTCTCCAATCTCTCTGCTCTGCAAAGGGGTCAGGCATAGAATGACACATACTGATTGTAATGGTGATCACATGACTGAGGGGATGCTGCAAAGGCCATAAATGGTTTTTTTCAGCACCATCATAACTTCAAACGGTTGCTGAACAAATGGTCGGTAAGTGAGGACTGCCTGTATATTTAGTTTATGGTTCAGTATGTCATGCAAATCCAGAAAACTCTGTTAATAAATTAAATCATGGTTAAATATATCATACAACCCCCCCAACACTCTTAATTAATTATCTGTGTCCCCTTTTTTCCTTGTTTTTTTGCAAATCCAAAAATATGAGATAGTCTGTATTGTAGAAATAGAGAACTCTATTTTTATAATGGTTAGTTCTCGGGCTAATTAAAGATGTGGGGGGGTAGCTTTATCAACAGCCACTGAGTGAATGAACATGGAGATTGTGGAATGAATGCGGAGAACAAATAAGAGTTTGGCAGGATGGAGGAGTGAAAAAAGAGAAGGGAACCAAGAAAAGTAGAAGACCTAAGGAGGAAGAAATGGTGCTGTTTATCAGTGCTCTCACTGACTGTTAACTGCTGCTGATAGTTTTCTGAGCTGACTGCTGATAGTGAATACCTGATTGAGCATTGTTCTTGTTGACCTAGCTGAGGCAGCTCAAAAGGGCATATAAGGAACACAGTTCCCAGAGAGTGAGCTCACTGAGCAAGTGATCAGACAGTAAAAAGGAGTTTGGCAAGAGTGATTGAGGGAGAGACTCTTTGCCCCTTTCTTTTTCTTCTTTTCTCTCTTCTTCCATCTTCTTTTACTCCAAGCTAGTCTTCATCCAGAGAGGCAATGTCTGGAAGCCTGTGACCAGACCAAGCAAACAAAAGATTTGCATAAAAGTTTGGATTAGGGAGTTGACAGGGAAGGCTCTAAGCAGGGAAGCAGGGAAGGCTCTAAGGCTCTTCTTTTCTCTCTTCTTCCATCTTCTTTTACTCCAAGCTAGTCTTCATCCAGAGAGGCAATGTCTGGAAGCCTGTGACCAGACCAAGCAAACAAAAGGTTTGCATAAAAGTTTGGATTAGGGAGTTGACAGGGAAGGCTTTAAGCAACATGACAGTGAGGGAAACATTGTTATGACATGCAAAGGCAATGCTTGTGTTCTTGCCTGAAACGACTCCTTTTGCAGCTGTAAGCTTGTTTCCTTACTGGGAAAGAAAGAGTGAAAGGTCTTGAAGAAAAAATTGCTGTACAGAAATGCACCAGGAAACATAAGAGGCTCCTGGAGGACAGCTAAAGGTTTCCAGGGGTAAAGAAATGAAAAGAACACCAATTAACAAGGAAAAACATTTTGTAGAGGCAAATTCATGATAGAATGTGACTAAAGAAGCAAGAGGATCAGGTGTAGCGAGCCATGGAAATAGCTTAGAAGCAAATATTCAAAAAAGTTACATACAGGTAGATCTCACTTACCAACTGCCTTGTTCAATGACAGTTCAAAGTTATGACAGTGCTGAAAAAATAACTTTACTACCAATGCCTGCATTATGACCTTTGCAGTGTCCCTCAGTCATGTGATCACCATTACAGTCATATGCATTGTCCTGTGCCTGACCTGTTGTTTCTCCCCACCCCCCACTTGCAGAGTGGAGAGATTGAAGAGGAAGGGATTACAAGAAAGTAAGCAGGCACACAATGGGGAATATACATTGAAAGCAATGAGCTGGTGCCGGAAGCCACAAGCGTGCTACACAAACAGCCCAGTGTATTCCCCATTATGTGCCTGCTTATCCTCTTGTAATCCCTTCCTCTCCAATCTCTCCGCTCTGCAAGGGGGGGGAGGGGAAAAAAACAGGTCAGGCACAGGAGAGACTGCAGATTGCTTGGGGTTTTTTTCTTTCTTTCTCTCTCCCCACTGCCCCCCAGCAGAGCAGAGAGATTGCTTAAACAAGATGCCAGTCCCAATTGTGGTCACTAAACAAGGACTACCTGTAAATGAAAAGGACAGAAACATTCCTTAACCTCTGGGAAGAGAGACAGTATTAAGAGACTCAGGCCAGCTCTTCTCTGACTCACTGGGATATAAGAGGGAGGGGAAGAAAAGCACAATCAAACTCACAAGATTCTGTTACTATAGCTTATCTCAATAAAGTAGAGTTCTAGTCTTCCTATGGAATTGGTTTCCTGATCTGGTCCACTTCATGGGTACCTCATCAAGACATCCAGGCTGTCCCTCTAGACATCTAGAGCAGCCATCAAGAGATCTAGGACAGGCCACCTAAGCAAGCCATGCCACAGAACATTGTAGAAGATACTTGGGCTCCCATGGATTGAAGAAACCTAAGAGCCACCTTGAGAATGAAGAAGTGTGTTGTAGAGGTGGGTGACTTGCTATTGAGAGGAACCAAGGTAGTTGTATGTAGATCAGATGTGACATTGCAGAAGGTATGTGGTCTTCCAGAGGCCCATATCCAGGACATAATGAAGAGACTAACAACACTATTCAAACCCACTAACAACTATCCATTCCTGAATGGCATGACCAGAAAAAAACTTAAAAAGATCTCTGGAGATTATGAGACCTTGGGCAGGTAGGTGAAAGAACTGGCAGCACAAGTAGTTTTTAATCAATCAATCAATCAGTCAATCAATCAATCAATCCAGTTGAGAGTTATAGCATAAGAAGAAAAAACAAGATCCTGGAAGTTAAGCAACTAGCTATGAGGATGGTGCATGAAGATGGGTTTGGATTCTACAACAATGGCCTATGTTACCTTTGCTGAGAAACATCTTACAAAAACTAGGAAGGAAATGTTTGGCAGGCGCTTCACCAGTCTCATCAGGAGGGCATTAAACAAGAACAAAAAGGGAGGGTGGTGAAAGCCCAAAGCCAAATATGCAGCCAAGGACTGGGGCCAAGAAAGCAGAAAACAAAGAGAGAAGCAGGAGGCCAGGGCAGGGACTCAAAATTTTGCAGAATGCTACAAGATGCTAGTAGTTGATGCCACTTAAAAACTCAGATGTTTCTACACCAATGCACAGAATATGCAAATAAACAGAGAGAACTAGAGATCCTAACTCAGGAAAACAAATATGATGTGACAGGCATCCTGAAACCTGGTGAGAGAGTACTCATGACTGAAATACTGGAAGATTATTCAAAAGGAACAGACCCAATAGAAAGGGCAGGGGTGTTCCAATGTATGGAGAGAGGGAGAGGGAGAGGGAGAGGGAGAGGGAGAGAAAGAGAGAAATCCTGTTGAAAGTATTTGGATAAGAATTAAAGGAGAAATAAAAACAAAAGTTGGAGTTTATTATAGCCCATCTGGGCAGGCAGAAAATACAGATGAAGACTTTATGCATCAGACGACTATAGCCTTCAAAGAGGCATGCAACAGTAATAATGGGGAACTTCAATTACCCTAAAATCTGCTGAGAATCTAACTCTGCCAAGAGTCAGAGGTCCAACACATTCTTGTCCTATCTTGCTAACGAGATATGTTTGGAGTACAAATCCCCAAATTCTCAGCCAGTACTGGCATTACGGAAGATGTAATCCCCAAACATCTAGAAGATGTAAGGATATTTATCTGACAGAAAGAAGAGTGAACATGTTGTACAACTTGTTTTCTTTTCTGTGTGGTATGCTTCAAGAATCAATATCTACATGTGCCAGGCAATAGGATTTGCTCACAAGTAATTGTAGCTTCAAAGAAACAGATGTTCATATTTTTCAACTTTAAAAAATAGTCATGTAGCTGCTGTCCTACATATTTTACTTAGGAATATACACCACTAAATTAGTTATGTGCAAAACCCTGCATTCCAGGCACAAAACGTTCCCCAGAATACTGTTTTTCTTCCAGAACACATTGATCCAGCCATTATATGAATAGCCAGATTGGTGTCTCCCTCCAGTGAATACAGTAGACATGTGTAAGATTCTTCTCACAGTTACGTATTTCCTTTCCAGTCTACCTTCCAAAAAGATATTTCAAGGTAGCTAACCAATTTAAAAACACTCTGAAGCTACATTAAAAATAAAAAGTATTTTCTTTTTAATTGTTAAGCTACCATTAAAATCAGAAAATATTTGACATAAACACATTCATTATTCTGGAAATCAGCTATGGATTAAAATGTGTGTCCTATAACTGAATACATATAAATACACATAGAACTGGATAGTATACAATCTCTGTCCCTTGCCAAAAATATTTATTTTACAGAGTAAGGGGGAAAAAAACCCATAATTCAAATAAAGGACATCTGTTTCTGTTCTTCAGTATTTATAGATAATGATGGATCAAGTATCTGCATATAGGATAATTATTTTCAGCAGATGGCTTATCAGTATTTAAAAAAAAAAGTCTGAAAAAGGGAGGAAAGGAAATTGTCCTTTCATGATTTCTGCAGAATGTAATTCGTCTTTCTATAAAGCAGAAAGTAATTTGCAAATGAAGGATTTTTAGTCTTTACAAAGAAAAGATCATTATTTGTGATCTCATAGCTGATCACGTTCAGTAAAACTGACTCCATCTTTTGCTCATTAAGTTTTTATGCTGAAGGTGCACTTAATTTTGCAAAGGGAAGCCTGCTTCTCCCTGCAGAATGCCACCTTTTCTTTGATCTTCTGATTCTAAGCCGTGCTGACTACTGTCGAAGCAAACTTTAAAAGGTGAAGTGAATGGAGTTGCATGTAGGACAAAGATTACCCAAGACCGAAAAATGAAAGGCTCCCTTTCCACAGATACCTGCTCACTGCTGCTTTAGCATGGTGTTAGATCGACATTACTAACTATGAGAAGGCAACACTCCAGAGTTCACCCCTTAAAGTAGGAGAGCATGTGACATAATTCTAGGAACTGTGTTTTTTAAGGGATACATAATTTTTTCCATATAGCTGAGATGAGAAATAGAATTTCAAAACAACAGGTTCACCTGGAACTGGTATCAATTTTCACTGCAAGTTGAGTCACACAACCATTTCTACATGGGAGATCACACTGAAGACACAAAGGCCAACTATGAACTATAATTAAGGATGAAACTGTCAGATAGGAAGAAATGAATGAATGGAGTAAGATATTTTCCAAAAATACCACCAAAGAAAAGGAGAGAGTAAACTATGTCACCCTTCCCTGACTTGATAACTTGCAAATGTATGAGACTACAACATCCCTCATTCCCAGAACCCGGGGATGACAGAAATCACACCTCAACACATCTGGAGGTGTCAGGTTGGGGAAGGCTGATATATTCTTTCTTTTGCTTTACGGGTATTTATGGGTAACACCTTGCTCTACTTATTTTTGGTAGGTGTAGAACATTGTATTATTGCATTTTTATTCCTCTCTTTTCTTAAGAAGCTTGGAGTAACATACACAGTTCTGTGTGCCCTGCTCACCACCCAATTCAAGGAAATTATACTGATAGTGTATATAATCCTAAATCATCCAATGAACTTCATTTCAATATGTGATTCCCCAATAATAAATTGACTATCTGACCCAGACTTTCCTAATATGGTGCCCTCCATATTGGATTAAAATTCAAACTGCCTGCTAGTCACGATATTGAATGGTAACAACATTTTGGCAGGACATCAGAGTCAAGAAAGTTGTTCTACAGTGAAAGTCTTCAATTTTGGGAGATTGGGTAATCTCATGAAATAGTTGCTATAGTGATCATTACTAGTCACAAAACATTAATTTAGATACTGGCAAACTGGTGAGGATGTCTCACCCTTCCTATAAAATGCCCCTTCCATAGAGCCTCTAGGCATTCCTGGAAATTAAGATAAGCCTGAAGGTGGTGCTTGACTTAGCAGCAGGTGAACTGATACCTAAAATGATGCTTGTAAAACTATTAGTACTCGTAAGTATTGTCCTGGGAATTCCAGCTCCACAGTTTACCTGTTGATTCTCTTGTAAAGCACCACATTTCTTTTTATAATGCTATGGTGACTTCATCCTTGGTCTCAAGAAAATCTCATATTTCTTTTATAAACATCTGTATACTAAAGGTACTCTATATTACTCTAATATGTTTAATAGATGGCAAAACATTTGATAAATTCTGCAGGCTTATGACCCTGAAGTGAAACTGGCAGTTTATTGGAAAAGCATTTCTGAATTGTTTCCAGGAATTAAAATGTCTTAACACATTAAGTAGTCATTACAGCACAAAATCTTTAATTGCTGATTTGCACATACAGTACTCTTTCTGAAACAGGCAAACTCTTTACAATGGACTTCAAAAACTCCCTGCAGGGGATGGGGGAAAAACTTGTCTATGGTACAGAGATTAACTTATTATGAAACTGGAATCACAAAGAAGAAGGAAAGCAATACAGCTCAGCGGAACATATACAGATTGCTTGCTTGGGAGAAAGCAGGTATAGGAGATATCAGACCAGCCTGGACAATATTTGAAGGGCTCTTACAACCCAGTGCATGGAACAGCGATGTACTGTAACTTATGCATTCAAACGTAGATTACATGTGGACAGTTACAATGAATTATAGTCGTACTGAAACTGTTGTATAAAGCATGTTTGAGAAGCTCTTCTGTATATAAACTTGTCGTTTTGTTTTTTTATTTTTCTGTTGTCTTTCTCTAATTAAAGACATTTTAAAAAAGTAAAATTCTACATACCTAAATCTCCCCTAGAAAACCATATATATGGATATCTTTAGGCTTTTATATATGTACAAAATAAACAGATGGGGACAGCAGAGATCAGGGTGTTAAGATCTCCACATTGTGAAGAAGAGATGGAGGCTTTTCATATATTATCAAAACTTGCTTCCTTGGGGACAAGAATTAATATTTTGCTTGGGGAATAACACTTAAACAAGGGCAAAGAATGAAAATGGAAAGATTAAGATACTTTGCATTTTCAAAGCAACAGTTACACTGCAATATAAACAGGTTTAAGGCCCATAGGGAGAATAATAGAATTCACTAGACAACCTATAACCTGTTGGATCCTCATTTCAGAGACATTTCCTTACCTAAACAGAGAAACAGAATGACCAAAGGTGAAAAAGCAGTGGGAGTGTGAGCAACCTGTGACTTGCTGCCGGCTTCCCCATTGACTTTGCTTGTGGGAAGCTGGCAGGGAACATCAGAAATCTCCCTCCCCCCCTCCCTCCCCACATATAATATAGGCTTGCACCATTTGGCCTCCCCTCACGACCCTTAGGAGAGCCCTGGTGAAGTCACTCCTCCTCCTCCTCCTGAGTTGACCAACATAACTGCCTGCCACTTTGCTGGGGGGAGGTAGAACAAAGGGAGCTGTGGACCATGAGGAAAACTGCAGCCTGCTCCCCATTTTGGTGCATCCCCAAGGGACCCCTCCCTCGAGGGAGGAAGAAGGCTCACCCATTGACACCTGGTGCCCTCCAGCCAGCCATACTTCACCAGCAGGCATCTAAGTTGCTCCCTCATCCTTCCTTCAATGCTCACAACCATTAAGAGGTTTTAGATTTCTGCCTCATTTCCAAAGCGGCGAATCGCCACTTGCCCTTTGGGCCTTGCTGCCAGCTGATTGGGCAGAGGGTACAAGGGGAGGCAGGAAAGAGGCCAGGGATACACCCATGACAATCATCTGACCTTGGCTGGTCACACTGGTGCAGTAGCACAGCAGTGCTGAAGCAGCCACACATTCCCCAAATTTCAATCCCATGGGAGTCATGGGTCCCAGATTTTGGACACATTCTGTAAGTTAGCCCATTTGAGGTATCTTGGTTCAAAAATTGTTGCCCTATGACACACTGTTTTGCCCAGTTGAAGGTTACAGACATGAGTTTTAGTAGTATATAGATTCCAACTTATGTATGAATAACCTTAAGATACATATCAGAAGCAGAAAAAAGATGGATGGAAATTTATCTTGTTCTCTGGTTTATCACTTCATAGATTATGTTAAGGATAACCTATCAGTATAATTAGGTTTGGAATCTGCTTTTAGCTGATATCTTAACCACAATAAGTACTTCCAAGCTTTACTTATCTAGCTAAGAAGTATAAATGAATTATTGTTGCTTTATCAAATACTATAATATCCTGTACAATTCCCTTGTAAAAAAATTATTGAAATAATTGAAGCTATCTTTAGAATGATAGATTAAGTTCCACATTCCCTTAATCTCTCAAAGCAGAGAAGTACAGATATTACATTGTCATGTCCTCATGTACAAGGTTCTGTATGACTTCTAACCCCAGTCATGTAATGGTGGTGGTGGGGATTCTTAATTTTACACTGTGTATATTCTGTGTGGTATGTTTATTTATACTGACCACCAGGACAACACATCACTATTGTCCTATATTGGAACTCTTCAGATATACAAAACCAGGTCTTTTTATGGGGTTCAATCTTCTACCATTACACTTTAGATAACTATATATGGTGCATTAACTTCAGGAGCTACCCAAGTCCTAGTGTTTGGTGGTGTTGTAGGAAAGGATATATAGAATCTATCCTTAGAATGGTATATACAGTCCACCATTCCCTAAGTTCTCAGAGCAGAGCACTGTGTATATCTGAAGAGTCCCAATATAGGGCAAAATAGATCACATACTGCTTTCTCTTGGTCAGTAAAAGTGAAATAATTAGGTATACTACTTCAGGCAACTTGTGTCTTGTGGTATTAACAGTAGGCTAGAAATATTCTTAAATGAATAATAATTAAAACAGAAAAAATTCCTTAAAGTGATAGATTACTTTTTTTTTAGAATATATGGAAGATAACTTCAAGTCATGTGAATGCTTATTCAAAAGAAAGTTCAGTAAGAATATTGCATAAGCTTAGCATCAGGACAACCCTTTTAGGGATAACTGAAGTCCCTTGAATTTCATTACATCTTAGCATGATTAAATCTTGATTCAATGCATTCATTGGAATAATTTTTTATTGTAGTACAATAAGCAGGAATAATTATGGTGACTGAAAAATAAAATATCCTTTATTTTTATTTATTTATTCAATTCATATGGGCCGCCCATCTCAATGAGTGACTCTGGGCAATGAACAGAATTAAAATAGAATATAAACAATAGCAAACATAAAAATTAAGAACACGGGCAGCCAAGAAACAACCACCCAATTCACTAACACAACGAAGAAGCAGGTCCCTGCACACACTTGGGACCCTAGGCCTGGGTACAGAACCAGTCTTTAGGGCCCTACGAAAGGCCAGCAGAGTCGAGGCCATCCTGAGCTCTGCAGGGAGAATGTTCCATAAGGTGGGTGCTATAGCAGAAAAGCCACGTCTTCTAGGGCCTGCCAACCAGCATTCTTTGGCTGACAGGACCCGAAGCATGCCCATCCTGCCTAACCAGATCGAATGGGTAGAAATAACTGGGGTGAGACAGTCCCTCAAGTAACCCAGTCCCAAGCCATGAAGGGCTTTAAAGGTAACAATCAGCACCTTGAATTGCACCCAGAAGGACAGTGGCAACCAATGCAGCTCATGAAGTAGTAATGTTAGATGTGTGGAGTAATTGGCACCATTTATTACCTGTGCTGCAGCATTCTGCACCAGTTGAAATTTCTGAGTGCTCTTCAGGGCAGTCCCATGTAGAGCGCATTGCAGTAATCCAGATGAGAGGTCAAAAGGGCATGAGTGCTCACTCCCAGTTGTGAGCAAGGCTTCCCAGTCCAGGAACGGGCGCAGCTGGCGTACAATCCAAAGGTGTGCAAAGACCCTCCTACCCACCGCTGCCACCTGCCCTTTGAGCAGGGGCCGTGAGTCCAGGAGGTCCCCCAGATTACACACTGGGTCTGTCTGAAGCAGTACAACCTTATCCAAGACCAATGATGGAAGGTTACCAGCAACAGAAGGTCCAAACACCCAAAGCCTTGCTTGGGTTGAGCCAAAGCCTGTTGCGGCCCATCCAGGTCCTCACAGCCTCCATACACTGGGACAGGACATCTGCAGCATCACTCAGGTGGCCTGGGGTGGAGATATAAAGCTGGGTATCATCAGCACAATGGTGATACCTCATACCAAGCCATCGGATGATCTCACCCAGTGGCCTCATGTAGATGATAAACAGGAGGGGAGAAAGGACTGAGCCTGTGGCACCCCACAAAATAGGGGTTGCAGACTGGACCTCTTCTCCCCCATCAACAACAACTGGAACCGGACTCACAGGAAAGAGGAGAACCAACACAACACCATGCCGTCCACCCCCAACTTCCAGAGCCAGTCCAGAAGGATACCATGGATGGTATAGAAAGCCACTGAGAGGTCAAGAAGATTTTAAGAAGATCCTGAAAAATAAGCTACAATTAAATTATGTCAAACAAATTGGCATGTATAAAATATAGTAAAAAATAGTAAATAAAAATAAATAACAACTTTTTCAACAGTGTTCAGTGTTGCCGTTTTACATATGTATAAATGATATAATCCACAACATAATTACTATCTTGGACATTAAAGAAAATGAAAGAAAATAAAATTATGAAACTTATTTGGGTATATAGTTCCAATAAGAGATGGAAGGTGATGCTGGATAAAGCTGGTGCAGGTCAGATACCAGGGAGGAATGGATGACAGAAGCCATAATAAAAGCAATTAACAAAACATTGTTGAATAATTCTAGTTACTTACATAGGAAAGATCATTCCCTAGATCACCATGGTGAGTGCAAGATGTAGTAGGAAAAGTCATGCATGGCATAACCGCCCACAAAGGGCTGCCTTTTTTGAACAAGTTTTATAGCCCTTTAACCTTTCCTCCCACCCCCACAACCCTCGGAGTTGTTTAGATTGCTTTTGGGCAAATAAGTCAGGAAATAGCTGCATAGTTTAGGCATCAGCAGGAGAAAGTTACAAACTAGCAAGGATTAGCTAAATTGTTAAGCATTTAGCAAGTATTGGGTGCCTAGTTAAGGCAAAAATGGTCAATAATTATCTCATTGGAGCTGAAGTGGGGAGTTTGTTATCTTGAGGCTCACACAAAGCAAAAAAGTGGCATGCTGGTTTGGAAAGCAAATAGGAAGAGACTAGCTTGTTTAAGCAAGTCTCTGAGTGCTAATTAAAAGTACAGTTCAGTCAGAGGACAGATGGGAAAGTTTTGAATACGTCGATTTAAAAATAAATGAAAGTAAGAAAAAAAAATAAGTATCCATTTCTGTATCAGTGTGGCATCTTTATGAAACATGGTATGAAGGCCAAGAATTGATGCAAGAGGAGTTTCTGTTCTCCCAAAAATTGTATGTAGTCTTTATCATTCTTCCACTTCTGTTTGAATTGCACTTCTACTACTATCTTCCTGAGTTACTTCCACACTGTTTCAGTGCTTTGCATTCAGTTGTAACTATCCTGTTTCACTGAGCATTCTCAGTCTGTAAATAGTTCATTCTACACAAGGGCATAGTGATTGGAATGTAGGCTGATTCTTAATTGTCAAATTAGCTAGTAATTTCCTACATTATCCAAAATACCATTTCTTATGAGCGCTGGAACCGTCAGCTGATTCAGTTTGGAAAGATAACATTCCAGAAATGAACAATTCCTACGTATGGCATTTGCCTTAGCCTGCAGATAGCCTAGAACCATGGCTTTCAAGACATCCAACCACCCTATTCAATTTAATAAAAGAGAAGAATAGACAGGGGTACCTGGGTCAAATAACAATCGATCTGTTCTAGTGATTTATGGGCTGATGATGAGAATTGAATTATTCAGGCTTCTAATTCTTCATCCTGAACCCCAAACTGGAGAAATATGATTTTTTTACCAACTGAAGATAGGATTTTAATTTTGTGGATTTATATGGAAGATTAATAGGAGAAGAAAGATTAAATATCTTACGCAGTTCCCTCTTCTGGTCTTTCCCCAACAAAAAAATGGTCCGGTTGCCATTATTCATTTTATTACTTTTTGATCTATTGATGCTGAAGGCTAGGTCATTAAGAAATAAATCTCTAATCTACTAAAACTTGCAGAGGAGAAAAGTGATGAGTTAGTACTTTCCTGATCTGTTCTCTTGGATATTATTTAAGAACAACATTCAGGCAGTTTTTCCAATAGGAAAGGCTTGGGAAGTAGTACCTCAACATATCTGGAGAACACTACGTTGCCTAGTTCTGTTCAAGAGTTTTGCAACATTTCCCAGGTCCAGGATCCACATCAAGTGTGTGGCACGAGTATTTTACCACTGTAATTGTCCCTAGCCAGCCTTTTTCAACAGTAGATTTTTTGCTGAGAGTATTTTTGGGGAAAAGATTAACCTGTTACTTGTACATGTACATACTGTATATGATCATGAATACAGAGGTCTTTTCTAGAACCATGTGGGACTGTGACTCAACCAAGCGAATAGCTATTCTAAAAAGAATAGGTTTTATTTTTAAATACAGTCATTACAAAAGAGAGAATTGACTGGATTAATAATTCTACCATAGAGACCAGCATTCTAGTTTTAGTAGGCATAGCAAAATACAGATGCAACACTGCAAAACACAGTGGTAAAATAAAGAGATTCAAAATAAAATTCTCTTCACCCTGAAAGAATGCCTGGAAGGATGACAAGCTAAAAAATTACCTCCAGGCTAAAAATTGTGCTAATATTTTTGCCCTTGACTCAAGTCCCTCACAGTGGATTCCGCAATGCCCTAAATTCTTGGCTTGACCACAACTATGGCACTCAAAGCCAACATGTGGAATATGGACCTTCCTGCAGGATATCATAAAAGGAAACATTGAGTCCACACATGGAACAAGTATTCAGTGGGTGCTTTTCTAAGGAGTAAAATTTTCTGTTTGGGTGTATGAGGCAGTATGGATCTGTCCGGGCAGATAAACAAGGTGATACAAGAAGAATACTTACAGCCTCCTTAACAAAGAACTGAATATCTATGTGGTCAAAAAAATAGGTCAGAACCAAAGGATCAATAGCATAACTCTTGAAAATGAATATAATTCTCAGGGGGATTTCTGACTATATCATAGAATAAGAGAACAGAAGGATTGGAAGGTATATTGGAGATCATCTACTCCATATTTTTTTCCAGCCAGGAATCCACTACTACAGCATTCACAATAAATGGCCATCAAGCCTGTTTAATCATCTCCAGTAGGGAGAGTCTACTACCTCCTGAGGCAGTTTGTTCCACTGCTGAACAGCTTGCTAGGAATTATTTTCCTGATTTCCACCCCAAATCTAGTTTCCTATAATTTAAACTTTTGTTTCTCACCCTGTCTTCTGGAGCAACTCTCAACAATTCTGCCCTGTGGACTACAAAGAATCTCCTCAGACACCTGAAGACAGCAATAATGTCTCCCTGCAGTCTTCTCTTCTCCAGCCTGAACATACCCAACTCCTCCAACTATTCCTCATAAGTTTTTTATTCCAGGCTTTTCATCATCTTGGTTGCTTTTTGGGTATACCCTGCCCATGTCCTTCCTGAAATGTGATGCCCAGAACCTGATACAATATGTAGATGTGATCTGGCTAAAACCGAATACAGAGGAGCTATTTATTTATTTAGCATATGGCATCTCATACATGGACTTACATTAAATACTAACATTTAGCCTAAGTTAAAAGCACTTTAAAATATGAATATTAAAAAGATCTAAATTCAAATACCAATGTCTAGGCCATCTAACCATTGGAGCGCAGCATCATTTATATATAAAAAAATCAGATAGTGGGCCATTATATGCCCTCAGCTTACAGCTGGTCACAATGTGATCTATAGTTTGACGTGCAGCCCCACAGTCACACTGAGGTGACAATGCCATACCCCATTTATGCAGTGAATCCAGGCAGACTCCATGTAAGGTGTGAATCCTGTTCAAGGTCATCCATTGCTGGCGAGATAGATCAAAACCTGGCACCTTTTGTGTAGGGTCATCTATATGTCTTCCTGCATCTGGGCGTTCAACGACCCATTTAACTTTCCACTGGGAGTTGATGCTGAAGTTGTTATGCAGGTGTTGTGCAAGTACACAGAGGAGCTATGACTTCTCTTGATCCTGACGTAATACTACTGTTGATACAATTGCAGTATACAATTGCATTATGTTTTTTGCAACTGCATCATAGTGTTGGCTCATGTTCAATTTGTAATCCATCAAGACACCCAGATCTTTTTCACATGTATTGCTGCCCAATATGGTCCCCAACATCCTATATTCATGCTTTTGACTTTTCCTACTGAAATGCAGGACTTTGCATTTGTCCCAGTAGACATTCACCTTGCTGATTTCTGCCCACTATTCCAGTTTATCAAAGTTTTTTTGATTCATGATATGCCCTCTATCTTTGTGTTATCTGTGACCTCTGGCAAGATGGCAATGTGCTGAGCTGCAGTTTGTTTCTCTCTCCCTGCATGAGCTGTTGAAAATATTATTTTGGACTGTGTGTCCAAACCAGCTGGAAAGTAGAAATATTAATTGAATCATTCTCCACTGTATTTGGAATTTTGGGAAGATAAGTTGCCTCATAAGCAAAAGATATAAGTTTATCCTCCTCACACTAGACAGTCTGTTATGTTTCTAGCTTCTGAAGAAATTGTTGTAGAGCCAGAGAGTTTGGCTTTAATTTAGAAATTAAGTATTTCTCAAGATCTAGGGCTGTGATTCAAAGCCAATTAGAATGTTAATTGGCTATGAACAGAGAGTGATTCTGACTCCAGAAATACCTTCTGACATTAAAACATGACAGATCTCCAATGCTGAGCTTTCAGTCCTGACAGTCTATCAACAGCTGGCATAGTATGCTTCAAAAGCAGTAGTTTTAGAAAATACACATGAAGCTTTGCAAAAAGATTCAGATGTACTTAAAAGCAAGTTGTGAAGTATTGCAAAAAGGGATTTAAAAATGTGATGGAGAGCTATTTCTTGGAAAAAGCTGGAACTGACAGCCATTCAAGAGCAATTGGCTCAGATTCAAGGAAAAGAATGTCACAAAGCACTACAAATATTGAACTTTCCCTACGTAGAAGATGAGCAATCTTTTGTGGTTGCCATGGTGATTTTTTTCATGGTAACATGTTCTATTGGGTACAGCTTATCAAGTATAAGCAAGATCTAGAATTTTTTGAAGTTTGTATTCTGTGGTGGAAATGTTTTTTTCAAAAATCTAAATAATATTCTGTGGCTATCCAGATAGGCAAGTACTCTGGAATATGCTGGAAAAAAATATTTTTTCCTTATCTGTGTATGAAGAATTTAATCAAGTACATCTCACTGCCAGAAAACAGAAGAGAAAGGCTTTGTTTCTTAACCTTGCAATTTTTAGCCTATTCCTGAATACTGGTGCAAACAAATTCTGTGATCTGGAAATCTATACACTCTCATGCACACTAGAATAGATTCTATGGACATGAATTTAATTCTAGGAATTAAAGCAAAGGTATTTGCATTTAACATTTCATAAATATATCGAAAAATAGAACATATATTATGCAATCATATGCTGGTGTAGTGGTGAAGGTGCTGGCCTAGAGAGCAGGAGACTCAGTTCTAGACCTCCCTTAGGCATGAAAGACTTTGGGTCACTCACTCTCAGCCCAACCCACCTCACAGGGTTGTTGTGGGGAAAACAGGAGCAGGAGTATTAGGTATGTACACTGCCTTGAGTTATTTTTATTTACACACACCCACACACACACTAAAAAGGTGGGATAAACATCTAATTAATAATAAGAATCTTGCGATGACACCTTTAACATTATAAACAACATCTGCCTATCCCAGGTCCTTGGGAAGGACTCAATAGGTAGACGAAAATGCCAAATCCAGTCTATACATCTGGCTGACCGTGCGACCAACAACAATAATTCTATTCATAGTTACTCAGAAGTAAGCCCCACTTGAGGAAATGTCTACCCCAATTTTGTCAAATAGGAGTAAGCGAGATAAAACCGCTCCTATTGCATTTAATTTCTCTGCCGTTTCTATTCCCCTCTCTCCTTTCCCAACTTGCTCTGAATCACGCCTGGCAAGGAAAAACGCACACCGCATACGACTCACTCGCTCTCTTCCGGTATCTCTTCTTCCTTCTTCGCCCTTCGCGCCTTCAAGCGGCCTGGACCGAACTCCATTTCCCATCTTTCCTCAGGCACACTGTCCCTTCCGCGCTGCCGTAGCCGGGCGTGGGAGAGGGAGGAGAGGGGAAAATGTTGGAGGAAAGGCTGTGTGTTTACTTCCGGCCACCCTGAGAGCCGAGAGTGTGTGTCGCTCACTCACTTCGGCTGGTTGGCTGAGGGGACCCGGCGGGCGCTGCCTTGGGGGCGGGAACCCAGCGGAGCCGCCCGGAGGAAAAAATAACGGCAGTTTCGGACGGCGGCAGCAGCGGCGGCGACACGGAGGAAGGGAACGGACGTCAGGCGGGACAAGGTCCGCGCTGGGACCGGCACCCATGAGTCACCTCCGAGGCCATTGCAGACGGTGAAGCGAGTTCCTCAGGCAGGCAGGCAGGCAGCAGGCAGGCGGACAGGCAAGGACGTAGCCAGAGCCGCCGCCTGCTCGCTCGCCCGGCCCAGCACCGCAGCGGAGCCTTGCAGGAGGCGGCGTCATGGACTGGCTCATGGGGTGAGTAGTGCTTACTGGTTTTCAGGGCAGAGGCTGCTTCCAGTTTCCTCCTGGGAGCAGTTCGGTGATTCTGACCCCTCCCTCCTCCTCCTCTCCCCCCACGAGGGATGCCCCTGTTGGCCCTCCTCCTCCTCTCTCTTCCTGCCGTGGGCTTGGTGTTGGGAAGGCGCCGGGTCAGTTAGGCGCGCAGGAAGTTGGAAGCTGTTCTTGAGTCGTGTGGCAAATGACTTCTTTACCTTCCAGCCTGTTTTACTCTCCCCCGTCCCATCTCTCCTTTTTAAATCATGGTGGCTTGAAAAATGGGAGATGAAATTATGTTCCATCCTGCAGGTAGATGCAAGTATGCGGGTAGCCATACATGTGCATCCATACGTGTGGCGTATTTGCGTTGCATTTGCGCGGGATGGAAAGTCCATAAGCAAGGATGAAAGTTACTGTGGTTAACAAATATTCACTTGTGTGAACTTATGAGTTTGGGGGATTCTTTTTCTTTGTGCATCCTTTGAACAGTAGCTTAGCCTTTGAGTTGGTAAAGAAATGCAAGCAGGGGATGTCCTCCATTCCTGGGGAACCTAGGGAGAGTGTAGCAAATCTTACTTAAGTAGGAAGGTGTCGTTAACCCTGACTTGGCAGCAGTTTTCCAGGGAGGAATTGCCAGCAGTGGGAGCCTTGGCAAAGGACACAAAAGGGTGTGGTGTGAGTGAAATACATGGTGCTTACTTTAATACACTGGCTTCCTGTGGTGGCTTAGTGTATTTAAAGTTTGCTGAGCAGTGAAAATATTTGATCAGTTGTCATTAGTCGCCATTTTCTAAATTAAAAATATAGAGCATCGTAACAGTTGCTTTGGAATCCTGTGTTGCTGGAGAACAAGGGGTCCAAAATGAGTACTAATATCTGGTTGAGGCTGAAATGTGCTGTAATAACAGGGTCCTGACTAGAGATGCTAAGAAAAAGAAAAAGAAATAGATACAATATATGGAAAGAGTAGAAAGGGAAGTATTTTTTTTTAATTAATGGACTAATGCGTTTCAACTTGTCAGCTGTCCAGAATATTATTATTGTTAAATTGGGTTATTAGAAGAAAGAATATAATGCACAAATATTGCCTCAATGTATTGATATAATAATAATTTGGATTTATAGAATATCAGTCTCAGCCCATTTCTGTCAGTTTAGGTTTCTTTCTTTGCCATTGCATTTTAACCCACAGTTCAAAATTTCTTCACCTCTTTGTATGTTAAAATGTTGAAGAGAAGACCTTGACAGAGGTTAAAACCAAACATTGCCAGCTGAAAATGGATAGCTCAGAATATTGGGATTAATAGTATAATTACACAGGGGACAAAAAGTAGACAGTAACATGCTACTGTACTGCTTTAGAGTTTACTATCTCTCTTGATGGGATGCTAGCTTTGATTAAGTGCCTCTATTTACAGTAATTGCATGAACATTCTTGATTTCTGTGACTTATGAGTATTAGTACTTCCAAATCTATTACTAGGTATGATGTTCTTCATAAACAATCACATGTTCTTTGGGTTATTCAGTAATTTGATCCTGTGCTACAAATCATGGCTTACTGACATATTTTAGGAGAAGATCTGTAAGATTTCTGCAATTCTTGGTCTAACTGGGAGAAAATCAGTCTTGTATATTATAGTAAGTTGACAAAAATATTGTCCTGTTATATGGGAAGTTGGCTGTTATAATACATGTTAACATGCATGACCATCGACTGAGTTGATGCCCGTACATTTAACAGAAACAGATCTGATACTATGGTGTTGAAGTGCTGGCAGCACCAATATTTTTGTGCTGTATAATGTATACTCTATTTTGTGTGTATTCATATTCATCCTTATTATGTTGTTCAAAAATCAGTCTCTTTTCTTAGATGCAGTGCGTTTTATAGTCTTTAAAGACTAAGCATTTCATGATCTTGAAGCCTGTTTAAATGTATTTTTCCCATATAACTTGAGCATCTGATTTTTGCTGATATTACATTATATATTTGTATATTTACTTGTATTGCCTGCTTCGTTTATCTTATTTCTACTTCCTATGCTTTCTACTCGGTGTTTTGGTTTTGCAGGAGAAAAAGTTTAGAAGTTATGTATACTTTTTAAACAACATACCATTTCTTAAAGTTCTTCAAATTATGGGAACAATATTATCTGCAACAGTAAATTTAGCTATCTTTTTCAAGAAAAAGGAAATTTGTGGAAATTCTAATTTTCCTCTAATACTGTTGTATGTTAGTAGCTTTAAGAATGTATTTTCATTGCAACATTTTTGGTGTTAACTTTCAAGAGCATTTATCTTATAGCTGACTTAGTACTTCTGCTTTCTCTCCATCCTAGATATAATATTGGAATATTTTATAACATTATTTCATAATGCCTGTGATCATATTTGGTCTTCAGTAGCAAGAATAGATTCAATTTATAACCAGGAGCACTCGTTCCTTATTTTTGGTTTTCAGCATTCCAAAGCGCTCTATGCCTTTTGAACCCTTGTTGAAAATCTCTGGATCCCAGATATCTGAATGTTCAGATTTAAAGCTTCTAGACTTTGTAAGCATAATTAAAAGTATCTACTTCCTTCTCTTGTCTTGAACTTTTTGTGCCTTTCTTTTTTAGCAATAAACATAACATTTAAAATAGAGAGTTTTTCAATGTATCAGGGATGGAATTTGTATAGGAGAGAATGGGAGGAAGTTTACAAAGTCTTGTGATGATGCTTCCAGTCTCTTAACAATGGCTAGGGTGTATTCTACATAAAACCTTGGAAGGAGAAGATGAAAGTTTAATGAAATTATGCAGCCAGTGTATTTTGTATTGTTCAGGAATATTGAGTTTTTGCCTCAATTATACATATTTAATGAAAAGAACTTCTTAATGAATAATATAGTGACAGCTGGACTGCAGCTCCCATAAGGCCCTTTGAGGATATGAGCTATTGAAAGTATCATAATGGAACCATCAGATTTTCATTTCCTCTGATTGCACAAGTTAAATATCCTATACCTTGCTGCTGAACAATCTCATGTTGATGTCAAGGTTAATGTCAAGGATAACAGGCAGTGCAGGAGTTGTACTGCATATAGCACACAGTGCAGTATATTTCACCTTTTAAACCACAGGAACTTTTAATGCTGCCACTGTGCATAGAAAATATAATGTGCAGCTGTAACTAGCATCCAGAGTTGCATCTGTCTGTTCTGCACTTCAGTTTGATACAGTTTGTTTGAAAGATTTTGTGTTTTTGCAAAAGAATTGGTTTCTCTGAAAGGTGGGTAGTTTGTTGCTTTTTTAACAGTATAGTCATATATATGCCTGCTCAGAAGTAAATCCTACCAAGAAACAATTATAAAAGAACACAACTGTTAAGTAAATCTGTGTGTCTGAATATGACAAAAGTATGACTATGCCATCATGTGGTCTGCTGCAGTGTAACAGAAACAAGTCTCATTTTTTGAGTTATTTTAAATATAATTAGCCTAAGAGCATGGGTTGTCAGTCCTCAGGGACAGATTTGGGGGTCATGAGGTAGTGACTTAATGGAAAGGAAGAATTTGATCTGCCAGTAACATCCATTCTACTGATAAACAGTACAATTGGATACAGCCATAACATTTGGATTGCATCAATGGATTATGTTAGTTCGTTTAGACAGTCCCAAAGACAGTTGTTAGGGAATAAACCCTCTTCTCAATTAACATTGCAATTCTGTTAATGTTTATCTAGCATCCTTTTTTTTAGCAGTGATTAGCAACATAGTTTAGGAAACCTTCATACAAAACATAAAAGTAGCAGCTAGGTTTAGGAGGCATGATATCTTGAAGCACTGTTTTGTTACCAAGGCTACTAGTCATTGATAAACTCTGTTCATTAATTTGTTTGACCTGGAACCTTTACCATACCTTAATCACAGCAATTGTTTCTTGGTAGGATTTACTTCTGAGCAGGCATATATACACTAATTCTCATACACTAATTAACTATACATTATGTAAAGTACTTTTGTTGAGCCTGAAAATAACATTAATCAGTACTATGTTAAATTAGTCTTCGAGTATATATTCTTAGAATTTTTATGAAGAAAAGAAAAACACAATCAAATAACTGTAAAAAAAAGTTTTTTTTACAGTTATTTATACTTTTTTAAAAAAGTAAATCTTTCCTTGGGACCAATATGCAAATTGAAGAAATGGTATATTATAATTTGTATTTGGAACACAGATATTGAAATGCATCTCCCATCCAGATAAGAGGACAGCATGGGCTAAGAATCTGAGTCTCTGAACTATCTCAGTTCAAAAGAAGGAATCTAAAGAACAAAAGTGTGAACACATTAACATTCATAGTATTTTTACTTAATCCTGTTGATTATATTCACAAAACTTTAAGAATGGCTTAACCTTCGTGTTTGGCTGCTGCTTATTTAAATAAGTCCTGTGAAATAAAAACAAATCATATTCTGGGTCCAATCACTGTTCTCTCCTCTCTACTAGTTAAACAGTTTGAACAAATAATGTATAGCTAGCACTAAGGTCAGCTAGCATTAGAACTTTTTTTGGTTTAGTTCTTCACATGCCTTTGCTGAAAGTAGTTTGTGTAAGGTATCTGAGGTCTTCTGCAGCAAAGGCATATACAAATAATATGAAGAAGCTAAATGATATATCTCCCTTTAGCACTTTCTTGCACATTTGTTATCTAACACCCAGCCACCACTCTGGCTGATTTCCTGCTTCTAGTGTAAATAAATGCTGGGGTTTTTAGCAGTTGCTTTTCCCAGAGAGCACAAAAACTTATTTTGAACAGAGTTTTCTATGTTAAAGGAATTTATTGCTTAATTCATTGTGCTAGTTAAACACATTTATCCATTTACCTATTCAAATTATATAGTTGCCCACTTATAAAAAACATACCCAAGACAGGTACACATAAAATGGCGAGAAAACTCACCAGTGGGTGAGCAAGAGCAGAACCAGAGGCATGTTTCCTGGGTACCATTAGATGATATTGCTTAAGTGACGGGATCTGGGCATGCTAATCTTTGCAGGTCTTACTGGATGGGACAATTGACTGGGGATAGATGGTTCCACAAGTAAGTTGGCCCAGTCCCATGAAGGGCTTTACAGAAAGAACCAGCACCATGAAATTGCACTTGGAAGTGCAGTGGTAACCAGTGCAGCTCACAAAGTAGAGGTGTTTCATAGGAATACTGAGATACACCCATAACTACCTCTATCCCTGCATTCTGGAACAGCTGATACTTCTAAGTGGTCATCAAAGGGCAGCTCCATGTAGAGCACATTGTACCAATCCAATTACAAGTGACCATGAGCAGAACTGTGAGCCTAGGAGGCCCCCAGACTCTGTGTTGAGTCTGTTTGGGACAGTGAAACTCCATTCAGAACCAAAGATGGTAAATCTCTCACAATCCACAGCTACTTGGTCTTACAATATTGCTGTGATCTTTGTGGTAAATGGTTGGGGTGAAATTGCTTGCATGAGGTGCAGATTTTCTCTCATCCTGCAATGTGTGGACTCTCAAGCACATTTGAGGGCATCTAACGGGTGCTTCAGGATCTAACGGGAGAATAGCCAATCCTTTCCCAGCTTTGTCAGTGAAAATTGCTTTAATGGAATTGAACAATTAGTTCTTATTCTTTATATGAATGCCATCATTTAAGTAGTACATAGCTGACTGATTAAATTTGATTTGTTTCATTCATATTTAATTAAGTCCTTCATTTTTTTAAAAAAAAAAACTTTTTAAAGTTAAAGTGATGATTTGGAATCCTAAAACAGGTTTTCCATTCACACTTAAATTTATAGCATTGTTCTGTCTGTTTTTGAACAATTTGATGATTTTTGCATTGTTAATCAGATTGGGAATAATTTACAGTTGCTTCGTCTTTAGACCACTCTGTTCTAAGGTAGTCATTTATCTTTAGCATTTTTTCAAGTTCTAAATATTACTCCTCAGGGCATCAATTTCCAGCAGAAGCGGGGAAGCATAATGTAATTTCTTTGGTTACATTTCACATAATTTTCAGGTAATACAAACAAATTCAGTCAATACAAACAAGAGTAGAACTCACCCATAAGTTGCTACTTTGTAAGTTGCATTGTAGGATCAGCGAAGAGCCAGTCATCTTTAAATATTATCTCTAGTGAGGAAGCTTTTGACATGCGGAATATAGCAACCCTTTCCCTGTTTTATCCCTCATAGAATTTTGGGTTTTTTTCTGTGCCACTAGCTTGTTCCCAAATTAATGTGCTTAATGACAGTGATCAGCCCAAATCAATCCACTGCAGGATGAAGGCCTCCTCATTGAAGGTTATGGATCATAATCTACCATTCTGTTCCATGGTGCTTTAGATATTTTTTGACTTCTCAGTCTAGGGTTGAGAGAGGTTGACTGGCCCAAAGTCCCCCACCTGGCTTCCATGCTTAACGAAAGACCTGGGCTTCCCACTCCGACTGTAGTACCTTAACCACTACACCACACTGTCTCACTGTGCTGTATATGGGTCCTGAACTCCTGGAAGTGGAAATAAACTCCTAAAAGATACATGATATTGAAAAGAACTAATTTTTGCAAATGGCTACAGAAAGGCTTGTTTAGTCCAGGTTGATTAAGAGGAAGATGCTTTTCCATTTTCCACCTGGCCCATCATAAACTGTTTATGGGCTATAGAGAGAAATGATGGAATAGTAAATCATAGTGTAATTGGCGAATGCACCTTCAAACACTCTTACTGTGGAAGACCATCATAGTAATTAAGTTTTCTTCCTTGATGAAACGAGCTCTGTGTACACATATTTCTTCTGAAAATCCTAAAATCAGCTGGATTAATACAAGAATTTTGTGGAACCATCTAGATTACTTAGAGATTTTCTTTGAGAGGGGTAGAAATGAGGCAAGTCTTAGGCCTTCTTTAGCTATAAGCAGAGGGAAAGGAATTACACATTCTATTCCTTTCCTAGTTCTTGTTTTTCCTCTTGGTTGGAGAAAGCTACATAGTTCGTTTCTTTGCTCTTCATACACAGCTTTTGATTTATATCCACTTCCTGCTCCCTAGCCTTGTTCATGAATAGGCCCTTATAAAGAAGCAGGCTATAGCTCATGTGGAAGATTCCCCGGCTCAGGAGAATTGGTTGTCTGTAGGAGATAATTGTCTGCTGCTCCCATGGTAGGGCAGCTGTTTCCAGTATGGTTTGTCTCTTCACTCCATGATCAATCTTCCTTCACATTCTCTTTGTCATGCATTTTATTCTCATATCTTGGATTTTTCACAAATTAAACTGCTCTGAAATGGCTTCTTTAAAAAGACACACATTTATGTATCTTTTATAGTTTGAGGTTGATTGAAAACTTTCATGTTAATCTTTTAACGTTTTTCATTTAATTGGTTCCATTTTGGGTCCATTATTTCAGATAAGGTACATTCTGAAACTGCATGGGGTTATTGATTGATTGCTTGATTATCCTTCTACCCTGCTTTAATCAGATGACTCTCTGGCTTACAGGCTATATAAACAAAAGCTAAAACACTCTCAGTGAGGTTAAAGCCAGTCAAAGCAATCATAACAAAGGTAGCAATAACCTCAGCCTCTACCCCCTCCCCCAAGAAACTTAACAGTACAAAAAGATAAGAAACAAAGAATAAAGCAGGAAACAGAAAGCAAGTTGGCATCACGTATAAACTCAAGAAAAGGCCCTCCAAAAGAACTCAGTGTTTTAAAAGTTTTCAGAAAACTGACAAGGGATAGTGTGAATGTATTTTAGAGGAGGTTATCTTCTATGGCTGTGGGCTACATTTTGTGGTAATCTTTGGGTAACAATGATCGCAATAGGTGGGACAGTGGCATAACATATAGGTTGGTAAGGCAGGAATTTGAGAGAATTTGGTTGGTTGTTTTTAGCTACATTGTTAGAAGTGCTCTGTTTGGTTTAGTGACTGCATTTGTTGTGAGAGTATTCAGGTGTTCCAGTTAACTGAAGATAAATATGATTATATAAAAGTATAATAGCATTCATACCTGAAACAGTAGGTATATTTAAGAATCTTCATATAACCCCCAAAGGCTGAGCTGGGATTTCTAAAAACAACTTTGTGCATTTTAGAAGGGGGTATGAGTAATTTGCAAGCTCTTCTGTTGCCTTTCCTCTTGTGGTGATAATAGCATTATTGCAAAATTGAGGTACCATGTTTATCTGTAATTTTGAAATGTTAGAGTCCCAGTTCCTTCAGAAGATTCTTTACTAAGAAGTTGTTATGGCTTTGTTGAGAAGCCTATATTTTGAAAATATGAAAAGTTTTTGTTGTCCCTATAAGTGAATATAGGATTTGATTGTGTTACAGAAAAGTGAAAAAATTACACATTTATAAGAAGCTACATTTTGGGAAAAAACCCAATCATGTGCAGCATTACAGCCTCCAAATTCTTTTTTATAGATTTTTTCCAGATGTGCATTTCCCCCTGTTGTGTGTAGAAATGTTAATATAAATATATATTAATATAGCAGTTAGAGGTTAATATTAGTAGTAATGAACATTTTACCAAGTTTAACTGGGGGGTTTAAATCTTATTCTCAGTCTGACTACAGAGATGAAAGCTTCTAGCACTGCTTAATTTCAGGATAGTGATCTTGGATTGCAGGAAATCACATACAAATTGTGGGCTGTCCTCTCCTGATCTGTCCACTTGGACTTAGTTTAAAATATATTTTGTACATGTGCACTTGTTGGTATATATTTTATGTTTTTAGTAGAATAATCCATAGGAGACTCTCTGGAAAGAATGGAGATACTTATTGTGGCTGTCAAGATAATGTATGTAGGATAGCATGTGTGGGATTTAGACACTTAATTTTTTCAAAGAATTGTATATTGTGATGTCATAGACAATATAGATTTCATATTAATGTCCTTTAGATCTCATTGTAAGCATGGAAGTTTTCAGATCAAGTGGACTGTAAATTGAATAAAACAGTACTATAGATATAATTCAAATTCTATGTATTATAATTATTATTTGTGTGATTCTTGAATCTGATGGACTCTGGGAGCATCTTTTCAAACTCACAGACTAAGATGGCTCTCCTCCGACGGTGTAATTCCTGAATGCAGCATGTCTTTGTACAAATAAAACTGGGACTTACTCTCTTTCTTCCCCTCACACATATACACATTCTATTCTGTGTTTGATCAACTGGTACGTTGACTTGTTAGATCACTTTTTTCTAACAATACAAATAAAATTTGACAACTCAAATAAAAGTTAAGTTCAACTCCTGGTAATTACATGAACATGTCTATGTTATTTTTGTAATGACAGTACAGAAGTGGTTTGACACTGCCTAATGAGTTTTTTTAACTTCTCAATTAAAAATCTCATATTCCAATTAGTAATTAGGTCTGAATGCACTTAGCTTTTTTGATATCAGTCAAGATAATGCTATACCAGTCAATGGATAATTTGCTTATTCTCTGTTGGGCAGATATTTGCTTTGTCTTTGCTTTTATAAATTACAGAATACTTTCTCTATTTTTCATCTTGTAAAAAATGTGATAGAAAAGTTTTCCTTCAGTTACTTTTTTTCCCTTCATTGTTACAATTTTTTAGGTCAGTCTTCAATCTTTTAAAAAAAACTTCTAGAACTCCCCCTTGTAAAATAATGAAATGCAAAGTCTGCTTAGTGCCAATTTTGTCTTTATACTGAGTTACAGCAAAAACATAGTGTGGCTGTGCTAAAATAAATACACAATAAGTTAAAATGATGCAAGTTAAGAAAATAATAGTCTGGTGAATTCTGTTAATGAGATGCTTACATTACACTCATTCTTTTTAAGAAACTCTTAAAGCTCTTTCTGGTATGTTATTTTTAAAGTTCACTTTGAATTATTTATGGTTCTATTCAAATAAAGCAAACATTTTCCTTCTTTTGCAATGCTTTACATCTACACATTATTTCTAAACATGTAATTGTATCCCAGGTACTTTCAAGAAAATGGCTAAAAGTCATATAAAATTGCATATATTAATCAGTTGATATTTTCTAAACAGTAATCTATATCCAAATATGTCTGAGACTTACAAAGTATAGTAAAAAGCTTACTTTCTTTTCTAAAGCTACTTCCCTTACTGTGTGATGCGGCACACCAATCTCTGGTTGAATAGTTTCATTATGAGAATCTTCATAGAATCATAGGGTTACAAGGGACTTTGGAGGTCTCCTACTTCAATCCCCTGCCCAGGGCAGGAATGCTCAGGCCATCCCAGACAAATGACTGTCTTAACCTTTCTTTGAAAACCTCGGGTGATGGAACACCCATGACTCCAGGAGGCAGGTTGTTCCACTGCTTAATATTTATTCTGTGGTTAACAGTTTAACTATTACAAAGTTTAAGGTTTCATCTAAATGAAGTGTTTTTCTAGAATGTGGTCCTACTTCTGTGGGAGAACTTGATCTCCTTTTATGAATACTGCACTGTATATTCCTCCAAGGCAAAAAAGTACAATGTTTGAAACAGGATACAAACAGGAAGTGCTCTTCAAAACCAGAAATTGCTAAGACTGAAAGAAAACTGATGTAACAGTGTCCCAGCTACAAGTTATAAACTGTGTAAACACTAAGAGAAAGATATTCTCTAATGAGACACCATAATAATGCAGGAAATAAAGGATTAAGGCTTCCTTTTAAAAAGTGCAATCATAACCAAAAGGCTTATGATAGACCCCCACCCCCACCCCTTGCATATTCTAAGACAAAAGAAAAGCAAGGCGGTGTTCTTTTATGTAGATAGCAACAGCTCTGCATTTCTTCAAGATACTAGCCAAATTCAGACATAGTAACTAACCATGTTAGTCATTACATGTATAAACTCCAGTAAACAATGAGAACACTTAAACTTTACTGTGTCACCAAGCATAAACATCAGAATTCTTTTATGGCTTGTACAAGGTTGCATTGATAAAGGGTTGTTTGTTTTATTTTATCTAAACTCTATATTATTTTTTGTTTTGAAAGCTGAAACAAAAATACAGTTATTTGAATAAAAATCTACAGAATGTTGGAATTAAAAAAATGCTAACAGCATTAAGGGCCTACCTGTGACATACAAGATAAATTAACAGTGTTAGATCAGATGATATTTACTGCAAGCTAAAGGTCAGCTCAAGCACATCAACATTATCAAGTACTTTGTCACACTGTAAAAATAAATCAACACAAAGAATTTCTAAATTGCTTCCTCTGCCCATCTTATACAGATAGTCAACTTTAAAATACTTTGTTGCATTCTAGTTCTAAAAGATTTGAATTAAGAGTATAGAATTTATGGCAAAATGGCTCTTTTTTCAACTTAGCTTTAGTGAAAAAGAATCAGTAACTGTTCTTTTGATTGATATGTTTTTATTTGTGTCTTTCAACAGTTGTGTTGTAGAAAACCACAGAATTGTGTGGTGATTATGACAATTCAGTGGATTCTATTCTTTAGCTTAGTCTATTCCAATTCTGATGTTACGTATAAAAGATAGGGACTATGAAGAGCCAGTGTGGTATAGTGATTAAGGAATTAGAGTACAAGTCTGGAGATCAGATTCAAGTCTACCCTTAGCTGTAGAGGCTCTCTGGGTGACTTTGGGCCGGTCTCACTTTCTCTCTCATCCCACTCTATGTCATAGGATGCTGTTGTGACAAGAAAATGAAGGGAGAACCCCACAGAAGTCACCTTGAGCTGTTGAAGGAAAAACAGGATATACCAATATTTTATTTATATATAAATAAATAAATTTTTCCAGGTTCTTCTCCTATCCTTACAATATAAATTACGTTCATGCAGAGATTCCTGAATCCAAGTACTTTCATGTCATTGCAGTTACTTGAATTAATACATTCTAAATTAAATATTGTTATTTGTAAACTACATGAATTCCTTAGTGTAAACTAATTTTCTCAGTTGTTTCTTGCATGTGGTTTGTTAACACAGTTTTCAGTGTTCCTAAAAATAATGTTGCTGTATTGTGTAGTACTTGATTAGGAAATATAAAGCAGTTCAGATTTTCAGTTATTCACTTCAAAATGTTAATTGAAAGCTGCTAGCTTTAATAGGCTAAGGTTTTATTTAGTGTTATATAGGAGGCTAGGTTGACTTAAAGGAGTTTTAGAAAAGTTAATTCCATGTATTCAGCATGACATTACTATCACAACTTCAATCTGTGATCCAAACTTAACATTATTGATTACATCTGTGTAACTTTAATATAGTAAAATATTATGTTACTAGCTACCTGTGTGAAAATATTATTTTATTTAAAGATGCAGCTACATTTATAAAGTGATACTTGACAGTAGGCCAGTGAAAAATGTTTAAGTACATTTGTAAGTCAGGAAAAAAACCCCTATTTCTGCATAGAGGAGAGTGACCTTCAAGAAAAGGAAAACTATTCTCACACTGAAGCAATGCATGCTGGAAAACCTTAGCATTTTTTTTTTCATTGCTGGCACATAAAGCTTGAAATTATAATTATTAAGTTTGTAACTGCAGTCATTATAGCAAGGAATAGGGGTAAAAGTCATTTACAAATTACAGCACTATACTTGTGGCCCACATCAGTTCCACTTGCACTCTGACAAACAGATATTTTATGGCACAAGTTGATAACAGATTTTAACTGATTATATATTATTGTTATCTGGAAGAGCCAAAGCTGATTATTAATATATTTTAGAAGATTTTTAAAAAATAGAATATGTCCAAAAAAGTCATCAACATATGGCAGAATCTCGCTCCCCCTTGACTGATTTCAAGGAAGGTCATTAGGATAAACCTGGTTAGGAGCTTGGATGGGAGTCCACCTAGAAATTCCAGGGCAGTGATTATTCTGGGAGGTTGGAAAGAACATGTCAGAAAAGGGAAGGGAAGGGGCAAACCATTTCCATATTATTGCCAAGAAAAGAACATGGAACTGTCTCTGCAATCAATGGGATTTTAATCCATCTTGAGACTTTATTGCTTCTGCTGGATGGCTGATCTGAACAAGCTAAACAGTATCAGATATCAGCAGTATTTTGATAGACTACCAGGAAATACCAGAGCTGATTGAGAATTGAAAAAAATACCTCTGCAGAAAGCAGTGGCTAACCTCTTGCATTTATTTGGCAAGAACATTACTATGACATATCTATGAAATCACCCAGAGTTGATTTCAACTTGAAGGAGACATTGCCACTCATATAGCAAGTGAGAAGAATTGACTGGTTCTGTGTAGCTTAACTCAAAAGTATTTATCTTATATTAAAACAGACTTCATTTTGATTTTGTTTTTTTAATGGAGACTAGTGGAAGTCCTAAAATGGCTGTTTTTCTGTAATGGGGACACTGTGTATGACCCAATTATATCTCACTGCAAAAAAGAGAAAAATGGTTTTTGTCATGTTGTTTTAAAAATGACATTAATAACATAATGGCTACAACAGATACATGATTTGTATCCCATCAGCTGTATATGATAATTCACCATTGGCTTAATCAACCTAATATGCCATCAGCTTGGGGTAAAATCCCTCCTTCCTCCTGCTCAGGATTTAACAAACAGCTGTCATGCAGGTTATATTGCCTGGTGGATTGTCAAGCTTAATGGGTCATAATTCAGAAAGCCATGAATCCAGTCTAGAAAGCCACTGTTTTACTTGAACAATGGCTCTGTATGTTGGGTTGCAAACTGCCTTTGAAGGTTAGGGATTTACAAAATTATGGCAGGCATTTTGCTTAGAGATTAAGTAACTTTAAAAAAAAAACATACTTGTATACTGCTGTCATTGTGGTATAAGCCCCTTGTATAATGTTATTTAGCTATTCAAGAAGCTAGCTCTGGTCCTTAAGGGAAAAAAAATACTATTTAACTTTTTAAAATATACTGATACTATGACAGAAAAATCCAAAATACACCTCTCTTTTTTTTAATGAATAGAAATCTGGCTAATGGTGCATCATCATTAGAGATAGTTATACAGTATTAAAAGCAGCTCAATCTTGCATGGGTCTCCTATGAGAGTAATTGGAAAAAAAATACTGAGAAAAAAGGTCTGCCTGCAATGAAGTCAGTTTAGCCAAACAAACAAAAAACAAATCAAACTCTAAATGTTGCAGATGATATGTTCTTGTAAGTCCTGATGCATTCTGTGTACAAGTTTTTATATACCTTGTGGAAACCAAGCTGTCTTCTGCTTGGTTTTTATGCACTTAGATAGGAGTCTGCTTGTGAATACAGATTTTCACTGTTTCAGGATTTCTTTCTTTTTAGTTGAACAATCAATCCTTTTGTGTAACTGCTAGTTTATTAATTATATCTTATCATGTTGCTTAACAATTCATTTTCTCTTGATACTCTCGCAAATTATCTTTAAACATAGATAGTACTACAGATAATTCTACCAGTCTACTGCCTGTTCTGCTGTTCATTTCTTAAACTGATAGCGCAAGATCCTGAGGATGCAGAAAAGGAAATCTGTTATTCCAATGTAAAACTTTTTGGTAGGGTAATTTTTAGTTGCTGTAGGAAGTCAAACAAATGACATTGAATATATTAGCATGCAAAAACCTAGCTTCTGATTAGCTATGGTTTGTTTCTGAATCAAGGAAACTGGTTTGTTTTCTCATGCACTTAACCTTCCCCCTTTCTATTTGATGACATTTTAAATCCAGTGCACCTTTACAGCATTGATGTTTTAATGTGCTGTTCCTGAATTGACTGTGCTCTCCTGTTGATTGTATTGTATGGTTTTTTAATTGTTTTAATGTTTTTAATGCTTGTATGGTTAGTTTACCTTTTGGTTTTTTGGTATTCTTTATGTTTTAATTTTGTTAGCTGCCCAGAGTCACATATGTGAGATGGAAAGTTATATAAATCCAATCAATCAGTCAGTCAAGTCATTTCAGTATCTGGCCTGAGTATCTTCTGCTGGCTGTAATGCAGAGCAAATGCACAGATGTTCCTCACCTTTTCTTGGGTTTATCAGAATATAATGAGCCCAAGCAAGAACATATTTCTGTTCCCCACAATGAATTCCTCCTGATGTTTTGCCTGCAACACGAAATAATCTTACACCATAATGAATAATTGATCAAAGGAGTCTTTTTCCCTTCCATTACAACTCTTCAACTTTTGCTTTCTTCCTGATTCTCTGGAGCATGAATCTCAAACTCAGATCATCATGAGGGCCACACATGAGGGACTAGTTCATTAGCCAAGCACTGTAACACTGTAGACATTTCATACATTGCAGAAAACTCTAATGAGTCAAAAATAAAGATTATCATTAAACATAAATTTATTGAGTAAAAAACCTTTAGCAGGACCAGCCTCCTCAACTAACTTCCCTGGCCAAGCCTAGAGGCAGTATTCGCTAAGGAACATGAAAGTAAGTGGGGGTCTGGAAGTGTGGTGATGCTCAGAATGGGGGGCCTTGATATACAACCTTCATGGTCTGACTAGCAAGGCACTTCTGTTGCCAGAAGACCCTCTGAGCTGGGCCAAGGTGAACTGTTATTCTGCTCCTCTTTCTGCCCATGTGCCAGTCTATACATCTATGTGGTGCCCAACACTTGGCCTTGTTAGCAGCATCCTCAGCACCTACAAATACTGTTATGAGCTGCAGAAAATGACTTGAAGAGTAGCAAGTTTGAGATCATTGAATAAATCAAGCTTAAAATGGTATAGTATGTTTTAAGAAATTGTATTCCTTTTGATGCAGTGAAAGCACAAGTCTTTCTTTTCCCTCTAGAAAGGTAGATTATATTGTTAGAAATCATATTTGAAGCCAGAAAATAATGTAAAGGTTTGAAAACAAGTGGACTTCCCATTATGGCAATCTGTTTCTTGTAAAGATGTTGTATGTTGCATAGAATTGTAAATATGATGTTACTGGATCTCACAAGACCCTAGGCAGCATTTATAATTGTATGGTGCTAAGAGAAGCACTTGTTTTAGCTTTTAACGATTAGTATTTTTGGACAGAAGAAACAGTTGCATGGTATCTTCTGAGCTAAAAATAAGTTATTCTGTTTTTAAGAAATGAGTAGCAATGACACTGCTACTTATAAGATGATCTGTAGAAGATGAACTGATTTGGTTCTCTTTAACTTTCTTATTTTGAATATGCCATGTTTTATGCTGAAGTTACAGTTTTAATAGGCAGCTGTTTACAATCTCTTTTTTGCTGACTACTTGAATCCTGGTGGGAATCTTGGTAGATTCTCTGTTTTGCAAGTCAAAATACAACTTGATATTTTAAAATTATTTTTTGCAGTACCAGCCACTAAACCTTGCTACACTGCTAAGGTGTTTTCATTCAGTGTAATAAACCTCTGGGAATACTCAAACTTCCTGAACCCTTTGAGCAGTCATTAAATCATTTCATTATATGATACTCTATATTGATATAAATTTTGAAAATTATATATACAGACAAATATATCTGGCAAAAAAGTATTCTGGCAAAAGTATGACTTTATATATTTATTTTAACTGCAAAATAACATTTTATTTGTGTCTTCTACATAACATTGTACTGTCCTAATCAGTGCCACAAAACCGTGATACAGTACATTGTTGTTTGACTGAGGTGCTTCTTAAATCCAAAAGTCTACTATAATCCCTTTATTTGCTGTGTCATTCTGACCAGCCAATTTTAAACAGATACCACATTTGATGATCTTTAATGTTCCAACATTATATCTGGGACTATCTCTCATTATTTACAGGGAGAGGGAGAGGAGAACTGACTGACGGTGGTGAAAAGTACACTGCAGAACTCCAAACTTGTTCTTGATCCCCACTGCCAACTACAAATAATCAAGACTAGCATACTGATAGTCTTCTAACCAGAAGGATAGAGCCTAATATATTATGGTTATTTCACTCTCTTTTCCATAGTGGATATGACTGGACAAAATTATTCTTCTGCCAAACCAGGCTTCAGTTATACAGTTACATTGATTTTTTTTTTATCAGGATACAGATAATTAGCACCTTATGGAGTCCTTGGTGGGAGCAAACCCTACACTCACTAGCACTGATGATGTTACCTAGTCAGGTAATGAAATGTCTGCAAACAGCCAGCCAAGCTCAGAGAGCACCAAGGACTCCACAGTTCAACCCTGAGCTACGTATATTCTCTTCTGTTGGATTAGCACCTTTTCATTTGCATTGACCTGGTTTTCATTAACAGCTTCTTTTATGGCCTGAACATGTAGGTATCTGTATCACTGCCTGCTCCAGGAAGAACTGATCTGTTCAGCCCATAGAAACATGTTGAGTATTTTCTTCCCTCCCCAAATGAAATGTTATTCGTTGTGGCCTTCTACTATGGAATATTTTAGCTCCAGAGGTTCAGATGGCACCCTCTCCTGCAGTTGTTTCAGGAGGAAGTCAAGATAGAGCTCTTCTGCAGGGCAATTGATGTGTGAGTTATGGAGGAACCACTCTGATGCTAGGGTTTGCATGCATTTTGGCGGGGGGGGGAGTGTTGGTGTTTGTTTTACAGATTCTATTTGTTGTAACTGCTGTGAGTCTGTCGGATTTGGCAATATATAAATATGATAAATATTTCTTATCAGTTGATAACTAAATACATATTGCTTAAATATGATTTCATGCACCTTCCATCTTAACAACCCTCAGTCCTCTAACTGCATAGTTTGATAATTTAAATGTTACTATACATAAATAAAATAAACATTTTACTTAAAATCTGTGGGGAGAATCGTATTCTGTCCCTTTTTTAGGAACTGAAAAGTAGTGATTGTAAGACATAAGTACAGCCTATACAGAAGCAGTTCCTATGATTACCTAATTTGTTCAACTTCAATTTGTTCTGGTCATTTGACTTGCCACTTTGAAATATTTTCTGCTTCTCTTTTCCTGTGTACCCAGACTGACAGGCAATGTATCAGTGTAGTTGTTACAGCTCTTAAGTGTACAGTGACATTTTCACAGCTCTCTAGTGTAATATGAAAGACAACTTTATAGCTTTATCTGGAGCAGCTGTTTCTGTTCTGTAGATTGTGGTAGGGTGGAGTGACAGGGGAGAGAGTTAGTAGGTTTTACAGCAGATTAGGCTGTAATTGACCTGTGTCCTTAAACAGGCCTGCAATTTTAAAATCCACCTATGTGGCTGTCCCAGGATAAGCGAGCTTTGGTCTTCTGTAGCCCAAGAATGGTCAGCATGTGCACCCATCCTGGTTTGTGGATAGTTAATGGGAATAATGTTTTACAAGCAGAAGCTGAAGCAATCGAAGCATTTTGAAGGAAGAATTAGGATGATACTGTTTATTTAATAGTTTTTCTTGATATCTCACAGCATATATGCTATTTTAGCAATCATATCTACTAAACCTTTGGCATGTACCAATAATTATTTTTGTGGTATAAAAGAAGCAGGTAGGATTGAGACTGGTACTAGCGTGTCTTAGGTAACAGTGAGTTCCTGGGTGAGATTTGAAGTAGGGACTTCCAATTAATTGTATGTGTTTTTAATTACTATGGAATAATCATAATGTTAACAATTTTAATATTAACGTACAATTACAGTCCTCTGTAGTTCAAAACCAATACTTCGAATTTTTGCTTCAAAATTATAGGAAGCTGATGCATGTAACTCAATATTTTTGCAAAACATTTCTCACAGGCTGTCATGCATTGTATCTGCACCAATTTTGAGAATAATCCACGTACAATATCCATTTTAATTGGGCATACTTTCTCTCATCTAAGAAAAACTAGTTGAAAATAAGATGCTACCTTACATCCAATTTACTTAGACATAATATTCTAAAGAAGCTTTGCATATCAATATTCTTCTATAGAGATCAAGATAATGTACATAAAGTGGATGATCATCTTGTTTTACTTTTAAGTAAAATTCTGAATTGGAGGAGCACGTTTTTAGTTGGGTTTGCCTTTCAGCCTTTTGGCTGTGATCAAGCGTGTGCATGAACCTGGTTCTGAGTACTATTCAGAAATGTTTACAATAAGAAAGTTATCAAAGGCACTCTTACTTCATAGCAAATGTCTCATCTGAACAGCTTACATTTAGTATTAATTGATGTCTCTCAGCATTATAACAAAATGAAGTAGATCCTGGTAGCATTAGAGCTACCTGCCTCTATTTCAATCCATAATTGAGGCTTTCAAATTTAATAGCTTATAGTTTTAAAAGTAGTTGTTTCTGAAGTTCACTTCTATATATTTCTCTAGAGTTCAGCAAATAGTTGACCAAAGTTCTTCATTAACATTTAATTAAAATTGAAAGGAGTTGTGAAAAAATTGTCTCCAGATTAGAATGTTATTTTCTTGTTGTGAATCCTGTAGGAATATCTCTTTCCATCTTATGGGAAGAAACAGCTAGATTGCATCTGAGTTTTAAACTGCTTCTTAATCAGTGAAGTCAAATTATGAGCCAATGTTCTGCATTGTGTGTAATGCTGCACCAGTTTAATTTGTGATGACAGTAGTACAAAATAACACTTAAGCCGAATACTTTTGTACTCTGTGCAGAAGTACATAGACTGAGGAATGATGTTCTGTCCTTCAGTAAAGAAATTACTGTTACTGGAAAAGTATCTACAGCTGTCCAGAAAGTATGGTTATTTAGATTTCTCATCTCATGTTACCTTTAAGTGCAGTTGATCTGTGTGGCACTGTTGGAATACTTGCCCTTTCTTGTCCTGTCCCTCCTCCAGCCCATTTTCCATCTCATAATTAGAATGTTTTATGGTGATAATGAGGTTGGCAAGCACAAGGCTTTTTACTTGTTGCCAGAATAAAATACGCAAATAAGGAAAGCAGCAGCTTCTTCCTGTCTTCTCTCCCCACCACTTGAAATGAGGTGGCTGGTACCACTTTGTTCATGCTGCAAGAAGGATAGAATGTCCTGCCTACAATTTCTGACAGATGGCCTGGAATCAATCCACATTGAGCAAGTTCGGGCCCTGTCACCCATTGGCCGTTCTTCTGTTTATGATTAAACAGGAAAAGACAGTTTGTCTGATTTTCTTTTTTGCTTATTCAGAAGCAAAATACTGTGTACCTTTTATGTAAAAGAAATCCTGCAAATACTAAGGAAAAATTTAGTAAATTATAAATTTGGAAGTTTCTGTGTTCCAGATAGAAATATAGATTTAAAGATCTATATTTATAGAAGATCAAAGCTAAAAGTAGAAGAAAGGGCTTATTTTGCCACCATAAACCTTCAAAAAACATTTGAGAAATCTGGCTTCTGATCCATTTCTGAGTACAGTTCTGAACCTCATCTGTTCTCTCAGTGTTAGGTTGGAGCAGGAAAGACTCTCTTTCAGATCTAGCTTAACCACCATACTTACTTAGCATATCTCCAGATTTAATGTATTGAGTAGGAAACAGATATGCAATTTCTCTTCCCCTGGAAGAAGAGTGGAATGGAAGTATGTATGTGAATATATACCATTTCATTTTTCTCTCCATTCCTTTGTGATTGCCTTTTCAAAATCCAAATTACTTGGTGCAGATATATCTGAAAAATCATTTACTGCACTGAAGCTGTTGGGGGGGGGGGATCATTTTCTCTGGGTTGATACTATCTGAGGTGAAATGGGTGGCCACTGGGGAGAACTATGTTAACTGTTTGTGAATGACAATTCCCTTGATGGATCCCTGAGGAAGCTTGTTGGTTTCTGATTTAATCTTTCAGTGCCAAACAACTTGGTAGTTATGCTGCCAAAATAGTGTCATACTGGAAAAGAAGATTGTTTGGCAGTCCTGTGGTTTGCAGTAGTACAAAAACCTCTTAAGTCCTAAACAGACAACTTCTCCATAGTTCCCAGTGAAGAAACAGAGTTTGTTCAGAGAGCATGGAATGCTACAGCCTTGAGACTGGGGTGTGCAGTGCTGAATGGAGCGCAGTGGAATTCACCAGCACTCCCCATTGCAAAATTTTGTTACAATTTCCCTTATGTTAATGCAGGGGCTGGTAACTTTTTCAGGTGCTGAGTGCCATGCATGATGGAGGTGCCAAATATAATAATGGACAAAATTTCACAATACAATGTTAAACTGTTAATGCTTTTAGCCCTTCTGGAAACAATGATCTCTGACAGGCAGATTGAAATAACTTTTGATAATTTGAAATATATACCACTTTAAAGAGTAAAATGACTCAGCAAAGATGTTAATACAAGAAAGAAATCTGCAGTTTTCCAGTGGAAGACTTTTGGGGCAAGCTAAAAATATTTGCTTTATAATATTGTGCTTTGCTTTCTTACTGTATTCCTTCTTAGATCACTTGTGTTTTTAATTTGTTTTTCTGGTGAAAATAATCTCATTGAAAATAAACATTAAAAAGAGGAAGCAAATGTCTTGAAACCTTGAGGTTAGACACTGGTTAATACTGTCTAATACTGTACAAGGGACAGTTACCATGCACGAAAGATGGCTGGCTATGCTGACTATTAAAACTTTGTGCCTTGTAATTATTCCTGCATAGCTTTGCTCTAATTTTACAAATGTAATTAGCTGTTCTCCTGTGAGAGCTAGAAATTAACTTTCTAAAAGTCCAAAACATCAGGTATTGTATTGTATTGATTTCATATAATGAGTTATGATGAGATGTTGCTCATCTTTGTTCATCTAGACAATAGTTTAGTTTGAAATTTGACATTTTGTTATTCACAATCATCTTAATACTGATAACACACATTTTCTTGCACTGAAAAGTGCTAAATTGAAGGGGCTAAAAGATAGTATTTCTTATATTCACAGGAGAAGGGAAGCTATTCTGGTTCACAACTTCATCCAGGAAGCAGAATTGCTGGTTACCGGCAGTCTCTTTATTTTTAAACTTAAATGACAGCGATGACTTGTTGACAAAAGAATGACATGTGTTAGCATTTTGGTCCTTATGGTACTGGGTGTTGTCATAATGTATTTCTAGAGTACAGTTCAGAGGTTTCTAGAGTACAGTTCAGAGTACAGTTCACAATATGCATGGTGCTCAGGAAATGATCTGCTATAGGTGATTATGGTAACTCCCATCCCTTTCCCTTTTAGCAAATCTCACACCAAATTCCCAAAGTGTTCTTTTATACTCAGAGGGTTTTTAAGAGCTATATACAGTACAGCTGCTAATACTCAATGCTGGTTTGTTGTGCTGCAACTGAGCACTACATACATCCTCGACTGGCTTTGGGGCTTTTTTTAATAGTGAACATGTAGAATGAAAAATATAAATAAATATATTTGTAGGCTTCAGAGCTCATTCTCTCCAACTGAATCCTTGATACCTACCTTTTCCCACTAGGCTAAGCATAAAAGAACCCATAACAAAGTAAAGTCTTTCCTGTCCTGTCCCATTCATACTTCATTAGATGTTAAATGGGAAATGGATCCTGAAATGTTATCTGGATGGATATTTTTGTATTCATTATGATCTGTTATCACTGCAGAAGTGGATTGCTTTGATTTCATTGATCTCAGTTTTACTTATCTTTCATAAAATAGGAATAATAATTTATTTGACAGTCATATTATCAAAATGAACAAGTGAAGCCTTTTAAAGCTCAATGTGCTTTGTAATTGCATGTCTGAGTGCTTCCACACTTCAAAATTGCCAGGTGTTAGGAGCATATATAATTGGTATATATTACTTCAAAGATCTTTTGTTACTCTGCAGTTTTGTTGTGCTACCAAAAATAAAAAAAAACGCTTTATAGGATCCAGATGTTGGTTGTAATTGGTCAGTGTGCATTGTTTTCATGGGCTGATGCAATTAAGTCAGGTGCTGGGATGATTTTAGCCTTTTGTTGCAGAAGTCAATTTCAAGATGTTCCCTGTTACTTTGAATCAAATTACTGATTGCTTTTCTTATATAAAAATGCCCCACTTGGCCAGGGACTTTGCCTCCCTATGTGGTTTTAATTTATAATAACCTACTGTAACATCTGAAGTGGCAAAATATACTTAGTGCTTTGCCTCCAGATGCTACTTTGCAATACCAGTGTAAATTACGTTTTGGTGACCAAATGCTAATAATTATAATTCTTTCTAATAGTAAACTGGTAGCCTTTTGTGCCACCCATAGAAAGGTATAGCTTTTTCCATTCTTGGAGGAACTTGTTACAGTTGCAGCAAGAAATTATGCTGTGGAGGGAAAAAATAAAAGACGAACCAGTCTTATTCCAAGAGGCAGGTTTTCAGTGCTCAACCACTTTTTACATACCTATTCATTTTCCTGCCTGTGTCATTCAGAAAAGGGTGTCTTGAGAAGTTTCTTGTAACCTTACACTTCTTCACAGCACTTGAATCTGGAATGTGAGGTATACAATATAGGGAGGACTCAGTTCAGAGCTTCCCCTTCCTCTATTCTAACCCCCCTCCCCCCCAAATAAGAACAGAAACATTACCCTTTCTGGAAGTGTGGTATGATCATTATGGCTGTGAAACTTTTATTTTCTTTTGGGTTCAGCTCTCATATAGAGTAAACAGTAAGTGGGAAAATACTTCTGAGAAAATTACTGTCCTTGAATTAGTTATGAACAAGATTGTGCAGATTTATATTGAATCTTACTGTCTTTTTTTTAATCCTACCTTGTCAAATTCAACAATCTTTTAAATATGTCTACAAGATGCGTCACAAGATAGGGATCTTTCAGTGTGTAGAAAGCATTAACCAATTCTTATGGACCATGCCTGAATAACATAACAGTAACTGGCCAATTGCAAATGCCTTCCCTTGGGTATTTGTAGACTCCTGGGGCATTTCTGTATACTTGTTGCAGCTCATTCTAAACCACTTTGGGGATCATCTGCAGTCTATAGAAACCCATCAGTGCAATATAAGATGATGGTGACAAAGAAGGCTGATTGTAAGCTTTCCAGTTGGTCACTACTCAAAATAGAACACTGGACTAAATCTTTCTGTCAGGTATAGCTAGGCTCTCTTGTTTAGAAGTACAGAGAAGTGTAGTAAATGAGATTTAATAGAGAAAAGTTGCAAATGGATGAAAGTGTATTGTAAAATGTAGAAAGAAAAGTAGGAAATAGTTTAAAATAGGTTAAAACTGTAACAATACTATACACATATTTTACTAAGAAATATTATGTTTGCCTTTTGTGTTCTCTGCTTCAGTTCTTACTCTGGAAACTGCTTCATATATAGATAATAAATTAGGCTTGTGATAGGTAAGCAGGTACAATCTTTTAGTATATTTGCATCCTATACCTATTGATGACACAGTATTCCAAATGTAATTGACTATGAACTAATAAGTGAAAAAATGCTTTGATTTGTAAATCATACTTTTTCAAGTGTTGTATAGAATATGTAGGCTTAATCTTCAGAGGGATAAAAACTGCAGGAGGGCTTATTTGAACATTTTTGTTATTTTCCCTGAAAAGAAGTTGGTAATCTGGATCTCATTTACGTAAGGCTTTATCTGTGGCAGGTTGCCATCTGCAGTATGTGACTTGTATTGTCATATTTCACAGGATAGTTTGTAACTGAGTTTGTACTGAGATAATAGTGTAAGTGGCCTTTTGATCATACAATACAAGAGCAATAGACAAAACCTAATTGATTTGGATCCAGTGGTTTTAATGTATTTGCATGAATATTTCTGAGATTCACAATGCTCCCACTGCTGGAAAGGGATGTGGGGTGATATTTGACAGTCCTTTTATTTTAAGGTACTTTCTCCACATAGGTATCTGCAGGGAGTGGGAAGATTAGCACAAGTTGTTTCTGCACAACTAGCAGAAAAATTCAGCTGGAGCCCTTCTGTCTGTAGAATGTTTTTGTTGAATTGATTTGTCCATGAAGTCACCAGGAGTTAAGCTCAACTTGAAGGAGACTTTACCATTATCCATTATTTTAAATTCTTACATGCCAATACCATATTAGAAGACTGTGTGATATGTAATACTGCATTCTTAATGGCTGCTAGCTGCTTTCATTCAGGGCAAAGTACATGGCACTGCCACTCCTATTTTTCCCTAAAGCAACTCTGTGAGGTAGGTTGGGTTGACTGAGAATGAGCCAGTCACCCACTTAGCTCCTGCAGCTGAGAGTAGACTAGAACCTAGGTCTCTCTGCTCATAGTCCAACACCTTAATCGCTACACCACTTTGTCTTTTTGCTTAGACACTCCTTGAAACAGAGGGTTTCAGGCAACATTTTTAAAATATTAGAGTCATTTGAGCCCCAAACTTCTTTTTTTATTTAAGATTGCTTTAAACTATTAGAAATGGAATTACTTTACTTTTAATCATCCTATTATTAAAATATTGTTAAGGTTTAAGCAACTTTCTTCAGAGCAGAGTATAGAATAGTAGATCTGTTGTAAAACTTTTTGGGAGACATGTTTGACTTTATTTTGCCATGGGCTAGTTTAAGTTGCAGATTTCAGATCTCCTTGCAGTTCAGTTCTTCAAGCTCCAGATTTCCTTGCATTTGTAACTAGAGTTCTTCATTTATATTCCAAGTGTGTTACTTTATAGTTCATGGACTCTTGAATTCTAAGCATCTCAGTTACTCAGGTGCAGAAGAGTGTATTGATAAGAGATACAGTCAGACATAATAATATGCTGAATGGGATGTTTTAAAATTAACTTTAGGCTTCTGCTGATGTTTTAACTTGGGATATATGAACTCAGATATGCAACATTGGTGTCATTTTGTATTATCAGTATTTGTGTGTCTAATGTTTCTAGAAATTTAAACTGGAATTAAAGGACAGGTACTTTGTGTCATTTATTCCTTTCTTTTTGGGGGGTGCCTTCAAGTCAGTTTTTGACTCTTGGCAACTTCCTGGACAAGCCCTTTGATTTAGCTGATTTTGAAAGTAACCAATCCTTTAATTTCCTGATTCTCCCTCACTATGTCTGTTTTTAATGGGATGATTTGCATTCATATAATTGAATTTGACTAGATCTCTGACAATCAGCAATCAGCCCTAGTTCTCCCTCACCATATTCACACACTGTACAAGTATAGTGCTGTAGTGCACAGCATTTCAGAAATCGCAGATAAATTGTCAGTAGTAATTACTGGATATGTTCAGTGATTTCTCTACACTCTTCATACTGTGCAGGTTCATAATTCTGTGCATATAGTTAGCATGAGAGGGATTGGCTTATAAGTGCTTTAGATTACCATGACAATAGCAAAAGAGTAGGTATGTACAAAATCCTTTGTTATGGGAACAGAACATTCTAGAGAAGTATGGAACATTCTGTCTGGTGGTTCTGCTTATTAGATTTCTGGACATTAATATTCTGTACTGGAAGAAGTTTGTGGTGTGCCTGGTATGGTGTTCCAGATGAAAGAGTTTCGTAGTTGGACTACATAGCACAGAATATCTTTACATAGTTAGGTTCCACTTGGGGAGAGGAATCAGTGGATTATTGCTTATGATCTACAATTTTTGAACATGGTCAGTTGTATATTAATTAAGAAGTGGAGCAGAAATGGGGAGACTTATATTGAGATCTGTTCTTAGCCGTAGAAACTCACTGGCTGACTTTGAGCCAGTCATTCTTAGCCTAACCCACCTCACAGGGCTATAGTAAGGATAAAATGAAGGGAGTTCCCAGGTAATCTGCATGAAGTTCCTGGATAACACATTGAATATATCTAAACAATAATAATAAATGTCTTGTGCTGGTTAATGACAGCAATAAAAATTGGATTAATTTGGTAATGCATGCCTTTTATTTCTGCTGTTAGATATTGTTGGATGTAGTTCCTCATTAAAAAATGTGACATCCTCTTAACTACTTTTGGAACATCTAAAACTTTTTAACTATTTATAAAAATCTCTCTTTTTTATAAACCTCAAAAATTTGTAGTGAGTTGTGCTTGGGCACACTGAGAATAATAAACTGGTCTGTCCTCTGTTATAATTCCAGGCAATTAATCCACAACATTCACATCCTTATTATCTTTATTAATCTAGTGGTTTCTACCTACTAATTATACAATATCAGTCACTCAAGAATATTTATACTCTCATTTCTCCCAGAAGCATGCATTAATTTTTGTTCAAAACAAATTATTGAAGTAAGAAATCAACCCATATACAGTAATGTCCAGGGGGTTTTTTTGTTTTTGTTTTTGTTTTGCTATAGAATTTAGTGAGCTGACCAGATGAACTTTCTAGATAAAATAGTTTGGTTTGGGAAATGGATTGGTAGGAAGAGGAGGGAAACACATTGAAATGCTAGGTGGATATAATTCACCTAGCACTAATGGTGTGTTGTGTTCCAATAATTGAACAGATCCAGCTACACATGCATAGTCATGATAGATTAGAGCAGCCTTTCTCAACCTTTTGACCCTGGAGGAATCCTTGAAATATTTTTCAGGCCTCGGGGAACCTCTGCACATTCAGGCTCAAATATAGGCCAGAAGTTACAAAATTAATATATTTGTTTCATGTGTAGGCCTATATATATGCATTAATGGTGTTTTAACTAAAAATAAAGAATGAAACTTACCTCTTTAACATAAAACCTGTGCTTGTTTTTTGCTGCACAAATACTCAATTCTGGCTGAATGAGCTTTAGAGATCAGTTCTGGGAAATTTTTGACCTCTGCGGGTTGTGTTTTTTTGGGCTATTTTGGGCTACTTTTAAAGGCATATGCAGATTTTGAGTGATATATCAAACTGTCATGAATGATAACTGCAAAATGCATCTGAGGGATGCAGATGATGCCAGCCCACTGAGCCAGGTCAACTGACCTCCTCTCCTCTCCCTGCACCACCACTACCTCGTTCCCTAAATCGAGCTTCTCCTTTCTCAGCCCCCCCCTTTCCACCTCCTCTCCCAATGACCCCTTTGCAAAATGGGGGGGGCTGATGCCTTGCAACCTCCAACACCCCTCCCCTTAATATTTGGACTCCTCAACCTCTCCTGAAATTTTGGCACCCTGATGCCAAAGCCTTCACCACCACCACTTTTTCCTTTGGTTTCAAACCCTTTGGCTTCAAACCAGCATCAATTCTTACACTTGCACACTTTGTCCACTTGCACAAAGTCAGGGATCTCGTAGGATTAGAGCCAGGTGTATGATTAACCAATTTTACCAAGCAGGTGCTAATGATCATCAATTTCATATGTAGGTTGAAACACAGTCATTAACTGAAACAGCTGTGTAGGAGGCTTAAAACTGGGTGAGGAACAGCCAAATGCTGCTGCTAAGGTGAGGTTGTGGAAGACAGTTTCATGTCACAAACCATGACAAGACTAAGCACAGCAACAAGACACAAGGTAGTTTTACTGCATCAGCAAGGTCTCTCCCAGGCAAAAATTTCAAAGCAGACTGTGCTATTCAAACTCTTTTGAAAAAGCACAAAGAAACGGGCAATGTTGAGGACTGTAGACGCAGTGGTCAGCCAAGGAAACTTAATGCAGCAGATGAAAGACACATGCTTACTTCCCTTTGACATTGGAAGATGTCCAGCAGTGCCATCAGCACAGAACTGGCAAAAACCAGTGGGACCCAAGTATACCCATCTACCGTCTGGAGAAGTCTGGCCAGAAGTGGTCTTCATGGAAGAATTGCAGCCAAAAAGCCATACCTGTGAGGTGGAAACAAGGCTAAGTGACTCAAGTATGCATGAAAACATAGGAACTGGGGTGCATAAAAATGGCAGCAGCTGCTCTGGACTGAAGAATCAAAATTTGAAATATTTGGCTGTAGCAGGAGAGAGGTTTTTGCCAAAGGGCTGGAGAGCGGTACAAGACTGAGTGTCTGCAGGCAACAGTGATGCATGGTGGAGGTTCCTTGCAAGTTTGGGGCTGCATTTCTGCAAATGGAGTTGGAGATTTGGTGTGGATCAATGGTGTCCTCAGTGCTGAGAAATACAGGCAGGTACTTATCCATCATGCCATACCATCAGGGAGGTGTGTGATTGGCCCCAAATTTATTCTGCAGCAGGAAGTGAGCCCAAACATACAGCCAATGTCATTAAGAAGTATCTTCAGCGTAAAGAAGAACAAAGAGTCCTGGAAGTGATGGTTTGGCCCCCACAGAGCCCTGATCTCAACATCATGGAGTCTGTCTGGGATTACATGAAGAGACAGAAGGATTTGAGGCAGCCTACATCCACAGGAGATCTGTGGTTAGTTCTCCAAGATGTTTGGAACAAGCTACCTGCCGAGTTCCTTCAAAAACTGTGTGCAAGTGTACCTAGAAGAATTGATGCTGTTTTGAAGGCAAAGGGTGGACACACCAAATATTGATTTGGGTTTTTTTTTCTGTTTGCTCACTTTGCATTTTGTAAATTGATAAACATAAACAATTACAATATATATTTTTGAAAGCATTCTTACTTTACAACATTTTTTCACACCTGCCTAAAACTTTTGCACAGTACTGCATGCACAATCCCCGCCCCACCTGGGGTCCACGCACACTCCAGCGGGCCAACCCAGTGTTTGAACCTGGCAGTTTTTCTTTGGTCTCTGTTTTTTTCCAAATAAATCATGATCTCCCAGGGAATCCCTAGTTACCTCTCGAACCCTAGGGTTCCACCTAACCCTTTTTGAGAAATCCTGGATTAGAGGATGAAATTATATTATTTCATGATATTGAGGGCTATGATATTAGTTCTATCCTGAGAAAAAATCAAAGTTCATGGGACAAGAACCATGGAAGGACTACCTTCTGGAAATTGTATTCATCAGTTTCCACAATTACAGTCATGTGAAAAAGAAAGTACACCCTCTTTGAGTTCTATGGTTTTATGTATCAGGGCATAATAAAAATCATCTGGTCCTTAACAGTTCTCAAAAGTAGGTATGATTCAATAGCTTGTAGAACCACCTTTAGCAACAATAATTTGAAGTAATCATTTTCTGTATGACTTTTTCAGTCTCTCACATCATTGTGGAGGAATTTTGGCCCACTCTTCTTTACAACATTGCTTCAGTTCATTGAGGTTTGCGGGCATTTGTTTATGCACAGCTCTCTTGAGGTCCCACCACAGCATTTTAGTCAAGTTGAAGTCTGGACTTTGACTGGGCCATTGCAACACCTTGATTCTTCTCTTTTTCAGCCATTTTGTTGTAGATTTGCTGGGGTGCTTGGGATCATTGTCCTGTTGCATGACCCAGTGTCGGCCAAGCTTTAGCTGTCGGACAGATGGCCTCACATTTGACTCTAGAATATTTTGGTATACAGAGGAGTTCATGTTCAACTCAATGACTGCAAGCTGCCCAGGTCCTGTGGCTGCAAAACAAGCCCAAATCATCACCCCTCCACCACTGTGTTTGGCAGTTGGTATGAGATGTTTGTGCTGATATGCTGTGTTTGGTTTTCGCCAAACGTGGCGCTGTGCATTATGGCCAAACATCTCCACTTTGGTCTCGTCTGTCCAAAGGACAATGTTCCAGAAGTCTTGTGATTTGTTCAGATGCAACTTTGCAAACCTAAGCCATGCTGCCATGTCCTTTTTAGAGAGAAGAGGCTTTCTCCTGGCAACCCTTCCAAATAAACCATACTTGTTCAGTCTTTTTCTAATTGTACTGTCATGAATTTGAACATTTAACATGCTAACTGAGGCCTATAGAGTCTGAGATATAACTCCTGGATGTTTTGCAATTTCTCTGAGCATTGCACAGTCTGACCTTGGGGTGAATTTGCTGGGATGTCCACTCCTGGGAAGATTGGCAACTGTCTTGAATGTTTTCCACTTGTGAATAGTCTTCCTCACTGTAGAATGATGGACTTTAAATTGTTTGGAAATGGCCTTATAACCCTTCCCAGATTGATAGGCAGCAACAATTGCTTCTCTAAGATCATTGCTGATGCCTTTACCCTTTGGCATTGTGTTAACATACACCTCAATGCTCCAGATCAGCAAACTCCTAAAACTTCAACTTTTATAGAGGTGGTCACACTTGCTGATGATCAATTGATCAAGGGTGTTTGATTAGCAGCACCTGGCTGCTACTTAGCCTCTTCATGCCTACGGAAACAGTAAGGGTGTACTTAGTTTTTCACACATGGCTTCTCCATTTTGGCTTTCTTTTTGTAAAATAAATGATGACATGGTGTAATATGCCATGTGTTGTTGTTCATCTGAGGTTGTATTTACCTACTTTTGAGAACTGCTAAGGACCAGATGATTTTTATTATGTCCTGATACGTAAAACCATAGAACTCAAAGTGGGTGTACTTTCTTTTTCACACGACTGTACTTGCCTTGACAGGGACTTTTATGTGTGTGTGTGTGTATAGTTCCAAACTTACATCTTTAACCCGGTTTTTTACTTCATCATATTTCCATATTAAAATGAGTCCCTGTAAATATCAACTCTATGCAGAGAGTTATCAGTTGAATACTGAGCCAGTGGTGTGGTTAAGATATTATACCCAAATTTAAATCTCAACCTACTGGTGAGACCCAAATTCAAATTCACCCTCAGCTGTGGAAGCTCACTGGTTTTGAGCCAGTCACTCTTTTTCAGCACAATCTGTTTCATGGGCTTATTTATTTATTTGATGCTGAGGGAAAATAGAAAGAGGGAGTGTTATATATGCTGCTTTGAGCTCCTGATTGAAAGGTGGGATATAAATCTAACAAGTAACATTGTTTTTTATCTATTATCTTAAAGAAGCATGCTGAGTACTCTAATTCATTAGGAAATATTAGAATAATTCTGATAGAATATTTACTCTTATGCAGGTTTCAAAGCAAGAAACCTTCATGTTTGTTATTCTTGGAAAGCACTAAATGCTGTAAATTGGTTGCAATAAGAAGGCAGCTTCTCACCTTTCTAGCACTGTAGTCTGTGATTAGCTCAAAGATTGGAATCAGAAATCACCTGCTGGGTGGTGGCGAGAAGACAAGAGACCACCAAATTGCTATTTCACTGTTCTCTTCATGATGCTTTTAATTGTGTGATTCAGTACTCTCAGGTCCTAAAACAAATTGGGAGATGCCAAGTGCTCATAAACGTATTTCTGCTCTACTCCAGCAACTAGTCCTCAACTTGCCACAGAATCAGGACTGTGGTAAAACTTTTTCTGATTAACAGAGTTTGTTAAAAAGCTTAAGCTCTTGTGAGTTATAGCTCACTTCATCAGATACATAGAGTGGCTAGACTGATGTAGGTTTTAAACTGGGGTCATGGGGAGAAGGTGGGAGGAAGGGAGGGGAAGAAGCTTTGGTTATTAGAGAAGTTATATGTTTCCTTTTCCCTTTAATTTCAGGTCCTCTGTGTGACTCCTTTAAATACATATGTAGATGTGAGTGCTTCTTAGTACTGAAGACAGAATAGAATAGAGTACTACAAAATATTGTGCATTTAAGTACTGTATATTTTTTGTATTTATAGCCTATATTTTCTCTGCAAGTACAAGAAGGTAACCTACATGCGGGTCTCCCCGGTTTTTCTCCACAACAAAATTCTATGAGATGAGTTGAATCAAGAGAAAATAACTCAAAAAGCCTCCCAATGAACCTAGTCAGGTGGAAACTTGAACCTGGATCTCCCCAGCCCAAGATTTTAACCATTATATTGCTATTATATATGTGTCCCTGTTAACAATAGTATCTGGTATCATTCTGTTAGATAAAGAACAGGAATTAGGAAAGAAATGAGAAGCATGAAAAATAACTTGAAGGTTTCATGTAGTTTTCTGGAATGATACTTCATGGTGCTCTCTGAGCTTGGTTGGTCATTACCTGGGTAGGTAACATCATCAGGTAAGGAAGTAAACAGTTTACTGGCTATTTATATGCTATATAGTGGCTTGCCGTGCCAGTCTTGGTGGTATTTGGCTTCTTCGTTGATTAGGGAATTGTTTTCCCCCAGTTGTTTATCTGGTGCTATTTCCTGCTTTTCTAGGTGTTGGTTGCTGGAGGGGATGTGTTCTATTCTTCCTAGGCTTTTGATTGTATCTTTTGAATGGTATGTAAATGTAAGTTATATCTGTGTGTCCTCTGATGGGTGACTTTCTAAATGCCAAGCTTCCGGGAATTCCCTAGCATTTTTGGATTTGGCTTGATCTAAAACATGAATAGTTTCCCAGTTGAAACTGTGGTTGAGTGTGTCCATGGTTTGTAAGACTGAATTTTTTTTAGTGTAATGTAATTTATCCAATTTAGCTTCTGCATGACTCCAGATGATTCTGGACAGCTCACAATATAACAAATATACATACATACATACATACATACATACATACATACAAGTATAAAAAGCAACTGACTGCCAGTTGGTGTTCATCAATGCAACCTGCCAGTCTTCTACCTGCCTTTCCTACATAGCGGCTGTTACAGTCCTTACACTGTATATTGTAGATAGCTCCTGTTTTTCTTCTTTAGTTACTGGGTTCTTTTGGTTTGCTTAACATATTTTGGGGGGATTTTTTTTGGTTTGTGTGCTGCAGTGATGCTGAGTGGTCATAATAGTTTGTTGGTTGTCTCTGATTTTTTTTTTTTTTTTTTGATGTATGGGAGCATTATCCTATAAACCCAACAGTTCAAAAACTCACGTGAGTAGATAAATGAGTACTCTCACTCCGGTGGGAGGAAAAATGCTGGCAGCGCCTTGCAAAAAAAAAAGGAGCCAGGAGCAGTTGCCGGTAACCGCGAAAAACTGTGTGCGCCCGAAAAGGGCGTAAAGCAACGGAAACCCCGCCTCCTACGCTCGCCAGCTGGGCTCTGCCCTAGGAAGGAGGCTCTGGCAAACCACTTCTGAAACAATTGCCTTGAAAACTGCAAGGACTCGTCCAAGCAGTCACTGCAGAGTTGGTAACGACTGAGCACAGATTAAAAAAAAAAAAAATTGTGTTGTGGGTGGTTTGTGTAAGTAGGCATTTTGGATGAAGTTGTATGGGTATCTGTTGTGTTGGCAGGTGTTGTATAGGTGGTCTGTTTCCTCTTTTTGGGATTACTGTAGACAATTTGTGCTAGTCTGAATAATGTTCTTATGCAGCCCCTCTTGGCAGTTGGTTATTGCTTTGATAGTGAAGTACTTGCATAGTGTGAGTTGTTTTCCAATAAACTTCAGTCCCTAATTTGCCATTGTTTGCTCTGCTGATGTGGATATCCAGGAAGGGTAGTATGGTGTTGTTTTATTCTTTTGTAAATTTTATCCCTTTTAAGATTTGATTGTCTCACATGTCTTCTTTAATTGTCCATTCTGGTTCGTGGAGAAACCTCAGTAACAATGATGATTAACAACAATTACACTGTAAGGATTAACTATAAGGGCAGTTTTTTTGAAAGCCACATCTCTCCTTCCCTTTGATCAAATTGGTTCTTAAGTGCTAGTGGCAGTGGGAGACTGTAGAGTCTGTCCCAGTTGAAACATCAGGCTTTAGGAAATATGGAAATTCACCAAGCAATTCAGTCTTTTCTTTTTACAGCCTTGAGGCAGAATGTTTTGTAGAAGTGTTATCTTTCCCATAAAGAGATGGATTGTTTTTCCACCACTTTGGCAAACAAGGCATGTTATAATGACTTCAGGGCTTACTGAGTATTGTGCTGTAATACTAAGTATATAAAACTACCTTATCTCTTGCTTTTTTATGTAGAATAGTTGAGGTTTTCAATTTCATTAAAAACCTGCTTTTATTGAAAATATAAAAATAGTGCTTAGCAATGGTGACTTATCTTTAGGGTAGCATAACAGATCAATAGTGGAACTATAGCTTAAACCAAACAAGAAACCAATGATATTTCATCTACTTTCTTTAATGATTTAAAATACTGATATAAAGCAACAGAAATTATATCTCAGATAATAGTGTTTGTGCATATTTCACCCATATTCTTGTTTCTTTGATGTAATTATTCAGTAATTTGCTGTGACTTGGTTTTTAATGCTTGGAATATAGTATTCATACTGTTGTGCAGAAGCTCTAAACTTTGTAGTACTATGCCCCCCTAAAACAATAAATAATTTTCTTTGGCTCACCCCTGAACAGAACAAATGATTTCATTAGTTGGATGAGAAATACAGTCAGGTCCAGAAATATTGGGACATTGACACAATTCTAACATCTTTGGCTCTATACACCACCACAATGGATTTGGAATGAAACAAACACAATGTGCGTTAACTGCAGACTGTCAGCTTTAATTTGAGGGTATGTACATCCAACTCAGGTGAACGGTGTAGGAATTACAACAGTTTGCATATGTGCCTCCCACTTGTTAAGGGACCAAAAGTAATGGGACAATTGGCTTCTCAGCTGTTCCATGGCCAGGTGTGTGATATCCCCTCAGTACCCCAATTACAATGTGCAGATAAAAGGCCCAGAGTTCATTTCAAGTGTGCTATTTGCATTTGGAATCTGTTGCTGTCAACTCTCAAGATGAGATCCAATGAGCTGTCACTATCAGTGAAGCAAGCCATCATTAGGCTGAAGAAACAAAACAAACCCATCAGAGAGATAGCAAGAACATTGTTGTTGTTGTTTAGTCGTTGTGTCCGACTCTTCGTGACCCCATGAACCATATTGCGCCAGGCCTTCCTGTCCTTCACTGCCTCCCTGAGTTTGCTCAGTTTCATGCTCATTGCTTCAGTGATGCTATCTAACCATCTCATCCTCTGCCGTCCTCTTCTCCTTTTGCCTTCAATCTTTCCCAGCATCAGGGTCTTCTCCAAAGAGATCTCTCTTCGCATTAGGTGACCAAAGTATCTGAGCTTGAGCTTCATTATCAATCCTTCCAATGAGCAATCAGGGTTGATTTCCTTTAAGATTGACTGGTTTGACCTCCTAGCAGTCCAGGGGACTCTCAAGAGTCTTCTCCAGCACCACAGTTCAAAGGCATCAATTCTTCGGCGCTCCGCCTTCTTTATGGTCCAGCTCTCACAGCCATACATTACTACTGGAAAAACCATAGCTTTGACTATGCGGATCTTTGTCGGCAAGGTGACGTCTCTGCTTTTTAATATGCTATCTAGGCTTGCCATAGCTTTCCTCCCAAGGAGCAAGCGTCTTTTAATTTCATGGCTGCAGTCTCCATCTGCGGTGATCTTGGAGCCCAAATAAATGAAGTCTGTTACTGCTTCCATTTCTACCCCTTCTATTTGCCAGGAATTGATGGGTCCAGATGCCATGATCTTAGTTTTTTTAATGTTGAGTTTCAAGCCAGCTTTTGCATTCTCCTCTTTCACCCTCATCAAGAGGCTCTTTAGTTCTTCTTCACTTTCTGCCATTAGGGTGGTATCGTCCGCATATCTGAGGTTGTTGATGATTCTCCCTGCAATCTTAATTCCGGCTTGTGATTCTTCCAGCCTGGCATTTCTCATGATGTACTCTGCATATAGGTTAAATAAGCAGGGTGACAGTATACAGCCTTGTCGTACACCTTTCCCTATTTTGAACCAATCGGTTGTTCCATGACCGGTTCTAACTGTTGCTTCTTGTCCCGCATACAGATTTCTCAGGAGACAGGTAAGGTGGTCTGGTACTCCCATCTCTTTAAGAATTTGCCACAGTTTGTTGTGATCGACACAATCAAAGGCTTTTGCATAGTCAATGAAGCAGAAGTAGATATTTTTCTGGAACTCTCGTGCTTTCTCCATGATCCAGCGAATGTTGGCGATTTGATCTCTAGTTCCTCTGCCTCTTCGAAACCCAGCTTGTACATCCGGTAGTTCTCGGTTCATGTATTGCTGAAGCCTAGCTTGTAGGATTTTGAGCATAACCTTGCTAGCATGTGAAATGAGTGCAATTGTGCGATAGTTTGAGCATTCTTTGGCATTGCCCTTCTTTGGAATTGGAACATAAACTGACCTTTTCCAATCCCGTGGCCACTGTTGCGTTTTCCAAACTTGCAGTGCAGCACTTTAACACCATCATCTTTTAGTATTTTAAATAACTCAGCTGGAATACTGTCATCTCCACTAGCTTTGTTGTTAGCAATGCTTCCTAAGGCCCACTTGACTTCACTCTCTAGGATGTCTGGCTCAAGGTCAGCGACCACACCAGTATGGACATTGGGGACATTAAGATCTTTCTTGTATAGTTCTTCTGTGTATTCTTGCCACCTCTTCTTAATCTCTTCTGCTTCTGTTAGGTCCCTGCCTTTTTTGTCCTTTATCATGCCCATCTTTGCACTAAACGTTCCTTTCATATCTCCAATTTTCTTGTAGAGATCTCTAGTCTTCCCCATTCTATTATTTTCCTCGATTTCTTTGCATTGTTCATTTAAGAAGGCCTTCTTATCTCTCCTTGCTATTCTCTGGAAATCTGCATTCAGTTGCTTATATCTTTCCCTTTCACCCTTGCTTTTCACATTCCTTCTTTCCACAGCTATTTGTAAAGCCTCATCAGACAGCCATTTTGCTTTCTTGCATTTCTTTTTCTTTGGGATGGTTTTAGTTGCTGCCTCCTGTACAATGTTACGGACCTCTGTCCATAGTTCTTCAGGAACTCTGTCTACCAAATCTAACCCTCTAAATCTATTCATCACCTTCACTGTGTACTCACAAGGAATATGATCTAAGTCATACCTGAGTGGTCTAGTGGTTTTCCCTACATTCTTCAATTTAAGCCTAAATTTTGCAGTAAGAAGCTCATGATCTGAGCCACAGTCAGCTCCTGGTCTTGTTTTTGCTGTCTGTATAGAGCTTCTCCATCTTTGGCTGCAAAGTATATAATCAATCTGGTTTCGTTATTGACCATCTGGTGATGTCCATGTGTAGAGTTGTTTCTTGTGTTGTTGGAAAAGAGTGTTTGCTATGACTAGCTTGTTCTCTTGACAGAACTCTATTAGCCTTTGCCCTGCTTCATTTTGTACTCCAAGGCCAAACTTGCCTGTTATTCCGATTACTCCTTGACTTCCTACTTTAGCATTCCAATCCCCTATGATGAAAAGGACATCTTTTTTTGGTGCTAGTTCTAGAAGATGTTGTAGATCTTCATAGAAGTGGTCAACCTCAGCTTCTTCAGCATCAGTGGTTGGGGCATAGACTTGGATGACTGTGATATTGAATGGTTTGCCTTGGATACGCACTGAGATCATTCTGTCGTTTTTGAGGTTGTACCCCATTACTGCCTTTCCGACTCTCTTATTGACTATGAGTGCAACTCCATTTCTTCTAAGGGTTTCTTGCCCACAGTAGTAGATATAATGGTCACCCGAATTAAATTCACCCATTCCCGTCCATTTCAGTTCGCTGATTCCCAAGATGTCGATGTTCATTCTTGTCATCTCATGTTTGACCACATCCAGCTTGCCTTGGTTCATAGATCTTACATTCCAGGTACCTATACAATATTGTTCTTTACAGCATCGGACCTTCTTTTCGCTTTCAGATACATCCACAGCTGAACGTCCTTTCGGCTTTGGCCCAGCCGCTTCACTCTTTCTGGAGCTACTTGGAAATGCCCTCCGCTCTTCCCCAGTAGCATATTGGACACCTTCCAACCTGAGGGGCTCATCTTCCGGCGTCATATCTTTTAGCCTTTTAACATTGTCCATGGGGTTTTCTTGGCAAGGATACTGGAGTGGGTTGCCATTTCCTTCTCCAGTGGACCACATTTTGTCAGAACTCTCTGTCATGACCTGTCCGTCTTGGGTGGCCCTGCACGGTATAGCTCATGGCTTCACTGAGTTACGCAAGCCCCTTCGCCACGACAAGGCAGTGATCCATGAAGGGGAGCAAGAACATTAGGCATGGCCAAAACAACTGTTTGGAACATTCTCAAAAAGAAGGAATGCACCGGTGAACTCAGCAACACCAAAAGACCCGGGAGACAATGGAAAACAACTGTGGTGGATGACCGAAGAATCCTTTCCCTGGTGAAGAAAACACCCTTCACAACAGTTGGCCAGATCAAGAACACTCTCCAGGAGGTAGGTGTATGTGTGTCAAAGTCAACAATCAAAAGAAGACTTCACCAGAGTGAATACAGAGGGTTCACCACAAGATGTAAACCATTGGTGAGCCTCAAAAACAGGAAGGCCAGATTACAGTTTGCCAAAACATCTAAAAAAGCCTTCACAGTTCTGGAACAACATCCTATGGACAGATGAGACCAAGATCAACTTGTACCAGAGTGATGGGAAGAGAAGAGTATGGAGAAGGAAAGGAACTGCTCATGATCCTAAGCATACCACCTCATCAGTGAAGCATGGTGGTGGTAGTGTCATGGCGTGGGCATGTATGGCTGCCAATGGAACTGGTTCTCTTGTATTTATTGATGATGTGACTGCTGACAAAAGCAGCAGGATGAATTCTGCAGTGTTTTGGGCAATATTATCTGCTCACATTCAGCCAAATGCTGCAGAACTCATTGGACGGCGCTTCACAGTACAGATGGACAATGACCCAAAGCATACTGCAAAAGCAACCAAAGAGTTTTTGAAGGGACAGAAGTGGAATGTTATGCAATGGCCAAGTCAGTCACCTGACCTGAATCCCATTGAGCATGCATTTCACTTGCTGAAGACAAAACTGAAGGGGAAATGCCCCAAGAACAAGCAGGAACTGAAGACAGTTGCAGTAGAGGCCTGGCAGAGCATCACCAGGGATGAAACCCAGCGTCTGGTGATGTCTATGCGTTCCAGGCTTCAGGCTGTGATTGACTGCAACGGATTTGCAACGAAGTATTAAAAAGGGAAAGTTTGATGTATGATTATTATTCTGTCCCATTACTTTTGGTCCCTTAACAAGTGGGAGGCACATATGCAAACTGTTGTAATTCCTACACCGTTCACCTGAGTTGGATGTACATACCCTCAAATTAAAGCTGACAGTCTGCAGTTAACGCACATTGTGTTTGTTTCATTCCAAATCCATTGTGGTGGTGTATAGAGCCAAAAATGTTAGAATTGTGTAGATGTCCCAATATTTCTGGACCTGACTGTAAATGTACTACTTAGATTTAATATTTTTTTTAATCTGTGTTGTGAGTTTTGACAAGTACAAATCTAATCAAGCTCTTTAAAATTGTTCAGTTCTCCCTAGTGCTTGTGGAAGGGTCCTGATCCCCAGCTTGAGAAATCTTGTTGTAGTGCTTTATATCTCATTAAAATTTAACCTGTTTGTACTATATTCAGATAGAATCAAAGAAAAGCCATCTAGTTCACCTTAAATTTTTAAAGCATTTTTCTTTAAAAGAAGAAAAGTACCAAGGTAATAGTTAAGATGCATTACAGTGAAGCAATTAACTCTGTAACACACAGGGGCTCGCAGTAAGAGATTTCCTTTGTTGTTTGAGTTAGACGTAGGAATGTGTGGAAGTTGTAAGAGTCTTTATATTTACTGCTACTTCATGAAAAGTATGCTGATGTGTTATGCAGAATTATCAGTATTACTACTTAAGAATTGTCTGTTTTTGTGGATATAAACAGGTGCTGAGCAGGAACTGCTTAGTATTCATTTATTTTCTTGGCAACAGTACAAAAGTGTTTTTGATTTCCCAGTCTAGCCAGCAGCTCTGGAATTCCTAAGTGGTTCCTCATCCAACACAGGCATTGAGTTCAGGGAGGGTGGGGTAGGTGCTGCTACCTACAGAGGCAGTGTCTCCTACACACTGATTAAAAGAAAAGGTTGTATTTTTTACAGTTTGTGTTGGATATTGCTAGTAGTTTAACCTAATCCAAGTTGAACATTTTTGAATGACAACTGGGCTACAAACTTTACAATATTTGATTGCAAACATTGTATATGCTTGCATGTTACTCAGAAGTAGTATTTCTTCTTGGCTGGTGTAATGTAACAGTTGGTGAAATGTTACTGGTGCTGTGTAACAGTTAAAATAGGACTACAGTTCTTCCTCAGCCAACTTGCTAAATGAGTTTAAGTGAATATTTTTTCTTTGGTCTTAGTTTCTTCCAATCAGTGCAACGTGAATAATACTTTTGCAGTATTATTAACTGTATCTGTGGCATATATTACAATGAGAGGCAGCACATTTTACTTTTTGCTCAGTGTTGATATATAAGCTCATACATTGTGACTTGTAAACCATGGCTTTTTCTTGGGGTGGATTTGTACATCAAGCTAGTTAGAATTGAACATTTGGATTTTACTCATATGTTTGTAGCTGCTTATTATTTCCAGTAGCCTACTTGTCAATACAGCATTTTTATCTTCCATAGTTTGAGGGAGTACATATTTTCTCGAATTCTAGGCAGGGTAGTATTTTAATCTTTTGTAGTTCTATACAGTAGATTCAGTCCAAAACTGTTAATAAAAGCATTTGTTGGCAATTTGTATGTGTACTTTGTTCAGACCTGAAAACTTTGAATAGCAGGTATGCTTTACATATTCCCACTAGCTTACTGATAATATTACCATCTTCAGTAAGGCTTTTGTAATCTTTCAGTAATAGTGTAGAACTTCAAAGTGAAATACTTTGAAATTAAAAAAAAAAAAAAGCTAGATGTCCATTAAAAAAATTAGCAGCGCACTCAGGCAGGGTGAAAGGCAATGGCATTTTTCAAATTTTGGAATTAGGAGAAACAACACAGGTACCTCTCTCTTTACCTTGCTACATCCTCACTACTTAAAGCATTTTGATACAGGTTTAAACACGATTCTTGTACAGAGGTAAGCCTTAGAGTCAATAAGACAATACAACTAAAGGAGGGGAAATCATAGAAACAGTGACAGAGGAAACGTCCTGATAAGCTTTAGTGGTCAGGTGGTTGACCTATTAACAGTAATTAAGAGTGCTAGATCCAGTGATTCATAGTACTTATTGAGTTACGGCCATTTAACAAAGGCCTTGAGTGTGAACTGGAAGAATTTCAAAATGTATGCTTGAGCGCCATCTGAGAGACACAACCTCTTCAGTGGTGGTGGGGAAATCTAATAAGGGTGAGGATGTATTAAGAAATTGGAAAAGTGATACTGTTCCAGTTGTCAGGGAATGGTGGTTGGAAATGTGTGATCTATCTGTTTTGGAAAAGGCAATATTTTCTACCAATCAAAGGATGCAGCAATATGCGTTACTACTGTATGGCAGAGATCTGTGATATCTTACAATAATACCTTCTACTGTTCATATTACAGTAGTGAATTCATTGGTAAACCAGTGACTACAGGTAGTCCTCGATTTACAATCACAATAGGGACTGGAAATTCATTGTTAAGTGGTGCAGTTGTTGAGGGATCATGTGACCACACCCTATTTTACCACATTTTTGTGGCAGTTGTTAAGTGAATCACCATGGTTGTTAAGTGAATCGTGCACTTCCACATTCAGAGGGTTGTCTGATTTGTCAATCAGAAATGGCTTCAGCTTGAATCCAGAGACATTTCCACCCAACAAGATTATTCTGTCCTTGAACGCTTTATATCCAGGCATTGCTGTGGCCTCTTTGTGTATGTAGGTCCGCTCTGGCATTTTCTTCCAAAATAACCCAGTTTCATCCATGTTGAATATCTGTTCAGGCAAATAGTTGCCTTCTGCTATGATGTCATCAAGTTCATGAGGAAAAGGTTGGGCAGCTTCTTTGTCAGCACTTGTGGCTTCACCTGTGTATGTTGTGATAATTGAATCTTCGCTGAAACCGCATAAACCAGCCACAGCTGGCAGTAAATATCTCAGTGCATTCCTCACCTGCTCTTTTCCTTCAGTGTTGTGAAAATGCTGCATGCCTTAGCTTGAATGAGAAGAAGGCTAATTGGAATCCTCTTTTGGATTTGATTCTCAATCCAAAGTATAAGCAGTTTTTGTGTTTCGTGGATGAACCCTACTCAGTGTCTTGTTATAATGGCATCCGTTCCTGGTGCTCATTTAATCACCTCTCTGATCTTTTCCTTATCCTTCAGGATAGTGGAGATGGTGGAATGGGCCAGCCCTTCTTTTTGTGCTATAATACTCACCTTCTTCCCCTTGTGGCTACACCCTCTGTCTATAAACCAAAATGTAGTTAACAATAATTCCTTTTCTACCTGTGTGCATATCTATAATATAGGCAGAATTGGAATATTATTTACTGTTGCCCATTACAGAATCAATATTGTAGAGCTGGAAGATGCTAATCAAGTAAAATTTATTCTAAATAATAGAAAGTAGAGTATGCTTACTGTATTTTACTTGAAGGTGAATAAAAAGGTTATGATAGAGCTGTATCAAGTTGTGTAAGGTGTAGATAAAGAATACTAGAACCGGAGGACATTAATTGAAGCCAAATATTGGTATATATAGAAACAGAAAATAGGTGCTTCACACTGCATAAACTTAAGGGATTTGCTGCCACAAAATGTAATGATTGCACTAGTTTGAATTGATTTAAAAGAGAACAGGGAGGATAGGAATATCATTGTTGGCTATACTTTGCCTCCAATATTAGAGGTTGAATAACGTAAGTGGAATTGCTGAATAACGTAAATGGAAGGGTCTTTTCCACTTACATCCTACTTGGGCTTCCTTTAGGCATTTGGCTGGTTGCATGTATGTTGCTAAAAATATTCAAGATCAACAGAAGGACACTAATATTCCAAAATGCACCCAAACGGTTTCTACAGAATATGCAATTTATGAAATAAAAATGTGAACTTCATCCATTACTGGATGAGATGTTTTGGTCTGACTATATTTGTACAACTTTTTTCTTTTTCTTATGAATCAGAAATGAAGCAAGATAGTATATTTAGGAAATTAGTGAGCAATTACTTACCAATACTTCAATATATTCGTAGATATCCTTAAAATATGGAGGATATAAAGTAAGCAAATATGTTAAGCACTGAATTTAATTACCTTCATAATCAAGGAAGGGTGGGAACAGTTGTTATAAATAGGACTTTTACTTTGGCCATTACCCCTGCTTCTTTAGTTGCTCATGACTTCCAGTTAGGGAATTCTTCATGGATTAAATTCCTTTGTTGGACCTCCAAATATTAACTTGCAGAGGTTAACTAAATTGTTTCTCTTGCTCAGTGAACCATGACTTCCATTCTTTCAAGTAAGTTCATGTAATAATGCTATGTCTTGATGACTTATGGGACGAGTGAGTTTTAATAAAACTGTTTAGTAAAGTGTAAAAGATTGTGGAAGCAAAATAAACGTAATCTTTTTAATGTTATTTTTCTTAGTTCCCGTATGGCTTTAGGTATTTCAAAACACTTGCCTTTTTGTTTTGTTTTGTTTTACTGATCTTAATTAATACCTTCAATTGTGAACTGTACTGCCCAAAATTTAGAAGTTCCTTTAAAAACAAAAACAGTGGCTGGAGCCAAAAACATATTTTAAACTAGATTCACTGAAATTAGAGATAATTTACAGGTTGCTGGTTTTGAGGTAGAAACAGGCTTGAAACATTATAGCTTAAGATAGGTTCTTCCTATGAAGTTAGCTTCTATAAATAAGCTTTTCAATGTGTTTTTTCTTTTGCTGGTTTAACTTCTAGAGTTTAATGTCTAGTGTAGGTATCAGATTGGGATAATAAAATATTTTTCCCACTTGGATATCTAGAAATTAGTTAAGGTGCTCAAATGAATATCAGGTATTTACTTATAAATAAAGTATTTATGGTAAATTAAGTTCTAATCCAAACCTGAACAATATTTTATGTAAAGAATCCTTTACTTAATTGCTATCTTGCTTTTCTAGCACTTTTCTGCACTAGAGGGCAGTATTCAACAAATTCATTATTCGGATATGGTATGGAAAAATCTTAGAAGTTGGTCTAGAAAGACATCTTAGTATCAAAACATTGTTGCATTTATATAACTTTTTAAAATATCTGAAAAAAATAAAATCATTCTTCCTTTCATAAGTAATTCTTTCACTTTCAACACCAAGTTTCTTTTACACATCAACATGCAACAATATTGTGTGAAAGCTATTGAAGCCAGGAATCAAGATTTTTAAAACAATATTCTTTTGAGTTTTTTCTTGCAATTTTATATATCCCCCACAAGATGGAGTATATTCTATTTTGAAACAAAGTTGTTTAGGTCTTTGAGTGTAGAAAAATGCTACAAAATATTAAGAATTCCCTTCCCTGATATTTTTATAATAGTAATGAAAAGTTTGTAGGTGTAATGCAGAAATGGGCACTTTGTGGACCACATATGGCCTCTCAGCACCCTTAAGATTGTAGCACTGAAATTGGTAACAACATTGCTGAAATTCAGTAGTATGACCTCAACACATTTTATTGGTGCTGTGTGTCTTTTGGGGGCCTCCTCCCTTATGTCGATGTGAGAGCATCAGGTATTTTCCTGTGGCCCTACAGAAAGTCAAAAGACAGAGTTGCAACTCACAGCCGCTCAAATGTTGCACATCTCTCATGTATTACTTTTCCCTTATCACCAGAATGACTGGATTCACATAGTGTTTAGCCATGTCTTATTTTATTCATGATTTGATTAATAACCTCTGGCCATAAATCATAGCTTATGTATCAACATGGCTGGATTCACACAGTAATTAGACCAAAATGAAAGAAACCCTACTATGGCATAATACAAGATGTAAATCCAACCATGGAAATACTGTCCTATGCACAGTACTGTATTATTTTTGATAATATCAGCTATGTATGCATATATGTCCCTGATAAAGTCTCTCACAAGTCAAGCCTGATTTCTGGTAACTACATTAGTTCCTTGTACTGTAGTTATATGTATTATTTTCATAACCACAATACGGAAAGGTTGACTATTATCTTTCTCAGGATGTTTGTTCCTATTCTACTCCAGCCCTGGAATTTCCTGGTGAACTCCTATTCAAGTATTAACCAGGTCTGACCTAGCTTGGTTCTTTTGAGCTCAGCCAAAGCCAGGTGTTTCCATTTGGTATGGCATGTTCCTAGTAAGTTAGAATATTTGTATTTGTAAAGGTGGTAAGCTATATGAGAGTTTGAGAAAACCTGTTAAACTTGTCATCCTAAATTACAAAAGTAATTTGTAGGAAAGAAACAGTATTTCCTTTTCTGTCACTGAGAATTTAAATGCAAATGATATATCACTTTATTTTTCATTATTTTAATTTAGAAGGATCAAAAATAATATTGTAAGTTTTTACAATGTTGAAATTTCCGTATTAATAGTTGTATTAGAAAGGGTTTCTTACAAATATGCTTAGCCCTATTGGCTGGCTACTGAATGAATAAATTGTTTTCATTCAACAGAAGGGAAATATAAGCATGTATAGACTTTACCTGGGAACTTGAAGAGTTTATTCAAAATTGAGAAGAGGGGGAATTGCCAGAGCGAACTTTCAAAATTAAAGGACATTCTGGAAAGCAGAAAATGCCAGTGTAAGCTCTGCAATAATAATAGTTCATCTGTGTTGAAGATGGCACTGTATTACATAAGAACTGTATAAAACTGCTGTGGTCAGGAACTTCATAAAAACTCGTGAATGTTGGTGAACTAAAGTTTATGGAATTTTTAGTCAGGTAAAATGTATTTCTTGCTTCTTTTCCTTTATGGAAGAACCTGCTTTCTTTCATAACTTTTGGTCCTAATTAGTAGATGGTATTTTACTTGCATGAGATAGACATTATACATTTAAGAAAACCAATGGAATCACACAATGGGTATAGCCATTAGCTCAGCTCTCTCTTTATGTATATTATTGATGATTTTGTGAATTACTGCTTTATAAAATAAAGTGAGTGGTTGGCCACTGTTAAATGAGGTCTTGTAATGTTGCCTTTGATTATCATTTAAATCAGTTTTGCTATTAGGAACACACTTGTCCTGGAGAGATTAAAATTTGTCCTGTTTGAACAGAAGACACTTCTGTGTGTGCATGGGATGCCACTAAATGTCATGTTATCCCTTTATCTGCACTAAAAAGATATTCCTACTATACTTCTTCCACCATTTCTGAGTGTTCCCCCCCAACCATGTTATTAACCTATGGTTTGTTTCATTTTACATTTTAACCATAGATTCTGGGTTGTGAGTAACAATAAAACACACACATAGACATCCCAGATGGGATTACTAGGTAGTATAGCTGCTTACAGATGTAGAAGCTAAGTGGGGCTGATTGGGCAGTGGTATACCTGCTTGATCATGAGAAGGTAGAATTTGAAACAATTTTGTTATGTACAGATTTTGAGAGAACCTAAAGCATAGTGTTGAGGAAGATTCTCGGTCATCCAGGTGGAATTATCTGGAGGTTGAGTCATGGCAACTGGACTTCTTTTATTTTGGTTTGATACATTTCGCTGCTTCTCCAAGCAGCAAAATGTATCGAACCAAAAGAAAAGAAGTCCAGTTGCCGTGACTCAACCTCCAACTAAAGCATAGTGCTAAGCACTGGAATTTAAACTTCTAGGAAATGGAGGTCTGTATAATCTGTCCTTTAATTTCAAGAAAATTACCCTTTTATGAGCAAAATCCTGTTTTAATCCTGTTTAAAGAAGCTCCCTTGAAATCATAATCATGTGTTGATTCAGTACTGCTAGCTTATGAATGATTCTTTAAGTTCCTTCTGAAAATGCAGTTGCAATTGCAAATACAATAGACTTATGCCTCATTAAATTCCTTCTGTTACATGCATCCTGTTTTACCAGAGTATCCCAGTTATGGTTACTTAATTCTCATTATAATCTCATATTTCTTTCAACCAAATCTAAATAGCAGTTCTTATTATGATTACATACATATACGCATCAATATACAAATACACACATACATAAATGCACACATATATTCTGTTGATCGGCACATATAAACATAGGAAGATACTGGTAGGTTCTTGGAAACTTCTGACCAGTTTCTGTCATAATGCATTTCTGTTATCTCTGCCATTTTGGAATGTAGAGCATCCAGCCAGGGGTTACAGAATTAACTCCCCTTTTTTGTATTTCATACTAATCTTTGAGAAATCCCTAAGGCTTTATTAATAGCTGACATGCTTTGCCACTTTTGAATTCACTTTGTTATAAACATTTTCTAGATAACTTTTTATAAAATCTTTTTTATCCTAGTAAGAGAAACTTTGTATGTTCAGTTTGGAGAGTGAAGGAATTTCAGTGGAGGAAGCAGTGAGTAGGAGGCATATTTTGGAAACGTTTCTGGAAAGCTCTGTTAGTTATGTTGTTGCTGAGACCCATATATCAGTGTCTGGCAGATACAAGAAGAATGTCAGGGCAGTCTAAATGATAGAGGGTATTTTTGAGAGTTAAAGAGCACAGTTGTCTGGGAGAGACTGTTTTCTTTGTTGGCAGAATTTAGTTGCTTTATTTTAACAAGTTTTGGTATGAAGAATTAAAATGGCAATCCTGAAACAGAAGCATACTGACTTCCTGGGGATAACCATTTGTAAACTGCTAACTGCAGACTAACTCTCAAATGAGAAGGGAGTTGATTTCAAACAGGGCAATATAATAAGTAGTTAGCTTCTTTTCCCTTTTTGGTCTTAAGTCCCATTTCCGGCAGAAGTCAACATCAGTGGGGAAGATAACTTTTTCTGTATATAGCTGTCAAACCATTGAGCTTTATATCAAATGGGTTGCTGCTCTTAAAATGTATTGTTAATGGAAGAGATATATAAAAGCAATACAGTATGTGTTTCTTATTATACCAGTGTCTTGTTTCAGATCATAACTGTTTAAATACATTTACTCTGTTACTATTGAAAGCTGTGAGAATGTGTTAGGGGTGTGTGTGTGTGTATATAACTCTATAACTCTATATCTATATCTATCTCAGAAGTAGATCATGAAGAGCCTTGCATTTGGCCACCAGGAATATTAACTTTTTCTGTTATGGCAGCTACCTTATTTTCCTAGCACAATAACTTGATGCTGGATATTTCTTGCATTTAGTGACATAGTTTCTCTCAATAAGGAAGAATTCAGTTGAGTGCCTCCAAGTTCCAGACAAGTGAGATTTAGATTGCATCTCATGCATTACTCATATAATAAAGGCCTCTTTTTTTAGAATTAAGTAAGCATAATATAGCAAACTAAGCCACATTATGTTGGAATAAGTTTTATATGAGTAGGAGCTGGAGTAGGTTTTATTTTTATTGTCTGAGACTAGTGTATTAGGCTTTGGTAAAAGTACATAGCAGGGTCTTCCATTTGAAGGCAGAGCTCTCAAGATTTCAGAGGTCTCTGATTTTTTACCATTTGAGTAATTCTCTGTAATAGTGTTCATCTTAAGATGAAGAAAGTTCCAAGTTCAAATTTTGTGCAAGGAAAGGAAAGGAAAGAAAATATATATATTAATTAATTAATTACTGGAAACACAGATGATGTCTTTTTGTCTTATTTTGTTTAGTCCTTTAATGTAATATGGTTCATTTCATTCACATAGTTAATGGTAGCCAGAAGACATTTTAGAATACTGCATAAGCTGGATGGCACTTCAGAAGACAAGAGGTGTATATTCATTTATGTACAACTTTATCACTGCTTCAGTCCCATGCAGGCTCCTTTTTATTGTTTTTTGTGCCAGGTTGGTAAACACAAGAGTTTATCTTAGTAGCCTTGATGCCAGATCTAAATTGAAAATATTGATTGTTACTATTAGGACAGTATTGTATTATAGACTGCCTGCCTTATTTGTTACCTTTTTAAGGTAACTTTGAATGAAGTAGGTTCCTGAATTAGGTAAGGTGAACTGCCTACTATAGTATGTCTGTGGTTTATTGTAGGGTTGGATGGGATCAGTTGTTAGTATATAACATTTTGTGAAGTTGGGTCTGTGTGTTGTGGACTTTCATCAACATTTGTGGCAAACTGTGCCCTTGGTCATTAGAGAAAAGAACAGACATTTGGCAATAAATGTGGTATTTCTCAATAGTCTGTCTAGAGGTTTCGCTGACAAGTTGAGATAAGCTATTTGGCAACTGTGTAAAGAGAGGAAGTGCTTTTCCAAACTGCTTCCTTCTATATTGGATCACCTTCCAGCTGTGCACCTAGCTTTGTGACCTAAAGATTGGGAAATCCTGAAAAACAAGTTTTTAAAGAATCAGGTACATGGATCACATCAGATGGAGAACTAAGATGTGATTTACAGATAAAAACAAGCTCTGCATGAAAATAAGCTTATACTGTGTTCTGTAATAAGTAGACTGATGTTCAGATCTTGGTTTCTATTCAGCATTTTTGAATATTAATTTGATTACATAACTGCAGTCGTTGATATTTTAAACTGAAAAAAAAATTGCATTTCTGTTTGATTGTCATGCAGACCAAGAAATGCAAAATATTGAGTAAATAAAAATAAAAGCTTGTTCTTGTTAACTTCTCTTGATATAAGAAGATGATGTTATAAGAAAGCTGAGCACTTGATAGAAATCTACATACTACTTCTATCTCTTCTCTCCTTAGTCTAGGAGATTCTTTAGGTTGTGTCTAATTACATATGTTTGTCAATGGATTGGATGCATCGGGCAGATTCCCTCTGTAAATATGCTTCAGAGGATTGGGGAAATCTCTTGAGCTGGTATCCCAGGTGTTGCTCCCAGGTCCTATAGCATGCTGCCCAACATGTATCTTGGCACCTAGAAGGCTTCCTGTTCATCTTATTTTTTAGATTCTTCATAGAAAACAAAATCATGGGAACCAAAGTATCATTCTCAAGCATAATATGTGTTTCCAGTTATACCTATGGGTCCCAGATAAGTCTGGCCAGACATAAGTCAAATGTAAGTTGAAATGGTGGAGATCATCTTGGGAAACCAAAGTATATAATTATAGAGAGAATTTCAGCAATTTGAGTTCCACTAAATGACTTTCTTTTTGTAAAAGTGCTCATAACACACTCTGAATATTCCAAATGTGCTACCACCATCACCCACAATAGGAACCTATGCTGTAGAAAAAGTATGGCAGGTGTATGAGAGGGGTGCCAGTAAAGTTATGTTAACAATTTTCAGAGCCATTACATATTTTTTACAGTATAAACAATATAAGGAAGCATGTGTTATTGAGTTGATTTATCTCAAAGTATTCACAAGTTTTCTAGTCAAAATAAATCCATTTATTTGTTCGACAATAACTTTTAATTTCCATTTCCATTGCATATTTACTTATGCTTTTTGTCTTAATCAGCCATCTTGTTTAAAGTTAAGCCAGCAGCCAGCAATGTTTTCAGATAGCCAGCATAATTTTGTGAGACTTGTGCTTGTCAGAAAATACATACGTATCAGTGTACAATAAGTAGAGTAAAATTCTACCAGATCTTACGTATCATGTGAGATTATTTTGGCAATCCTATACCTATTTATTATAATTAATTTTGGTGCTCAGTGGGTGCCATCTGGAATATTGCAGGTGTTGTGAGACCTAAAGACACCACATTGCCCATCTCTGGTCTTACATAATACCTTGAATTTATGTAACTCCTACTTTTTTCCTGCAGGTCCAGGAGGAATAAAATCAGAATTCAACATCCTTTTAAGAAATACTTTGTTAGTTTTTGCATATCAGCCAGAATCCTAGTTTAAAAGTAACTCCAATTAATTTTTTTTAATTTCTAAATAAGCCAGGAATAAAACTATAATTGTTTTATTTATATTATTATTTATACTATTAATAATAAATATATTATTTATACTTATCTATAAATGTTTAGCTGATTTATTCTGCAAACAATTATTTTAAATTACAATTCCTGGTTTAACATAACAAAATCTGTACAGTGAAACTGAGTTCTGGCTTATTCTTCCTTCTCATCACACAGGAGATAAATTAAAACTTAGCACTTCATGTCTTGTTGATGTCTTGTGGTGGAGCAAAGATGGGAATAGTGTGTCCATCCTGGCACTCCTTGATCTCTCAGTGGCTTTCAGTATCATCAGCCATGGAATCCTATTGGACTGGCTTTCGGTGTTGAGAGTGGGAGGCACTGCTTTGTGGTGGTTCTGCTGGGTGAGGTAATTTGTCATTTGGGGGTCAGGTATCATCAATATGCTTATGATACCTAATTATACATCACAACCCTGGCCCAAGCAAATGATGCTGTCAAAGTTCTGATCCAGTGCCTGGAGGCTGTGTGGGACTGAATGGGGAGTAATGGACTCAGACTCAGTCCTGGCAAAACCAAATGACTTTGTTTGACCCCCCCCCCCACTTCTGGGGACATTCCATCTTTAATGTTGTGCTTCCCCATTCAAGACTAATGCAAATCTGGGGGACCTCTTGGACTCTCAGCTCCTGCTTGAAGAGCAGTTGGCAGCTATGGCCAAGAGGGCCTTTGCATAGGTTAATCTGTGCCAGTAGCAACTATTCCTGGACTGGGAGGCCCTTCAGACAGCATTCATGTCTCGGTCACATCTCAATTGAACTACTGTTCAAAGGCACCTAGAAGACTACTTGGAAGCTACAGATAGTCCAGAATGCAGCACCACAGGTAGTGATGAATGTACCATGACATGTGCATGTGTCCATGCTGCTTTGTGAGCAGCATTGGCTGCCATTGGCTGCCAGTGGTTTCTGGGTGAAATTCAAGGTGCTGGTTATCACCTATAAAGTCCTTTATGGCTTAGGGCCTGGCTACTTGAGGGAGTGCCTGTCTCCATATGTCTCTGCCTCCAATGAGGTCAGCTAGAGTGAACTGTAAATTAAGCAATCTTCTGGGATCCAGGAAGCATGCCTTCTTCATGATGGTTCCTGTCCTGTGGAATGATATACCCTCAGAGATCCATACTGCTCCCACCTTTTTGAAGTTCTGCAAATTGTTAAAGACCTGGTTGTTCTTCCAGGCATTGGGCTAGGGTGGTGGTTGAGCCCCTTTGATTTTTAGTTCTGCCTTCCAGTCAGTTGTATTCTTTTTCTTTGATATATGCTATTTTCTTTTAATTTTTTAAATTGTAATATGCCCAAAGTTGGTTTGGAGTCAAGCAGACTTGAAATTGAAATAATAAATAAATTCCCTTTTGCTTCTATATGTAGTATTACGTTATGGTTTAGTACTAGTGTAAATAAGGTCATTATGTATTTGTGGGAGCTAATACTATAGTTCAAATATTTTTGATTGTTAGAGTAACTGAAAGCAAAACTACATGTTGTATGCTATTAGTTTTGATAATTAGATACACTTAGTCATATTGCTATTTATAAGATAGCGGGGTAAAATCTGGAAACCCACATGCTTGTTTACATGGCTATGTTGAATAGATAGAATTCAACTTGGAAAGCAAGCTGACCGTTCCTTGTGGCAAATCTGTTATGGTTGTCATCTTGGCTGTATGTTCAGAAAAACAAAATTAAGATATTTGCAAATAAGTATTAGTAACAAAGGCAATCATTCAGATTCTTGTGACTGCATTTTTTTAAAAGGGAAAATCATACAGATGAGGGGGAAAAAATCATGTAACTCAAAACTATTGATAATAAATATATAACCCATATTTTTCATTTCCAAATACGTAAATTCAACATGATTAATAAAAGCATATAGAGATAATTTGATTAACTACAATTAATAGAATGAATGATTCATAGCAAGAGCATAAAAAGCAAGGACTTAATCACAATTTTTAATAATTCTATTAGTTTAAAAATACAAAGATAAAAAATTGATACAAACTAAGAAAAATATAAAAAGTAAAAAAATGAAAAGTGCAGAAAGAAAACAAGGAAAAGGAAAAAAACAAAAAAGAGAAAAAAATATATAAAGAAATGACTTCCTCCTTCATCAAGACAAGTACAATTGCAGTAACTTATCACCTTCTCTAACATTTCAACCAAAAATCTCTTCTTCCCATATCTCATCTCTTATAATAAACAAATTATAAAGCCTCATCATTCATTCTTAATCAGCAAAAGTCCATTAAGAGTTACCAGAAATAACTATATATTTTAACCTTAGTCAAATAAATCAGTTTCATATTCCTTTCTTTTCTTTTTAATATAGTATTTTTTAATATTCTTTTGCTTTTTAATTAATAACAAAAAGGAAAAAACACAAAAATAATAATACATAAGAAAGAAAACATTAAAAGGTATTACAAAAAAGTGACAAAAATACAAGAACAAAAATAAAAATAAATAAAAACTCTAGTATACCATTATACAATAAATAGTTACACATCTATGTATATTTATCTAATGCAAATATTATTCAAATGCATATATATTTCCAATACATTTGTATAACTCATTTTTTTTAACCTACTATATTTTGTATAAATGAGTCCCATATTTCATTATACTTGTCCCTACAAAGTCTATGTCTATAGGCAATCCACTCATAGGTGGCAAGTGCAAGTGGGTCTTCAATCCATTGACTAAATGGGGCCATACATTTATCTTTCCAATGTTGCAATATCAGTCTTTTGGCCATAGTAAGGGCACGGAGAATCCATTTATGTTGTCCAGATGTCAAATTCCATGTACTAGGTATATAGTTCAAAAGAGTATTATCCTCTGAAAATTTTAGCTTTTGTTGCACAATCATGTTTATATAGTCCACTACTTTCTCTCAAAACTTAGTAAGTATAGGACATTGTAAAGCATATGTTTTAAAGAGGCATTGTCCTTATTACATCTCCAACAAAATGCTGTTTTTGACAATCCTTTTCTATACAAACATAATGGAGTCCAGTAAATTCTAAATATTATTTTTTGTTGTATAAGTCATAGTTTAAGCTCCACTGACAGTCTTGTTATAGAAGATAAGACACTCTCCCATTGTCTAGGCAATATAGAAACTTCTAATTGTTTATTCCACTCATCCCTTAACATCTGCATATCAAATTGATTTATTGATAACAAATATCTGTAAAAAGTAATAGTAGGTTTTTTAGTTCTAAAGGATTTAACAAGCTGTTCTAGTATCTGAGATGTCTCGGAAGCTGAGAATGCTACTGGTCCAAACAATATTGTTAACAAATGTTGCAGCTGTAAATATTGCCATTGGGATACCTCCGATGGATGATATTTATCTTTTAACACATCATATGTTAAAAATTTGTTTTTCATCATCTATCTGTTGGCCCAATGTCAATATCCCCACTTCCATCCAATTTTTTCCATATCATCACTTTTTCCCAATGTTTAAAGTTGGGTTTCCCCATAAAGTTAAATTGGCATGGGAAAAAGGGTCAAATCCTTTTAACACAATAACTTAACATTTTCTCTAAAAATACAACAAAAAATTATTCTTTCCATATGTTATCTCTTATCTATAAACCAATCTTTAAAGCTTCATCATTTGAACTTAGTAAAAAAAAATCAATTAAGAGCTACCAGAAACACCAATGTATTAAAAATCTTAATCTTTAATCCCTTCAAATAGTATCCCGCAAGTTAATTTCTTTATCATTTTCTCTTTGTCTCCTCTCAGAAACTCCTTCTTAAGTTTAGCTCATACCAGAAATAACAAAATCTATATTTTAACAAAAAGTCTCTTCTTCCCATATCTTACCTATAAACAAATTGTTAAAGCCTTGTCATTCACTCTTGGTCAAGAAAAACCCATGAAGACCTACTAGAAAGAATATCATATATATTTTTTAACCCTGATCGAATAATCCAACTTTATATTCCTCCTTTTTGCTTTTAAAAAGCTTGATGTTTATTCCCTTTAAATAGTGTCCCAAAAGCTGATTTCTTTTCATTTTCTCTTTGTCTTTTCTCAGGAACTCCTTTGTAAGTATAACACATCTCTTTTGTAAGTCCAAGATAAGAAAGTTGTCCAAGTCATTCTTTATTATTTGTGCATCCCTTTTATTTATTGAGAAATTGGCCAGTTTCATTTCTAAGTCCTGTGTAACATCTTTTTCCATATCATTCATGTACAGTGGTACCTCGGGTTACGAACTTAATTCATTCCGTGACTCTGGTCGCAGCCTGAATTGGTCGCAACCCGAAGCAAATTTTCCCATAAGGTTCAATGTAAATACGGTTAATCCGTTCTGACCCCTCCGAATTTGGTCGCTAACCGATTTTGGTCGCAACCCGAAGCAAATTTTCCCATAAGGTTCAATGTAAATACGGTTAATCCATTCTGAAACATATGTATTTTATTTTTAAACCACAAAACCATGAAACAAAGTACAGTACAGCACAGTATGAAGAGGGAGAATGCTGACCTTGCTCGAGGCGACTTCTGGCATGGAGGACAGGAAGGCGGGTGGGGAGGAGGTTATTGTTTGGAGGGAGAGTCCCCCTCCAAAAGGACATCGGGGAGATCTCCTTCAGGGGTTTCTTCTCTTCTTTGCCTCTTAGCTGCAGGCTCAGTTCTGGGGAAAAACCTGTCTAAAGTCAGTTGTTTTTTTCCTGCGCTGCATAACCCTCTGGAAATGAGAGACCACGTTGTCATTCATCATGTTCAACACTCTGTTTGTCACAGTTCTGTTGGGGTGGTGCTTCTCAAAGAAATCCTGGCACTCATTCCATTTCTCCATGATGGATTTTAGCACATCACTGCTCACCTCCTCCCTGTCCTCCTCTTCCTCAGTGGAATGCTCCTCACCAAGCGCTCTCTGTTGCTCACTCTGGAGCTCAGCAAGTTCTTCTGTGGTCAGCTCCTCCTTATGGTCCTCAACAAGCTCCTCTATGTCTGCATCATCGACAACCAGACCCATGCTCTTGCACATGGACACAATCTCCTCCACTACCTCTGCATCAGACCCTTCAAAGTCACGTTCAGTGACACATTCTGGCCACAGTTTCCTCCAGGCTGAGTTTAAGGTCCAGCAGGTAACATCTTCCCAGGCTTTGTCAGTGAGGCTGATGCAGTGGAGGACATTGAAATGTTTCTTCCAGAATTCTTTCAGAGTCAGGGATGTTTCCTCAGTGACATTGAAACACCTGGTGAAGAGCGCCTTTGTGTAGAGCTTCTTAAAGTTGCAGATCACTTGCTGGTCCATGGGCTGCAGAAGAGGTGCCATGTTGTGGCGGGGAGGAACTTGACCTTTATGAAGTCGTACTCAGCATCCATATCATCCACCAAGGCTGGAGGGTGTGCCAGGGCATTGTCCATCAGAAGAAGGCACCTTTCAGGCAGCTCGTTGTCAGACAGGTATTTTTTAACGGTGGGTGCGAACACCTCGTGCAGCCATTCCATGAACAACTGCCTTGTGACCCAAGCTCTTGCATTGGCCCTCCACATGACAGGCAGTCTGGCCTTGTTCACATTGTGCGCCTTGAACGCACGAGGGGTCTGGGAATGGTACACCAGTAGCGGCTTAATCTTCAGGTTGCCGCTTGCGTTCGCACACAGCAAAAGGGTCAGTCTGTCCTTCATGGGCTTATGCCCTGGCAGTGCCTTTTCCTCCTGTGTGATGTAGGTTCTGTTCGGCATCTTCTTCCAGAAGAGCCCTGTCTCATCGCAGTTGAACACTTGCTGAGCGACGTATCCTTCCACCTTCATGAATTCCTCAAATTCTGTCTTGTAGGCTTCTGCAGCAGCCTTGTCAGAACTGGAAGCCTCACCCTGTCTTGCCACACTGTGGATGCCACTTCTCTTGCAGAATTTCTCAAACCAGCCTCTGCTGGCTTTAAATTCCTCACTTGCTGTGCTGGTAGAGGGGTTTTTCTGCAGTAAATCACTGTGCAGTTTCCTGGCTTTGTCACAGATCATAGCCTCACTAATGGTATCACCTGCCAGCTGTTTCTCATTCAGCCACACTAACAACAGCTTTTCCACCTCTTCCAGCACTTGTGTCCTCTGTTTGGTTAACATTGTTACTCCTTTTGCCACATCAGCTCCTTTGATGGCATCTTTATTCTTCAGAATAGTCGAGATGGTCGACTTCGCCATCTTGTACTCCGAGCCCAGATCAGTCACACGAATACCACAATCGTGCTTTTCTATAATTTCCTTCTTCAATTCGATCATTAGTATTTTCTTCAAAGCCTTATTCTTGCCAAGCCTGCTCTGCAGTTTCTTTGGAGCCATGCTAACAAGCACACCAAAAACCTTCCAAAACGCCATGAAACACACCACAAGCCTCACCGAACGTCTCCTTGCTACCGCGATCTCGCCCACAGGAAGCCGCGACTGCATGTCAGCAGGGAAAATGGCCGCGTATCCTGTTTGTACCCCGAGGCGGAGTTCGCAAACCGAGGCAAAATTTTGTGGCTGGAGCTGGTCGTAACCCGAAAAGTTCGTTAACAGAAGCGTTCGTAACCCGAGGTTCCACTGTATCTTGTCATTTTTAAATCCATATCCAAAACAGCCTGGTTCTCAGTTGTATCCTCTTCTATCTCCTCTTTTTAAACCATTTTTATGGTAGCAGACAAACATAAAAATGTTTGGAGTGCACAGTTGCCAAATATCCTTGAATTCTTCCAAAGTTTTTTCCATTCTGTATTAGTGGATCTCTTTTCTTTTAAATATAATCTTCAGCTCTTTCTAGTTGCCTCTAGTGTCCATCCTTCAAAATCTCCTCTCATCATGTTTTTCTTTAATCGACAACATTTTCCCACGGGAGAGTTTCTTACACTTACATTCAAAATCTTCATATATATTTTAACAGGATTTTAAACAACCTACAGGAGGGATTCTTATAATTAGTTTCAAAATCTTATTTCCAATCAATCTGGCCCCTTAGTCCATTTAAAACTTTTCAGAATTAATGTTCTAATCATCCTTATGCTGTTTATTTCAGTTTTTTTAAAGTTCTTACTTAACTTACATGATACTTCTTTCGCTGAGGATTGAAGGAGAATCACCGGGTATAATGAAACTTGTCATTCTGAAAGTTCTTTCCATATGTTATCTCTTATCTGTAAACCAATCTTTAAAGCCTCATCATTTGAACTTAGTAAAAAAAAAAAAAAAATCCTAAAGCAGTTAAGCAATTTCCTGAAGTAATTAAAAGAGGAAGTGGGTGAACCCAGTGTCAGTTTGAAGGCTCACAACCATGGCTTAGGCAAAGCTGACTCTCCCCTGGCTCCTGGAGCTCTAAAACCCGTTGGAGACTGCTGTTTTACAGCCTCCTCATGGGGAGCATCTGTGTGTAGCACTTTTGGGTGATCCCAGGTCCTCCTCTTTATCTGAGGAGGAATTTTGAGGTGCTGATCCATTTGCTGGCTCCTTGTTCCACTGTGGTCATCAGCTCTGCAAAAAGTGAAGCCGTCTTCAGTCCGCCATTGCTTCAGAGGAAGTCTGGACTTAATCACAATTTAGAAACATTCAGACATGTTTATTTATTTAATCAATTTATATGCTGCCTCAATCATAAAGGCCACTCTAAGTGGCTTACATATTACAGTTAAAACCCATATGATGATAATTAAAATAAACAGAAAAATCACAAAGAATAAAACAAAACATAATCACAAGACAGAGATCCAATGCCTGGGAGTGGAAAATAACCCACCCTACTCCAGGGCTTGTAGAAAGAGCCAGGTTTTTAAGCATTTCCAAAAGGAAAACAGGGTAGGAGCATGTGGACTTCAGGGGCAGTGTTGTTCCATATGGCAGGTTCAGCCACAGAGAAAGCCTGTCTCCTAGGTCCCACAGCATGACTTTGCTCTAAGTTGAGATTAAAGCAAGCCAGCTCTGTCAGATCTTACTGGTTGGGCAGAAACAACAGAAGAAAGGCGGTTCTATAGATATCCAGGTCCTAAGCCATAATGGGCTTTATAGGTGACAACTTGGATTGGATTTAGAAGCCAATTGGTAACCAATGCAGCTCATAAAGTAGAGGTGCCCTGTGAGCAAACTATTTATGCCAGTGCATTTTAGACCAGTTCTAGCTTCCAGGTGATCTTCAAGGATAGCTCCATGGAGAATACATTTATTTATTTAAATAATTTATATGACTACCTATCTCACACAGTAGTCCTAGGCATCTCACAGCTACCAGTAAAAACAATAACATAAAACACATCATATTGCAGTAGTCCAGATGGGAGATGAGTAAGGTCTGAGTAATTGTGAGAGGGGCCTCTTATTCCTGGAAAATCACAATTGACATATAAGATGGATCTGTGCAATGGCTGCAGCTGCCACCTGCTCATTGAACAGGAGCCTAGAGTCAAGAAGGGTCACCAAATTATACATGAGTTCTACCTACAGGAGTGTAAGCCTGTTAAGACCTAAAGTTGTTAAGTCCCTGGAAACAGAAGGTCTTTGAATCTGAAGCCACTTGGTCTTATTAAGGATCAGCCTAAGCCTGATCTCTCCCATCCAGATCCTCACAGCTTTCAGGCACTGAAACTGGACCTCCATGGCAGCCAAGGGTTTAGATATAAAGCTGGGTATCATCTGGACATTTATGACACCTGACCCTGCACTGACCTCACCCAGAGTCTGTATGTAGAATAGAAGTGAGGAGAATGTGAAGCCCCATGGAATTCTACAGTAGAAGGGCCTCGGGCCCTTCTCTTTCACCCCTATCAACACCAGCTGAAACCAGCCCTGGAGGAAGGGGAAGAATCATCACAACATAATGCCTCTCACTTCTGACCTACAGAGTTAGTTTAGAAGGATATCATGAATGAACTATTTGGGACTGTGAATTGATTTATTTTTCATTGCAGGATTCTGCAAACAATGCATTGCAGTTAGTAGAATGGAGGTCAATTTTTGTTACTCTGTCCTATGTACAGCACTATAAAAATCTGCTCTAAAGAGTTATTGGACCCCCTGGAATATCACAGAGGAAATGGAAATTGTTTCCTCTTTAGTACATAGAAGCATCCAGTTAGTGGAGCAGATGCTAACATCTGAGAGAAGGAGCTTGTTTATATGCAGAAGAGAAGGAGATCCAACCCAGGGTATGTATCTGTAAATCATCATCATCATCTACAATTATTTGCTCTCTTCTCAAGCTTTTTCAAAAATAGATCTTAAACGAGGTAGACATGTAAGAAAATAAAAATCCATAAAAGTCAGAATCAGGACCTTTCAAAGTTCTTTCTTCCTGCAGCAGGTTGTTTGACTACTTAAAGTCATTGTTAAATCTTAGGCGTTTTGTTGCATTTGCTAGCAGTTAGCCTGCATTAGAACTGGATTTGCCACCAGAGGTACCTGCTTTTCTGGTTGCTGCTGTTTTCCTCCCTGATTGCCTGGTGGTAGTTAGGACTAAAGTACTAAGACACAACAAACGGCATCTAGGGAAATTTTAAATAATGGAAATCCAGTTCTAGTGCAGGCTAACTTCTAGTGAATGTTTCACCAGTTGAAGATGTATACAGAATGTTAGCACTCGACAGAATGGCTGAATAAGGTATGTAAAACAACTGTGATTAATGAAACTATATGAATGTGCAGTTGGCGTCTGCCCTTATATTTTGTCTTGGCAGTAGCTGGTCTTGTCAGGATTTCGAACCTAGGCAAAGTTAGGCCTGTTTAGGATGGGAAACAACCAGGAAATCCCAAAACTGTAGGCTAGACTAGGACATCAAAAACCATCCCAGAAGTAGGCAATGACAAACCACTTCCATAGCATTGCCAAGAATGCTGCCCAAATGTGTCTGTGAGGTCACCAGGAGTTGGACTTGACTCAAGGGTGATTTTACCTTTATTTAAACTTATATTTGGAAGTATACTCAAACTATACCTTCAGGAATCCACATAGCAGTGAGTATGCATTTTAGTATGTAATCACAAAGGTCAGATTTATATGTACCCTGCTTTTTTTATATGTACCCTGCTTTTTTCTTGTAAAGAAAGGGTGCCTGTGTCACCTCATGCATCTGTTTTGTGAATGGGTACTGTTAATCAGATCATTATTGTTGTCTCTACTTACCTTTGGTTTGGCTATTTAAATATCATTTACACATGCAAGGGGGTAGATATATGCGAACACAGCATTTCTGCCTCAGGGCTAGACATCATGCAGTTGATGAAAGTGAGGTGATATTAGAAGATATAATCAATGTCTTTAAGATATTACAAGGTTGATTGTTACATGTTTCCCTAATGATGTGGGAATGACCTCAGATTTATTATTTCATTTCAGTTCTAAAAACCTTGAAAGGTAAAATGTATTGTAAGCTGTTCTCATTCCAGTAAGCTAAAGTGATTTACTCTCCCTTTTAAAATTCAGCCTTACTGCTCTTTCCCCGTAGTACTGCCAAACTCTCCTCCTTCTGGATTATGTCACAGACTATATTTTGCAGCAGTGCTTTTTATACCAAGTGGGAGTACTTGGGTGGAGCAAATTGGCAAGCTGTGCAGTTGCTTCCTGTATTTGGGCAAATGTGGTCATGCACAATCACCTGATTGTAACTTTGCTATAGAAGGAGGGGAAAATAAACAGCAGATTCTTCTCCTGCTCCTCTTTTCTAAAAAAATGCATGCAACATTATAAACATGAATCTTTTGGGAGTAGCAGCTTTATATATTGGGATATTTAAGAAAGTTGCCCACAATCCAACATGTAGTTAAGCATGCTTAGCTGTAATCTGTGTCTTTTGCTGGTAGCTCCACTTACAAATATCTTAAACAGTAGAGATTTTTATTATTATAGGACTGTATTTTTTTTAAAGTTAAATAGGGACTGTTGAAATATATTTTTAATTCTTTTATTAATCTCAGCTCACTATTCTAACAAGAAAAAGTCTACTTAAGCAACTTTTATTATGCACCAGTTATGCCCCCACTGTCTGTATATGCTCATGGTTGCTGTAAGTTCTTAATAGCTGAATACAGAAATAAATAATTTCTTCATATGATCCCTACTCCTAGAGTGATATCGGGAATATAAGAAATACAATACAAGATAATTTCAGAACCTGACCTTTGGTACTCATAATTAGATCTAGAAGCTTGATTTTAAAATTTGGCATTATCATGACAAGAAATGAACAAAAGGGCAGGGTAGAAGTACATAAAGCCAAAATTCTCCCCCAGGCTTATTCTGGGTGTGAAATTGTATTAGCATCTTTTAAGATATCATATTAATTTTCAGTTTGGATAACTAAGAGATTTTTAAAATTACCTTTCTAAGGATAGCTACTCTTACCAATGGCTTTCTAACCTTTGTTTTTCTTCTGCTTTTATTGATTTCTGAATAGTAAAATACCCCAGCAGGACAGATCACACTCTTGCTTAGCAGATTATGGATAGCTACTGATTTTCTCTAATAATTTTCAGATCACAACAGAAAAGTATATATGTCCTTGTATGTTATAATTCTCAGGGGGATCATAGGGAATGAAATGGGGGGGGGGGACATTGATGCTTTCTACTCGGCGTACCAAGGAAGGTCATGTAGTTGACTCTTGAAAGGAAATATCTAAATTTATTAAGATCTTGAACAACCTAATAAAAATAAAAGAGTGATAAAATTGGAATAAGTTTCAGTTTTACTACACATCCAGTTATTTCAGTTCAAAAGCAGACAAAAATAATCCTTAAATCAAAACATTCTTTGATTTCAGATGTTTTTGTAATGCACCCTCCTTAATGGCATCTAGTAAGGTAGTCAAAATAGAACTGTTACAAAGGATGCTTCAGTCTGATGTTACTAAGGTGGTCACCTAGTAGGGCTTGTATCTGGTTATTAGCAAAGGGAATTTTAAATTTCTTTTTATGGTTTTAAGATAGCTATATGCATGTAAATGACTTCTCCTTAGAATTCCTTGATTGTAAACTGCATATTTACTTAAAGCTGAATTTCTTATGCCTCCTTAAATATATTCATTTCTATTATGTTAGCTGTCCTATTAAATAATATTTTAGGTATGTAAGCTGTTTTGTGGGGAAAGTGCTACTGCTTACTGAAATTTAAAATAACTTCTGAGTGAAATCGGCTGTTAAATCCCTTAAATTGGAAGGTTTATAGTACTCAAGTAAGAGTCTTCAAACACGAAGAGATCAGTCTTCCATATACTGAAGTTGTAAATTAAAGCATATTTACTAGAGACTGGTTGGTGGGATTGCATATACTTTATAAAGTGATCCTATAAAGAAATATTTGTAAAAAGTAAAGCTTTACTGCTAGCATTGAGCATTACTGTATTAAAAAAAAGTGGTTTTTTTTTCACTATTGCCTCAAAAGGCTTTTAGGGACCAAGCATGCGTTTAAGTGGAGTGCTTCAGATTGCAGATAGAGAGTCTTTGGCCTCCTGACTGTTGCTTCTAAGCTGTTTCTGGCACTGATGTAGAATGGAAGATGTACTTCTCAGTGTAATATGGAAAGTGGGACTTCCCTTTCACCTTAGGCTTCAAAATCTCTTGGACCAGCCCTAAACTCATTTGATTTTTTTTTCAGTTGTCATATTCCTGCTCTTTATTTCTTGCTTCCACTTGTTTTCTGTTTCATTTTTTCCTATTCAAAAGATCCTTCAAGTGTACATAGCAGTTTTAATTTATATTACTCTTGCCCAGTCTTAGCAGTTTTGCCCCTTCTCATTTGATCAGTTCTTTAGTTATTTCTGAATAATTTTACATGTAATGCCTGAAAATGTCATGAGAAAAATTGTCCCATTGTAGTATTTTAACATTTTATTTTCTATGTGGCCTTAGGTATGTTGAAATAAATAGTGAATTAATGCCCTGAACTCCAGCTTGTTGATAACTTGGCATCTGTCCAGTCTAAATTACTCCATTGTCTGAGCTTAAAAGATTTTTCATTTTCATTTTTTGTTTTGATCTTCCTAAATTGTAAATATATAATTTGGTATTTTGTTTTCTTTAATTTTTAAAATGGTCCAGTTGCAGTCATATCAGAAGCTATACCACTTCTGTTTGTTCTTTACTTACTTACTAGTAAAATATATTTGGAAGAGATTTTTCTGGTGAAATGTTTGTGACATCTAAATGTGGACTATATGTGCATGTCTGTTTTTAGACTGTGGCAGTCTCACATCTGGGTTGTATCTTGCTACTTATGTTCACTTAAGTTCCACATTAACCATGTTTACTGGCTACATCTTATATTACAGAAACTTCATGGATCGACAATATAATGTTCAGCGGTCAGGGAGCAGAAGAGCTGTACAGGAAGGGAAGCTAAGCAACTTAATCAGAGGCAATGTGATTTATTGAAGGCAGCTTGCTGAGGACTGAGCCGGTGGAAGCTTCTCCCCCTCCTTCCGCCACTATGCTCCTGTTCAAGAATAGTGTACTGTACATTTTGTGTTAAAGTAGCTAAGTAGCAATCAAATCTGCTGACATTATTATAATTGTCTGTCTCACCTACTTTCCTGTTCGATTGTCTTCTGCTTAATCTTCATGACATTAAAGAATATGGAAACCAGCTATCCTGCTTTGTTTCTTATTTGCCTTGTTCTCCTGAGGCAGTCATGAATATTTGAGTAATAAGTCAAACAGGCGTGAGAGGAACAGGGAATCACTGAAGCTGCTTGCAAACTTAATTAAAAGGGGAAGGCAAAGCCCATCAAATTTGACTCTTCATTTCTACAGGCTTATCCTTGGAAACTTGTCTGAGGATGTAACTTTTTCTTCTCTCTGTTGCCCACTTTGCTTCAGCTGCCAAATTCAAATATTTTTTGTAAAATTTTGAATAGTGTTGCTCGTAAAGAGGGTGGAGTATTTTACATCCTCAGGCTCTTGTTTTGCCTGTAATGATTTCCTTCCTAGTAATTGGCAGTTTCTGATTTTCCCACTGATGACTGTGAAACAGGAAAGAGATTCCCTGACCAACAAATGCTTTTTTAACAAACAGGTGCTTTTGTTCTTATTAAACTAGGACAAACATATTCTATTCTGGATTTTTTTCTTAAAATTTCTATTTACAAACATGAGACTTAAGAAGAATGGGTCTTATACATTGAACAGGTAAGAAAGGATAAGCATATCCATCAGTTACTTCTTATTTTCCATCTACTAAAATAATAGGAAAGAGGAGTAGCTTTGCTCTGAATGTACATTGCTTTTAAACTTGTGTATGTACTTTCCCCAGTATGTTGCCTGCTTATGTGTGCTTTATTCGTATACTGCCTTGGATTTAAAAACAAGTTATGTCTAAGGATTTTATTTTTGCACAAGCTACTTTAGAAATTCTGTGACCTCACTATTGTACATGAATAGACCATTCTTGCTTCTGATTTACAGAAAGAAACTGAGCTTGGTAGAAAATAATTTTGCATGGTTACATAATTTGTTTATGGCATGGGATGAGTTCAGAGTTGTGCAGGAACACACTATCGTTGGGTCACACTGATTCTTGCATGTGGAAGAGCACCAAGAAATCTTTGTAGCTGAAGGAAGTTAGATTTTATGCAAGCCTTACATTTTTTGGTTTAATGTAAGGACTTAAATCATGTTTGTCGAGATTTCAGAAACAAGTTTTTTTCCTCAGTTCTCAGAGAAACAGTGATCTCAGATGCAGTAAAATAGTAGAAATGAATCAGAAATGTTGAATTATAAAAGATTAATGTGCAAACTATTACGTACTGCAATGTAACTTATATAGGTAAATTTTATTATTCCTAGGTTTAGAAAATAAAAAACATGCTAAAATAATGTTTTAAGTTTACAAAGAAGTTGTATTCTGGATATTCCTGTGTTCATTAGCAGGTTGCCATCATAATATTTTACTCATACTTGACAAGTTGCTTAATGTTGACTACTGGGCTATATTTTTGATATGCTAAAAGATTTGTATTAATTCATTTTTTAAGGTAACTCTATCCTAACTCTTGTCAACTATTAAGTGCAGAAATAGCTTTCCGTGCAAAGTTATTAATCCTCACAGCTCTATATACATGATTTGAATAAGAACTATTGGCTATACTTAACTTTCAAGCATTGTTTTTGAGTCTGTACATATGTTGCATGTATTAGTACACTGCATGAAACTTCTAGTTGGTGGAATGCAGGCAATATTTAATTTATAGGCTGGAGATTTTCACTTGAATAGGATATGATGCTTGGGATAAAATTGGGATTTGGCTGCACTTGTGGCATACTGGCCAAAATGTGCCAAAACTGTCTTTACTGTTAGCAGGGAATGTGGCATGGGGGTGTCTGTGGCTACAACTTCTCTCTCTTTACTGAAAAGCATTATATGAAAGCTTCAACTAACCAGAACTATGATGGATGGCAGGGTTCAAAATCTATGGATCCATCTGGGATGTCCATGACATATAGCAGATTGCATCTTAGAATGTAAGAGGAGGAAATGGTAAAGAACATGATTACCAAATGAAATGAATGAAAGAAATATATGTAGTATTGTATGTGTGGGGGAAAAAGGGGGAAGAATGTAATAGATCTGAATGAAAATTGTCTGATCACATGGAGTTGTTGAATATTTTTAGGAAAGTGAAGATGAAAATGTAATTATGATTGAAAGGGCTTAAATATATGTCAGGCCAAAGAATTGGTGTCCTCTGTATTTTTCTGGGTGTGTATGAAAATAGGAACCCATACATTGGTGATAGCTGCATATTATGCTCCAGTGAATGGTGATAATGGCTTACTGTTTGAACTTGCTATATCTCTTTTCACTCCTTCTGTTGTGAGAAACTTGATAGGAATATCAATACTTTGATCTAGTGTGTGTAATACATTATCAGAAGGATTGTTTTAGCTGCTTTCATATCTCAGTATTGTTATGTTCACAAAGCTCAAGTTCCTAATATGGGGCAGGCATCCAGATATGGTATATTATTTTATTATTAGAGGATGTATGAATACCCACAACACAAAGCATACCATATGTTACCATTTTTGTAATGTATATATCCTTAAGCAAACCAGATAATTCAAAATATGGACCATTCATTCATTCATTCATTCATTCATTCATTCATTAAATTTTTCAACTGCCCATCTCCCCCCAATGGGGGAACTCTGGGTGATTCACAACAAACATTAGAACATAAAATATATAAACACATAAAACCTTAAATTAAAACATTACTAAAAAGGAGAGACCAAGAGGATATGATATGATAGAATATCAACATATCAATATGATAGAATATCATCTTTAATTGTAATTAATCCCTATTTTCATTCATATTTAAATCATCTTATTTTGGGTTACAAACCCAGAGCAAAGGTGAAAGAAGATGGCTGTCCGATGGAGGATTTGTTGGTCCCCGCCCCCCTTTTGTACTAGTCAGCTTCCAAATGTGTCATCTCATACCAGCTGGCCTGGCTAGATATCATTGCATTCCTGCTTGTTGATAAGAAGTTTGTGATGTATCCATGCCAGTCTTCTGACTTCTGTTTGGTCCCCTTTTCTTGTCATCAAATTTCCAGGAACCAGTTGCTGATGCAAATGGATATCGGTTTGAGAACACTGTTTTGTGAATGAGAAACTATGATTTTGTTATGAGAATCATGCTATTTTTCACTCACCATCTCTTTGCTCATTCCAGGTGTCACCAAGTTTTTCATCACATTCTGGGACTATATTTGGTGGCAGTTGTTCTGTTCAGCTCAAGTCTAAACTACAAGGCACAGCCTTGTCATTTAGCTGTTTCCTGGATAGGCTTGACTTTGACCATTTTAGATTTTCCATTCATTCTCTCATTCACATGTTAAATGACTGCCTATAGTTCAGTACCATTATTACAACATGCATTAGATTTATTTAGTTATTTATTTAAATAATTTGTGGGGGGAAAAACCTGCCTGACTCACAGTTTATGACTCTGGGTGGAGTACATCAATATGTTGTCTACTTTTACAACATTGTTACTTAGACCAAAGATAAACCATATCCAATACATCAAAATAGTTAATGATCTAGATTCTTTAGCCAATCTTAACATCAGAGTTATAAAATCTGGGTTTATATCATGGCTAATACTATTAAAAGTATAACTGCTTTTCTCAAAATACTGGTATCTATGCTACCAAAAAAGGGGTGGGAGAGGGGGGAGTCTTTTTATTCATAAGAACAGATATAAATCAGGGATGGAGAGCCAATAACTTGTAGCCAAAATCCAGCCTCATCCCCCACCCACCCATTTCTTGTAGCTCCTAGATTTCCCCCATCTGAATTTCTGCTGAAAGATGCAATTGTGATTTTCTACCATTTTTTCTGGAAAGAATCTTTAAAAGGTATATAAGACTTTTTAATGTGAAAATTGTAACATAATAGAAACACCTAAATATCATGGAAATGCTTACTATGGCCACTTCAGTGGCATCATTTCCCTGCATACTCTGGCTGTGGCCAACCATCAATTAAAGAAAATTGCAGCCACTGGCAAAAAAGTTTGCCAGCCCTGTTAGTCATAAGAAGTGTAGAGGGCACTAAATGAAACTTTTTGTTGACTTTTAAAGTTTTAGATTGAGGACATTTAATTTTGAATAACCTAGTAAAATCATGAGATTCTTATCCTTGGCCTAGATGCAGAATGAAATCTAGATATGAAGCTCTCACTTCTGTCATCTTTAATATAAAGTTAGGGAGAGAATTATCAAATTCTCGCCATCAGCACCACTGTTCCATATTTTATATGAAACTTTATTGTGCTATAAGAACTGAAGTACTGTTCTGATTATTTTGCAGTGCTGTTTTTTCTAATCCATGTACTCTGTGAGGTCCTTAACAAAATGATTAGTTTCTAAGTTAAGCAGTATATGTAAGGAGATTAATTTCTTTCTAATTAAAATTACCAGGTGGCCTTATAACATTATTTAATGGAAACAGTGCCAAAGAAAATACCTAATACCTCTTCTTGTTCAGCTTAAACTTTTCATTGTTAGGAAAACTGTAGTTTGTCCACGTAAAAAATATGTCCTCATAATAACCCAGATTTTTGATTGATTGTGCACTGAATGAGTTAATATACAGTACTGTGCAAAAACTTGAAAAAATGAAAAAATGCGTGTGTGAAAAAATGCTGTAAAGTAAGAATACTTTCAAAAATATATATTATAATCATTTATGTTTGCTCACTTCGCTTTTTGTAAATTGATAAACAGAAGAAAAATCTAAATCAAATCAATATTTGGTGTGACTACCCTTTGGCTTCAAACCAGCATCAATTCTTACACTTGCACACTTTGTTCACTTGCAACAAGGTCAGGGATCTTGTAGGATTAGAGTCAGGTGTATGATTAACCAATTATACCAGGCAGGTGCTAATGATCATCAATTTCATATGTAGGTTGAAACAGTCATTAACTGAAACAGAAACAGCTGTGTAGGAGGCTTAAAACTGGGTGAGGAACAGCCAAACTCTGCTGCTAAGGTGAGGTTGTGGAAGACAGTTTCATGTCACAGGAGATCTATGGTTAGTTCTCCAAGATGTTTGGAACAAGCTACCTGCTGAGTTCCTTCAAAAACTGTGTGCAAGTGTACCTAGAAGAATTGATGCTGTTTTGATGGCAGAGGGTGGTCACACCAAATATTGATTTGGGGTTTTTTTTTCTGTTTGTTCACTTTGCATTTTGTAAATTGATAAACATAAATAATTACAATATATATTTTTGAAAGCATTCTTATTTTACAGCATTTTTTCACACCTGCCTAAAACTTTTGCACAGTACTGTAGGTGTGAAACAGAAATACCCTCATGGAAGGCTGAGAAAAGAAGATACAACAGACACAGTGCTATACAAACCTAAAAAAAAAGTCCTTGTGAAAGCTGTATCATTTTTCATTTCTGTACCATTCTTCTTTCAAAATATGCTACAGGTTACCTTATCTTGGCAGGGTAACAGAGTTCTTCTATCTTACTTTCCTGCTAAAGTCATTTGAATATTTTTATCTCCTTTCTGTCTAAGAAGATCCACAATAAGAATTGATCTAGCTCTTTAAGACTTTTAAGACAAAATAAGCAGCTGTTTGGTATATCATTTTATCTGTTCAACTGCCATGTAACTGAAAAATAAGAGCAATTTTGCAACACTGTAAGTAATGCATCAGGGTGTGGATTATTTCCTTATGTGATAGGAAAAAAATACTCTTTAAATCACTGTTATGAGAAGCTATTGAAATCAGTATCTGACACCTGCTGAGTGTGAGAATTTATTTTGTATTAATTCATAACTTATAGCCAGCTTTTCATAGTACTGTAAAGTTGAGAATTAAATGGTTATAACATAAGTGCATTTAAACAGCATAAATCCAAGTAGAAGTTAAACAGTGCAACATCTGGCCATTCAAGCCACAAAGGCTGCTTGAACAAAAATCAGACATTTATTTGTTTAAAAGACTTACATGGCCACCCATCTTATGAAACACAACTTGGTAAAACAAAACCCTGAGGCCCGACCAACAATCTCTAGTCCCCTGGCTCCAGTCTCATCCGATTCCAGTGCCTGGGAAAAGACAAAAGCCAACCCTTTCTGGCTCTCCAGAAGGCTAAAAGGGTGGGGGTCTGCTGGATCCCAGGGCCAAGGGTGTTCCATAGGGCAGGGCTGCTACAAAAAAGGCATGCTTTCTAGGTCCCACTAGATGGCAGAATTTAAGGGAAGGGACCTGGAGGATGCTCACCCTATCTAATCTTGTGGGGTGGGCAGACACCCTCAGGGAGAGGCATTGCCACAACTAACCTGACCCTGTGCCATGTAGGCCTGTAAAGGTAATAACCAGCACCTTGAATTGCATGTGAAAAGAAACTAGGAGCCAGTGCAGCTCACGTAACACTGGTCTGATATGGACAAACTGAAGGGCACCCAACACTCTGTGCTGCCAGATTCTGAATCAGTTCAGATAACTTCCTGGTGAGCTTCAAGGACAACCCCATGTAGTCCAAACAGGAAGTGATAAAGGCATGAGTGACTATGAGCAAGACCCCCTGGCCTGGGAATGGGTGCAGCTGGTACACAGTTGGCCTGGAGTTAATGTGTCTGTGTGTTGGCGGGGGTGGGGGGAGTGGGGAGAAGCTATCATGCTTTGTTTTAAATGTTTTTAGTCTGGGCTGTTTCTCTGTGTTTTAAAATATTTTAATTTCATATTACATTTTGTAAGGCATGCAGAGTCTGCTGAAAGGGGCAACTATATAATAAATTTAATAAAATGTAATGATATTGTTATAGATAAAATAAGATGTATCTGTGCAAAGGCCCCCCTGGCCACAGCTGCCACCTGCTCTTCAAGCAGTAACCACAGGTCCAGGAGGCCTCGCAAATTGTACATCAAGAGTCAGAGATAACACATCACCAGACTCAGGGGAGCAAAGATCCAAAGCCACTCCGTTTTACTAAGATTGAGTCAAAGCTGGTTCCTCCCCATCCAGACCCTCACAGCCTCCTTGTACTGGGTCATCACCGAAACAGCAGCACCTGCTCAGCCAGGGGTGGAAATGTATAACTGGGTAATATCAACATACTGATGATACTTCACCCTGTACCATCAAATGATGTCATCCAGTGGTTTTCATGTAGATGTTAAAGAGGAACGATGAGAGACCAAAGCCCTGAGGGAAAGTTTTGTTTTTAGTTTAGTAAATCTCACTTTTGTTGATAGCAGCGCTTTGGTGTTTCAAGTTGGTATTTTCCTGCTGTATCTAGAGTTGCCAAGGATTGAACCTGAGACCTTTACCACTAAGTTACCAATTGGTGGAGCACATATGCTGGAGTCAGTGCATTTAGAACTGATTAGAAATATTTTTGTATGCCTTAACATATAAACAGCATCAATAATTATGACTAACAATTATAGTTAATAATAATACCTGAGGCAACATATAAATCTGAAGATCATATCCAGGGCAATTGTTTGGGGTAGAAGGGATGTGGATGATTCAGTGAGCCCATAACTGCTTAAACTGTTAGCATCCTAGGAAAAACAAAACTGCTAAATAAGGCTGAATACTTTCCCACCTTGCTAAACATAGGATTGTGTTTTAGCAGTAGTTATAGCATGAATTATTGCTTGTGCCATTTCAACCCACAACCTATAATCAGTGGCAATCCAGAACAGATATGCTTGGGGAAGAGAGAAAATCTTAATGTTATGCGTCTCCTGTTCTAACAGTAGGATAGGAATTTCTGTGTGATCTTGATCTTAATGCTATACTTTGGCTTTCAAAGTAAGAAAATGAAAGCAAAATTCAGCTGTTAAAAATGTAAGCAAAACAACAACAACCCCAAAACATGTTGTTTATAGGTTACAATCAAACAATGGGGTATGAAATCCTAGATATAGAACTGTTGGGTAAAAAAACAAGGTAACTTACTTCCTCCCAGATTCAGCTGGCATTTTTTTATTCGCAAGGAGCCCAAATTCACAATTTTGCACATCTGTAGTGACATTCCATCAGGGTCAGTGGAATTTGTTCAAGAAGTGGAAGGGACGCAGTTTTGTTCAGTTTCCATGCCAGAGCCTAGGCCTCTGGAGAATTCTGTGGCCTTCTTTTATTTATTTAATTTGAAATAATATAAAATAATAATATCCATCAGACTGAAGGAGAGGAAGAGATGGGAACCAAAACCTTTTTTTTAGGAGTTAGAATAGTTTTCAAAGGTTTCCAAATCTATATCAGAATTTGTAACTTTGAGAATGTGTGCCTATATTTGCCTCTTCTCCCTCAAGCTCCTTTTTTGTACTGTAAACCTAAATATACTACTTGTCTGATTATTGATCTTAGTAAGCCAGTTCTGTGGCATTTTCAGCTGAAAAGCAGGGTAAAATTACCACAAATAGTTTGTTTTAAGTAGTTGTAGCATAGATGTCACAAACAAAAGATTTATTGGCCAGGGTGGGGGTGGGGATTCCTTCTTGGTAGCTCCAGGTATCACTTGCATCCTACTTACCTACCTAAAGAAAATTGGTTCAGAGCATTAAATATAGTTATTAAACTCCAGCCAAAAGATTTCTTGGAATTCAAAAACTCTCAGGTGATTATTCTCCTTTGCTGGGGAGAGAATAGGTGCTCAACAGGGCAGCTCTTAAGAGAGTAGCTTCTAATAGGAGCAGTAAATGGAGTTTAGAGCTTGATGAAATTAGTATTCTACAGGTTTTCAGATAAGTTCACAACTGGTACTAGCTTTTTTTTCATCCACTTCACACCTTAATATGTATATGCTTATCTCTAAGAAAACAATTTCTTACTTGAAAGAAACAGTCTTTCCTGATGTTTGGACTTGGGGAAATTTACTTGCCATGTATTACTAGGTAAGTGGCTATTTATAGGTTTGGCCTTGTCTGGCTTTTACATCTTCAAAAGATCAGATAAGAATTACAGCTCCCACTCTTCTTGTCCTTGATGCCACACACAGTCTAGCTCTGCTATTAATCCTCAGGTGTTAGGTGTACACCTTTGCACTGCAGATGTTTATTAATTATCATAACCTTTAAGTAAAGGTTATGATAATGAATTTGTACAGTGATATACTTAATTCATGATGAACACTGTCTGTAAATTTTGGGGATTAATTTTTAGGTCCTTCTCCATCCAAAGTTGTTGGTCAATATCACACTCCTTAAACTATAGCCCTGGCAAACAGTGTTGCTATATTTCCTCATGAATCCAGAGGTACTCCAGCAATTCATCTGTTGAGCCTCTCCCACTTGCTCAGTCACTTGCTGCCATCCTCACAACCAACATGTCACATGCTAGTTAAAAAAAAAAACTGAAATGACAGTTGAACTGATCAGATGCTGCTTTGGGGGGCATGCAAACAGTAAGGAGCAAGACAAGAAAGGAGAAAGTCTATCATTATTCCAGGGCCCACACTGGCTCCACCTTCATAAAGCCAGCATCTCTCTTTGTTCACTTTGTTCACAAAAAAAGGGTTTTTTTTTTCTTTTTTTAATGGTGCAGTATTGTAGCAGTCTTGATTATATGGTTCAGCTAGTGGTTTGTCACTGCTTCTGACTTCGGGTGAATATTTGGGGGTCCTTCTAGACTGTGATGCCAGTCTGTTTATCTCAGGGTTTGAGATGAATATTTTGGTACATTTATCAGTTTTGGATGCATACCTTGAGGCATATTCAGCGATAAAATTGCATACTGGAAAGACCAGTAATTTGTTTTAGCAGAGTCAATGTGGTGGTTTGTTCTACATTATTGTGACAGTATGATTAATTGATTGTGCACTTACCTGTGATTATATGCATAATTCATAGTTCTGCCAAAGAGTCTCAATAGAATATTATTCCATGTACCTTGCTGGCAATTAAGTAGGGAATCTTTAGTTAATTTGAAGTGTAATTTATTTGTGTAAGGGAACTGAAGGGCTAATGGGTTTATATTACAATGCACCATATTCTGTATGAAATTCACTTGCATGGAACTTTTACTGTGAGACAATAAACACTTGTAAGGAATTATGTGGGGAAACTCAAATGAATTTTTACTTTCCTCAGAAAGAGTATGGGGTAGGGTAGGGAGACCAGCTCTTACCAGATTACAACTATGTTCTTGAATTTTTTTGTAATTGTAGGTGGGAAGTGAAAAACATTTGGGTTCTCTTTCAGAAATCCCAAACACATTAACTTTGCAGTTTAAAATTAATTTGTTTTGTGAGTTTGATCATGCTGTGCCTGTACTGCTGAATCAGTGTGGTTTTCCCATATAGGAGTTCTTCTAGCTTAGACAGTTATGTGATGCTTTATTATATTCCAGTGTTCATTCCTTTGAATTAAGGAAATTCCATTGATTGCAAACACCCTGCAATAAAGTGGCATGAATTGTTTTTAAAATGGAAAAGAGAATTAATATTACTGAGTATGAAGTTAATATATGGTCCATTGAATAACATATTCCTAACCTTTTCCAACATACCGTATTTTTCCAACTATAAGACGATACTTTTTTCTAATCTCCTTACGCTAAAAATTGAAGGGCGTCTTATTCAAGGAAGTAAGCCAAGGAGAGAACCGCGCCTGCAAACAGGCTTCCTCCTATTGCTAGCCTCCAATCACGAGTGAAGTAGCTTATCTCTGCAAACAGGCTTCCTCCAATCACGAGTGAAACTGCCCATACTGTCTCTGCAAACAGACTTCCTCCAATCACGAGCCTTATGTAACTGATGTCAGCTGATGCTGAACAAACCAATTGGAGGAAGTCTGTTTGCAGAGACAAGCTATCGGCAGTTTCACTTGTGATTGAATGTAATCAGTTATGCAAAAGAGCATGGAAATAGAGCTGCAGATATACTCCTCCCACCGAGTATATCAGATAATTGTTACCTAATTACTAAATAAAAATGTGTTCTGCACTATCTTTAAAATATTGATTTCTTAATTTTGGGTTGGAAAAGTGGGGGTCGTCTTGTACATGGGGGTGTCTTATTGATGGAAAAATACGGTAAATCCAGTCTGGTTAACATTGTAGGCCATACACACATACACATGCAGGTAGTCCTTGCTTAGCGACCACTCATCAACTGTTCAAAGTTATGATGGCACTGAACGTGGTGGACTTATGACCAGTCCTCAGAGCTGCAGCTGTCATAGTGTCCCTGCGGTCACGTGATCGTGATTCAGGCACTTGGCAGCCGGCTTACACTTAAGATGGCTGCAGCATCCCATTTGCGACCTTCCCTGCTGGCTTCCCACAAGCAAAGCAATGGAGGAGCTGGCAGGGGAGGTTGCAAGTTGCTCCCATACGTGCTTCTGTTGCCTCCACTCTTTCTCACCCACATGCCCTGCTGAGTTTATGCCATGTGACAAAGCCTAGCCACATGTCCTGAACTCATGCTGCATGGCAGCGCCCATCTGTGTGCCCTGCTGTACTTGTGCAGCAGCGCCCACCCATGCACCCTGCTATACTAGTGCTGCACAGCAGCACCCACCCACATGCCCCACTATACACATGCTGCGCAGCAGTGCCCATGCACATGGCCTATTATAGTTGGACCATGTGTCAACGTGCACCCGCCCTTCCTGTTGCAGTCATGCAGCAGCACCCATCTGAGTGTTCTGTTGTACTCATGCCATGAAGCACCCACCTGCACACCCTGTTATAGTTGTGTTGTACAGCGGTGACCACCCATGCACCTCACTGTATTTGCACCATGCTGCTACCCCCTGGCCTGCCCACACTCCATAGCACTCACCCACTTGCTGACCTGCTTGTGAGCTGCCTAAGGAAATGGTTGTCATGACAAGGACTTGCAACGGCTTCCCCACTGACTTTGGTTGTTGGAAGCTGGCAGGAAGTTGCAGATCCCAGTCATGTGAGGTCCTCATTTAACAACCCACACCTAACAACAGCAACAGGGACTGCCAAGATTGCTGTTGCTAAGCGGTGAGGTCACACTTTACGATCACATCCCTTAGTGGCAGAAATTCTGGTCCCAATTATCGTTGTTAAGCAAGGACTACATACATACAATAAATACAAACATCATATACATATACATGTATACACAGACACAATATACACATATACATGTATAATCTACTCAGCAGTAAGTCCCAACTGTCAGGTTTCTTCCAGCAACAAATGAATAGTCACTCAAGGACACAAGAACTTCTGATAACCAAGCTTTTTTGTAGAAAAGCTAAACAAGCAATTGCAAAAGAATTCCAGCAACTGCTGGGTATTATATGTGAGCTTTATTTATAGAAGAATCAAGCTTCAGATTCTTGTGCCTCTTTCTCCCTCCTGTAATTGGCTTGAAACCACTCTCTTCTGGTCAGGAGTAATGATTTCTACCAGACTTTTGTTTTGATAATGGACTGATTTAGTAACAGGCTGATTTAATATCCAGCTCTTTGGTTGTGACTGAGAACTTATTTTATACCATCTCTACACAAGTTTAGGGGCATGTGTAACATAGCTGGTTTTTATTTGGGGCCTTAAATGTGGTAGTTAATGGAACTTCATTAATGGCACAAGCCACTGCTCCCCCTCCAATGTAATACAGGTAATCTTCATCTAACAACCACAATTGGGATTGGAATCTTAATTGTTGAGTGAAGCGGTCGTTAAGTGAGATACCCATGTGACTGCTTCACTCAGTGACTGCAATCCGGGCACTCCTGGTTGCAGTCATTAAGCAGTTTCCTGCTCATTAAGTGGACAGAGTGAAAGAGCTGTCTGCTGAAGGAGCACACCACTGAGAAGAGGGGAGGGGAAAGAGGATGGAGCAAAAGAAAGAGAACGGAGTGAAATACTTCAGCAGACAACTGTTTTGCTCCATCCTCTTTTTTATGGCTCCATCTCTTTCCCCTCCCCTCTCTCAGTGGTGAACGTCCTCTTTCCCCTCTTTCTTTTCTTCCCCTCTTTCCTTTCTCTGTCTTCTTTCCCTTCCCCTTTCTCAGTGGTGAATGGAGCACACCGCTGAGAGAGGGGAGAGGAAAGAGAATGGAGCAAAAGAAAGATGATAGAGTGGAAGAGCGAAAGAGATGCGGCCACGTGACCGCGGGGGGGGCAACGTTTTACAATGACCGGAAGTGCTGTCACTCTTTTGCTCTGTCCTCTTTCACTCCATCCTCTTTCCCCTCCCCTCAATCAGCGGTGTGCTCCATTCACTGCTGAGAAAGGGGAGGGGAAAGAGGATGGACCGAAAGAGCTGCCTGAGCAGGCAGTTCTTTCGTTCCATCCTCTCTCTCTCTTTTCTTTCTCTCCATCCTCTTTCCTTGCCTGTCTCAGCAGTGGGCTCTGTTCACCACTGAGAGAGAGGAGGGGAAAGAGGGCGGAGCAAAAGAAAGATGACGGAGTGGTGTGCTCGGAAGTGTGCTCCAGTGTGGTCAACAGTGTGCTGTCACTTTCGTGCTGTCCTCTTTCTCTCTGTCCTCTTTCCCCTCCCCTTTCTCAGCGGTGTGCTCCATTCATCTCTGAAAGTGGAGGGGAAAGAGGATGGAGCAAAAGAGGTATCTGCTGAAGGATGTCCTCTTTCCCCTCCCCTCTCTCAACAGTGTACAGGAGCAGAGCTCAAATCTTCAGGGTTTGAGCTCTATTCCTGCACACTGCTGGGTCCCCTCCATTTGCAACCTTCCTTGCCTGCTTCCAATGGGGAAGGCAGCAGAGAAGATTGCAAATGGCAATCGCATGATCATGGAGCGTTTGGCAACTGGTCATAAATGCAAGCCGGTTGCCCAGCACCAGAAATGCAGCCACATTACTCTGGTGTGTGTGTGATGTTTTACGATGGCCTGAAGTGCTTTATGGGCTATAAAGCACCCTTTCTGAGGTCTTCATAACTTCAAACCATCGTTAAATGAACAGTTGTTAAACAATGACTACCTGTAATCTCTTTCCTTTTGAAACTTTAATTTCCTTTACAGTAATAAGTGATTCTTCGTTGCCACTTGAAGTTAACAAAGCTTGTGTTCAGTAATCTCTAGCTATCAAGCAATATTCATATTCACTTATTATAGAATCATATTTAAGATATATCTATTTGAAAATACTTAATGACCTTTAAAGTTGAAAAAGGATGAAAGAGCTAAAACTGAATTTTCATTTGTTTCAGGATGAAACTGCTAGGTTAAAAAGGCAGAACGCATATTGCAGATTTCTGATTCAAAACTAATCAGACTTTATAGGCTTTTAAATGCTAATGTGAAAACAAATATACCAAATCTGAAGTCTATAACAGCAAATCTGTTGAACGTTATTTCCTGTGCTATTTATAATAAAAGTGAAGCCTATACAGTGAGGCTGCTATCACCTCAACCATACCTGAGGGCACCATCCACTGAGTATTCTGGCTATTTTGCACTGGTTGTCCAACCCCACCCCCACCCCAGTGAAAATCATGCAACAGAAAAATCACATTTGTTTTATAGAAATTTACTTATATCTACGTGATATCTCACATAGTAGATATCAGAGACCCTGGATATTCAATTATCTCTAACAGTTTCCATTATAGACAGCTTTTTTGTCATATCAGTACTGAGTTCACAAGCACGTAGGATTTTTTATTTGGTACAGTAATTACATTATTTAGCTCGTAAGTTAGGTTGACTGTAATATGATATAATGCGGCTTCATTTAGATGTAATGATAAACACTGGCTTGCATTAAATGAAGCCTTCGGCTCATAAGTTTCTATTTTTCCTCTCTGTCTTCTAATTCGGTTAATTATAACTCTGGTAATTGAAATGAGACAACTTTATAGAATATGCCTTGAAAGTGACTCATTTTTGCCATAGTGAAAACTAATCATACTTAGTTAAGATTTCATTACATAGAATGCCATAGTTAAGCTACAATGAAAATGAATACTTTCGGACACCTCATAGCCATGCTGTTGGTGGTCAGGACAGAGTTCAAGCTCTAGTCTTGTTGCAGCTTGTTCTTATAACATTAAACTATAGTTAGCATTATATCCAAAGTAGTCTTTTGTAAAATAGTTACAGTACATATTAATTATGTACATATATTCTAAATCATATTACCAGTATGAACCTTTTATAATATGTTTATAAAACGACTTCAGTAATAAAAATGCACAAGCTAATCTTATTGTAATGGAAAGCATGTGTGAGGAGGATACTAGAATGGAGGATCAAGGTTATCATGAGGGAGGGGGAGCATTCCAGGAGAAGTTGCAGGGGAAGTGCTTTCTCAGCCTGCAGCAGGACCGTGAGAAGATGAAGCTGAGACTAGCCCCTACCTAGAATCTCACGGGGTTTATCCACTAGTTGCTTTAGCATAGGTTTAGTCTGCCGAGATTCTGTCTATAAGGCGCAAGCTAATAAAGGAACTATACTGGACTTCACTGCCTCATTGTTGTTCTTGGGCTGGGCCTGACACTTATTAATTGATTGAAGGTATGTGCTGTATTTTCAAAGGTATTTTCAAAGAAAATTCTATTGTGAAAGCCTTTCATGAGAAGAAAATGGTCAAAACAATGGTTGCATTCTACTATTCTCTTTTTTATGTAATTTATTAAAGATAACATTGTACAGATAAAACTCATACAAAGTATAAAAAATAAAAAGTGCAAAGAAAAAAAAAAGAGAAAGAAAAGAAGTAACTTCCCCCTTCATCTCAGCAAGTATAAACAACTTTAACAACTTATCACCATCTCTTAAAATACAACAGACAATCTCTTCATCCCATATCTCACCTCATTGTCTATAAATAAATCTTTAAAACCTCATCATCCATCCTAATCAGCAAAAGTCCATTAAGGATTACCAGAAATAACCTATTTATTATAATCTTGATCTAATAAACCCACTTGAATTCCTTCCTTTTACATTTATATCTTATTTTCTATCATTAAACAAATCCCCCAAACCTCAGCTTTCAAATCTAGTCAGTAAAAATTCTGGTCTATTATTTGTATGTCCTTTTTAGTTATCAAAACATCAGCCAGTTTCATTTGTGTATGCAATATTTCATCGTTTTCCGTATCCTTGTAGTCTGTCATTTTTAGGTCCACATTTGAATCAATTTCAGTCTTGTCCAGTAAAACTTGTTCCTCTTCCATAATATAATTTAGTCTATCAATAATGCTAGATCTTTAAAACTAACTTCTGAGTCCATTGTTCACAAATATGTCTTAATGCATCCATTGTTAAAAGATTTTGCTCCATTCTACATTATCAGATCGAGTTTAAATATTCTTCCCCATTAATTATAATCTTTATTTCCTTCTGGTGCCCTCTAGTGTCCTACCTTCTCATCATGTTGTTTTCCTTCTGAATGCAAAAACATAGTTTCCCATGGGAAGGATTCTTACATTTAGTTTCAGGATGTTATTAAATCCACCTGGACCCTTAGTTCATTTATAACTTTCTAAAATCAACACTTGAATCACCCTTTCGCTGTTAAGTCTTTAAAAAAAAAAAATTAAATCCTTACACTCATACTTTAAACTTCTTTCATAAAGGATGGAAGAAAATTGACCCAGTGAATACCATGAAACTTGCCATTCCAGAGGTTCTCAATATTTAAAAAGCAATAAAAAATTAATTTCAAAGTGATTAAGAAATGAGGATCGGGCGAACTTTGAGTCCTTAAAGTCTACATTATGACTATGAGCTTTGATAGAATCTGACTCCCAGCCATTCAGCTCACAAGCAGATTGCTAAAACATTGGTTCCTGCCATCCACTCATGAGGAGCCGCTGTCTGGAGTACATGTGAGCAATCTCATGATCTCTCCTTTCTCCAGAGAGATTTCACCAGTCCAGATCCCATAACTGGCTGCCGATTTCAGCCATAATGTCATCCTCACTTCTTCAGGGATGTCCTCAGTTCTCCATGTCCTCATTGGAAGTGCCTTCTACTACTCTCCTTATATACTTTGTGTCATTGAATAGTGGCAATAAAACAGGTTCCCAAATAATATTTTAGTAAAGTTAATTACTCTTAAATTGAACAGAAAGAAAAGTTGGGTTTGGAAACTCTTAATCTGCAACTCTTCTCCCTTTGGCTTCTTAATACAGTTTTTGTTATTTCTCATCCAGAAACTTGGTTTCTTTTCAGGTTGTTATCCAGTATTTGAAAAAAAGATTTTGGTTTGAATCTTAATTGGAGGTCATGGGGAACTGTGGTTCAACCAATTTAGATATTTTTCATTTCAGCATGCAAGCGAAGAAAAAAAAGATGGGTTATCCATCCATAACCCATGGATCCTGGAGAAGCAGAGGACATCTCAGCATCCTAAGGTGTTGGCACCTCCTTCTCCTCAGGGGCTGATTCGGCTACTTGGAGCATGGGATCACTCTCCCTCTTGGCTGGCTCCTTCCCTGGTGCTTTGGTTCCAGTTTGCCTGGGTTTTGTCAGTAGAATTTGTACTACAGATAGGATATGGAGGCATCTTCCCAGGACTGTTCCTCTAGCCATACCCTTTCCAGTCGATGAACTATTGTAGACATCCTCTGTGTCACCCTGAGTCAACTTTGAACTCCTCTTGCCCATCTACAAACACCACTAGGAGTGGATACAGGTTATCATGATGTACAGTATGTAATACCAAGAGGGAATAGTTGAACACAAAATGTGGATGGTAGGAGGACAAAAGCTGCAACTGGTAGGTGACAGGATTTACCTTGGCTAAGATGAGAAAAGGACCAATGAATTGAACCGTTGACTTATGTGACTAATCTCACAGTGGCAGGTGTTTAATTGCCAGACAGATCAGATCACGACCCTTAAGGTCCCACTTGCAGATGTAGATCAGAGAAATGTTTGTACTGAGCTTTAGCATCCTGAAGTTGTTCTCACAGAATCCCATGTATTGCTTGCAGTTTATCTAATAGCATATCCATGGCTGGCAATGAAGACGAGGAACCAGGTGCAGGAAAAAATAAAGACAAAAACTGTTCCTGGCATGGGATAGGGTTTCCTGAGTGGAAGCATGCACAGAACTGTGTAAGCAACTCAGTGAAAGGCAACAAGTCCATCAAATTTTCTTGTTGGTAGCAAATGCAACAGTGGAGATATTATTTCAGAACAATGTTAATGCATTCAGCTTGACCATTTGATTCTGGAAGATACATGATGGAAAATTAAAGTTCCACCTCTAGTCATTTGAACAGCGTATTCTAGAACTTGGCTGAGAACTAAAGGCCCCAATCCAAAACAATTCAGTCCAGCAATCTATATAAATGAAAAATGTTGTGAAGAGACAGCAAAGTGGTTTCCTTGGCTGTAATTCTACACAGGGCACAAAGTGTCCCATTTTAGTAATGTTATCCAGTACTATGGGTATGGTGCTCTGGCCTTAATATGGTGAGAGGTCTGTCATATAGTCCATGGAGAGTGTCTTCTAGGGCCAGATGGCACAGATAATGGTTGATATAACCATGTAGGTTTTCCAGGAAAGTCTTTTGCTTATTAGCATTCAGGACAGGTGGCATTATACCACCAGACTTCAACTTTAATACAGAGCTATCAAAGTCCTGAGTGATCAAGTTAAGAGTTTTGTGTAACTGAAAATGGTGGTGTTTTGTGAGAAAGGATAAAATTTCTGCCCATAATATCCCTGGAGGTACATAGAGATAACCTCTATGATATGAGTCTGCACTGCACCTTAAATGGTACATTCCAGGACTAGCTCATAACTGGTTCAAGTTGCTGGAGCTGGGTTTGAAAATAGGCTTCCCAAGGTGGCAGTGAAGTTTTCCAGCTATAGGATTGATGCCATGAAGTGCCCCTCTGAGTCAACCCTGACGTTTGGAAATCTGGATGGGGTATCTGCCCATTTATTTTTGCCTTAAGGTACATCCAAGGTGGTGAAATTAAAATGAGGAAAGAAAAGAGACCACTGAACTTAGTGCTATTTAAGCTTTCCTGCCATTTGTAGATGTTTGACACTGCAGGGTACCATATGTATTGCACTCCTTGATGGTGGCTCCAGACCTCAGACACTTCCTTGAGGGAAAACAGGTTTTTTCCCCCCAGATGGTATACTGTAGGTCCATCTCAGCAAGAGTCAGTTTTCTAGATTGGTATGCCCAGGGCAGTGCAGTCTGTTTGGCTTTTGTGTCCTATAGCAACATTGCATTGACCACTGTGCTGGGGGTATCAAGCTTGATAGTAAAGGGCTTGTCAGGATCTGGGTATTCAAGGCAGCTGTTAATCTTTCAAAGGTCTGCATTGGTGTCATTGAATGGGGAAGCAATTTCTTATGCAGTAGGCCAGAAATGTAGGCAGTTATATTTGAAAATGCTGAGATAAACTTACAATAAATGTTGGCTAACACCAAGAATTGTTGAAAGTCCTTATTGGATTGGAAATCTCAAATTTCCAAAATCACTTTTCCCTGGCAAGCACCATGATATGCAGTACTCTAGGAATTCAGCCTCAGTGAGGACAAATACACGTTTCTCCAACTTCCCGTATAGGTAGTGCTCCTATAACAATTGCAGGATCATGTTCATGTTTTCTTGAGTCTTGGAATATATCATAATGTCATCTAAATAATGAGGAAATGCTCCCTCAGGTCCTGAAAAATGTCATTCATGAAATGTTAGAAGACTGGTGCATTGCATAAGTTGAACAGCATAACTGATATATTTGAAGTGCCTGAACTTGGCCTGGAAGGCTGTTTTTCATTCCTCTCCCTTGATCCAATCTAGATTATATGTACCATATAGAGCTAGTTTGGTAAGGATCATGGCAGATATGCAAGTTAAGCATTCTAGGATATCTGAGTTAAGCGGGAGGGAATAATGCTATGTACAATAAGCCCCTTTTGAACTTTTTTGATACGAACTCAAGGGCTTCCATCTCTGACAATATATACAGGTGGCATTTGGGATTGTGACTCCGGGAACCAGTCACTCATAGGGGTAATGGAGGGGAAATTTATCAGCACAGTAACTGTTTGGTTAGTAATTGAATCAAATACTTCCTTGGCACAGGGCACGGGACATGCTTGTATGGCTTGCAAGGATTCCACATGATGCTGTACCATTTTACTGGAAACACAAGCTCTCCCTCTGAAGAAATGATCAATAGCCATAGGTACAAAGCCAAGGAAGGCCCAAGGCAACTTGGAACTGGATGGCTGAAATACCAAGGAACAGTAGGAAATAGGTCTGAACACCCATCACACTTCCAGAACAGCATCTGGACATTTTGATGCCCCCAATTTACTCATTGCATCTGCAGGTTAGCAAGTGAAAGAGCCATCTACACTTATCTGATCCTTCAAGACCTGATTTCTCTGGCACAGTGCCTCAGTTCTGAGCATTTTGATTGAGATTGGAGGGCTGGAAGCCAGCTGTCTTGGTCCACCTGCAGGCACTTGTGGGAGGTGCTGAAATGACCAGTGATCAAGATACAAGAGTGAGCATGTGCACTTGTGCAAGTTGCAAGCACTGAAATTATGGTATGTGCATTTGCATACTGAGTTACTGGCATGGGGAACATGGTGTGTATATTTGTACAACAACTTATCAGCATGGAGAGCAAGAAACAATAGAGTGTCGTGTAAGCCTTTGCACAATGAGTTGTCAGCATTGAGAGCGAAGTGTGCGCATTTGCACACCAAGTTTTTCTGAAGCCAAGGGTGGAGGCATGAAACATGGTCAAGTAGTCCAAGGCCAGTGGAGCATGGAGAGCAGTATTCTCTGTAACAAGGGCTAAACTGAAGTCATGATGTGGAGCAGGCTAGTAGTATAGGTCAGAAACAGGGCATGAGCCAGAGGGGAAGTTCTTCCAGGAACTGGGGTCTGTGATGGTTTGGTTTTAAATACCCTCCCAGCTAGCCTCAGTACACTATTGGTAATGAGGCAGTTAAATGTGTTAGATCCTGGATTACTTACAGTTTCCTTGCAAATTGCTCACATCTATGTGATACAGTGGCTTTCCATGAGGCTGGGGTGGTCTACCATGCAATGGGGCATTCATGTCTGTTGGGGGGCATCCATACTGTTGGGACATTGTCCCAGTAATGCCATGCCTGAACCCAGGGAAACAGAGAGCATTCCAGTGTCTTCCATGCCATGATCTGCTGCTACCTACTCCTTCGGGTCTAATTCTGCCACTTGGGGCATGACATATTTGTATCTTTGATATAACAGAGATGCAATAGATCAAATACAAATCACAGAATATAAGTATACTGTTTTTTAATCATCCAGAATAATTCTGTGGCTTCTGTTTGAAGGAAATCTAAATAATTTTCTTTGGGCTTTAAATTATAAATATGATAAGTAACTAATAACATTGTAATGTTAAAGTATGCAGTCATAATTGACTTCAGAGGAAAACGTTTATAGATTAGCATTTCTGTCAGTAATTTTATTTCTGGATTGAACTAAGATTTTTTTTTTTTTGTACTTCATTTGGCAGAAGATGGACAAAAATGTCTGATTTTCATTTAGTGGTTGATTCCCTTATATTCACCATGGCTTTCTATATGCTTCTTATACCAAGACTTTATTTTCTTTGTGGAGCATAAAAAATATAAAACTTGTTCTGTAAACAGTTAAAATATAAATTAAGTGCTCTTTTTAGGCAAAATGGTGGGGTTTTGTATGTGTGTTAGCATCACTTGCCTCAGAAAATGATATTCATCTTCTATTAATTTAGCAGGAATAAGTAAATCCCCCAGATTTTTTAAAAAACATAAATTTAGTATTCTCGGCCTGCCTAGACATTTTCAGGGCATTTTTGTTGTTGTTGTTGATAAATACAACTGAAAAATTATCAGAAAGAGATTCAGTTGTATGCCAGGATGGAGAATTGAGCCCTGCAATTCTGAGCACTTCCAAATGTCCTTTTCCATAAAACTCTCTTTTTGTTTGTTTTGTAGATGTGCTGACACAGGGTGACCTCTCCAAATGGGTTTTACCTTGGAGACGTTATGCTATCCTTGCCCAACTTAGCATGCAATAATAGAGATAGGATAAAATACCACATGAACTTTCTTTTTCTAAAATGTACAGGATGTGTATGTTATTCCTGCTCTGTGACTGATGAGATAAAATTTTGTGTTACAAAGAAATTCTAATAGTGGGCTAGATGGAAAATAATAATAACTCAGAAACCCAAGACGTGAGAGAAGTTTTATCAAGCAGTTCATCCTGTGATTAATATGAGCTTAAGTCAGTCCATGCAGTAGGTCAGTTTCTGGACACTGCTGTGCAGTTCTGTAATGAGCAGCTAAGCACCGCCTGATATCAGAAACTTTTGATTGGTACACAGACCTGCATAACTCTAGATTCCAACTAACACAAAATCCATTTTCTAAAGCCAAACTCTAATGTATGGCCGCGTTTGTCTTGACTAGTCAGAGTTTTATATATGTATCTCAATTATTTGACTACAGTATGCATCCAGTGAATATGCTTGTCATCTGTAGCTTCCACCTAAAATCTATAACTTCCACCTAAAAATTAGAGAACCAGTTTGGTCTAGTGGTTAAGTCTCCAGGCTAGAAAGCAGGAGATTGTGAGTTCTAGTCCCCCCTTTGGCATGAAAGCCGGCTGGGTAACTTTGGGCCAGTCACTCTCTCCCAGCCCTTGACGTCAGGCTCAGGTGACAAGCCAGTCGGTCAATTCCTGTCGCAACCAATGGATCAACATTCAGTTGATCCAGAAAAAGCAGACCCTGCACATGTGAGAAAAATGCTAGGAAGAAAACAAATGCATCCAGTGAATATGCATCTATAGCTTCCGCCTAAAATCTGCTACTGATTCTGAGCTGATTCTTATCTCTAGCCAGTCTTGTTGGATGGGCCATTGGTGTTTACAATCAGTCTACTAATCTAAGAGAGCTGCTTACCAACAGTAGCACATGGAGGATGGCCATGAATATGTTACTGTGACATTCTGGCAACGATTTTAGGTCCAGTGTTACTGCTACAGTGTTGTGCATGCATCTGAAGAAGTGGAGCAATCCATGAAACCTTATGCAACAAAAAACACACAGTGCTACAGGATTCTGATGTTGCTTTTTTAAAGAGAGGGTTTGGCATATGTTCTGAGAAGAGTTAGTTGTTTGTGTACATACTTCCATGGTTTGCCAGATTTGTGCTCATTTTGCATAGGAGTATGTTAGTCTGTTAGTGGACACTGTTTCTGTATTGTATGATTAATTTGTTCTGTTTTGTTAATCTTTCTGAAGGTTTAAAAATACTGTATAAAATATTTAAATTGATTGCATTTCTCTCAAAAACACATATATTTGTGTGTATTTTAAACTAAGATTTACATCACGGAAATAGAAGTACTCAGTTTTAAAGACAACTGTGTGCATATATTGCTGAATATTAGCTTGATTCATTTAAAATCTGTATTATTTGAAAGGGAAATAACAGGTAAGGGTTGGCAGCTATTTCAGTAGTAAAACTTCAATCATCCAATATTATCAGCTTTTCACAGAAGACAATACTGTAGTTAAAAATGCCATAAAACTTCCACCCTGATGTAGTGCTATTTTCTGTATGACTTTGTTGTTAGAAACACATGACTGGTCAAGTGAAAACTCCATTTTATACTGAGTAGGTGCTGGATTAATTAAATCTAGAATCCTCTTAGCCAAATTCTTAAGGATTCTATCATTTACCCAAACGTTAACTTATGGAGAAAAAAGCATTTCATATTTTAATGTTAGTTGGGTTACATTGGCAGGGTAATGCATTTTTAACTTCAGAGTTAATTTGAAAAATGCTTTAAAATGCAATCTAGAATTAAACTTGTGCTAAAAATAATGTGTCAAATATTCTAGGTAGAATATTCCACAAGATCCTAGCAAAAGTTAGGATCCTGTGGAAAAAAATATTCTATGGTTTGTGTTGCAAAATACTTTGCAGCATTCCTATAGAATGCTATCTTATGCATATACAGAACAAAGATTATAAACCAACAATGATGACAAGAAAGAATTTGTAGCTACCACTGTACTTCAGAATGCTAGGGACAGAAAAATGAAGAAGCAGTAAGTAGGCGGAATCTTGTAGGAAAGTCCACATAAAATAAGTAAAATGACAAGTAAAATTAACATTAAGGAATTAAGTAAAATTAGAAATCAAGAAAATAAAAGCATCTACAAAACTACCTATGAAAATCTTCTTTGTAGGAAGACAAATCATCCTTAATAAGTGGCTCATTGAGAGTTAATTCTCAACAAGAAAAAGTTGTAAAAATTGTTCTTGCTTCATCCTTCCCGTAGCATAGTACAGCACCGATAAAACTCTCCCAGTAATCTCATATAAAAGCCTGCAATTAATTCTTCCTTCCTTCCTTGAAAGCCCCTCCTAGAAGTTTAAGTGGACATGCTTTTTTCAGTAGTTTTAAAACACATTCTAGTATATTTAGCTTATATTTTCAGACAGTATCAGAAGCACAAGTAGTGAGGTAAAGTCATTCAAGTTGGGCAGGGACACGGTATAAATACATAGGTTGCAATTGAGGTTACATGGCCTTTCAGCTAGAGCTGTGCAAACTTTGTTTCTTAATAATGTTACCTTATATAACAGTATAACAGTAATATGGACATTAAACTTCTTTCATTGTTGACACAGTATAATAGGAGAAAAAACCTCCTTTTCTTCTGAGGCCACAAGATATCAATATTTCTCTGTGCTTGTATTTTTTATGACTGCTCCAGAAAGAGGCAAAGAAACAGCCACTTAAACAACAGTTGATCATTGTCATTTTATAAATCCTCAAAAATGTTTATTAATTTTTCTAGTTAATACAAAGAATTTTTTATGTTTAGGAATTTCAACAGAGCTTCTCGTTGCTTAGTATAGTAATCAGTTTTGTCATATGATAATAACCTCTAAGCTTGTTGGAAAGCTTTTCTTCTTACGTGCATAACAAGATGTATCTACATAATAAATTGTTAAGCAGAGGATTTCCTAGTACTGAGGTAAAATGCTTGTACCCATGTTTACAGTTTATCAGACTGAACATTAACAATGTACTTGAGAATGTTCACGCACTATTAGTAATTGTTCCAGTAATAGAGTGAATAAAGAAGTATGTAAGTCAAAAGGAATGCACGATAACAAATATAGGGTTTATTGCTGTGAGGAAAATTCAGGAGGTATAGTTCAAATAGCATTAAAAAAAAAGAGTATATAATATACATTTCAGATAAAGTTTCCTGTTAACAGACAGGGATTGAACCTGATTACTTCGTTCATTTGATTTATACCCACCTTTCTCCAAATAAATATTTCCACTGGCAGTCATATGATATGAAGCCTACATTTTGGAGATGATCTCTCACTCAAATGGTTTTTTAAAAAGTCTTCAGTGATAGAAAGTCTCTACAAAATAGTTCAGTTCTCAGAACTGGTTATTTTATTGTTCATCTACATTAGATGTGAAGAGCATTTGCTGTTACTGGCTTAAGTGTAGCAAGTTGCCTTAAAAGCACTGAAGCCAAGTGTTTCAGGATTAAAGTTACAGTACATAAAATCTTTATTGGCAGTATGTTAATTGATTCTCATGAGACCATATGACCACGAGATTAGGAATGGAAAGTAAGAGTTCTGTCATTTGCTCTATTGTATGCTGGTATGTAACATCATTAGACAAGTTGCGCTGTCTTCTTCACTTTATTTTAAAGTACATGACAGAAAACATGTCTGCATTCTAATGGAAGGTGATTTATACCTGGAAAAAAATCTGTTTGACCACTTCGTAAACTGATTTTATAAACTATTTCAACTTCCCCTCTTCTGAAGAACTAGACTTAATTTTATTTATTTATTTTATTTTTACTTTATTTATCAAATTTATATACCCACCCATCTCATGAATATGGCTCTGGGCAACATACAATAAAAACAAAACAATGAAAACACATCTTAAAATAACCACAAGAAACATGCATACAACAAGACCAGAGCACTACTATTGGCTACCTTTATAAATAGCTAATTTTCCTACTGTGTGTTCCTAGTTTTGTTGAATCTTCACTGTTATTTACTCGTTTTCTCCCCCTTTTGCCTGTTTCATAACTATAAGGATAAGAACGAGGTTGGTGTTAGCTAATCATATGTTGAAATTGAGAGATCTGTTGAATAGTTAAACTCTCACTAAATTTGAGACTGTTGGTAATGAATTAGAAATACTGATACAGCATACTTATAAAATATATTCCAGTGTTAAATTAGCCATTCACTGTTAGTACAAATGCAAGCCTTTGCATTTGAGGAGGAGATGTGATGTTTGATCTGTATTTTCTTTACTGCAGTTGCTCAAGTGTTTACAGGGTGTCATTGTTGGTAGGCATTAGTGATTTAAGAAAGGGTGAATGCCTTACTTGTTGACTATACATCAGTCAAATCTTAACAGAACTTTTCTAGTGCCAGAACACTTGGCATGTAACATCTAGGCTAGTATAGTTTCAAAATAAGCAGTATGTGTATGTGAAGTAACACAATTCTGAAAAGTGATGTATTGGTTAATCAATTAGTTACTAAACTAAAAATCAGATTGAGCTTCTTAGTTATGAAAGACGAATTGGTAAAGTGTATTTGATTTTTTTTTTTTTTTTGAGAGGCAGGGACTTCGAAAACTGCTTCTGATCATTAAATATTTTCACTTGTTTGTTCAGCTATGTTCTATAATATGCTTCAAATTAAAAGTTCCCTCCTTTCCTCTAATCCATGCACCATCCCTTTAACACTGTAGTACAAACTGGGTGCTTGAAAGAAGCTTGCTTATCCCCCACACTACTTCTCTTGTGTTGTTTTACAGCCGGCGCCAGCCTGAAAAAACCGATTCAGATGCTTCCTTATTGGCATTGACTTCGCAGGCTTGGCTTTTACTGAAGAGTTTGTAAAAAGGAGCAGCTGTTTGTCTTTTCTAGCTGAGGGTTTTTTTTTTCCTGTTTCCATTGCTGCTTTCTTATTGGCTGAAGAAAGGAAGGAGGAAGGGTTAGAGTGAAGTAAGCTATGAACTCCATGAATGTAGTTGGACTAGTTTTTTGAGAAGGAAAGGAAAGAGAGGGTGAGCTACCGAGATCGGTACTGGCAGCTTCCAGTTCTCTTTCTCTCTCTTTCACCCCCCTCCCCAATCTCCCCACTCTTCTTTCTCTCTCTTTTGAACATGGTTGGGGATCATTGTAACCACAGCAGTGAAAGACCTGTACTTTCTCAAACTCCCAAAACTGGATTAAACTGCAAAATGGTTCTACAAGCAGTAGGAAAAGTATTAAGGTAAAAACTGTTTAAAAATTATTCTTGTTGTAAGGGAGTATGTATCACTGCCTTATTCTGCAGCAAGTGTGGTACTAATTAAATTATGGGATAATCTGTGCCTTTTTGACATTTAATGACAAAACTACCTTTGATTGAATCAGTTTAAGGGGGGATAAAGCAGATTAAGAGGGCAGGAATGCCATCTTGATACCTTGAGGAAATGAGTTGCAAGAGAGTTTTTCAAAATATTATGTTAATTAGTGTCATACATTTAGGAGATATAGCTATAGATTTAGTAGTAAAGATGACATTAGTTTAAGCGGCTTGAATTTGTCCCAAATATTTTCTATTATTTAACATTCAGAATCAAAAGTGGAGCTTACCTTTCAGGCTTGCTGATGTTTAAATACTCCCTTTCCAGATGTCACTAATATGAAATGAGAGAAATAAATGTCATGTTCATATCACAGTTAATCCTATTTAAATTTTAAAGGAAGTTCTGTTGCATGCAGTATCTTATTTTTGAAGATTGGCTTTAAGTCTTTCTTCTATTCTTCTATTTTTATTTATAAATGTTTAGGTAGTATAGCTAGAAGCAGATTATTGGAACAGAACTTACCTAAAAAAAGTAAAAGAGATGAAATGATAAAACATGCTGAAAGCATGTACTGATGCATAAAAAAGAATAACATAACACCTAGCTGTGAGATAGGGTCAGCTTTCTGATTGGAGAATGTGCTTGCCCATTGTGACAGTACAGAAATTATTATTTTAAATAACTTTATTAATTTTTTTAAAAAAAGAACAGTAAAAACTAACAAGAACTAATATTAAGAAGAATGAGAAGAAGAAAAGAGAAATTAGAAAAAAAAGGATAGTAAAAATCAAGAGTGCAGAATATTTGTATTTCTATTAAGCCATATTGTTTCTAATCATCAAATCCATACAATGTAATTTCATTTTTTTTCTGTTTCTCACAAAAAGTCTAAAAAAATGACTGTCCAGAAATTCTTGTGTGGATGTAAAATGGAAAATACTTTTCAGCAGGAATAATTCTTACTTAAATCAAATACAGGTAGTCCCTCCGTTAAGAACACCTGGTTTAAGGATGACCCATAGTTAAGAACAGAGCCTATTGTAGCAAAATTTGAGTTAAATACACAATGATTCAAGTTAATTATACAATACTACTTGTACAGTATTATACAGTAATACTGTTCCAGCTTACATACAAATTCGACTTAAGGACAAACTTTGAGAACGGAACTCAGTCTTAAACTGGGGACTATATATAGGATACTCTATGCCAAGTGATATTATGAAGATGACTATTAAACTTAGGCTTTTGGGGTAACCAGATAATTTCTTTGGACCTGGATTTCTGAAGCACCAGGCAACTCCTAATTTGTTTTATTGCTATTCTGAGTTTCAGTGCACAACAGTAATGTTTACAAAAAACGACTAGCAAGGTACAGCACTCCTCTTCCTCCTCCTCCACTTTCTATTTCAACCTGGAGTCTTCTTTGTTTGATACCTGCATCATACTTATGGCAGACCTATAACTCCAACTTTGTAAATTTTACTAAAATGTATATGCAGGTTGCTCTGGAACAGTGCTAATAAATGTGGCTTAGAAGGCCAAGTATACATTCATAATTATATCACGACTATTTTAGAAGTTAAAATGTTTTATAAATGTTGATTCTTTTCTGCCTTGCTTATAGTGATTTATCCATGGAAAGGACATGAATTTAAATATTTTTTATACTTGTCTATAAGCTGAAATTAATGTATTTTCTTAGAAATAATAATTTTTAAATTGTCATAACAGCATTACTTTCCAACCATAACTTTGTACACATAGTATCTATGACATGGCTGATGGAAAAATGGTAAACTTGCCAATTATCAAAGGCACCATAAATTGTGAGTAAAACCCTAATGACATGGTACGGAATATGATTACCTTACTGGGTAAAGGTAATGCACTTAAATGCAATGACTCTGTTCTGGGGTGGAATTGTGGTTTGCCCGATAGTGTGGGCTGCTATCTTTTGCTGAATCAAACTCCAATTAAGAAAGAAGGAAAAGGTGATAGCATCATGCAGTCATTGTATCCTTCTTAACTACCAGTCTCTTAAAGTTTGCATCTGTGTTATAGGTTTACTTACACAACCTTGGCCAAGGAAGTATATATTCCAATATATTATAAAAAGATATATATTTGGCTCTTCCTTTTCTCCCTTTTCCCATTCAATATTTAGGAATGTGGTGTTTTGAGATGCATAAAAATATGGCATAATTTGAGAAGAGGCAAACGTCATGGCAAAACAAGAATAGCGAATGAATCAGCATCAAAAAAGCTTCCAGCTCCTATCTTTGCTAAGATATGTGTAAAAACATGAGGGTGCCTGGTGAAATCTTAGAAGTCAGAGGGAACACAGGGTAAAATCAGTGGCAGGTCTTCAACCCCTTGTAGACAATCTTCCCTTCTCTGTGATCAGGAGTGGCAGAATAAAATCCAGGGAATGAGGGAATCTTGTATATGTGTTTGTGTGTTTTAATTTATGTAAGTCATTGAATTCAACTTTTCTTATCACAGAAGTTGAATGCTCTTGATGTAGAGTGTGCGTGTGTGTGTGTGTTTCTGTAGCCTTAAGCAACATATGTGATTAGATCAAAGAAAAATTGTGTGAGAATTTCTTTAGTTCATTTGGCTTTTCAAACAGGCATTGGAACAAATTACTGCATTTCAAATGTGCTCAGATACTCAGGTAAGGTACCAGAAAGAATGGAAAGAGAGAGTTCTTTTCATATCTCTTTGCAGTACCAAATTCTGCTTGGAATAATCAATTAGGACTGATGATACAAATGCTTAATAGTTCTGTTAGAGCAAATAGACAATGACTGAACAAAGTGTTTAGAAAAGGGACACAAGAAAACAATTAACATACAGTATACTGCCCCCCAAAAATAAATAAATAAAATAAATAAATAGTTTGGGTTAATATTTTATAGTCTGATGCCATCCAGATGTGTCATAGAGGACTCACAAAATTCTCAGACATGTCTAACAGTTGGGGGGAAATGGTTTAGATAATGGAGCATGAGTGTGAATGATGGTGGATGGTCTGTGCCAATAACATTCAAAATAACCTTTTCAGTAACATTTCTAAGAGGTAGATAGGTTGATTTGATAATTTCTATGTTGCTCCTTTTTGAGGTTCCATTAAATTGTCATCACAGAATAGACCTCCGAGTTTGAAAATAGGCTAGCTTAAAATCAGTTGAACAGCCACACATTAATTGCATAAAAGTTGGAATGAGTTGCCCTTGTTATAGAGTTTGCTAAGAAAAATAGTTATTTCACCTAGATTGATTCAGAATAAAAGGTAGGAAACAATTGAGATAGATGCCAACAGCTCAGGGAAGGAAGCCAACCCATTTATATGTAAAATATTTAATTAAAATAAGCCATTTCTTGACCCTATAGTTTTATACTTCCTTTTCTTGAATGTTAATATCTGTAAATAAAAGAAAAATAATATAGTACTGGAACGGCTCATTTCTTTGATGTTGTGGCTGCTCATTACATTATTCAGTTGCATTACTTTTTGTAGTGAAAGAATGAATAATGGTTTGGGGGGATTTTATGAAACATTAAGTTGGCTGAGTCTGCTGCATTAATTAAATAATTGTATATTACAGGAGAGCAGATGAGGTCCTACCTTTGAAATAAATTACAACAAATAAGTTGTTATTCCATATTTATTTGGTTACATGTCTAGCTTTGTTCTTGATATGGTAACTTTATTTATTTATTTATTTATTTATTTATTTATTTATTTATTTATTTATTTATTTATACAGCTGCCTCCTAGAACTTTTTCCCACAATGGATAATTAGAAATAATATACTAGCATTAGCAATGATGCTGATTGGTATGTAAAGGCCACAATTAATTTTATAATAATTTGATGTAGCAATTTAATTGAAAATAAAAGATAAAATATTTGTAATAAAATGTTCCACTTGTTCTGAAGTAATTTACTCATTACATACATATCCAGTTTAAAACAAATTTGTAAGAAATCTTTGTTTAAGGAATACATTAAATTTTATCTGTAATGGAATGTCTAATTTCTCATTTAGATTGTTAAAGGTTTAGGCAAAAACTCTCCTTCGCAGTTTGATCTATTGATTAACATTGCTAGAAAACTAATAATGTAAAAACTTGTTTAAATAGTGTTTTAAAAAGAGCAGGAGGCTAGCGGGCAAAATGTAATTTGGGAGTTGTCTGAACTATTTTTATCTTGTTCTGTTCTTTTCTCAAACTTTCCATTTGCCTAAAATAGTTTAGCAACAAAAACATTTGACAGAGCAAATTATTGTCTACAGCTGGAGTTCTGTGTCTTTTAATCTTTTCGAGTTGAAATTCAGTTGCCTCTTATTAGAAATACAGTACATCAAGTAGTACTTGCCTCACTGATAAAAATTTGGCAGGAAGGTAACATTTGTTTAAACTGTTTGATTAAAAAAAAGTTTAAGCGAAGTTTATGTAGTACTTCAGTTGTGCATGATGGATGTGTGAATGTTTTGTGATTAAAGATTTTGCTTCAGGAAGCTCAATTGGAAACTTATAAATAATGCTACACAAGTTTATTTGGTTATGTCTCTATCATTGCTTGATTGTGATTTCTCTGTTTTTAAGAAAGAGACAAAGATATGTGATGTACTGGAACGCAAGGCCATGATAAACTACTGACTGACTGTATGTTTCTCCCAACCCCTTTTTGCACATCCCAGAATTGCTTGAAAAAAAGGGGACTGAAATTTTATTGTTCACTGACAGTAAATCAATTTTTTATAGAAAATAAAAGGGTATGATATAATAACAAGCCTTTAAAAAAACAATGAATAAATAAACAAATGAACAACCCTCCTCACATACAAAAACATTTCTGGAAATCTGTATTCTGTCCACTTGAGTGGTGCCATTGCTTCCACCAAAGCTAAATGAATAGAATAATGCCAAAAAAAAGATAGTGTAGCCATGATTCTTGTGGCCACCCCTTCTCTCAACCTTCAGTGTCTTACAAAGCCATTTGAAACTTTTGCTAATATGCTCAGATCTTAGTGCTTTAATTGTTTTATAAAAGATAAAAAAATAATAAACACAGATAAATATCCATGTACTCGTCAGAAGATACTGGACCAACATGTCTGCTTTACATAGCAACATGGAGATATGATTCCAAAATGCTACATTTGTTGTAGCTAAATGATTCAGGTATAAATTTGTCAGAGGTATTTTTTGATGCTTTGAAAATTATCTATGTATGGCATTCTCAAGAATGTTCCATTTCCAATAATATCGGAAACACATGGACTTATTTCTATTTCAGAAATTAGTCTCTGTCTAGTTTTTGAAAAGTGGGGCACAGCACAAAACAACTGTCACCAAAGACAGTGATTTTCAGTGTTTCTAATTTAACAAAAAAAAAAATATAGTTTGTGAATATTCCTAAGTATTAGTATTTTAAAACAAGTTTTGTTTTTTTTTAAGATGACCAGGAATTATTAATTGGAGAAAGATTTTGATACTAGCAAAACAGTTTTTCTCATACCATTTTCTAGTGAGCCTCTCTTTACCAACTTTTTGAGGAAACATAAGACTGGGTTAACAATGTAGCAAAATTTAGCTTTCCACATAATAGCTTGTGCTTTAAAATGTAAAATTTCTTCGTATATGGCAAACAATTTGCCTTTAATACAATTTTTGAAGGGTGTGATGATCTTTTAATATTTGAGGCACCGCCTCTGCCCAATTACATCTATTAGTCCCATTAGATCCAGCAGGAAGGGCATGCTCCAGGTCCTGTCTATTAAAGAATGCCATCTGGCAGGGCCCAGGAAGAGAGCCTTTTCTCTTGTGGTGTCCGCCCTTTGGAACCTCATTTCCCGGAGATTAGATTGGCCCCCACTCTGTCAGCCTTTCACAAGACTTGAAAGACATGGTTCTGAGGATCTGGTATGTGTCTGAGCCCATGCAATGGTTGTGTTGATTTGTGTTGTGGATTATGTGCATACTGTTGTCTCTTTATTGTTTTATGTTTTTATGCTGTGTTTAATTTTTGTTAGCCGCCCAGAGTCATGAATTTGAGATGGGTGGCCATATAAACATACATACATACATACATACATACATACATACATAAAATGGTTGTTGTGAATGCAGTATGCATGCCACACTCTAGGCTCAGACTCACAACCCACATCACCATAAGTGAGAGATGGCTGTGTGTCATGGACAGAATCAGATTACTGATTCTCACTCACTGCTAGTTACAGAAAAAGTTTTGTCTTTTAAAGAAGGAACACAGAACTTTATGGAGAGAGACTGGAAAAAAGACAGGGCCAGCATCATTCCCCACAGCCTCTGAGAACATTGAGAATCTTCAAGAAGCTGAAGAAAGCCAGGAAACTGAAGCAGAATAAGTAGCCAGGGATTTGCACTAGGTTTTTTTATTTTTGGTTTTGGTACAGTTCTTCAGTCAATTGTTTTTATTTTTCATAATATACAAATTAAAAGATGAAAAAAAAGTTTACAGTGAAACTGTGAGAAATAGAAAAATTATGAAAGAAGAAAAATAGTAGAAATGTAGATTAAAAAATAGGGGAAAAAAAGAACAAAAGGAAAGATACAAACTTATGGACATTTGATGAAGCGACTTCCAACTTCTTTTGCAAAGGATATATACAAAAATCTTTGATTTTGGTATAGTTCTGTCATTTACTTTAACTCTCTCTACAAGTTTTGAAATTGTGTTTAATTTCATCATTCATAGTTCAGGTTATGCTCATGAAATTTATTTTTCTTAAAATCTTTTTGTGATCTGTAACAATTTGAACTTTTTCCAATCTCTTGTTTCTGGAGTCTTAGAATTTAATTAGAATAAAAATGCTGGCTGTTTAAGTACAGTGGAATTTTGAAAGTTTTGAAAGCAGATGCTGAAAGAGAATGAAAGAAAACAATAAATTAAAGGTTTTGCAACTTTATCAGCAGGTGGCATTTTCCTGGCTAACCTTAATTGAGCTTGAAAACTAAGCAGGGTCAGGCCTGGTTAGTCCTTGGATGAGGGATCTACAGGGAATATTTTAGCTACGGGGTAGAATGCTAAGTTGAAAAAAATGTCACAGAAGAAAACAGTGGCCACCCATTTCCATACTGCTGCCAAGATAATTACATCAACATGGAGCTTGACTTGAAGGAAATGTTACCTTTACTTTTAAATTATCAAAATGTTGGAATGAAACTCCATACTTTCCTTAGAAATTTGTATGCATGCAAGTGCTTATGGCAAACCAGCTTTTGAAATATTTTGTAGTTTATCCAGAAAAATAATACATTTACTTGGTGTATTGATAAAGTGAAACAGCTTAATGTTTAGCAGCATGGATTGAATCAAAGGGAACAGCATTGCCTTATCAGTCAGCCTGCCAGACAATTCAGGATTTCTTCTGCTTTGAATGCCAGTGCTATCAAGCCTATGCCCACCTTCAGGTTTAGGTGTTGTTTGATAATAGGTGGTTCACTTTATCCAGTAGTGGATTAAATATTGGCAAATGGTTAACTAGAATATTCACATGCTAAATATTCTACCCTTCCCCTTATTACAACAAATTTTCATATACTGGATTCAATCTACAAATGCCAGAAGGCCACTTCGGCAGAATCCTGTTGCTATAGACACAAGGTGAATGAGACAAGATGTGGTGGGGAGATATGGAAAATGTCTGGATGTCCTCTGCTCTCATAAAACAGACCAATTTGCTTCACTTTGGAGCTCTTTTCATCCCTATTTGGCTTTTTTGGCAGGACCAGACAAGTTTGAGCTAAAGACAGACCTGTTACCTGTTCTTTTCCTTCGGGGAATTTAAAACAGTAATAAGATGACTGATCTCAGCTGACATGTTGTGCCGTGTTGAAAATATTTACCCTGCACAAGACAGCTCAGCTTCTTGGAATGTCTGTTCTCTGTTCAACAAACTGTGGATGATACTAGGTGAAGATGGTCATTTTTGGTCATCAGTACAGTAGCATCCTCATGGCATTGGATCTGTAGATTTTTGTTGCAACTATGAACAAAAAGATATCTTTCATACATCCTCTTTTATTGTTATCTATGATTCTTTTTCCACTTGCTAAGTGTTACTGCTAGCAGTTGACCAGTTTTTGGTGCCTGTACTTTAGTTACAATAAAGCTAAAACAAATGGCGTCACCATATTGGACCAGTCTGCAGAATGGCATTTTTTAAAATACACACCTATTCAGATAATTAAAATGATATTAGCTACTACATAACTTGTCACAGCCAGTATGTTTCTATTTGTCTGAGGCTGGCAAATCTTTGGATTTAACACATCTCATACTATTTCTCTCAACTCACTTTTAAAGCCAATAGAATTTGCTGCCTGATTGAATTCTGATGTATTTAAGATAGTTTTGATGATCAAATATGCAAACCTTTCTAACTTTGCCTTGTTTCTGCTGAATTGGTGCATAAAAGTAAATGCAAAATGGACAGCAATTTGTTAGCATTTGATAATAGTGGTGGTTGCTACTGTTTTAAATAAGTGAAAAGGAATTTAGGCAAATTAAAAGATGAGGGAGTTTATCAGTACCTAGATGATATAGCCAGATGGCTCCACTTTTTCAGAGGCAGAATAATATGCTTTCTCTTTTCTATTTCCAAAATGTGCTATGTGCTATCTCCCTTTAAGCATCTGCTTGATACCATATGTTCTCGTAAACAATTCACTGCCTCTTGTCCACAGCTGATACAAACTTCTGAATAGGCAACCTATATGGGATCAAAAATGTCTTTCAGTGCAGAATAAAGGTGGATCCTTGCAGTGTTGTCCTCAGTCAGTAGGGACCAACTGTAGCCCTTCATAATGGGAAGCTTGTAACGTAAATATTGGCAGCTATTTGTATCTTCATTAATGTATACCAGTTGACCAGCATGTGGGGAGCGTGCTTAGTGAGAAATGGCAGTGTGATATAAATCTCTCTGTAGTCCCTTGAGGTGGTACAAGCCAGTACTTTTGTATTGAAATAAACTGAATTATTATCCTGTTAATACTTTCACAGTGGTAAATTTTATATTCACCTCTTGCAGACTTTCCTACCCTGTTTTCCAGAACATCAGAAAGGTGACTATTCCCATCTATCCAGACTATTAGCAGTATTTCCCAAGGATGATAAAAATTGTAGCCCAGAAAATGACTTGCTAATGGAGACTAACCTGTAGTTTGTAGTTGAATACTGAACAAGCTTTGTCTTCATTTTGTATCTTCCAGCATAAGAGCCCATGTCAACAAATATTACTATCATCATTATCATTAAATTGCTTCAGTTTGGAACTACTTCAGCACTGACAATATGAATGTAGAAACATCTAAATGTGTAGGTGTCTGTTCTTAACTACAATGATGCTAAAATGATGAATGTGCGTTGTGATGTCATGGTGCCAGCTCCACCTTCTTGTGCTTGCGTTGTAGTGCTATCACGTGCTAGTACATAGGGAGTAGAGTTTGTGTCATGATGCATATTTTGTCACAACCTCCCTCTCTGGTGTTGCTTATGTCTAAATGTCATACTCATTTTAAACTGAATTGAACTGATATTTTACGATTCTCACAAAAATTACTATTCACACATTGTGTGAGCTATTCTTGTCTTTTTAACTGGGGCTCATGTTAAGTGCAAACCAGTATGAGAAATGATTAAGGGCATATTAAGATATGCAAGCCTTTTACAATCCTAAATGTATCTTCCTGGATTGCAATCAGTGTTTGGAAGTTTGGGGTTCTTGTAGTTTACTTTTATTTTTTACATTACTGGGAATGCTCAAAACATTAGAAGAGGACTAGTTCAGTAACACTGTTGTTGGTCAGTGTGATTAGCAAGATGAGAAAGCAGTATGGACTAGAAGCTTTAAATAAAAATCACATAACACTATATATAAAAAACAGCTTGCCTGAAAACAGAATGTATATTATGGAAAGAGCTGCATTATATCCTTTATCCATGATGTACTTGTCTTCTACTTACAGAGAATTTTTATGTGGAAGAACCTTCCAAAATGGTATCTCTTACTTGCATTTTGAAGTATATGACACTAGAGCTAAATAAATTTAATTAAAATTATTAGACTTAAGTGTGGAGTCTGGGAAAAAACCTTCATTTGAATAATTTAATTTAAAACATCTGCATCCTGTATTTCTACTGTGTTTTCCCCCTTTGTTTTCACAGGAAGGTTGTGTTGATCATTGTGCTTTCCCTTACACACCCACTCACTTGTCAGCATTTGCTTGCAGTGTTCCCTGGTAATGGCATTAGACTCCACATCCTGAAATTGTTTTTTCAAATCTCGAGTCTTTGTAACTTTTATTGAAAAGTGACCCGTGAGTCCTTAATTCAACATACTTTGTTCCAGAAATACGTTTGGAATCGTTCTTAGACTTACAATTAGTTCGACTTAATGCCTGATGCGTGAGTCTTTTTCATACAGAGAAAGCCTTGCCTGCCGAGAAGGCTGCATTATGAGGTCACGTTATGGCACTTGTCATCCTTCACATGCTTGCCAGGCTCACCATCAGTTTGGGAGCCAACGTAGAGATTGCCTTTTAAGGTAAAGAACTGCTGTGAGAATATGAAATAAAACCTTTTCCCGGGCATGGAAAGAACGTTCTTCCTTCCTTCTCTTCCTAAATAAAGTACCAGTGACTTTTAAAAAACAAAGAAAAAATGTGTGTTGTTTTTCTTTGCGTTACCTTCTTTTGTGAGTGCCATTTCACTGGGCCCACGGTTAGCTCATGTCTAGAAAAGATAAGTTGGAAAATGGTTTCTGAGGTTATGCAGCTTGTCAAAGGAACTCTTATCTGCCAATTTTTTTTTTCTTTAGTGAACCTTCAGGAAAACATACTGGCTTTAGCATGTTGGAAACATTTTAGGTATTTTCCTTGAAGAGAAAATCCTGGATAGCATGCTTATCTCTATCAATAGAAAACCTTGCTTTAAAGCTGACCTACTGAAAAAACAATATGCTCCTGCTTCTGGTACCAATAGTACTAGTATTTTCTTCTGCCAAAATACTGAATATGAAAATTCAATGTATACATGCTTGTACATGCAGTGGAATGTTTCTGGAATTTTTAGAAAACCAGTTTTGTTTTTTAACAAAAAGACATAGATAACCAGTTTCTGTCTGTGAGACTGAAGGAAATAAAAAGCCAGTACAGGAGTGACTAATGTGCAAATGTGGGTGGAAACCATGTTTTTTTCATTGCTGCCTTGTCTAATTAGAATAATAAGATAGCGTTGGCAAATATTAAAGAGCTGATACACTTAAATTTATGGATACTGTGATTATCTTTATCTTGAAAGACAAAAATGGCATTTTCCATGGAAACTGAGATGCTGACAAATTATATTGAAGTAACCTTTTTTCCCTAACCAATGTGTTTACCAAAACATTTATGTTTTGCTGTAGCTTTTTATTCAAAGCATTACTCAGTTCAAATCATTTTGAGCAAATCCTTAAAAAAAAAAAAAAAAAAAAAGGATCTGTAGCCCTTAAAGTGTTTTGTTATTAAAGTACTTCGACCTATAGGTCTTTAAAGTGGTGGCCTAGAATCATCAGTAATTGTACTGTTTTGCAGAAGTGCACAACTTTTCAGGCAAAGAAATTTGGCTTTTAAGTGGTATACTGGAGACTGTACTCTAAAAATGAGAGAGGCCAGGCCAGTGAAAGCAGTGGGGCCAAGAGAATGCTAAGCTTGATTGAATATGTAAATGAAATGAACTAAATGCAGATAATATGACTATTTCCACTCCATTTGTTTTTCACCTTTTGTCACAATAAAAACTACAGTTTGGCCACAACTTGGAGAAGGGTTTGGAGTGGTGGCAGATGACTATGGGATATACATTCCGGTGCTACCCTGATTACGTGGAATGTTTACAACTATTAACTTAATAGTTTCTTTCACATCATTGTTGTAAGAAAAATGGAAGCGCTGTTCATTTTGTGGTTAAGGGGAGAGACATTTCCTGTTGTTTAATCATTCAGTCACTTCCGACTCTTCATGACCTGATGAACATCAGTTCACCAGGATTGTCTGTCAGTAGCTGCTGCTTATAAGCTCATGCGTGTGATATCGATGATAGTACCTGGAGATCTTATCTTCTGCTGACCTCTTTTCTTAATTGCCTTTGACTTTTTCAAAAATCAGGGTCTTCTTTGAATACTCTTGGTTGCCGCTATGTCCAAAATGTTTAAGTTTTAGCTTCATTTCGCTGAGACTTTCTACTTTGGGTAGAAAGGGAAGCTTTTACTATTACTTTTTCTTTAAGGGTGTGGAGAATAAAGGAAAGTCTAGGCAGGTAGAGTGAAAAACAGAATGAGCAGTTGTTGAAGGCTTTAGGAAATTGTGCATGTATCTTAGGAATGGAATGTATTGTGTACATTATTAGAAGTGGAAAGAGATCAACTTTGCTGTGGAAGTGGAGAGCCTGTCGGCCGTGGAACTAGAGATACAGGTTGAGGGTGTGTGCTCTATATTTTCAACATCAATATAAATCAGCTACCCAAATATGTTGCTATATGTCTCTAACTTGCTAGCTTACTCAAGAGCATCTAAGGAAATATTGATAATGGAGTCCTTGGTGCTCTCTGAGCTTGGTTGCTTGCTTGCAGATATTTCACTACTTAACTAGGTAACATCATCAGGCATTGGTGGGGTAATGAAACATCTGCAAACAAACAACCAAGCTCAGAGAGCACCAAGGACTCCACAGTTCAATCCTGAGCTATATACAGGTAGTCCTCACTTAACAACCATTCGTTCAATGACCGTTCAAAGTTACAGTGGCACTGAATGAAGGGACTTATGACCTGTACCCAAAATTATGGCAATATGGGCCCTTGTCAATCAGTTTCCCTTACAACTGGTAGTCAAGCACCTTATGATCATGTGATCTTCATTTGCAATCTTCCCTGCTGGCTTTCCCAGAAACTCAGTGGGGAAGCCAGCAGGGAAGGTCACAAGCTGCTGCCACCTGCCAAGAGGACTCACTCTCATCTTTGGCGGCTGGCTGAAAAAGCTCTGTACTGAAATCCAAGCAGGATTTTGGCACGGGACATTTTCAGTCAGCCCCCAAAGCTCTATGCACTAAGTTCCCCATGGAGCTTTTAGTGCATATAGCTTTGGGAGCTGGCTGAAAAAGTTTGATGCTGAAATCCAAGTAGGGTTTCACCCATGGAGGATTTTCAGCCCCAGAAGCCTCTCCACTCTGGAGTGGAAAAACCAAGCAGTTCTGAGGCCCTCATGCACCCGACCCATACCGCACCCTTGACCCTCCCACGCACCCTCTTGCTCCCTCCCCAAGACTGGGGCATTCACTTAATGACAGCAACCAGGAGTGCTGGGATTGTGGTCACTAAGCGATGTAGTCACATAATGTTTCACCTAACAACCAAATTGTTTAGCGACATAAGATCCAGTTCCAATTGTGGTCATTAGGTGAGGACTACCTGTATATTCTCTTCCATTGGAAGATATTGATAGTTTGAAAAATTGCTAGCAGTGCTTCTCACTGAAGTTAGTTTCAATATTTCTGCATAAGTGTAGAAGAATTTATCTATTACTATTCTCTGTACAGAAAATGTTTGTTTATCATATTGGTGGGACCCAGGAAGAGAGTCTTTCCTGCCGTGGCTCCCACCCTGTGGAACATCATCCCTCTAGATTGGCCCTGACCCTCCCAGCCTTTAGGAAGGCCCTGAAGACATGGCTCTGTCACCATGCCTGGAGGTCTGGCAGTGGTGGGGAGCTTTTACAGTGGCAGTGTTGAGCTGATGTAAGGATGGATTCTGCTGCTGATCATGATTTTTTGTTTTAGATTGATTATGGATGGTTTTTATATGTTTGTATATTGGTTTTTTAACTTGTTTTTATTGGATTGAATATAAAGTATGTTTCTTTTGATCTTAAGATGATCTTAAGATTCAACAAAAGATTTTTTTCATCATTTATTGTTCCCTCAAAGAATATATGAGAATGATTGGCTGTCTACTTCGCTATGCTGAAAGTGTGAAACGGGTGAAGGGACACTTACTTGTATGATAAGGGTTTGTCTTACTGTTGCCACATTTTGGTTTAATATCCATAATTTTGTTAATATGGTTACAAAAATCAGTAAAATATAAAGATATGAATGTACACTTGAATTATATATAGGTAGTCCCTGGGTTAATAACCCTTGGTTTGCAGATGACCCATAGTTAAGAATGGAGCCTATTGTAGCAGAATTCAAGTTAAATACACAATCATTTCAGTTAAATACACAATGCTACTTATATGGTATTATACAATAATACTGTTCCAGCTTACATACAAATTCGACTTAAGGACAGACCTTGGGAACAGAACTCGTTATTAACTGTATCAAGAGTTATGGCTTTACCAAGCATGGAGAGCAGCAAAAAAAAAAAAAAATTACTCTGCAATGTTAAAAAGACAGTGCAACCCCAGATTTACAGATTTGGATTGTCAATATGTATTTGATTTCTGTACTAATTGACTTTTGATTAATATACTGGAACAACTGACCAGTATCATTCTGTGTACAGTAGTCAAGGTTTAATATTACATCTAAAAATAGGGACTAAATGATTTTTCATACACAATCCTCCCTCCCTCCCTCCCTTCCTTTAGTAAAACAGGTTGATGGATGCAGGGCAAAAGGAAGTAGTAGAATTATTAAATTCCAGTAAGGAATAGATACCTTTCAACAGCCACCTTTTTAAAAGCACTTTTGGAAGGCTGAATATCTCAGTGAGCAAGGTAGAATTGTGAGAGATGTGGTTGGGACTGAGATTGCAAGGTATTACCTTATTTTCTGCTGAAATGGCAGGAAATAATCCTTTTGTTTCTTAGTGGTTTACCACTGAAATTCCACAATATGATTTCTGGGAAACCATATAAAAAGAGTTTGCATGTAGCCTGAGGACTGTAGGTTTCCTGCCCTCTTAAATTAATGTACCTTAAAAATAAACAAACATGCATTCTTTTAACTGTATTACTGATGTGATAAGGCATATATCTGAGGTAATTATAAAGCATTATGAATAAGCTGTATATTACTTATCTTAAAGCTAACATTTCTCCAGATAAATCTAAGCTAAAATTTTCCTAGTATTTCATGTGTTTGTAATAAACTGTGTTTGTAATAAACTGACCTGTAAGGCTTGGTGTATAAGATTGTTCGCCATGAATGTAACTAAGCCATCACTGACAAACAAACCCTCTTCCTTTGAGGATGATTATCATAATTCTGAGGGAAGAGATACAGAGTTAATTAAAATCTAGAATGCTATTCCTTGTCATCAAAGTTGTCAGTAAGTGTAAAGACTTAATGATAAAAAAATTGAATTGAGTTCTCAAGCACTTTTTTCTATAAAGGCTAGGCTGGGCTAGGCTAGGCTAGACTAGACTAGACTAGACTAGACTAGACTAGACTAGACTAGACTAGACAACAAGGTTTTTACTTGTATGTTGTGTAACAGTTAATTAAGCAAGAAAATAATCTGAAAATCCCAGTTCCAAATTGGAAAGATTTTTGCATTTTATTTTATCTTTACAAAAACAATATTTTGAAATTTGCTAAAATCAATCAGACCAAAAAGACACAATATGCTCTTGTGAAGGCAATAGTATTCATAAATGAACCTTCATTTCTTTCTGTGGTTGACAAATTGACAAGCAACTTTTTATCTGAACCATCTTTTGTTACTTCAGAAATGAAAGTCTATGTAGAAAACAAGGCTCAGCTCTGCATGTAATTCTCTCTTGAATATAACCATTTGGAGTCCTGAAGAAAATTGCTTTTATGCATGCTTTTCTACTTGATTTAATGTTTAATTCCTAAATATTTTTCCCCCAAGGCACAAAATCCACAAATGGTGTGTCATCACAATATTATGCCTCTACGTATCATATTTAATACTTTTGCGAGGGAGCTGGTTGTCTTGTAGAAACCAACTAAAAGAGACTTAGTTGTGTTTGAGCATTATGCTAAATTATTGTTTAAATCATGGTTTATTGAATACATCACAGTTCTAAGGTTCACATATCACAGTAAGATAAACTATGTAGTACAAATCATAGTGGTTGGGTTCATAGGACTTGTTAAGCAAAACTCAGACAAATCATATTATGGTTTAGTTAATACTTGAGGGCAGCTGTATTGAATTACATAACTAGATAGCATTGTTATATGCCTTCTATAAGTTAAGGCATCTCATATTCTGTGCTGTAGCTTACTAAATTTGTTAAAGTTTCATCAACAGTTTGATGGTAGAATTTATTATGGGAGCCCTCCTCAACTTGGTGCTCAGGTTTTAGATGTTTAAGAACACAGTTCCTGTTATATATGACCATTAGTCACACAGACTAGAATATATGTTGATTGTATGGAACAGCTGAAGGACATCAGATTGGGGAAAGTTTTATTATGATTTTACAGAATTCCTAGTTCTATATTATTCCATCTGGTAGCTTCCCTGAGCATTACCTGAAGTGTGTTTATGTGTGTGAGATGCCATAAATTCTAGATGGCATATAACAATGCTATCTAGTTATGCAATTCAGTACAGCTGCCCTCATGTTTTTTGGAGGGGGAATGGTTTTGCCATTACCTTCTTCCTAGGGCTGAGAGAGAGTGACCGGCCCAAAGTCACCCAGCTGGCTTTGTGCCTAAGGCAGGTCTAGGACTCACAGTTTCCCAGTTTCTAGCCTAACACCTTTAACTATTACACCAAACTGGCTCTTGAAGTACATAAATAAATAAGTGTATTTCTTGTTACTTATCCCTGTACTGTATGTGTCTGGAGCTGCATAGGTTTATTTTGTTTCATGTTCTCCCCAAATTGGGCAACTCTGTTTATTTACTCTAAGAAAGAATAAATTCAACAGCAGAGATATAGTTTATTCTTGGACTACTGATATTTCTTACATGGCTAAGTTTTAAAGCTTTGTAATTTGCAGAATGATTGGACAAGAAGACATGAAATTATAATTTGCTTTTCTCAGTTGAGTTTCCAGGAAAATAACAAACATACTTGGTACTTGGATTGCAGTTTGATATTTATATGCATTCCAAAGAGTGACTAGATTGCCAAATTCAAAGTTAAAAGATAAGACACAGTTTGGAACTATGGCTTGTAAAATGTGTTATTTATCTTGTTTTATATGCAGATTGACATTTTGAAATAAAGAACATCGCCAGTGAAAATAAAGGCCATCTGGCAAGCCTAAATAGTAAATAACACTAGATAGTAAATGGGAATAAAGACTATAACCATTTACTGTTAACAGAGTTGTGATTTATGTGACTAGGTATATGAGACTTCTGTTAACCTCCTCAGATCAGTCAGCTTCTTTGTTCTGTATATTCATAGCTACTTGGTGAATGATAGCACAAAACTATATGTAGTTTTATTTAAATGCAGCTTATAATTTTTATTTTGAGTACACTGATGCAGTTGACCCTGAAAGCAGTTCATTTCTAATTTACTTGATTTGGCTGAAGGATTCACAGAAGACATGGGTGGTACTTAAATTTCTTCTGCTTATAGTTCTTTGTGTAGAATCTTTAGCTGTTTTTTGTAGTTGCACGTACATTTAAATACATTTATATATTTGTCCTTGTATCTAGAATATTCATTTAAAATACAACAATCTTCCTTACTCAATCCTGCCCATGCTATAAAGGAAAATGCATTTTTATAAAGGGGTATTTAGCTATGCTTGAGCCTTTCACAATTGACAGGATATGTGTGTGTGTGCTTTATTCCTTGATATCAGTTTCCAGGTACAAAATAATGAGTCCTAAGTTTCCATCTATGAAATTCAACCAAATGTGTTTGGAATTTAATTTGCAAGTTTTAAATCACCAAACTTTTAAAACTATCAATGCTTATCTAAGAAGTGAAGAGAAGTATTAGTGATGCTTGGAGTGGGCTTTTGGATCAAAATTATTAACTACTAGTTGAGATTTATTATAATAACTACAGTACTTAGGTCTGCAACCTATAAGAAGTTTTTGTTGTTGTTAGCTATTGAGATTATAGCTGTGTACGATTAAGGAAATTGATCTTTATAAATTCTTTATAAAGATGTGTGAATTGGAATTAAGTTATTCATTAACATTTCAATTTTGCAAATATTCCAACACAGTACACAGCTCAGACATAACAATATCATATAAAAGATTCTGAGAGATATTTTGAAAAATGAATTTTTATATAGGGTTTTAAAAATGAGATTATTGTGGAAAAATAATAGAATGAACCTAGCAGTGAATGCATGCAAACTAGTTGCAAGGTAAGAAACAGTTTTCCTGTCTTTAATACAGGAATGGGCTAAGTCTTTTCAGCTCAGGACCCACAACTCATCCCATCCCCTGACTGGCTATAAGAAATTATTCAGTGATACAATAAAATCAAAAGACAGCAGGAAAGAGTTGGGATTAAGGTAGGAATAGTTGAGTTCTATCTCCCAGAAGCTTTATACAGTACTTCCATTCCCACCCTCAGCCTTAGAGCTGAGATTTGCTTGGAAGTCATGATCTGATAGGCTCGGTCTTCTGTGAGAGAAGCACAATAAAGTTAAGAACAGACTTGAAGTTGGCCACATGCTTGGAAAGGTTGCAGTTTGGTCCAGGCAGATGGCTTGGTGAGAAGCTGGTAGGAGTTCTTTTTTTACCGTAACATTTTGTGAGCACCAAAATAACAACACTGAGGCCAATAGAGAGTGCCCACGAAGGGTGCTTTATGTAATTCCTGCTACAATGATGTTTTTCCAGCACTGGTTCTTCTCAACTATAAATGAAATGGGTTGGCATGTTTGTATGTAAGACAAGTTTAAAGCAACACAACCTTATCTATTGAACGATTTCCCACCCATTTTCCTGGCATTAATTTCTGTTTTGCCCTCCCTTTTTTCTCTGATTTGTGCCTATGTCATTTCTATCAAATTTGGTTTGGGTCTTAAAGGTAGCTTTTAGATCAGTTGCTTTTTTGCACTTTTGTTTTCACTGGCTACAGTAGTTATTAGAGACTGTAAGAGAGTTAAAATGATTTTGAGCCACCAAGAAAAAAAAAAAAAGCCTGCCTTTAAGCTGAATGCTAACTGACATTTAAGCATAATGAAATAGGCTTTTCGTTGGCCTCTTTAACTCTTATGTCTAAGTTTCTGTATTTGTAGTGGAGGGATTATAGTTTAATCAGGTACTGGTAGAAAGAATATCTTGTGATGCAGAAGCGTGCATAGATGTTGCAAGATGACTTGTGAATAATCTTAATGTGAATAGCTTGGTTGTTTTGCCCAGCACATTTATGGGTGCAAACAGGATGCCCGGATTCGGCAGAACTGAAAAGTAATCAGTATTTCAAACGGCAGTCCACCCCTGAATTGAAGATCTTGGGAGTTACAAAACATGAACTCTCTGCTCATTTATAAAACACACTTTCAGCTCTTTCAAACATGTTATTTCCCCAAAGATCTTCAACATGGTTTCCTAAGGAAAGTAGAATGAGCATATTGTATTTCCTTCCAGGGTGCTCTTGTGATATCATCACAAAAAGCACTCTTTGTAGAAAACTTCACTCTGTTAAAAAGTTCCCCAAATATGTTGTTCGTGTGCACCATCGTGCCCATGGACACTTCCTTTGGAGTCCAAGTTGGCACACTGCAAGTATTGGCCTTCAACATCACTATAGGCATTCTTAGGAAATAAAAATGATAACTGTCTGCAGCTCACTGCTTTGTTTAGAACTGTGCCCACTTGCTCCCTCAAAGATGTAAGAAAATTGGAATGGTAGGCAGTTTTTAGAGTCTTGAGGGGAAGCAGAGAACATCACTAGTTTGCCTGCTGGTTGATGGTGTTTTATGAATGCTCCTAAAACCTCAAATGTGCCTTCCAGCCCCAAATAATTGAGACCCTTGGATGCTTTATGGTGTGTTGTCAAGCTGAAAACAGATAGCTCAGCAAATTGCATGCATTCTGAGTAAGCAGGCTTTAATATTAATTATATAACCAGTCATGTTTTGTTTATTTTTAATTTCAAGCTCTTTGCTTCTTAAAATATCTCCCTGATAATTGCATGTTTGCCTTATGATGGTTGTTTGGCTTCTTGACATGATAATGTCTTCTTTATCCTCTTCCCTTCCTCCTTATGGATATTCATTCTTGCCTAAAAGCGTCCGATGTAATTTTTCAATCTCACCTTTGAAGTAGCAACAGTCTTCCAGTTTAAATGAAGAAATGTAATAATCTCAGTTTTTATCTTTAGTATTGTATTTTCCACCATGAGAAAACAGTAGTACCGCCTTTTCTTGCTACTTTGAATGGCTCAACTGTAATAATTTGAAGCAGGCTCTATAATTTTTCCTCACCCAGGAGTGTCAAATTATCCTGCTTAGTAAATAGTGCCAATCCAGTTGAAATGAGGTATTTCACCAGAAGCTAGCCAAGAAAGTAAACCATTCCAAGTTTGCTTCAATCCAAAGAGAAACCCTATTAAAAAAATGTCCTTGAATGTGGGGAAAAAATTGGTCCGTGTTTGTGCAGTGTGCCTTTAAACTTTACCCAGAGTTGGATATATAAAATCATCAAATTGAAAGGATGCTCAAAGGTCACTTAGCTTAACCTGTTACTGGAGCAAGAAATCCATTATGATTACATCTCAGGCTGAGGACTCTCTAATATTAGCTTCACCTCACACAATTTTTCAAGTAATTGCAATTTTGGCAAACATTATTTTTAAGACTAGTGCACTCTTTGTTCTTTGTCTATTCTGTAGCTTTTCAAATCCTTTTTTATAATGAGATTTTCCTTAAAGAACATACCACACAACTCCAGCCAGTTTGTCTGCAGCTTTCAAGAGGTTTAACAGGACTCTCTTTGGAATGAGACAAACACAGGGTGGTGTGCTTTCTTGACTAGCTTGAGGCAAAGTGCTTTGTTTCAACTGGATTTGTACTGTTTACTAGTAGGATAAATGGATCCATGATTGTAGCTTGGCACTGCAGGAGAAGAAGAGGTCAGTCTGATGGCCTCAAACGATTATAGTTAGTAACACCAAGAAATAAAGGTTCAGGTTTTCTGCAAGTGCATGAATCTCCACATTCCTTTTTGCTGAATAGTATTTGGCATTTGAATCATGACTCGGCTTGAATGGAGGCCAGAGGAGAAACATAAGCATGATCTGATGTGAGGCAGCCTAGGAATCTGAACTTCACAGTCTTGAAGTCACTGGAGAAAAACTGGGATGTAAATGAAAAGAATGAAATTTAAGAGTCAGAATCTTACTTCATCAAATATATTAAATGTAAAATACTAAAAAAAAAAAGCCAGTAATATAACAGCAATGACTCTTATAAGAACATGGGACTTGCAGATTTATTTTAATATAATTCAGAGTCAAGAAACAAATACAGCATCATTGAAATCAGGCTTTTGAAGATCCATGTATCTTTTTTGAATTTTTCACAGCAGTTTGTTATCACTACTGACATACTCTTAGTGATCAAGATATTGTGTGCATTTAACAATCTAGAATGCCAACTTGGCAATTCATTGACATTATGGATGGCTTTACATTTTTTAAGCTGCAGTCTTCTAAATTAAACATCTATATTATAGAACACAGCATTAATTGATCTTCTGGCAAAAGGAGGCTTCAATAAAATAGGTTGCTCATGTTTCATGATCTGCCAGGGAAAGGAAAGATGTGGAAAACATTTGTGAATAATGTACAAGTAGCTGTGGGATATGTATTAGGGACTATGCAAGGACTATAAAAATTTCATTCTTCTGTTATCTGAAATAGCATTCTTCATCCTGGACTCCTTCCTATTGTGTGAACCTCAACTCCCAGAATTCTCAGGTAGCATGGTTAAGAATTTTGGAAGTTGAAGACATTATTTTACCATCTGGATTACTGAAGTACACATACGTAAAGTTTTGGTTTTTTTTTTTTTTTGCTTTTCAACATAATGGAATGAAAATTAGGGATTAGAACTGTGCAAAAGAGAGGGTTGCTCTCTTAATCACACACAAAAAGAACCTTCATGACAGTTTGGTGTGACTACAATGATGGCAAATACTTCAGTTTCTCTTTTTACCTCCTCTATCCCCATCCCAATCTTGCTAGTCATCCGAGCACAACTGTTCACAAGAATCATCCTGATTTGAGGAAGGGCCTCCCAATTCTTGAATTCATTGTGTCCTTTCCCCAGCACAGTATTATTAGGTGAGCAAGTCTTTAAAAAGTACATTAAAAAAAAAATCCCTCCTTGTAGTGCACTACACAAACCTTTAATTTTCTGCATGCTGGAGTACATATAAGAGGTGCGGCTAGAATTGGAGAGACATGGAGAAGTAGTTCTCTTTGTCCCACCTCAAGTCAAATAAAAATTACCAGATTGACCAATTCCATATCATAATCAGGGTTCAGGCTAAGGTGGAGAAACATAAATTTAGATAACCTACATTTCCAATTTTAATCCATGATCTGATTTTTTTTCTTTTTTTTCTTTTTTCTTTTTTTTGCAGGAAATCCAAGGGAAAACCAAATGGTAAAAAGCCTGCAACAGAAGAAAAGAAACTGTATCTTGAACCGGAATATACAAAGTCCAGGATTACTGACTTTGAATTCAAAGAGTTAGTTATATTACCACGTGAAATAGATCTTAATGAGTGGCTAGCTAGCAACAGTAAGTACTATGAAAGTTGCAACAACTGAACATTGTAGTAGCTGTTTTTCATAATCATAGATGTTCTTAATTAAAAGAGTTGGTAAATGGCAGACTGTTAATGTTTAGCAAATAAAAATCTCTGCATTCACTTTGATAGTTATAAAACAAGAATCATATTCTGAATTTCTGAAACAAAATCTATTGGATTTGGCTCATTTTCCCCAATGGTGGGGCATGGCATAGGGTAACCTTAGCAACAGGATGTCACGTTTGTATGGATTTCAGCTAGGGTATATAGAAAGAGAGAGCCACTACCTGCTTGCTCAATGTTTGTCCCACCTGGCTGCTTTTGGACTGGACCCAAGAGAGAGGAAAGTGTTCAGTACCTTCTCCCATGTGAGATGTGTTCTTTTCCACTTTCGGAGGTGGTTCTCAGACTGACAGAAGTCTAGTAGCCATCTCCCTAGCACATTCAGACTACACCACTTTCACAAGAAACAAGCCTCTTCCTCTACAAAAAAGCATGAGAACATGAAGCAGAATCTTGCCTCCTTAAATTACCTATATATAGGCTTCTTATTTGAAAGAAGAGTGCTTGCTGGAAGTCAGAGTTTTGAAAGATTTGTTCTTTGAATAAACTGTTTCCAGTCCAGACTGCTACAAGACATGGCTTAAAGGAGGCAGTTATAAGACCTCTTCTTCCTTGACCTAGAAGATCTCTAAAATTGGAGACCAGGCTTAAATATTATAATTGAGAAGGTGGTCATATCACAGCTCCAAACTGGGAAAAACTGATTATCTGGACTCATTTCAGCCAGGAATTTGTCCAGGATATGGTATGCAGGCTGCTTTGATCATTTTGGTGGATGACCTATACCATTGACCAAACAGAGGGAGTGTTACCCTGCTAGTTCTCCTAGACCTGTCATCAGCTTTCAGTACCATTAACCGTATTATCCTTGTGGACTATCTGATAGAGTTGAGTCTTGGGGCTTTGATTTTACAGTGATTCTGGTCCTTCCTGTTGGGATGTGCTCGTAAGGTAGTCCTAGAGAACTACTGTTTGACACCTAGGCTCTTGATCTGTGGTATTCTGCAGAGTTGTATCTTGACTCTGTACTTCATCTATATGAAACCATGGGGGGAATTCATTCAGAGCTTTGGAAGAGGATGTGTCATCAGTATGCTGATGATACCTAGCTCTGCTGCTTGTTATCATTCAACTTTAAGGAAGTAGTCAGTCTCCTTCAATCTAATCTTGATAATGGGGTAGATTTGGGAGAACAGGCAGAAATTAAATCCAGACAAACAAGAGGTCCTCTTGATAAGGAGAAAACTGGATTCAGAGATTGAGGTGAAGCCTGTTTTGAGCCCCCACAGAAAATGGAGGTTTACACTTTGGGTTGATTTTTTGATCTCCAGCTGTCACTGGATTTGCAGATGGCAGCTATGATGAAGAGCATGTTTGCACAACTGTGGCTATACTTCCTGAGCCAAGCCAGTTAGTTTTTTTTTAATTTTTTAATTCATTTTTTATTTTTTTATTTATTTATTTATTTATTATCGAACTTGTATGCCACCCGTCTCCCCCAACGGGTGACTCTGGGCGGCTCACAACAATAAAAAAGGAAAAAAAACAAGTCCCTCCAACCATGGATAAAATCTATAAATAATTAAAAAACATATATTAAAAATGCCCTAAAAACCTCCTATAATTTTTAGCCCTAAAAACCTGCAAGATGCTGGTGGGGGGGGGACAAACCCATCACCCCACCAGCCATCTCCACAGGTGCGGGCCCCCCTCCGGCCCCCAGGCCTTCTGCCAGAGCCACAATTTAATCCCTTTCCTGAAGGCCACAAGCAAGGGGGTACACCGGATCTCAGGAGGCAGGACGTTCCATAGGGCGGGAACTGCAGCAGAAAAGGCTCTCTGCCTAGACCCCACCAATCGAAATTCCTTGACTGGTGGGGTCTGCAACCTGCCCCTTCTGCTGGACCGAGTGGGGCGGGCTGAAATGACTGGGGCGAGGCGGTTCCTCAGATAACCAGGTCCTGTGCCATGAAGAGCTTTAAAGGTGATGACCAACACCTTGAATTGAACCCGGAAACAAACTGGTAACCAATGCAGCTCATGCAACAGCGGTGTTATACGTGCCCTCCTAGGGGCATTGAGTCTTAGCCTTGGGTACAGCCCATCTTGACTACTGCAGTATGCATTACATGGGGCTACCCTTGAAAAATGTCCAAAATAGCAAGTGCTGTAGAATACAGCAATCAGCTTCATACTAGTGCAAGCCACAAGAGATTACAGTATCAAAAATCCTCTTGTATGAAGGCATCTTTTGGCTATTTTTCTTCACATGTTTTCAAAATAGGAGAAAACATTCCACTCTTAGGTACCTGGATAGAGATTGACTTGGAGTATTAAGCTGTTTTCACCCCTCCCCACCTTCCATTGTACTAATGCCCAGTTAATCACATTTATTTGTTTATGGGATTTGTCTATCATCTGAAACCAAACATAGTGTAGGCAGCTTTCAGAACTTAGATATAACACAATACAAAATCAATATAATAATTAAAATAGTATCCCAAACCTAATTCTCCAATTTAAATTAAATGCTAAAAGTAATAAGCTATAATTGGATGAGTATGTCACTGCTGGTTATAACTAATCCCCAGACACCTTGTAGAAAAGCCATGTGTTCATCTCCTTCTTGAAGGCTGTGTGGGTGAGGGTCATCCTTGCCTCACGGGCAAAGTCTTCTATGGGAAGGGAAATGCTACAGAGAATGTCCACAATCAGGCCCCCTCCTTTGTACTTACTGGTAGCAGGGGGACTTTTAGAAAATGTTGCCTAGTTGTTCAGATAGTCTGGGGAGAAACTGTTGAAGAAAAGTGTTCCCTAAGATACCCAGGCCCAACTATGGCTAATACAATTTCCAGCAAGAAAAAGTTTGGTTAGTTGTGATCATGCTGAATGAACTGTTTCACTTATGTCTAATTTCACAGCTCATAAACCACTTTTTTTAGCATTCAAACATGCAGAGTAGTAATGGAAACACTTTGGTGTTCTTTTGTCTTTCAGCAACAACATTTTTTCACCATATCAATTTACAGTATAGTACCATCTCTGAATTCTGTACAGGGGAGTCGTGTCAAACCATGGCGGTGTGCAATACGTAAGTCTTGGCTTTTTTGTTGTACTTTGATGGCATGAATGCTTCTTTTCCAATTGAGGGATGAAAAACTATTTTCCCTCTGAGGCTGAATGTTTTCAAAAGCAATAAATTCTTCAGTGTGTAAAAAATGCATTACTCTTGAAAGAAGAAAATCTGTTAACTCGGAATCCACATGGAAAAAGGTAATGCAAATAATATTGACTTCAAACAATGTTAATGAAAGGTAAGTTCTACCTAGTAGGCATTTAAATTTTCAGGTGAATATTTCACTATTTCCATCCACCCTTCTAGCTTGGTATTCCTAAGGACAAGTAAAGTGGTAGTTATTGTGGGGTGGCGTGCCAAAAAACATTAGCCTTTTTAAAAAGAGATCAGTCAATTCAGAAGGCTAAAATGGAGCTTCCTGTTGTGTGACATTTCATTTGGATTCAAGAGATTAGAATACTCACTCAGGAATGTCATCCACATTTCCCAGCATGGGAGGGCCAGAGCACAACAGCATAGAAAAATATTCACCTGAATCAGCCTGCATTATATTTTCCTCTTACAATCCTTGTAGTCACTTTCTCTCACTGAAAAAATCTTTCCAAATCCTGTCTGTGTCAGCTTATCCTTCATTCTGTGGAGTTCTTTGCATTTTGGCTGCAGTTCTATGTTGCTTTCTTAGGTCTCTTCATATATGAATTCAGTCAGCCCCCTCACTTACCTCCTTGTTGATTTCAACATTCATACTAATTATCTCTCTGACTCAATTGTTTACTATTCCCTCTCCTTGGCTGCTTCAGTTTTCAGCTACACTCTCCTGTGTATTGGTTTAGGCACTGTTTTGATCTAGTTTTCATTAATAACTGCTCTATATCCTTACTATGGAACTGCCTCTTTTAAATCATCACTTTTAAATTATCTGCTGCCTGATCCAGGTGATAGATTGGTTCAGTGACCTTTTTGAGAGTGCTGTCCTCCTATCTATTGCTTCTGGGTCTGCTCCAGAGACAGTTCCACACCCCAGCTCACTGACTGTATTTAATAATTTCATTTATGTTTTTTATGAGGCTGAAGTCTTTGGAGGAGAATAAAAGAGCTGGCTGACGCATACACTCTAAATTCATGCTGTCCTCTTATCTACCATATGCTTGGCTCAGGAACACTATTACATCTCACTAGTGATCACCAGGTTTAGGAATCCTTAATACTTAGTTGGTCATGCCTAATGTAAAGTTGTACTTCTTTTCATCTGTTTTAAACACAAGTCACAGATAAGTGTATCTGGAATAGTTCAGTTATAATTATAAAATTATAATTATAATTATAAAAGAATAATTCAGTTGAAGGTTCATATGTTTGAATTTTTGTTCTATATGAAATACCATACTTTGCAAAGAAAACAATCTCAGGGATTCAGCTAGCCTAAAATTTCTCACGCATTTAGTTTTCTATGGGCTGAGGTTTAGTAGTCTCTCTTTTGGAAGATCATTCAATCCCATGAACTTTCATCTACAGGCGAAAGTGGTTAGCATAGGAGCATGTGCTATGTTCCATGCACTGATTGTTATGTCCATACAGAAGCCAGGTTGAGGTGATCTGTGTCTGGACCAAAGTGTGTGTTCCCAACCATGTGTTTTTGGTCCTGGTACAGGTGTTCCAGGTGGGGACAGCAGGGAAAAAGCAAAGTTGGCAGTGATAGCAAAAGGAAGAGAAAGGCAAAGAAGGCACAGGATGATCAGGGGAAGAGGCAAGTTGATGTGGGTTGATGATATGTGTGTGTGTGTGTGTGTGTGTGTGTGTGGTGCTTAGTGTAGGAAGATGCTGGAATCCTTGATGTACTTCCCCTGCAACACCCACCTGGAATTTGTCTCAATCAAAACATCGAACAACCAAGAGGTTCTGGCTTTGGGTTTGGTTGGACTTTGACTAGCTTGGGATCATTCTGGCTGAATCCCCAAACCACAGTGTGGGTTTGTTCCATTTGGCACACACCTCTGACATAGTCTGCTTTTGAATGACCTCTTGTATTCATATAAGATTAGAATTGCCATAGAATTAACATTTTGCATTTGCATGATTAAATAATTAAAGAACGTATAATAAAGAATAATTACACTGTTTTAATTTGGAATGATAAAATATTTGCAGTTCTTAGCTGATCTTGCTAGAATGCTTGTGTCAGTGTCTTATATATATGCCAATAGAAATGATAGTTTAGAAACTCAGTTGAACAAGTATAGTAAGAGTTTGGGAAGCATTCACTCATGCTTGCTGCCATTATTCCATTCTGTCCCTTAGCTTTCTTCATCTTCTTTAGAGTTGTATTTCATCTATGGCAGTAGTGTAAAATAACAGTGATGCATTCAGAGTCCCATTTGGATGCTTGCAAGTTTAATGAAAGTGTGCTTGCAACTACTGACAGAAGGAACTAGTATCAAACAATTTGCTGAATTCCAGTTTGAACATTTTTTGTCAAATTCAGGTAGCATTCCTGGATAGGAGATTCTGAACACAATCAAATCATGTTTATATCATTTCCTGTGTCAGTTTCATTGCATTATGCATTGTTAATTTTTGTGTGTATGTTTGTGTGTGTGTGTGAATGTGTGTGTGCATGCCTTCAAGTCATCCTTGACTTCTGGTGACTGCCTGGAGAAGCATCTGTATTTTTTTGGGCAACAGTTTCAGAAGTGGTTTACCCTTGCCTCCTTCTAGGGTTAAAAGAAAATGACTGGCCCAAGGTGACCCAGCTGGCTTTGTGCCTAAGGCAGGACTAGAACTCCCAGTCTCCCAATTTCTAGCCTGGTGCCTTAACCACTACACTGGCTCTCAACTAGTAGTTACTCATCTATTTATATCTCATCCCCTTCCAAGGAAGTCAAGGTAAAATAAGGTAAAGTTTTCTTTAAGTCAGTCTTGACGCCTGGTAACTTGATAGGCATATCCATGTTGTTTCCTTGGCAACAATATGGAAGTGGTTTACTATTGCCTTCCAGGATTTTTTTTTTTTCAACTGCCCATTCCAGCCTGTAGCCCTGAGATTTTTTGGAGAAGAGTCTCTCTTCCATTTACTAACCAGATCCGACCATGCTTAGCCTTTATGAGATCAACCAGACTTGGCAAGGTTGCCAAGAGAAAATACAGAGTAATCCTGTTTTATCCTCATGGTGGTTAGGATTATAAAGAGAGGGGACTATTTGGGGCCAGTTCTTTACCTTCTCTGCTGAATGAGGATTTGTCTTTTCTGGTCAAAAACCAATGTCTTTTTGAGTATATTGTTCTGATCCACATGGTGATTTATATATGACTTGTATAATATGTCTTATACTAAAATTCAGCCCATATAGAACTATTGTAATATTAGACATAGATCTGACTATACTGGAAATAGATAGCAACGGATTGTACTCCTTACTATAGTTATTCCTTTCCCATATAGGAGCATAGAACTCACTGAAGAGATATTGGTGTCTGCTCAGTGTATTGCATCACTTAGAATTGGTAGGGAAAATTAGTCTTCCTTCTGCTGTGGATCCAGTGAGTTAGCTAAGAGCAGAATGTAAATATTTGTTGTAGATAGATAGTAATTTTTGAACTGAATCATGTTACATGATTTCACAACGTAGATAAATATCCATATACTATAACTTCTTAGAATATGGAAAGCATATCATGCCACTCATCTAAGGATAACATTCCATGTTTCTATTTTTTTTTTATTATAACAGTTTTTGCCAATATCAATATGTAGTTCACTAAATCTTTTATTTTCTTATTATATTCAATGAATATTCCAAACAATACTTGAGAGTCAATTTTAAAATCTGGTTAATAATTTTACTCATTCCTGTAAATACCAGTTCCCCAAAGTTTCTAATTCTTGTACCATAGATAATGATATATCATTTTCTCATTGCAAAGCATAGAATTATTTAAGTCATCTATGGCAATTTCACCAGAGTCATATACCCATCTCTAGACTAATTTTTTAAAAATTTGGTCAGAGGATAACAATATATCCAAAATCTATTCGAATCCCTTCACCAATGACAGTTTCTAGATTGATTTCCCAAACTATTTTTAATCTACTTAATATCAAGACATTATGTATGCTCCAATAGATAGAGCAGAGTTTGGATATAAACTCTCTAGTTGACATTGATATCTGAAAATTAATTTTTCAAATTTAGTAAGTTTGGGTATTTTGAAAGTTTGGGTATTTTGTTGAGAAGAGAAGAACAAACACAGTTCTAGCAAATGAAATCAGGTAAGATTGAAATAAGAAAATGATTACTTTATCTGTTCCAACAGAACTAAAGTGCCTATACAATGCATATCTCCTATTTTAACCCAGATGTGGGTTTTTTTGCCCTTTTATAGCCTCCAGTTTGTTCCAGTCATAAAATGTGATCCGCATAAATATAAATAGTGAAATCAAGGAAGATAGGCAGTTAACATCCTCTTCAAAAATCCATAGCTAACTTAAAAAAATAAATTGAAAGTAGAATTGATCATCTCTTTAGTACGATTAACACAAGATGATAAAATTTTTAATTGTTCTTTGAAATTTGCCATGAAACTCCAAAGAGAACTATAACTTAGGTTCTATATTGTCTATTATTCCCATGATATTGTGCAGCTTTGTAATACTTCTTGAGATTGAGTATATCCAGGCCACCATCATCTGCTCTAGAAAGAAGGTCTTGGGTTTTTATTTACATGTGTGAAAGACAAAGGTAATTTTTCCATTGTTAAATTTTGGATGGAGATATACTAGTTGAAAGAACCTGAAATAATTACCACTTAGATAATAAAGATATCTCGAAAGCCGCAATACTCCAAAGCACAAAAGCTGAATTCTGTCCCTACTTCTGATTTTCCTCCTGAGCCATTTGATGGCTGACACATAATTCAGTTTAAAATTCCTAACTACTTATGTAGGTTTAATAATTTCCAAATAAGTAAATTCCTTTTAAAGTTTCAAATACAGTCATACAGTTTATCACTCTAGCTTTGAAACACACATTAAAATATAAACACTCAAAATATTTTGATTAATTGATTAACCACCTTCTTAAAAGACAGTAAGGTTTCTTGGATTATAGGTATTGCTTGCAAAAGCTATGAAATGATTAAGGCTATATCATTTGCCAAAAGGCTAATAAAATGCTCCTTTCCATTAATCTTCAAACCTTTAACATACTGAATATCTCTAAAAAATTTTTTGCACTAAAGGCTGCATTGCAGATATAAATAATACTGGTGAATGTGGGCAACCCTGATTAGTACTTCTATTTATTGTAAGATATTCTGAATCCCAGGATTTTATCCAGAAATTTACTATATAATTGTTATTTTATTTGTTTATTTCCTGGGTTTATAAGCTGCTCAAATTGCTAACAATTCTTGACTGGTACACCTCTGTAAATCAGGTTAAAAACATAAATGTATGCAATAAAAATCAGAACATTTCAACATACAGTATATCTGCCCAGAGTCACATATATGAGGTGGGCAGCTATAAAAATTGACACTAGGAGCATCTACTTAATAGACCACTGTATATTACTATTGAACACAATTAACAATTTTTTTTCCCTTTACGTTTCAATTAATTTAAACAGGTAAAGCCACTGGAGTTGACCAAATGGTTTGAAAATATTTAATGTTAAGTGGGTTTTAGAGCATTTCCCATGAAAACAATTTAAAATTCTTCTAACGAGACTAGCTGTTTGTTTACCTTTATTACAGGTAGACAAAATAAAATGTATTGAACAAAATAGTGGCATGATTATTAACCAGCAACAGAAATAGTATTATCATACTATTTTCATAGGAGCCTGCATATATAAGCAAAATACATAAGACTTAGAGAGTGTGCTCAAATTTTGTCTGCATGAATTTCCTTCTTGCTTAGATTCAGCAGCCTTTCTGTGTGCTTTTGCTTGTTGCTTAATAAATAACATTCTCTACAAATAGATATATCTTTGTGGCACCAGTTAGTACTATTAGAACAATAACTGTAATTCTGTTGAGTCTACCACCATCTGACCTTTGCGTATTTGCTCTATGGTAGAATAATGAATGATCATATGGCAGGAGCGTGTGTATGTGTGTGTGTGTGACTGTTAAGCTGTTCCTACATTATAACAGGAAGTGTCTCTGTAGACGGTTGTTTCTTAAAGATTCACCTCTCTGTACGACTATTGCTGCATTTTATTCCAGTGTCCGTGGCCAGATCTCACCAAGTTTTCTACTGTGAATAGAGCCTAAGATTTGCCAATCCAAGCAGCAGTTTTGAGATGACCTAGAGCAGTGTTTTTCAACCTTGGCAACTTGAAGATGGATGGACTTCAACTCCCAGAATTCCCCAGCCAGCCATGCTGGCTGGGGAATTCTGGGAGTTGAAGTCCACCCATCTTCAAGCTGCCAAGGTTGAGAAACACTGACCTAGAGACAGGGGTCAAAGTTCAGCTTTTAACCTCTTCTTTTGTTTCCTTCTTGCTAAAATGGGCACTTCTATTGTTTGTTTGAAGCAAGACTTAGCTGTTACTACTGTTTTCTCTTTGGCCTTTTGAACTTTTTGAAAACTTTCATATAGAATCCATTTTCTTCAGCTCATGACTGTTTAAAAGTGCATAAGACACAACTTAAATCCTCTTTTGAGTACTATGAAAACATCTCATAATCTGTCCCTGTTTCTGAAAATGGTTGCATGCAAAATATCATTTTTGTGCTCTGAGCAAATATCTGTTAACATATACATGCACAAAACGGTTTTGTTTGTACACGAAAGAATTCTTTACATAGACGAGCATGATAGGCATTAGCCTAAGTTTTTATAAAGATACCAGTTTGTCAGTTTCACTTTTTTCTACACAGAAAAGCGTTTTTTCTATTTATCAAAGATGGAGATATGTAAATTATGCTGGGTCAGTGGAAGATCAGAGAGAGCAGCAGAACACTTAGGAAAGCAGACCAACTAAAATACAGAGTCCTCTCACTCATATTCAAAGACTTCAATATTCAGAAAGAGACGGTCTTTCAGAAAGTCAGGAAGTGTTTGGATCCTGGACACTTCAGAGGTTGCCCACTTATGCATTTGAAACTTCTCTTTTGGACATCTATTTTATTCTTAACATGCAAGCTCAGGGACATAGACTGCTGTTGTTTCTTAATCTTTGTTTTGGAATGATTTCCAGACTTCTTCATCCATGTTGATAAAGAAAGGCATGTGATAAATTTTTCCCATATTCTGTCCTTGTTAGTCTGAACAAATGAAGAAAGGTCATTTATGCTCATCCTATCTGGGATTATGACAGAATATGTGTGCTTTTGGAATATTCCCCTTTAATCTCATCTTGAAAATGAGACACAGGAAGGGCTCTGGGCAAGGATATTATCTAACTCTGACCTCCAACCATTAGGCAAGAGGGACAAATCTTACAATTAGGAAAGGAATTCTTGCCCTTTTAGAAATGCAGCCTGGTCTTGTTTTATGGTTTCCTTAGTGACTCACTAATGTTGATAATCCTCCCCATCAGAGCAGCTAGAATTTGGAGGAGTTCCATCCTGTTCACTTTGGTTGAAGATGGCTTTTTATAATAAAATAAATCTCATCAAGAGCCAAATTCTTCTTTTCTGTCAAGAATGAGAGTATTGTGTTTTTATTTAAATAGAAGTATTTTGATGTCAGGGCATGCTCCATAGACAGAAGATCTGAAATCGACAAAATCTCATTAGCGGTAGTGCAGATTGGTAATTAATGCTGCTGCTTACAATAAGGTTCTCACCCAATAATGGTGATAACAGTAACAATGTAAATCAGTTGCTTTCAGCTTGTTGCCCTCCAGTTAGAATTGTTACTTTATATTTTTCTAGCCAGCATTACCAGTGGTCTTCCTGGTTAGGAGGTATGCCAACATATCTAGTGGGGTCAAGGTTGGGCTGGTTGATTTAGAATACTAAAGGCTGAAGCTAATTGAACTCCCAAGATTGATAAGTGTATTTAATTGTCACATGATAAACCTCACGATGAATGGAGTTGCATAGCTTATTCCTTGAACCTGAAGAACATTAAATTTAAAATCCCACTTGTAGAACTTATGAAAATTCCATGTTCTTCAGGAGCTTAAGTCATTGTTTACAGCACTCCATCCTCTAATTTTTTTTCGCCACAAGAAGCACCTCTGGGACATGTGGGACTGCTCTCAAAGACACCCAGTGAGCCTCCATGGCTGGCTTAAAACAGGGGCATCTAGGTCAACATCTTAACCACCGCGCTGCATCAGCTCTGCCAATAGTAATACAACTCTGACAATTAAGTATGTGTCATTTATTTTCCATCAACAGTGTAAGACTTCATTATATATTTACTTAATTACAAATGCTGGTGCTAGACTTACACATGAGCCTGGCTCCATTAAAAATTCAATAATCCAGCCTGAAGGCTCATGAATGAAATACATCTTCACATGTAATGCGCATGCTTCTTAAAAATACCATGGAAAGGGTTCAGAATCTTCACTCATAAGGTTGTGATGAAAATCTTTCCTTTGAAGTTGCTTTTTGAATTGAGATGACACATCTCAGAAATGGTTAAAATCCCCTCCCAGCAGTAATCCCAATGATTATCACCACCGCGAACTGCCATTTATATTTAAAAATACACATAAAATATAGTTTTGTTTAGTTTATGTTTAAGACGTGTGCTAGCTATGAGATCTATTCTTAAGTGAGATGCTAAATTTATCTGTTGTTATACTGCCATCTCCTGACAGCTCATGTTATCTATACAAAATTTGCTGCATTTACATGTAGCAGCCTGTTATAAATCTGAGAGCTTAAAAATCTGCATTCAGTTGTGCAGTCTTATGTTGTTTGCTTTTGCTTTTGTGTGCCACTAATAAGCTGCAAACCTGCATTTGACTATGGAAGGTATGTTCACAGTAAGATGAATTCAACATATATGTTCATATATTAGTTCATTTTTAAATTGGAATTTTTGTAAAATGTTGCCTGTAACTACAGAATTTCAATTTATTTTATGAAAAAGAGACTGTCTTTCCATGTAACTCAATGCAATGTGCAAATCTGTTTAAATCCATAATATGTATGATGAAAGTTGCCTCAAGTATTAAGTGGGGATACTGATTCTTTAAATTAAGATTTCTTAGAACTATCTATAAATGTTTTCTCAATTTACAATGGGCCTGGAACTAAAGATAGCAAATATTCCCATTTGCTAACTTTGAAAAAAAAAGGGGGCTGTTGCATTTTCAAGTATTTTTTTAAAAATCTTATTTCTCTTTCAGTTATATAATACTGTTCCCTTAAAATTTGTAGCTGAAGTGGGTCCATATGTCCATAGTGAATCTTTAAATTAGTTATCCTGTGATGAAATAGTTATGAACACTACATTGTTGAAGGCTTATGTCACCACCTCTATAACAGCATTCTAGAGTCTGACCTGGGCCTCTCAGTGTGTTTCTGCAATTGAAACATAGGATGGGGAGAAGATCGGACTATAGGAGACTCTCCTGCCTACAGGATCTGCTTTTTAAAGTAGAACAAGGGCTGTTCTGTGCTATCATAGAACTGCTTTACAAATAGATGGTAGTTACTGAGACTTTATCCCTGACCTAAACACTACAGCCCTATCACTTACACCACCAGGACTCACACCAGTTTCTAGTATCACAAAATTCATTCTGATAATAATGGAGTGCTGAAGCTCTATCAACAGTAGTCTAAAACCTTTGCTGGAAATTTTAGCTGCTCAGCTGAGGCCGTATTGTTTGCTCTTCAGTGGGCTTGAGGTGAGCTACTTTTTCAGGTTGAGAGACCTGGGGTTCTTGGGCTTTGTGTAGTATGCTTTAGGCTATGTATAAAGAGAGGAGAATTTAAACACAATTATTTGAAAGCATTATGTTTCTGTTAATTTTTTTTAACCTTCCAATTCTTTGCTGACTGATTTCAATGATAACTGAGGAAGAAGGGAAGAGAACCACAAGATAGTCAGGGTAGCCTGACTATCATAGCTTCCCCCATTTATGCGGTAACTTAAATATCCAGAATAGATATTACCATACTAACCATTCTCTTCACAGACAATACTACTGGTATGATGAGCGAGGAAAGAAGATCAAGTGTACAGCCCCTCAATATGTTGACTTTGTCATGAGTTCAGTGCAGAAGTTAGTGACAGATGAGGATGTCTTTCCTACGAAATATGGTATGTTTTCTCCCAGAAAAAACCTAATTCAGCCAGACCTTTATGGCTTTGGCATATAAAAATTCTATAATGATAAGTGTATGTGCCTTAATGTTGATTCATTGGTGTTTGATCCAATTTAAATTAAATGAACTTAAAAAAAATATTTATATCTCGTTCCATTTATGCACATTACTACTTCTCCTTTTACATTAGCTAACTCTTGTTCAGTAAAGACTTGGCCAAAAATGTTTTCCATCTTAAATCTTTAAGTTATTATGGTTGGGGGCTGAAATAATCGCCTTCTCCAAAATGAGAAAGTCACACTTTGAGCACAGAAAAAATTTCTGCAAGCTCATCAACTTAATATGTGTCTAATAGAGTTGAATGAAGAAAAACATAGTGCAGTGGCCTGAATAGGGTGTTTATGACTGAATAAATAAATAAATAAATAAATAAATAGTGGTGTTTATGGCTGAAGTTGTGGACCGTCACCACTGAAGCCCCTTCAGCTGGACTCTTCTCCTCCCAATCTTAGAGCCATTGCCACCACCTCCCCTGTAGAAAATATCCCTGAAGGAAGAGGAAGTCAGGTAGGTAACAGTCTTTGCAGAAGCCCAATTAACTTGACTTCTTTCCCCCAGAGGATCTTACCACCAATTGCCCCATGGGAAGAAGTCTAGAAATGTGTTGTTTGTTTTAAACAATATTTATTGAATTGCTACTTATTGTTTATATTGCTTGTAAGTCACATCAGGAGGATTTTTCAAGTAAACAAATATTTTTAGAAGTTCAACTGAAGATGATGGTTTCTGTTCTCTTTTCTCTCCCCACCCCTTCCTCATTTTCACAACAGGCAAAGAATTCCCAAACTCATTTGAGTCCCTAGTGAAGAAGATTTGCAAATATCTGTTCCATGTGCTAGCCCACATCTATTCGTCACACTTCAAGGAAACATTGGCACTGGAATTGCATGGACATTTGAACACACTCTACGTACACTTCATCCTTTTCATCCGGGAGTTCAATCTGGTGGACCCTAAAGAAACAACCATCATGGATGACCTCACAGAGATCCTCTGCAGCAGCAGCGGGAGCAGTAGCAGTAGCAGTAATGGAAGTGGCAATGGCAGTGGTGGCGGCAGCGGCAGCAGCAGCAGTGCAGGAGCACAGAACCACGTGAAGGAGAGATGAGTCTTCCCAACCAGAACAAAACTAACGCTAACACTTTTTAAAAAGGAAAATACTCTCTATTCTCAGATGTATGCGTATGTATATGTGCTTATGTGTATATATATATACAGACATACACAGCCATGACAGCTTAAACAATTATGCTGCCACCACAGGACATGTAGACACACATGGGACTGTATGGAGCTTTGGTTAAATGCATCATCCTTGGCAAGACGTTGCACCAGTTCTGTGGGGGGTTTTTTCCCTTCCCTCTTCTTCTCTCCTGTTTCCTCTTCTTCCTTATCAGATGGATTATGAGTGCCGTTTTTAAGAGATGAACCACATTTTTTGAGCTGGGCTACTGCTTTTGTGTTTCTTTTTTCATTTTGCCCACTTCTCTTCCCCTTGGGAAGTAGTCCTTGTCCTTGAATGCAAGCTCCTTTCTATCTGTCTCTCTTCCTCTCTTAAGATGGTGGTACTGCCATTTAAAAAAAAAAAATGTTGTAAAACGTGATTTAACATGTAAAGTGGCTTAAGTGGGGGGAACATTGAGATTTGCCTTTGTTTTTACTTCAGCTGACCCTTTTCCTTTCGTTCCCTCAGATCTTTTGCATCTAACCCTTCACTGGGTTGTAATGGGGAGAAAAAGTGTTTTGGCCCAACTAAAGTAGCAATAAGGCTTCCAGTGCACTTAAGGGAGGTGTCTCCCTGGCCTCAGTGTGTGGATCTTGAAAGCACCCACAATAGTTCTGGAATTTTTAGAAACAAATGCCAGAAGGTAAAATAGCCAGGGGAGGACCCCGTGGTAAAAGCCATGACTGCTTATTTTTCGCCAAAGGGAGCCTGAGACAGGATAGAAAGGGGGCACACAGTCTGCCACCACTGTGCTAGAGAGATGGCTGTTGGCATATAATTATGTTGTTGGCTTATTTTAGTTCATCTGTCCAATAATAATAATAATAATAAAAGTTCTATCAGACATAAGTTGCATTCTCTTTGCTGCATTATCAGGTATTATTTGTATTTCTTTTCATGTGGAAGTGTACAGTTAAATGTTCTTTGGGAAGCTGTTTGTGGGTTGGTTGGTTTGTCATTTCCTGCTTGCAGTTTATTTTCTTAAGGCATGATATTAAGGATGAGGATATTGAGACTGATATTTTCCATTCAAGTTACATTTGCTTTGGATAAATATTTGGCATTTCTTTTAGCATTTTATTCTAAACAAACTCAGCTCTTTTCTGATCAGATCAAGTGAAAGATTTCCTGTGAAGTTCAAGTACAATTTTCAGGGATAACTTGCCCCAATTGCTGTGAGAATCAGTATTTTGTTCATATTGGATTGCACTCAAGAACTCATTTACATTCTCTCATGTTATGAAGCCTTTATTTCAAAAACATGCTATTAATCTTGGGCAGGGAGAAGAATGACTATTTAAGATATCTTAACTGAAACTATTTTTCCTCTTAGATGCTTTCTGTTTTTAATAACTACTAGACAACCCTGTGACCCATCGGGTCATCTTTTGAGAGAGAGGTAATGCAGTCTGATGTGACCAGAATGAACATTACATTTTAAGCTGACCATTTTTTTTTACCCCAATGCTGGATGGTCCTGTGATCATCTAAGAAAAGTATGTATCATAAATAGAAAAATAATTGTAGTGGCAGACAAACTTCAATAATAAGTCAATATTTACTTACCTAAACAGATAAACCACAGATGGGCAAAAAAGCAGCGGGAGCAGAAGCGACTTCCAACTTCCTGCTGGCTTCCCCATTGACTTTGCTTGTGGGAAGCTGGCAGGGAGTGTTGGAAATCATGATCACGCTGCAGTGGCCACAACTTTGCAAATAAAACTGGCCTGAACATCGTGGAAATTTCAATTCCAGAGGAATAACGGGTCGTAGATTTTTTATGCATTCTTTAAGTTAGCGGATTTTAGGTACCTTTATTTAAAAATTGTTGTGGTATAATGCACCATTTGGGCAAACTTGAGGGTACAAACAGACAAACAAACACAGTGAGACTTTTAATAGTATACAGAAGATATCTCAAATGTTATACTGGACTAAATCTAGAACAGTATTCCAAAAGAAGTCTTACTCGTAGGAAATACTGGTGGCTGTTATTATTTTTTTCCACACTCTATGGCAAATGTGCATTTCATGATAATCTTCTGTTATTTAAAGCATGTATTTAAAAATTACAGTCCCTTTACTTTAAAAAAGGCTATTAATGATCAGTTAAAACAAATAAAAGTAGTTCAACTAAAAATATCAAATGGTACAAGGCAACTGTTAAAATAGTAACGTGTTTCAAAAAGAAAACCATTTACATTAGAAGGCCTTAAGATAGGGACAAAATAAGCCTCTTAAGGGTCTAGAGTCCAGATACAGCCATGAAAAAGTAATGTTCACCTTTTTGATCCCTAGCACCAGAAGTCTCTTTTGGTTATGGGTCAAGCCCCTTCGTACAAACCTGGTTTTCCCAAATTTTACTCCCTTGTCTGACAAGCCAGAACACTACTGCCCAAAGCATTGTTGCATGCTTGCCTTAAAACTGTTCAGCTCTGGCATTGGGTGAGTGAGAAATATCACTTCAGAGAAAGCTATCGTAGTGGTTCTGGCATTCAACATCCAGCAAAGTACATTTTAATTTATTTAATTTAATTGATTCAATTTAGGCACCTCCGACTCCAAACTGACTCTGCGTGGTGTACAATAAAACCAAACAAAACACAAAGAATACAATATAATAACAAAGCATTAAGAAAGGGAATAAAGAAGAACAGCTGGCGGGTCTGGCTAACAGCACCCTCACCCCCAAACATATCCAACAGGGGCTCCCACCACCTTAACACAAGGCCTGGGAGAACATGCAGGGCTTCAGGGCTTTCTGGAATGCTGTCAGGGTAGGAGCCACACAGATATCAGGGCACCTCATTGAAGAGGGTAGGTGCTGTGACACAGAAGGCAGAGTGTTTCTTCATTATAGTTGATGCCCATCTGTAGGACCGTTGTTGTCTATTGAGGCAAATACATGTTACCTACAGTCTTTGCATCCAGAAAGCAAATCACCCTGTCTACTTCTCCAATAATTAATAGCAGCCCCCTTCCCCCAAGGTACCATCAGTGCAAGTGGATATCTGCTCTCTTCCAAGGAATTCTCTTCCCAAGAGTAAGCCTTTCTCTGAGTTTTTGGACCATGACTGCAGAGGAGTTATCCTCAGACTGGGAAGCCATTATTTTATCAGCATCACCCATGAACTTTATTGATTGCTTGCTCATCCAAGTCAGCTCCCATGGCCTGAAGTGAGCAAACCTGTTCCCTGAGAGCCAGGGAATCAATCACCCTCCCCAACATCTGCCTGGGACTTACATAGTTGTACATTATACTTAGCACAAAGCACTGCATGCCCACTGTATCGGTACCTAACTCTTCTATTTGTTGGGCTGCTTAGTTGATGGGTTAGTATTTAAAGATATTTTGTTGGACAGGTACATTGTTCTAATATATCAGATGGAGGATGGTTGACTGCTGAACTTGCACAGCTGTTTAAATCAAGAATGATCATGGTTTATCAGTGGGGACTCTCTTATGCTCAGAGATTTACAAAGAATAGCTTGGAGCAGCAAGGCCCCTTCTTGGTTTTTAAGCATGCGTATGTTATCACAGATGGCATTTTTACCAGGACTGCTCTAAAATAAAGATTCCAAAGCCTCATGATTTATGATTCTGAATAAAGCAGGAGGAGTAATTTAACAGAAATAAAGGAAGTGGCCTTATGCCAGAGTATTGGTTTTGCCAGCTAAGTATTGTATATAGAAGACTGGCAGTAGCTCCAGATTATTCAGAAATCTTTCTCAAGCCTACCTGGAGATGCCAAGAATTGAACTTAGGATCTTCTGTAAGCAAAACCATATGCTCTATCACAAACTATAGCATTTTTATAACTCATGTCTTGGTAGCTGGAATGTTGGCTTTTAATAGTGCCCCAACCTTCCTCATCCTCCACGCCCCAGTAAGATTGTCCAAAAATTAATATAAGTTGGATGCTTAACTTAGTAATTAAGGCCAATTTTCAGCTGTGCCTGGATATAGTGCTCACAATATCTTAAGATTTCTTTGGTTTGCGGAGTAGAATTTCCGGTGATCATTTTAATGCTTCTACTTTTCTTCCTTTGAGAGGAATCAACTAGGCAAAATTGTGAGCATTTGGGCTTGCTTGGCTGCCCCTTATGATCTGTTTCATTTGATCTGTATGGAACTTGCTATTGCTAGGTCAGAAAAGATTTGCACATATAATGAGAATCCATCTTGATTCTAGATAAGATTCTTAATTGAAAGCTGATGGTTAGTTGTTCAAGGGAAAGCTAGTGCTCCTGAAAAGAGAGTGTAATTGGGAAAGGGACAGACTGACACCATTTCCTTGTTCTGACCTAAATTGCACTGTAGCTAATGTGTCATAATGGTTCATCTGTAGTATTTTCAGTGTATGATCTTCATAGTTTATACACACACACACACACACACAGACACAATAATTCCACCCTAACTACACAGGAAGAAGTCCCCTGTTCTGTTAAAAGGCATGACGCTGAACAATGACTGATAAGGCAGTTTCTGATTTGACCAAAAAGACATGGAAAATGGAAAGTACAGAAGTACAGGTGGCACTTCATCATCTTTATCATATCCAAAAGATTGGATGGAACTCTGGCTTATCCTATCATAGGGAAAAATATAACTCCCTGTAACAGGAAGAAGGAATAACCTTGAGGAACTGGAGGAAGAGCCGCAACCAAGACAATGGTCAAATAAAAGAAACCTGGGTCTGGGACAGAACTGTAACCTGAGAAAATGTCTCAGACAAGTCCTTCCCTAGTTTGCACAAAGAGGGAGGGAGGGCATTCAGACTTATAAGATTCTGTTACTATAACCTGATAATAAAAGTATTTGCATGCATGACTTTGGTTTCCTAGTCTGGTCTACCTTGAAGGGCTGACATTCCCTGATTCAATAGCAGCATCTCCCTTTCTATGTGATGTGGAAGGTTAACATGTTTATTTGTGCATGCATCTGTATCTGTATATATAATTAATATATAATATGGACATGATAGAGAGCAGGGAAGAAGTAGTTTCATTTAACTGCTCTTTCTTAATATGAAATGATGCTGATTATTATCCAAGGCCACTTAATTCCAACTCCAGCAACCAGCTCACTGGAATTCTGACTTCCACAGATACAGCAGTGTACAAGAAACTAAAGATGCTAGAAGCTATTTTTATTTACAAATCAGATTGTCACACTGGTCCAATGTAAAATGATGAATATTCCTATGTTTGAGGGAAGGAAACAGACAATGTCTTTGTTTTAAAAAATACTGTATTATTTTAACAATATATAATTTTTCCTGTAATCTCCAGGAGTAAACAATTGATTATTTTTTCTTGCAAGAGCTTCACTTCAATCTCTACTAAACACATAATTCCTGCAGTACTAAATTGAGACAGTTTGTGCCCAGTTAGCTTTTTATTATGTACAAAGTCTTCCACATTAAAATTGATGTTCATGCCTGGAACATTTAATAAGTGAAAAGCTTGTCTACTTCATTGGTCCATGTACAAAAAACTATGCACTGCTTAAAAGTGATGCAAAGTAACTCTTGTCATTATATAATGTAAAAGGTAAACGCTAATTGATTTGATTGTGCCCTTCAAAAGTAAATTCTATACATATTAGGCAGGCAATTAATCACTCAGTTCAAGATTCAGGTATAACACAATGTGCTCAGTGCATCAGCATAAATTAAAGACTTTATTTTTGACACTGTAATCTCTTTCTTCATCAGCAAAGATATAGCTGACAAAAAAGGCTTAACTCTTCTAGCTAGAAGTCGAGGCTTAAGACTTATTCCTATCCTATGGAGGAAAACCCCTCCCTTCCGTCTTACGCTCTGTCTCCAACAGAAAATCAGCGGGTTTCCTTTCAGCTCCATTTTGAAGGCCAAGGAAAAAAACTGAGCAGTGGGGAAAAGTGAAGATGACGCCTGACAACTGTCCACCAGCTGATCAGTATGTACTGACAACAGGCTGCAGTTGAAAAAGCCACATGGCAAGCCACTTGGGGAAGGCCTGATGAGGACCCGGTCAGTCAGGGAGCTGCAAGAGCTACGCTAGGCAAGGAAGTGATGACCTCCAGAAGCAACCAGACTAGCACAAAACAGCAGGACTGAAGGTGATTTAGACAGACTTCTCCTGCAACAAATGAGGTACAGGTCCTCATTTAGTGACTGCTTCAGACAGCGACTGCAGTTACGACAGTGATGAAAAAGTAACTTTGCAACCAATGCCCACATTTACGACACAGAATCTTTCAGTCATATGTTCACCAATACAGTCAGTCAGTAGATGTCCTGTGCCTGACACGTTTCTTTCCTCCCGTCCCCCCTTGGAAAGCAGAGAGATTGCCTAAAAAAGCTATATCTTCCTGAGCTGCTTTTCTCCACAGCACATCCCTAAAAAGTGCTAACTTCAAGTTAACAAGCTCAGCTCTGTGGCCTTGGTAAGAACACCTGGCAGCTCCCAGCTGCTGCCTGAAATTGACAAGACCCTAATCAGTTTCACACTAAAGGCTTTCTTTTGCCCAGCAGCAAGCAAGCTAGGCAAACAGCCAGTGCTAGTGCATTCCTTTCGATGTGTATTCCCCTTTGTGTGCCTGCTTACTCTCTTGTAATCCCTTCCTCTCCAATGAATGTAAATACAATTCTCTTCTTCCCAGTGCCAGGGTGAGCATTCCAAAGGATGGGGGAATGGAGGAAAACTCTTTTACCCAGCTTCCTTGTGAGTCGAGTTCTGGAATCCTTCCCTGCCATTTGGGCTTACCCAGCTATTTGGGGTCATATCCTTCTGATACTATAAAGGAATATACTTGCAGCATACTTTAAAGGAAAGCTGAAGTAAAATCATAAGCACAGTTGCAGCCACTTGATTTTCACCTAGTGACCACTTCACTTAATGACCAAGATGCTGGAACCAATTGTCACTAAACAAGGACTACCTATACCGATTAGCATCCAAAACACCAACTCTTTGTCAGCTGGATCCCAACATAGAGGTTGGAAAAGACAGCACAAAAGCACCCAACCTAGGTCAACAAGAACAAGGATATCAGCTCTCTCTGTGCCATTGACAGAATGGTGTGGGGCAACCAAAAGATACTGGATGCATTACATGAGAGGGGTGAGCCCCAACAGAAGAACAAAAGAGGTACAAGCCTACCTAGCAATGGGATAGGGCCCTGTTAGGGAATCCCAGGCCAACTTCCCCTCCCTGCCTTCCCCAAACTAGCAATCTCCAAAGCAGAGTTACAGTATAGGTAATTCTAAGCCAGTTTATGGGGGGAAACAGGCTGCTCCAGATTAAGCAGGAAGAGAACAGAAACACTCAACTTCACTTCCAGAATCTTAGTGAATCTTATTCCCTGTCTTTTGCCTACTTCCAATCCTTACATGAGAAAGAGGAAGAAGGCTGAGGCACCCAAAGTCATGCAGAGAGAAAACATGCAGGAAGGGGTGGACGACTATCTACCACAAGACCACCCCCAAGACCAAGGAGAAGGCCCAACCTAACATTCAGAACCTCACCTGTAAATATCCTAAGTGATGGAAAGATGGAAGAAAGAGTCACAAAACAGATTTGAGACCCATTCCTTGTGGGATTTGGAGCAACAAGAGAACTGATTGTTGGATGATGATTTCTTGCAATCTGCACCTTTCCATTAACACTGACACTGACTTATTTCCAGTTTAAAGCTGACCTATTTCAGGCAAATGTGCTGTATATATGTGCGGATAAGCTGATAATTTTAGGTGACAAAATGCACCCAAAAAAATTGGGTTCAGCTTATCCACAGATGGGCTTATCTACACGTATATATGGTAATAAGTCATCAGATGGTTCAGCAACCCAACAGCTAGTTCTTTTAGGGGATCCCATGGATCTGCCAAAGCATTACCTACAAGGTGCCCCACAGACCTCAGAGTTCCCTTCTTTACCAAAAGAATTAAGGAATGAGTGGAGGCAGCCAAACTAGGGGTACCCCCAGTGATGCTAACAAGTTTTACCTTCCACTTAGAGAGATCATGGAACTGATAATATTGTCTAATATTGAACTGGTAGAAGTCCTTCTTCTAACCTGAGAGTAGGAGAGGCATTCACAGATCCAATTGAATGGAGAAAAAAATGAAGCACTGAAGAAACCCCACAAAGCACCAGACTTACAAATCAGAGCTTCAACTATTTCTTCCACTATCACCAAGGCTTCAGTGATATGGACACACAAGCTTTTCCCAGAAGTTCCAATAGAAGCTAAACATATAGGAGAGGGCTTTAACAAACTAACAAAAGGCACAGAGATTATGGAAGTCGTACTTAGGGACTGTTTACCATTTACAGGTAGATTCATGCCATCGGGTGTAGTTGCATGGCGGGCCCTGTGGCTCAAATATTGGAAGGTGCACCACCAATCAAGATCCAGTTTTGCAGTGAAGTCCCTCAAGAAAGAAGCTATTTGGTGAGGCAAATGTTTCAGAAGAAAGCAAGGGTAAGAAGAAATCCTGGCCTACACTTCAAGGGAGGAAAACCAGATACAGAAGAAAATCTGCATCATCTTTACTTGCTATCTCAACCTTTTTCAGGCAGGAAACAGACAAGGAAACACCTACTGGAGTTCCCAGTCTCAATAACAAAAGTCCAACTGATAAGGCAAAAGAGGTGAGAACCAAGGAAAATGCCCTTCAAATTGATGTCACCACTTCCCATGTGAGTAAGTGACTGAAAAAATGTTGGCACATGTGGGAAATGCAAGGAGAAATGGGTCTGAGAGTTGCTTCAATGATATGAATGGGAGTTTACAGAAAACAAAACAAAACAAAGTTTTCTGCCATCACCTAGCTCAAAAAGCAAAGAGAAACATTGCAGGATTAAGGGCCAAGAAAACATTTATTGAACAGTACCATGATAGAAGAGCACATTTATACAGAAGAGGCCTTCTTTGGCATGTTTTCCATAAAAAGAAAGACTGGGGAACCATCTGAACATCAGAATGCAGAACAAGTACATCAGGCACTGAACCTTCAGGTTGAGACTGTCAGCCCCACTAGGTAGACCAGATCCGGAAATCACCTCCACAGGAAGGCTACAACTACTTGTACTGTGACTGACTATAAGAACAGAATCTTACAAGCCTGATTGTGTTGTCGTCCTCCTCCTCTTTCTTATAGTTCAGTGAATAAGGGAGGCATCTGCCTGAGCAGCTTCCAAATATTACCTTCTTGCCCTGGGCTTAAAAAATGTTTCAGCCCCTTTTGTCTAGGTAACAGTTCCTGCATATTTCCATCAAGTCATCTTGCTTACACTCAACAGAGACATTAAAGTCAATGGTGAAAGCCATCATACCAGATATTTCGCTTACCATCATTATGCACATTCCATTCAGACTTTATACTGGAAGCTCCTTGGGCTCATGTACGAGAGTGATCAGTTTCAATTCAAACCACTCCCTTTCAGACTGGCTGCAACATCAACAGTATTAACAAGATGCTGGCCTAGTGAGCCACCTGAGAACAAAAGATGCCCACATTTTTGCCTATCTAGAAACCCGCACTCTCGATAGACAAAGCACTGAGCAGCCTCAGACTAACAATCCATTGTCTTAAGAATATGACTTTGTGGTGAGTTTAACCAAGAGATACTGATGATGTAAAGCCTGCCCCTGGGATGGTCACCAAGTAAAGGAAACTATTCCTGTTTCAAACTTCAAGAGACAAGAAAGAAATCCTAGTATCCAAGAGCATTCAATCACTATAAAGCTGGCAAGATTATGGGGTATGATATAAATCCGATGAATAAACAAACAAATCAACTGCATTAGGCTCAGCCCAATGGGCCTGTTTTCACTCCAGACCGCCACAGTGGCTCCTTCCATTTCAGAACTAGCTTGCAAGCAAAACACACTTGACCCTAACGGTGCCAAACCTTGTTTCAGTTCTATTTGTTATGCATCATTATCAAGAATGTGTTCACCTTCTTCTCTTTTAGGTGTGAGAAGATGAAAGGTCTTTTTAGCACCTGCTTCCTGCAGTGTGTAAACACTTTTTTAAAAATCTGCCTGCTTAAAGAGCTATCTGTTTTTATTGGAATCAAAGTGGTACATCTCAATTAAACCAATTGAAGTGTGGCAGAACCACAATTAGAGCCTGGTACAATAACTTGTTCTTGCAATAAAACTGTATCAGAACTGTATCTGTTAAGCTAAGTTAACAGGTTGCAAGAGTGGAAATAATCTGAATGTAAAAGCAATAGAGTTTACAATAGCCTGATCCTGATTTTGTAAAAGGTGAGAGCGGCAGCAGAGGAAGCTTGAGGCAGAGGACTCTAGGTAAGACAGGACTAGTGATAATACCCAACAAACTACATCGTCTGTAGATGGAAGGTAAATGCCCCAGTATATAGTTCTAGCTTTTGTTAGGAATTGTGCATACTTGCACAAGAAACTGAGGTTATATAGAAGGAATTACACAGCCATTCCATTGAAGTTAGTTGGAATGTTACTGATAGGAAGCGGGAGGAGATAAGTCACTATAAATTGGGAGGCGTACTTGCATCATAATAACAGGCACGTTAAGAGTAGCTTTTCTCTGAGTTGTGTCTTTGGCCACTGACATGCCCACTAAAATGCCCACAATGTCACTGCTAAATATAAGATGTGTATAGACTAAGTGAAGTTCAGCAGCAGTTTCACTTATGGAGTCCTTGGGGTTCTCTGAGCTTGGTTCTTTTCTTGCAAACGTTTCATTACCCGGCTAGGTAACATCTTCAGCTATAGAGAGCAAACCCCATCCCATTTTAGCACTGAAGATGTTACCTAGCTGGGTAATGAAACGTTTGCAAGAAAAGAACCAAGCTCAGAGAACCCCAAGGACTCCACAGTTCAACCCTGAGCTACACATATTCACCTCTACTAGTTTCACTTATTGCAGCTGCATATTTCTGGCTCCAATGTGCTGATGTGTCCCAGGCCTTTCCCCCTCCCTATAAAGACTTGTAAAGGAGAATACCTACTGTCTTAAATGATGGCACTGAAGCTAATTCAGAAAAATACATATGCAGAAGATATGGCATGGCAGTGGGGGAATTGGGAATAATTGTAAGGAGAATTTTTCCATGTCACATAATGTTATGCTGCCGGATGGAGAATGTGGAATGTTTAGAAATGGTAAATGGCAGTAGTGGAAGAGTTCATACTTTAGCTGTGTCTGAATCTACTCTGTTATTTTCCATTTGGCTAACCCTGTTATGACACCTGAACAGCATAGACTGGACTGAGCTGCAAACCTTTTATCATGGGTCCAATGTTTATAGATCCTCCTAACACTAGCATATACTCTCAACATGTCTGTGTGGTAGTTCAAGAATGTTTTCCTATTCTGGGTATAACAGGTTATGTACTTTACCTATTAAAAGTTACATTGCTGATTAACAGGAGTGCTTTAAAAATGGTGTATTTGACAAAATACACTATAAGATCTATTTTGATTCTGTAACATCATTCCTTTTAGAGAGGGAGAAAGACAGAAGTTACTGAGCTCACTTTTGATTCACCGTGACAACTTCCAACATTTCTCACTGCTGGCCTTCCTGAATAAGGGCAATGGGCTTTCCTTCAACAGATTCCTTGGCTATATGCTACTAGGTTGAGTGAATGAGTCAGCAATTTTGGTCAATATGCCATTCCATTTCCAAAGACTCTGAGGGGCCATGTTTTTACAGTCCTTTGAAGATGTTTTGGGAGGGGATATACATTTCAAGCTGTTAACTTTTAATGCAAAAAATCCCACATTTGTCACTTACATGAAATTCCTGCTATGTTTGACTCAATTACTTTTAAAATTAGAAATCCCCATCTGGGACTCAATATAACAGAAAATGGCATATACCACACCTAAACTGAAACCCAAAGTGACATCTCCAAAAGTGACCAAGGGAGTAGTCTATTTCGCATTTCCTTGTTCAGCTTCCTTGACACTTATCCCAAAGATCAAACTCATGTGTACAGTGCTGCCTCATACAGTTTAATCAATCATCAACCATTCTTAATCTGATGCAGCTTTCACTTTGGAGTCACTTAGCTAGGCTGCAATCTAGATCAAGGGCCACAGAATCTGGGAGAAAGGTTTGCCTGCATCAACTTCCCTGTTGCAAGAATGGAAACTAGGACTGATGGCACCCAGGTAAACCAGCCTACTCCATAGTGGGGGTTAAATGAAAAGACAGCCTCCTGTTAGCTGCCTTGAGTTCCTCAAGGAAAAGAGAAATACACATCTAACAAAATTTAAAAATTGCAATTCCTCTCTGGCCTTAGATGAGGACAAACGTGTGGCAGAGAGGGAGAAGACATGGACCTACAGGATACAACACCACCCCCATAACCCCCAACTGCCATCTGAAGAATCTGTAATAAAACTCTTTTAGGAACTTGTGGTGTTAACCTTTCTTCCACTGGAAGAGGGGCAAGAAGCTGAACAAGGGAGTAGGAGATAAACTCCCTCATCTTGCAAATCTTTTATCCTCAGATCCTTGTTTCCTTGTCTTATTTATTTATGTATTAAACAACTTATATGGCTGCCCAACTCACACACAGTGACTCTGGGCAGCTTACAGAATTAAACTCCACAATACAAAAAGTCCATCAACCCCCCCACTCCACCCTTGCGGCAGCTACAAACACAATAAAATGAATGGCTCCATGTCAACTTGGGGTCCTTACATCTTCAGGGCCTTCCAGAAAAGTATCAAGGCGGGAGTCAGTCTTATCTCCAGGGAATGATATTCCATAGGGAGGGAGCCGCCACCACCAGGATTGCTCCAACTTCAACAATATTGTAAACAATGAATATTATAAAACCAGATGTCCAGGTGGCCATCTTTCAAATGTGTGTTGGAATCTACCTCTCCCCATTCCCTACCTTGTGTAAGTAGGCTGAAGACTTCAGGAGTTCCAGCTTGATAAACATGGAGGAACATGGATTGGGAAAGATTGTCCTACCACCTATTTTGTGAGCATTACAGATTGACAAATTGCAGACAGACCTTTTGTAACATTTATCCAGTTGTTTATTTACTTTTTAAGGTAGTAGAGGGCAGTGACCAATGACTGGGGGTGTGGGGAAGAGGCATTCCTGCCACAGTGCACAGTAGTCAAGTGGAATAGAGAAGTTGGTCTACAGTAAAATGAAGCACAGCAAATAAATCAGACAAGTCAGCAAACACTACTTTGGTGTAGCATAAAAGACAGGCAGAGATTGATCTCCCAGTCGGATGGAAGTGCATACTGGATGTCACTGTGTGTTCCTCCATCAAGAAATGATTCTTGGTCCATACTCATCCTGATGGTACAAAGTGGTAATGCAGATCAGGCCTTAGTGATGGCAAGGAAAAGGGCTTCCTGGACAGAGATCATGACATCTTGATAGTTGCATCCTAGAAATTAAGAACTATAAAAAAAGGTTCTTAAAATGGTTTGAACCAAATTGTGGTATGTCATACTCCAGATGCTTCATCATGGATTTACATGACAAATTCAGCATATCAAAACTCTTCATTAAGTCAGCTGGAGTTCACTTCTCCTGCACAGCTAAACAATTAGGTGAATCAACTCTTTCCCTCTAATGATTTTTTTTTTTCTTGTGCTAAATGCTAAGAGAAGATTTAGGCAGCCCTAAAAGTGGTTTCAAAGACTGTAGACCATTGCAACTCATTCTCTGGGAAACCATGTCCCAGTGCGCCATAATGTGATTACTTTGTTTTTAAAGCTTTATGTGATAGGTGAATCCAACCATTCCGGTTTAGTCTTATGTGTGGCCCAGATATGGTTTGTTCAACAAATTATGATTATAAAATCATGGCTTTATACACTGAATAAACATAAAGGGCTGGGATGGCATAAAGGAGGGTAAATGCATTAAACAAAAACAAGAGAAAATTATTTATTGCAGTATTAGGTGACTAAAATTGCCTTCAAAATTTTTGCATTCTTTCTCTGTTCCAGGGATCATTGCCCTTCAAAATGTACATTTGACTGCACCAGATAAACATTTAAGATTCGAAACAACATATATCCACCCAATCCACCTGTTTTTATCTTTTTGTAAGAAAAGAGGTCTAAGACGGTCAGAAACAAAGCCAGGGTATAATAGAAAATGAAATGGAGAGAAATTTGCTGTTAGCATATTAAAAACAAAACTTGTGGAATAATATATACCTAGGAACCTAACAAACAGCAAATGGAAATAATAATAATAAAAAAGAAACTAGAGTTTTAAATCTACATTTTAAAACTAGAATCAAACACCATGAAACAAGGCCCTTTTCTTCTTGATTTAGCTCTTACCTGAAGGACATCCAAGTGTTCTGCTGGAAACACAGCAATAACAGATCATTAGAAGCACTCCTCAAGAGACTGACTTCTTATAGAAGGCAAAGTGAAAAGTTCTTGATTTGTTCTTTGTTCAGCTGAGTTCCTACACCACACTGGGAAAGGTCCTGCTTTCCCTTGAAACAGTCTGCTTGACAAGCTTTAAAATCTTTAGGATCTCCTACATTAAAGACGTAGTTTGAATGTCTCGCACAATATCAATTCACCTGATACACTGAACTTTCAAAAGCATGTACAGGTAGTCCCCAGTTTAAGAATGAGTTCCATTCCCAAGGATGGAATTCGACTTAAGGACACTTAAGTTGAATTTGTATGTAAGCCAGAACAGTATTATTGTATAATACTATATAAGTAGTCTTATGTAATTAACTCGAATCATTGTGTATTTAACTTGAATTTTGCTACAATAAGCTCTGTTCTTAACTATGGGTGTCCTTAACCCAGGAACTACCTGTATTTCTAATATTTTTTGGAGGAGAAAGTACACATATGAGATGGACACAAGTCATCTGTTTATTTGATAGTTCTGACCTTTTATTAAGTAAAGTACCCAGAGTCAGTTAAAGTCAGACATTTTTAAAATCTGGGTAAGAAATAAGCCCACAAGCTCACAACGCCTAGTGCCAATATGCCCTGTAATTCTACATCCTTAACCAGCAATCCCCTTTGTCTTGTCCTGGCTTACCCCTCCAAGGATGATAATAAATATCATCTAAATAGATGGCATTCAGCAAATTCTGCAACTATAATGAGAGCTCAGGTTCCTTTCCTATTCTAATACATTGCAAAACTGTGCCAGAGATGCCCACATTGTGGGCAAGGTCATGAGGTTGTAGGTGCCAGGCTATCAGAGCATAACTGTAAGACTGAAAAACAACCCTCCCATTCCCTTGCTGGTGTTGAAAAAGTATTTTTGAGCTGAATGAGACCACCTCCAAAAAAGCCCCCATATTAAAAGAGATCTTTACTTGAAGCAGGATCTTCACCACTCAGGAGAGCTACCTGCTGTATCCATTGCCAATCCTGGATAAATCTCAAGGGTAGACCAGGGGAAGCTGATGTGGTGACCGCACCATATTCTGAAGCTAAACTAAATTCATTACGGAGATCAGGCATAATACTTACCCAGGCCCTCTCTGGCCAGCTGTCATAAACAAGACACCCGAAGAGCCAGTATCTTTACTGAATGAATTTATTGTTTTTGAACTAAAGTTGTTCACAGTTATTTAACAAGGGATACATCAGAAGGTTCCTCTTTGTCCATTGGAACTGTTAAATAATGTCAGATTGTGTCCACGAGTGTGTGTGTGTGTGCGTGTGTGTGTGATCAAAGTACAAAATAGGAAGGATAACAAGAGGTATTGCTTTCATTTATTCTTATGTCTTGTGTAAATGATCTCCTTCCTGCGTGTACTATATGGGCTATTATTATTATTATTATTATTATTATTATTATTATTATTATTATTTGAAATCCCAGCCTTTTGTAGAGGTACAAGTTAACAGAAGCCTTAAAAGCTATACATAAAGGAAGAAAAACCAGGGAAGCGGATTGAGGGTGGTGGAAGGGAAGCTTTGGGGAGAAGGAAGGAGAAGGTGGAGGCAGAGAAGACAACAGAAGCAAGAGAGAGTAATTTACAGCAATATCATGCAATTAAAACTGCCTCCAAACCTCCTATATTCTCACCTCCCTCTGTCCCCAGCCATCACCCTCCCAAGGTCTAACATGCACATAGCAATAGAAGAGAAAAGGTTAAGATCAGGAGAAACAAACCAAACAACAACAGCAACAACAAAAAACACCCTCCGCTTTTGTGTATCTTTTTCAAAATATTTTTTTTCTTCAAACCTATATACAAGAAAAACAGGTCCAATGAGGGCAGAATGAACCAGGACGAAAAAGAAGTAAAAATAACTGGAAAGAAAAGCAAACTGTGAAAGTGAAATCTAATATTAACATTAAAAAATCTTGCAGTGTTAACACACACTTATAGGAACCCAAACAATAGCAATTGAAGATAATAAGGGGACTGAATACTAACTCTACATTTAAAATATTACTGGATTTAGAATTTTGTCTTCTTCTTTTTGCCTCTGTCACTTAGGATATTTTTAAAATCTTTCTCTCCGGCTATACTTGGAGAGAGAGAGGGAGGGAGAGAACAGACACCGAATGAAAAAGAAGAAGAAAAGGAGCACTGGTGAGAGGAACAAGTGGTGGTCTTGTTGGAATTCTACCCCCCCAAATAAATACAAATCAATGTCCCCTCTACTCAGTAATGAAAGCAGAAGATATATCTAACATCTTAAAATTTTAAATATATATATATATTTATATATATTTATATTTTTATATATATGCATTATAAATAATAACCAAGACCTAAGAATAACTTAACTACACAGAAGATCCAGCCCACCCAACCTTCTTAAAAAAAAAAAAAAAAAAGAAAAAGAAAAAAGAAAACAAATATAAAAATATCTTGCAATGTTTTTAAAAGTTTACAGTAGCTTTGTGTTGAACTCGTCCATAGTGCTATCTCCTCCATATCTTGTTCAAATGAACGAAGTACCAGTGGTGATACACACAGGCACGCACAAAGGAAAGGGGGGAAATGGATCTCATTTCATAGTCTTCTTTTTCATTAAAAAACCAAAGCAAACCCCCATACACGACCCAAATAAATAAACAAAACCAGCAAATAAATAATACTGATATATCAATGCAGCACTAATGACACCATAATTGCATCCAAATGCGTGACATAGCAGAGAATTCAGCTGGCCGAAGGAAATTCCAATGTGGAAGGAAAGAAACTGAGGGAGCAGGTTCAGGAGAGAAGGTGTCATAACAGCGGCGGTGACGGCGGCGGTAGCGACAGCGGAGCGTGGCAGCAGAAGTGGCTGTCCCCCAAGAATTGGATTCTTGTCCTTCTTCCTTGCTGCTGATAGCGGCCTTTCCCTAAGTTTCAGTGTTCATATCTCCTTGACTGCTACCTTGCATTTTTTTTCCTCAAGTTTATGGCTGCCTCTCCAGCAGTTCGGAAAAACGATTTGAGATTATAAAAACACCAACACAATTTGAAAAACAATTGGGCAGGGAAGAAAGGGATGGAGGGGAGGGCATTTCTTCTTATAAAAATCTTAATGTGGAATGAGAACAATATGCCATCCTATTCCCCATCCCACCCACCAGAGTCTAGATTCACCAGGAGGAAAGCGGGTTATCCCAGGCAGCGATGCTTTTCAGGGATTCCAACCGAGAAATGCAATTTCTGAGCCGTTCTCCACACAGAGCACCAAAAGAAAATTGTGTGTTGAGGGCAAATGGAATGGAGGAGACCCATTTCCTGCAGTGGGAGACAGGAGGCTGGAAGTCCCCCCCCCAAAAAAAAACCAGTCCGTGGACAGTCTTACATCAGTGGCCTTCCGTGAACAAGCATTCGCAGAGCACAGAAGGTGAAGAGGATGGCTGACATGTTAACTTTTCGGGATAATTCCTGGTAGTAGATTGGAAACAAGCGGTGGTATCAGAAACACAGAAAAAACATAGGCATAAAATGGGGATGGTTGATTCAGAAGCGTGTATGTGTTACGGGGAGGGGGAGGAGTTAAAGGAAGGAAAGAACTGGGAGGGGGGAAAAAAAACCCAAGCGTACAGGACTTGCCAAAATGGGTTTGTCAACTGGGTTACCTTTTTCCTTTTATATGTCTGTGTGACTGTGTGTGTATGTGTGTGCAACATATGTATAGGTATCATATAAATCTATATATGTATATGTGTGGATTATATATATTTACATGTGCATGTATATATATAATTTTTTATATATATATATATATATATATATATATATTTATATATATATATACACACATTTTTTTTCCATACAAAATTTAACTATAGACAGTTTTGTCCTGCGGTAGCACGATATATACACCCATCTATTTTAGAGGCTACCTTGCTAAAGAATACTCATTCGCCTGGGGAGCTTTTCTTCACTTTTCTAGGTGATTTTATCTGCTTGATTTAATTATTTTTCCTCAATGCATTTATTTAAGGTTGGTCTTGTAAGCCGAGTGATGAGGCCATCTTTGCCTTCTCTTTGCCAGCGGGGAACTTAGTGTCTCCTCTAGACCCATAGTCATTTTTATCAGAATCGCTCCGCTTGCTGTTTGTGCTATGCTTGGTTGGCGTGCCGGGGGGATGGCTCACCTGCCCGTTCTTCTCGTCTGAAAAAAGTTGTTTAATTACGTCAAAGAAGTTACTCAATGGGCTGCCTGGGTATACAAAACAGAGGAGACAAAAACAAAAAGAAAACAAAGAAAGCGAGAGAGAGAGAGAGAGAGAGAGAGAGGAAGAGGAAGAGAAGAGAACAAACAAACAAATGAACAATGGGGTTTTAAACAAGAAGAACATGATGAGCGGTCCAGAGCCACGTGCATGGGTGTGTGTGGAGGATGAAGACAATGAGCAAAAAAGGAAGAGCATCAGGAAGGGAGCACCACCTAAGCATATGGAAACCCTGGAGTCAGGAATGCCCCATTGGGTGGCTGGAATCCTGCACTGTTCAGCAAGTACAGCATTTTTATCTAGCAAAGCTATTGCGTGGCATTATGCAGCCTGCTAAGTGGAAGAATATCAGAATCCGTTAGGACAGGATTGTATAAACTCTTCTGAAATTAGCCTAACTGAAGTGAGTCGAGCATAATACATAGCTATGGATCCTATGCACGCTTAATAGGAAGTCCATTCTATTTATTTCAAGGAATCTTACTTGCAAGCAAGTGTGCTCAAATTATCTTGATTCTCTATATTAATTAAATTATTACTTTCAAGGAGAAGAGATCTGTGTGCATAAAGGAGGGACATGCAAATCTGGTTCTCCTTTGAAATGAATTTTGCACCACTTGTAAAAAAAAATATATATTCTTAACCATTTTCTGTATGAGTATTTTATTTCATACTTTTAATAATGCTACCGAACTTGATCTGTCAGCCTCTATCATCTGCTGCAAACCAGACCTGTTATTTAGATTTACACTCTTGAGTCCATATGCATATGGAAAAATGCACAGGAATAAACAAAATGAAACACACACATACAGGCACAAAACATTTTGTGAAATATGCAGAGATGCTCTCCAGCTCTTCATTCATGACTAAGCCCCAAAATCTTAATGGTGCAGTAGACTGTCTTAAGCAACCCCAGACATGCCAATTGTGGTGGTAAAAGTATCTTCCCCACCCCCCAAGCATATGTGAGCTGCATTCACTACCAACCCTACCTTGAAGGCCAATATGAAAAAGCTAAGTAGAGTCAGACCTGGTTAGTACTTGGATGGGAGACTATCTGGAATTACCAGGGCTGCAGGCTAGACAGGAAGTGTTAAAAAATATTCCAGAAGGGGGCAGTGGTAACATTTGTCTATGGTTGCCAAGAAAGATACACGGACATGAAATCACTAAGAGCTAAGCTTGACTTGCTTGTTTGCCCTCAAAGGCAGCTGTCTTCATTTCTCCCCTGAAAGGTTGCAATATGAGCAGAATACAGTTAGGAAAAGTTGGATTTTGTTTGTGGGCTGTCAGGGCAATCCCACTCTTTGGGGCAGAACATTCAGTTATAAGTAATTTTTTAAGGACGTTAATAAAGTTCCTTGGATCAATGCTACCTCAGAAATCCACACTTAAAGCAGGCATCAGCTGCTCCGGTGCTCAGCCACTTGCCTTGTCTTTGCTGAGAAAAGAAATGGAAGGACACACATCTAATCACCCCTTCAGCTTGGAGATGATGTAGTGAGGGGAAGGATTTGTTTGGGGTCACTGATTTTAGGAAAAAATGTAACGTCTAAAGAGAGATCTGACAATATTATACTTATGTAGAGCAAGCCACAGAAAAGCTGCTGCAAATACAAGAAGATTCCCATTGCAAGATATTGTATGTCATGAAAATTCATCTGCACAGAGAAGCAACTATATTAATTTGTTGTTGCAAAAATAACTCAAAAGAAATCGGCAAATTTACTGCTGACAGTAATGCAGCAGTTTCTTTTGAATACTTTCCCAAAGTGACAATGTCATTTGGGGTGTTATTTTTTGGCCTGGAGATGCATTTCAGTAGATGTATGTATATGAGTTAGTTCTGATTTACAGCAGGAATGTGTAAAATACTCTCAATCCTATGTATCTCATCTGTGAAGTAGAAGTAAATAAATAAATAAATAAATAAATGGTAGAATCTAATCCATAATAAAAAGCAGCAGAAGATGACACAATGGAGACAATCCAGTATGAAGTTAACAAATTTCTCTTATTCTCTGGAGCTAACTGCATATTCTATTTAGGTTACTTGCCCTTTTAGACTTAGGTGGCTATTTCACATCACTGAAACACAACAGAATATCTTTACTGAAGAAGTCAGACAGCTACTGAAATAAATAAGAGACCAAAGGCAACAACATTAAGATATGTTTTGTTTAAATGTCAAATAGGCACATAGTAATTTTTGCTATGTTAGGGGAGTTTTACTATTTTCATGGACAGATTTCACTAACCAGAGTATCTTCTTGCATTAATAAAATCGAACCAGCTGAAAAAAGAATAACACAATAACAAAAAAGGAAAGCAACACAACAAAATTAGATAAGGGCTATATATACAGGGTGTACCAAAAGTCAGGCCCCATGGCCAAAAGACAATCAAAATGAGACCATCACATTAGAATTTGGGAACATCAGAGAAAACGTTACTGTACTTAGGAATATTCAAAGGTCGTGCATCGAACGAGTAAGGAAGTGTTTGGAAGAAAATGGCAACCAATCTGAACACTGAATGTAATTTATATAATAAATTTTGGTACATCCTATATGTGTGTGTTTACATAACAAATTCAAGAAAAGAGGGCCAAGTTTCACTGTAACCATCCATAACCTATTTCTATAAGCAACTTCTTCATAAGTCTAAAACAATGCAAAGTTTTTAATCCACTGAGTAACTGGGGACATAAATTTAACTTTCCAGTGTTGAAGACTAGTCTCTTAGCCATAAGGAGAACATGGAGAATCCACAGTGGAAATGGATTCTTAGTTCAGCTTTTAGTGCAACCTGATTCATCTTAAATACTGATAAATGTTTGTGTGCATTAGGACTAAACACTTGACCAGTTGGTTCCAGACACTGAAGATGGTACCTCTCAGCCATGCAATATAATGCAAAAAGATTTATAGGCCAGAAGGCTAATTCCCATGATAAAAGCCTGTTCTCCACATTCACCCTTCTTCCCAAAACAACAATCAGACAGTATAAAGAATTTAAGATGGATGAGTCTCATGAAAATGATTACATAGCAGGAATAATAAGGCAAGGCAACTTTCTATATCCCACAATGGTTTGCTTGGCTTCCTACGTGGCTTTGGACCCCATATCTTCATATGCAAAATGAAACCAATGAACAGAAAGTGTGAAATAAAGCTGGTAAAACACTATAAATGCTTCTGGGAAGAGCAAGAGAATATTACACATTTCCAAATTTTCTAAGAAATGCATTCAACAAGATCAAAGAGAAAGGGAAGTGCAGAATAAGCAGTGGGAGGAAGCATGAACACTGAGCTCTATCCACAGATCAAAGCAGAAGACAAGTGCGAACCAAAAAATGCAGGGTATTTGCTCAGAGGTTTCAATTTAATGACACATATTTTAATCTGGATAGAAGATCTATATATTCCCCTTTTCTGCTTTGTAATTTCTCAGTCATACGTGATGCTTGTTTGCTTTCAACAATAAAGGTTCACCTTCATTGTGACTGATTTTGATAAAGCTTGAGAAATTTTGATGAAATAATGTTCCAAGGGAGAGGAGAGTCAGAGATGGTATATAGGCCGCCCTTCCATTTGACTTCTCCACAGTACCTGAATTGAGAATAAAATAAATGTATTTTTGGAAATGGCGAGTTCAGGTTGTAGCAGTTAGCTGCCCTTACCAATATTAAATTAAATTAAAAAGCTAAGCAAGATCAGATGTGCTTAATTCTTGGAAGAAAGTCCACCAAGAAATCTCAGAATGGGAGTAAAATGGGAGGTTAACAATCATCTCAGAAGAAGGCAGTAACAAGCCACTTTCACTGTTGCCAAGAAAACAATATGGATATGCATATATAGTCACCAGGAGTTGAGTTTGACTTAAATGAATCTCTGTCTTATCTCATTAGAAATAAGCCAATAGGCTCAATTATCCAAGATATCCAGGCAGTTTGAGACACCATAAAAAAACATTTCTGCACATCCTTGCCCTTTAAGACAACAATTGTTTGCCTTAAATGAATGGCGGACACTTGAAATACTACAAAGGAATTAATTTCACAGTGAAAGTCTCATATTGATTGCTGTTAAGTTTAGTAGATTTGCTCAGCCATTTGAACACCTTGCAGCTACTAAATATTTAGAATTACAAGAGAAGTAATAAATCAGTAGTAAGCAATAGCATGTTTACTGCATTATACCATTGTTTGAAAGAGCTATCAGAACATGTATGAAAAGGACATACATGAAAAGGAAATATGCCTTGGAATATTATGAGTTTATTCTGAGTATCGTGGTTATGTATTTAAAATATTGGCTGTTCTTATAAAAAGGGTGGGGATAGCAGGAATAAATCTTTTTAAGTTGAAGAAGGAGGAATGCCACCCAAGTATCAGGTAAGGAAACTTAATATCTGGGACAACTCATAAATGGGGCATATATCATATTGATGATAGAAAAAGAAAAGAAAAGAACCCCCACATCACCCTTTCAAAGCTGTGTGAAACAAAAACAGGATTTCCAAAGGATTAATGTAAAAATAGCCTCCAAACGAATTGCATAAGCATCATCAGCTTTGTCATTACAGGAAGCCATTAGAGCACCATCAAAGTTAAAGAACTTGGCCTAAAAAGCCACTACAACTATGATCCTGATCCAGACAGACATTATTCAGATTTTTATCATTTGATGCCCTATGCATGGAAATATTAGACACAAAGATGGGGAGGTTTCAAATTCAAATTGCTGATGATAGAAGCGGGAAGATCCTTATTGTTCCCACAAAAAGAAACTGCCAGAGCCAAACAACCGAACAAGCTCTGATTTCAGCTAAAACCTTAGTTCCAATCTTTTCCTTAGAAGCCTACTTTTTCTCTCTCTCTCTCCCTCCAAGACTCGGGAACAGTGAATGAACCCATCTCAGATATATTTGAACCTAAACAACATCACCCAAAGCAATTGCCCATTAGTAAAGCTAGTTTCTGTGCATTTCTCACATGAAAAACGTTGCCTTTAGTTTATGTCTTTGGAAAAGTGTGGTGTGGGAAAGGGGATAATGGAGGGAACTGTAGAATTATTTAATATACTTCTTCAGAACCATTATGTGCTTCTGCTGACAAACTTTCTGTCCCTCTCCAGTTCTTGCTTCAAATCTCCTTCTCTCAGAGTTCACTTATTTACTGTGGACACTGAGGAATAATGTTCCATTCTGATACACAATTGGAAAACTCCACTCTGATAAGAAGCATGACATCTTTATTCATGTGCAGTTTGGGGATGAACTAGGAAATCATCACAAAGGGCAGGTAAAAATATCTCCAGAAATGGGAATATCTTCCCTGGGAAAAAGAGCTAAAGCACTGGGGACTTTAATAATTCAGGACTAATAATTCAACAAGAGTTGTCCTTCCAATAAAACAAAATTGGCCAAGGCAAATTTTGCCTTTGAAAAGGTTTAGATTATTGTAGTTCATAAGGGAATGATCTTTCATACAGCTATTAGTGATGACAGCTAAATGGAATTTCTGTTTCTATATACATAGCCACTCCACTATTATAAAAATTCCAGGAACAAAAAGACAAGAGCAATGTACTTTATGCACTGCCTGTGATTCTGCAAAGCAATTAAGCATACTTCCTGTTGGGAACAGAATGCTGAACTAGGTTGCTAGTATCTGATACAGCAAAGAGGTTCTGTGTTTTTACATCTGGAACTGTTAGCTGCCAGTATAAGAACCGGTTTCTTACCTGCAATTGCAATTCCTTGAGTGACTGTTTTCAAATCCACACTGCATCTGTGCAGTATCCGATCTGGATCTTTCTAGAGCTTCGACGGGTGGGAGCCCACCCCTGCATTTCACACAGCTCTTTTGAATCCCCTTCAGTTCCAGAGACCAATCCAGCACATCCAAAGGAACAATAAAGCCATCCGAGACCAAATGCGTAAGAGGATCGGCTGTGTGAATGTACAGAGGGTTGCTTTAAGAACACCCATTACAAGTAAGTTCTCATTCATGCACATGAATGATGAACACATTTCTCACTAGGAAGAAGGTCTGTGACCAAAGGACAGCTCTTCCAAAGATACACAGTTCTGGAATGAATTATCTATCTATCTATCATCTATCTAATATACAATGCTGGATTAAGGTAGATGTAATTGCCTGGCATTGTTCCAGATGGGGAATGACCTGCAAAAAGGCCTCCGAGGCTCCTGTTATTCCTGTAGAATGAATTTGGTACAACGCTAAATAGTCGTGACTACCCATCTGGAGGAACATGGAGGAGAAAGTCCACAGGCTTAGGACAGACTCTGGAAAGCCAAGAATAAACATTGGTCCTGACTGAATGAAGCCACATGATTTGGGTAAAAGATAAAGGCACCACAGACACCCAGGGAAACATGGAGCAATGTTTCCAAGGGAGCTAAAGGGTTGGGAAAGAAAGTAGGCAATACTATGTCTCAGTTGAAATGAAAAACAAATACTAATGTGAAGAAAAAGATATATGGATAGTAAGGGCAGTTTTTTCCTTACAAAATGCAAGAGAGAATCACTTTGGAGGGTGCACAGTTCTCTAGGTCAATGGGATAATGTCACAACTACAAAAAATCTGCTTTCCAAAAAAGAGGTGAGCAGTAGCCATGGATATAAAAAAAGTGATGTTTAACATAAAGAGAATGAGTAGAGGGTTCCATAGTAGAAGAGGATGGGAGGTTAGTGAATAGGATATGTTAACACTAAAGTTCTTAATGAAGGGATTGGAAAAGAAAGAATTACAAGAAACAAGAAATGACAGGAAGATACATTTTTACTGATACAAGAATTAAGCCCCAATACTTCAAATTAAGCAGAATATCAGACTCATGATGGATGGGATATTGCAGAGGGTCAAATCAATGGTTCTGAAAAAAGTCAAGAAAAGATTTTCATTTAGCTGTGCAGAAAACCCTAGTGGGTAGCTTATAAGAAGCCAGCATTCATTGTTCTGCTTCATCCCAGAAAAGTGGTAGAACTGAATCCTTCAGGATGTGAGATGGAAGAAACTGAGATCTGGATCAAATTGTCTTTGGTAGATGGAAAATAGATTGTGAGGGTGAAAAGTAGGTCAATAGATGTACTGTAGGTTGGTTTGGGAGACAGAAATATTTTCAATGGGCTAAATCTGTGGTGAGATGGGCGGTGACAAATTTGAAATATAAATAAAATAAATGAAATAAAGGATGAACCATGGTTGTTGAGGCCACCAAAGCATGACAAGTACCCTTATGAGGGTATAGGACTAGGAGGAAACATAAAATAAGATTGGGTCAATGGCTGTTGCTGTGAGTGGCTGTCTTGGTATGGTTGAAGTTGTTGTCCAGAATGTTATTGAGTATATTCACCACAATGAATCTAGAGTGATGGATGCACTCCTGCCAAATCTGTATCATAAGTTCCAGAAGATGGGGTGATTTTGTCTATCTTGCTTGTTTATGTACAAAATAATCATAGAACCTGAACTGTATGGCCCTAATAGCAGCACTGGAAGGCTCAGAGTAACTTCTAGACTGCAAGAACCTCGGCCTCCTTGATGTGACATAATGCCTTGTTCCCAGCCTAGCTGCCTCAGATGCAGAAAGCCTGAAAGTGAGACATAAGCACATTGATAGTGAAGATGTAATTGGGGAAAGAAATGTAAACGAGACCCTTGGTCAATTGCCTTCATTCAGCCACCAGAGAACGGATTCTCTGACACATGGTAGAACAGAAACAGTTGTCTTACATCTGGGTCTAAGAAATGGAACTCAGATTTCATCCCTGCTGTTGGTACATGAGTAAACAACTGAAACAGATGACAGCCACCATGTGACCCAAGAGTTGTAAGATGATATGGACCTTCTAGAGAAAGGAACTTGTATATAAGTATGTGAAATGTATGAAGTGGCTGTATCAACAGAAAGGCACCCTGAAGAAAGTTCAAGTGAAGCTGCCCAGTATGCATGGAAATGGTTCTGGTCAAAGATTCTTAAATGGTAGAAGGTTCTCTATAACCTCTGCAGGGACACATAATTTACAGGTGTACCAAGTGCACGATGAAGAACTATTCATTACTTTTTCCCAAATAATTTATTTTCAAGCACTTCTTAATGTATGTGCTCACTGTTTACATTAAGAGCTTCTGGGAAATAATCAGGTTGCTTATTTTATTATCAAGTGACTATTTTGTTTAAAGTTTATGATCAACTAGTTCTAAAGGGACAGAATCCCAAGAAAGCTATTTTGAAAATATATTTACAAGAAAGATGGAAGCAAAAAAAGAAAAAAAGAAATCACAAATAACCCCAGTGAAAGCATATCTACCAAGGCCTGATACTTTTTCAGAGTTAGCTTTAAAAATATGGGATTTATTCAATTTAAAACAAGGGCCAATCTGTATCCCTTCAGATATTGTAGGATTGTAGTTCCCATCATTCATCACCAAGGGCCATGCTGACTTCAGATGGTGGGAACTGAAGCTAAATAATACCTGGAAGGCCATGAGTTGCCCATACCTTGGGTAAAAGACAATTTAGGACAGAATTGTTGGGAAGAAGGCAGATCAATAAGATTTTCTTCTTCATTATCCATGCATTCTGTTTCTGCAGATTCACTTATACACTTCTGCAGTGTATCCCATTTTTCATCAAACATGGTCTCAATGCGGCTATATGCGGCCATGTGCAGTAGGGAAAAAAGTCAGAGAGCCTTACTGCACAGTGTTGACATGAGCTACACTAAGGGAAAGTGTGTTCTTGTTCTCGCAGTGTTTGTTGTGTTAACAAGTCTCCACATTGTTCTCATAATAGATCACGTGATCTCACTAGGATCAATGCTTTAATAATCATGGTTTCTGTTTCTGAGAGGTTTTTCAAAAACATAAGCCCCGCGGATAATGAGGATTGAATGTATGTACTTTTCTTCTGGAGATGTAAGATGATAATGTAATGTTTTCCTAGGCACGGGAGAGACTGTACAGAAATCACTTGGTTTTTTTTCCCCCTACCCCAAAGCGGAGAGATTAGAGAGGAAGGGATTACAGTACAAGAGATTAAGCAGGCACACAATGGGGAATACACCAGGCTGTTTGTGTAGCACTCTCACAGCTCCCAGTCCCAAGCACACTCGGGGTTGCCTCAGCCAGCACATTGCTTTTGATGTGTATTCCCCATTGTGTGCCTACTTACTCTCTTGTAATCCCTTATTAATATAAACATTAATTCTCTTCTTGCTAATTATCCCAGCACTGGGGTGAGCATTCCAAAGAGCAGGGGCATGGGGAAAAAGGAAAGCACAGTCACAGTCATGAGATTTCCAGTTAGTGACTGCTTCACTTAATGACAGAGCTGCCGGTCCCAATTGTGGTAGCTAAACAAGGACTACTGTTTCTGTGCTGCTGTTTGCTATAAACAATGTCAGTGGAATGGCAGGTACCACTAAGGAAACAGCTTTGAGTTTATATGAAAAACTTTTGAGAAGTGTTATAAAAGTTTCATTTTGTAAGTTAGACCCAAATGCTATATAGTATATCTGACAAAAAAACCCCTGCAACTTGGGTGTACTTGTGGGTTCATCTTTGATGCCTAGGGTTTGGCATAGTGCCAACACAGAATATCAGATCTGGACATTCTGACATAGACCTTTGTTGCATTCCATTTGCATTACTATAATGTACATGGGAATAATTCTGACATGTGTTCAAGAACTTCAGCTTATATAGAATGCTGCATTCAGACTATCGGCTAGGGCCAGTTATAGGACTCCACTGGCTGCCATCTGGGCATGATCTAATAGCTGCAATCATTTATCACATTAAGCCATCATTTACTCCATAGAATACATTTTGCTAGGTAAGATTTCTACCACACTCTAAGCCATAAACCATAGTTTACAAAACTAAATGGCTGCATTCACAAATGATACCAAGCCAAAGCCAAACCTCCATACATTATGGCTTGGTGCAATGGACGAGCATCTATATAAGCTGAGACAAACTATCTGGGGAAAAAAAAACGTCTTCTTAGGGCTGCCTGCCTGATCGGCCGCATGCCTGCCCTCTGGAATAGGATCCCCCTGGAGGTCTGAGCAGCTCTGACTGTGTAATGGGCTGCAGCCTAGACAACCGGCATGTAAAAGATATCTCAGCCCACAAAGGAAAAGGGGCACAGGAAGCATCTCAGAAGGGACCCTCCCTAGCTGTCTGGAAACTTGCAGACTTTTTATACTTGCAAGATTCTGTTACTGTAACTTTATTACACAGGTAATATTGGTATAATACAGGTAATGTTGGCGCTTCTTGTTGGGACTACCTTGAAGGGCTGGCACTCTGTCATCCTTTGGCTTTCTCCCCAAGCTCAGGGTTAAATTTGTGCACATCCACCTGAATGGGATTATGTTAGTATGTTTGTTCTCCCTGGCTTTGGCCATCTTTTATTTTTTTACATTGATTTAATATATTAGGTTTTGTTTTTAATTGTACCAAAGTTGCTGTGAGTTGGGCAGCCTTACAAAGTTATCTTACATTTATACAAATTATAAATGAAAAATACAGGGCTAACTCAGTAATGCTGTAGCACTCCTGGCCAAGAGAAGTTGGACTACCTCCCTTGTAATCTTTCTACTGGAAGTTAAAAATATTTCTTTTATTCAGGCAAGTATTTTGCATTCCAAATGGTGGGTTTCAATTGATGGTATTTCTACATTCTGTAATTATTTGGATTCTATTTATTTATTTTTAAATTTTTAAATGTTTAAGTTTAATTATAATTCTAATATTATTATTATTATTATTATTATTATTATTATTATTATTATCCACTCTGAGTAACTTTTTTGTTGGAGATCTTTTATTGTCATATTAGGTTGGAAAGAACAAGATTGAGGCATTCTTTAAACCCTCAATGTGTATGGCTGTTCTAGTCTAAGTTGCAAAACAATGGTGACTATCCTTTCCTGATCAATGTTAGAATACTTAAAATATAGTTAGTGCCCTGTTGTTCATTGTGGTAGTGACAGGCAACCCGAGGAATATGTAGATTTCTGGTTATTGTCAGGCCCTGGTGCAAGCAGCCATAGCTTCTGGAGAGCTACATGTACAGGCCAAGATATACTGAGAATGGTGGTGCTTTATCTTAAATCTCTTAGCAATCCTGGAAGCTGTTACTTTATTTACAGGGCTTGTTTATATGGCTATCTGAAAGTAGCACCCCTACAGCAGACTCCATCATCACACCTACTCACAGAAAGCATAATTTAAAAGCTAAGCACAATTCAAAGAGAAGCACAAAGCCTTATGTGAAAACATTTAGCTGTAACATTCCAGTTTCTAAAATTCCTAGGCAAAATTCAGAAGGGGTCTGGTAGTACTTTTTCCACCTGACAAATTGTATTGAAAGCTTATGCAGTTTATTACATTTGTTAGTCGGAAAAAGTGCTACTAGATTCCTTCCGATTTTTGCCACCAGAGACAAACATGCCTCTCCTCCTACAATGTTTACAATTTCTTGGTAAGCTAAATTGATGTTATGAAGTTGACCTGAGATAACAACTGTAACTTAACAGTGATGCAAAAAAATGGCATCATAATTCATGATCTTGTCTGTATTGATTATATTTCCATTACACTTAATGGTGCTACTTTGGCAGAAAACTGGCAATAAAAAGGCGAAGACAGAGCTCACTGTATAACTCTTAGCTTGGAATAATGTCTGGCTTCATTCTCAGCTGAAATGTCAGGTGCTTGCGGTAACACAGTTTTCTTTAGCTCCTCCAAGACTTTTCTTTTTGCTTTTTAAAACTGTGGAAGTTCCATCATTATTTTTATCAGACCTTTTTATATTGGCGGCTTTCATTTTTTTGTATACGTAACACTTTTTTGATACCTAACAATCTGGCAACGAGCAAGGAACATCTAATGTACTAGCAAGCAGAGAGCACAACATATTTATGGCTTTATGGCATTAGAAACATTTTGCTGCCTATCTGGTGGTGATAAAAGCATGGAAAATAAAGAAAACAACAAAGTTTTATAAAAAGTCCAAGAGAAGAGACTCTAGAAATTCACACTTCCCAAAAAATTCCCTAATAGGTAAAGAAACAGCAAATGAGCTTCATAGCTATGTAATCCAAATAGATTTGTGGTGCTGGAGTTGGAAAATGAAAAGCTGAACCAAGAGGAGGAAGTGCTTTGGGGAAAATTGAGAAGACAGAGGCTATGTTCCATTTGGGTAAAACCCTAATTAGTATAATAAATCTGTGACAGTTAATGTATCCCCTACAGAAGAAGATATGATCTGCTTAAACTCTAATGTGATCTTAATGCTGGAAACCATTTATTGATAGGACAAACAGTAATATCACCTGATGATCAGTTCTCAGCTGCCATCAGTAAAATAGAAGAAAGAGAATTGGACTGACCAGTATATACTGATGTCCCGAGAAAGCCGAATAAAGGCAGAACTGAGAGAGGACAGGAGGCACCCTAATTATAGTGAGAGAGGCTTGAAGGGAAAGTGAAGAAATCTCAGAAGGAATAGAGAGGAGGAAAGTGAGGGATTGGGAAAAGAAGCGAGAGAAATTCACTAAGGCACAAGGCTCCTCCAGCAGACCTGGCAATTAAAACTACAGAATGTAATGACTCTTCAGAGGTTTTACTCCCCACCTGGCTATTTATGAATACTACAGATATGCCATGTAGAGTTACACACAGCATCAAATGAAATTAATAATGGGAGGTGCTGCAACCGATGAGTAATAACTCTCACTCTTTGGGCCAATTGACATGCTGTCAAATTAGCCCAAGTGAGCTGTAAGAAATAAAATGGCTCCCTAATCAAAGTGGTTGCATGAAAATTTTATTAACATTTAAGCAGGCAACCTTAACCTCATGTTGATATGGGTGATGTTGTAGAGGAAATATCAATTCTTTTCCATTTCAAGTATTTAAAGAGGACAATGCACCCTCCTTACTGGCTGTTGCAAATTTCAAATAGGGTGTTGGGAAGGACAGCCGAAGAACTATTAGCTATAGAAGTTGTAATCAGCAAGAGATAACATGCCTTACACAGGCACTGGCAACGAACAAAGGCAGGGACCTTAGTACACATACAACAGATACAAGAAATCTTTTGATTTCTGTGAAGATTTAAACATAGTAGTCAAAACATGCCAACCATAAGAGTTGGGAGGACTGTAGAGAAATGAATAACCAGTCATTTGTTTTCATTCTTCATGACCTGATGGACATCATTGTGCCAGGATTATCTGTCAGGAACAGCTTCTGTTGGCCCCTTTTTCAATTGCCTCTGATCTTTCCAATCATCAGGGTCTTCTCTAATGAAGATTATGGGCCTTCACATTATGTGTCCAAAATATCTAAGCTTTAGCTTCATTATTAGCACTCTCGATAAGCAATCTGGTTTTACTTCATCTAGTATTGAATTTCTTTTTTCTCATCATCCAAGGTGTTCTGAACAATTTTCCCCAGCACCATAATTCAATGGCATCACTTTTTCTTTGTGCTTTTGCACTGCCTTCTTTCACTTTCAACAAGCTATACCTTAAGTCGTTGACACTTCCAGTCATCCTAGTGAAATTCTTAAACCAGACTTTGAAAGATATATCAGTATCTACTGTAATTACAACTACTCAGTAGGATGACAATTAAAATATAGGATGAAAGTGTGATGCCAGGTGCACCAAAGAACAAAACAAAGGATCATAATTAACAGTCCACAAAAGCTGCATTAAGTAAAACAAGAGAGGAGATGTTATCCATTATACCATGGTAGAGGTTAAAGGAAGTTAAATGAGGAACTTATGGATGACATGAAAGTTCTTTCTTATTTCTTTCTTTCTTTCTTTCTTATTTATTTATTTATTTATTTATTATTTATTTAAAGAAGGTATATGACCACCTATCTCATATAATGATCCTAGGTGGCCCACAACAATCAATAAAAACATGAATAAAAGCAAAACCATCCTTCCAACCAGGCACCAGACCAAACAGCCTCCTGACTCAACCCCTATCCTAGCCCAATGCTTGGGGAAAGAGCCAGATCTTCACAGCTTTTCAGAAGGCTAAAAAGGTAGCGATCCCTTGGATCTCAGGCAGAAGGCTATTCCAAAGGGTTGGGGTGGCTACTGAGAAGACACACCTCTGAAGTCCCATCAGATGGTAATATTTAAGGGAGGGGACCTTGACTAATTTAGAGGGAAAACAGATCATAATCTTCACTGATTTATCTCCAGTTAGTAGAGGATGTTGATGACCAAAGTAAAGCTAAACATCAAGAAGAAACAGAAAATGTCCACAATTCATATCTTCCTCCCAACTCTACTGAAGTACACATTTATTACTGTCAGCACTCTTTAAAGACCTATTTGGACAACCTGATAATGGGCTATCCTCAAGGTTGTGGATGATTTTAGTGCTAGAACAGGAGCAAATGAAATGACATTCTGCTTACATTCTAACAATATTCATCCTTTCCGGAAGAGATACTGTATCTTACTGCACATTCAGAAGATGAGAAATGCAATTATGCCAATTTAGTTTGGCCCAAATATTTTACAGTTTGAATTTATTATTGCCACACTTAACTTTACTTTCTGTATTAACTCAGTGACTGAGAACTTGACCAATACAGGATTTCATTCCAACAAAACTGTAAATAGATACATTATAGAGTGCCGTTGCCTGCAGATGATATGGTGATTTTACTGCAAACACCAATAAGGCTGAAGTAGGCTCCTTGGGTACTTAACATCTTTCTGGAAGGAACAACATTAGGAGTTGAACAATGGTAAGCCTAATATTACATAATTTGTATAGTTTTGTGTCATTAGACCAGCTGTTCTGAAATTGTTCACAGCTCCGATACAACATTTATGGTACAGAATTAGATTTAGAGAATAAAACAGCAGCAAGAGAGATTTTACAATCCAAGGTCTCAGGAAAAGTCCTTGAGGTAGCAAACTGTGTCCCAAATGCAGCACTCTCAGCGGAAAGAAGATTCAATAAAGATAGAATCTACGGGGTGATTAAAAATAATTAATTACTGCCATAAACTGAACTTCTGTCCATGATGCCTAGCCCCTAGGTGAACATTTTTAGGCTTCATGAATGTGGGAAGTGGAGAAAAAACAATTCACATTAGGCTCATCCCACAGATGCTTCTGAGGTTGGGATGAAACTGTGCTAAGACAGAAGATAATTTATACTGACATAGAGCTTGACTGTAAAGGAATTTCTTCAAATGTAATAAATGTAAATAGGATGTTCAAACCTCTGGTGGCAAGATATCTGCAACATCTATCTATAGTGAAATATAGTGAATTTACTGTGGAATGTTTTAATATCCTTCCCTCAGTGGTTCTATTATGAAAGATATTTCTCTTATAAACAGGATGTAAGCAAAATGCTGGCTCATGCCATCCAGTAAGGATTTCTGCAACACGTTGTTATACCCTGTTGTGTTTTTAAGAGAGTTAGGAAAGATTCCGAAGTAACTTAGAACTCTCCATTGCAGAACAGTTTAAGACATACCACTCTCTCAGTTCTCCACTCCTTTCCTATGCCCTTTCTCTTCCTCTCTGTGCAATGTCCTTTAGGACTTCTAATACTACATTCTATGCCTTCCTATAAGATATATCCCTCTATCTGTAGGGATGAAACCTATCCCTATAGGTAGAAACAATGGTAAACCTAAAAAGTATCATAGTTCCAAAGATGGAAGAGACTTACAAACACGGATATAGAAGACCCCAACCGAAACTACATAAGCATATCATGAGATATGGAGGATCCTCTAATAAGTCTGCCACTTCTAGTTGTTGTCCCTAGGGTGAAGTTAATCTCAAGACTTCCAGCTTTTTCCATCAAGCTGCTCTTTATCTGCGATAAAGGAGTCTCAGCAAGTCACCACATCAAAAATAGACAGGATTAAAAAAGTAGACACCTTACTGCATTTCAGCTGAGATGGATCTTTTCTCAATGGTGCTTAAAATTTCTAATTAAAACACTACCACTTTTACTGTTAATTCGTTCAAAGAAAAACACAGAAATGCTCTGAAGGATAACATTATAAACATTCTTATATGTTGGCCAAAGTTTATCACCAGTTAGAAATGTAGAAGTCCCCAATTTTAAAACTGCGTCATTTAACTGTATGTGTGAATTCAGCATAATGTTTCATTTGGTCCTGGTATTTCTAATTATGCTCTCTAACAGATGAATAATCAACTTTCACTGTAGGACAGAGATGTTTGCCACAGCAGAAGTAACTTTAGGATTTCGAGTAAGAGGAAGAATAATCAGCTGTGATACATCTGTTTGTTTTCTGCATCCCACAACATCAGTGTCCAATTTGATCCAAGGATGAGATGGTAGCAGAAGGGGGTGGAGGTGGTAATGGTTGATCATGTGAAGGTTGAGTTTGCATACAAGCAGCACAGGTTTTGATAAAGTGTTCCACATTTAAGTTCATTATTAGGCCAGTAAAATGTACCACAGGGAATTAGTTCACACCATGCCTTGGTGCATCTCATGAACAAACTTTTAACAATATGCACTCTTTAAATTCAGGTGTAACAATCCACTCACCATGTAATAAGAGATCATCATGCATAAACAATTCATAACTGACATTCTTAAATGATCCACAGTGGAGCAAGAATTATTTGTGGCCATTTCTTGGATTCAACAATATGTTGAAATTTTGTGAGCAAAGTTTCTTGTTGAGAAGCAAGGCTGAGTTCCTTTAATGATAATGCCTCAAAATCCAATATACATCAAACAACCTGATGAACATACTCCTCTACCTATGAGTTTGATCCTTAATTAATTTCCTCAATAAGAAATCAGCTACTTCCATTATTTCAGAAATGCGTTCAACAACAAAATCATCAGGTTGTAATCTCCAGCTGAGATGTTGGATGAAAGATGGCAAAATGATGGTTGAAATATGTATAAAAGTTGTTTGTGATCTGTTAACAGCACAAATGGATATAATCACAGATGTTAAAATGTTTTATAACTTACACACATCCTAAAGTTCCATGTTCAATCTATGAATACTTCTGCTCCAGAGAAGAAAGTGACCGGGTGGCATAAGCAACAGGCTTGCTTGATCCATCTTATTGAGTCTATAGCAAGAGGACACCAAGTCCCACAGGAGTGGCATCAGTCAGCACAGAAGTTGGAGCATTCAGATTATAATAAGCTGAGCAAGGTTCCTTAACTATTATATCTTGCAGCTACTGAAATGCAGAGTCTGAAATGCTGCAGGCCAGTGCCAAGCAACTCCTTTTTTAATCAGCAGCCTCAGCAGTTCTGAAATATCTGCATAATTAGGAATAAATTTCATAAGAGCTACAGCTAGTTAAAAAAGAACACAACTCCAGATTCTCAGGAATCGGGTCTTGCAGAATAGCTTCTATTTTCTTTGGATCAGGTTTAATGCCTTCAGCTGTTCCTAATATAAGAAACTCTTCAAGATGAAATTGGCATTTGTTTTTAATTTGTTTTATGGAGTCATTCAAAAACTGCTCTGAGTCTATCACAGAGCTCTTCAACAGTTGCTGGATAGACAATGACATCATCCACACACCATACAACACCAGGAAGACCCCATAGAGTGATCGCTCTTTGATAAGCCTCAGGGGTATCTGAAAGCCCAAATGGAGCTTAACAGAATCTACAACAACCACAGTGCATAATAAAGGCCATCAAATGGAGAGATTCTGGTGCCAATTCTATTTACCAACCAACTTTGGTAACATCTTATTTAATAAAATTCAGAGCAACCTGCATAGCATGCAAAATATTATCTATTGTAGGTACAGAGTGGTGCTCTCACGCCACATTCTTATCTCCTGTCCTCAGGTCAAAATAAAGACTCATTTCATCAGTACTTCAATTTGTACTTTCATGTCCTTTTTCTATAATACCATTCTTCAACATTTTGTTTAATTCGGCTTCTACCATGCATATGGTATGCATCTCCAGTCCCATGCAGCAGACACAATAGACTCATCCACTGTAACTGTGTGAGAACATTCAGTAATTTATCCAAACCCTTCAAATAAGAAGTAGTTCCAGTCCACCAACTGATTCAGCCGACTCTGAGAATGAGCAATAGCACTATAATATGGCTTACAAAGTCTCTTTCTGAAGGCTATGAAAGGAAAAGGTAGATGTTTGGCCAAGAAGTGGCTCTAAATCTTCTTTGATAACATACATAAAATCATCAACCACATCCAAGCAAACTACACTATAAAGTAACTCAAACACATGAATGGGCGGGGCTGCCCATAGGTTAAAAAACAATCATTTTTGTCAGCAGCATTTACAACTTTTTGCTTGTAAATACTGCATGGTAACATTTACTACAAATAAATTTCCATTAACTCCTAGTATCAGTCACCACCTCTAATTGCTTCCCATTAACACTCACTTTATTCAGCATTCCCAAAATAAATTCTTCCTCATTGTTATTTTCTATTGTCCTAAAAGCCCTTAGAGACTTTCTCCTTTACATGGCCATTTCATGTTCTGGTAAAAAGATCCATCCATGATTTTCTTGTAACAAACTCAATCTACAGTAAATGTCCTTTTTTTCCTCCTTTGCAATATAGATTTATATTCTTCTCTTGAATGGTGCAGTAATCCACAACAATTATAAAGAATTTCTGCCTGTGACTGATTTGAATCATGGAACACTATATTCCCAGTCACATTTTAGCTGCATTTTGCTAGGCTTTTCATCACTTTTGGCTGATTAATCTGATTAATGGAAGTTTTAGAGAGATGCTACTCATGTGGACACTAAGTTATTTTTTTTCTTGAGCACTTTCATATAATCTGATCATGGCAGTGGCTTTATCCAATGCCATCTCTTTCTATTACAGATATTTATTGAATGTCATATTTTTCTATTACAGGTATTTATTCACAGTGATTTGTGAATGCATTTTTCCACCACTTGATCTGGAATTTCATCTGTTTCTAAATGTCCACACTCACGATTTAGTTAATTCCCCAAGTGCATTAACATATGGATCTAAAGAGTCAACAACTGCTTTTATTCTACATCTAAATTTCAACTGTTTCATCACAACATTTCTGTAGAGAGTGAAATATTTATCCAAAGCATCTTCAGCTTGAAGTAAGATACCTTTTTCTCCTGGTAAGTTTGAAAAAAATGGTTGTACTGGAGCTTCCAATAGTTTAGCCTTCCAAATAACCATCTTCTTCTTTATCCAGTTTGATAGTAATTTCATAGAATGTAAATGCATCCATCCACAGCTTGTACTCTGTACACCTGACATTTGCATTAATATTCAGAAGTTGGAGAGCAACAAGACTAGAGTGAGTTATGCATATGTAAATATTCCAGGATCCAACGTTCATCGCTGATCGCTGTATTCTTTCTTAGGGGAGTCTAAAGAAAGATTCCAGAGTAAGATGTGACTTAGAATTCCTTACTACATAACAAATTTAGATATAGTCCTCTCAACAGTTTCTCAGTCTTATTGCCTTCTACACTCCTTTCCTAAGAACTTCCCCTTCCTGTCTCCTGCAACATCTCCTGGGACTTGTAGTACTACACTGCATATTCTATAATTTGCAAAATCCCTGGGAACTCAGAGGATTTTTATGTTTGCTAATAACTTGCAGACTAGGATTCTAGAGTTACATGGCAAATTGGAAAATTTTGTCTGGCTTCATCTCAGATCCAGAGCCACTGTCAGGGAAGAATGAGGTATACTGTAGTTAAATAGAGTAATGATTCATATGCTTATAAAAGATTGTGTTACCTATATGCATTTTATATATTTGTTTGCATTGCCTATTGAGTATATAAGAATACTGTTGAAAGACCAAAATAAAACTTATTTATTATTCCTAAATAGAAGAAAACATACACGCTTGTTCAATTTGCGCATACTGTTTTGTGTATCACTGTACTGACAGGTAGAGTTGCCATTCCTATTTTCATTAATCTAATTGGTCTTACTGTAACCACAGTCTGATAATTATCAACCATTCTTTACAGTTGTGGGCAATTCACTTTGCACTTTACTTATAAAATCACATGGCCGATAAAGAAGACATTCTATGTTGATCAAGAAGCAAGTATTTTCAAGTGGTACAAAAGCAGCCCTGTAATTATGCTAGAATGCCTCAATAACATCTTTTATATTTTTGCCCATAGGCATTGTACATATGCTCAAGACTTTCTTCTTATCTACCGCCTTTAAAATTCTGTTTTTCATGGCCATTATATCATCCAGTAATATTGACAAAAATGGCATTAGACAAGCGTCATATAACATAAGACTCCAGGTGGAGCAGAATATGGCTATTTGATATGCACTGTAATTAACCTGCATGAACATGGTAAGTTTTAGGGGTTTTGCATGATCTTGCTTCTGGTAACTAGGGCTTAGGGGGAGAGAAGATGTTTTTATGAAGAGGTTAAAGACCTTCTTAGCATTTAAATGACTCTCCAGGAAGACACTGGGGATGATGCATCCTGATGGCTGAGATAATAAATCAAAGCAATTTCCCTTTCCCAATTGAAAGACCTCCCTCTGGTTGAGCTATTAGAATATAATGGAAAGGAGTGATTTGCATAGGCCAAATTTGATTTCTGACACCTATAGACATTTGATATAGGTTCCAAGGCAGCTTCAGCCACTCCAATGTATGATTGTCAAATCACTTATCAGCATGGCAAATTTTGTAGCTTAAGTAGTACAAACTGGCAAATGCTATTCAGGTACTGTGAAGTGGCAATTCTTAGCTGCTGAACTGCAGCTGGGCATACCATCTTAACTCTGATCCATAGTATTAGTCTGCCTTCTAAGGTTATGTTTTCTTTTTTCTTTTTCTTTTTTGAAAGAATAAGAGAGAGAGAGAGAAATCTTTGGCAAGGGCAGAGTTGAGAGAAACAGGGTAACTGCATAATCTCAACCCAGACAGGATGAGATGTTCAATGGAAACTTGATTGTTTCCTGTTACTTGAAACTGTTATGTTGAACTCCCATCAAAGCAAAACAGGGAGTTGGGCTGGACCTAAGTTTACTGTATTTGCTAAACTAATCATCCCACTGAATAAAATGATTCCATTTGTAGTGGGAGAAAGATAGAGTTCCCCTAGTCACACTGGAGGAGACTGGGAAATTAAGCAAGAACCTTATTGTCCCCTTCTCAGCAAGAGTTGGGGGAACCAGGTATTAGCACAGCAGCAAGGAATGTGGTACAGAGTGCAAAGCAGAGAAAGGTATATTTGAATTTAAAGTCAGAGCAAAGGCTTGAAAGCAAATATATACACACTACCAGGCACTGGGGTGAGAGGAACCAGTGATGGTGCAAGAATAGGAATTTTCAAAACAGTGAAATCATATACACATATATGTTGTGCCGGTTGAAATGTGACAAGTCTGTGCACATGTGCGTATCAAGGGAGAAAACTGGGAACGCCATGTTTTCCAAAGACAAGCAAGCAGCAAGCTGGCTGGTTATAAAAGAGTGTTCAGAAGATGAGAGGTTTCATAGGAAAAGGGGTGTTGGGCCATCATATCGTTCAGTGAGGGCTAGGAAGAAGAAAAAGTGGAAGGGAAGTTCTTACCACATTTAGAAAGTCTCCCAGTCATCAACTCCATACAGTTAGTGGTGTCTAGATCATAAGGGTGGAAAGAGGAGGAAGGGAAAAATATAAAAAAATGATTTCCAGAGCTCTACGTATAAGGCAGCAAGGTAACAAAATTATTTCCTGGAGCAGAAAACATACACGGGCATGGCATAACTGCACCAAATTCTGATTTTTCTTCTCTGACTAGTGCTAGAAAAGTATTTTGAAATCAGCACTGAAGCACAAAGCAAACTGTTTCTCGGCTACATTTCTCCTGTCTAACATTGACGTTACAACAAATGTGCAAACATTGGCAATCAGAATGTTAATCTTGACTAATATCAGACAAATGTTGTGAATGCCCCTCCCCATCAGAAATATAAATGTGACCGCTAACATTGGCAAAATATGACTGGAAGCTTTCATTTGGGTGTTTCTGAAATATGAAGAATCTTAAGTAAGTTTTCCGACATTCATAACATAGAACCGTGTTTCCAGTTGTATGTGAATTGTTGAAATCGTTATAGAACATAGACATACAAAAAGGGATAAAATGTTTTGCTAGTCTGTTGACACAGTGAAGTCCTTCAAACATGAAGGACTTAGCCAGATCAAACTAATGTACCCAGTTTGACAGTCGGAGCATTCTACAACGAAAAGGAAAGCAAGATAGTCTAACTCAGGGTTCCTCAACCTTGGCGACTTGAAGATATGTGGACTGTAACTCCCAGAATTCCCCAGCCAGGCTGGGGTGGGGAATTCTGGGAGTTGAAGTCCACACATCTTCAAGTTGCCAAGGTTGAGGAACCCTGGTCTAACTTACATACATTCAAACTGCCAAATTCTGTGCTCCCACCTCCCACCCAATTTCTGGACTATAAATAATAAGACATTTTAGTCTTTTCCAAGTGATTGTGCTCTATTTAAAACAATGATACTTCTTACTTAAAATTCAAAGTGGTTTTAAAAAGGGAGGGAAAAATACATTTTACTATTCTTTGAATTAAGTTAGTGCTGGCACCAATTTCTTCCCAGAACTGCTGTAACCGTAATTAAAAGGGATGGAACCAATCTCAATCCAAAGGATGAAACAGCTGTTCTTCCACACTCTTCACTCACATGGCAGAAAAATAAAGGTCTGTCAGATTTGCAGCAGCACGGGGGGAGAGAATATTTCATATTTTGAACTGGGTCAAGGGATGAGATCCACTGAGTTTCCTTAATACTAGCACAACCATAGCAAAATTGCCTGAAAGTGGCTTGGGTAGAACTACATTTTGACAACAACTGGACTTTGCAGTTTGGAGTTTATGAACCATAAGTTGGCCACAGACACCACAACAGTCATCTTAAGGTTTTTCAGTAGCCCAGATAAAGATATTGCTATCTTCTCCTGCTTGTAACTTGTGTGTTAGATTAATGTGGAAAGTACAGTTGAACATATTACAGTTGCTTCCCATCTAATGCTCTTTTGCCCTGCTGAGCCTTTCCTCTTTTTCAAGCTTGATGCAAAATTAAAATGGTGTTTTTATTAGGTATTTTAGAAAACATGCTCCATAATTATCCTGGCAAAAACATCCCCTTGAGCAAGATTCTAAAGTATTATTTAATTAAGAGAAAGTTCCATTCAGCAATCATTTTGCTTTTTTGGCTTTTGGCCCTATAACACTAGTTTTGCACTTCCTTTGCTGTAGCTACCGGTGCTTCAGCAAGTCATTGTCTGGTATTTCTTGGTCACAATAAGTCCTTTAGCATTATTTATTTGTTTATAGAGACTCTGGGAGGTGTACAGGCCTTAAAACAATAGCTATAAGCAACGACCCAGGATGCTCGAGGTAAACTATACCTCCCAATTATAAAAGCTACATCAGAGTTCACCTACCCTCCTGGCTCAAACGCTTTGGGAAACAGGTCAGTCTTTAGAGCCTTGCAAAAGGCTAATAAGTTCAGGGCCATCCAGATTTTCAGGGGATGCTGTTTCACAGGGCAGGTGCTGCCACTGAGAAAGCATGACCCCTGAGTCCAACAAGATGACACTCTTCGATGGAGGGGACCCAGAGCATGCTCTCTGCTCTAGATCTGGTGGAGCAAGCAGAAGCTATGGGAGAGAGGCGGTCCTGCAAATAGCTTGGCACTATGATATGTAGGGCTTTATAGGTGCTAACCAACACCTTGAATTGCACCCAGAAGTCTACTGGGAGCCAGTGCAGCTTGCAGAGCAGCAGTGTTACATGAGCATAATGAGAAATGCCAACGGCCTGCACCACTGCATTCTCAGCCAGCTTCAGCTTTCAAATGTTCTCCAACAGGTAGACCATGCTACAATAATCCAAATGAACCTACACAAAGCCCCCTCCCCCAGTATTACATAAAATACATGTAACAAGTCCTCCAAACCCTTTAAAAAAAATTAAGAGAATAAGAGTGGGAAATACGGTGTATAAATTAGAGGGAGGACTAATTAATTCTATATAAACTGCTTAATTATTTCCCCGCTACTCTCTTCCAAAAGGTTTGCAAAGTTAAATAGAGGTAATTTGATTTGGAACTGGTGGGGATTTTTAAAACATAGGGGTTTTTTTTTGGGGGGGGGAGTGGAGAATTCTCCAAAACTTGAAAAGATTCATTTCAGGTAAGTGCCCCCACCATCAATTTCCCTTATTTTTCCAAATGTTCGGATTCCACCTGAAGGGGAGACTCTGTCCTAGAAATTATTCAAACTTATTCCTAACATATTTGACTACATTTCAAGTTTTCCCATCAAATAATTCCCAAGAGGGATCAGCACTGCCCAAGCTATGTGATGGACCTCTGTATTCTCACATCATTATTTGTGTTTAGTAGACCAGCTGGTATATTTCTGACTCAGCTACAGCACACAGAAAGAGGAGGAGGAACATTTTTTTTCTCTTTGCAATGCTGAAGCTCTGCAGAGCACATGTGAGATTTCTCATTAGTGGGAATTTGTGCTCCCCCCCCCCCACTCCTTGTTACTGGGCTTCAGCTGATGTAATATTCTGTTCTAAGGTTCTTAAAGTGGGATTTATTTCTTTTTCATGTAATGAAAAGTGAAGGGATTGTTGTTCCAGGACCTGCAAGGCATGGTACAGGACACTGATTGAATAACTTTTTGAATTTTCCTGTTGATCAGCTGAATAAAGACCACTGACTGGTATATAAAGTTGCATATGTTTCAAGGTTGGGAGAAATGAAGGCAACTGCAAGTCAGCTTCAAATTATTTGTGAGGAATTGGGTAGCACAGTCAACATAGCGTGGAAGTGCTCTTAGTCACAAAGGTAAATTCGTCTCTACTAGTGTTAAACATTCTGGCTCATCAAATACCAACAACATAGTTTTCTGAACTGAAGAAATATCTGGATTCCAGAGTACAGCAAAAGTTGCTGTTATTATTATTATTAGATTTTTTTATCCCACTTTTTGTTTAATATTTGGTCAACTCAAGGTGGTGAACATACTTAATACTCCTGCCTCCTGTTTCCCCCCCAGTAACAACCCTTTTCATGAGGTGGATTGGGCCGAGAGAGAGTGACTGGCCCAAAGTTGTCCAGCTGGCTTTCATGCCTAAGGGAGGCCTAGAACTCCTGGTCTCTAGTCCAGTACCTTACAGCTCTGGGCAACTATCACAATTATTTATTTATTTGTTATAATTCCTTATTCGAATGAGTCACAGTTATTGAATTTGGCAGCTTCAGGATTTCTGAAAGTATCAGATACATTCTAGCACCCCCATTCTCTAGATCACAAGCATGCTAGCAGAGATGGCTAATTTAGGATGGCCTGGGGTTAAGGTGGCTCTAGAGTCCCTAATGAGTTGTTGCATGTTGGGGAGTGTAATTTTGGCCCAGGCAATTATGTTGCTCTTAATATGTTTTTAATCTGCTTTTAATATATTGTATCGGACCTATTGTACAACACCAGAGACTTCTTGGAGCTGGGTGGCCTTAACAAATCAAATCAAATCAAGTCAAACAATTAAACAATTAGCTTGTTTAAATGTTAGGGAAGAATAGTAAAGCAGAAAGAAAGCTACGCATTAAATGAACTTGGGAGCAAGATGTAAAATTGGAGTGACTATATTTAAGCGAACAGCATTCCAGAGAACTATATATGAAGAGAGACTATGTAGTTATTAAGAATCGGCTGAGAAAAGACATACTTTCATAATACATGTATCCTCTACAAGCCAATAATTTAATAGAAATAATGAATTCTAGTTATTTAAAAAGTTACAGGAAAGTTTACAAAGAATGTTGATATAAAAATTTATATTTATGGAATACAGTCTAATTAGGGGAGAAAGGCCATCCTGTGAAAGTCTGATGATGGAGAACAGCAGGAAAAGGCTATTGTCTTCACATCTGGCATTATAGTCCTACCAGAAGCATCCAGTTGGTTACTATGAGAAACCAGAGTGTGGTACTATGTGGAATTTTGGAGCAAAATCATGCTCAGCTATGGATACATGCTAAAACTGGAAACCCATTCACTATCTTGATAGATTTCCAAAAACTGGAAACATCTAATAATTAAATGAAAGGTGAACGCTGCCTGCACATGCAGTGACACAATGTGTTGTTATGCTAAAGCGGTAAAAGATATTGCATCACTTCAGATTGTAAGTGTAGCCTTTTCCTCTATGTGTAAACTCCAAGCAGAAAACCAGAATATTAAGGAAAAGGGTTATTTAAGGAAAAAGGTTTCTACTTCAGCTGGCCCTGTTCTGCTAATCTTTCATTTGTAAAGGCTTTTAAAAATATAATTACACACATACATACATACACTAAAAAAAACCAAAACCAAAAACCAACACTGTAATTCCTTGCTTGCAGTCTAAAGTGATACAGATCATTCTTCTATCTCAGGATTCAATTATTTTATCCTACCCCATTCTGCTGCAGACACTAAATTTCTTAGAAATATCTATGAAGAAGTTGTGTCAAATATGTAGTTTCATACAATGTTTTACATATAAAAAACCAAGGAGCATTTATAAGCCATTCCAGGGTCTTTCCAGGGCCATACCACCCATAGATATCCATAGCTGAATCTGTGTACATTACTGTCAAATATACAGTTTTGTTTTTCATACGACAGAACATTAAAAACCCACTAATCTGAACTTTGACTATTTAAGTTGCAAAAACGCAGAGATATCACATGAATGAATCATATTTTTTTTTACTTGTAATGACAACTAGAGTCACTTGTACAGTGAGATGCATGGCATATATAAATTTGAGAAGTAAACAAACAAACAAACAAATATAAACTTGCTTTAAATACATCAGTGTCTAACTAGGGCACTTCTCAACAAGCTATTTGTGCCAGTTCAGAATCTGTTCCAAACACCAGCATTCTCACAAGGTTGATATTGGTGAAGTGGGTTCCCCCCCGCCCCCCGGTTGCATATTGATTTATCTGAAACCAGAAGGTGGGGGGAATTACTTTTTCTTTTGCAACACTATAACTCTGCAGAATTTGGGGGCAGTTCCTTTTCCTACTGAAAGAAACCCTCGTCTCTCTCTGCTGCCGGATTCTGAACTTTAGCACCTTAATCCTGACGCCTGCCCGTAGGCATTATTTACGATGTACCTCCGATCCTGTAGCAGTCTACAGCCATTGGAAAGAGACTGGGAAGATTATATGGTTGTTACAAGTTGGTTGAGAGGCTACTCACTCACAGCTTGCAAGAGGGGTAAAGTGTAGGTGGGACAGCAGCTTTCTTTTTGCGTGGAAAGGGGGAGAGAGGAATCTGTGGTAGCTCAAACACTGATTTGATTACTTTTTGCACTCTGTTTTTGGTAAGCTGTAAGTGAGCTCTGACAGGTATTCCCTGCTCTCAGCGTTTCAAGATTACCAGAAGTGGATGGGTGCAGGTTGATTCTGAAATGTTTTGAAAAGACTGGGGAGTCAAAACAATTGTGGTGTGAAAGAGCTCTTTAGGTTACTTACCTAATTTTAAAAACACAGCTAGTTATAAGCAACCTGAAGAACCTAATTTTCCCTTAACATAAATCTGTTTCTCATTCGTTTCCCAATTCTTTTGCTTGCACTATTGTAGGAACAAAAGGGGCTTTAATGCAACAGTTTGAAGAGGAAATACCCCAACAGCAGGACTGGAAGGAGGTATACCTTGTCTGTAATTACAAATTCACTGTCAACTTTGCTGTATTTCTAAAAGCTGGAACTTGGAAATAACACTAAAAAAGTTTAGAGCCTACCAGAGACATAAAACAAGGTAGAGGGAATGATGATTGATTAATACCTTTCATAAATTATGCTAGTAGAGAGATGATATAAAACCAGAATTCATATTGATTGAAACACTATTCATTTTGCAAACATAACTTTTTACTAATTGGCATAAATTTTTACACTGTATGTAGGGGTTTCCTCTGCCTTCCTCCATAGGCAGATTCCTTTTTAATCCAAAGCTTTAAGGATTTCTAAGGAGAGCAAATATCTATAAAAACAGCATTCCATTCTCTTTTTTTAAAGAACATAGGTCAAGATTCTTATGGTTATAAAATAATTTGTGCAATTGATATTGTCCAATTATTGATAATTTATATAGGCTTTATTTATTTTATTTGTTAGATCTATATTCTGCCTTTTGTTCAGAAGCTCAAGGCAGCTTACATAGGGCTTTCCCTTCACTTTTATCTCCTCCACTGCAATCCTGTGAGGTAGATTTCAAAAGACATCCAGTGAGTTTCCATGGCTGAGACTGGACTTGAACCTGGGTTTCCCCAATTCCAGACCAACAATTTAACCCTTATACCACCTGACTCTCCTACAGCTTTGTTCTAGATGAGTTTAGATACAAAGTAATAAGCAAAATAAGTCCCAAGAAGCAGAAATGAGGATGAGAATGAAGACAGTACTTAAATGGAATATGAAGGTGTGACACACAGACACACCATTGAGATGAGATGCACGCAAGGAAAAACCTGATGACCACCAACACTGATGTGGACTTGCAAAGAATGAGAAACCACAGAGAACAGTCCTGTTCTGAAACCCAGGTGAGCCAGTTTCATAAGCTGGTTTAGCAGACCAAGCAGGGTCAGGAGAATTAGCCAAGGATCACCTCCACGAAGTCACAAGTCCCTGCTGGCAGTGCTACAACTAGAGACAGATTCACAGGTATGTCACCTAGGCAGGAGGGTGCATCTGTTGATATACATTATATTAGCCCTTTCCCTTTCACAGTACATATAGTTTATTCATATAGAATATCCAATCACTCACCTGGTATAGCACCTGATTGGAAAAATGGGGAACACTATTTTGTTAGAAGGTAAGTTCTCTGAACCTCTCTAAGAGGCTAGACACAGATGAAATGAACACTGATAATATCTGATGCTGCTTTTTAAGTAATTAATGGCTCCTCATAGACTATGACTTGATTCTAAACTACCTATGCTGGAAAGACATCATGCTAAACTGAATGCCTCATTATTTCCTAAGTAACAAGAAAGTGTTGGAATGATAATAGCATTCTTTCACGTGGCTAGTCAACACTCATCTGGCACTGATTAAGGCATTAACTCTTTATCAGTCCTCTTCCATTTCAATATGACTAGCAAGCTATACTCCTTGGAAAATATCTCCTTGTGACACTTTTCTTGGTTATGTTCCTCCTCAGTTATAGCCTGGACTTCTGCATAATTTAAAGTTATAGCTGCATACAAAATACACATTTCTTATCAAGAATTCCATCCAGTCAGATGTTTGTTTAAATCTGAATTCACATAGTGTGGCAGCTATTCATTAGCTTATTATGTATAAACTAAATATGGGAAGTTCATTCACTGCAGTGACTGGCCAGAACTTTAAGATGATTATAATGCAGTCCTGCAGTAGGGCCAAGATTTGGAGCAAAGAACAGTCTGGTCAGGGTAACGTCTCTAGGGCCATTGAACAGGGAATCTAGAAGCAATCATCTTGCAGTGTTAATTTAGTAGATTTTATCCTAATTCACTCTCTTCTAATTCATTAGATCTTCCTTTCTCTTTTACTAACATGGACAACTCCATATACAAAATTTGCCCAGAGTGGAAGGGCATGAATTTTGCATGTAGATGATCCTAGTCTGGTTTATACATCTGTGGCTGGAAAAACCTATGCCTAAAACCTAAGGTATCAGCTGAGGAAGTTGGAGAAAAGGATTCAATATAAGCAACTTCCGATTTTCTAAAGGTCACAATATTTTGAATATCCGGTAAGTCTTTTCCTACCCCAGCTCTCAGTTTCAGAAACTGTTTATTCCCTTCCATTTCCATATTACATTTCCCCCCATATGCTTATAAAAATTATCTTAAAAAAATAAGCATGTTACTAATCTATGGACAAATCTCTTACTTCTCTAAGCATAGGAAAATGAATAAAATTGCTCCATTTAGATGGATAGCAAAACTTTATTTTGGATCTATTTACATCACATTTTCCCCATATCCTCCCTGCTAACAAACATCTCCTGTAGTAGTTTTGTTTGGAAATAACAAAATCTACTTTTTGGGGAGGAGGGGATGACTTTCAGAATGTGAAGCACAGGATCTGAAGAAGGCTAGGGAGGTTAGAAGAAATTGCAGTGACAAGATTTTGTTAGTAAGGCTTTTAGGGAATGTGTCAGCCCATTAAGGGAAAGAACTGAAGAGCGATGACAAGCTGCTTCTGTCTTTGCTCAACCATTTTAACTTCAGAGAGCAGAGAAAATGGCATACAGATTCTTCAATACTAGCTCTTTCCAAAAATTAAACTTGCTTTAAGCTTCCAGGTATTCCCATCTGCTTTCAAATTCTATTTCTTCAAGAACTAAATTATATGATTGCTTAATTTTTTAAAAAAGTAATTGAATAAGGCCATTTTGTCTGATATTTTAAAGTATATCTGTATATTGGACAAATCATTAGAGTGATACAAATAGCTGATGACACTTCCTGTGAAACAGGGACAGATGGCTCTTAGGGCAGGGCCGGGCCATGGGGAGGAATGAATTTAGGAAATAGGAATTGTTGCAAGGTAGGTGGGGGTAGAGCAAATGGGAGGGAGGTGCTGAGGACTCTTACGGGTTGGTCTGAATGGAATTAGTTTTCAAGTGCAATGTGATGGGCTATGTTGAAAGTTGCTTCCAGTTCATGCCCTTGCCTGAAGCACAGATAAGCTATGGAAGCTACTTACCTGATAATTGTTGCACTGACGGCTGGTCATGTGTGCTTAACAATTGTGCCTGAATGGTTTCTACTACTCTCTTAAAGCGACGGCTTGGACCTATGAAAAGACATGTTACACTGTAAGATAAGGCAGAATATGACATAATGTCGAGTGTAGGCAGAGAGGTAGGAAAAAGCCTATTTCTTTAACTTTTCACTCAGATTCTAGTCCTTCCTTTCTTAAGTCTTCACAATTTGGATCATTGTATAATACATCTCCCTGCCAAGATGTTCTTGTTATCAAACCAATGTATAGACATGATTTACTAACAGTGTATTTGATCTGTTTCTGTACTTCCAGCTTTAGCTTTCTTACCATGCTAGTCCCTGCCTCTCTGTTCAATAAATTTATCTTATTTTCCTCTTTTAATTCTTGTTTCCAAGGTTCTTGTATCTCACTTCTTTTGTTCATATAACATCTCTTCTTTCTTTCTTTCTTTCTTTCTTTCTTTCTTTCTTTCTTTCTTTCTTTCTTTCTTTCTTTCTTTCTTCCTTCCTTCCTTCCTTCCTTCCTTCCTTCCTTCCTTCCTTCCTTCCTTCCTCTCTCCCCCCCTCCCTCTCCCTCTCTCTCTCTCTTTCTCTCTCTCTAGTTACTAAAAATGACCAGTTCTCCAGATGTGGTACCTTGGGTAGTATCAATATACTATAAAAGTTAATAGCAATAGTTGATGACAGATCTAATAAAGTTATACTCCTTTTAACCTTACTAGAGTTTCCATTTTCCTTTCTTAATCTTGTTGGTTAATCAGGTTCCTACACATTTTTATCTGTCTTCCACAAAGAGGATATTGGTTCATTTTGGGGATCATGAGCAGATTTTTCTCACCAACCTATGCCAATCTGTACTTTAAAGAACAAACGATGTTTTAATGAGAACTATATAATTTATTAGCCATTAAGTCATTATTGTCTGAACTGGGAAGGAAAAAAAGTAATGGGATAATTTTTTTAAGTAAATGGTTTCAAAGTGTGAGTAGAAAACAGAGATTATGTCTACCAAGAACATCCCATGCCACCCTACTTCAGCTGTGCAATAAGGCCTGCAAAGTGCTTGATAATCCACCCAATTCCTGAAATTTTAGGAAGGCAACAAAGCCATATTTATTGGGTGCCAGTACTGGTCAAGTTCAGCTCTGTGGATACTAGTATACACAGAGCTGTTTATGGAGTTCTAAGACATTCAATTAATGCCTCTTATTTTAAGTATCCAGCATTGGAACTTAATGAAAAACACCAGCTTTGTTTTTTTTGTTTTTTTACATAATAAGTCTACTAATTTGATTCTTTTGGGAAATACTTCAGAAAAATTTCTGCAGTGATTGACATCTTATATTAAAAAGAACCTTTGCAAGCTACCCAGATCATTATTTATTTCCGTGTCTCCATAAGATAATCATACACTGGGAAATGGAAGCAATTACTGTACACATTTCTAAGACTTAGCAATTCACTATTTGAATATTTTTGTATACTGTGTTAAAGAAACTAGCTATATTTGAAGTAGACCTTGCTACTTATCTACGTCCTCCATACGAACCCAGACAGCAGGTTTGAGGCAGTTACCTGATAAAAGTGTAAAAGTGACGGAGTAGATCCCATTCTCTTTCTGGGCCTCCCCACCTTCTGTGTATGTAATGTCTACCTGGAACTTCACCGGCTTCTGGAAGACAGCAGGGCCTCCTGTGGACTTGTACTCTGCACGGAAGCTTGTTTGTGAGATGACACTATGACTGAGACTGGGAATCTAGATCAAATGAAATGATAATTGAAAAACAAATCCTGCTAGCCCTGCAGGATCAATGGCAACACAACTATTGAAAAGTTTTTTTCCCCCTTATAATTTAAAAGGGGATAGAAGAACATTTTTCAGTCAGATCTGAAGTAATTGGTAATGAATTTCTGGTGAATCTCATTTACTTACTTTTTTGTTGTTTAGAATTGGATAGGTCTGCCACCTATTTTGACATCTTATATTGGAAAAAAAAAACCTATGCAAGCTATACAGATCATCTATATTAAAAAAAAATGTTTTCCTTCCTCTAGGACTTGACAGAAATCACACATCATTTTCCATTTGAAAAGCTTTCTAGAGTTTTTGGAGGATTTTAGGCACAGGTGAAAAATTACGGACTGGATTTGGAGTTGAGGCTTACCCATTGAAAAAGAGGGGGTTGACTGAGTACACTAATTTTTAAAGGTCAGACCTCTCTTACTCTCTGTACACCAGCTAATTCAGGTTACTCAGTCACCAGACTACCAAAACTGGTAGACTGCTTGTCTCTGTGTGTAAACTAGCAGGAAATAAATCTGGCTTACGAAACCCCATTTCCAGATTTTAACTGCTTCTTCCACCTTGGCCACAATGATGGCCTGGTGTTCTGTCTGGACTGCAGGTAACACAGCCCCAAATCGGTAGATTCTATTGCATCCCACCAATGTCAGAAAACCTTGGGTAATTCCTCCTCACCTGAAGCCCCAAAGAGATTTCAAGATATCTCCCTGGCCCACTCACACTAGTAGAATCCTTTGTTATGTTAAAGTCCTGAGGAGAGTAGAACTCTTCTGTTTGTATAAAATTAAATTTGGCACAAACAGAATGTCTATTCTGTCCTAAATGGCTAGCATGGAATTCTGTGCAAGGATGCTTCTGCAGCCAGGAGAAGTCTGGAACCAAGTAATCTATAGATTCAGAATTTACAGAAAATCTAGATGATAGATTGGGAACCAGTAACCAACAAAATATTGAAAAAGATATTGCTCACCAGATATTGTTGAACTAATATCCCAGCATCCCTCATCTTTAGTTATACTAGCTGAAGTTGTTGGGATTTATATTACAACAATTTCTGAAGGGCCACACCATCCAAGATTTAGATCAGAAATGCAAAATGTTCAGCCAGTGAGCTGCCTATGCTACTTTCCAACAACCTCCAGTCTCTGTTTTTGTTGTTGTTGCTGTTTTCTGCTGCTTCCTTCTGATTCCTCTCGTCCTCTCTATCTGCTCATTATCTCTGTTTCCTCCCATTCACCTCAAAGCATTTTTCCTCAGTTTTGCTTCTCTGTCCCCATCAGTTCTAGCTTGATTTGGAACACTCTGAAGCATTTTTCTCATCAGCAGATTAAGCTATGATACACTTTCAGTGTCACAGCACCTTCGAATAACACCCCACCCCAAAAAAACCACCCTGCAGGTTTTTTTTTTTTTGAAAGGTTGCTAGTATAAAAAGGCAAGGAAAATAAATGTAAATACAATAAAATGATAAAATAAAATTTTAAAAAGTTATTTCAGCCCTTGATATACTATGTAAAGCCTGGTGTGCCCCTGACTAACATTATGCCCCCAATCTAGATGACAGTTCCCTCAATAGTTCTAGTGTTTATTACCTTAGCATCCCACCTTTTCCCAAGGAGTTCTAGGCAGCATTCATAGTTTGCTTTCCCCTGTTTTACTCCCATACTATCGCTACAAGATATAGACAGTCACTGTATGCAAAATTGGCCAGTAAACTTCACAGATGGAACTGGTATTTGAAACTGGATCACCTGGGACCTACTTTTACCATCCAACTTTCAGGCAACGTTCAAGCTGCTTTCCCATCCTTTTTCATTTATATACAGTTTAACTATACTGCCCAATATGATTGGCAAAGTGCTGTTGAGGCTTCCCAGTTGACTTTTCCCCCCACCTTGATCCTTTGTTTTAAAATGTCTTGTTTCCTCCATTTCTGGCCCTTTAATGTGTTGCTTTCTGTTCCCTAGTATGAATACAGCATTCCTGAGCCAGCTCTTAATTAGCCAATTTTTGTTCCTTATGGAATGGTAATAATTACTGGTTTCTTATTTTCATTCAGAGCAAATGATCATTTGAATTATTATAATTGAACAAATTTGATCACAAAATTTATTTTGAATATATGTAGTCAAAAAGAAGAAGGAGGAGGAGGAGGAGAATGAGGAGGAAAGAAAAGAAAAGAAAAAAGAAAAGAAAAGAGAAAGAAGAATAGCTGTAAGAAAGAAATATGTAATTAATTCTCCTCATGAGAAAATAGAAACTACGCAATTACAAAATATTGTGGATATACAAACAAATAAGAAGGAACTAATTAAAAGCAAAGAAGTCAAATAAGCAGCACTGTTTAAAAAGGGTGGCCAGGAAAGTAACTACACAATTAAAACCACAGTTGCAGATAAAAGCAGGAACTTTGTTCACTGAAATGACAGTGTTTGCAGGATTCTCATGCTAGACTTTCCAAGGAACAGAATGTTTTATTATGTGCCACACTGAGCCACTTTTTAAATTCCATGTGGCACTGCCTGGTGTCCTTCTTTGGGTTCAGAAATAAAGCAGTCAGGGTGCAGACATCCAAGACTATAGCCTGGACTGGGAAATCTTCATCATCATCATCATCATCATCATCATCATCATCATCATCCCAGAATAAGGCAATGACAAACCATTTCCAGATTGTTGCCAACAAAAGTACACAGATGTGTCTACAACCGACAAACTAGACTTGATGAAGACTTTACCTTTATTGTGGAAAAGTTTGTCATTTGAGGCTGACAGACCACATCTTGTTTTGGATGTTTATTCATCCAAACGAATGGGATGTTTGCTTTTAACTTTATATACTTACCGAGAGAAACGCATGTACTATATCAGCCTTGATAGAACTCAGTGGTTTGTCCTTAATAACCACGAAGATCTGTTCTTCTTTCTCTAGGTTGATAAAATTACCAAACCAGGATTTTTTGGCAAGCCTGAACAAACATGTGATGAGAAAGGAAGAAAAAACAGAAAAGACAAATTAAAAATTAGGGACAGCACAGAATTGTACTGAACCAACTCTAGATCTTTCTACATCATAGCACAGATATATTTTTTTCAGTCATGTCCCCATGACATAGCTTTCATCTCATCTTCAGCCCATGAGTGAGAATGGCTTAAGTTTTTCTTAAATGTAATACTGTTAAATTTCCCCCACTTGTTGTGACACAATCCAAGGACAGCCTCAAGATAAATACAGTCTATTTTGCTTTGTCACCCTCTGCCTTGGAGGGATGTCAGGTGAGTGCAGTGACTGGAAATATAGGCATCAGAGGCAGGACAGTGACTGAAAATGGGGACAGTAAATTATATGCAAGTGTCATTTTCATACAACTTAAGTCGATTGGCCAAGAATTCAACCTAGAGGCCCTGAGACTACCCTCATCATGTAGTATGATGTTATTCACCATGTCAAGAAAGCTGTACTTGCCCATTAAATGTTTATGGGATAAAAGCATCTGCAGTCAGAAAAAGAAGGCTGGGTATTGTTTGTGTAAATCTAGTCGTGCAAATTAGTAATGGATATGGCTGTGAAAAAGCTTTATAAGAAAGAAAAGGGAGCTGATTAAGGAAAAACACTGGTAGTTCCCTTTGGGGCTATTATTTTACGGGCCTGCCTACAGTTCACACATCTTCTGCTTGTCCGTGGGTTCTCTAACAGGTATGGTTTTTTACCCTCTGCTCTCCCAAAACTCTGAGAGCACATAGCATTAGCAACAGCCCTGTGGATTAGTTACTATTGTAATGCATGGTTGAGGTTATTTAATACTCATACCATCCCTTTATGGACAAAAGGATACCCAGTTTATTTTGAGGGTTGTGAAAGGGAAGATGCATTAAAAAAAAGAGTGTGCATTCATCTCTCTCTCTCTTACCCTGCCTGATAAAACAAAACAATTACAGTTTGGTAAATTTCTCCCTCTTTCTCCATAATAGTGGAATGAGACAGCAGAATAGTTTAAAATATTCATAAGCAGCTATAGCTAACCACAAGCCAAAGATGACAATGGGGAACAGTAAAGAGAAAGGGCCACTTATTTAAGAAGGTTATTAAGAAACCTGGGGTAGAGCATGGAGGGACATTATATACTGATTTGACCGTGTCTTTCTGAAATATACTACTTGACTAAGCCTCTGAACAATCAAAGCATATTAAGAAACTTTGCTGAATATCTATCTATCTATCTATCTATCTATCTATCTATCTATCTATCTATCTATCTATCTATCTATCTATCATCTCCCATCAAATCAGTGTTGACTCTTAGAAACCACATAGAGTTTTCTCCAGAATGATCTGTGTAAGTCTGCATAAACACCATTTATTATTAACTCTTACAGGCTTCTACCAGTCTTAAGACCACTTATATATTACTATCTCCCAACAGAAATGTAGTCCCCAGCAAATTGGGTGCTTTTACACTGCAGGTTCATGGACTATTGATCAGATGTATGTTACTAATGGTTATGTGCCCATAATAAACTGTCATATTGCATATACTTACGCTACACATTTTAAAAACTAAATATTCCTGTCTCCTATAGTGTATATAAGGACATATACACTTTCCCATCCAATGAGATATCTCAACCTCTTCATAATGTTTGAACTGTTAGGATTCTGCTTCTGTTACAGAGAATACAGTGCTACAAAAAGATACCATTGAAAGCATATGATTCACTATCCACTGACACATAATAATATGACAAGGGACAAATTTATGTTTATCTGTAGCTACATAAACCAGTTGCACTGGAGAATAAAATAAGGAATAAAAAGATACACTGTTGACAGAATTGTGTGATCTAGAATAAAGATTAAACTTAAATTTCCAGTGATACTGTGTAACCTGGAACTGTCTGCAATACAGTTTTTTTTTAAATAATACACAAAATACTGTAGAACAGAATGTAGCAGAGAATGTAATGCAATAAAAGAGCTTTGAGAACGTGCTCATCTCAGTAAAAGCTCTTTTTTATGATTTACAGTATTTTAGAAAGACTGAATTCATGCAGGTTAAAAAAAAACATAGTGGATGAGATGAAACCATTTTTTGGAGATGAAGAGACATGATAGTTTAGATTGGAAAATGGTGCAGTTAAGAGCATTAATATTGAGTGACATTAAAAAAAGAAAAAACAGCAACAACCAGCTTCAGAATTCTGATAAACAGATGCTGAAAAGGTCTTGAAATTAACTCTGGATGGTCACGATGAGATGATCCGTTTATGTACAGGGTCTGTTCCAGAGAAATAATTCATGATATGTAAACATTATTTACAATGCTGATCAAGATCACTGGAGTCTGGGGTAAAGAAGTTATTGAACCCAGAGGCTGTAGTTTATTCATCAGGGATCATTTAAAAAAAATACTTTTTTAGACAGCTGGACAGTGGTATCTGCTGGGAGGAGGTCAAATCGGGGAAGATGGCATGATCAAAGTCCTGTCTATTTTGTACATGCATCAACACAATAGAAAAGGGGCAAGGCTTTGATCAAAATGCTTTGATCATCATCCTGTTTTGATCCCCCTGTAAATGCCATGGAGATGGGCTACTATGGCTGGAGACTGAAGGGACAAGTTCTTGTCCTACATTTTCAGTATTCATTGGTTTTTTAAAGCTTGTATTTCTCTTTTGTTTCTGAACTCTTTTATTATTTTAAATTTTCTTATTCAATATTTTCTTTTCTACTACTTGTGGTTTTTCATGTTTTTTTTTTCCTTTTAGTTCTTTTAATAGTTTGTGATGGTTAATTTTTTTTAAGCTTAAACCATACAGAATATTGGTTTTTCTAGGTGCAGTTTTTTCATTTATGTCATTTTTAGTTGTTGAATGTAAAAGGCCTTAGATATTCAGCTAAGAGGTGACAGACACTTAATTAGGCACTTTAAAACCTGACACTTATTTTTTTACATGAAACTTGCATCCATTCAGATAAGAAAGATCTTTTATCTAGAGGATGTGTTGGTCAAATAGGAAGTAATGAGAATTCAAATCTGCTAAGGTTGTAGTAAGTTTGATTAACAAATCTTTGACATTTCTAGTGGAACAAGAAATAAGTGATCTAGAAGATTTTTTTTTTTAAAAAAAGGGATATGAAATGTTTTAATAATTGTATTGCATTGATTAATTACTACAGTATGGCTCTTCTAAGGACCATTCAGAGGTTTTATGTAGATGGCTTGAATATCCTCTTATTTAAGTAAGGATCAGATTCTTTGTTATATTGCAGTATTTAAATATTTAGTATTTAGCTAAATTTAACTCCTGTCTACTGAAAGTGCTATAAGCTTATACGCGGGACTCTAACTGGTGGCTATGTGGTGACTTTTAAATTCTTCACAGCAAGGATATATCTTTTTTTCAGACCCACATCAGACTTGTTCCCAACTTATAATTTTTTTTTTTTTGTATCTTGATTCTTAGTCGACGGAATAGATAAATGTAATATTGGTTCTATTTTGATGTTCAATCATGCTATCAATTATTATAAAAAAAGTCATCCCAGTGTTTCAAGATGATACTTAAAGACATCATTAATAAAGGATCCCTGTTTTTATAAAACAGAAAAAAAAAGATTTTGAAGATTTCTTTTTTAATAATACACACATTTGGACATATTTTCCAAATAACATTTGGAAAATAATGAACATTTGAGTACATATGCAAGATAATCTATACCAAACTTACATAAAGCTTTTCAGGTCTGCTAAACTAGAACTTTTTTTTGGCTTTATGCACTTTATATAAAATATTCATGCAAAAAGAAAGATATTGGGAACCAGGAGAAAGGCGTGGTAAATCACTGGTCTATCAAATGAAACAGCAACAAAGAAACAGCTATTAAAAATGCTCAGGTGGAGCATATGATTCGACAAATCAGTATTTTTACATTTAACTTTATAATACAGAATTAAAGTTTATAGGAAGAATTTAAAAAAAAATAATATAGTTCTTCTGAGGATTCAGCACAATCAAACTATTTATCTCTTGAAGAAGCAATGTATTATTATTAAATGTATGAAAACAGGAAAACCCCTCAGTCCTGATATTGGAATAAGGCTATTTTTCACTCCTATATTGTTGGATACTTACGATGAGGGTTTTCTGAACTGATAATTCCCAGCCTTCTTATATAACAGTGATTTGGAAGGCTGGTAAAGATTCTGCTGATTATGAAACTATTACTCAATTTTCTTATTAATTATTGATGCCAAAGATTTGACAGTCAGTAGTATGTAAAGTACAGACAGCATTTCCTTTGATTATCCATCCTGCTCAAGATGGTTTTCTAAAAGGGTGACAAGCCTCAGATAATATTAGATTGATAATTAATATTTTAGAAATACGCTCAGAAATAGTACAAGTGCCATCTACACTTGCACTATTACATGTGGAGAAGTCCTTTGATACGATGCACGTTTTTGTCTAATATGGATTTCTTTCTTTCTTAATTGAATTACAATGGGGCATTTTAATTTCTCAGCTAGAATATTATAAAAGGAATTATTTCTTCACCTATCACAACGTTTTGTCAAGGACACCCTTTATCTTCATCTAAAAATTCAGAGTAATATATTAATAAAAAAATCAGTATTGAAATGTCATTTGGACAATCCCAAATCTAAAATATTTTTTACAAATGTTCAAGAGTATTGTTAAGATAAATATTAGTTATTTGCGAGCATTTTGGAATAAAGAGCTGGAATACCCCATATTAACAAAAAATGCTTAACATTCTTAAAAAATACTACATATATTTCTCATTCAATGAAATATTTTTTTTCATGATTACTGGCTCCTAACCTTAACCTAGAAAATGTTTAAGAAGAGTTGGCTGTCAACTTCATTAGGAAGAATGGTGGAGGGACACAGGCATATATGAGCTTGTGCCACTATTGTCCTGTTTTAGTTTAATGCTTGCAAGTTTTGGGAAGAGTAATATTGTTTAAAGATGTTAATGTGACTCTGAGTTCCATATGTAGTGGGGCGGACACGTGCATCAACAGGATGTGGTGGACTGGCTCCCTTAACCCCTGGGAGGAGCCTATTCTGTAATGTAGCCACCAGCCACTTTACTCCAGGGAAATCTTTCTCTGCCTGGTTTACTCAGGAGGAGGCAAATAGCAATTCTCCTTCCTTCCGTAGCTGACCTGACAGAGAATGTGTGCTAAAGCTTGATTCCTTTCAGAATGAGACTCTCAGATTCATTATGAATCCAATTTCTCATTATCAAAATTAAGAACTAAAAAGGAATTAGAAGAAAACAAAAGAAGGAGACAACTTCTTAAGAAGAAGCTGAATTTCATCAGTCGTTCCCTGAACATACAGTACATGTACATATGCAGAACAAAACCCACCAGCTGAGGTCTCACTCCATAAAAATAAAAGTAGCTTCACCAGTTTAGCTTGCTGTATGCTCTAACTTTCTACAGGTTGAACATCATCTTACCTGATGTTGAGCCAGCCACAAGAAGAGCCAAGAAATGACAAAGACAAAAGCAAAATGGAGTTGGTCCACTCCTTTCTTAAAAAAAAAGTTTATTCAAGGAAGACTCTTCCCATTCAAAATTTAATTTTTGCTGCTTTAGAAGTCCCTCCCTATTTACTTGATTGATAGGTCATGTTTGAGTTTCCCTTTAACTCTTTCAGTATCTATATTTCTCAGGGTAGATTTCTCCCTATTCACCTACAAATATACTGTACTTGTCAGAGTATTCTTTTCAGGGTAAGGATCATTTTGAAGAGTGCCTAAAAGCAGTCTGTTTCCTGCTCTCTTTGACTATATGCTTTGCAACTATCCTTTCCTCTATGTACGCATTATACAATAGTTCTCTTTCATTTTGCAGCAATCATTCTCTTGCATGCATTTTTTCCTCTGCAGCCTCTTTCACCTCATCATTCCCCCAAGCATACTTTCTCACGCTTCCCATTAATACAAGTCCATCCTGCTGTCACATTCTATAACATAAATGTTTTCATTCTGTACCCAAGGCCTCCTCTTTCCTTATCTCATGTTTTACGCATTCTACTAGGAGATAAACTACTTTCTAAGGCCTTTTCATAACATGACTCTCACTTCATGCAGTTTTTCTACTTCCACTCTTGTTTCTTTCACTTCTTCCCTTTCCTTCCATCTCCATCTTTTCACAAAATCCATCCCTGATGTTATCAAAATATGGTCTGTTCCACGTTCAGAACCTCACACCACCCTTGTATCCTCCACTAATTCTCTCAATCTTTAATAATAATCAGATTAATCATGCTTCTAGAGTTATACTAATTTCTTTACCATGTGTTTATATAAATAGGTTTATGTTTGAACTATGAATTCTAAAAAACCAGACCATCCTCTAAGCAGATACTCACCAAACAGTCACAAGTCGTATTGATCCTTGGGTCTCCAAATGGTTCGATCACTTTTTCTGTACTGTCTGGTTTCTTTCCCACCCATCTATTAATGTCACACACATACACACATATTCATTCATTCATTCATTCATTCATTCATTCATTCATTCATTCATTCACCTGGATTGTTTTCATGTACAAAGTTGCACAATTTTCCTCAAACCTCATATACGATTCTTCCATTATCACTATTCATTGGAGCATGAGATGCAACTATGGATTTCATACTTCCATAAGATGCAACTATGGATTTGTGTTTTCATTTGTACTTCCCATAGCAATCTAGATGACACCAATTTATACGTTCTGACATACATATTAGCGTTTTCTTTCATAATTAAGCCGACACCTTCATTTTCCTACATATATTAACTAATGGCATGCTACAAGATCAGACCAACCTCATTCTGATCCTTTACATTCCTTTCCTTTTCTATTACTTTCACTGACATAAAACATGTGGAATCATAAGGACACTATGGATCAGTTTGGCATATTTTGGCCAACATGCCACAAGCACAATAAAAGACCAGTTTTACCCAAAGCATGCTGATGCTATTCTATATAAACTAGGATCAGTAATCTAGGGACGACCATGCAAACCAACATTGTCTGCCTGCATCCTGTAACTAGGAAGCATATGCAATATACAGACACACTCAGGATGTGTTTCTGAATTATATATTAAAAAGTCTGAAGTTATTGTCATATGAAGAATTATGAAACACCTTATTGATACTCTTCAGTTATCTATAATTGGATAATTATTAATTGGATATTCTGTAGTTTTAGACAAACCAATCCCAAGCATGGGACATAGCAAAAAAGACCATTATTTTACAAGAGAAATATAGTGTCACCTCAAATTTACTGTTTTGGATTGATGATACAGAATTGCTCTTTGTTTACGAAGTAGCTCGGTAGAGACATAATGGATCAATGTTACTCTATGTGGTGTGTTTAAAACTGAGCTGTTTTTTACGTGTATAATGTATTATGATTTATCTTTTTAAACAAAATCATTTTTCTTTTGTATTTTTGTATATTCTTTCTGCACATTAGGACAAACAATAAATAAATAAATAAGAAAATACTAGATATGTTCATTTAATAGGCTAATAGAGATATTAAAACTTCAGGTCAGCTGATTGCCAATTCAATTTTTAACCATTTGTCTTATTGCAAGAGATTTGGGATTGTCCAATTAATTGTTTAATTGTCTGATTAAAATACCTTTTGATTTCAGTCTGGTCTAGATGCATTATCACCTTCTAAAATTCCCAAAATACTATTATTTGTGGTTTGGGTTACCTTAAAATCTACTGCATTTTTATAGATAATTGGAGAGTACTAATAAGGTAGATAATCAAATATTTGCAAAATCTGGAATGAAGAGTTGGGATACCTTGTACTAATAAATAATTTACAATTTGGATCAATATCTATTTACTTTCTGTTTATGAATCAGCTTTCTATAGATGTAATAGAGAAGCTGATCAATGTTATTCCATGTGGTCAATGTTTAATGCATTAAAATCTGTGTGTGTGTGTGTGTGCATGTGCACACACAGGCATAGTATTTTGTCTTTTTTATTCTCTGGTTTGTTTTTATTTCCCTGGTTTGTTTTCATTTTTCTCCTTCTGCTTGCTGAAAATTTTTTTCTTAAAAAAAGATTTTCCTGTTCTATGTTGGATCTGCAGGAAATGAAACCAGAGATATCCTATTCTGGTTCATGCCCAATCCAGATTCTCCAGGATGATCTCTGCAGTTCTAAGGACAGAAAAAAAATCACACCCAACTCAAGGATGGACCAGAAGACATAGTTTGGACTAGGCAACATAAGATGGCCCTTGTCAGAGGATAATTAATTATCTACAGGCAGGACTAGAGCTGCTATAACTTCTATAAACCTTCCACTTCGTTCTAGCTGCAAAACCTCTAGGACCTGCTGCTTGATTTCTATTCATAGGGATATCCTGAGTGGTCTTTCAACTGTTTAAGTGTTCTAATTCCAGGTTTCTCAACCTCAACGAAAATTTATTTACCATATTTATAAGCTGCCCACTCAATGGACTCTGGCAACTGATGATCTTCTACCTGTCACTTCCTTCAAAAATGTTTTATCTTGATCAGTCATGTTGGTTTGGTAGGATTATTCTATCTACCAATATGAAAAAACAGTAAGAAAAGAGAAGTGCTTTTCACCCATTCCATCTGATGGTCATGCAAAGGAATCTAACTATGTCATGACTGTCTTTTCCTGGTGAATATAATTTTCTTTCATTTATTCTTCTAACTATATTCCTCATTTTCCTCAAACAGTGCTGAAACAGAAAGTCATAAATAAAAACTTAAAACTCAGCAATAAAAACTTACTATATAAAAACTCATCAAATAAAAAAAAGACTGAATGTTTTTAATGGTTGATTGAAATTTTCAAATGGTACTTGCTAACAGGACTAGATGCAGAGTTGTCTTTCAGACATAATTTGAGATGCATATTTGGATCATAACAATTCTATTTTATGTCCACTGAATATTTTATCTTCCTTATTCCTCATTAGGTGAGCTCATCCTATTTATAATCATATATGTGGACTAGGTTCAAAGAGCAAAGATACACTGAGAGGCTTTATCAATTATTCCATTTTAATTCTGCATCTTTAATTCTGTTACTACAGAATTTGTGGGAGACCTATTTTGGTAGTCCACTTGGGCTTTTAACATGGGTGGTGATGATGTCCAGGACTGAGGTGGCAGATAGGTTAATTTTAAGCATCTGATTTTTATTTTGCATAAATGTGTGTGTGTGTCACTGATACATTTAAATATAAAGACACACACATATGCAAGTATACAATTTTAAGTCAAAGTGTTCCTCTCTCCATGTAGCCCTTATAATAGTTAGATTCATTTTAGAGAGAGGAATTGAATCCAGTGAAGAGAGAGAAATGAAGAAGAAAAAAGGCATAAGGCAATGTTAAGATTCAGAGGAACTGGAATTTCTAAATAAAAGATATCTGAAAATGGCACGAAGAATTAACCTCTGTCTAACCTGCCCTCAGGCAATGAAAATTTGGTTAAGTTAAAAAGCAAGGAGATACACTAATAAGTATATAGCATATTACATTTGAGGTTAAAGAATTCCATGATTTAAAGTAGAAGCCCTTCTTTGTCAATTATTGATTAAGCATGTTTTTGAAGGACTTACCCAAAGGCTTTATGAACATTTCTGTAGGCTGCTGTGGGCTCAGCTGCAAGCTAGAATCCCAATGGCTACATACACACCCTATGTCAACAAGTCAATGATTTAGGAATTTGCTGAACTGAAACTTTGCTGTAAATCAGCATCGTTCCATCTTCTGGCACCATTAGTGAAATGGTGAGAATTCTTCTTCTTTTTAGTCAATTATTGGGACATTGTAATTAATAGAAACCCTAGATAAAGTAAGTGTATCTCAACAGTGTTCTCAATTACTTATGTTGAAATTCAGTACATATTTTGGTTCAAACTGCACTGATGTTAATGGGAATTAAGCAGCCTATTTGCAAAGGACTAAAGCCTAGATATAGACTTCAGAATTATTTCTAAAAATGACTATTTTTGAAAAGTGAGAAAATATTTATTTAGTATATTTTCAGATCCCAGTCCTGCCATATATTCTCTATGGTCTCCAGCCCCACCCAACAGCTAAACACATATGGCATGAAGAAGTGGACTGAACATTTCTGTAAACATTCTGGTTATAGATTCCTTCTTATATTTTTTCTTTTAATTTTTTGGTATGTAAAGTAGCAGATAAGTACTTGGGATAAAGTTTATGGTAGCATATAATGTAAATATGATGTCATTCTATTTGTGTTTTTAAAATTATTTTAGAAGTGGTTAATTGTGCCAGGATATACAGTATAGGATGTGGGTGAAACACTGTAAGCGATTAAAGACATTTAATAAATAAATTACAGAATAACATTTGCATTAAAAGTTTGTGAGCCCAACCAGACTTTTGGTGATTTAATGGACATATCTACATAGTTTTCTTGGCAACAATATGGAAGTGGTTTGCCACTGCCTTTTCTGAGATGTTTTCTTTACTTCCCTGTTTTATATACAGCCCAAGCAGTCTTCCATCCAAGTAGTAAAGTGGCCTGACTCTGCTTAGCTTCTGAGATTAGCCAAGGTTAGGTAGGCATGGCTACCTGCTGAAGCAAGATCTATACTGTTAGCTTCTAATCCAGAAAAATTTTTGTTTGGAAGCCTGTTTTGTTTATGCAAATCAAGTAAAACAGTACTTTGATGATCTTACAACAGAGAGGGGCAAGTAGCCAGGGGCTGCAAACAGTTTTGGGAGGATGAGGCTATACTGGGCAGAATGATAACACAAAGTGAACACAACCAAAATATTCTGGTTTCTGCAGAATGGACTGGAGAAATTATTATTTTAGGGCTTAAACTATGTTAGCCATATATTTCCCAGTTCAAACTAGTTAGAAAAAGCAGCTCCAGGGTTTAGAGGTTGGCTGTGAACCTATATCTTCATATTGCCCACCTTATCTTTGAACCTATTAAGAAGATTGTAAAGGAGATGTCATAAAGATACTGGCCCTATTTAGGCATGCATTCATGTGATTGAAATCCTTCAGAGCAGAAGCAGGGAGCTCTGCCTGCTGAATGGCTGCCCTTTTACCAGTTGTGATAGATGTCTTTAGATGTCAGCACACTAGATGCATGTAAAGCTATGATTTAAGGAAGGGGAAATCAATCTGTAAAGAGTGAAATTCCCTCTACACATGTGTCTCCAATGTTCAGATGGGGGGGAGGGCTTGAGGATTATAAAAACGTAGACCCCAGGGAACAGTACTGCTGGGTCACTCCATGCAAATGCAAATTGTGTGGCTTGCTCAACTGAATATTGATACTGGAAATAGATTCAAAAACATGAAAGTATTTAGGATGGAGATATCAGCTTATTGCTTGTTATGGGTACTATCTTCTCAGGTTGGATGATTATTGTCAAGTTATTTTTAAAACTCATATATTAAGTTATACAAAAAGAGATGGAGTCATGTTCCTTTACACCATATACAGAATATATTTACTTAGTTTCTATTAATTTGTCTAGGCTTGTCCACAAATAAATGACACATTATCTAGACATATTAAGATATATCCAATCTTCAGACCTGTTAAACAAAGTAGATACATTAAAAGATGCAGCCACAGAGAAAGGAAGTATGTTTTTGTTAAAATTTCAATCATGGCTCCAATAATTCTTCTCCTGCCATTGAAACATCCTGTTGGTAGAGCAAAAATAATACCAAACTCCAAAGTGGCCACAAACATAAAGGCCTCAATGGCTGAAATAAAAATACAGTTCATTATTTTTTACAACTGCTATTATGTTTACTGCAGGGTGCTATCCAATTGAACTCATTAATTCAGCAATTATATTGGAGAGGAGAAAAGAGCCTTAGGGTTTGAGTTGCATTCAAACTGCCTACTAAGGCTCCTTGACTTCTATCCAGCAATCCTTAAAGTGAGAGGTACAAGAAAAGGAATTACAGACATACACGTTTCACATACTGATAAAAATCCTTGAGACAAAGGGAGTGAAAGAAGACAGAAGACTGTGTTTAAAAAAATCAAGATACATTTTTTACATTGGAAAAAAATGTTTATTTTCTACTGTTTTTATTATGCTACTATTCACTGGCAAGTAAAGATCACATTTTATATGCCAATAATTGCCAATAACCCACCTGCTGTGGATACTGTAGGGGAAAAAAACCCTGTATTTGCAAATGTTCAAAAAGGCATTTAGATACAAGCTAATTTTGAAGAACATTTTCATTAAGTGTACACTGAGAAGAACTTCTCATCTTCTTGATGTGCTAGCATTAATATTTGTAATCAATTACTTTTATTTAAATAATTATAGAAATTTACGTCCTGCATCATCTTCATTATGCTAGATACCAAGAAGGTACATAATTTCTTCTTGCAGCATCTCCCAGTTTCTGACCTTCAGGTTTTTCAAGGGAAAGATGACTCAAAGCCTTTTCAGCTCTACCTTGATACAAACCACTGAGTTTTGGTTTTTTTTTTTGACATATGATTGTACAGATGCATGCAAGAAAGGGCATGGATATGGTTAGGGTTGCAAGCAACCGATTTTATTTCCCTTTTACATGGAATGAGAACGAGGAGATTGGTGTTACTACAGGCCCTGCAATACCTAAGGGAACAGTTGTGATGCCAGCAGGAGTGAAACTGGTGGTGATATCATTTAATTATGATAATGAATAATATGTGCAGTTAAGGTTTTGCTTAAAATGTTTGAGGTTATGAGAAATACAGGATACAATGATCAACCACAGTGTCACTTTTATGAATTGGCTTTTTAACCACAATATAACAGACGTAGATGTGAGTCAGAAGAATGCAAACTGAGTAGGCATAATTGATAAGTTTTACATTGTTATTATTACACACACCTCATTAATAGTTGATTTTGGAGTCACAAATAATATTCTAACTTAATCAGATAGACAAGAGATCTTACCTCTTTCTTTGAACTATTGTAGTTAGTTTACCTAAAAATATTGTTTGAAACCACAGAATTTCTGAAGGTGATGCTACCTATTTGCATATCCTACAGTGGGTTGTTGTAATTTAGATAATTTAATTTGTTAGAAATGTGGGACGTACAATATCCCATATTGCTGTAATTTTTTTCTGTCAAATACACCAAAATCAAAGTAGCAGTGATATCTACAGCACTAAAGTAAATTACTTACTCTGGGGAAGATTCTGGAGTTAAATTGGACATCTCTTCTGGCGTAGGTACTATATATATGCAGACACAGACAAATAGAAAGATAGAAAAGAAGGAAATAAAGTCTCCTTTATTCCATGCATATTTCTCAAGCAGTTTATGACTGTCTGAATTTCTAATAATCAATCTATGCTTTACGTTCACCCCAACCCTGCATTTAAATGTAACTAACTTGAATAATTAACTTAGTTCTTATAAATTATCTAAAGATGCTAATTCGCTCAACTATATTAACAAACTTATTTTGATCCTATTATGTACAAGAGGCTATAATATACAGAAGACTAAAATTTAATGCACTGTATATCTGGCAAGAGCAGCCTGATTACTTGCTAGAAATTGTGTATCATTTCTACTTTCCCTTGAAACTGAGGACATGAAGTAATCTCAAAATAGACAATATTACAGTGCAGAACAAGCAAAGATAGAAATGGGACAGTGAGGAATGCCCTATGCATTTACTTAAACCAGTATTGGATTTGAAAATGTGAGACTTTTCATTGATAGGACATTTTTTTCCTGTTTATACATAAACCTAGAAGGCAACAGTTGTGCCCTTGTAACCTTTCATAAACTGAAGCAACACTGGGACACTGGCACATTAGTTTACTACAGGCAGTGCCTTACCTAAAGCTCACTGTATCACAGTTCATGTGACATGAAAGGAAACTGAAAAATGGACTTTCAAGTACCTTGTATGGCTCACAGGAAATTATTAGTATCATTAAATATAACAATGATTTTATTGAAAATACTCTTGGTTTTAGTCATTCAGCAAAATTATTTGAAATTGCTAATGATTTTTTTGATCATTAAAACACATGATTATGTACCAACTAAATCATGAATTACATAAATAATTGTGTATTATCTATCTGTATGGAACAAAGCCCAATGAAATCAAAGGCATGTCACACAGGGTCAAAGTGTAATGCTATGTGAATTCCCACTATGTGTAAAAAGGTATTAATCAGGTCGGAGGTTTACTCTGCATCCTTTAGGACCTCCATGTAGGGTATTAACTCTTCACTTAATTACGGTCTTTCTGGGCCATGCAAGGGCTAAGCTTGTTCAATTGAATATCTCTCCTGAATTTCATTTCCTTAATAGTCATTAAGGAAACCTCCAAGCATCGGTATACTTGTTAAAAAAAAAAAAAATCAGTGTTGTATGGAATGATTTATTACCAACACTGTATTTCACTACATCCAACAGTGTTCACAATAGCAACCCTCTCAATCTGCTTTTTAGATTTTATAGTGCAATTGGGTGTTTTTTTTTGTTACATAACAACAACCTCAACAAGACATAATGAAGACCACAGATTTGTCCGTGTAAAAACACACTTAAATGAAAGAAAACTAAAGTAAAAGAAATTGCTATACTATACAACAAGCTTCAGAGTTTGGCTACAATGTCTTCTCCATAATTGCAGCTCTCCTTCTCTAATGGCCATTTTGAATCCTTCATAAACTGCAGTCAGTGTTATCCCATATATAAATTAAAGTGTTCATCTTTTTCAACAAAATTCATTGACTGCCTTCAATCTGCCTACATCTGAGAATACAACTCAGCTGTTGATTTTTGAAGTCTTGAGTCTATGATTGGGAAAAAATCAGTCTGTGACATAACTAGACGAATCCCACTTTGCCAAAGAGTTTTTCTATTTTGCAAAAAGCCATGTAACATTAAGCACTGATTTTTTAAAAATAGAAATGTGTTCAGACAAATGTTCTCACACTAATTCACATACTACTTCTCAGTTAAAAATTGGGTCTGAAAGCAGTACATGCTCTGCGTTACACATAGTAGTTCAGGACAGAAACAATAGGGAAATTTGTAGATTAGTACTGAAGCAAGTACCAATATCAAAGGTGCAAGTAGACAGAGCAGATAGTATTGCCATCTCCACAACATCTGTAATCTAAAAATAAAATTTGCACATATTCTTTTATATTAAAGTACAATTTCCATATAATTCACTTACATATCTCTGCTCCCTTAAGAGGATAATGCAAGTGCGTTGCAACTTATCTATCTTGGAAAAAGTAGCCCAACAGCACATGATTGATGCCATTCTATTGTTAGTTCCAGTTTCCCAGTGGAATCTATTTTCTATCAAGCACCCCAACAGAACTATGATTTACAAGTACCAAATCTAGATTTCACTTTAAAAAAAAAAAAAAAAAAAAAGTTGATTTTTCATTCTCAGGGTCAGAAAAAAATATTAAGGATTGAGTATTGGTAAAACTGCATGAAGGTCATTGTTTGAATAGCAAGAAGCAGCAGAGCCAAGTAGTAATAAGGGAACTTTCGTTTTTCTTGTCGATACTTCATATTATTGCCATCTATTAACCAACAGTTTTTTACACTCCTTTGTAATTTACTTTTTAGTCTTAAATTGATGGGGTTTCAGAATATGCATACCTTGCAATTTCCTGCGATGAAAGCGAGGCGATCCCAGAAAGCTGTTCTTGATTGAATTGAGTCGTGTTCTCCAGGGCATTCCTCCAATGCTGGGGCTGGATGGCGGCGTAGGGTTGGGTGTGCCCGCTGGGCTCTCCTTTGGCGTATGGACAGGTGTCCCCTTGGGGGTAGGGAGGGGACTGCCCCTTGGAGAGGGGTGAGGGGTAACCTGTATGATGGGGATAGATTTGGTGTTTGGGTCAGTACTGGAAGGGAGCAGTCTAACCGGAGACATAGGGTTAGTCTGTACTGTAGAAACAGCCAGCTGTGGGCTACACCCAGAAATAGGTGGACGACCCTGAGTATTTTGTGCAGGGACATTCTGAGACGGAGGAACAATAATATTATTAGAAGGGAGTGGGTTAGATTTGGTAGACTGAAGTGGTTTTTCAGCCAATTTGCTCTTGGAAGGTAAAGTCTGTGTCCTTGGGTTGGGCTGAAGTGCTGGCTTTGGTTGCAGAACATGTCCAGGTCTGGAAGTGTTCCTACAAGCATCGGAGTCCAGGGAGGCTTGGGGGCGGGGGGTGACAGGGAGATCGGGAATCTGAGGGGGGATGAAAAATTTTCTGAGAGGCTACAAGATACATACAGAGAGAGTATCCATGCACATCAAGAAAAGCAACACACACATACACACACACACACACATCCCAGGGGTGAATAGAGAAAAAAAGCCCATTTGAGTTGCAATTGTGCACATTACAAGGAGATATGAGTTATGGCAATGAGGGTAAAGGAGGTGGGGTTAAGGGTTTGCAAAGAAACAAAAAACAAACACAAACAAAAAACATGCAGTTAGCCAGGAACACAGCATAATCCAAAACAGCAGTAGCGGTAGTGAAAACAATTTTGTCACAAGCTTTATCATATTAACCAACCATGTGTCAGCAAAGAAAAATCACAGAGCAAACAAATGTGAAGGAAAACAAACTAAAAAGAACAGGGGAGGGAGAACAAGGGAAGCTGCAAAGAGAGAAACTGCCGTAGCCCTGAGCTGGTCTGTATCTTACAGGGAGAGAAGGACAAGGTTGAAGGGAGGTGAGGAAGGGGAAGGAGGACCATTCAATCCACAGCAACAACCAGCTTGTAGGCATGGAGGCTGAGTCTGCCCTCTCCCAGATCAAAATGTCTACTACAACCAAACGCAGCAGGGAAATGCAGAGAAAAATAATATGTGTGCGACAGGTAATGATAGAGGCACACAAATGACTACATATATCATTTCTCCCCATTTCTTTCAAAGGGGCACCAGTTTTAGTAACTCTTTGTGTGTGTGTGTGTGTGTGTGTGTGGGTGTAAAAGAGAGAGAGAAAAATATTCTGGCAGTTCATCTCCCTTCCTCCCTGGCCTTCTACCCCAAGAAAAGAATTCAGTTTTCTGTGTCAGGCTTTTGTACAGGACTTCTTCAGAGAACATGGAATGGTGTGGTGTTTAATTGTGAATCCCAGCAATGATCAACAAGACAGATTTGGTCTGCAAATTCTACCACAACAACCAAGTATTCCTTCTATCATTGGATAATCAAGCATTCTAATATTTGAATCTGGTTATTAACAAAAATGAAATGATATTATTCACAAGTAATTATAAATGAAATTAAAAAAATCGTATCATTAAAAATAGTAAAACTAAGATAACATTATACATTGTAAATTAATTATAAAAACATTCTAAGATTCTAAGACTTCAAAATATAAATCATGTATGCTCCAGGCAACAACATATTTCTAAAAGGGTACTCTTAGAACCAATCGCATCATTAAAAGGACTCAGAAATTAAAGGCAAAAACCCCATATTTGATCTTCATTTTATAACTGTAAGGCCATCTGAAAAATGACACACACATACAAACATATTTTCTACAAATTTTGCAGTTAAACTATTTAAGAAGTTACAACTGCATAAAATTGTAATTTAACTTTATTTTTATGTATAATATGACGGCAATATTATTTATTTCATTTGTTTGGAGTTTGGCAGAAGGAATGTAATTCTATTGGTTTTTCTTAATCACTCAGCTGGCTTTTGACTATGATATGCCATTGGATAACCTAAAAGATCTGGGACTTCAGGGGAGTAATGGTGGATTGAAAACAGCTTCATTTGAATGGAGCCAATAACTGCAGTGGTGAAGAGGAGCCAGCAAAAAGTCCGGCTCTTTGGAACCATCTCCGGACAAAGGAGATGACTGGATCACCCACGAGTACTCCTTACAGAGGCTCCCTGTGAACAGACTGCAATTTAGCGATCTCCAGCGGGTTGAGCGCTCTGGGAGTCGTGGGAAACATCCAGGCCAAGCTGCGGTTTGGAGCCTCCAAAGAGACAGTAGATTTGCTTTCACTCCCTCTTTTAATGAACATCAGAGATTACTTATTAGAGATTTACTTGGAAATTAAAAACCTTCTGAAAGGCAGGTTGCCGTACACTGGGAGATTTTCCTTCTATCCTGGGAGAAAGAAGATTTAAGTAAGTTTAAAGATTAAAAAGAAAAAAAAAACTTTTGGAAAACAGCAAAAGGGAGTTAAGAATGTTGGCTGTGGACAGTTAAGGGGCCAGATGGATTTGAAGGAATAGTTTGTTTATGGACTGTTTTAAATTTTATAAAAGTACAGCAGATGATCTTGGACTTAATTGTAAGAAAACCTATTGTGGGAAAGTTTTGGCTCTGAATATAAACAAAAGATTGAGCTTTGAAGGTTAACTAGAGGGAACCAGAGAGTAATTCAAGGAAAAGTAAGATGGGCAGTGACTAAATTTGAAAAATGAATGAATGAATGAATGAATGAATCTTCCTAACATAATGGAGGAACATTGTTTTACTATAGAAGAAATTAAATCTGTTTGGGAACAATGTGTTCAGGACTTATTTTTAAAATTGGATTTGAGAGAGGTTAAAGAAGAAGATAAGATTCTACTGGATAAAACAGAAGCTGAGGATGATTTGAACAGGGATTTTAAAATGGACTGTAGACAATTACCAGATTATAAAAGAGAGATGGAAGATATGGAAAAAGATGTAGATTTGAAAATGGATTTAAAAATATTTGACTACAAGAGTGACATTTTTCTCTTTTGCATCTTCACACAATAGTGTGGCTCCCTTAAATGTCTATCTGCAGTTGGCAATAGGAAGGTTAAGGGATAATGAATTGAAACCGAATCCAAACAGGACTGAAGTGTTCATTGAGAGGGGTCACAGTTCTAGAGGAGTGCTAGGTCTCCCTGTTCTAAATGGGGACATATTTTCCCAGAAGGAGCAGGTGCGTAGTTCAGAAGGGCTTCTGTGGATTTGGATACAGGTAGTCCTCAACTTACTCATTCTTTTAGCAACCATTTGAACTTATGACAGTGCGGAAAAAAGTAACTTATGACCGGTCCTCGCATTTATGACCATCTCAGCGTCCCCATGGTCACATGATCAAAGTTCGGGCGCTTGGCAACTGACATGTATTTACGACAGTTGAAGCATCCCAGAATCATGTGATTGCCATTTCTGACCTTCCCAGCCAACAAGCAAAATCAATGGGGAACCATGTGATTCACTTAATGACCACGGTGATTTGCTTAATGACTGCCACAAAAAAGTCATAAAATTGGGTGTGGTCACGTGATGCCTCACTTAATAACCACATCACCTAACAACAAATTTTCCAGTCCCTATTCTGGTCGTAAGTCAAGGACTACCTGTATCTCTCTGGTTTCCCAGACTGAGACAATGGCCAAGATATTTTTTAATTACCATTCCTTCCTTTAAAAAAATGGCCTTAATTAAAATTGTGATGTATGCATTCCAGACTTCATTAAAGTTATACACTCTTTTGTATGTCATCTGGAAACTTCTGTGATATAGAATTCAATGGCCAGGTTGGTTTCTAGAACTCAGAGACTATGTTACATCTGAGCTAGAAGCACTACAAAGGCTACTCATTTGTTTCCTGGTGAAATACAAAATGCTGGTTATTCCTGGGGACTGCAATGCCTGAGAAAATGTCTCTTTCCATCCCTCAGTTCAGTGAGATCATTTGAAGAGGGTCTCCTACAGTTGCTGCAGGCCTATCTTGTAGCAACTTGAGAATGAATCTTCCCCACAGCCACTCTGGTTCTTTGGAATATACTTCCTGCTGAATTGGGGGGCTTAATTTCTTTATCAGGTTTAAAAATAATTTAAAGCAGACTTTTAATTGTTGATTTCAATTCATTTTAATTGTTGGTTTTAATTTTTAAATAGTTTTAAATGGTTGATTTTAAGTTTTCTGGTTTTTCTTTTGGTTTGATTTCGTTTCCTCATCTAGGTTGTTTTAACACACATACAAACCAAAACCAAAACCAAAAACAAAATCTCTTATTTGCTCCTTAGAAAGGTAAAATTTATAGGAAAATACTTTTATGTATCTTCGAAGAGAACCAGAAACAGAATGGACTTAGTGTAGAACATTAATAGGAAAAATTTTTCCTTAATTATTTACTACTTCTTAATTATTTATTTCTTAAAAGTATGCAGTGTTCTTTAGAGCCAATCTGTATTTACAAACGCTAAAAAAAAACCCATAATAAAGCCATAGTAATAACAAGAATAAGACAAAGTTTCATAATACATTAATAAATTAGAGCAATAGAGGTCCTGATGGCTCCATCGCTAATCCCCAAAGTCCTCCTGGAAAAGTCAGGTTTCTACCAGCTTCCGGGAAGGCTTAATTCCATTTAAATCCATGAATAATTTGTTATTATCTTCAAGGAGCCGTGTCACAGCTTTCTTAAAAGCAACCTTACAATTTCTATTTCTACCACACATTTTCCATTTCAGATCATAATCTGTTGAGTACCCTGTGCTGCTCAGCTCCTCTATTTTACACTTAGACCTTTTAACTACATTTAACCTACTATCCTTCAGTCATTATTATGAATCAGTGTAAAGCAAAAGAGACTTTATAAGATCACCTCTTTCACAGGATCTGAAAATCTGGCCCAAGATTAGACCTCACATTCCTATATTAAATTAAATGGGACTATTCTTTATAATTGAATCTGCAATGGGAGGTTTCAGAACCAAAATTTCAGGGATTATTAACTGCAAATCACTCAAGGATGGCAAAATCAAACAAAGCACTGTAATACAAGAGAAGCTCTCAAGTATTGTTTAAAATCAAGTACATTACAGCTTTATACTCTAGGACAGAGAGTATTCCCCAGACATGGCTGGCTGGGGAATTCTGGGAGTTGAAGTCCATCTATCTTAAAGTTGCTAAGGTTGAGAAACACTGCTCTAGGAACCTCTCTATTTTCCTATCCCACTGATTAACTCCTCCAAAATGATAGTATCAATTTCATTGGTCTGGGACTGTAAATATATATATTTTTAAATGGTATCAAAAAAATGGCCAGCTTATAACTTCTCATCAGACAAGAATATCTACATATGACTGTCCAATTTGCCACTAACCTCAGGTCCATAATTGCTTCTTTCTAATGTTTTTGTAAAACTTGAAAAGAAAACTGCTGCTGATTAAGAAAGCAGTCCTTGGCTTGTTCAAGGAGTGACTAAAAAGGGCCAGGTAGTTTTGGAAGACAAAATCCCCATTTCTCCCCAGGGACATTCTACTCTCTCCAGTTATACAGTTTCTTATTCCTCCTATAACATTCTTTTTTTAATGTTTCAGTTACTTTCATTTCTACACTAGGATTTCCTAATCCAACTTTGTACGATTCCTGTGCTGACTAGATTTCATTGTTTTTCAAAGACTGTTCAGCTGTGCTTTTCAGTCCCAAAATAGCTCTAATTTTTATGGTTCAGTGCCTCACACTGAATTTGCAATGAGTAGCAGATGTTCTTCTCATCATACCATAATCTCTCCAACAGTATTTTATAACTGTCACCATGTTAGGCAATAATGCTACTTTAGGTAGCAACAATGCTAGTAGTACAGGCAGGCACAAACTAAACAATGTAATGCTAAACAATGCATGAACAAAAGTGCTTTTATACATGAGTGTGTATTTGTAACGTATAAAAAATAACCCCATTTTGGCTCTATCTCTCTGTACATACTGTATATTACATATACAAATACAGGGATTCTTTTCCTCCCTTTTCAGTTTCCTGACAAACCCATCCTTGAAACCATGGAAATAATGGTCATTTATTTAAATAATAAATAATAAATAATGACATTCTCTAGGTCAACTGAAGATTATTAAAATTTTAACCTCCAAACAATTTCACTTACCCTTGGACTACTGAGAGGGCTGGTGGACAGGCCAGATGAAGCTCCGCTGATTGAACGAGACCTAAGTAGATACAAAGTCAAAATAAAATCCTGAGAAATCCCTGTCAAAAACACATTGCAGAGTGCGGCTATTGCTACACTTAATCTCTGTAAATTCGCGTCTCTATACAGAAACTTCATATAGAGCTGACATCTGTTTTTCAAAGAGTACTTATCCACAAAGAAGCACAACTTTATTTTGATTGAAGATCTGCATAAAATGACATAAAAGTTCAGAGAGATGAATAAAATTCTCATGCTACTACTAAGCTATCTAAATGATAAAATATGCTCCATAAAATATAATAATGTAAAACCATTAATAATAATGTGGCTAACTATGTCTAACACTAATCAGAAAATCAGTATTAGTTTAAGTCTAATGTAAAAGAAGAAGAAATTACAACAAAAGGCCAGACAAATAAAATGTTAAACAATGTTAAGCAATAATGTCAAAACAGTGAATTATTTACTAAAGGATGCACTACATATTCCAGCTGAACAAAGCCCTAAATGTAGACATTTGCAATCTAAAGCCACTCAAAGTCATAAAGGATAACAATTAAATGGTGATTAGCTAATACTCAAAAGGCCAGTCCGTAAAGATGGCCTAGCTAGTATTTGATGTTCTACTCTACAAGCTATTGCATGTTTTGCAAGAAGCAAGATAAGAAGAATATTGATACTTCTGAACTTAGGTGTTGTAGAAGACTCCTCAGAATGCCATGGATAGTCAAGAAAACAAATCAATGGATCTTTGAACAAATCAACCCAGAGTTCTCACTCCAGGCACAAATGATCAGGATCAAATTATGCTACTTCAGACACATTATGCAAAGACCCTAACCCTTATCCCTAACTCTTGATCTCTGAGAAAGGTGGAAGGAAAGAAAAGAGGATGACTAACAGCAAGGTGGATGGACTCAGTTACAATTGCAATTGGGGCACCATTGGAAGATCTGAAGGACCAGGTTAGAGGCAGATCATCATGGAGAAAATCTATGTGGTCACTAAGAGCTGACAATGACTTGATGGCATGTGATCATCATCATCATCATCATCATCATCATCATCATCATCATCATCATCATCATGTTATTAAGTCATTTTTGTCTGAAAGTGGTAGAGAAACTTAGAATTGCTCTAACTGACCTGGATGATGCAACAGGAAAGGTGTGATGTTCTTGGTACTATAACCTCTATAGAGGATACAGTGCAATAAAATATAGTCATTTCTAATCCACAACTGCAAATGTTTTCCTTATAGGATAGGTAAATGATCATACCTATTTAGTATTGTAACTTCTTCCTCTACTTGGGGAATAGGAGGTAGGAGATATACCTGGCAAGTTCTCTGAAGTGATTGTGTAAATCTTTTTGTAAGTTCCTCTGTTTGTAAGCCTAATTCCTATTGGTGAGCTGTAACTTCAATTTGCTGTCTTTGGGCCACTTTGGCTTGCTCTTGGATCCAGGGAAGTAAAAATTATGGGGAGAATGTAGCTCTGAATAATCCATCCTTATCAGTGTTTCAGTGTTTATCACAAATCATTTTTATGAAAAATATTTCCTTATCAAGGTTTGCTTGATAGCAAGCTCACTGTATAGGAACTTTCATCCTTGTTTTAAATATTTTGTAAAAGAAGGAAAATGTAATTTTGTGAAACATAATATTGCAGTTGTTTGTACAAGTGCAGGCCATGAAATTATCTCCAGATTTGATTATGTGCCATCCAGTTGTTGTCGACTCCTAGTGACCATATAGAAAGATTTTCTCCACGATAATCTGTCTCTAACCTGGTCTTTCAGGTCTTCCAATGGTACATTCATCACCGTTGTAACTGAGTCTTATCCACCTTGCTGCTGGTCTTCTTTGTTGGGAATATCCTGACTTGAAATCAGAGATATTTTTATGCCATTCCTTTTCATATCTAATTTTTCCTACTTCCTATTTATATATTCCATGTGAAACAACTGGACTATATGTGGATGTATCATCAATGGAGTTCCTTATTACTCACTGCCACTATTAAAAGTGCACATGAACAAAAGTGCTTTCACACATCCATGTATGTCTGTAATGTATAAGAAGCAACTATATTTTGGCTCTACTTATAAACACGTATACATGTAAAGTGAATTTTTTTCTCCGTTTTCAATCTCATATTAATAACGTGATCCATCACACAAATTTTATGAAAGGAACATTAAAAGTTCACATGTAAAAATGCCAAAAGAGCCTCAGATTGAGAGGTTTTTCCCCTGTAGTGTTTAGCTCAAAGTGATATATCTGTGGAAGAAATACAGACTGTATAAAGAACAGACAACAACGAGGTAAGGTATAAATGACCAGTTCCTTAGATCTAATCTGCATGGTACTAGGTTATTTTATTGCCACATTTGGGGGAGGGGATGGAAGTTAAAGTTATTTTCACTGAACAAAAGAAAGTAACTACCAAATACAGAGGTCTGGGAAGAAGAACATTTGGGGTTTGTGCATACAGCCAGATCATGCATGCAAACTTAAAACAGATATTTTATATATGCATGCATAACCCATTACTCAACCAAAGACTATATTTATGTAACTGCCTCTTCTGCATATGAGATAATTACAGAAACCACTTATTTCCTTCAGCCTGGGACCCAAAGCTGGGGGAGAATTAGTCCCATAGGAAACATGCTTCTAAATCAAAATCCTCTTCTGTAAAATGATCTTGCAAGGAAAAAGAAATCACCATATAGCAGCCAAACATCTGAACAATCCTCTTTGTAACTTAAAAGATGTATGCATGTGGCTGTATGTGTGTGTGTGTGTGTGTGTGTGTGTAAAATGATTTTATATGGGAGAAAGGAAGATTAGCCCTTCCTACCAATGTAATGCTTTTATTTGAAATGCCCCACCCCCACCCTAGGCATCAATTATTCTTTATAACAGCCTGCAATGCTATGAAATGGGGACTATTTTGAAATTTCATGAAGGTTAAGGAAAAGCTCCTATTACCTGCTGATTGAGATAAGTGCTTTTTCAGGCTGGAAGCAGGGTAAGTTTGGGTTGAAGCTTTTGGACCAGATGAAGAAGAGCCTACAGACCACCAGGCATAATTATATGGTGAAAGTAATCATGAGAAATCTCTTGTAAGCCAGGAGAAATTTTTACTGGGAGATCAGTGTATCCCATTTACCATATTCTATCCCTGGGAAATTGTGTGGGGAGGCAATATGAAATAGCGGTATGTACATGGGTGTCAGAAAATAATGGGTAAAATGGTAGTGTATGTAAAAGAGTTAGGGAGAGAGAAAGTATGGGACATACAGTCAATAAAATTATATGGGGTTGGGAGGGAGAGGAAAGATGGAAATGGAGAAAGGCAAAGTGTTTGTAGGTCTTCTAACATCTTCTAACCCTGCCAATCCAAATACATGATGGTAAGAAAGAAAGACAGAGGAAGCAGGAAGAAAAATGTGTGTGCGTAATGTGCAAAATGGTCTTTTTTGTTTCTTTTTTGGGGGGGGATGTATAAAGTAGGGTCTTGCAAAAGCCTCACCTTGAAGTACCCACAAAAATGTTCTGCCAAAGTTTACAATTTAGACGTTACAGAGAGGAGTGTATGTGTTGATACTTACCGGACCCAAAATTCACTGTTCACCCTTGCTGAATGAACAAAAAGTTGTGTACATTTGGAGTTTTCAGCTACATATAAATGGTACATCAAATCTTAATTGACTCAAAGCTTATTTATAAAAATAACCTCTGAACTGATCCAGGAATAAAGTTTCAATTCAGTACCTTAAAACAAACAGCCATAATGAACAAACTATAGATATCACTCTTCACCTAGTGCTATAGAGTAATGACATTTATAATTCCTAATGGAATATTACTCTCTGCCTGTTCTTTTCCCATCAGACAGAACTAAGACCAGTTTAAAGAAAACTGGGGTGAGACCTTTTTCATGAAAGTGGCCTAAAGCAAGGTTAAGATGAAAGAGCACAAGGCTGTGGATTGAAAGAAATCCTGTTTTTTCAACAACTCCACAGGCAGTAATATATTACCATGCCAAGTAATGACACTGGGTGAACAAAAGGAAGAATGAGGTAGCAATTTAGAGTGGGAAAAGAGCCTTTTATCTATATCAGACTGGCACAATTATGGAACAAGAAATAGCCATTTCCATGTAACCTTCCCGACAGTGGCCTTTAGCTTCATCACAAGATTAGTCTTTATTGAGTGATTCTGATCATGCATCTTTCTTACAATTAATCACACTAAATCTCTGCAAATTAAAACAAAAATATTTGTCATTTTACAGGCATATTTATTACAGCTTTGCAAATCCTTTGGAGGGGTTCTTCAGGAAGTGAGTGAAACCCCCCTGCGAACATGACGCACCAGGTGCCACTGAACCTCATCCTCTCAAAGGCTCAGTGCAGCCCCTTCAAGAACCTGTCCATTTTGTCTGCACATGTGTGTGCATGCCCAAAGGATGTTCTTCAGTTGGGATTATATACAGCACCTTGATGCTTCAAACAGCATGTTCAGAGTGTTAATTATTAGTGTCCAAAAGAGCCCTCCAAATGGTTCACACGGTCCCATATTATTTCTTCTAATGCACTCTAGTGAACCGTGCAGTGTGATATAAATATTCTATTACTACAAGTTTATGACAGAATTGCACTGTTGATAAATGTTATAATTAAAGCAACTGCTCTAAGGAGATGTTTGCTAGAAATTAGAATAACATATATATAAAGTGTTGAATTCATTCGCCTGCCTCATCCATTTTGCAAAGCTCACCTGTTCACAATAAAATTATCTGAGAAACCTCCTGAAGCTGAAACTTTTCTCACATCTTTTCAACCCGTAAAGCCAAAAGCTTACTATGATGTAACAAAGTATCAGATTCTCAGTCTTTCCAACACTATCTCTTCAGATTAATTGCATGCAGTTTGCTTTGTAATTATCGCCTTATCCTTTGAAAAACTTTAAACAAGACCTAATAGTAAAAATAGATAAATATTTTAAATAATAAATAAGGGATTTCAGTATTTTTTTGAATCCAGAACCACGGTGGGAAGATACGTCTTTCTGCCTTGTTTATAAAAATATGGAGGCTTGCCTATTTTTGTCTCTATTGCACTTTATCTTACCAGAAGAAAGCAGTACAGTTTATCCAAAGGAAAATATACACTTTTAAAAAAATGCCATTGCTTGTTTTGTGCTTCTGTGCCAGAAGAATGAACACTTTTTGATTTTACTTCTGCCACATAATGTTAAAAGCAAAAATGCCAGAGCAAATGATTGTATCATTGTATTCTAACAGCTTAAAGAAACATACACAACTTAGGCTGACTTGAAAGCATTGGCATACCTTCTATCTGCAAATCATGTCCAATGCACTTTAAAACTATCCCATTTCCCGCACTTTGTCCTCGCCATCTGCAGAGCCAAAGTGTAATGCACGCTTGCAGCAGGCACTTTCAGTCAATTGTTGCTCATCCTGAGCCAGTGAATAGTGGAACAAAGAGGCTATGCCAGGCAAGCTGTGTTCACTCTCGCTGCCTAAAGCTTGCCAACAGCTGAGTTTATTGTTCCCCCAAGAGGTTCCAGAACCCCATCAATAAACAAGCAGTCCTTCCCCTTCTTTCACAGAGAAGACAAATTTCCCGCTCCCACCGCCACTGCCACTACACTCCATGCATTTGTCCACATTTTGGGGTGGAGGCAAACTCAAGGCAGAATTTTGCTTTCACTATTACTGTAACCACAATGCAAGTAGGGGTGTGTATGAAAATCCCTTCCACCCTTGCTTATCTTGCAATTGTATTTTGGAGCTAAAAGACTGCCTATTTTGAGATTGCAGCCTCTCCTCCTTAGCCACATGGTTTAAGCTTCAGCTGCAGGCATTTCCACATCACTACCATTTCAATTCCCCTGTCCTACAAAACAAGTATAAAACTGGCCAACATTCATCTTCATTGCTATTAACCAACAGGAGAAGAAAAAAAGCTTCCCCCTCCAATCAGTGCCTTGCCCCTTCATGGTTTTAGTTCATTAAGTGCTCATTTCAGGGGGGATTTTTTTTTTTTTTAAATGCAGTTGTCACAAAGAGGAGTTTCAAACCAACAAGGCACTATCCCTGAACTACATTTAGCTGAGTAGCTAAACTGTAGGAGGAGGTGAGGGGAGAGGCCGGCTTCAGCCCAGGAACAAGGAGACAGGGTCAGGCAAGAAGTCATTGAGGAAATTGCCTACTCTGAAGCACTTTATCCGTCCTAACAGGATAATGCTTTGGTGCACCACAGCTGTCATGGGATGTGGGAATGACCTTGGGAGACAGGAGGAAGACCCACAGCCTAGGCAGTGGTCTGATATGAGGCAACTCAGTCTGCAGGTGGGGGAAAGGCATAGGAAGCATTTCAGAAGGGACCCTCCCACATTTTCCAGAGACTAAAAAAGAGAGGAGGGAGAAACATTTTCAGTCTTGCAAGATTCTTTTTAATATAACCTTACAATAAAGATGGCGCTGATGCTCCTGGTTGTGCTTCTTGTCTGGACTATCTCAAAGGGCTAACAATAACTCACTGGAAAATAAATTTGCTTGGCCATTAAACACAAACAACAGTGTAGGATTGCACAGGTGTGGAGCTGATTTTGTAGTGGCACAAAATTGTATCTGGAGGTGCCCAATAATAACCCCACTTAGGCAGAACTTAAACCTCAGGGATGGTAAGGAGCTGCATCTATGTTGGGACCAAATCCTCCAGTTGTTGTTGACCATTCTAACATGACTGCTTCTCACTCTCAAATTATAGTTGCACTTGCAAAACATCCTCATAAACCTAGCCCAGATGATGCAGATAAGCAAGTGAATCAAGGTCAGCAAAGGTAGTTTGGCAGTGAGTTCAGGAAAGTGAAGAAGAGGGAAGGATGAAAAATGAGAAGGATGGAAAGAGTCAAAGCAAGGGAGATACTCCTGACTATTGATGGCAATTTATTTCCGACAGTTGCTGATTGCCTCCCCACTCCAGTATTCAACTGCAGCATTGCCTTCTGCTGAGCTTAACTGAGGCAGGTTCAGGGGATATATAAGGAAGCCACTTTCCAAAGTTGAGCTCACTGAGCAAGTGAACAGAGAAAGGAAACTGGAGTTTGGTTGGGGAAGTCATCACAGAGACACTCATGAACCCCCCTCCCACCATCACTTTCATAATCTTTGGGAAGCCAGTGGCAGAGACAGCCATTCAGGTGTTTTGTACGGGGGGGTTGCATGGATGTGTACAAGATTCCACATAAGTGAGAAGTTTTCTTTTTCTTTTTTCCTTTGTTCATCTGAGAACCCTGGAAAGAACTGCTGTTGTGACCTACAGGAGACATGTCATAGTTGTTTCCTCTACCAAAACATCAAGCCCTGCATATGCTGCAAGTGCAGAGTAATCACCCACCTGGAAAAGAAGATGAGGGGCTGGGACTAGAGGTAAATCTGTTCATCTCCTTCTCCCTATTTATCAGGGAGGATGGACTGGACACAAGAAACATTTGGAGAGGGACAACATATCAAGAAGCCTTCCAGAATATTGGGGGCGGGGGAGTGGAGGGGACAGATAAATGAAAGAACATGACACAAGGGACCAAATCTGTCAAGGAGAGCTTTTTCTCTGGAGCTTCAGGAATAGATTCCAGAACCCTTCTATTTGCAAAACAAAGCAAAAACAAAAAAGCAAATGCACGCCTAAGCTGCATCGACAGCAGTATAGGCTCAAGGTCAAGAAAAGTCACTGTTCCTCTCTATTCTACATTAGTCACACTGCACCTAGAATATTGCATCTAATTCTGGGCAGTACATTTTAGAAGATGTCCTCAGACCAATGAGGCCATGCTCAGAGGAGAGCAATAAAAAACATAAGGGACTTGGAAGGAAGAAACCTATGAGTAACAGTTGGAGGTATTGATTATGTTTAGCCTGGAGAAGAGTCCAGGCTAAACTGGACTTCCAAACATCTGAAGGGCTATCGTGTAGAAGGCAGGGTAGACTTGTTCAGTGCTGTTCCAGAAAATAAGAAACAATGGGTTTAACTGCATGGAAACAGGTTTTAATTAGACCTCAGGAAGAATTTCCAATTGTCAGAGCTGTTCAACAATGGAACAGACTGCACTAGGAGGTGGTGTGCTCTCTGTCACTGGAAATATTTGATTAGAGGCTGATGCCCATTTGTTGGGGATGATACAGTAGTAGATTCCTTTAGTGGGCAAAGAGTTGGACAAGAAGATCTTCAAGGTCATTTCCAACCCGTACATGTATGATTCTGTGAGAAGGAACTATATTGTTTTGCTAAATAAGAGGGATGTTTTTTTCTTTCCTGCTCTTTCCAGACTTCAACTCCTTCCTGTAATTGGTGTTAGCTTTCAAAAATTACTACAAGGGATCTAATCAAAAGTTCTCAAGACCTCACATCTAATTTTATTCTTATTCTGCAATCACTAAGATAAAGACAAAACCAAGGTAAGGAAGCACAGGCTGCTGTGGGCACCCCCACCCCAACCAGAGCATTGTATTAAAATATTTCTTCCTGAAATATTTTCGATTGCACAATAATGAATGTTTAAACTGGGATCATTAAAAGAAATCTTTCCCCGCCCCAAAAGAGAAAAGATTCCACAACAGGTATAATTGAAAACTGGAGCTTACCCCAATGTGTCAGCACTCGTCATCCTTGGCAGAGGGAAATAAAAAGAGAAGAAGAAAAAAGAAAGGGATATGGAAACAGGTGGAGAAAAGAGTATGAAAAGCAGAGTGAAATACTGTTCGGAGAACTACATGGTCATAATTTCTTTGCCACAAGCATCTGTTGCCAATGAATGTGCCATCGGGGAATTCTTATGGGAAGGGAGAATTTTATAATACACAAAATTCCCATGCTGCTTATAATTTGGGAATGTAGGGCAAGCAGAGAAAGTATGAAGAAAAATCATAAATATAGCTTGTCTACTCTAAGCCGGAGAGTTGGAAGTTCATTTTGGATTGCTTTTGGAAAGCATATCATTTGTTTATGGTAGCTAGCTCCACTGTATTTATTAAAATAGATGTGGATCTCCCCACATTTTGGTCTTCTAATATTTTTCTGTCCTAGAAAGATCTGCTCAGGAAATCTCTTTTTCCAATAAATATGCCTATAAACTGATGTACTATGAAATGCACTGATTATTAAGACAAATATATCTGAATAATAATGGATGCCCAGTAAACAAAGTTATAAATGTTTCTTTTATTAATACAAGAGTATATGGCTTAGCACGACTCTCCCTATCTCATTTGATATTTGTCTAATAGTGTTGTCCAAACTTGGCCACTTTAAGATGAGTGGACTTCAACTCCCAGAATTCCCCAGCCAGCATGGGAGTTGAAGTCCACTCATCTTAAAGTGGCCAAATTTGGACAACACTGGTCTAATAATTCCAAATGGATTGTATCTCAAATTCCTAGTACAATTCTTATTTCTTCCTGACTTGTGATCCAGAATCCAATATTTTTATTAAAACAATAAAGGATTATAAAGATTATAAATCCATACTTTCTCTGTTGGAATACTACATAAAATATAAAGATAATAAAACTATGGGCTGAAACAAACGTGGTAAGAGGAGAATTGGCACCGATGATAATTCTCACAAATTATATTTTTGCCCATTTGTTTATTTTACTACTACTCAAGTCAGAAATAATATCAAAAGCACAAATGGGTGCATGCATTATGGACTAAACCTGCTTGGATATTATTTTTTTATCCCTATATTTTAATTTGACTGCTCTTTTCTCATCATTTTAATATTAGATTATCAGTTTATTTTTAGCTACAATAACTAAACCTTTTTAACTTGTCTACCCCACCCACCATCTAACAGAACTTTCTACAGAGGGTGATCCAACTACCTGGGGGCAAGAAACTGCACTTTTCTCACAGTTATTGCAATATGAAATGCATTATTTCTGCCTATGCAAAATGGAAAGTTTTTCCATTTTGGAAATGGAAAGAAATCCTGAAGTTTAATTCTGAAATCAGAAACAGAACATGAAATAGTGGTGATTGCCCTAGGGCATCCCAACTATTCCCCTCTGGTGCTTTAGGAGCCTGTGACCTGAGGTGGGCCTTCATTCTTTTTATCCTCATAAGAACTATCTGTACACAAGAGTTGATCAGCCAGGATATTTAGCCCAATTGAGCACTTTGAGTTAAAAGTAACTTTTTGTAGGTTTGGAATTACATTCCTTAAGCATTTCTGATATGGATCCCTTCCCCTCATCTATTTTCTTATTTTGAAATCAATTTGGTTTTAATAGTTGAAATGTATTTATTTATCTAAATGTTCCTTTATATTGAGGAAAATATTCTCATGTAATATTGGTAAGATTCTAAAGAATTAGATGCAGAGTTAAAAGTGACTATACACAGGGAAAAATACAAAAATAAAGAGTATACAGACACATACACAATTTTGTATTTTTTTCCTGAGCACAGTTACAGGGATGGCCTTTACTTTCCACATCCTCTCTAGTTCTTCCTTCAGGCTCTGAATATATCTCTATCTCTATCTTCAGGGCCTGAAGGAGGAACTAGAGAGATGTGAAAGTAAAGGCCAAAGTGGTCCCAGTGATGATAGTAGCATTCAGGGCCGTGACTCCTAAGCTGGGAGAGTGGCTCCAACAGATCCCAGGAACAACATCAGAGCTCTCTGTCCAGAAGAGTGCAGTGCTAGGAACAGCTAAGATACTGCGCAGAACCCTCAAACTCCCAGGCCTCTGGTAGAGGACCTGAGATTGAGGAAGACACAGACCACCCACAGGGGTGAGAGGGTATGTATGTATGTGTGTGTGTGTGTGTGTGTGTGTGTGTAAATATAATTGTGGAAAATAACAGGGCTAAGATCCTGTGGTACTTTCAGATCCAGATGGACAGGCAGGAACTGGCCAATCAACCAAACATCATGGTGATAGACAAGGACAGAAGATAGCAGCGGTGATAGATATAGCAATGCCAAGTGATAACAACATCAGGAAGAAGGAGTTTGAGAAGCTGGAGGGGTGCCAGGGCCTGAAGGAAGAACAAAAGGATGTGGAAAGTAAAGGCCAAAGTAGTCCCAGTGGTGGTAGGACCACTCGGAGCTGTGACTCCTAAGCTGAGAAAGTGGCTCCAACAGACCCCAGGAACAACATCAGAGCTCTCTGTCCAGAAGAGTGCAGTGCTAGGAACAGCAAAGATACTGCGCAGAACCCTCAAACTCCCAGGCCTCTGGTAGAGGACCAGAGATTAAGGAAGACACGTACCACTCATAGGGGTGAGAGGGGATTTTTTTTTAAAATAAAATGAGAGAGCCAATTTGGTATAGCAGGAAGCCAACTGGGTAAATTTGGGCCAGTCATCCTCTCTTAGCCCTAGGAAGCAGGCAATAGCAAACCACTTCCAAAAATCTTGCCAAGAAAACTGCTGGGACTTGTCCAGGCAGTCATCAGGAGTCAACACTGACTTAAACAGACACACACACACACACACACACACACAAATGTATTAATTATACATACAGTACATATATAATTAACACACACACACACACACATGTTGATATCCTGCAACATAAATATGCAGCAAGAAGTTTATTAGGAAATGTTGTTAAACAATGTATATACAACCAGTGAAAATCTGAGGTAGTATTCACATTGCGTATGAAAACATGAAATGAAAAATACCTTTTTAGCTTAGATGATAGATCTCTGGATGTTTCCAGAAGAATTGTCAAATTTATTGCAAGTACTAACACTATCAGATGTTTGATTAAGTAGCAACATTGGGAACCTCAACAGGTTTATATAAATTGTGTAAATACCATAAATGTTTTGGCATTTATTACCATTTTTTATCATTCTCTGGTATGTTTGTTTTGGTCTAGGACCATAAATTAAATACATTAAATAAATAAATAAACATGAAACTTGTGAACTTCTTGCTTATGTATGCAATTGATATTATATAGGGACATAGACTGAGAATATGATTTATAGGACATAAATATAATTATAGTCATATCTTTATTTATGGATAAACTTCAACTGGAAATGAGGTCATTGTTTGGTGGCAGGGTGAGGGATTGACACTCCACATTCACATTAAGCCTCCAAAGGCCCTGAATGTAGACCTTTAGAGCAGCTCAAAAATGGCCACCTAATTGTAATTTTATTGTGACAGAAGGAGATATTGTTAAATCCATGGAGAGTAATATCAACTGCATCAATGATTTGCAAAGGTAAACAAGATATTGGATTTAATTTGTTGGCCAAGGGCTACTGAAATCTAGAACTGTAATTTAGCAGCCGGTATTCAAAATAGCCCTCCAGGTACATCAGGGTGATCTAAGTAATCTATACTGGTCAGGTGTAAACAGGGAAGCCCTTCAAGCCAGTAAATTACCAGTTCAGATTACGTATCCAACACACTTAAACTCTCTCTTTTGCCTGCTTTAATATCTTGCCCATTGCAAGATAGATACACACACACACACACACACACACCCCTGTGTGTGTGTGTGTGTGTGTGTGTGCATAACAATGCCCTTATGGCAGAGTGGTGCCCTTGTGATTTGGAGGAACATGTTCCTTCAAGGTCTTTTCTATAGCAACCTGTGCCCTACTCTGATAGCTCCGCTTAACAGAAGTTTCACCTGTTCTGAGGATGATTTTATCAGCTAAATTTTCATTCATTCATTCATTCATTCATTCATTCATTCATTCATTCATTTTGATTTTGATGCTGCCCAACACTCACTGACTCTGGAGCCTCAACCTCTCCAGAGGAGTTGCAAAATTTCTTACAGCCACTACTGCTTTATGTGGGAAAATATTGTTATAACGTTAGGGTTTTAAATGATTCTTATGTTGCCTTATGTCTTTTTGCCAAGTGTGACTGGTCGCAGACCACAATAAAGTTATTCATACATTACTGGAGTTAATTTAAATTTCAATTAAATTATTTTTTTTGTTTTTTTCTTTTGCCTTGTATTCTTATTTCCTCTACCTTGGCTACTACTGTGACCATTCTCTAGCATATCATCCAACGCTCAGGTGTGGTCCATGAAGTCTGAAAAAAGTTGAGGGCCTCTGGTTTATGGCATAAATTCATTTTGTGAAAAATACTGTAGCTCAGAATACATTATTCCTGAGTTTATTTCATGATAGTAAGTGCAATAAATAGCACCGATTTACAGAAGTATTAGTTTGTACCACTTTTCCTAAGCTTAGCTAAGAATTGCCCATTTTGACTGCTATTGTGATCCCCTATTCCTCTCTAAGCTTGAATATACAGGATTTAGTAATTTTGAAACACCTTTCCCCATATGTTTTCTCTGGTTTAAGAGCCATATATGCTAATGGAATATTTTCCTAGGATTCGAGTTTCCTAAAAATAGATACAGTAATACCTTGGTTCACGAACCTTCTGTTCACGAACAATTCGGTTCGCGAACAGCAGCGTTTGCAAATTTTTGCTTCCGTTCACGAACTCCGCATTGGTTGATGAACACAAACCGTGGCCATCTTCCCTGTTCTGACACATGGTCGTGGCTTCTTCTAGGTGAGATCGCGGTCGCAGACAGACACTTGCTGTGAAGCTTTTTGGTGTCGTCTCAAGCAAGGTTAGCGTTCTCTCTCTTCATACTGTACTGTACTGTACTTTGTTTCATATTTTTGTGGTTAAAAAAAAATACATATGGTTCAGAACGGTTTAACCTTATTTACATTGAACCTTATGGGAAAATTTGATTCGGTTGGCAACCAATTCGGTTGGTGACCACGTTCATAGGGGTCAGAACGGATTAACCTTATTTACATTGAACCTTATGGGGAAATTTGATTCAGTTCACAACCAATTCGGCTTGCGACCAGAATCGTGGAACGAATTAAGCTCGCGAACTGAGGTACCACTGTACTTTGTCTTTGTGTAATCTGATATTGTAATAAAGCATACATACTTTTAAGTAGCATGTTATTGTCAAGAAAATATGTTGGAGCTTCCATCAGCGTTAGAAATGCAATGTTGACCTCTGGAAATATGTTTCATAGGCCTTAGATAATACTATTACCATTGATTTTATGTTTCCCAGCATAGGATGAGATCATATCGTACTCAAAAGAAGTGGGCCTGCACAACTGGTGGCTTCCTATGCCCAATGAACAATAATATTAGAGGGTGATATACCATTAATAGACATCACTGTCCTGGAGATATGGGGTTATTGTTTAGAGTGGTCAAAACATGTTCTGAAGTGTGTACCTCTAGTTCCATATTCATTTCTATATACAGTGAGTATCATTTGCATGAGAACCACATTTAAAAATGTCTTACTCCCCAACAGGCTAGATGAGATACTCCAGCTTTATAGATTCTACTCTTCTGAACGCTTGCAGGTATTTATTTGGGGGGGGGGGGACTAAAGTTTTTTTAGATGCCACATGTCAGCTTCTTATTAAATCATACCTATTTGACTGTTACAGCCAAGGGTCAGATGACTGACACTGCATTTCATATTTTTAACCCAAAGTGCAGCATTTCAAGCTTTAACTATTTTGCTGCAAGCAAGATTTCTACTCAGTTTTGGAGTATAAAAAGGTTATGTAAAGAGCTACATTTTCCTATTGACTATAATAGCATAGAGGCATTAACAACTAATATTCCAAATAGTTTATCATATTCCCTAGAAATTCATATGTACCATTGAGCATATGTCTCCACATATGCAGACATAAGCAATGCAGGGAAAGTAAATAGAAATATACAGATCGTTAACATGGACACATACATGCTTAAAAGAATCTTAATGGTTTTTCCAGAAAGAGAAAGGCAGGAAATGCTTTAACAATGTGAATGGATATCAAAGTGACAATGGGGGAAAGAAGCAAGATGAGTTGTATTTAAATAAAAATAATCCCCAAACACAATAAACCTAGCAGCACAGACATGTGCATTTCCTATAGTATTAAAGCAGGTGAACTACTGAGCTGCAGCAACCCAGATACAGAAGAAGCGCTAAAAGGTCCAGAAGGAAGGAAACTCAAAGTTGAGAGAGACAGAGAGACAGAGAGAGACAGAGAGAGACAGAGAGACAGAGAGAGAATACAAAAGTGAGAGAAGAAATGTAAAGGCAAGAGGGAGGGGGGAAAAAACCAATAGAATGACACTAAAAAGAATACAAAGATGAGAAAAAAAGAGAAAATAGAAAGAAGAGAAAAGGAATAGGAAAAAAGAGGGCAGAAAGAAAAGTGCCCTCAGCTACCAAAACAATTGTGTGCATCTAGAGGGTCAGGATTCTTAAAGATGCAGTATTCCTCTTAAAAATAAACCGAAAGTGAGAGAAAAATTAAGACATTGAGCAGACACCATTTCAAGGATCAAATTCAGTAACCCAAGGAGATAATATTGCAATGGGGTTATCTTTGTTACATTAATCTTTATTATCCCTGTAATTCCTTAGCTTACTTTTGTTGTTGTTGTTCCCTTAACAATTCTTTCAACAGGCTGCACAAAATCAAAAAGGTTAAAAACAACAACACACATTTGATTTGCTCTTATGCTCTTCATTAGGTTGCAGCCCCTGGATGATCTTGTTGGGCCTCTGGAGCTAAGCAGGATTGGCTGGTCAGTACTTGGGTAGAAGACCAATGGAAATCCCAAAGCTGTAGTCTAGCCTGGGTAGTTGATAAACAAGGCTATGGCAAGACACTTCTGTATCTGTGGCCAAGAAAACTGCTTGGATGTGTCTACAAAGTCTCCAGAAGTCAAGATATACTTGAAGGACACCAATCCTTTTCTGCTTTTAAAAAGAAGGATTCTTACTTTTTGGCTTTTTCTTTTCATTTGTCATTAAGAAAACTGTGTAGTTTATTTTAAGACATATCAACAATCCTTATAAAGTAGGTCCTCTCTCCACTATTTGAGACTCAATGATTACAAGAAATGGTATTGGAAGCTTATCAGTGTTTTGGACAACAAAGAGATGTTGGTAGGGACCTGTTTTAGGGAAGTGGTAAATCTGCTAATGTTGGAGTCTTTCCAAGAAAAAGTACTTACTATTCTTGAAAAGGGGGTTCCTGATTAATACAATGAAAGATTTTACAGCAAGGCGGGGGGGGGGGGAATAACCACAAGGGTGGTGGGTTAGCACTGTGATCTGTCTGGCAAGAATTCTGAGCGTATGGTTAGGTTTTCAGAATCCTATTGTACTACAGTCACTCCAGCTGAAATTTTCATCAAGTATCTGACTCTTGTGCTTAGGAATTCTCTGATGAATATCACATAAAATAGCAGCTCATTATTTCTCCCCAGCTTATGAACTGTTTATGAGTTCTTGGCAGCAATCCTTCTTTCCTCATAAAATAGAGTGCCTTGTTTGTTGCCAAAATCAGACCATCCCATCTGCTGAGAGGCAAAGTTCCTCTCTCCACTTCTTTAAAATGGGAAGCTGCTAGATCTTTCAAAAGGTTTATGTAATGGGCCTATAAAGAATTTCAGGGCTTAAAGTGAGCTAGGACTCCCACAGATTCATTTCAGGAGACTATTTTCAATATTAGATTTAGTACATTATGTCAGAACGTCTCCAAATTTTGCCCCTACAATGTATAAAATAACAATGCTAATACAATTCTCAGGTCAGCCATAAACATTACCAAAAACACCATAAGGCCATTTAAACATTCCAAAGAAGCATATAATGCTTGTTGGTGGTGGTAGAGCATATTGATTATTTTGGCCTTCAAATATAGTGGAAATATTATCTCTTTCTCCCTGTGCAGGGAGGTTGAGACTGCACATAGTAAGCTTAAGAGCTTCTGTGTCAGAAGTGTTAATTGCAAGACAGGATTGAGCATCAGTATCACTCCTGTAACAGATTATGAAAGTGTAGTTTAAAAACATTTCTAGGTTAAAAAAAATAGGGGTGAAATATACAAATACTGCTTGTTCATCTCAACAGGATTTGGACTGTATCTATGTCCTATATTCAGAAGGCAGACTTGAAAGGACAGAGGCTTACTTAGAACCTTCTCAGACTATGGAGAAAGTTCTTGAGACAATTGGAACAGGGTAAAGTCAGAGCATGATTTTATGACACATTAATTGGATCCCCTATCTGGGTTAAATTATGCATAGTTTTTATAATATTAATGCTGGAAGCATTCCTTAATGTAACTGAAAGGCCCTAAAAATATAAACAATTAAAAAAATTATAATGAAATCTTCAGTAGTCGAGGGAGGAAAAAATGGGTTGCTGCAAGATGTCATATATTTGCTGAAATCCTGCATGTTACATATATTATTAAATCTGTTTTCCAATAAAGAATCTCTCCCTGTTTGAAACAGCAGAATGTGGAATCACCCCAAACTAAAGCAGTCTGTGGAAGAAAAGGACCAATTAACCATCATTATCTGACACAAAGCCTGATCTTCAAAGTTCAAAGCTTATTCTTAAACAGCAAGGAGATGAACTAACATGTTCTCTGAATCACTTACATGAGAATCAGAACACATTGGCTGTTGGTTAAATGGTTCACTAGGGCCAAATTTGACTCTAATTGCCAATTGCCAATTTGCAGGGAAGAAGAACAGTGACAGAAGTATCAAGGGTGCTTGGTGGAATGGAGGAAGCTAGGCTCACAAGCTCATCTTGCCCCAACTGCGACAAGCGACTCAGTCATTAAATGAAGCAGTTGCTAAGTGAAACTGCAACTGTGCTTATGATCTTACTTCAGCTTTCCTTTGCTTTACAGACCTCTGAAAATCATAAATGCAAGGATTGGGTGCAAAGCTACTTTTTCATCACTGTTGTAACTGCGAATGGTCTCTGTATGAGGCAGTTGCTAATCAAGGACTACCTGTACTGTCCTCTTTTGCATGTGGTTCTGACAGCCCAGGCATAAACCATGTAAAAATATCTGAAGACTGCTAGGCCGAAAGGTATGCTATAATGTGAAGGAGAATTAATCACTGGCTAGGATTCTTTCACTCTAAAGAATGCAATCAAATGTATCCCCAGCAGAAAAGGTAAGTACTGCATCTTTAAGGAACAGAAGTGAGGTAAAGGAGAGGAACAGATTGTTGGTGTTTTATACCTTTCTTCTTTGCTGAATGTGGGATTGGCTTCACAGATATCCAGGCTTTTACTGAACATTGTTTTACTATGGCAGGAACAAAGTGAGAAAAAAGAGTTACTGATGCGGACATTCATATGAGATTCACCTGACGCACTCCCACCCACCCAAAGTTACCCCCCTCCCTTCAAAAAAAAATCTGGAACTGAGAGCTACATTCCTTCCCCGGTTCTATCTGATACTGGAAGATTTTAAGAGCTCCTTGAATAGAGGGATATAGCAGCCAAATTACTGGGGAGGCTGAATTTTTCCAATGAAGGAATAAACTTTAAATTTCTAGAAATCCTGGTGATGTGAGATGAGGGTCATTGCATACAAACCATTCTTGTACCTGGCCTCTCCAAACATCAGTTACCACAGAAGTGCTGGCTCAAACCTGAACCATATTTGTCAGAGACATGGTGGTGAGATATGCCAATTTTCGGGGAAGCTACTCTACTGAACAAGATCTGAAGAATGCAGATCCAGTTTTGCCATTCAAAGTAGCCTCTTCGGCACATAACTTGTTCCCGCTAATTCTTTCACTTGCTCACATTAGTCAGCAAAGAAAAGCCATAAGAAGCAATATTTCAAGCCCTCACAAAATGGCAGGCCTGAACCCTACAGATGGGTCAGCTGGAGAAGAACAGATCCTAATATCAGGTAGCTGTCATTTCAATCATCAGTGTAAAGAAGTTGGGAAGAACAGAATGTCAGTTTGTTGATGGAAGCATTTTCTTTTCCTTTCAGTTCATAATGTACCTCAGCACTAGTGTATTTTGTTTGATCTAACATAAAGCCTTGAGCCTTTGACAGCAATCTTTGGGCTGAAAAAAATTCTGTGACAGGAAAATGCACCATGAAAGTAGCAGCTGCGATGGCATTAATGTATCATGGGGGAAATGAAAAGCTGAGTTTAGATTATGGAACAAGAACAACTGAAAGTACCAAAGTCCTCACAAGAGAAGGAATAAAAGGAAATGAAATTTACAGTAAGTAAAACAGCAAATGGAGGAAGCAGGATTATCAACAGAAAAAAGTTGAACACCAAGTTGACTTCAAGGCATTCATCTTGTTCACAGGCAACCTCCCTGGGTATCATGAATAGAAAGGGAAGAGGCACGGAATGTATGAACTGCCAGATATATTAAAAGTGCTGAAAGAAGGTATCAGTAATATTTTCTCCTCACAGGACACTTGGGATGGCAACTGCCTAAACCATCATATACTTGGTTTAATAAATCTCAGGAAGACAATGCATGGTAACAATATATTTTAAGCAGAGATGGACATGAGCAAATTGGAGACAGAATTATGCTGGTGGGCAACTTTAGGTTTTTGGCATGCTTTTCACTAAAATAAATAGTAGTTTCTCCATGACTACTTCTAAGTAAGGCTTAATCACCTTACAGAGGCTATTAATAATTGTCTTGTTTCACTGCGACCTATGGATGCTCACACCAAAGAAGCAAAATAAAAGTAGGAAAACGGTGCTGGAAGTGAATTTGTTAACGAATCGTCTCCACTGATTTTGTAAGGGTATCCAGTTAGGAGGAGAGGTAACTCTTCTCATGTTCTTCAATTTACTTATACAACAACTTACTGATGTATACCAGAAATAGATCAAAATGCATTTCTGTCAGTTTAACTGGTGTGGCTTCCAACGATAAATCCTACATGTTGTAGTTTGGTAAGGACTGTGAAAATTCTGTTTGAGTTCTCCCCCTCCCTGCTCCCTTGATCACAGTATTACAGTGTCCAAATTATTTGGGGGAATGGTAGCATAACTAGACTCCGAAAATAATGCTGTTCAAAGTAGCACTATATCCTTCAAAATGACTTACAGAGTCATTTACTTGGAATTGCATAGTATACTCTATGTTTAAAAGTTTTCTTCTCATTTTCTTCGTATTAATGAACAAGTTCATACTCGGCGTGGATGAACACACTGCCCACAGTTCATGCTGTGTTTGTTACTTGAGGATGAAGTGGCATAACTAATGCACAGAAGCACAGGCTACTGTGCAACTGCATCATGAAATTATAAATTCCTTATTTATACTTTCTTGCCTTGCCTGCCCATTTTGCACACATGCATCAGAGCTCTTGCCAGCTGTTATATCATCATAAAACCTGACTGTATTTCATGGTGATGTCATTTTATACAGTGTTTCAGAAACCATGACTTTACAAAAGATCCCACTAACTCAGAGTAAGCCCACAAATTTCTACTACAATGTTTTTCAGCACTAAAATAAGTGTATATAGATAAAGAAAAATCATTTTGTTAAAAAAGGCCCAGGTTAGTGAGAGATGCAACTTTGTAATGTTGACACTTAACAATTGAAAATGTTAAGGTAACTGATACTGTACAAGTCATTCCAATATATTATGATAAATGTAAAATAATCCTAGAATTTGGCAAAAATTCCCTTCCCAGTTTAGATTTCCTTTCTTAGTTGGTTACTCTTATCTAGGTCTATCTTCTTAAGTACCTGATTCAGATAGAGAGAATGGTAATTTAGAAAACAAACTGGTGGTATTTAAATTCTGAAATCTCATATGCCAATCCTGAATTATTTGGGGATATGCTAAATCTTCTATGCCCAGGATGGTCTAGAGCTAAGACAAGCTGTCAATGGTTACAGCTGAATAATAGCTCAGCATTGCTGTTTAACCTATCGTGGCAGATAGGTCTCAACTGCATCATCACATTTTCCTGCAGAAAGTTGTATATTTTCCTTCAGGAATTCACTTGCTTTTCTGATATCCATTTGCTGTACATTAGAATTAAAATCACAATATTTAGCAAGGAACCAAACTAGGCAAACCTTGGGGAGCTCTGCAGGCTAGAGATTTACATGTGACAGATTTCTGGAAATTGTAAGAGCAGTCATACTTTCTGTTTAGTGGCTGAACTAAATTTCTAGAAAATAACACTCTTCCTGTAATATTTGAGACCATGAATTCATGTTGCAAAGAACCAAAAGATAAATGCTTAAAAATGTTCAAAAATAGAGCCTCTTTTATGTAAAATATCCACATGAGATTTCCTTTTATTTCTGCAATGTGATCCTAGTCAAAACACAACCAAGATGATCATAAATATCTTATCTGAAAGTATGCCTTTTAGGAACTTTTTTTTTTTTTTGCCATTTGATTTTCACTACAACAGTGTGGCTGGTATATTTCATCAGAAGGTAAAAAACCCTAACCCTAATTCTATACTGGACTGTAAAGGGGATCTGGATTATGAATGTATTTCCATTTTGTTTGCGTTTTCCTAGTCTACGAAACCTTTACAAGATCTCTGTTGCAAGTTTCCCCCTAGCGCTGGTTTGAATGCTTGTTAAAAGCAAAAGATTAAGAAAGAAGACACAATAGCGAGCAAAGACGTTTCTTGTGATTCATTTCTCTTTCTTGCAAAAAACCTAGACTGATGCAGGTAAAAATGATTGAGCCACTATACCAGCTACTGTGGTTTCTGATACTTCAGGCCAACAGCGTGCACAATCTTCTTGTTGTTCAGTTTTTGGGACCACCTACCTCTGTCCATGCTGTGCCATTTCAATTGCTCTGCGTGCAGGAACAGGGGACCCTCCATCTGTCACACTTAAGACCTCCATGGATTTCCTCTCCGGTCTCCGCTTCCCATGTCTGTTCAGCATTGGAGAGTCCACACGTTTTCTGGGCGGGTCTTGATGCAGAGATAATGCAGTCAACTTAGCATGGTTATGAAATGGCTCAAATGTCTTGGGCTGGTAACACCTTGCTTCTCATAGCCCCCTCAATTTATTTTCTAAACTCAACAGAGAGGGGAGAACCCTGATAGAAAGCAAAAACATTCCCACACCACTGCATCTCATACATGATCCTTTTTAGTTCTGCCATACCATGATACCTCTAAAACAGTTTTAAAGTGATTTACATTGTAGCACACACAAACAACCAAAAACAGATTATGTGAAGAGACAGGCATTTTATTCAGGGAAATCAGAGGTCCAAGCAAGCACATTTTGGTTATTTTTTTCTCTACGAATTTTATCTTTACATCCTAGTTTTCTTTTTTATATGCCACATTATATATTTTTATGCTTATGTTTTCTTTACAAAGTATTACTGTTGCTGACCTTGCACTAAATTTTTTGAAAATAACAGGCAATGTGATGTTTTGTCCTAGAAAACTGCAAATATAATAATAAGTAGATATCTGCAGGCTTTACAGATCTGTGACATTATGACACTGAGGATCTCAGCCAATACTTCAGCACAAGATATAGATATACAAGAAGACATGCAGACAATGAAAAACAAGAAGAGAGCCTAAAAGGAATGACAATAATATAAAGTAGGCTTCTAGTATTCTGAATATTGCACCTATTACAGGTAGTCCTCATTGAACAACCACTCATTCAGCAATTGTTCAATGTTATGACAGCACTGAATGAGGGGGACTTACGATGGGTCCTCATATTTGCATCCATCATAGGGCCCCAATGGTCATGTCATTGTGATTTGGGTGCTTGGCAACCAGCTCACAATTACAATGTTGCAGCATCCTACGGTCTCATGATCACCATTTGTGACCTTCACTGCTGGCTTCCAACATGCAAAGTCAATGGGGAAGCCAGCAGGAGGCTGCAAATGGCAATCATGTGACTGTGGGACACTGCAACTGCACGGGATTCACTTCATGGAACTGCTGCAACTGCCATTGTAAGGTCAGGCAACATCCTGCTTTACAACCACATTGATTAGCGACGGAGTTGCTGGTCCCAATCACCATAATTAAGCAAGTACTACATGTATTCTGCTCTATTTTGTCCTTTATGTGCCACCTAGATGGCCACCTAGAAAGAGTACTTATATGCATCTTTGAAGAAAACAATATATCCAAACAACTGTTTGTCTGAGGTGACATTTAATGGATAATAATCTCTCTCTCCCTCCCTCCCTCCCTCCCTCCCTCCCTCCTTCCCTCCCTGTCTCTCTTTTACACATACACACATTAAATCTTGCTCTGCATTTTTAATGACAAATTAGGAGCAAAGAGCTGTATTCATTCACTCTGCTTCCCTTGAATAATAATGTATATGAATTCTAAAATCAGATGATATATCATTCAGTTTGGATATAAAGCTAATACATTTAGGGAATATATTTTTCCTTCTTATATAAGGAAATGTAGATTATAGTTTGCATCACATATAAATAACATGATGTATCTTTGGGATTGAAGAAGCTGGAGAAAAGGCTGCCTTAAAATACTGAGGTATAACTGTATTGAAAAGAAAATTCAATCAATTGAAATATTAGTTACAAACTGATCTTCTGCTCTCTTATGGCAAAGCATGAAGTTAAATAAAACTATACTTGTACAAAAAAAGTTCAGTATAAGAAGCCAGGAGGATCCATCAGAAAAGACATTTCTATAATTTCCACCAAGTGTTTGTGTCTGGTTGTGTGGGTGTACAGCCCAAAACTCTGAGTGTATTCCAATGTGAATATGAAACTCCCATCTAAATAGGTTTTTATTTCAATGGTTAGGGAAATTCCAGGTAAGTGCAGAAATGCATAAATAGAGGTCAGTCATGTACTAAACTGCATCTAGAAGCTTTTCTAATTATAGCAGTTATTGTTCATACATTGGATTTTCTGAATATGCAAGAAACTTTTTCATTAGCTAGCATTTTACAAATTTGTCAATAATAATGAATGATGATGTGACTGTGCCCTCAGTAAGGGCAGCAAAATGAGAGGGACAGAGAAGATAGGGTTTTAAAATATATGTACCTATTTCATTTCTAGGAGGAAGATCCTCATCTTCATGACTGGGATATCTCTCTTTCCGATCAAGGAGTAGAAAATAAATCATTTTCTCTTGATTTTCCCTAGAAAAATGATGAAATAATATCAACATCATTCTTTAGTAAAACTCGGAACTTTCTGTATAAAATTTACTTCATACGTGACATCTTAAATACTAAATGAAGAGCTGATACACATGTTATTTACATAGACTAACCTTTATGAATAACTGTTTTGTTGTTTTTTAAAGAGGAGCTACCTAGCTCATGTGAGCAGATTGTTAAGAGCTAATTGAAATATGTGGAAGAAGCATATTATGCAGTCTTTTCTGGATTCTGCATTTCAGACAGCAATTGATGCACAATCGACATAAAAATGCTCTCCTTCCACATGGCTCTCTAAGGTCATCATCAAAAGCCATGTTCATTGTCCAGTAGCTTAGTGAAGGACAGAGGACAGAGAGGAAAATGGGGCTCTCCCTGCAGCTTCATTCAAATTGTGGAATTCATTGAACTTGGAGGTCCAACAATCTGCTTTGTTCTCAGTATTAGGTGACAGCTCTTGCTGTGGTCAAGTACTGCTGTACTATAATTCCTATTATAGTATATCATTGTAATATAATATACTATATTACTGTACTATGTTAATATATGTAATTCATACATGTTCAGTATGAGATATTGATCCTTTTACACATAAACAAATGCTTCTGTCATTGAAAAAATCTTTTAAAAATTGTGTATGGAAGAGCAGAAATAAAACATATCCCTTTCAATGTGCAGGGAGATTTGTTTTTTAAACTGAAGAGCATTTGAATGCACCATTTCATCATCTACATCTGCAGCTTGAAGTAATATAGCTCAAAAATTGTTTCATGAGATGTTGTATGGTGCTAAGTGTCTAAGCTCCTAATCTGAATCATCCCTCTGCTATAAATTCATTTTGAGTTTCAGTCCTCTATTGGAAAAATGGGGAGTAATAAAGCTCACTACATATACTGGAATGTTCTAAGGTTTATAACTAGATAATGCTAGAGAAATCATTTAGACATTTGAAAATGCTCACAAGTAGAGTCACCAGGAAAGAATAGTGGAATTTTCCAACTAATTTATTTTTAAATTTGGAGGTTATATTATAATTGAAGCAGGAGTTTTGCTGAGTTTGTGTATACGCATGTGCTTATAATCTTCATTTTGAGTGGACTGACTTAAATTCAGAGTAATCTTCCATTTCAGCATTCTTCAAGAAAACTGCCATAAAGATAGAGCAAGGTTCCCCAACCTAGTGCCCATCAGATGTTTCAGATTACAAAATTCATTGTCCTCATCCAGCATGGACATGTTTGGTGAGGATGATCAGAGTTACAGTCCATGATATCAGAAAATAGTACACTGGACAAGGCTGAGCAAGATGGACCTGCAGTTTGACAAAACATACAATTGTCTATCACATCCCAGTTAATGATTCATCCTTATAAAGACAGCAAAAAGAGAAGGGATCCATGCACCTGGTGAATTCCAACACATTGTTATCATTGCCTTCAAATGTGATGGCTACCAATTCAGAAAGCTATAAGAACAGTTTGCTCAAATTCTTGGAGGAGTGGGTTATTAATGGCAAATAATGTAGGCTGTTTGTTCTTCAATCACAGGTAGCCTATCTTAAATACCAGTTTAACAATTCCTACAGAGCAGTAGCTTTTGCTCATTTATCCACGTCCACGTCAGGAAAAAGAATATTGGTTGATAGATGGTTGGCTTCATCTTCTTATGTTCTTATGTATCATTTGCACCTTTAATGATTCTATATGTGGGAGGGTTCTGATGCCACCTGGATAAGAAATGCTGCTTCCTCTCTTTAATATGGAACTATAATTGTTGCTTAAATCCTTTCATTTCCTTTAATAAATGTGTGACTCTTTTTACACTTTAAACTAATGATATATAAAGGCAGAATACTTACTCTTCTGACAGCAGGTCCTGTAAGAGTTTGTTTCTATCACGAAAGCAACCTAATGAGTGCATGCTGTCTAAAACATCAGGATCAATGTCTTCCAAGGAAGGGAGGGAGCGAATCTGCACCTTTCGAGGAATTGGTTGCTCTGGTTCTGGCTCATTCTTACCCCCTCTTTAGATAGACAGATAAAAGAAAAAATGAATTATGGTAGCATATAAAAGCAAAATGTTTTCCCAAAGAGGGATTTTAAGCAATTTGTCTCTAACTTCAGCAGAGGTTTAGATTCAAATTCTGATTAAGGAGATGGTCATTAATGCCCTTGAGATCTAGGATTTTAAAGAGTGACTTCTATCTATAATATATCAGAATGGCAGCAAGGGACTTACGATTATGAAATTAAACACCCCAGTTGTTGCAATTAAAAGAAAAGCGGAATGAAATGGGGGACAAGAGGGTTTCCCCCCCCCCTTCCTTTGAAAGAAGCAAGGTCTTTTTTTCCTTCCAGAGGGATTTTAAAAATTCCAATTGGAATTCAGAAGAGGTTACTTTGCCCTACTTTCCATTACCATCATCTTTTGGTAACTCTGCATGGTCATCTGGCGATCACTATAAATAGAACAGAAGGAAGAAGAGCCTTCAGGCTGCTAGCAAGAGCACAAGGACTATTTCAAAGCTGGAAGTTTTTAAATTTCCAAACAGCCCCTGTGATTATTAGCTAGAAGTGCAAAAGCTCCCATCAATCTTCTTTTCCTTTTTTTACGATGATCACCTATGCAATGTTTTTTGGCTGTCTTATCACTGCACGGTCAGGTGATCACGAACAAGAGAGAGAAAATGACAACAGCAAGGCTTGATTGTAGCTAGCAAGTACACATGGAGGGTTTTTTTGAAATTAAAAATTCTGCATAAGGGTATGGTGATCTCCTTTGAATTCCTAAGGAAATTCTGATCTATAGATCTTTAATGCACATTTCTGTTTACTGATTAGTTGTTACTACTTCCAAAGCCTCTATTCAAAATACTGTATAGTCTCTTAATAATAAATTTGATGCCGCTAACTTATTTCATAGAAGTTTAAACAAAATGTACTGAACCAGTATTTTAATGTGAACCATATATCAAATACTTATATTCTGTTCTTTACAATTAAGAACCTTTCCAAGACAACAAAGCTATTTTAGTTATTTGCTGTTGGTTGCCATATCTGATGTTAACGAAACCCCACATAAAGATTGATTTAACTTGTTTGCAGAAAGTAATTTCTACTATAGGATGGAATAATGGTGTATTATTGTTTGACCCATACAGGCTTTTCAGGAAAATTAAAAGGGAGTGGAGATAATCAGACAGGGCAATGCTTTTGAACAGATTTTATTCCCTGAATGATGTCACTACTATTAAAAATAACATACATAATGAGATACAGATACTCATTATTAAATGTTAATGTATTAAACACGTTCTTCATTTTGAAAAAAAAAGAGTAAGCTCTAGCTCCTCCATATTCATGGTTCCCGGTATAATTTCTTGAAATTACTGTCTTTAAGATAATTTTCAAAATATTAATAAAAAGTTACTTACATATACCATATGTGCTTCTGAATGTGTTCTAGCTACAAGTCAACAGAAAAAAAATGGAATGACTATAATATAAAATAACAACAAATGCTAATTAACGCTTTTTGTTAAAATACAAAACAATCCCTGCACAAGATTACCAGTACATCTACATTCATATGATAGGAAAGTAGCAGTGCCATTCAAAACTTCCTGGATATATTATTTATTAATTCCTGAGATTTACCATTGGCTTAGGCAAATTGGTGTAGGGTAAAATTAAGGAACATGATATCTCTGAATATATGCTCAGCAAATAAATTAGAACCTCCACATGTCCTTTCAAAGAAAGTTTTCTCCTCCTAGAAATTGACATTGGAGAGAAGAGGGAGTTTGGGAGAGACATTGCTATTATTATGCAGTTGGGAATTGTAAACTTTTAAAAATCTATTGCAAATTATTCAGACTCAGTGGATAGTGATCTATCTTCTGCCCCTCCCCCTCATAAAAATTCCCACTGGACCTGAGAATAACAGTGGTTCAGTCAAAAATTGTGGAAATGACTTTCCAAAATAAATGGCTTTGTGAAACAACATTTCCTCCAAATGTGTTGCTTTGAATAATTTTTCTGGCTTTTCAGCACATTTGGAAGCAAGCTTAATAGGTTTACTTCTCAGTTGATAAGCACAGAATTGTACTGGTAACCTCTAATTCCAAGAAAGACCATAGCCGCTCCAAAACAGTGCCTTAAAATCCCATCTCAGCCAGCTGGCTCAAGATACTATAGTTACTACTGAAAATCACAGAAAGGCCTGAAAAAAAATCAAAGCAATAAAACCCAGCTGTTTACTCAGTGTTGATCACTCACCAAACTGACCAAAATAATCTGTCTCCCACAACAGGACCTGAGGTTAGATTGAAACATATCTAGATAATCTGCATCATCTGGAGAACATGGGGCTGAGATGCCTCCAAATTCTCCAGGACCTCCCTCAAGTTCAGAATATTGGAGTTCCCATGACTACTACTTTACAGCATGAAGAAATTGTATCTCTTTTGGAAGGTAGTTTAACCCCTATCTTTACTCAAGCAATCTTATTTTTTACTGCTTTTATTGGCCAGGTGGGACAGCAAAGTTCAAGCATGCTTGAGATCTCTCCAAAGTTGTCCACATCCTGCAGTTACACAGACATACTCTCCACTATTCTCAAGTATATTCGTACATAGCATTTGTTCTGATTCATCAAACAAAATCAACATCGTTCTGATTTTAATAAAGGAAACGGACTCTCTGCTGAATAATGATTCCAAGTGAATGGATCCCATAAGACAGTGTGAGTTTATAAGACAGTATGAGTCAGTATGCGTTGTGCAGATGGCTTGGTAGTAGGTATGACCTAGGGGTAGACAGACAATTGGAACAATGTTTAAATCCTATTAGCTGAGTGTATGAGATCAGAGACCTACTAAATTGGCCAGCAAGAACTATGGCAGCTGTTTTGCTCTCATTATTTTCCACCTCATTTCCAGCTAATGAGAACTGGCAAGTCAAAATAATCTGCATGAAAATGTGAGGGAATAAAACAAAAAAAACCCTGAAGCTGCTTTGAGACTGTGACAGGGAGACCCAGAAAGGTACAAGAGAATCAATGGTTTATTTATATTATATAATAATGACTTTGGAAAATCCTGAACTGTTCTTTCTTTTTTTAATGAGACTGCTTGTTCAATGTAGCAAAAAAAATTCCTAAATGAAAAGCAATAGAAATAGTACAGGTTAAATGTAGGTAAGAAAGTCTAAAAGTCTCCTTTAAAAATAATGAGAACTTTTAGGCTTTCTGTGATTATTTAGCATACTTTAGGCTCGTTGGCTCGAACTTACTGCATACCTGGTTTACACCCTTAAGGTGCTCTATGCTGTGTTGATGCCAGCTGAACTTTAAGCCATCTTAAGAAAATTCTGTCCAGGTTGGGATGCTTCAGCAGCAAGTTGCCAGGTGTTCAGTCCAGACTGCTGGCTGCTACAGACCTCACCGTGCAATTTTCTGCTGTTGTACCTTCCCAACTTTTCATGCTAGGAAAGCAATTGCCAATTGCTTTTCTTTCTGTGGCTGGGTCTTATTGGACATAAATACTTTTGGGGGTATATGCATCTATACATACACATTATATAGACACAGATAAAAATAAATTAATTTAGATATATAAAGTTAAAGCATCAAAATACACATATATGCAAGCACAACAATCAGCTTCAAAATAAAATTGCTTCTCTTGTACTTTCCCAGCTTTAGCTCAGGAAGGTTTGCTGCAGTTTATGTTTTAGTTCTTTCCTAGTAGCACAGTAGTTATAACATTAACCTGCAATGCAGAACTTCACTGGTTTTAAACCTGGCAGGATGCACTTTTTCAATTACTATTTTTCTTTCCCTGAGCTACTCACTTTACTGTTCTTTTTAAAATGTCAACCGCTCTACTGTTTCATCATTTTATCAGATACTTGAGATAGAAAGGTTTCTTTAAAGCTCCCAAATAGCCCAAATGACTGTTTATGTCAAGTGGTTGGAAAAATGATGAAATGGTATATCGGTGAATAACAACAACAACAACAACATTTTTGAAAGCCAAATGACAAAGTAGGTAGTTCAGAGAAAGAAAAAGTATATATTCAGAACATATGCATACATACATACACACTCAAACATACATAATACATATACATATACTCCTGCAGTTCTGAATTGGGGATGTTCTGCACAGCAAGCATTATAATCACTATGATCCTGTACAATACCCATAACAGAAGCTGCAGCAGACCTTACTGAGGGAAAGATGGAAAATTCTGGTGGAGGAGCATTGGATAGTAGCCAGTCAAAGACTATGGGTTTGCTTAGAAGAAAGAAAGCACAGCAGACAAAATAGGTAGCAATGCTTGAGCCAGCACAAGCTGGAAATGCTGCTTTCAGCTTGGAGCAGGAAAATATAGACCGAGGTTGTATTCATGGTAGGATGGGGGCAAGTAGATGACTACACTGTCCATTCCTGTTCTCCAGAAACAGTTGGTACCCTGCACTTGCAATGGAGCAACTTGGCAGTTTGGATATGCCCTAATTAGGGAAAGTTATAAAAGGGCAGATCACTTTTATCTGAGTTTGTAAAGCTTGACTGATTGAAACATCTTATTCCCTGGTCAATTATCTCTACTCTGGGTGGCAGCTGCACACAAGGGGGGATGTCTTGGGAAGTCTTGGGTCATATTTTTAGTGTTCCCTGCAACTCCAGAGTGGGACATGAAAACTGAAATGTCTATAAAATGCCTAGAAGAGTCCTATTTTGGTGAGGCATCTCTAGCATTACGTCTTGATCACAAATACTAGAAGGGACAGTTAACACTTAGGCAAATTCTTTGGATGATATAGAGGGATATTTAATTTGTTTAAATTTAATTAGTCAATTGATTTAGTTTAACCCCCAAACAAATGTGAGTCTGTAGGAATAAAATCTTCCCCTCTCAAGGTTAATTGGCTAGCTCAAACAACTCAGTTTTGGTGTTTGTATGACGTTCCCGTTTCCTTGGAATCTTGGAAAACCAAGGTCTGTCACAGGGATGAGAAAACAGCCTGCAGACCTTCAAGAATTACAGTTGCCCATCCTGGCTGGGACTGCTGTAAACAGTACAGTGATTCAGTAATATCTGGAGAGTCAAAGGAGCCATACCCCTAATCTAACATATTCTCAATTCATAGATTCTGAAAAAAAGCTCTTTTCTGATTGATTATATTGCAATTGTCTCCTGTTTTTTCTCCACTGAGTTCAAAGCAGTGTATATAGAATTCACAGATTGTTCTCAGCCAAGAGTTGATTGATCCGGTTTTACTAATATGAAGAATTTCTAGTTAATGTTTTTGGGTGGGGGGTTTAAATCATAAGTTGAGTCACTAAATAAACTTATTTTGGTATTCTTGGCACATAATTCCCATCTTGTGCCACATATAGATTGTTCCACCTGTTGCTACATGTGTGTGCATATCAGTCATTAATTAGTTCAGACAAAAATGCAGTCAACAGAGATAAAGCAGGACCAGGCCCAAGATTCTTTTTACTCCTTCTTATTTCCAGATTGTTCCTGGATCACATCCGAAGATGTATCTGTATGGTTGAAGTTACAGTTTTCAAGTCACAAAGACTTACAGTAAGTTTCCAAGTCCAGAAGCAATAGCAAAATCATGACTTAAGCCAAAACTAAAATATTTTATTTATTTAGAAAATGCATATGTTACCCATTTCCTATAGCTGGGTAATCTTATTACTATATAAAATCATACAATTATGAAACCCATAAAAGACATACTGTAATACTCTAAAAGGCCTACCAGAAAAGGTAGATTTTGAGCCCTCTCTATAACTGCCTAAATTCTGTGAGGATTGATGCGATAGATACATTGCATAAATAAATAAATAAAAAGGAGGGAAACTGCATTTTTTCCAGTGTCAGTTTGTTCTACCTTTTAGGCCCTGCCATAGAAAAAGAGAATAAATGTTTTGTCGGATCTGCAAAAGATCCACTGTTAATGACCTAAGGGAGTTTCCCCTCTTTTGAAAACTTGTATGGACATCAATGAGAGTTCCTCCTATTTCAATACTTTTACCATTTGAACTAAATACTCTTATGAAAGAAAAAAAAATCTTTAAAATGCCCTTAAAATATGTTCTTGGCTTCTTTATCTCATTCTGAAACCACTTTCTGATTTCCAGATTAGGATTTGAGATACATTACAAAAATCAACCTCTATTTGGATTCCCATTACATCTGAAATACAACTTTATTCTGACATCACACATTCCAAATTGTTGCTGCCAAGATACTCACAGCTTCTTCTTCTTCTTGTTTTAAAAGATTCAGTGATCAATGTTTTGTTGCTTTTCACTTACTTTAAAGTGACAAGTAAGGGTCAAAGAAGGGCAACAGATTTTGACAAGGAAGGCTTTGATTTCAAGGTTTTGTTGTGCAAGTCAAGGGAGGGTGAATCACAATGAATGCTTGCCGTTTTACTGGGAAGCATTAAAAGTCCCATTTCTGTGTATCATATGGCCCAATTTAGAGTGTTTGCCATGTATGTGAAGAATATGGAGTTTTCACATAGGAACTGTGAAAATATCAGTATTCATTCCAAAAGAAGGGAGTAAGACCACGCTTTGAAGACTCGCATTGTTTGTGTTGAGTGGCCTTATAAATCTAGTAAGTAAGTAAATAAATGAATAACTGCAATGTAGTATGAGGGCCTTCTAAGCAGTTAACATTCAGCCTTTGGAATATTCTTTTTCACGGATGCTAAATACCATTTTATTCTGGCAGGATCTTTTGTATGTGATAATGTGTTTATGCTTTTATTTGAACAGCTGTCCCTATCTCCTTGAATGGCTGTTTCATATTGTGGTTTTGTAAACTGTACCTTTTAAATGTTTCTATCATGTACCAGAAAGAAAAGACCTAAATATTTAAACAGTAAATGAGTAAAAATTAAAACTTGCAAAACTGACACCAGCAAGCCATAAAACTAAAAATAACACATATATGTTTCTAAATAAAAATGTTGGATGCAAACCTTGGCCATTAAAATGATTACTTCATTATGATGTGGATTTAAGTTTTAGTATTAATGGGTTTTGACCAACTGGATCCTATTTTAAGAAGAAATAACTACTTGTGAGACCCAATTGGTCAAAATCTATTAATGTAATCGACATCACATGCAGTAGGTTTTAACACTGAATATGAACACTCAGTTCAATATATCAGAGCTGACATGAAAATAAAAACAAAAGCACATTTTTATTTTGTACATAGCTTGTAACTGGGCATTGTCAGAACTTCACCTTGGACATGCCAATAAATCTTTCTCCTGAAATGCAATGATGTACTCATGAGCTTAATTATGGAAGATTCAAGGACAAGGCTTGGATATATAACTTGCTTTTATTGCATATGCAAAAGGTACTCTTATAAGAAAGAAAATCAGCTAGTACAGAATCTAGGGATCTAGTCATAGTTGTATGTTAGTTCCAGGTACAAAGTCTGCTTCTCTTTCTCCAACTTTTGCTACCATTTCACAGCCTTGGATTTTGAGAGCACCTCCATGGTGTTTTGATAACAGTCTTACATGGGATCAGACTCTTTATTTCAAGGCTCCCTTTATAGAGGGACCAATGCAAATATTCATTTTTAGTTAAATAGTGATCTGTTCTGGAAATCTTTGTAATGTCCCCGAATCAAATTAAAAAGACAGTGCAATGACCATCTGCATTACATTATATAAATTAATGACTATGAGTTCAAGCAAATTAGTACAAAGGGCAGTTTTCATACTGCTATTTGAATCCAAGCACTTATACATAGTACCTCTATTCTGGTGGAAATTATGAAGAAGAAATTAAAAGACAAATTGTAATTCAGAGATTTCAAGTAGAAGATGAACAGTCTAGCATCAATTGCATGCAACCTGTTGTGATAATGACAGCAACTAAAAGATAAGCAAATATATGCAGTGTGGTAAGAATCTGAATTTTGCCTATGCCAGATGTGCATATAGGACAGGGAAAGGACTCAGATCTTTAAGTTACTGTTCCATTTAAGGCCAATAACTGACCCAAGTTGCTATTTATAAACATTTCATCTCAGTGAAGAGCTGGAAAAAGTTTAAATTCACACTGTTTTCTTTCATACTCCCATACGGACAGATTTTGTGAACTGAACAAGTATTCGCAAAATAATGTTCTTGATTAAACATATATATTTAAAACCTACTAATTAAATCAAAAATCACACTTTTCAAAGTTTACCCATAATATTAGTATAATATGAACAAAAAATGTTGCAAATCTACCCTGGCATAAGTTCACAGAGGAGGAAGAGATGATGGTAACAAAATTTTCTTGGATTAAAAATTGCCTTCTATAGAATAAGAAAATTATTCTGGAGATACACAATCAAAGTGATTGAATGTATGGAATCTAATTTAATTTTAAAAATGGAGGGCTTGTAAAAGCCTGCTTGGGCTCTTTTCTAGCTTAACTTCCTGCAGATGTTTCATTACCAAGCTAGGTAACAACAGTGCATGATGAAGTTACCTAACCTGGAAAGAAATGTCTGCAGGAAGAGAAGCAAGCTCAGAGAACATCAAGAACACCAGAATTCAGCCCTGAGGTACAGATATTCTCCGCTATGGTACTTTGATTATGAAATGAGTCCAACCATTCTCCATTTGAGATCAGTAGTGCTAGCTCGGAAGCAGGCCTAAGAAGCATTCGAGGAAACACACCTTCTGATAAGAAAGACTTATTGTAGAAAAGTCATTTAAAAATAATTAAAAGCAAACCAAATCAAGCCTTTATGAAAGAAATGCAGCAAATTCTATGTATGAAATGCAAACCCTACTTACAGTGAAATCAAGTTTCAATTTTTTTTGTTCCCACATGGGCTTGAACTATTTTCTTTTAAGTGAGAGTGACTATTTCCATGCGTTCTTTGTCTGAGGAATGGAGTAGTCTGCCTCAAGGTCTTGGGTTCTAACCTTGTGATATGTCTCCCACACTAAAACCTTTTTCTACTTCCTTAATAAGATTGGAAGAAATAGAAAAGCTCCACCAATGGCATCTTGGAAAGACTAACAGTCTTTTCTCTGCAATGCCCTAGCTACATTTTTGGGGATCCCACACTTGTTCCAAGATAGGTCCAAGTCCTTAATAGTGATGTCTAATTGCCTAAAAATAGATGTCTCAACATTCTCTGTGTTGGGACACAATACTGCAAATATAAGGATGCACACAGAAAAATTCCCCGGTACACAAAGTTCATTTTCGTGTATCAGTAACTGGATACTGCCCTTATGCTCTTCCATAACTTAGGGTGGGAGACACTGAGATTTTGCAGGCAGCACTCTCAAACTTCTTGTCACAATTGCCATTGCAGGTAAATGCAAAAAAATGGGATTTTCAGAGGCTGAAGGAGTCCCCTCTTTTTTTTTTTTTAATGGTATACATAGGCTATTGCATGAAATCAGAAAATACTTCAGTCTACTGTTTTAGTGTTTATAAGATGCCATATCTAATGATTATCAGTTGGTCAACTGAGTAGATGAAAGATAAAACAGTGAATAGGATGATGATGCTTTGTGCTTACAGAATAATTATCTATAACAAGGTAATTGAAAAAAAAGGCTGATTACACAAAAGTACTTTGCTTAAATTCTTACTAATCACTGAAGATTGATAAGAAAAAAAGATGCAGGGTATGAATCAACTCTACTCCCCACTGAAAATTTTATGAGATACCTTCTGGCTCCTAGAATTTAATCTGGGATTACATGCACATTCCAAGTTCTGTTTCCATGTTTGTAAGGACTAAAAACTTGTATTTTTTGAAAATCTACATTTAAAAAACCTAAAATGAAAACATATTTATCTGAGGTTACTGACTTAGAAATTCTGACTTCGCGTTAACATTTATGTTAGTGCAGAACACTGGCATTAAATAAAACATATATGAGTCTGTGTCTTTCTAGATGTTCTGATCTACAATTCCCATCTTCCCTGATCACTGGAGGCCTTGAAAATTATAATCCAAAATAACTGCAAAGACCCAGTTTCAGAAGGCTTGTTGAGTTATTGGATGGCTTTGAAAGTAAAAAGCATGAGATAGTAATGACTTGTTTCCTTACTGTCAACCGTTTCGAGGCATCCACTTCAATCATCCCTCGTAAGAGATTCTGACAATCTGGGGGGATGAAATGTGGCATATGGAACACACCACGTTTCACTTTCTCCAGCAGCTGCCTCAAGTTATCATCATCGAATGGCAAAGCACCCTGGAGCAACGTGAGAAAAGAGTGAAAATATTATGGCTGAGCAAAATCAATTACAGAACGAGAAAAGAAAAAGTAGAGTGGCAGAAGACTGTTTCACAAACCAAGATTGGAACTGGGAACAATTTGACAGTGAAAAACAACACAGCAGAATGGTTTTCATGAAAATTATCCATAGATTTTTTAAAAATCAACTTCAGTTCAATGGAGTGGTTAACTATAGTCCCAAGCCTTAATCCTCCTAGGCAAACTTTTAGCAATGGATATTTATTGTGGCAAGTTATTGTGTAAATTTACATTAAACAAAGGGAGGAAAATTACTTTGGCTATACCCAAGTAAAGTAATTTTAAAAATTGGTTACATTACAGGAGGTTGCCTATAAGTCATACTAACATGAAGGATAAGAATGTCCACAGTTGACAATTGGAGCTCTCTGAAGTTTCATAGAAGTGAAAATATTGATTTGATTGGACTGTATTAAAATTAATGCAAGTTACACATGAGTAAAATGAATGAATTCGTAAACTGAACGGATTCTAGAAAGAAACAAAATCAGCCAAAGAAATAAAAATAAATATATTAGTTTACGTTACCTTTCCCGCTATAGTACTTTAAATATTATTTATTCACTTTCTGTTACTTCCAGTTGGGGTGGGGGAACCAGTGAGACATATTGGTATGGTTTGAATGATAAAACATGAGACTGAGATCGTAGCCTCTTGGAGTCAGTGTAGGGCAGAACGATGGTTCTCCAGGAAGAGAATGACCATCCTGTGGGATCAGTGCAATCATTCTGCTGCAGCAGTATATGCAAGCCCTTACATAGCAAACAGCTCATATAGTAGAGAAAGTTGCAAATGTAAATGGTTGCAAAGGTTTCTATGGATTTAGGAAAAACACACATACACACACACACACACACACAGAAGAATTTGACTGGAGCATTGCCCTATTAATTTCTATTCATCTGTACATCCCCGTAATTCCCAACAAAGCCAAAATTAAAAATAAAACCCACTGATTGGAATATGGATTTCCTCAGAAATCTATTTAATATCCAATAAAGTGTTTAGTCAGTTCTTATTTCTGGTTCAATAATCTGGGAGGAAAAAAAATGTTGATGTTATATTTCATTGGATTAGATTATGAGTGTTTGCATTGTTATGTTTATTTGCTTTTGCTTTTGGATAACTGTTAACAGTCCTTATTTTACATCTAATCAGATCTGTCTGATTAAAATTATATGATACCCATCTTCCAGAAAAATAGAAACTGATACAATTTTGCAGTCATATTTTTGGCTTCAAAATCTAATTCAAAATTCTGTATTGATATAACACACTCACTAGACCAATGCTCCATATTCTTAATATTTGTTGAAAATGTTTCTTCATGTTATTAGATAACATCACATTAGAGTGTAAGAAGGCAATCCAAGCTATGTTTCTCTCATACAACTGAAAGTCTGAAAAATTGGAAACTAGTAACTTCTTCAGCTTTTTTTCTTTTTTTCTTTCTCCTCCAAGATCACGATTGGGCAGTCTTAGGTTCTTCTTCCCCCATTTAGTAATCTATAATAGTTTCCATTTAGTAATCCATAATTGTTATTTTTAAAACTTAATCTATTTTTAGTTGTTTAGCTTTTCTTGTGAATATTATTCAAGACACTTGAATGTTGTAGATATGAAGTGGTTGTTTTCCTTACTATAATTTCTGCAATTTTACCTTTGATAACAGAGGAAAAAAACCAATACTGATCTAGTTCTGTAGAGCAGAATTCACAGAATTTATATAGCCACCTATCTTAGACCAGTGACTCTGGACGGCTAACAACAATAAAAACAGTCAATATTTAAAACAGTACAAAAAATTAAATATAAATATAAATGCAGCCAAGAGATCTTAAAAAACCATCGGTATGAAATGGGGCCCTTCACACACTCGGGGGCCCCAGGCCCGGGCATAAAGCCAGGTCTTCAAGGCCTTCCGAAAAGCCAAAAGGGTTGTGCCCATCCTAATCTCAGGAGGGAGGATGTTCTAGAGGGCAGGTGCCACAGCAGAAAAGGCACATCTCCTGGTCCCTGTCAGCCAACATTCCTTGGCTGATGGGACCCGGAGCATGCCCAACTTGCAGGATCGAATTGGACGGGTAGAAACAACTGGGAAAAGGTGGTCCCTAAGGTAACTCGGTCCCAAGCCATGGAGGGCTTTAAAGGTGACAACCAGCACCTTGAATTGCACTCAGAAATACACCGGCAATCAGTGCAGCTCCCGAAGCAGTGGTGTTACATGTGCTGAGTAGCTGACACTATTTACAACCCTGGCAGCTGCATTCTGTACCAGCTGTAGCTTCCAAATGCTCTTCATGGGGAGCCCCATGTAGAGCGTGTTGCAATAGTCTAAATGGGAGGTCACGAGGGCATGAATGATAGTGAGTAGAGCCTCCTGGTCCAGGAATGGGCACAAGCGACATAGAACCCAAAGGTGTGCAAAGGCCCTCTTAGCCATGGCTGCCACCTGCTCTTCCAGCAGGAGCTGTGAGTCCAAGAGGACCCCCAGATTGCACACCAGGTCTGTATGGGGCAGAGCCACCCCATCCAGAACCAAAGATGGAGAACCTTGGTAGTGGGAGGCCCAAACATCCAAAGCCACTCAGTCTTGCATGGGTTGAGCCGAAGCCCCATCCAGGCCCCTACAGCCTCCAGGACATCCACAGCATCACTCAGACAGCCCGGGGAAGAGATATAAAGTTGGGTATCATCAGCATACTGATGATACCTCACCCTGAACTGTTGGATCACCTCACCCAGCAGCCTCATGTAGATGTTAAATAAGAGGGGAGAGAGAACCAAGCCCTGTGGCACCCCACACAGTAGGGGCCATGGACTGGATCTCTCCCCTCCTACCAACACCGACTGGAACTGACCCTGGAGGAAGGAGGAGAACCAGCACAACACAGTGCTGCCTACCCCCAACTCCCGAAGCTGGTCCAGAAGGATACCATGATCGATGGTATTGAAGGCTGCCAAGAGGTCAAGAAGAGTAAGGATGGAAGCACTGCCCCCATCCCACTCCTGCCAGAGGTCATCCAAGAGTATGATCAATGCTGTCTCAGTCCCATATCCTGGCCTGAATCCTGACTGAAAGGGGTCCAGATAATCCACTTCATCCAGAGCCCTTTGAAGCTGCTGTGCTTTCTTAACAACCTTCCCTAAAATGTGGAAGTTGGACACTGGACAAAAACTATCTGGATTAGTTGGGTCGAGCAATGGTCCCTTGAGGAAGGGGTGTACCACTGCCTTCTTAAGAGCCGGCAGGACCACCCCCTCCCTCAAAGAGGAATTAACCACCGTCCAGACCCAATTACGTGTCCTCTCCCAGGCAGCCTTGACCAGCCAGGAGGGGCACGGATCTAACAGAGAAGTGGCCAAACTAACAGCTACAAGAACCCTCTCCACTTCCTCAGGTTCAATGGGCTCAAACTCCTCCCAGATAACCATGCAAGACTCAGACCCCGTAGCCCCCACTGGCCTTGCATCAAGGCTGAAATTCAACACAGAGCGGATGTGAGCGACTTTACCTGCCAGATGCTCAGCATATTTCTCATAACGGCCCTGAAGGTAGACCCCCGAATTACTCCCTCTGAGGAGGGTTTGGGTCACCAGGAACAGGGCCACTGGGTGGCTATCTGCAGATGCAATAAGGGCGGAGAAATCATTACATTTCGCCATCCTTACCACCACGAGGTAGGCTCTAATCGCAACTCTAGCTGGCGTTCGATCATCTTCACTCCCTGTCTTCCGCCAGCGGTGCTCTAGGCGTCTCTTAGCCCTCTTAAGCTTCCTCAGCTCTTCTGTATACCATGGAGAGCTACGGGAGCCATGGGCATGGAGAGGCCACTCAGGCACAATCTGATCCAAAGCCGTGGCCGCTCTCTCATTCAATGCAGCCATCAAGGCTTTGGTTGGACTGTGCAGCAGACTTCCCGGAACAACCTCAAGCTCCCTCTGAAACCCAACTGGGTCCATCAGTCACCTGCAGATTTGATGGCAAAACAATGTCTATTAACAGCTGAAACAATGTCTTGTTTCATAAAGTCTCATAATGGAGACTTTAATTAGACGGTATTCCTCCTTAAATTGACTTGCAAAAAACGTTGATGGGGGAAGGGTTATTCCTGTTAACATCAGAAAGCCTTTCAGGTCATCAGCCACTAATTCCATGGGGTTTCGGAAGAAGCTGATTTTGAGTGGGGTCCTGTTTTGGCTCAGTCTCAAAACTCTGGGAACACACATGTTCTGATATCATCAGAAATAATGCTGTATGTTTAACATAACAGCATGAACAAAAGTCAGTGGTTTCAAGAAGTGGAATGGGTCAGTTGTTATGCAGCTGTCTCTGCATCTGTACAGGGTAGAATGGCTTGCAAGAGAGAGGGAGAATTTTGTTAAAGTTTAACCAACCATCTCCCTAATGCTTTTTAAAATAAGCATTTTCCAACTTTACCAAAGCTTTTTTTTAAAAAAATGTTACTGAGATTAGGTCACTGATAGCTAAATTGAATTACAGGCCCAAAGCCGAAGCCTTGTCCTGTAATGAGGTAACCAATTCTTCTCTCAGCTCTGTATATGATGACAAAATAAAGAGGGTCCTTGTGAGCCCTTACTAGAATCTCTAATTAACACTGCACACAAAGAAAACTAATTAAAAGGCTCATTTAAATGATTGCCAAATGACGAATACATTGAAATTTTCAGAGAATTGGAAGAGCTAAAACTACCCCTATTATCTGTTAATTCAAACACAACTTCATTAAAGCACTTGATTCATTTCAGCTCTCAGTCTGGAGACCCAGAAGCAAGGTACGTCTCCTTTGAATGAACTGAGTAAGATAAAACTGGGTGCTGTAGATAACTTCCAGCCTCAACTTCACTTTTCTTTACCCAAGTCAATAGAAGAACTTACAGCTGGGTCAGGGGTCAGAGGAGTACACATTTACTGATACTACTCATCTATCAAGATGGGTGTCAGCCCTATGAGGTAGACTCAGATCAGGAAACCGACTCTGCAAGAAGACTAGAACTATACTTTATTGAGAGAGGCTACAGTAACCAAATCTTGCAAGTCTGATTGTGCTTTTCCTCCCCATCCTCTTATTACCCCAATGAATCAGGGAGAAGCCAGACTGAGCCTCTTCTTAGTATATCTCCTGCTGCCCTTTTGGCTTGTGTAGCAGATTCTGAATATTTGCTTTCTGGCTCTCTACAATGAGGCAGGCATAGGTTCTGCCCTTAAGACTCCCCATCTGCAGTTGAGGACCACACTTGAAGTGTCTTTGAAAGCCTCACAACCTTGTGTGCTTACTGATCATGTCTTGTGCCCCAGTCCCAAAGACACCTTGACAACATAAGGTTCCTCTGGCCAAGCCATGCAATGGATGGGGGCAGTGGATTCTAATTCTCTGGCAGCCTACCTCACTGATGAAACAGAAGCAGAAACAAAAGGCCCTCTGAAACAATTCACTTTTTAACAGTTTACTGAAAACTGTCAAGGAGGGGGGCAGCCTGATCTCTGTCAGGTGGCTGTTCCACAATACCAGCACTGCCACAGAAAAGCAATAGCTTCTAGCTTCAGCCCCCTGGGCCTCTCAGACGTGTATGATTCGAAGGAGTTTCTCCTTAGCTGTTCTGGTTGGGATGATACTGGCTGGAGCAGATGATCCTGTAGGTATCCAGGTGCCAAGGCATCAAGGACTTTATAGGTCAAAAATGGCACCTTCAAGTCTACCCAGAATCTAATCAGTAACCAGTGTAGGACTTACAGAATTGACATGGTATGCTCCCAGTGATGAGTGCCAGCAAGCACATTAGTTACTACGTTTTAGACCAGTTGTAGTTTCTGAATACTCTTTAAGAGCAGCCCCATGTAAAGCACATTGCAGTAGTTCAGCCAGGTAGTAATGAGAGCATGAAGTACTGTAGCCAGGTCCTCTTACCCCAGGTACAGCCACAACTGGTTCATCAGCTGCAGCTGGACATAGGCCTCTCTGATCACGGCTCTTACCTGCTGATCATGCAGGAGTCATGAGTCCAGAAGGACCCCCAAGTCATGGACCTGCTCCTTCATAAGTATTGCTTGCTGTCAAGAAGCAACCCTAGCAGTAACAGAGAGCCCCAAAGGACAAACAACACCTTCGTCTTATTGGGGTTTAGCTTCGGCCTGTCTCTCCTATCCAAACCCTGACAGCTTCCAGGTACTGGGAAAGGACTTCAATAGCATCTCCCATACAGCCCAGGCTAGCAATGTACAGTTGATGATACTGTGCCCCAAACTGTTAGATGACCTCACCCAGTGGCTTCTTATACATGTTAAAAAGGAGGGGGAGAGAATTGACCACTATGGCACTCCATATATCAGGGGTCACCAAGTCAATCTTTCTTCCCCCCATCACAGAGCAAAGCTGCCCACTGAGGAAGGAATGGAACCATTGCAAGACAGTGCTTTCAATTCCCAACCCCATGGGTGGTCCAGTAAGATACCATGGTTGATGGTATCAAAAGCAAATTTTGTTGCCTTCTTCTTTCAAAGGACTTCTGTTGAGCCTCATGACCTGATTACCCAAAGTGTGGTCAAATAGTTCTGCATTTTCTTTGTAATGGTTCAAAGGTCCTAATCTCACTGAATTATTGCCCTGATGCCATAACAAACTGCTCCCCCCACCCCAGGGTGCCCTCCTGAAGTTAGTAAGTTTATCTCACAATTCAAAAATGACTAAGCAGCTGGAGATGATATGACCTTAGAAGAAATGCTGAATGCAAACATCGGCTGGTGGATCCCAGTCCTGGCATCCTTGTCTACATATTAAAATAATCCCAATGTTTAAAAAAAATGTTAACAAATGTAAAAGAAAAAGAAAAAAAAAATAGGAAGGGCCCAGCTAACTTTCTCCCCATTGGCCTGTTGAATGTTACACGCAAACTGTGCACAAGGTACCTCCTTCAAAAAGCCACAGATTAGATAGTACAGAACAACGTCCTACTGAAGAAACAAGCCATTTTCAAGGAGGGGCAGTCAGCACTCCATCAGTACCTTATCCTTCACCATCAAATAGAAAAATATATCAATCAATTCTCAAAAGGATTCTTTACATTGCTTTTTAAAAAATTCAAATATACTGTAGCCTTTAATCCAATTCTTAGAGCCAGACTCTGGGGAAAAGAACTGAATCTTCTATCAATGGACGCCTTTTTGCTGCTGATTATAACAATATACAAAAACAGTGGGATGCACACTTGCTGTAGTGCTCCAGGATACCTTTCACCCATAATCCACATCCATACAAGAGTGGATGCAGGGCTGCAGTTTGGCATCACTTCCTTTCATTTTTTGTATTAACTCACTGGTTCAGGTTTTGACAAAACTCAACCTACCCATACTAAATGAAAGACTGGCTTCCATCTGTTTATATTGAATGAGACAGGAATCCTCCTCTCCTAATGCAAGCAGGCCTGAGCTGACGTCTTCTGCTCTTGCCTTTTATTGTGGCTAGGAACAAGGTGTGTTTTTTTGGTGCCTTCAAGTCAATGTTGACTCCTGGCGACTGCCTGGATAAGTCCCTGCAGTTTTCATAAGTGGTTTGCCATTGCCTCCTTCCTAAGGCTGAGAGAGACTGACTGGCCCAAGGTTACCCAGCTGGCTTTGTTGCCTAAACAAACTCCTGATCTCTCAGTTTCTAGCCTGGTGCCTTAACGACTACACTAAACTGGCTCTCTAGAAACAAGCTTGCCATCAACTATTACAAAGCTAAAGTAATCACCTTTCCTTAAAAGGCCTGTTATTCACTACCATTCTTGGAAAATTAATGGCGTTATCACTGATCAAAACAAAGTCTTTAAATATTTGGACATAGCCTTCCAGCTTCAGCAACCTGGAATCAAAAGCAAAGGGATGTCACCGCTAGGCCTCATAAACTTTAAATGCAATTTTGCATTTCGCTAATTGTAATGGCAATAACCACATCCCAGCTACAACGAAAAAACCGAGAGCCAAGGTCATTAGCCACCTGTTATATGGTGTGCAGATTTATTATGATCATAACTTAAAAGTTCATAGAGGTAGTTCAACCTAATTTTTTGAGAACTTGGTTGCAAGCAACCCAGAGCATATCAAATTCCCTGCTGGGACTACAATCTGGCCTAATTTCCATGGAGACTCAAATACAGCTTTGCCACTTCAAATATTGGATTAAATTATTTTTGTTTTGACTGTATTTTGGCTTCCCTGACTTTGCAGGGCAATTTATATCCTCATGGTAGACAGGCATCATCACAGATTTAAAACATTACATGCTATCATCCCACCATCTGATTTCATTTGGCCATGTGGGGGCATAGTCTGGGTTGAAACAAAGGATCTTTGACACTGACATCTGTCACAACTTAGGCAAAACTCCATTTCTATACGGAGCAGGCTTCTTCGGGAGCCTTTCTCCTCTTGCCAAGTATTTAGCAAACATTCTTGGTCCAACCTACAGAAGAGCTTTCATTTTCGTCATTCACTTTTGTTTTGCCATCTTCGCTGTTAGAAGTAAGATTCAGTAATATCCCTGTACCTGCTCCCTGAAAAAATCAGAAACAATCTGTCATGCACTTCTGCACTATTCTTTCTTATGGTATGGCAAGCAAATCTAATAATGCCTTTCCTAACTCATTATTGCACCAGCTCAGAGGATGAGAATATTCTCTTCGTGTTAGCTGACAGGTCACCAAATACCTCCAGAAGAATGGCTAGGGTCATTTGCAACTGTCATTGCTATCAGACATTCAATTTTTAGCAATGTTGGTAACTTCAATATCCTTCTGTACGAGCATCTGTCTATAATTTTTGATTGTCTACGAAGGATTTTTTTTTCAGTATGCTTGTTTTGGTCTTTGACATATAAATAAATAAATATTTAAAACATTTTGTGGGACTTGTTATTTACTTTAGATATAAAATAACAATAAATAATTGTTATTTTAAAGCATATCCATCTCACTGATACTGATGACAGCTTAGAGAAAAAAATATAACCATAGAACATAAATATTAATCATTGAATTGTATTAATAAATGGTGAATTAGCTACAGAACTAATGATATCTTTGATCTTCTTTAATGAAAATCTCTTTGATGTCCTCCCTATTTTGACACAATAGAAAAGTTTTCATTCTAATAAAAACTCCTCTTCCAATTATAATAGTATCAGCATTTTAGAGAAACCAAAGAATAATTTGTCATGCATTTCCATGATAGGAATCTTGCAGATAAATGTTATTCTTGAATAAACAGGAAAAAACATGACAGTAATGTAGGTAAATCCAAAGTCAAAATGTGAAAAATAGAAAGAAAGAAAAAATAAATGTAAAGATAATGAGGATTATAACTCACCACTAACAATGCAAATAAAATGACTCCACAGCTCCAAACATCTGCTTTTCTCCCATCATATTTTTCTCCCTGTGCAATATGGTAACCAAAAAATATTAGGGAAATATTATAGTCAGATGAACTTACACTTCATGAGAAACTATTTTCTCCCCAAACTATGAACAGTATATTTTACAGTTTTCAAATACAAAATATTTAGCTTTATATAAAATAAATATAGGGTATATTACACCTAGATATTACACTAGCCATATTAATTCAACCAAAGTGCTTACCCACCAAACCTTTCTATCCCTCTCCTTTAGCGTACAAGCATATGGAGCCCAGGTGAAAACAGACTGCTTACCTGTATCTGTGGTTCTTCAAACTCTTATCTGTGCATTCACACATTTGGGTGATATGCCTACACAGAGTGGAGGACTTGTCAGCAGGAAGATCATTCTCTAGTATGTGTACTCTTGGGTAAAATTCCTACCTGTTCCCTCACTTTCCCTAGATGGATGCAGCAGTCCAGGGGAAATTCAGGCTACCTAAAATTGAGGCACCTGTAGTGGAGAAGGTGGGATTGTAGTATGAATGCACAGATGACAATTAAAAGAACTACAATTAGAAGTATGCAGCTTAATCTTCTTTTTGTTGTCTCTGTGCATCCTATAAGTGGGTAACTGATTATGTCCTCAATGGTGAGGGGCAGGAATTCACTCCCTGCAGAATGGAAGAGACCTCTGCTTTGTCCAAGGAGACATCTGCTCTTTTTGGATATCTAGATTATAACATTTTAAAAATGTGGAATGCTGAGAATACGTCACAGCCCTGCAAAGGTCAGGCAAAAAGATATTCAGTAGGAAGGCTGTGGATGAGGTTATGGGCTTGATCAAATTGGCACTTGTCTGCTTAGAAAGCATTATTTTGGCCAGCTGGTAAGACAATGAAGTAGTTGCAGATATCCATTTAGTGAACATTCGAAGTGATATTGGCAGGCTCCTTTTGATATATTTGGTACCAGATAAAAAACTGTGAAGAAAGAAGACATAATTCTCCCAGCAAAGCTGGGAGATACAAAATGGTTTATCTCTACAAAATGGTCATACTGGTTGTGCTTGTTGATGCTAATAGGTGAATTGATAGGGACCCTAGTGATTGCGATTGCCATTTAACAATGGAGGGCTCATTCATACAATGTGACTATTAGTGAATTACTGCAACATTATTGTTTGCCTTTGCCACATGGATTGCCCTGGATGTCATACACTCACATCTTTTCTACTCCCAAAGATAAAAAGTAGACAGCTTTAAAAAGAGTTGGTTTTAATTTGGTCAGTTTTAAAAGAGAACCAAAGAACAGGCCTACCAGGACTTATTAGCCCTGAGGTTCAATGTTAATTTTGATTTGGGGGCAGTGTGCCTCCAAATTCCAGTTGTAGGGGAACAATGGTAGGAGGGAAATATCTCTCCACCTCCTCCTTATGAGCATCTGGCTGACCATTGGTGGGAAATGGACCTTGACCTTAATAAGGCTATTCTTATGTTATTAGAGAACTATAGCAGACTCTAGGCTTGGGTTCACACTGTTTGATGGACATAACAGCTGTGGTATTGTCTGAATAATCTGGATGGCCTGGTTCTGAAGAATAGATTCAAATGCCTGTACTACCTTGGGTTCTAGATAACTGATGTGGCACTTCTATTCAGATAGTGACCACTAGTCATCCATACAAAGGGTCTTTGAATGAGCCCCCCATTCTATCAGTGGTGACTGATACCATAAATAGTTGGGGGACAGAGCCAGAAACCTTTAGTCAGGTCTGTGAACACACCAACAAAAAAAGAAAATCATGAGATACCCTTGAAATTTATAGGTGCATCTTTGGATGAAGGTTTTAAAGCTTATTTGAAAGAAACCAGTTTTAACAGGTTCATATACAAAGCTAAACAAATGGTATTATTCTGTCTTAGTGTTCAATATTAAGAGAGGTTCTGCAAGTGAAGAACTATGGGATTTCTCTCTTCTTTGATTGACAAATCAACAAAAAATACTTAGAAGAAACTTCCTTCTATTTTTCTGTCCATAGCTTTGAAGTAGAGGGAAGGACATTCAGGTTACAAGCTGTTGGGTGGAAGGCAGTCATAGATGAGGTGTAAGCTGTGGAATGTGACTTCAAAGTTATTGTTATAGAATGCAGAACAATATAGGTCAATGCCAGCACAACTGTGACAAAGTCCTTTCACAAGACTGCTGAGAGACCAAAGAAATAATTCCTTCTTGCTTGCTTGGAAAATATCTGGGATTGACTATAATCGTTATCAACATATCCCTCTCTTAAACAAAGAGATAAAGGGAAGGCCTGTTGGTTTGTGGCAATTTGTAACCAACCTAAGTACGCTTCCTGAAGGGTACATTCCTTGCCATATGCCCTATAGTAAAACCAAATGAGAAAGGAAGCAGGAACATCTCATACTCAGTAAAATCTCCTTCTGAGAAAGCTTTGTGCAGTAGATTCAATCTTGCATAGATGAAACAAACAAACAAAAAATGCTCTTCACTGAAGAATTAGTAATGAAGAGAAGAATCCAGGTAATGCTGCAGCAGTCAAAAAGAAATTGAGGAAACAGGTGGGAACACACCCGAGTGCATGTAAACTGGAGAGTGAGCTTCCTGCAAAAAACACACTCAGGGCAGGTGCATCCCTCATATGTGTGATACACATAAATCATGAAGAAGAGTTTAAATCTAGGTGAGAAAGGAGGTATGGGATATATCTCCCATACGAGAGAATGAACTGGGCATTGTGGCATACAACTGGGGGGTGGGGAAAGGAGAGGAGGAACAGAACAGTTTTAATAAAGCTTTTTTCAATCTGTTGGAATTGAAATATAACTGGTATGGCAAGCATCAAGAGAATGTTTTAAAAATGGAAATGGAAAAGTGGCCAGTGGATAGGATACCTATCAAGCAGACAGGACCACATATAAATCCTTCAGGAATGGAGTGAGCAAGACTCATATAGCAATCTTCTTGTAGCTCTAAACCACAACCCTGATGCTTCAAATAAGATTTAGCCCTGTGAAATCTCAGTGACAAGCACTGTGTAGGAATACCACACGGAAGCAAATCATGCTCAGTTACACGTTTCTAGATTGAGTGGAATTTATCTAAAATGGTTAAACACCAGAGTTCCTTAGGAAAAGATTAACCTGAGTCAATCATTGATTTCATAATCCCACACTAACTTACCCGGATTACTTCTGGGCAGGCATAATGCGGTGATCTGAAAAATAAAACATGATCCAGTAAATAAAAAAATCCTATTTTTATTTGTACAGGTATGTGCTTTATCTGTAAGAACTACATCAGGCAAAATTTCAGAGATTGCACCAATCATTAGTGGAAGAGAAGAAATTTAAACTCATGAACTGTTCAGGCCCCTACTTTTGGATGAGATATCCTGATGTTCTCTGATGGCAAACAAGGCCATGAGCTCCATGGCACATTTGTCACCCTAAACAGGAGTGATATTTCTACCACATCCTGCCACCCTCCTCCAAGTCAGCTTCTTTGCACAGGAGACAAGAATACTCTTTAACACAGGCTGATAAAACATATTTACCTGACATGGCACCTTACATGTCATCAAATGATGCGTGATCAGTTTGTAAATTACATCTGGATATGAATATTGAAAAACAGTTATCAGAACAGTGAGCTGTATTAACATGGTTGAATATTTATTTAGCAAGCTGGCAAGACAGATTTTTTTCCTGGTGGTTTTAATGTATATATTTATCTTATTATATCTTATTTTATTATGTATTTATTTTATTATTAATAATATAATGGTCAAAGGCTTGAGTGATTAACATGACTGTCAAACTCTATTAACATCTAACTTTAGCAGCAGTTGAAGTAGCTCGTACTATGTTGAAATGGACAAAGTGCTTAAATTGCCGTCAGTCATTCGAATAACTGCCTCCATTCAAAATATATTAAAATGGGAGGCATCTTTCTGTAACTTTCTTTCTTTTAAGAGGTAAATTTTTAGGGTGTTTTTATTTTTACCTCCAAGAGCCATAGGGAAGTTTTAGAGATGTAGTAACATGTCTATGTGATTTGCGCTGCTGAATCTTTTGGTCCTTTTTATAGTTTTTGTGACCTTGGGTTTCTTTAAATATAAAAAAATCATGATTAACAGGTGTGTGTGTGTGTGTGTGTGTGTGTGTGTGTGTTTTCTGATCTGAACTCTTACTTTTGAAAGAAAAGCAAAATCACAAGTCAGTGAAAATTCCCCATATCAAGGCCCCTTTTGTGTTGCAAGATTTCCCGGAATCAAAAGGAATAACCAACAGTTCTATGTGGAAAACTAGCAAACCTGCCCAAATCATTCTGACAAGGGTCAAGTGACACCCGAGGATCAAGCCAGTCCTATGTTATAATTTATAGCTCCAAGATCTGCTCTCTTTCCTCAGTCTGGACAAACTGTTATTGAAAGAAATGACCAAACATTCTATCAAACTATGACTAACAAACAGGGTTAGTAGAGGAAACGTCATCCAGAAATGTAACAACAACATTTTCATTAAAATGGTAAGTATAAATTTAACACAGTGGCTATCTTAATCATTATAAAGACACCCAATCATCCATTAACATTAGCACAACCTGCCATAAAACAGGTCTTAACCTGCCCATTTGCAGACTGTGGCATTTTACATGCAAAACATAGGCCAATGGCTTTTGGGTCAATGGATCTTCTACATTCCTACTCCATTCCATTTGAAGATCCCCTAGTTTTATCTTTTGCATCCTTAAATGTGTTATCATTGGCGCTTGGGAAGGGGAAGTCTCAAAGTTTTTTCCAAAGAGTATAAAATGTGTTTTTGTAATTCCTTACCTACTATTCTTTGTATAAATATAATACTTTGTATATAATACTCATTGTGGTCATATAATAAGATACATCATTCTTTTCCTGGATTCATTAAAGAGAAGATCTTTTAAAAAAGCATGCTTTTCACTATCTTTCTTAATAGTTATATATATTTCCTGTAGTTTGTTTATTTAACAAACTTATATAGCTGCCCATCTATCGGAAGAAACTCTGGGTAGTAGTTTTAAAGGGCAAAATTACTGGAATATCTTCTTTCTCTTTTCTCTAGTGAGTTACTAGAATGTAGTTGCTTGATCAGGATACACATATGAGGTACAATGGCTAGCTGTTATATTATAGTAAACTGATTGACTTTAGAAAACCAATTTCTGTTTATTCATATCCTTGATGTTTCCCACAGCTTTTTCTGTTTTGTTTCAAAGAGTTTTGATTCCTTATTCTGATCAGCAGCAACTTTTCCCTCTCCAGGTCCTTCCTACACACCAGCTATCTCTTCTCTTTTGCTGCTTCGGTAATCTGCTCCCATCCTTCTTACCCCACTATATCTGCCTAGACATCCAAGTCCAGCTACAGGTCTTAGGTATATTTGATATCACCTCACCTGCTATCATCTGTTCACTCAGGAAATCTGCCATTCCTTAGGCTAAACAATTTACTCATAGAGAAGCAAATGCACCCTTACTGTATATATATATTAATAAGGGCATAAACATAAGGCTACAGTACATACATATCTAGAATTAAATCCCACCAAATTTAGGGGATTTGCTTTTTATATTTGCCATGCTCTTTATCTTCAGAAAAGTTAAACAGAAGTTTTTAACCAAGCACCCAATTTCGGAGAATTACCAAAAGCTGCACTCCTGAATGGTTTTGTGCAGTCATCATTAAGTACATTGACTTTTTCTTTTCCAGCTTTTAATGGAGGTAACCATTTGCTGTTGCATGATTTCTACACATGGCCCATTAAAATAATAATGAAAAATTATACCACCGCAATGTTTGTCAACAATATGACAGACTCAGACTACTGTCTGCTGCTGAACTCTGTCTAGCAACTAATTGAGAAACAGTTCTCTGAAATACATTATTATTCAACCGTGCCACAAAACCATTTAGCATCCTAGAAACTACTATGTGTTTTCCAATGGCAATGGTACTCTAGACTAAAACGAGATGTGACACAAGGGATTCACAAACAGAATCAACCCATTTTTAAAAATCAAAGCACACACTGTATATACTGTGTGTCTAAATATGTTCTAGCTCCAGAGAAAAATATAGATCTCCTTTTTGAGATATTTAGCTATGGGGAAAAATGGCACAGGGGAAAAGATTTTAAATAAGGCTATACCTAAAGCTCCAGTTCAAATTATAGCTCCTCAAGCTGATTGGAATACATCTTAGAGGTGTACAAAATATTTCAAGATTAAAATGTTCTGATCCCCAATTGGCCTATTTTCAGAAGAAGTGTTCTAGCGTTAAAACAAGTTATTCAGACTTATGGAAGTAGGGTAACCTCAGAACTGGCTGTTCTGATCTCTCTTTTGCAGTACGAGTTTGGATGTTGTACCTTGGAACATTTTGATCATTCATCCATCCACATCCACATCTGTATGTATGGAGAACTATTAAAAATGGGTCTTACACATGGCTTCTATGTCTCTCATGCTCAAAAGAATGTACATTGGCATAAGAACATAACCAGTGCCCTGCTAGATCGGACCCCTGGCTCATCTAGTCCAGCAGTCTGTTCTCACAGTGGCCAACTAACTGCACAAGGAAGCCCACTAGTCTCTGAAGCAGATGGCCTTCAGAGACAGGCGAACAGCCATTGATCCCCATGACTTCCATGAATTGGTCCAACCCTTTTTTGAAGCCAGCCCTGCTGGTAGCCAGTACCATATCTTGTGGTGAAAAATTCCAAAGTTTAATTATGAGTTGTGTATAAAAATATTTTTGTTCTGATCCTTCCAGGATCCTTACATATTGTTATGTGGCAATACCATATTAGTACATTCATTATATCCACCCAAAATAAGTCATATATGCTTGGCTTCAGCTCCACTAATCTAGACTTATATTGTGAGTAGATTTTTGCCCCAGTGACTGCCCCTGCTGGGCTCTGAAACCAGTAATATTAAGGATGTGAAATCAGTCATTTGATTTTCTGATATTTAAAATGCCAACCCAATAGGCAAAACAAAGAAAATAGTTTCTGTTTTGACATACTAGTCCAAGGCACTAAAACAATGCATACTGTGGATAATATTTTGCAAAGGATCAAGAGGAAAAGAATGTAAGCTAACCTGACTACTCAACAGCTATACCTCAACTGCGGTGACAGCAGCATGAGCTCTTGGCAATTCACAGGAATTACAGATCTCCAGCTTTAACTTGGCTAACAGTTCTAAATGGAATCCTTAGACCCTTCAGAATGCACCGAAAACTCATTTCTATACTGCCAGTCACTAAGCAGAGGAAAATCCAGTAACAACCACCACCACAACAATAATGGCTATTATGCCTAATTATTTAACATGTATGTATCTAAGGAATGTTATCCCTTCCTCTTCCCCTTAAGCCTTCTTTTCTGCTACATCTCTAGGCAGTACTGCTGTACTATGTGTGATGTCTTCAAGAATGGGATCACTCAGCAAGACCAAGAAACAGGTTTTACCAGTGGGTTCAGCTTTGGTATGGAAAGAGATTGTCAGGATCTACGCAAACCAGAACCTTCAATTGTTTTTATTTTGCTTTTATTGCTAACCATACTTTTGCTTTTATTGCTAACCATAGATCAATAGTGAAATACTGGGAATGTTATTCTAACCGTTTGCTTGACCTGCCATAAAAGGGGGGAAGAGGAGGCCAGGTGCCGTTATCTCTATCTTGAAACAGACATCCAAGGCCAGGAGGTGTGAGAATTATGAGAATTAAGAAGACTTCTTTGAAGAGGAAGTAGCTTCACTTGATTCCCAAACTCTCGGGACTCCAAAGTGCTTATCTGGAGTATGATGTATAATGATTCGGCAATGTGGTCTCTCAGTCTGTCGGTCTCAGGATAGAACCACATGCCAGACACTGGCTAAAGAAGCAACTGGTAGAGTACATTAAGTAGAAAATTGGCAGGCAGGGGACTTTCCTGCTGTTTAGACTATTTTCTAGGCAAAGTATGCCTTCCCAGACCCCATGTACACAGAAAAACTTTAAGAAACCACGGTGATAGTAGCTAGGCCTTAGAGATAAAAGGCTGAGTCACAACTAATAGACTATTTTTTCATAAGGAAAAATGCATTTTAGATCTGGTTGACACATTATTATATGCTCCCCTCGTGATTACTTTAGGAGTGCAAGGAGCTTAGGTGATGAACCAACATTCCTAAGCATGAGGTTTAATTGAACTGGAAAAATTTGCTTTCCTACAAGAATCAAGGCACTTATAGCCCAACTGGGCAGAGGAATTCAATCAAGCAGAGTGAATCTCTTTAGTATTTCTGTAATATTAATTGCTGACTACAAGCCATGCCTGTCTCATATGTGAGCCCAAACTCATTGCTTTTGGAACTAGAGGTGAAAAGGTAAAAGTTGCCTCAAGTCAAGTTCAACTTCTGGTGAACATATGGACATATCCATGTTGTTGTCTTCACAACAACAGAGAAGTTGGTCGCCATTCTCTTTTTTCCAGGATGTCTTTCTGACTTTCCAATCTAGCCACCAGCCTTGGGATTTCTTAGCAATCTCTCATCCAAGTACTAATCAGTTTGACCCTATTTAGCTTTTTCAAGATCAAGTTTGGCTAAGTGCTACCATTTGCTATAGGAGTTCTCTAAAACATGCTTTCCTATTCAATCAAAGATTATTCCATAAATTCAAACCTGTCCTTCATTATCCAACTCACTTTTCCAACACTTAATAGTGTAATTTATCTAAATTATTGCTAAACCTCTGCAGCGTGACTTTTTTATACAACCAAAATCTTCTAAGATCCATTGTTTTTCCTTTACATTTTAACAATTACTCTCTAAGTAATCACTTTAAAATATGTATGTATGTATGTATGTATGTATGTTTAGAACAACCTCTGGAACTACAGTGTCCCCTGTAGGGGTATGCAGAGCAATTGGCATGTGAACTGTTTTGGGCATTCCATTTTCAAAACAAAATGATTTTTCAAGAGTTTATTTTGAGAATGAAACAAAACAAATTCAGAACAAAGTGCCTCTGCTAAAACCATGCTGTTTTGGGTGTTCCTTGTTGTGGCTTAATGGGAGTATTATTTTGGATCTTGCCAATGGGCTTTGTTTGGAAATTGTCCTGTTATCTTTTAGCTTAGGCCAAGTGGAATGATATAGTTCTACTCTAAGGGCAGAATGTTGGAGCAAAAGAGTAGGCTGGGATTTAAGTAATATATGGCTGAACGAGCAGTTATTCTGAATAAAATTACTGTAGTGAAAGACTTACAGAAGAGCATCAAGACTGTTGTGAGGGACCAGAGACTGGATTGGCCTTTTTACTGCTACAGCTTCTGTAGTTTGTTAGAGCTGATAACTATGTAGGCAGCACTGAGGCTTCATTGAGGCAACCCTCATACTCCCTTCCATTTACATTCAAGTATAGTTCTTTTAGATGTTAAGTTTTAGGCTTAGATGTAAGACAGGGTAATGGAGTAGATGGCTGGAGGGAAAGAGGGAGAAAAGGGGATTCTCCTTTCTATCCTCTCTGGTATTCTCCTGATAACAACTTGGTAATGGTTGCCAGGCATTCAGCACATTTTGACATAGCTCTTAGGCGTACCAGTCTGAAGGCTCTGAAACACAAGTCTCAGCATGGCTAGATAAGGTTGGAGCTCCTTAAAACTGTTCATTGCCTTCTGGCAACAATGATGGTTCCTACTGATTGCAGTTAATTCCAATGCTTCCCCCCCCCCATGCTTCTCTCTAACTTTTTGCCTTGAAGCTGACTGATTGTTGATTATTGACATAACTGACATCTCTCCCTGAGAAACTCTAGCTCTCATCTTAACTTCTACACCATCCTCCTCTCCCATACTATGTGACACAGAAAGATTTGAAACATACAGTACTAAGTTTTGTTCTAATAGTTTCATTTGAAGACAAAAGACATCCTGTTTCATGCACATTCCCTTTTAATATTCCCTTTTAATAAAAGTCAAGCTTTGGGGGGGCTTTCCTAGCTACATGCAACATCATAAAAGTGTCCTGCAATGGAGAAGTGGCTCTGGGACAGATGGAAGTGCCTTCTCAGAATTAAATTGCCTTGAGTTTTCTTTGCCTGGCAGGCAAGTGAAATAATGAAGAAATCTGAACCAATAAAAGCTGCATCATTTCAACTCCCCAGTTCCATACATTCTCTGCTGTTTCTCATGGTCCTCCTCGGAGTTTGAAGAAAGGCAGACTTGCCAAATTACCCCTATGCTTTAGAAACTAGTATTCCAAAAGAAAAGTTGTTTGGCAGGGCAGTCTCTACAATAATCATACAATAATTATGTTTGTCATTCTCCCAACCAACCTTAAATATAAAAGATCAAAGTTTTTGTTATATCTGTTTGTAGACATGCTCTTTTATAACTATTCCTCCTTCTCTATGAAGATGAGAGCAATAGAGAGTTCTAGTAATGGGGAATTTCTTGCAATCAAAGCTCCATGTGCTGCCAGCTAGTGACAAATTATGTCAATGAAACAGCCCACAGCCCCTCTATTCCTTACTATCACTATTCTTTGTTTTCCAGGACATATAAAAATAATGAAGATTGTACTTTTTATCATTTCCCTAGAGATGTTTTGATCTATAGCCATCGGCACTTAAGCAAACAATTTGTGCTGATCTAATGAGTAATTCGCAGCAAAGGGTACTTTTGTGTTTAACCATGTTTTTATGGATAGTTGTGAGCCACCTAGAGTCACTGTATGAGATAGGTGGCCATATAAGTCCTGTGAATAAAATAAATGAATAAAATAAATCATAAAACAGAGATGGAATGTTGTTTGGGTTTTTTAGTCATAAACTGAATAAAGGTGATATCAAAGACCATATAGAACCTACCAAAGCTGGATGATCTAAGAAACCAATATACAGTAAGTGAAAGATAAGATGGACATCTTTAACTTGTATGGAGAAGGCTTCAAATTACTACTTTGATGCCCCATCCATGCAGGTATCTATTTCACTGGAGCATCAAACCTTTTAATTTCTAGGGGCGGTTAACTGGAGGCTTCTTTCATGGCTATCAATGATACACATTAAGTTTTATTATCTGACACAGATTTTGGTTCAAAAATGCTACAGATAAACTTCTGAGCATGTTCTGAGAAGAACACAATTATTAAGTTATAATGCAGAAGTGCACAACCTGTGATCCCAGCACTGGGTAGCAATACTTTTATCCAATGAATAGGTAAAAACTGGATCAATATTTTACAAATAAGGTTTGACTGATACAAAGAAGAGAGATATAAATATGTGATTAGATTAATGCCTATTATTATTAATATTATTAACTATTAGACATGCAGGAACAGAACAACAGACCAATAACTGCCTTAGCTGAACTTTCAGCTGGGAGGTAGGAAGATGAAGAGTAGAAGATAATTATTCGGTTACAAAGATTCCTAAGAGATTGTTTTTGCTGCAAAAAACTACAACAGCAAACACACACACACAAAAGAACCCCAGAATGAAAGAGATTTCTGGTACCTTTAGACTAATCACTTTAATTATATCATAAGCTTTTCTGGATAAAGCCTACTTCAAGTAAATTCTTGCAAAAATGATTTTCTGTACTTATCCATGAAGTGTTATGATATAATTGGTTCACTTAAAGTGCCACAAATCTTTTTATGTTTTGTTTTGATAGCTACTGAGAGAACTATTCCACACCTATTCTCCTGCATCCAATCTAGCAACTTCACAATTAACTCATAAATATATATAACTTGAGACCCCCAAAATATGTTAAAAGATTAAATCCTAAAGCATTAAGTGCAACCCCTGAAGACTTTCAAAATTATTCATAAATGGTAATTTTTCATGTGACAGAAGGCAATAGTTATTAAATGTATGACTGGAGAATAATCATATTGAAGAGCCCAGAAAGATGGCATTGAGGTAGCATCTATAGTTAAGAGCTCCTTCTAAAGCCAATTTTCGATTAGCTCTTTTGCTTTTGCTTTTGCTTTTGCTTTTATTTTATTTTCATTTTTATTCTTATTCGGCTGGAGTTTTGGACTACTGTGAGATCAAAGCAAAGAACACCCTTAAGATCTGTATTTTACTATTTTTACTATGGGGAAAAAGAAGAAGAGGCAGTGCTCACATTCTGCTTTCTAGACTTCACTCAAGCCCACCAAACAGCTCAAAGGTGACAGATACCTAAAAACCAGTTACCTGCTGTAAGTAACCAAAAGCCCCTTACCCTTCCTGATAGCCTCTCTAATAGATAGGACCCCCTTGAATGGGATCTACAAGTGGAGTTAGACAGCTCCCAACTTTTAGATCTTTCCACTTCTATGTCTGAGGATGCTCCCACCTCGCAGATTGCAGCCATCTGTCCAGCTGCTGCAAGGCTTATACAACAAGGGGATGAGGACTTGAGAAACAAAAAAGTTACTGATTTTATAACCAGATAATGCCTACTGACAGCACAAACAGTATTGTCAATTTTTGAACTTCTAACCACAGTTAACAACAAGGTGGACACTCTAAAAGAGACCTTTATTAAGCTTACACACAGTCATCCAAATTCTACTGCTGAGACAGTCAAAACAAGCACATCCAGTGACAACTGTGTCTCAAACGCAGGTAATAGTGGTGGAAAGGTGGATCCCACTTTGGAACCTAAAAAGAGAGTGAGGAATAAATTAAGAGGTCTCAACCAACATCCAGAGGAGTGTGTAAGGCAAGCACCACTCTCCCAGGAAGTATTGGATGGAAGACACATAAATCATAACTGTCACTTACAGCCAAATCAGATCACTCTACAAATCCAAAATAACATAGTGAATAGAGGAAAATGGGGATCCAAAAGTGCAGCCATTCTCTCCCTTAGTCAGCTTCTGCACTGTGAAAGGCAACTGATTTGCAGAAGGTTGAATGGCTTCCATCCAGGAGAGACTCCAAACGAATTCTCCTCACATTTATACATTCTGCTATCCCCAGCGTGTTGTTTAAAATGAAGCCTTTTCTGAGCAATTTTGAGATCTTCCCATCATGTGTGTTTCACACAGAGGGAATTAGCTCATTAATAACTCATCTTGGCACTAAGAGTGCTGTTACCTTAAAGTTTAATTGTAGCAACATAAAAGTAGGTAACTCCAAGGACGTTCTATCACCACTGTCCTTGAGAAGAGACAGTCTGAGTAAACAATCTGTATCTCCTACAGCAAATCAGTCTACTGAAGAACCCTTAGAGACAAACCTGATTAACTCTTTCAGTACCTTGCCAGATACTGAACAAGTAGATATTATAAAAAGGCTAGACGATCTAAGGGAATTATTAGAAGTAACATGTAAAGCTGCTAAATCTTTAATAGAGCTGGTCACCCAAAGAACTGCCCAAGAAAATAGTACCTAACTTGAGAAACCATCTGCTGGTTCACCTCCTATTTTAATTTGGAATATAGACATACGAAAGAACAACAAAGAGTCCTTGGGAGTAATTTCTACCATACTCTCCCTGCTTCCTGATAAAATACTACACCACACAGAAAACATAAGGAATGGAATCATACTTGAGGCCGATAGACAAGAGGAAGCAAGATGCAGCCCAAACCTTTGTGAGTTACACTCTGAAGCTGGCTGTGGAGTGAGACAGAGTTATAAGGAGGATACCTTTAGCTCAACGCTTCTAAAAATAGACCCAAGCCCCAAATAATCCATTAGGGCTACAGCTCATGAAGCAGTCCAAAATGGGTTAAGAAGAGAACTTGAGGCAGGAAAATCATCATCGCCTGAGGTAAGCCATCTCTTCTGGACGATGCTACTATTCTGAGTTCCTCTTTGACTTTGGCTTCGTAGCACTCCAAGAGACATGGCTGACCACAGATGATGAAAATATTCAGGCTTTAGTTCCTGGACTATTCCTGCAAGGAAATACAGGACTAAAGGGCCGGCATCACTAGACTTGCCAAGGCAGAGCTGGGCTGGCAAGGACAGGAATTAGTCTTCGGAGATGACTCTCTCCATTACTTAGCTGTTAAACTTTCATACAAATTCTCTGAAATGGTGCTACTGAACATACGTATATTTACCCCCACACTTTTTCCTTGATACTTGGGTGAACCTAGAAAAGACAGTGTTAAACTCAAGACTATGGAATGTTGCGGTGCTGTGCTTGGAATACATGTCGCTGTTGTGGGGTTGGTTTATTCTGCTGATGGCCTATACTGGCTGTTGCTGGGTTGAAAAAGAAGTTATGAAACTAAGGGGCAAGTAGGGAAACACAGGACTAAGAGTCAGAACCAGGCAAGACCAGTTCTGTGGTTAGACTATTGTGACCTTATGATGAAAGGACCCTAAAATCACACCTCCTATGTTATTATAATTATAATTACACCCCCACTCATATATTATGGGATAGGCAAGGTGTTATATGCATGTGCAATTTGTATCAAATTTTAACCAATCATATTCTTCCTCCCTGTTTGAATATTGTATAAAAAGGCTAATGTGACCAGCACATTAATAGTGACACTTGGATGTGTCCTCCTTTATTGCTGCAGTAATAAACGAGTTGGATTGGATTTCTCTCATCCTATGTGTTATTTGGAGTTCCTCATGCCAGATCCTCATACCTATCTTACACCAGTTTTCCAGCCAACACTGCTTTTATTTAGTATTATTATAAGCTGCCTAGGATTATCTTGTATAAGGCAAGCGGCCATGTAAGTTCTAAATTAATTAATTATTTTTTTAAAAAGCAGGTGTGGAAATTTCTACTCTGAGCCACTCTAATATTGGAGCTAGCAGTCCTAATGCCATCTGAACAGCTGAAGTATTAATTATTATCACTGTCTCCAATGATTTTGGTAAAGTTGAACTACTAGGAAGAAGTGCCAAAGAAATGACTACAATTTATATTATTGACATTTTCTGAACTTGCCTGCTTTTAACTTTCTGCAAAGTCACAGGAGGATTGGATTTACCTTGAAGAGTAAAATTAATAATATAGTGATTAGACTGAGTTTCAGTGAAGGTAGCACTAAAAACTGTAGACACATCCTTAGCTCAGATCAAGAGCAGGGCACAATCTTGACAAAAAGTAGATTAAGTTTCTAATAACATTAAGTCATGAGAAGGTAGCAGAGAATATTTAGGAAAAAGAGATTATTTATACAGGATGTTAAAATCTCCCCATATCACCAATGGAAAATCTAGGTCAGTTAATGTTGATAACCAAGAAATGCATACTTCAATAAGCTTATTACTAATGCCAGGTAGCTGGTAAATAACTGTGATAATTTAATGGAAATTTCAGTTCTGTACCTGGGAATTCAAATGAATTAATAGTGTCTGCTAAAGATGCAGACATAGAGGATGACAATTTGCAGATATAGTCAAAATGATATGACAGACTCTAATGCTAATTTACTAAGGACCTTAGATGAAAATGATTCCAGTCCAAATATATCTTTGCAGTTTTATAGTATGACATTGCATATTCCTCCTCTCTTACTAGGCACAGCAGAAGGCTTCAGGGTCAGCTATGCTGGGCCACATGCCAAGAGAATTAATGAAGCAGTGTAATAGCTCACACAGAGGCCTAGGGATTGCACTTCAAGTGTGTCTGCAAACTAGGGATTGCAGAGTTGCTGTTTTGTTTATGACACACATATCTCTTCTGTTCCACTGATTTCTTTATTAGTGTACTTGAAGACAGCAACATGCGACTTTAGAAGAGAATATCTGTAGCTCAGGGTTGAACTGTTGAGTCCTTAGTGCTCTCTGAGCTTGGTTGTTTGATTGCAGACATTTCATTACCTGACTAGATAACATCATCAATGTAAGTGTGGGGTCTAAGTGGCACCTCAGACTCATCAGCCATCAACAGACACATAGAGATAAACCACATTTACACACCATTCAAAAGAGACAATAAGAAAGCTAAGAAGGAAACAAAAACATCAGAACACATCTTCTCCAGCAGCCTACACCTAGATAAGCAGGGATAACCACATCCCCACCAACACTGGCAGGGGAAGTTATTGTATATAGACAAGGAGCAAACCCCACACTCACAAGCACTGATGATGTTACTTAGCCAGGTAATGGAACGTCTGCATTCAAGCAACCAAGCTCAGAGAGCACCAAGGATTCCACATGAGACTTTATTTCTGCTCCAGACACTAAAGATTGAATTCTAGCACTGCCTATTCACTGTCTGAGATTTAGGAGGACTTATATATCAGCTACTGTATTACCTGCTAAGTACTTCTCTACAAATGTATAGGATAATCTAAAATTGGAAAGCGGCTTCCCCCTAAATAAATAAATAGGAAAGGGAATATAGTTTTTAAAGTGGAGATACTGAAAAAGGACATTAGCTTATAGCTGATCTAATTTGAAATATGGCTTGGAGGAATCATTCTGTGCTCAGAATAGGGATTTCCCAAATAATGTTCTAGGCAGCTTTCCCCCCACTTAATAAGCCACAGATGGACTTAGATTACTACTCTCAAAATAACAACAACAACAACAATTCCAGCTGCCTGGGCAATTCCAGTCATTAGACATACAGCTGGAATAGTGGACTGGACTGAAGCTGAACTAAAAGCCCTGGATAGGAAGACCAGAAAAATAATGACAATGAATCATGCCCTTCATCCACGCAGCATCGTTGACAGACTCTACTTACCCAGGAGTTTAGGTGGGCATGGAACGTTACAAGTACACTAGACAGTTGAAGAAGAAAAAAGGGCATTGCAAGAATATCTGAAGGACAGTGAAGAAGATGCACTGAAGCTAGTACACCATGAAGGCTTAGTGAATACTGAAGAGACCAAACTGGCCTACAAGAAAGATCAAATGAAGGATAGAAAAGAGACATGGCAAGGCAAAGTATTACATGGGCAGTACACTAAAAAACTAGCAGGCAAAGCAGACAATGACAAGACCTGGCAATGGCTAACAGCAGGAAAGTTGAAGAAAGAGACAAAGGGGCTAATTCTGGCTGCACAAGACTAAGCCTTAAGAACAAATGCATACAAAGCCAGAACTGAGAAGACAGCAGCAGACAGCAAATGCCACCTCTGCAAAAAAGCTGAAGAAACAGTGGACCACCTAGTTAGTTGCTGCAAGAAGATCACACAGACTGACAACAAACAACAGCATGACAGAGTAGCAACAGTGGTGCACTGGAATATCTGCAAGAAATACCATTTGCCTGCAAGCAAGAACTGGTGGGACCACAAAACAGACAAAGTAATGGAAAATGAAGAAGCTCAAGTGCTCTGGGACTTTAGAATTCAGACAAGCACCTGCCACACAACACCCCAGACTTAACAATTGTTGATAAGAAAGACAAAAAAGTCTGGATAGTGGACACTGCAATACCTGGAGACAGCAGAAGAGAAGAGAAAGAACTGGAGAAAATCACAAAATACAAAGACCTGCAAATAGAAGTAGAATGACTATGGCAAAAGAAAGCAAAGATAGTACCAATAGTTACAGGCGCCTTAGGTGCAATCCCAAAACATCTGGAGCACCACTTGAACACCATTGGCATTGACAAAATCACCATCAGTCAACTGCAAAAGGCAGCTTTACTTGGAACAGCTTCTATCCTGCAACAATACCTTTAACACCATCAAACAACAACATCTGCCTATCCCAGGTGCTTGGGAAGGACTCGATAGGTGGATAAAAATTCCAAATCCAGTTTAAACATCTGGCTGACTATGCAACCAACCATAATAATAGTAGCAGTAGCAGTAGCAGTAGCAGTAGCAGTAGCAGTAGCAGTAGCAATAATAATAATAATAATAATAATAATAATAATAATAATAATAATTTATTAAACTTGTACACTGCCCAATTCTCAATGACTCTGGGTGGCTCTCAACAATCACACAAAGTAATTACAATAAAATTAATAAAAAATAAAGGATAAAAGATAAAAGATAAAAGATAAAAATAAAAGATGGCAAGATTCCCACCCTTTGGTCAGCAGGCGGGAGAGGAGAGATTTAAGGTTTTCTAGAAGGTAGCAAAAGCTTGGTTTCTAAATACCAATAAAATAAATATAAAGCACCAAAACCAATAGAATATAAGAAACAGAATAAATAAAAGTAATTTTTACCTTCCACTCACCAGCAATTTGATTGATTGCACTGGGCTGCTGACCCAAAGGGGCTTTTGAGTAGAAGAAAAAGAGTAGCAGAAAGGTGGTTCACTTGCAATCCTGTAAGTCAACCATTAACCCCAACAGCCTTAATTCCCAGCCGACCTTCCACATTGTATACATTGTATACATCATAAAGGATATTCTGAGTACAAGGAAGCTCTACAGTTTACAAGTCCCATTTGCACAAGCTAGAGCCTGGCTGGCATCTCTGTAACAGCCACAAATGCTCTTTCTTAATCATTCTTTTTCCCCAGTAACCAAGGATTGCAGGAGGTGTGATGATGCAAACATATCAGCAGATGAAGTGGAAGTACAATTTTCAGCCCTATTAAATCATTTTGAAGAGAGGATTTAAGCTAAAACAGCCTTAACCCACTTATTTTACTTGGGTTTTCTTGCTTGCCACCCCATCAAAAGCAGAATATTAAGCTGCTGCTTTTTATCAGTTTGTAACTAAATTTCAACGAAGCAACTCTGGGGACCTCATGTTGCCCATGCCCTAATGTGAAAGGCATACATGATCTGAAGGACAGCTTTTCCATATTAATTATCTTCATGACCTCAAGGATACTTGAAGGCTTTTTAACACAACGTAAATTAAAGTCAGTTTTCTTTGTGTCCTCTTAATTTTTTTAAGTTTCATATCAATACTCAGAGGCTGTTAACCCAAGCATACTTCTACTTTTGTGAGTTGATACCTTATAGCAGAATACACCAAAAGTCAGTGGTCATTTTTTCTCCCTTACTGCCTCCCATCATAGCTGTGCCCTACCCTCTAAGCCAGTGTTCCTCAAACTTGGCAACTTTAAGAAGTGTGGAGTTCAACTCCCAGAATTCCATGGGGATGGCTGGGGAATTCTGCGAGTTGAAGTCCACACTTCTTAAAGTTGCCAAGGTTGAGAAACACTGCTCTAAGCTGCCACCAATTACCAGTCAACAAAGTTCCCTTCCCCCTCATCTAACAAAAATAATAAAACTAATTGCTAACATCTCCTCTCCTCAGTAATCACACATACTCATTTGTACTTTTGAATTATTTGCATGGTAAATAAATTAATTAAAACCCTTCTAGAAGGCACATAACAGGGAGCAGAATCACAGAAATTGCTTCCTGACAAAATTCAGAAACATTGTGATTCAGACGATGTCAGCTTTTCCCTGTCTCCAAAAATATTGGGAAGTGGGGGGACACGGACTATATCTGGGATGGGCTCCCTTTTATATGATAACTGCTATTACAATTAAGCTATTAAATTAAGGGTTTTCTTGGTAAAGTCTTCTCCTTCTCTTCTTCTTCTCCTTCTCCTTCTTCTCGAATAGAAATACATTCTACTGTATTCAAATAGATTTTCAACTGCTTAATTAGAATTCGTTTTTCATCTCCTGGTTGACTGATACAGAAAGAAAGAAACTATATAAAAGACAGTTTTACTGCTGGCTTTTGTTGCCTGGCTTTTTGTATTCTTTTGAATCCACAGCATTAGTTCATGTTACATATAATAAATGAAGGAAGCAACAAATTGAAGTTGAGATGGTTTTCCTAACGAACAAGTGATTCAAGTGTGCATTAGTATCCTAAAAATGCAAGTCCTCGATTCCAGACTCCATTGCTGTTTCACAGACTTTCTTCCAATTTAGGAGCTTGCAGTTAAGAAAAGCAAACCGAGCATCAGCAACAGAAATGTTTTTATTTATTTATACTTATAACCCATTTCAATGCCAGAGAACTTTTTAATGAGCTGATACATCCCACTGATGTCTCTCAGTTTCCCAGAATTTGTGGCACACAAGAACACTTTTCTTCGGGAAATGCTCCTTAAACCCACAGGGTTACAATTGTCAGTAACGTTATTTGTTCTCACCAGTAGGTGGTGGCAGCATATAGAAGGTTCCATAAATAGAAAATCTAAACGCCTTAGAGAGACCTGCAATTTAATCTCCATAACAGTCTAAACACTTAGAAAAATCTCACTTTTTTAATCTGGGGAGATTTTTATAGCATATTTAACAGTTCCGCTTTCTAAGTTTAGGTGTTTTGGGGAGGATGTTTTCAAGAGGAAAATGGTATGTTTTTAAAAGTCAGGGCTAGGGTGAATTGTATTACAGTGTATACAATATCTTCAATATAAAAGGGGAAGTTTTACTTAAAAAGAAAACTAGTTTTGATACTAGTGGTTTTCTTTCTTTCTCTCTTTGAAAATATAATCCTCATGTAACCTTGCGTTGGCAGTTTCATTTATTTACTATATATCCACCGTCTGCGAAGTATGGTGGAAGTCATTCCATTGAAACCACACAAAGTTCAAATAAACGTCTTCCATATTTTCTGAATTAAAAAACAAAAACCCTCAAATGCCTCCGTAAAAGCACTAGTCTTTTTGTTTAGAGTTTACTCCAGAATCCCAATCTCTTTCTTTTAGAAAGCAGCATTAGTAAAATCATGGGACAAATGGTACTAAATACATTGGGTACACTAATTATCCATACCTACTCAGAATTTAATCATCTGATGGGACTTCCGGGGAAGAAATAGTGAACTAAAGACAGCTCTATGAAAAGCGGAGCTGATGACTGTGGCAAAATGAAGAGCCAACAAGTAGACCAGCTCTTCGTAATTCCTCTGGACAAGGAGAGGACTTGAGATTGCCCACAAGTGCTTCAGACAGTTGCTCCTCATGAGGAGACTGCAAGACAGCAGTCTCCAATGGGTTTAGAGCTCTGGGAGACAAGGGAATAGCCAACTTGCTCAAACCGCAGTCGGCACCTTTGAAAGGATACTGGGTTCTCATACTTACTTTTCTAATCACTTGCTTGTTAACTGCTTTTCACCTATTAGAACTTTTGGTTCAACACGTTTTACAGCACCAGGTGAGTTTCCTTTAATCCTTAGCAAAATAAGTTTTAAATACAAGTTTAAGGACTTAATTTTTTTTTTTTTTGAATAGACACCAAAAGGGTGATTAAAAGTTTGATTTTAGAAAGTTACAAATGGTCTAAGGGTCCAGATAAATTTGAAATAAGATCTTGGAATTTATTATAAGAATCCTTCCCATGGGAAAATGTTTTTGTTTTGAATTCTTTAAAAAAAAAAAAGGTAAGACTTTAAAAATTGGACATTAGAGGGAACTAGAAAGAACCAAGATTATAATTAAAGGAGAAGAACACTTAAATTTTACTTACATACAGAATGAAGCAAAATATTTTAACATTGGATATATTGAAGGATATTTTTGAACAATGGGTCCAGAAGTTAATTTTAAGAGTGTCTGCCTTTATAGGTAGACTATGTTTAAAAGATATTATGGAAGAGGAACAAATTATATCTGACAAGATTGAGACCTGAAAGTGGATTTAAAAATGACAGGCTACAAGAATTATATGGGATAAGATGCCACACTGGACATACAAAAGAAGCTGGGTGATGTCTTAATAATTAAAAGAGATATACAAATAACAAACCAAGAGAGTGACCTGGATAATTTTCCTATATTGGATTTACAAAAGAGGCTTGTTAAAGCTTTGATGAATTTTGTGAGAAGGGACAAAGAAAAAAGAAAAAGAAATCAGTTCTAGGGCATTATTAGGGACTAAAGATCAAGCTTGTTAGAAGTAAAAGAAAGTTGGTTTATTTCATCAAGGTAACCCTTAATAGACTTTTGCTGGTCAGGACTGAAATGATGAGGCTTTAAGGATTTGTTTATAGATAAGAGATGGGATATGGGAAGAGATCATTTGTTGTATTTTAACACAAGGTAAAAAGTTACTGAAATTGTTTATACTTGTTGTGATGAAGGGGGAAGTAATTTCTTTATATATTTCTTTTCTTTTTCTTTACCATATGTCAGGTTCAGCCCAAAGAGCTCCAAGAGACAATGCAAATACAGTTCTGTTGTGTTTATTAGCTTCAACCTCAGGACAGAAATCTCACTAGACTGAACCCTAGTTCCCAAGCCAGCCAGCCACAACACTGTGAATTCCTTAGGGAGGTGCCAGCCTCATCTTCTTGAACTTCCCATGCTCCTGTTGGGGGCTAAGAACACGCTTATCTCCCTGAGCCTGGCCTTCATAAGTCCATTCCATCACACCATATTCTTTACTATATATTTTTTCTTTCTTTTCTATTTTTCTTTCTATTTTTTCTTTCCTGCACTTTTGTTTTTTATTCTTTTATTTTTTTCAGTTTGTATTAGTTTTTATTGTTGTAACTGTAATTTTTAATAAAATTACTATAAAAATACTATCTATATTACTATCTAAATTCTTTATCATCTGATAAGCTGTAATAGAATAGCTTTGTACCAAGAATAATTATGGTGGCATCATGATGTCTTCTTCAATATCTTGGCTTCATTAACACTATACACACAGGTTGGGTGAGAACCATCCCACTGGATGATTTTTTTTTTTTTTTTTGCATAAGAATAATCAGAAAAATAGTATAACTGCTATAACCAAGTTGATGTCTGATACAAGCTTCTGCTGGAAAAAGAAGTACAGCTAGTCCTTGGCTTACGACAGTAATTGGGACTGGAATTGCCATCACTAAGTGACATGGTAGTAAAGCTCAATGTCAAGAGACCGCACCACCTAGCAGTTCCAGCAGTCCCAGTTGCCACGATAAGCAAGCACCACGTGGGTCATGAAGCAAGGACCTCACGTGACCATGACTTCTGACTTCCTGCTGGGTTCCCCATTGACTTTGCTTGTGGGAAGCAAGCAGGGAATGTTGAAAATCATGATCATGTGACCGCGGGATGCTGCAATGTCATAATTGCAAGTTGGGGACTGAGCGTCCAGATCACGATCACGTGACCACAGGGAAGTTGCAGTGGCTGGAACTCCAAGGTCCCATCATAAATCCAATAAGGTTGTAAGTTGAGGACTACCTGTATTTCCCTTAAGAGGAAAAAACCCCTGAAGAGCCAGTCTACTCATTAGAATCTCTTGCTGGATCATGCTACAGATCTATCATTTGGTCCAGAATCTTGTTTCCCCTACTGGCAAATCAGATACTTCTTGAAAACCCATAAATGGTAGCCCTTTTTGTTACTCCCCAACTTCTAGGTATTCTACAATTGATTGGCTAAATGCTTTGTGACTTCATCATTTTGCAACACCATTTTAGCTTACTGATTTAAGCTCTTAATATGACTTACCCACAGCTTGTTTCAAGTAAACTGTCCCCAACTTGCAATGATGCCATGCCAAAGTCTGCTATTCGGATGTTGTTCTTTTCATCCAGTAGTAGGTTTTCTGGTTTTAAATCCCTGTGGCTGTGAAGAGGGGAACAAAAAGAAATTAATTCAAAGCAGTTGTTTCTTGCATACACTAAAGTACCACAGATTTGTTTAGTTGGAATGATTTTGTTTTGGTTTCAAATCAAGCCATTGCACCATGCATTTACTTCTATTTTGGAAAATTAAGGAAGGCATGCTACTTTTAAATTTTAAAGCATTCAAAATATTAATTATGCTAGCTTGTGGTTTTGAAGCAATAGTTCGTTGTTCTTATTGATGGAAAAAGTGTCTAGTGGAAGTAAGAGTGGCCAACAATTTTTTTTAAATAAATATTTTTACCCTTTTACCCATTTATTTGCTTGGGATAATTTTTTGTTTAATTGAATCAGCCTTGAATTGGTTATGGCAGAAATGTTGGGAAGAATTTGGAATTTGGATTTTTCATAAAAGTTGACTGAACATATTGACCCTTTTGATTTGGTAGTCTGAATCCGAACAAACAAAAAATAAATGAGAAATTGAGAAACTCAAGACTGAATATTTGGTCTCTGTTTGTCTTGTTCTACACAACTATCTGTCATGAGTCAACAACCCAGGTCAGTTAGATGCTTCTATTAATTAAAAAGGGGCAGCTAAAAAAGATGGTGCCTCCGTCTGCCATCATTACTGCTTCCCTCCCCCAGCGTTTTTGTATTCTGTAATCATTCAAACTAGATAATAAACACTAAATTGTGGTTTAAAATCTGTCATGAATGAGTAGTTCAGTTCCAAACTTTCCTTTTGTAGAAGGACTGTTCAATGTTCTGTCCCTTTGCAACTTTGGAATTATCTGGATATAATTGGTTCGCTCTATTTCTCCTAGTTTGGCTGTCTTTATTTATTAAATGATTCATATCCCACCCTGTTCAAAAGACTCTGGACAATTTACCGTCCTCACAACAGACTACTAAAACAGCACAGTAATCAAATGAGACATCCCATAATATTTGAATTACTAAAATTAAATAGATTTAAGCATTAAAATTAGAATGAAAAATTAAAATTACAAACTAACTGTATATGGGAAAACATGGTCCAGAAATCAGCACTGTAAGCCTCAAACATTTTTCACTGCTTTCCTGAATATTAACCTCTGGGGCAGATTTTCCCATAAGGATGGGATGCCTACTGAGAAAGCCTACCTCCCAGCTGCCATCTACTTAACCTCTGGGAGGGATATCCACAGCATACTCACATAGATTGACCTCAAAGACAAGCAGATTCTGCCTGGAGAAGATAGTCCCAAAGGTAGTAAGAAGATGAGCCATCTGGAGTTTGTTGTGCCCATAATATAGCTTAAGTGACTCTCACCCGGCTGCATTCAGGCAGCCATTCTGTACCAGTTGAAGTTTCCAGGTAGAACCCAGATAGACTCCTGATTCCCCCATCATTACGGATTAGAACTACCTGCTTAGGAAGGAGTAGAACCAATGCAAAACAGTGCCACCCACCACCACCTCTTGCAGGCAGTTTAGGAGGATACCATGGCTGATGGTATGGAACACCACTGAGTGATTTAAAAGATCTAGGAGGGGTACACTCCAGCCAGATCTTCACAAAGCTCATGCACAAGAGCAAACAATATGATTTCCATAGCACACTGGGCCTGAATCCTGTCTGAAACAGATCGAGATAATCAGCTTCATCTAAAATACTCTGCAACTGATGCCCTATCATGCTCTCCAGAATCTTCCCTAAAAAGTAAGGTTGAAGATTATATGGAAGTTATCCGCCATGGTTGGAATGAGAGATGGCTTATTCAGAAGTGGTATATTTTTTTCAGAATATAGCTCAATTCAATCCTAACAATGAAATACTATTAGTCATCCCTTGAGAAATTCCCTATGAGTCCTTGTTTGATTCTTCCTGCTGACATGAGAGAATTATGTCTGCTTGGAAAGCAGTTCTGTCTCTTTATACACAAGCATCTTTTGTATTTTTTCATAATTATTTCTTTGTTGAGTAAAAAGTACATATGGAAAGAGGAGGAGGAGGAAGAGGAAGAGGAATTAACATTTTACTTTAGAAGCAGGGGAATAGGTAAGGGAGACTACAAGAACAAATGGATGACAATCACTTTAGATAGATGGCATTTCTGTGCATATAAATTGTTCCACTGATGTAATACTAAAACAGAGAACATGGGAACAATTTTCTGCATGCTAAGATGGCGATATACTAATTTCCAGATGTTATCACTGCAGAAAGCACAATTTGGATGTGTAATGCAGGTATCTAGAGAATTCATTTATCAGTAATGCTATAAGGTTAAGTTCAGCTTGATGGAAGAAGTACAATAGCGTTCTCAGTCCCCATTTGCTGAAAATCTGAGCTGTCAGCAGAGAAGCATGCAGAGCAGTGGATATAAGCTACAATTTCTAAGAGTCTAACAGCCTGGATACTCTAATTACAATGTAACCCCCCCAAACCTCACCTTGCACCAAAGAAAACAAAAACAAAACTTTAAAACATGTGCTAATTACTCAGCATTTAATGGAGCAATGCAGGGTAAATGAACTTCACTTGGTTCAATTCCAGTTGATCCCTCTGATTCCATGTTTTACATGATCAGTGTCACTTTACTCTGTAGGTGAATGGAAGACATAATGCCCTTTTAATGTTCTACAAGCCGAAATACTGCAGAGCCCTTCTCCATATTGGCTGCAAACATTATTAAATAAGGCAGTGACATTAGTGAACAAGAAGCCAAAATGCTTCATGCAGCGTATATGCCAAGAAAGAAGACTGAAAAGGAAAAGTGAAGCACAACCCACATCAAAAAGCTTATTTTAGCCTTATTTAGAATGCAGTTAATAATGTGCACACCACTTCCATAAATACCAAAGTGAAGAATACTGTATACATTCAGAATGAAGCATGGATTTCAAAGGAAATTTGCATGTATGTATATACTATATATATTTAGTTTGTGTGGAGGAAGAGCATGAAAAAGAAGGTGGGAGAGAAGAGAGTCTACTTTGTGTAGCCTTTTCAACCAGTAGAAGTCAGGTAAAAGTCTAAATAGAGCACAGATCTATTTTGACGTTACCCTACTGTTGCTTTATTGACAAAAATTAATCAGTTCGTAGGCAGTCCTTATTTCTAATACTTCATGTCCCTCAGCCTATATAGTGATCATTTAAGCTTTCTACAGGCTTTGTTACAAAACTCCAGCTTTCATGAACTCTTCCTCATGCTTCCTCCCCACTCTGCCTTCAACAAAGTATAACCGTCTCCCATCTCTTCCACTTAATACCCATCTTACTCTCATCCATAGAAATATCTTTCTATATCTGTGGGGCCATCACAATTCAAAAACAGGTCTATCTCTGCTTGCCCAAAATGACTAATCCTGAATCTGTAAATTGTACGTTCTAGGGGAATATCGGTTTACACATTTAAATTTTAGTAAAAGATCATTTAGATTTTGAGGGATAGGTCTCAGATAATCTCAAATTATCAAGCAACCCTTGGAAACAGCACGATTCCAGCTGTACCAAGCAAAACGTTAATGCATGTGAAGTCCAAACCTCATGATTTTTTCCCCTCTACTCTCGGTATTCTGCAGAAACCGAGAAGTTCACTGACTTCAAGGTGGTTTATCTTTTTTGGGCTGCACCAAGAACCAGTTTTTCCTGGTTCTTGGTGCTGTTTCTAAGGGTTGCTTGATAATTTGAGATTATCTGAGACCTATCCCTCAAAATCTAAATGATCTTTTACTAAAATTTAAATGTGTAAACTGATATTCCCCTAGAACGTACAATTTACAGATTCAGGATTAGTCATTTTTGTTCTACTGCTATAGCATCCTGACATACAGCTTTTAAATAATGCCTTTCTTTTTAATGGGAAAGATGAAAATAAAGTGCTCGTTCTTTGCCTCCATATATAAACCCTCATACAAAATTACTGTGTATGCCACCTGCATACCCCAGCAGACATAGCCTCAGGCAGTGGAAGAGGAAGAAGCTCTAGTAATTGTCATTTATCAATATTCATGCAAAATCCTGAATGGCCTTCTCAAAATACTTCTCCAATAACCTCTCATAGCCAAAACAAAAATAAGATGAAAACATAATTCTACTATTTATTACTAGAGGGAAATTCTTCTCAATCTTCTCCCTCCCTTGTAAAAGAATTGGCATTATTTAATATAACTGAAGCCTAAAAAGATTTGGTATTAGTTTTTCTACTAATCATACTTTTATTTGTTAATATTAGCATTGTAAAGCTGAAAAGGAGAAAAAAAAAACTACACTGAATCAGAAATTAGCCCAGTCATATTCTTGTTTGGTGATGTCACCAATGGTCAATCCAGATTCTTTTACTTGTTCTTCATGCTCTTCCTTCCAGGTTCCTCATACTGGGTGGAATTTTACTTTTTCAATGCTTTAAATACTTTAAAAACAAAGTCTAAAACTGGGGCTCTGCATTTATGACTCTTCACAGATTTTATTATTATTTTTATTTATTTATACATCCAATTATTCTCCCCCCATCTCCCCCCAGTGGGGAACTCTGGGTAGCTCACAAAGTATATATAATCCTAACGGGGACAAACCTTACAATTACAAATCCTACAGTGCTATATATATTACACTATGTGACCAGCAGTGGTCGCTAGGGGGTCATCCAGGCTTTTTCCTCCTCCAAAGCTCTTTCTCGCCGCTCACATCAATCGTCACTCGTGCTGGTTGCATTCAGAGTTCAGCCAGCACCAGTATTTTGCTCCCCCGCGCAGCACCACTGGTTCCTCCCATCTAAACAGGAGTCCCCATTTATCTACTCACAGATGGAATAGCTTTCGAACTGCTGGGTGAGCAGAAGCTAGGACAAGGGACGGGAGCTCACCCTGTCCTGCGGAGCCGGGCCCGAACCGCTGGAATGCCGACCATTTCTGACCGGCAAACTCCAGCATCATTAAGCCCTTGCACCACCGCGTCCCATACCTTTTCCAATGCCAGTTCGGCCATCTACAGTATGGCTGCTGCCAGATCTGGGGCTGCAAAAATCCAGATGACCACTAGACAGCAAAAAGGCCTGCTCTTTAATGCTTACCTAAATTTTTGAGCCCAGACATGGAACCCTATTCTGTAATATTCTCAGAACAACTGCAAATGGAACAATATTAGCTCCATGATTCCTCAAATGTTCCACACTGTAGTTAGGACTTACTTCAGAGTTTACCTCTAAGAATGACCCCTGATTTTTTTTCAGTAGCTTCAGATCAAATGTGTGATGGTGATTTCCTAATGAGTGAACAGCCAACATATGGTCCATGCACTGTCTATTTCACTGTTCTCGTGTATTCTCATTTTAAGTAAATTCAGATATATTCCAAGATGGACTCTTAGCTTCTACTAAGTCACTATGTTGATAGATGTTTCAAAGTAAGCCACAGGACATGCATCATTCAGAAGAGCTCTGTGCTGGCAGAATGTATTCTGTTTTGATTGTGTGGCTATTTCAAAGACTTAAGATGCTGTCAAATGACTTATACTATTCAATAATCCTGCCTCATTCATAGACTTTTACAGGGATTCAGGCAATGTTATTTTTCATTTCTAATGCTCCCACCTTTTTCTATTATTCTTTCATATTTTTTTTTCATAGAAAACCCTTTAAGGAGAAAAACATAACATATCTTTTGAGTGATAATACTAGAAGCCCTCTATCTGGAAATATCCCTATTTAAACATCCTGTGAAATACTTATATAAATTCACTATTTGATGCTAAATTTAATGTAATTGTCACTTATCCTACATATTTTTAAAGCAATTCAGTGATGCTTAAGATATATTTGTCGTTATGTTAAGATTCTCATTTCTTCCTGTTTGTTTCCTATGCTCCGTGCACTGGTGTAGAAACGTCTAAGATTATGAGTGGTGATACCTACTGGCTTCATTGATATAGTTTCCTTCCAATCCCTAAGTTTCCCTTCCACTCTCATGCTTTTCCCTTTGTCTCCTGTATTGTTGTCCCAAGTCCTTGCCAGTATATTTAGTCCTGAGTTACTGCCACCCTATCCCTTTTGCAGGACTCTCCTGATGAGAAGGGTAAGGTGCCTGCTGAACGTGTCCTTCTTCGTCTTTGTGAGATGCAACTTGTCTTTTGCCCAGAGTTTTCTTTGTAGGTAGTTCATTGTTGAGGAGCCTGGACAAAACAATTAGTTTCTAGTGAACTAGAACTGATTGGCTGGCATTTTTCTGTTTTGACTGTTGGCCTAAAAAAGGAAGCGTTGATTGGCTGACAGTTCCTACTATGTAAACCTATCTGATCTACACAGTATCCTGATCTCTAAAATGAACTGGAATGCCCAGAATAGTGGAAAATGGTCACAACAGTATGGAATAAGTAGAGTTTAAATTAGAATTGAAAGGGTTTCAGGATGGGAAGACTGGTTATCTAGATATGCATAACTATACTTGTACCAGAAGTCTTATTTATTTGACTTGACTTTATAATGAATTACAAATTCAACTTGAAGGCTAATTTGCTTTCTTTCAAATCTTTTACTACCAAGTGATGTTTGAATGTACAGTATGCTAACATCAAAGGCATTTGGCACAAAGAATTTATAAAGAAATGCTTTTAGAAACTCAAACAGAACTACATCCTAGGTCATCAGTAAATAAACTGGCAAAGAGAAATAAAAAGTAACTGAAAGGAATTACTCATGTGTTTGTTTGTTTTTCTATGTGTGCCTACTGTTGGAAATGATGGAAGAAGAGGAATCTAGCATGAGATTAAACAAGCACATAACTATCAATCTGTTTTATATGTGGGCAACAAGCATCCATGTTCCATCATTAGCCATTGGAGAAACCTTCATTTTCAGTATGGTCATGACTGGATAACCTGGCTGATTAGACAATTTATCATTTTGCTATCCCTTGACAGGATAAGGTCAGGCTTCATCATTTAAAAACCCACATTACACCATTTTTTTCCTCCTAGGAAACTACTGCTGTTCCCTCACTCCCCATTTCTTTAAAATGTTTGATAAAAATCTATCATAAGCATCACCCTCTTGGGAACTACAAAGAGTAAAGGAGACAGAATAAGGCTAGTAGTTAAATAGTAGTTTGCCTCACCAATCCAATGATCATAAAATGGAACAGACAATTAATTCTGAGTTGATGAGAAGCCATAGCAAATCATAGAAGTGGAATTCCAGCTTAGCTATGGATTCCATTCTGAGTCAACCAGGTGCTCACTGTTTAAATGGCTTTGGCAAGAGGATGTCTCTCAGTCTCAAGTTCCCAGTTCATTTCACACGACTACACTGAAGGAATATGAACTATGGAATGTATCATTCAGTGTATATCACCGCAGGCACAATTATTTCTGAAAAATGCAACAGTATGATGATGTGATTGGAAGTTTCCTATCCTCCAAAAGTGAGGGCAGTGGGATTTCAACGAAACAGTACCATCACAGAAAAAACACTTGAGCATCCTCCACTATCATAGCATCCATTGCATAGAACCTGTCTAGTCAGTTGTCTAGCCAGAACCAATAAACCAATCACTACCTTTTAAGATTAAAAAAAAAAAATCTTAATCATATAAGGAATAACTTGCAATTTGGTCATATGGTTTGGTAGTAAAAAATATTTCACCTCGATCTAACAGTGACCAAAGAGACTCACTGTATTAAAAGTAATGATTTAGATTGGGCCCTCTAGCTGTTACTGATTTCTGTCAGTTCTCCCTTGTGTTCTGGTGAGTGTATCTGTGCTACCTGCTTATTTTCTCTGAATATGGTTTTTAGTCTACCCAATATCTAATCACCAATTTTTTCTTGTGGCTTTGGTATACTTGCAACTTATTGCAACTCAAAACATGGCTGATGGTGGTTCACAATTCATGTACAGCCTTAGACTGTAATTGGCCTCTAATGGCTCTCTTATTAAAACCAGCTCTGAGTTTACATTTGAAAAGGAGTCACAAACTCCTCCTCCTCCTCCTCCTCCTCCTCCTCCTCCTCCTCCTCCTCTGACTTCCTATGCTGTTTATCTAAATGAGCTCTTGTCTGAAATACCCAAATGATTTTTTCTCCACCCAAGAGAAATGTGCAACTATATTCAATTCTTGTCTCATATTTATATACAGAAGCAGCCTCACACCAAAACACAAAAGCAACAGAAAATAATTTCGCCAGGCTAAAGGGAGCACCAAAGTATCACAGGAAAATAAGCAGGGGGCACAGGACAGATCAGTTCATCCCAGACAGGAAAAGTAAACTGTTCACTGGGCAAGAGGTTAATTTTTCTGTCATTGCTCATATTTGTATCATCTGAAGCTTGGATAAAATTTACTGTCCTGAGCAAATTCAATTGTGCAAGCAACCTCTAGAAAGGTGTAAAGAGACCTTCCATGTTTCACCAAATGTTGGAACCGCGGCCCAGTTGCAGATTAATGGCCTTCTATGAACCTTGAGAATAAGCACCACTTCCAACAACATGCAAAATACAGTGCTGATGATCAAGTTTACTTCTATTTTCATGTGGTCAAACCACGTATTTTAACTTCCATTTTTATTTCTTTAATAAGGAAAGACAAAACTCATCTTTGTAGCAATCTATTGATAAGAGAAAGGGTGTGTTTTTCTTATGGGTATAACAGGGCTGCAGTCCACCCAATATGTTTCCAATAATTGTTGCACATATATTAAAGATATCAACAAAGTAGTTTTACAGAATACATTTTTAATCTCCCTATAGTTGTTAGTCTAAGAGACCTAACTCCATCTGTATCCAACAGCATTCTTTCATCCATTATGCAAATCAAAACTATACAAATAACTTTACTGAGAAATAAGTGAGCAGTTATGGGTCAGCAGTTATGTAGAAATCTTGCATTCCATCTGTAGGGACAACCCTTCCCCTATTTCTTTATAATTGAAAAAATCACTGAAACTTGTTTAAGCATAAACAAGCAGGGGAAACTATAAACTAAGTAACTCTGTACTGGAAGAGAAACAAAAGTAAATACCCAGAAGGAATCTAACCAAGAATGCTGAACACCAGAAGTCACTAATCCTTTAACATGGGTTTCTTTGTAATTGACACAATTTTCTTTTGCAAGAAGGTTTCGTATGACACATGTTTACTTAAATGACTGATATGGAGGCCTACCTCAACACAGTGGCTCTGGGCAGTTAACAATACATAAAACCATACCAACAACATAACAAAAAGTAAAAGCCGTAATGTAAATATCTATAGTAAAAAAATCCACACATAATTAAAAAACAAGTGGCTCCTAATAAACAATCTGAAAAATAAATATTGAACCCTACATACTGGGATCAACTAACAGCCTGACCCAATACTTGAGGGAAAAGCCAAGTCTTCAAGGCCCTAGAGGAATCTCACAGGGTCAAGGCCATCCAAATTTCAGGAAGGATGCTGTTCCATAGGGCAGACACCCTGACAGAGGAGACACTTCTCCTGACATTGTTTCCCAGAAGGGACCCAAAGCATGCCTGATCTGGTGGGACGAGCAATTGTTTAAATTGAAGGCAGGTGGTCCTACAAATATCCTGGTCCTTTGCCATGTCGGGCTTTATAGGTGAAAAACACCATGCTGGATTGCATCTGGAAATCTACTGGGAATCAGTTAAGTTCATAAAGCAGTGGTGTGACCAAACCTATATGTGCCACTGCACTCTGGATCAGTTGCAGCTTCTGAATGCTTTTCAAGGGCAGCCTATGTAGAGTGTATTGCAATAGTCCAACCAGGAAGTGATTAAGGTATAACTGATTGGGAACAGATCCTCCTGATCCAAGAATGGGAGCAATTGGTATACAAGACGGATTTGTGCAAAGGCCCTCCTGGCCATGCTCCTGTCCAAGAGGACCCCCAAAATGACACAAACTCTGTCTGGGGGAGTGCCACCCCATCCAGAGTCTGGGAAATCTCCAGATCTGGGATGCCCTAAAACTCACAGCCATTTGGTCTTGTTAGGGTTAAGTGGAAGCCACCATCCAGACTTACCCAGCCTCCAGACTTTGGGAAAGAACCTTGAAGGCATCACTTGGGCAGAGATGTACAACTGATGTACTTAACCCCATGCTGACATATGACCTCACCCAGCAGTTTCATGTGGATATTAAATGGGAATAGATGGAAAGTAGAGCTCTGAGACACTGCAATGCAGGAATCAATAGCTGGATTTCTCTCCCTAACCAATACCAACTGGAACCAGCCTTGAAGGAAGGAGGGGAATTGTGTCCCCCCCACTCCCAGCCCCCTAAGCCAGTCTAGAAGGATGCCATGATTAATGGTATTGAAAGCCACTGAGAGATCCAAGAGGGCCAGAATGGGTCCATCATTCCAATCTCAAGCCTGCCAAGAGTCAATGGGAAGCGCAATCAATGTTCTTTCAGTACTATAACTCAGACTGAAACTCCACTGAAAAGAGTCCAGGTAATCCCTAAAAACGGAAGGTTGGAAACCATATGTAAATTGTCAATTTCCTTTGGATTCAGCAATGCTTCTTGAGGAAAGCCTGTTAATCTGGTGGTAAAAGTGGTAAAGTATTCAGTATTTCTCTACCCCTATTGCATCAGTCAAATATTGTCCAGCAGCCCTGCTTAAAATGACCCATACACTTTTTTTGAAGGAGAGATCAGATGATCTTCCTTCAGGGATGCTTTGCCAGGTTGACTAAACACTTTCACATTTCATTTATATTTGTTTAGATCTTGATTCCACATTGGCAGGACCAGAGGAAGTAAGTAGGACAGTGTCTTATAAAATGAACTGGATCCTGATGAAGTAGACAAGATTTTCTGTGGCATGAACTTGTTCACCTGCAGGTTGGATCCTTGGCCCTTCAGGAAACAAGGGGTACATGTATGAGTGGCTGGATTTGGAAGGTAATCAGTACCACTTTAAAATCTGTATCACATTCAGCCCCTATCTTTTTGCAGAGCATCAAAGACCTGGCTCTCTACGAGTGCACTAAGAGATTAAGAGCCCTGGCAATGGATTGTTTTTAACCTTCATGTGTGCTTTTGTAGTCTCTTATTTTTATTATTATGGTTATATCTATATTATAATTATTGTTATTTTATGAGTTTTTATTTGAAAGTTAGTCACCTGGAGTCTCTGGAATATAAATTTTAGCCAGCAGAAGTTAAACAAACATTATAGGCAGAATTTGTTCCCTGAGAAACAAATTGTAATTGTCAGTATACTGGAGTGAGCAGTAAGGAATGCAGAAATCTGAAGTATTACAAAGAAAAGGCCACGATCCCAAATAACTGACAAAGAATGAGCATGCTCAGTGGCTTCCCAGAATCCCAGAATGTTAGATGTTTATTGATAAACTGAACATAAGCAAAGGGAAGGGGAGGAGTGAATTGTGTTACTGTATTTGAATAATTATAGCTTATGATATCCTAGTGAAAGACCTACCTGAATGGTTGGTTCCCTATTCAGAAGAATTCCTGGTTGTTGAAAGTCATGTGTCCTAAACTATTGTACTCACCAGATTGAATGACTATGACAAAAGTCTAATGCGGAAATAATCTGTCGGAAGAACTTCCTGGCTTCTTTTGGTGTTAATCTTCCTTTCTTTACAAGGTAATCGAAGAGCTCTCCACCTGACACGTGTTCTAGCACCAAATATCTAAAACAAGAGAAAAATATCTTTTTTTAATGTGATCAAGCTGATGTTTGAAAACACACAGAGATAAAATAATCTGTGTAATAACTAATGAATATTTTTATTTAAACTGCAGTGCAAGAACTTTTGAAAAATGGTGCTCTTGAACATTTCTATCTGGGTTATTAGAAACTAAGCTTTTGGAGATCTTACTGTTTCTCAAGTACAGACTTATCAAATAAAATTAAATGACTTCTCTGTTTTCAGCATCTTTTACTGATTGATTTCCAGTGCCATGAAAGAAATTCAGTGTAAAAATATAGTGGATAATCATCTAAATGAAATATATATTTTTAAAAGAACATAGCTAGCACGAATATTGACACACATATGAATTCTGCATGTGATAGCATTGCATTACTACATGATATTTGCTGCTTGATGTAAAGGACAAGAAGGTACCTCCTTGATCCCACGTACACAATATAGCCAGCATTGTAATTGACTAGCTAACAGTCATTAACTTCTCCAGGCTTGCAGCAGGTAACCTTAGGAGATACCCAGCAAGCTGAGCAGACGTTTTGTCTGCTCTGTGCCCAACATCTGCCATCTGAAGCATCCATCTTATTCTGCCTACCAAGAGAATCAACCCCCGTGAAGCCAATTCCTAAGCACTCTTGACTGGGGAATCCTGTCCAGAGTGACATGTCATAAAATATGATCATAGGGTCTTAGATAAAATCCCTTTTCTTTATAGTCTGTGCAGCATAAAGAAGAACTAAATACATCATAGTATGGCTAAACAGTACATTTTCTTAATTTTTCTGCCATGGAAGTCTATAGGAAGAGATGTTTGTCCAGTTTTTTGGATCCAATACATCTGGCAAATCTAATTCTGTATCCAAAATTACCTTTATAGTTTGGGATTTAGACAACACATAAATGCATTTTTCTTAGTCTCAGTAGTAGGACAGTCTTTTTTAAAAAATCAACTTCCTTATTAAACATGCCTCAACACACACCATCAACATCTTGGGTAAAAAGTCAAACCCAAAGATTCCCTGGGAGACAGTGATAACTCACAGGATTGTTTATCATGGTTTACCACCCACAGTATCAAAATCAGGAACAGAAACAAATGGAAGGCGGCATTTTGAAAACTGGTTGCTTGTGCCTCCTCAAGCGACGTAAGAAGAAGAAAGAAACAATGCATTCTAGCTTACTAGCACGAGGAGAGCGGCAGACTTGTTAGTTAAGCAATGCTCAAGATAGAGGAGCTGATGCACAAAGGAGGTTATGTAAATGAGGCAGCATCCCAAGATCCTAAATTATTGTTGTACCAGAGACACTAACAGAAACAGTGTCTTTGCATTGAGACAATTATGTTTAAAATTGCTTCTACCAGATGGCTTTGATTAAACAGTGTTACTTTAATGCCCAACTCCTGCTCAGTGCTCTTGTTGTAGGAACACAAATGTCAAACTCATTGGAATGGGAATAGAACATACTTACCAAACACTCCAAGCTAGAACTATTAATTACAGGTTTATTACTTTGATCCTTGCAGTCTTTGCTGAAGAAAAATATACACATATTTGATTAACCAAGTTGCAGAGCAGTTCCCAGTGTGGGAGGCTCCTCCTGGGTTGCCGAAATAATTACTAGCATTGCTAATTTTGATTTACTGTCCCTTTAAAGACTATTCAAAACTCATGCAAATCTCATAGATATTTTTTTTCTGATTCATTTCTCCTTACAATATAGAAATGATTATACCCCCCAGAAGAAGAAGGGGAAGGGGAAGGGGAAGGGGAAGGGGAATGGGAAGGAGAAGGAGAAGGAGAGCAGCAGCAGCAAAAAAAAAAACACCAAGACTGCATTGTGTGAGTTGAATCTTAAATTACACTACCTAGAAAAGACGCACACTTTCCTGTGCCGTTAACAATGCTCTACTGAATGAACAAAAACACAAGGTCAATGTCCCTCCTCCCAAACAAATAACCCATCTTTTGCGGGAAGATCTGTCTGTATCTGTCAGAGGGAAGGCAGAACAGCATTAATTGAAGCTCTATTCTTGTATGAGACACAACTTTCAATCCATGTATGAGCAGGGATCCTCTAATACTGTCTCCTGCATAAATGGGGACAGCATCTACCTGGGTGCTCTGGGCACCTACAGCTCTAAATGATATAGGTCTTTTCCTGGATTGGTCTGCCTGGAAAATAAGGGGGGAAAAGTGGGAAGCATGCTTTATCAGCCTCTTTGAAGCACTGCAATAGGAAGAGAATATTTGAATGTATTAATATTTGGATATATTCCCTAAAAAAAGGAAAGAAAAACAACAACAACAAAGAAGAAACAGTATTGAAGCAAAGCTTCAATGTTCTCATTCTGTAATGTTCATTCTATGAACATTCTATCATGTCCTCACTCCATAACGATAAAAACTATGGCCAGAACGATACAATAGAACTGTGTTACCCATAATTTGTTTAATGATAAATGGATCATAGGAAGAAAAAAAAAGGTCATAAGATCCAAGATAAATTCAAAGGGCAACAGTTCCCCAGACAAAATCCAGAGACAGGACTCCCAAGGATCTGATAACCTGACTCCCAAGATGTGGCCAGAGGGCTGGCAGTGGGGATTGTCTTTAGATATTTGATCCCCCTTCCCTGAGTGCAGTCTACCTGCTGCCTCCCTCGGCCCATCGTTATCCTGATCTGCATCCCTTCCTCTCTGTTGTCTTCAGAGTTCTTTTTTTTAAAAAATAGTTTTTATTAAAACATTTTACATGCATAATAAGAAATACATTCAAAGAAAAAATATATATAGTAAACTAAATGTAAAAAAGTAAAAAGGAAAGAAAAAGAAGAGACAAAGAAAAAAGGAGATAGAAAAAAAGAAAAACGAAATAAAAAACCAGAAAACATTATTTATAAATAAATAAATAACGAGGGAGGGAGGGAGGGAGGGAGGGAGGGAGGGAAGACAGGCTTCCAATCTTCCTCTTGGCAGTTACACATACAGTTCTCATTAAACCTCTCTAAGATTACATCATAATTCTTTTCTTTTCTTTTTTTTAATAGTTTTTATTCTGTCCCCTTCAGAGTTCCTGGTCTTGGACATCTGCCTACACTTAATGGTATTGTTACTAAGCCTCCTCCTACATTCCATCTCCATTAAGACTCCTACTCTACCTCTGGTTCAGAAGAAACGGTGACAGAGGAAAGAGATGTATAGAAAAATAAAAGTTTTTCTACAACTAAATTCCTTTTAGGAAAAAAAAAAATACTACCCTTAGTTATTTTCTACAGAATCCATAATAAAAAAGGGCCCAGACCACACTGACATATTACAATTATTTGATTATGTTTTTCCTATGCCATTTTATATTTATTAAATAATCTCTATTAGATATTAAGCTCCTTATTATTGGTGCAGCATATAAATAATTCAAGAGTTATATAAATTCTTATGGCAGGCATGAATTTTTAAACCCCAATTTGGTACTGAGCCAAGACCTCCTCATTTTAAAAGCTGGGGAGGGGAGATCCTGCTTTCTTTTAACAGAAAATAAATCCATGCGTGCTTGCATTTAACCAGCTACTGTTTATCTGAAGGAACGGTTTAAGTTATATCCAGGCTTAGGATGGAGTTAAAATGATGTGTTTTTCTGTTGTTGAAGTCTTTAAATCTTCAAGCCACTGGGAATGAAAGATTTTTTGAATGCTACTTTGCCTATTATTTCTAGTATGCAGCCACGTATGATTAAAATCCAGCCAGAGTGATCTCTGTTACTGGATGGATAGGCTGAATGTTCCAAACTATTGTTTATCAGTCATTCCTTCCAGAGAAGCCCATTTGCTTTGTGCTACTTACTATCCAATTATTTGGAACTTCTAGTAGTCCAAACGCGTTTGTGAATGTTAGTTTACTGGAGGGTTTTTGTGGCTGTTGTTCTATTTATTGAGCGGGAAGCAGTTTGAGCCACACTTCGCCTTTCAGCAGAAGTGTTCCTTTAGCTTTTCAGGCAGATTCTTTTATTACCTAATATGATGCTTCTGTCAGCCTTCCCAGGTAGACCAGACAGGAAACATGACCAGATGAGCTAATTCTACTTTATTGTAAGGCTATGTTAACAGAATCTTTCAAGTCTGAAAGTACAAATCTCCCACCGTCACTTTTACCCCCTGAGAAGTTAGGGAAGTTCCCTTTTCAGTCTCTTTCTCTTCCCATTATACAGCTGCAGGCTATGCTGTCTCTTATCTGATCGTTCCCTAGGTGGCATCTCTTCCCCCCATCTCCCAAGGTCATTCCCACATACCATTACAGATTCTCAGACCAATCCCTCAACTAATAAATGAGTTGCTTCTATGTCCTTTAGGTGGTCCTCTGTGTATTTACACTGATGGGACATTGCACCTGAAGTATACCTCTACTGAAATATTTTAAAGCTGACTGACTTTTGATGGAAGTAACCCCTGTATATTCCATTCAATTCCCCTCAGTTGTTTCATCCATTCTCCTCAATTCTGGGACCTGACATGGTAGTAAATAGAAACCAAACATGTCAGCTCCTAAGAAATGAAGAAGGAAAGGAGGTTCATATAAGTACACAGATGAGCACTCAATCTTAATTACAGATGGGCAATTTTTTTTCTTTTTCTTTGTGGTTTTGGTGCTTCATGCTGATTAGATAGTAACAAGCTATACGAGTGGTGGAGAACCTGTGTTAAGAGATGACTGAAGACAAGATTGCTCTACCACATAAAGCAGTTTTCTGCACTCTAACACCAAACAATAATAATGGGTTGCAGCTTTAATGGGAGCAAATATTCTCCGATGAATGCAGTAGACACCACCAGTGCCTTGGTAGAATAGCTCTGTAGATGCTTCACTAACTTGTAAAACAAGAGATGTTATGTCTTTGGCAAGACATGGGGAACAGACTTTCTTTTATTTTGCCCAAACAAAAAGACTGCTTTTCTTAGGCTCTCTACAGCTATGGTATGAAGAAAAGATTCCAACTGGTTAGAGTGTGGGTAACATTTTGATTTAAATGAAACTGGGAAACTGTGTTAGAAAGAAATATAAAACTGGGTGAAAAATTATTTTTTTCCTTATGGAGAGGCTTAGTCTCAGAGCTAGTAATTGGCAAATTTTGTGCGCTGAGATGGTAACAATCAAAACAGTTATTTTTCAGGTAGGCAAATGAAGAGCAGAAGGCTCAAACAGATTATTTATTAACAGAGATAAAACCAAAGATAAATTTTTGGCAGGGGCTGGGATCATTAATGCAAGTTAATAACACTTATTAGAAACACTTTAACTCTCAGATTTAAGAAAGTGAAATACTCTGACTGGAATATCAATATACAGCTGCATGTGAGAGATCAACATTTAATAAAGCTACAAATAGGCCTGTGGGATTCAGCAATAAAAAAAAAATCTTGTAGAACAGACACTCCAAAATTTCAAAGCACCTGGACACTGAAGACCACAACTATATATCTTAGCTGCCCACCCCACTATCAATCCTTTATTTTGCTATTGGTTTAAGATGAGTGGACTTCAACTCCCAGAATTCTCCAGCCAGTTGAAGTCCACTCATCTTAAAGCGGCCAAGTTTAGACAACACTGGAGTAAACCAATAGCAAAATAAAGGATTGATAGTGGGGTGGGCAGCTAAGATATATAGTTGTGGTCTTCAGTGTCCAGGTGCTTTGAAATTTTTTTGGAGCTGGAGAATTCTGGGAGTTGAAGTCCACTCATCTTAAAGTGGCCAAGTTTGGACAACACTGGTTTACTCAATAGTAGAATCTTGAACATGATGCAGCTAGTGTAGATATTTCATCACAGAAAAAAATGAAGCCCACAGAAGTACACAGGTATCAGAGCCTAGAAATATGCTCTAGGGTTTAAATTGTAGGCTTTTCCCTCCTGCCTTTCCAGCATTGACAAAATAATTCTCACTAGTCTAGGAACTGTTGTTCCCTGCTACACTAGCTTCATTCCTAACACAATTAATGTATATAGGGTTGTTTTATCGTCGGATTTTAATTAATTAATTTTAATGATTTATATGGTACTGTTGTTTTTAATGGCTTGGGTTTTTGGTTTTAATTGTGAGCTGCCCAGAGTCACCCGTTGGGGGAGATGGGCGGCATACAAATTAATTAAATAAACCAATAAACAAACAAATAAATAATAAATTAAAATTACAGCATCTGTATGCCAAGAGCTTTCTGGTTGTGTCTTGCATGTCCTTGACAGTGTGTGAAATTGGCTCTAGGTTTGTTATGTTCCATGTTTTGAGTCAAAGGAATTAGAGGTCTGGGTGACAGTGAGAAGATCTGTATGGTTCACTAGCCTCCAAGAAGCTGCAACTTTACACACAGCAGCAAACCATGGTTATTTCAGACACCATGGTTAAGTAGAAGTATTAAGCCCCAACTAAGAGTGGGGCATTGGAGTAGGAGTGGGGAGATCCACATTCTTCTCCACACTCAGCTCACAGTGATTTTGGTGGGGTAGTCAGAGGGTTTCAGTATAACTTATCACTCAAGAATGTTATTGTGGGGAAAAGTAGAAGGGACTCCAAGGAGCTGCCTTGAGCTCCTGACTGAAAGTGGGATATAAATCTAATAAACAAACAAAATCTCTGTACTATGAATATTACCTAGGAGAAAAGAGGAACACCAGCTTATAAAATATGCAGTAGTCCACTGTTTTTTTACTGTTCCTAATCTATGATCTGTTTTTAAACTAAAGACCCTTTCCTCTTCACACAGAAGAATATCAATCTGACTTTAGATCTGTGGGGAAATTCAGAAGAATAAAACAAACATGGTGGCACAAAGCTACCAATGCAAAGCTCCAATTCTGAGTCCCATCCTCCCTCATATGGAAAACTTCTGCCACTTAGAATCTTTTACCTACATCCAGAGGGGGATCAGCAACAGCCATCTTCTGCCACAGAAAACGGGTGGTCCCTAGGGAGGCATGCCTGATAATCTGCTTTATGAAGAAGCATAGCTCCCATTGACTAGAATTTTCTTCTCAATCTACCAAATTTTCTGTCCTTTTTATCTGTACAAGCAAAATTATGGCATTGCTCTTGCAATTGCTGATTAGACTGTCTCTGTAATAACTGAGTTTGTTTGTTTAATTGATTAAGTGCCATCAAGTTGGTGTCAACTCCTAGCAACCACATAGATTTTCTCCATGACAATCTGTCCCTAACCAGGTCCTTCTGATAGCTTAGCCCAGTAGTCATGGGCAGTCTTTAACAGTACTGGCAACCTAAGGATTTCCACCAAAAAGCCTGTATCTGAATGCACAGCGTTAAAGACTGGGTTCTCTGTTTGTTCCATAGCCTGCTTAACCTTAAGATTACGGTTATATTTTTGCTCTATATATGGCCTGTAATTCTCAACCTAGTGCCTTCATTTCCACTAAATATATGCCGATGAATAGAAATGGTCATATTAAAAGGTTGGGCTTCTTGCTGAAATGCCAGAAGTAGCAGAGGACTTAAATAATTTGTCATTCTGGAGTTGAGGAGACATATGGCATAAAAAGGCCATATAGGAGTTACTGGTAGTAGAGATCTCCCAGACAAAAGAAGGAAACACCAATATTCAATAGAATTATAAAGGTGCCTCTGTGCCTTTCAGGAACAGTGATAGTAGTACTGATGGCTAGAGTGACCATGAGACCATTCAAAGAAAACTATTCCAAGTGATCTGCATCTTCTCCGTTATGCCTTCCACTGGAATTAAACTCCTTCAAAATGGTGACAGTGGGCCACAATATTTGTGGATTGTCTATATAGAGATGATTAGTATATAGAGATGATTAGTCCCAGGTCTCTCCAGAGCTTTAGTCTTGAGTATGGTCTCCAGGTAGGAAAGGGAGTTGAACTAGAAACAGAATAATCAATTCCAGAGTTCAGGATTGGGTTACAGATACTGGGATGGACTGTCTGGTGGTGCAATATAGGCTGGGGGATATCCTAACTTGTCTCCATGAGAAGTGGAATTGTAAGCTGCAATGTTCCCAACACTGAATCAGAGTGACCCTGATCAGTATTTTCTCTCTCTCTTTCCTCTTTCCCTTTGTGTCTACCAAGACCTAAAATAATTGTTTCATTGGTTTTTCAGTTTACTCAGCCTAGTATTTAACAGGCAACCAGGACTGAGATGCAGAGATCAAAGGATGTCTTGTCACCAGGTAAAGCCCAAACTGTGATTTTGATATCAAGGTAACATCTTGACAAAGTAGGTGCTGAAATCTATTCTGAATGAGTGTGCCAGTCTCTTCCAAAAGAGTATATTCATTGCAGCAGAATGGGAGGCTTGACGGTATCTGTAGTTCTGAGCATTTATCCTCGCATAATGTCTTTAAATGGGATGAGCAAGTATAACTAGCCTGTTTAGTAAAGACTTGACACTGAGGTCAGAATTATACAATATGTTCCTCTTCCAACAGACCGTACAGACTGAAGATTCATCTTTAGGAAGAAGTTTATTGCCACACTTCACACAAGGCTAGGGCTGAGTTTGAAGCCAGAACATACCCATAGGTAAAAGCAAAAGGAGGGAAAAAAAATCACAAAGGAATAGAAGTATAATTGAATTGACAGGGAGAAATAAAATTTAAAGGTAAAGAAGATATATTAACAAAGGAGAGAGCAGAAAAATCCTGCTAAAGAGAGAGACAGTCTTGAGATACTACCACTGTGGCAGTTAAGAACTGAGAAAGAACTGAGAAAACCCCTCACTAAGGGGCATACATAGGCAGGGCTCCTAGATTTCCATCAACATGACTCAAGAGAGACCACGTTGATACAAAGCTACGTCTCACGTACCACCACAAACCTTTGCAATGACTGAAATAATTAAAACACAAGGGAAGCATCTATATATGTGGAATTAGCTTATGTGCCAAGAAAAAAGCGTTAGTTTCCTTCATAGAAGAAGAATGGTGCCCTGCGTCAAATCAGAATTTTGTTCATGCAGAAATTTGTATGCTTGACTGATCACCCATATAAGCTTACTTTCGAATGATTGTGTACAACATTTCTTTATTCGTTCTTGCAAGGGGATACTTAGTACAATTATTTCAAGTCATGATATTCTTGAATCGAAGCAGTACTACTAAAGTGTATATCCTTATCAAATAAGACTGTTTTTCAGTAGCAGTTACAATCTGCTTCTATGTAAGAACTAAATGTTTGTTTTCTTATACTTAGGAGCTTCTTGAAAAATTAGAATTAATAACTCTTTACTTCGTAGAGGTGTTTACAAAACATCCTAATGAAGCTGTGGTTTTCATTTATGTGGCCTCTCACACAAAGGAGCTAGCTTTTTGCTGCAGTTCTGCCAACAAATTTAGCCTACTCCTCAGAGTTTCTGCATTGCTCTAACCAATAATATAGTTAAATTCAACCCATTATGGTTTTGCATTATATACAAACTAAGGCATTATGGTTTGTTCAATAAGCCATGGTTATTAGCATTATGTATGGATGCAGTCATTATTCAGCAGCCACCTAATTTAATGCATTCAATATGCATGCTGGAAAAACTGTTTTCTTAGAGATGATAGATGCACGCAGCAGAATTATATACTGAATTTTTCCTGGACATTATAGATTAAGAAAAAAAAATGCAGATAGAACTGACATATTACAGAAGGGACTAGTAGAGCTCTTTTCCCTGGTACATTTGTTTTCTATATAAAGACAATTAATTGGAAAAAGCATTTAACTGCAGTTGCCGTCTGAGTCAGCAAACTTAAAAACTGGATTCTGTTGCATGCTTAGATCTCCTATTAGTCAATTTCTCCTCCATAAATGTTGGAATGGAATGGAAAGAAAAGTAGAATGGTATTACATTAGCTAAGCTAGGCAGCAATTTTTTTAATTTTTTTTTCCTCCAGATGCATTTTCACTCTTAAATTAACTGTGGAAAAAGGATTTGATTCATGGCTACATTAGGAATCTACTCAACCAAAGCTCCTTGTCACAAATTAAATAATAATCCAAAAGTCAAACATGATTTGTGAAATTAACATTTATCGAAGAAATACTCCCTGTGCTGCAATGTAGTCTTTGGCATCTGAAATATCAACCATAATTCATAATACGCCTAAGAAACCGTGCCACCAGCACTGCAATTAAGACATGATGTTTGATGGAAAGGTGATTGACTAACCTGAGACTAATTTGTAAAGGGGAGAAGATTGTGCTGTGTTATATTTGCTAGTAACATCATCATCCCCCTCTTAAACCTGAACTTTACAAGGTATGAAATTACTGACACTGAGCCTTTCACCCCTCCACAGTCATACTCCATTACTGTATTATCCAAAACTCATTGATTTATTAGATTTCCACCAACCATTCCAGCTTGTTTTAATAACAAGCAATAGCCTTTATTATAAAATCTGTATAATTTTCTTTAAATTACCATCATCAATGAAGCAGCAATATTTTTTTACTTTGACAACAAATGTCCTTCATCTTAAAATTCTGGGATATAGCTGTCTGATAAACATTTTATTATCCCATCTTACAAAGAGATAAGCTGAGACTTCAGCACTCCAAATCCTTAGATTTACACAACTCTTACGCAGTGCTATCAGGTCTAATATTTTCAACAGTGATTGATAGTTTGCCCACAATGCATTTTTCAAACATAATTTGATCATCTATGGACTTTGTTTCTTTTCTCATCTCTCACTATGATTTCTGTCGGGGATTAAAAGATATTCTGTGTTGCACTAATCAGTATGAAGAAAATCTCCTATCCCTTAAATCTAATCAGTGGGAGACAAATGTCATATATGATGATAAATCCCAAATAGGGCACTATACATAGTGTCAATCTAGTCTGTTTTGTGACTGTGGAAAAAAACACCAGAAAATATGGGGGTACCTTAATAATAAGCGCATTCATTGTGGCATCAATCTTTGTAAAGTAAAGCCCAATTAGTCGGAAGCACTATCTAACATTGCCAGGATGGCTCTGTAGCTGCTGTGTTGTACATGGATATGAGAAATCTAGATTCCAATCTGTGCTCAGTTGCTATGATACAGCATAATCTACTTTATAGGGTCACTGTGACTGTAAGGCTAATTATTAAACATTTGAAAAAGACACGTTGCAAAGCATATTGGTGTGAGGGAAGCATGTCTCCTCAAAGCAGTAAAGCAGCTCTATTTAATGGAAGGTTTTAAGACTGCTTTAGGACCTTTCTGTGTGGCTATACATCCGCTTCCTTTGCTGGCAGACCCCAGAGAAGTGCAGGTGATCTGTGCACGCATACGTATGTGCAAACAGCCAGGGAAAGTCTTCAAAGCAGCTGTGCCAAATTTCCAAGGGAGACAGTTACTTTGTTTTAAGGAATGGCCCTTCTCTTGCAAATGCTTTGCACAATCCGACTAATTCGATTTCAGATTAGACATTTATGATGCTATCACCTTGCTTTAGTCCCAGAACTCTATAAAGTCGATAAACCTTGTCTTCCATTTGGAAATTGTTTTTTTCCTACTGCTTCTTCTCTCGTTTTTCTTTCCGTAAACAAACAAACAAAAACCATTAAGAAAGAAGAAACGGGACCCCTTCCCTCCAACTGTGCTATTTTGATTGCTAGGAGCCTTTCTCTGAAGCACCATAAGGCTATCAGTCTGTATATGGATATCTGTACATCTCAAAGAACTCAGTTCTGAATTTTGGGCAGCAGGAATGCCTTTGAGTCAGTTTTGGCTTCTGGTGACTACCTGGAGAAGTCCCTGCAGTTTTGTTGGCAAGATTTTGCAAGTGGTTTGCCATAGCCTCCTTCCTAGGGCTGAGAGAGAGTGACTGACCCTAAGTCACCCAGCTGGCTTCATGCCTAAGGTGGGACTAGAACTCACAGTCTCCTGGTTTCTAGGCTGGTGCCTTAACCACTACACCAAACTGGCTCTCTAATTTTGAGTAGACATGACTAATGTTGACCTTTTAATGCAGCATTCTGTATTAGGAAAGGCACAATACAAATGTCAAAACAACATTTCAATTCACTGTAACTAGCACAGTTCACTATTTGCAATTTTCTCAATACCTGAAAAACCTCCCAAATAAAAAATACAAATACATACAATTGAAAACTATATTGTATAACAAAATTATCGGTCCAATTTAGAAAGTAACTTGGTGGTAATATATAATGATAGTATAGCTTCACAGACTTTCTAGGCCAGGTCAATGGATTAGGAGGGAATATACCTGTATATTTTAGTTCCTTATTCTGACATTAGAAATGTTTTTACTGGGTGACCACCTACTCTCTCTCCAGCTTTCAGTTATCTCCAGATTATACAATTTTTTACTGTACAGCAAACATAATAGAGTCATAATTGTAATGAGCTATTGTACATTGCTGATAGCTACACTTAACAACCCAGCAACAGGCATATCAGTCATGTGTGTCTATATACAGGCTGAGAATGTTTTTGTTTTTGTTTTGTTTGGTGGTATCGCAGCTCATGGCTGAAAAGACTTTCTCACGAGAGAGAGAGAAAGACAGAGAACTGTTTCATCTTCTACAGAATTCTTGAATTTATGGATCAATTTTGTTTGATAAGAATTGATTGCTCTAGTTATACAGTTCATATGTGATTATTACTTCCATTCCACATTCTCCCCTTGGTTTAGCAATCATATCTTCATGGAGATGTGATATTAAAAAGACTACCTCCAGCACAGGCTAAATTTGAATCATGCTTACTTGTTTGCTTATGATAATGTTGGAAACTTTAGCATTTTTTGTATTTTGCATACAAGAAAATTGTGCATGTTCCAAATCAGTAGGTGATGAGATTTATGAGACAAAGTTAGCTTAAAGCTTCATCCAGAGAAAGCAGAGGTCTTCCAAGGTTGAAAGGCAGATGAGAATGGGAATACAACTAATGATAGAATTCCATTCCTCTTGAAGACTCAATTCATAGTTTGAGTGTACTCCTTAATGTATTTACTTTCAGGGTCTATATTTTTTATGACAAAAAGCCTGCCAGTGCTGCTAAATAAACAAACATATAATAATAAACAAACTATAATATACTAAAACATCAATAAGACCAATAAAGCTAATGTGATATTAATAAATCTTAAAACATGAACAATTAAGAATCCTGGTCCAGTATGAAAATCAATCTTGAACTCCATTCCTAGTTTTGGGGGTGGCTAGAAGTCACAACCATAGCTAGTGCATCAGCTACACCTCTTCCTGGAATTGACAGTTCCAGTCATTATGGCACATACCTTAACTATATCTCTGGATTACTATAACATCCATTATAGGGAGGAACTGATTTTGAATAGGATTTAGAAATTTCAGTGAGTTCAGAATACTGAAGTTAGACCACTGACTGGGAATGATTGCAGGGAATATGTAAATCTCTTGTTAAAATAACTCCATTGCCAATTAGTCTATTGGGGGGTAGGCAATTAAATACAGGTAGTCCTCGACTTACAACCTTTTGTTTAAGACCATTCAAAGTTACAACAGCACTGAAAAAAGTGACTTACGGCCGGTCCTTGCACTTATGACCATCGCAGTGTCCCCACAGTCACTTGATCAAAATTCAGGCACTTGGCAACTGTCATGCATTTACAATGGTTGCAACATCCCAGGGTCACATGATCATCATTTGTGACCTTCCCAGGGAGCTTCTGACAAGCAAAGTCAATGAGGGAAGCCAGATTTGCTTAATAACTGTGAGATTCGCTTAATGGCCGTGGTATTTGCTTAACGACTGTGGCAAAAAAGATTGTAAAATTGGGTGTGACTCACTTAACAACCACACTGCTTAGCGACAGAAGTTCCTGTCCAAATTGTGGTCATAAATCGAGGACTACCTGTATGTTGATTATAACCTATGTCTTGCACCTAGGCTATCTGAAAAGCCATATTCCCCCTTAGAAGCCTCTTGAGGCTTTAAGATATTTTGCCTGGTAAGCCTTCAAACTTGCTGTAGCTTTATATTTTTTTTGATGAGAATGCAGATATTCTTCAAGCAACTTCATTGGTTGAGATGAGTTGTACTGTTAATTTGTTTTTATTAACAGTACAACTCATCTCAACTGATGAAATAGCTTAAAAAATATCTACATTCCCATAAAAAAATATTGTATTTTAAAGTTATTGTATTTATTTGTTTTTACTGGTGGTTTTTATACTTGCGTTTTAATTGTGTTTTATCTTTAATTATAATTTTGTTTCTATCCTTCCCATTTCACCTTTTTATAAAAGATATTGTAAAAAATGGAAACAAAACATAATAAGGAGTCTTAATATATTTTATATATCTGGCAATAGTTGCAATTCTTGCAAGTTTCTTGCTAGTAAACTTGAGAAAACTCTGTCCCGAATCCAAATTACCCTACAAAAATGACAATGGATATATTCATTAGTCCTGCAGAGCCAGATAAATCAATCAATCGATCAATCAACATTGTAGGGGAAGGAACAACAAAAGGTCTTAAATGTTTCAACTGGCCTTGGATTATCAATACTTTTTTAACTTTGAGAAACATAATCCCTTTCAAATTCCAGAGCAGATCTTCCCAGCTTGATGCCTTCCTAGCTATATTTTAAGTTCCATCTGAAAGCTACCAAACTAGGGTAGTCTGCTTTAGAGAAATATAAAGAACAATAAGAGTTCTATTAATTTATCACTCGTGGAAACTGACAGATTTGAACTTGGGTGACCAAGTTTCAAATTTTAAGACTTCCATGGGTTCACTGAGTGATACACCAGCATGGTTCTGATGATTTGATTGACCTACTCCATGCACTAACATATTCAGTGCTCTCCCCCCACAATATATTACTCTTTATTCTTTCTCATACCATGTCAATGAATAATACCTACAAATATTTTTTATTTTCATAAACATCATGCAGCTTTAAAACGTGGGGATGTTCTATCAACTTCAAGATGGCTATTTCCCGTTCCACCTAGAAGAGAAAAGAAAAATACAAGTGATTAAAATCTATGTCTTAGAGTACATTGCAATGTTCTGTATACCATCTTTCGGGGACGTGGTGGTGCAGCGGCTTAATGACGCTGAAAGTTGCCGGCCAGAAACGGTCGACGCTTCAGCGGTTCGAGTCCAGCCTTCGCGTTAGCAGGGTGAGCTCCTGTTTCCTCCCCAGTTCCTGTCAACCCAACAGTTCGAAAACTCATGTGAGTAGATAAATGGGGACTCTCACTCCGGTGGGAGGGAAAATGCTGGTGGCGCCTTGCAAAAAGGAGTCGGGAGCAGTTGCCGGTAAGCGCAAAAAAACGTGCGCGCCCAAAAAGGGCGCAAAGCAACCGAAACCCTGCCTCCTGCGCTCACCAGATGGGCTCTGCTCTAGGAAGGAGGCTCTGGCAAACCACTCCCGAAACACCTTGCCTTGAAAACTGCAAGGACTCATCCAAGCAGTCACTGCAGAGTTGGTAACGACTGAGCGCAGATTAAAAAAAAAACAAAAACCATATTTCACTAATTTAGTAATAAAGTAGTAGAAAATAATGCAGAAAATAAAACAGACCTAATATTCAGAAAATGTGACCAGTTGACAATAAAATTAATGATATCTGCTTATTTGCTATTAAAATTATGCTAATTTTCATTCAAATGCATATAAGATTTAGACACATAAAAAAACAAGAACAGAGTCTTAAAGCACCTTGGCACAAATATATATGGCATAAGGTTTCAGGGACTACAGCCCATAAATTGCATGAAATGGTATCATTAATTAGCAATAAAGCATATATATACAGATCTAGAGAATAGCAATAATATACAACTACAATAATTGTATCATATTTACAGAAGTAATTATGATTCTCATGGTAAATGTTCTTTCAATAACCATAATGCATCCAGAAATCCAAAGAATTAGAGCACAGACTTTGTTTTACATAATGATCCAAAGTATAAATAGTTCGTGAACTGCTAGCCTCATAGTCCCCCTAGATATTCAGTCATACCTTAACAGAATTTAAAGCACCATTCAACGGAGAACAGTCTGAGGCCATACTGGGACGGATTAAGGTTTGAAATTCTGCATTTTGAACAAATTCTGAATTGTCTACCTTTCATTTCTTATTGTCAGAGAATATTTTAAAATGCAGTTTATTATAAACCATAACGAGAAGCCTCAAATTGTCTTTTCTCCCATGCAAAGAAAGTGCGTGCAAGTCTAAGGCTTGCTGAGCTTATATACAAATCAACAAGCCAACTACAGATTAAACATCAGAATCCTCAGAAATTTAACATTCTTTAATGGATCACACACAAACCAGTCCCTAGAATAGTGAATCTCAAACACTACATGATGTGCAGATAAGTCCTAAGATACGATAGCTTGTTAAGCAAGGTTGTATTCTGAAATTTTATGAATTCTTTGTGAGCTCATTATTTTGAGCAAACACTATTCACTTCATTACACTGAGTTTTCTTCGTATTGCAACCAAAGCGTGAATGGTAGATATTACAGAATAAGTTAATAGGCAGATAATGAAGTTATAAGTGCAATAAGTTGCACCGGAGATGGAATTTGAAAGGAATGCATGTGCAAGGCTACGTCAACAAACAAGAAATTCCAAGGAAAGATATGAAGGGATGGAGAATTTTTGAGACGATTTCTCTGATGAGATTCTTGCAATTCCTATATTCATGGAAGAGCCATGGAACAGCCAGATGAACATCTGTCAGACCTTGATAAATGATTAGGACATTTAAATAACCATCAATTGTCAACCCTTTGAGGTAGACCAGATCAGGAAACAAACACCACAAGAAATACTAGAACCCCATTTTATTGATATAAATGATAGCTTCTTGAAAGCCTGAGAGTGTTTCTCTTTCCCTCCCTCTTATACCAAAGAGGGTCAAGGCTGGGCAATCTTGAGTTTCTTTCTCATGCCTTCCTGTTTTCCTTGGCTAAATTCGTTTTTCTTAATGGCTCCCATATATTTTCTTGAAGGCCATCTCCATTCACCTCTATATCAATAAAGCTGAGGTAATTTAACACTGCATTTAAGAGAGATCTGGGGGTGGGGGAGGAAGAGAAGTTCAAAGCCCCACCTTCCACTCCATCAAGGTTCATCTCAAAAACTTCTTCCTGACACCCTTCTGTTGCCTGGCCAATGACAAGAAGGAGTGCTTGCTATGTATAATCTGAATGAAGGTGAGTGAATATGAGATGCTTATATTGCTAAAATAAAATGTTTAAAATATACTGGTTGTCTCCTGAGATTGCTGATCTTGTTCTGGTTACACATAAAAGATTCCTAATTCCACAACAGAGAGCAAGCCTCTTGTAACATAGACACCAGAATTACTAACAGAATCAGTAATATAATACTATACCTTTGGCAATCTTCTCTGCTGAATAAGGTGCTCTAAATTAATTCTGCATTGCTTCTTTCATTGTTATATAACTGGAGCAACTGAGGATGAATATACATTGATTGGTACACTTATATAAGAATGAACCACTAATGCTTTAATCACAGTCTGATGAACTGAGAAGTAAATCTATACAACTGAGCAACTGACTATTAAAGACAGCAGACTGATATAGAATTAGAAAAACCATGAACTCTGAATCCAGCTAATGCTCTTGCTAACCTGGCATTTTTTCATAGAATTTTCTGTATCAGGGCAACTGGCATGAAATTAGAGACATTAAAACCAACATCATAGGTATGCAATAAGAAAAACAAAGCCAACAAGAGAAAAATACAGTGCAAAGACAGCCAAACAAATGGGTGGGGAGGAAGAATTAAGTACCTATAGCTCAACACAAAAAAGAAAGAAGTGAAAACTCGAACATTCAATTTTGTTCAAGATAACCAAGATGCAAAAGTTCTGGAAGAAAAAGTAATAAAAAGGGGGACTCATCCTTATGATCAAAAGAAAACTATGTTGGTGCCCGGAGAATTTCCATTGGGAATGTGTTCTAAAACTAGAGGTTTACTACTGAGAAAGATCTATCTTGCAAAATCAGCTTCTTTGAATAAAGACGTGTTCTGTTCTGTTTCTTTTAAACATGACCTTAAAGTAGGTAGGGATAAGTTTCTTGTGACCTGAAGCCACATTTACTTTTCCTTCCTTCCTTCCTTCCTTCCTTCCTTCCTTCCTTCCTTCCTTCCTTCCTTCCTTCCTTCCTTCCTTCCTTCCTTCCTTCCTTCCTTCCTTCCTTCCTTCCTTCCCTCCCTCCCTCCCTCCCTCCCTCCCTCCCTCCCTCCCTGATTAGAGATGTGACTAGGCTCAAAAAGTGAGAACTGAGGAAGTTAAAGAAGGAAAGGGGATGCTCTAATTGGTGGTGGAAGCAACAATAGTTTGAAAGGATAGAAAGAACAGATACAGTGAATGGTTGTGTTTAAACTAGTTTTTGTTAGATATCTTATTTTCCCATAGTTCCTCCCTTTAATTTCTTTTGCCTGCTGTTTCTTACTCTTTTTCTGTCCTTTGCATAATACTGCTTACTCTGAAAGGGCATGAAGAACATGATGGATATGTGTGTATGACAAATTTAGATTTGTCTTGGCTTCTCCTACTGCTTTTTGGAGTGTGGCCACCGGCATGTGCTCAAAGGCCAAGTACAGTCTTTAACCAAGAACAAGTTGTGTTCCTCCATTTTATGGGAAGTGTAAGCCTTCCAAAACTTAATGAATCCTACTTATGTAGACTGAGGAAGCACTTAACAGATTCTCTGGATTGAATTCAGTATTGACTTTTTTTCAATATACTATAATAGTCAGGAACTACTCTAGCATGATCCTATTGAAAACAGTGCCCACTGAACCCCTAAGTGAGCTCACTAAGAGTTTTTGTGTAGCTGTCCAGAGTTGTTAAAAGTTGGGTGGCATACAAATTTAATAATAACAATAATAATAATAATCCCCCAGTGAGGCACTATCTTCATGTAGTTATGGGGCTTGCGTGCTCTGAGGAAGATGAGAGCTATGCCAGAGGTTCAACCATACTGGACAAGTCTCATTGGAAGAGCCAGACAAAGAGTGTCTCTCCCGTAAACAATACGGTAAGACATAATTTACAGAAACCCATACCGGACTGGTCATCGACCAGGTCAGCAAGGATCACGCTAGGTGTTCTAGTTCCTGGACTTCTGGTGACAAGTGGGCTACAGGACTCAGGACTGTTGGCTGAGCAACCAGGCCCAGCAGCTACAGAATTACTGGAAGAAAAGTTGTCTAACCATTGCAAATATACAAAGACTGAAAACCAAGAAATAATGATCTGCTGTCACAAATCAAGTCCAAAGAGAACAGGATATCTGAAAAGAATGCATTAGTTCTGGAAATAACAAAATCCCAAATCAGAAATGATACAATAGAGGCTAGTAGATCAATGTCAGTTTATAACACAAAATAAAGTATTCACAAAAGTAGAATTGGAAGAACTGCAAAGGTCTACCCAGGGCAAAGAAATCAAAGTCTTGTCAGAAGTAGCTCAGACTGTAGAGGCAAACCAGGGGGAGTTGGCAGTAGAGGAAGTCAGCACAGCTATTGAATCATTTTCATGCCCAAACCAGGCACCCTCTCCTCTACCTACAAAGCCCTCTAACTAAAAAACAAGAGGAATTGAAACAAAGAATAACTGAGCATTTAGAACAGCACAAAAATAACAGAATAAGGTTGCCTGGATTGAAGCTTGTTACAAATATTAAAAGATGCCAATACTGTAATATCAAATATAAGCACCAGCTCACTGCAAGAAACAAACCATCTAATGTACAGCATGGCTGCAGTTATAACTGAATAGCTTGAATGCAAAATCAACAAAGAAGAAAAAAAAGCCAAATAGTGCACCACTAAAATGGAAGATCAGGCTGGAAAATAAGATCAGCATACTAAGATCAGATGCAAGCAAGGTAGAGCAGATGAAAGACAAGAAGCTGAAGAAGAAGACGACCAAAGAATACCTGATCAAGAAATATCATCTAGAAACAAGGAAGACCAAAGAAGCACTGGAAATAATAAAGCAGCAAATAACAGCCATAGCCAAGAAGATGAGCAGCTATGAAGCTTGAATTGCACACTATAGGCAGAACCTCCAGTTTCAGTTGAATCAGAAATGTTTCTACCAATCCATCAATGGAGAGACTGCAATGAACTAGTCAACACCTGACAAAGAAGAAACAGTGCAGTTCTGGGTGCAGCTATGGGATAACCCAACAAAATACAACAAGAATTGAGCTTGGATAAAGGAGATAGATAAGAGGCTGAAATGGAAAAAAAAACACACTTGTAATAACAGCAGAAATGGTGGAGAAAAGGGCAAGGAAAATCAAGAATTGGTCAGCACCAGGTGAAGATGAACTTCGGGTTTTTGGTTGAAAAATCTGACTGGTCTGCACCCATTCATTGTCAAGCAGTTTAACAACATACTGCAAGGAAGTGAAATTGAAGACTTGTAGTATGTTGTTACCAGATAATGAAAGATCCAACAAAAGGAGCAGCACCAGGCAACTACAGGCCAATTACCTGCTTACCAGCGACTTTCAGATTGCTAACTGATGATGCAGTCCAACAGCATCTAGCTGAAAACAAGCTCTTTCCATCTGAGCAGAAAGGAAACCACCCAAACAACAGAAGGACAAAAGATCAGCTCCAACTGACAAGAAGATTTTGGAAAACTGTAAAAGAAGGAAGACCAAGGAATGTAGCTTGGATTGATTACAAGAAGGCATTCAACTCCCTGCCATATGACTGGATACTCAAGTGCCTAGAAATAACAGGAGTCAGTAGAAACATCAGGAGCTTTGTGCAAAGATCAATGGCACAATGGAAGACACAGCTGCTGGTCAATGGTGATAGACTGGGAGAGGTTAATATCAAGAGAGTACTCTTTCACTGTCACGACTACTGTTTGTCATTGCATTGATTCCTCTGTCAACAATACTGAACAAGTCAGGCCATGGCTATTAAACATCAAAAACATCTGCCAGGTTATCCCACCTCCTTTACATGGACAATCTGAAGCCATACAGAAAAACACCATCTGAAATGGAATTGCTGCTCAACACCATCCGAATACACAGCCAAGATATTGTAATGTGTTTGGATTGGACAAATGTACCATCCTTACCATCAATAGGGGAAAATTAGTGAAAACTGAAAGAATCAAGATGCCCAATGGAAATAACATCAAGAGTCTGGATTAAGAAAACCATTATAAATACCTGGGCATCCTTCAGGCTGACAAAAAAGTTGCAAGTACACCAGACAGTTGAAGAAGAAAAAAGGGCATTGGAAGAATATTTGAAGGACAGTGAAGAAGATGCACTGAAGCTAGTACACCATGAAGGCTTACTGAATACTGAAGAGACCAAACTGGCCTACAAGAAAGACCAGATGAAGAAAAGAAAAAAGACATGGCAAGGCAAAGTATTACATGGCCAGTACACTAAAAAACTAGCAGGCAAAGCAGACAACAACAAGACCTGGCAATGGCTAAGAACAGGAAAGTTGAAGAAAGAGACAAAGGGGCTAATTCTGGCTGCACAAGACCAAGACTTAAGAACAAATGCATACAAAGCCAGAACTGAGAAGACAGCAGCAGACAGCAAATGCTGCCTTTGCAAAGAAGCTGAGGAAACAGTGGACCACCTAGTTAACTGCTGCAAGAAGGTCACACAGACTGACTACAAACAACAGCATGACAAAGTAGCAACAATGGTGCATTGGAATATCTGCAAGAAATACCATTTGCCTGCAAGCAAGAACTGGTGGGACCACAAAACAAAGTAATAGAAAATGAAGAAGCTAGAGTGCTGCACTCAATATGCCAGCAAGTTTGGAAAACGCAACAGTGGCCACGGGATTGGAAAAGGTCAGTTTATGTTCCAATTCCAAAGAAGGGCAATGCCAAAGAATGCTCAAACTATTGCACAATTGCACTCATTTCACATGCTAGCAAGGTTATGCTCAAAATCCTACAAGCCAGGCTTCAGCAATACATGAACTGAGAACTACCGGATGTACAAGCTGGGTTTCGAAGAGGCAGAGGAACTAGAGATCAAATCGCCAACATTCGCTGGATCATGGAGAAAGCACGAGAATTCCAGAAAAATATCTACTTCTGCTTCATTGACTATGCAAAAGCCTTTGTGTGGATCACAACAAACTGTGGGAAATTCTTAAAGAAATGGGAGTACCAGACCACCTTACCTGTCTCCTGAGAAATCTGTATGCGGGCCAAGAAGCAACAGTTAGAACCAGTCATGGAACAACCGATTGGTTCAAAATAGGGAAAGGTGTACGACAAGGCTGTATACTGTCACCCTGCTTATTTAACCTATATGCAGAGTACATCATGAGAAATGCCAGGCTGGAAGAATCACAAGCCGGAATTAAGATTGCAGGGAGAATCATCAACAACCTCAGATATGCAGACGATACCACCCTAATGGCAGAAAGTGAAGAAGAACTAAAGAGCCTCTTGATGAGGGTGAAAGAGGAGAGTGCAAAAGCTGGCTTGAAACTCAACATTAAAAAAACCAAGATCATGGCATCTGAACCCATCAATTCCTGGCAAATAGAAGGGGTAGAAATGGAAGCAGTAACAGACTTCATTTATTTGGGCTCCAAGATCACCGCAGATGGAGACTGCAGCCATGAAATTAAAAGACGCTTGCTCCTTGGGAGGAAAGCTATGGCAAGCCTAGATAGCATATTAAAAAGCAGAGACGTCACCTTGCCAACAAAGATCCGCATAGTCAAAGCTATGGTTTTTCCAGTAGTAATGTATGGCTGTGAGAGCTGGACCATAAAGAAGGCTGAGCGCCGAAGAATTGATGCCTTTGAACTGTGATGCTGGAGAAGACTCTTGAGAGTCCCCTGGACTGCTAGGAGGTCAAACCAGTCAATCTTAAAGGAAATCAACCCTGATTGCTCATTGGAAGGATCGATAATGAAGCTCAAGCTCAGATACTTTGGTCACCTAATGCGAAGAGAGATCTCTTTGGAGAAGACTCTGATGCTGGGAAAGATTGAAGGCAAAAGGAGAAGAGGACGGCAGAGGATGAGATGGTTAGATAGCATCACTGAAGCAATGAGCATGAAACTGAGCAAACTCAGGGGGGCAGTGACGGACAGGAAGGCCTGGTGCAATATGGTTCATGGGGTCACGAAGAGTCGGACACGACTTAACGACTAAACAACAACAACAACAACAACAAAGTGCTCTGGGACTTTAGAATTCAAACAGACAGGCACCTGCCACACAACACCCCAGACTTAACAATTGTTGATAAGAAAGACAAAAAAGTCTGGATAGTAGACATTGCAATACCTGGAGACAGCAGAATAGAAGAGAAAGAACTGGAGAAAATCACAAAATATAAAGACCTGCAAATAGAAGTATAATTACTATGGCAAAAGAAAGCAAGATAGTACTAATAGTTATAGGCATCTTAGATGCAATCCCAAAACATCTGGAGCACCACTTGAACACCATCGGCATTGACGAAATCACCATCAGTCAATTGCAAAAGGCAGCTTTACTTGGAACAGCTGATATCCTGCGACTATACCTTTAACACCATCAAACAACATCTGCCTATCCCAGGTCCTTGGGAAGGACTTGATAGGTAGATAAAAATTTCAAATCCAGTCTAAGCATCTGGCTGACTGTGCGACCAACAATAAATAGCAATTTTAAAAAGCTGTACAAATATCATAAGTACAACACTTGTGGAAGAATGCCTATAAGATCAATGCAAAATGAGTAACTGAAAGTCTGCTTTCACCATGCACGACAGAGTGACCCTTTATTTAAAAAAAAAGAAGAGAATTCCCTGTATAATTTTTTAAAGTTAATATTAATAAACAAGATTCTCCCTGTATAATTAATCCCCACAATTTTGTTAACCTTCCCTCAAATTTTCAGATAGGTTTGTGATTGCAGTGCTTACAGGCAATTTTTTTCTCCTTCCATCATGTTTAGAACTGTTGGAAGATTTTATTTGCCTTTAAAAATGTCTAGAACAGCATCAAAGGCTGGTAGAAAAGCTAAAGGAATATAGTAAGCAATAGCAATGCCATTTTATAAAGAAAGAGCTAGTGAGCAAAACCAAGTTGCGTACAGGCAAAACCGACAGTTTATGCCTTCGGCTTATGTATTGTGGTTAGCTATAGATGTTGCCTTTGTAGACACTGTGGTTAACTGCTGATATTTTCCAAGCGTTGCAAAGGAAGGACACCTGTACCAGCTAGTTCATGCTCATGAAAGCAGCATGAGGTGATCATGCTGAGAGAACGTGGACAGGAGAAGGTCAGTGTGATTGGTTGAGACACTGTGTCCGTATTGTTAACGATTGGCTCAAACCTATGGAATAGAAATCTATAAAAAAAGGTGATAAATGGATGCTTGGCACAGTCCCCATCCAACATCCTTTGTTGATCTTGGGCAAAACAGAGTGCTTCCTTAACTCTTCACCAATCATCTGGCGTTTTTGATTTCTTCCCAGCTTGGAAACAAACCACCCAGGGAGGAAGGGTCTTTTCCTTCTAACAGAACAAACAACATTTAAAAAGAAAAATAAAAGCAAACCGAAAAAAGGTTTTCTTCCTGTGCATATTGAGGAAAACTTAGAGCATCACTGACAAAGGAGTCTGGCTAATACTACTTCTGACCAAAGAACATTAGGAATTTTATTTTATTTTTGCCTCTCAGCATATTGAAGAGTCATTACTTTTGAAAAACCTCTCCTGCTGATGGCTGTGGCATCATGTCAAGCTTAAATGAGTGATGCGATGCTGTAGTTCTTTCAGGGTACTTTTTAGTTACTGTCTAAAAGCCTGAGATGAATAGGCACACAAAAGCAAAGATTTATGGCCTCAGTCACTTAAGAGGCCCCAGTTCTAATATTTTAAAATTTATGTTCACAAGCAAGCAAGAAAAACAGAAGATAAAGTAATCAAACATAATATCTCATGTTTTTAATTAAAATACTCCACTCCTTTCATTATGCCAGAAAATGTTTACAAATCAACAGCAAGTTTCCTTCCTTTACATCTAGTTTCATTTTTTTCCCCAAACCAAATATTTTAATACCTAAGCTGCAGGGTCTTTTCATTTAAAAAATAACTTGTATTTCACTTCAGAATTCTAACTTTTAAATAGCCTATGCTTCTGAAATTTTCAGTTCATCAATAGTCTAGAAATATACATATTAAAAGCAAAGCCTTTCCATACTGGTAAAGTACCAAGTCTTGATCTTTAACCTGTGGTTCTGATAGCTGAGTATAAAACAATATGAAATACTACTATCCAAGCAAACCATCTGGGTGGAGAAATTCCATTTTTTTCCCCAAATTACTAAGTAAGTGAATCTAAGTCTTTTTTTTCTCTCTCAGAATTTTAAGGAATTTTAAATAGTTTACAGGCAGTCCCCAGGTTAAGAACACTCGGTTTAAGGATGACCCATAGTTAACAATGGAGCCTATTTACAGTGGTACCTCTAGTTACGAACGCCCCTCCTTACGAATTTTTCGAGATACGACCAGCTCCGGCCCCAAAAATTTACCTCGTGTTGCAAACCACCTTGAGTTACCAACTGGATCTGCGGCCATTTTCCCTCCTGTGACATGTGGTCCGTGGCCATTTTCCGCCTGTTCCACATGGTCCGCGGCCATTTTTCCGCCCATGCCACATGGTCCGCGGCCATTTTTCCGCCCGTTCCACGTGGTCCGCGGCCATTTTTCCGCCCGTTCCACGTGATCCGCAGCCGTTTTTCTGCCCTGCCGCGTGGTCCGTGGCCATTTTTCCGCCCCTGATGCGTGGTCCGTGGACGCCAGAATGGATTAACGATAATTACATTGAACCTTATGGGAAATTTTGCCTCGTGTTGCGACCAATTCGAGTTGCAACCAGAGTCACGGAACAGATTAAATTCGTAACTCGAGGTTCCACTGTATTTATTTATTTAATAAATCAAATTTATATGCCGCCCATCTCCCTATGGAAGTGACTCTAGGCAGTTGACACATAAGAAGCTTAAAAACAGTTTAAAAACTACAAAACAAAGTTAAAAAACAGAGAGAGCATCTTCAAGGCACTAACCACCCCCAGAGCTGGGAGCCCCTGCTGGATCCCCCTGCTAGGTGGCAGAGCCAGGTCTTAACACTCCTCTGGAAGGCCAGAAGAGTGGGGGCCCACCTCACCTCAGGGGGCAAGATATTCCACAGGGTGGGGGCAACAGCAGAAAAGGCTCTCCTTCTAGACTCTGCCAGCTGCAATTCTCTAGCTGACAGGGTCCACAACGTGCCCTTCCTGCCGGACTGGGTGGGATGGGCTGATGTAACTGGGATGAGGCAGTTCGTATTGTAGCAAAATTAAATATACAATGATTTGAGTTAAATGCACAATGGTTCGAGTTAATTACACAATACTACTTATACAGTATTATATAATAATACTGTTCTGGCTTACGTACAAATTCAGCTTAAGGACAGACCTTGGGAACAGGACTCGTTCTTAAACTGGGGACTACCTGTACTTAATGTAGAGTCAGACAAGACAAAGGGTGGAAGCCACACGTATGGTATTTTTCTTCAGCAGCTGAGGGCCACAGGAGAAAGAACAATGATACACTGATATCACCAGAGGATGCCAGGCTGGAATGTTTATATTCTTCCACTTGGTGAAAATTGGCTGGATGTGTTATGCCTATCAGCAGATTAATATACTTTTGCCCCCTTTATTTCTCACTAAAACCCAGCTGGAAGCTGCACCACTTTTTAGTGCCTTGCAACCAATTTCTGTTGGCATAATCTTTGGGGACTCCAGGGATCACAAAAAAAGAGAGCTTTGAACTGTTAATATCTAGTTTGTCTTTTTACATATTGGGAAGCAACTGAAAACTCCAATCCTTGGAGAAAAAAGAAACTGAATATCAGAGAGAGACAGTGGAAGTGGAGTGACTATCTGGCTGATACTTGTCTGCTTGCTAACTCTAGAAAACAGCTTCCCTGTGAGATCAGTTTGTGATTGTATGTTCCTGGCAGAGATCATTTGCCTATGACTGAAAGTTGCCCTGGGTGGCAAGTTCACTACTGGTGAAGTGACTGTTTGGAAGCCTCTTAAAGATGCCATTGGGCCAATGGCACAATTGCAGTGAGTGCGCTGTGACCCTTCTTCAGCTGGTTGGACTGACAGATGGTTATCCACACATTGATTATATCAGTCTTCACCAGTGCAAAGAACTCTAGGTGGGGCTATGCTTGAAAGGTGTTCAGAAGTTACACCTGTTGCAAGATATAGGAGTATTAACTAGTGAAAGCTCCAGGGAGCATATGAGACTTGTACTGAAAGATCTGTTCTGGTTGCCAGTTGCTTACTGAGCACAATTAAGATATTTTGGTTGTCCTTTAAAACCCCAGTGGTTTAGGATCTGACTGTGTAAGGGACCATCTAATTGGCTGTACAAGAGGCCCTTTTGAAGATGCCCCTGCTGTCAAATGCCAAAAAGAGAGTTTCCTGAATTGTTCCTGGGCTGTGAAATACATTCCTCCAGGAGCAGCATTTGATCCAACTCTTTCAGCTTTAGAAAATGTCTATGCTATATCTCTTTTGCCAAACATTTACATGTTACAGTAAATGTTTTTACCACTATTTCTGTGTTAATTTTAGCTTGGATGCTAAACCCATTATGTTTTTATTATTTATTTATTTAATGAAATTTATGTGGCTGCCCATCTTACACAAGGTGTCTCTGAGCAGCATACAATAAAACCAATGATTTACACAGGTTATTGTTTTTAATTTTGTTTGTTGCCTTGAGTAATTGCCTAAACAAAGAATGAAAACTCTTCCATGCCTTTGAATACAGTCATTTGTGTCATGACAGAACTTACAAGAATTAATGGAATAATAGCATATTCACAGTAGTAATCTGTCACTACAAGCAAAAGGCAATATGAACCTTTAATAACTAAGTATTGCTGGTTAAGTGGCAATCATAGAATCTAAATGAAGATATGAGTGCTAAATTGCTAGTGAATGCACATTACTATGCAGTAGTACTACTACTATACTATCAAAAGTATACAAATCAAACTCATGGAATTGTTTTTATACATAACTTCAGTGTGATTATTATATGCACATATGTGAAAACATTCGACATTACCCACAATAGAGGAATGGATGGTGAAGATGATGGAATTTGCTAAGATGGCCAAACTGACATCTTCAATCAGAGAAAAGGCATTATCTAAGTTTATTGCTGACTGGAAAACCCTTACAAGCTTTTTGTGTGAAACAGACAAAAATGAACTTATGATATACGGTTTTGATGATTAGGGAAAAAAAAAAACTAGATTAAATTTATACTTATAACCGCTGTAAAGAAAATTGGAAGCTACTTCTTTATATTTCTTTTTTTCTGCACTTTTGTCTTTGTCTTTTTTTCTTTTCTTCTTTCTTCTTTCTTCTAAATATTAGTTTTTGTTCATTTTTATCTTTTTTTATTAAAATCTTAATAAAGTTATATGAAAAAAAAGTGTACGAATGAGCATGTCATCAAGATTCCATGAGTTTTTCCAATATGCTTTCAGTACTCCACTCACACAACTCTACAAGCAAAAGAGTTGCATGAACCAGAGACTTTGCTTTGTTTTCATACAAAGCTATCTTCCTTACCGTATTTTTCCATCAATAAGACACCCCCGTGTACAAGACGACCCCCACTTTTCCGACCCAAAATTAAGAAATCAATATTTTAAAGATAGTGCAGAACACATTTTTATTTAGTAATTAGGTAACATTTACCTGATACACTCGGTGGGAGGAGGTCCAAACCGTCTCTCTGCAGCTCTATTTCCATGCTCTTTTGCATAACTGATTACATTCAATCACAAGTGAAACTGCCGATAGCTTGTCTCTGCAAACAGACTTCCTCCAATTGGTTTGTTCAGCATCAGCTGACGTCAGTTACATAAGGCTCGTGATTGGAGGAAGCCTGTTTGCAGAGTCAAGCTATTTCACTCGTGATTGGAGGCTAGCAATAGGAGGAAGCCTGTTTGCAGAGACAAAGTATGGGCAGTTTTGCAACCGCGCGGTTCTCTCCTCGGCTTCTTTCTATAAGACGCCCTTCAATTTTTAGCATAAGGATTTTAGAAAAAAGTATCGTATTATAGTCGGAAAAATACAGTATATTACATGTGAATATTGCTCCTTTGGAATTTAAGACAAATGGCTGAAGAGAAATTGAATGTACTGTATTTCACAAAATTAGTTTTCTGTTAGCAGTAGCTAAAAAAGAAATTGAAGTGGAGGAAGAAGAGTCTTCCCCACCAATTTTCTTCCCAATTGCTATCCACTCTTGTTTTGCAAAACAAAAAATAATGAACCTTAGTCTACTTTCCCAATACTGACACAGCCTTCAATTTCTTAAACTGAATATGCCCTCCAAACCCCAAAATGGAAATAAGGAATGCCTTTCTTTCCTATTCTCCAAGCTATCCTTGGAGTGGAATTTGGGAAAATAAATATGATTTGTAATGTCTTTTCCCCACACATCCCTCTTACCTTAGACTTCTGGTTTTAAAGAAAGAAGTAATCCTCAAGCTGCCTTCAGGAAGGGAAGCAGAATCACTGGTATGCTGTTAAACTGCAGCTCTCAGTGGTGAGTTTGTCAATTAGTGGCAGTCATTTACTTAATGGAATAAAATAAATCAAACATCACCTGAGCGTTTAACAAACCACTACCCCAGGCAACTTAAGTGTCTGAAAATGTGAAACATTCTCAGTTATGTCTCAGCTGCAACTCACAAAGTCTATGGAAAAAGAGAGCTTTTAAGAATCAAACTAATCCTAGGGTCCTTCTGTGTTGCTGAGTTGGAGTGTTCTCTCCAGCCATCCTTGAATTGGCAGTAAACAATACCAGCATAAAATTTGCTGTGATCCCCACACAGCCTTTATTCTGTCTGTTCCTTGTCATCTGACCCCACCCCAAATGAATGGGCAGCAAAGCCTAGCAGACTTTACTTACTGTGTGGTTGTCCTTAGGCATTTTTTGAATAAGGAAAAAACCAACACTAAATTAACAACAGTACACTCGCAGACTGGGTCGAGAGGAAGAACATATCTTGGAGACATGGTAGTAGAAAGATGCTCCCAAGGCATTTTTGTGCCTTAGTTAGGTGCAGGTATTATAAAAGGCCTCTAGTCTCCTGAAACCAGTTCTGGGTTACCCTTCTGGGTCATGCAGAATTGAATGGAATATTGAAAACTGGTAGGAATGAAAGAGATGCTGAGGCTTAGAAAGCTACTTCAAGACAACAGCTCAGTATTTTCTACTAGTAGTAGTTTCCAAACACTTTATATAGGCAGACCAAGTAGTACAGACTTACTTTCCAAACTAATCCACTATGAGATGAGAAGAGGGCAAATCACCCATCTTTACTCAATAACTACAATTGTACCAGATTAAACAAAACGGTATTTAAATCTCATGTGAGAAAACAACTTCTATCTAGCATAACATAGATCCTAAAAACCAATTTCTAAGCATATCTAACAGATATAAGAGGACTTTCAGAAACAATACTTCTATTCCAGAATTGGTCCACACTTTCCCTGTGACTTTTGATAAGTGAATGGTTTCTCTCTGAATTACATTCCATATCTGTGTGATAAAGTAGTTGGAAAAATTGTAATAGTTATCCCCCTGGATTCTACTACCTGGGAACAGGAGAAATGAGACTCAGCTCAAATTGCAAGCACAACATGAGTATAATAAATTTAAACCATCTTTGTCTTTGCTTCTTTCAAATGAAATGCCTGTCTGTATTACTGCTACCCTGTGTAAGTGAATTAAACACAGAAAGCCAGGAATAATGGCAAGATCTCTATCCAGATTGCTGTGAAAATTGATATAAAGCTGTTGCAACTCTTTCCCCATTCTATGGAAATTTTACAGAGAATTCATGTAATTGAGTAGTTCTATCCAAAGCTTAAAGAGCAGCTGTGATTCCTCAATTATCTCTATTGCAGCAAATGTTTGCTTAAGAACATGATTTCACATTTTCAAGGAAACATCAGTGGCTGATAATTCAGGCTGTAGTGAACCATCAGTGATTTGGTTAAAAGAACAGAATGACAATCCATATCACCAGCAAACCATGACCACCACACCTCTAAATAAAACAAAATAATTTGACTTAAAATATCGGATACCATAGTGAATTCTTCCCCGTCTTTTGACAGCATTTAGAATCACTTTTATGTCCTCTTGCACTAAGAAACCTACGTATTGCTGTTTGGGTCCAAGCTGAGAAAGGTGAAAGAAAGCAGAACCCTGCAGACCTGACTGCTTTCATGCAGATATAATTACTAGAAAACAAAACAAACCTCAGTTAAGCTAAAGAGAAGCTCTAGAAGCCTGCCATTAACAGGAATCATGAAGTCACATCTGCATAATATTAAAAGGACTAACATATCTGCTACTGTACCTAAGCTCTAAGAATGATCTCTGATTCAACTTCAGAACACTTTTTTCACCGCAGGCCTTTATGCAGGACACATGCTGAATTAAAATGGCTTTAAAGGAGACACAAAGACATACCCCTTGGTTTGTGACCTTGGAGGGGACAATTAAAGGTTTTTAAGATCTAAGCAGGGAGCTGATTAGTTAAATAAGATGCTTCACTAACTCTGCTAATGACAGAGGCTAACACAAGGGCAACACTGCCCTTAGCAAGAGAAGTGCAAAATCTTCATTTATGTCTCCCTTCCTAGCCCTTTTCCTTGGTTGTGTTGGCTTCCCATTACTATAAACTCATCTCACACAGACATATGTCAGTGGGAAGCACAGTACTTAACCATTTCTCCATTCAATCTTGAGACTCCTTTGAATGATTGTAAAAGGCTAATACCATGGTATGTCTGTCTTTATTATAGGCATTTTTACATTAACTTTCTTTGCAATTTGTGACTGTCTTAGTCTAGCAAAGATGGAATTACAAGTATTGCTATGCAGTGGAAATGGAACCTAGTATTACCTTATTCCTCCTGTTACACATTTGCAACTTCCTCTTCTTTGAATGGTATACAATTGAAAGACTATTTCTACAATTTAGGGAAGAGAAAGAAAAAGAAAAAAAAACTTCCAATTATTCATGGGAATTGTTAATTAATTTATGAAAAACTATCCAAAGAGTTACAGGTAGTCATAAGGTGATCCATTTCCACTCACTCTACTTCAAAGATAATCTGTTCCTTTGTCTGGTGTTTAAGACTATCATGCATTCCATATCCGCCCACCAAAAGACATAAATTTCCTCTTTTCAGTTCATGTCTAAATTGCACAATAGTTGTTATATTACAATGCCTCAAAGCTGTTATAAGGAAAGGTACGGAGTGCTTCAAGACTATTCAAGTATCTGTTAACCTTTTGCCTTATGCCTCCATATACCTAGGTTGGATTTGCAAAACTTTTTTGTTCCTAGACATATACAGTACTGAAAAACAGCTTACAAAGGGAATTTACAAAAGATATAAGAAATGCTTGGACTGATTAAATAGTCCATCCCATTCATGTTGTTTCTCAGGACTGGAAAGTATTGAAAAAGATCAATATGAAGTTAAAGATTTCTCCCATTTCTTCTATCAGCCAATAACAGAGGTCTGTGATGTTCTGGAATAAAGAGAATCCAACAACTTAATAAAGTTTCATCACTGATAAAGGATGTAATTTTAGCATAACACATATTTTAAGAAAACTGTTAAGTTTGGCATTTCTAACTCTCTTTATGTCGTTGTTATGACTGCTACGTAATACAAAATTACATTCAACAATTTATATTTTAGCCAACAATCAGGGAATCAGTATGTCCCTGTAGAGCATTCACCTGCAGTGCATGTCTCTTTAAATTGTAAGCAGGAAGCACTGATAGAAGCTGACAACAAATGGGATTTTTCATTCAGCATGCAGAATAATCTGCTGTCCAATGGTACATAGCAAATTAAACATGTGATATATAGTTCCCTGAATACTATACTAAGGTGAATTAGCTTCTCTGGAGCAGGAATCCACTTCTGTTTCCAATAAAATACCTTCAGCATCAGTAGTGTTGCAAAAGGTGTGATGCTCTATATTAATACTGCTTTAGCTTTCACTCCCTTATCTTAACCAGACGTTACCCCCAAAATGGAGCTGGAACTAGCCATTTGTGATGGATGGCATGAGCGGGGAAGATTCTGGAATGGAGCTTCAAGGTTGTCAGGAGGGGGGAGAGACATTCCAGGGCAAGCGCCTCCTCAGCCCACAAGAAGACTGTGGGAAAATGAAAAGGAAGAGGCTGGCTCCTCCCTAGAGCCTCACAGAGTATATTCTGTAGTAGCTGTAGATAAGTTTAGTCTGGCGAGATTCTGTCTATTAGGTACAAGCTAATAAAGTATCTGAGGTGTACTGGATGACCTCGTTGTAGTTTTTGGGCTGAACCTGACACCATTTTATCTAACCTATGGGCATAACTACTGAAGGAACAGTTCAGTGCACTTATATTTCACTTGCCTTTAGCCTCTTTCCCATAATATTTGACTTACATTTGATGCTGTTTATCAAGCTCATGTCCACTGGATAGTTACTGCTTAAATACTTCATCTGACATAGTATTCTGCTCTTTGCTAAGGGAAGGACTAACAGAAAGTGAGCTGAACATGAAGATGATATAGTAGATGGGTTTTATAAACATAAACTTCATCTGACATGGCATCCCACAATAATAAAATCTACAATTAAAGAACCAGGAGAATGATCAGTAACCACTTGTAAAACTAAAGTAGGAGCACATACAAATCTCCCACTGTTGAGGAGGTCCAGACAAGTTTTTCTGCAAAAGCAATTTAGAAGGTCCTTTCTGTGAAAATGTAAACAAGACTTCTCTGTCTTTGTGACATAGCTTAATTTGGAGGGCAGGTTAATTTGTTAGACAATGAGCCTTCATACATGGATAATGTATGCAACTCCTCCTAAACAGTGCAGGAACAAAAGTATATGTAATACATGGAGGGAAATATGTTAAACTAGAATTTGCAATTTACTTTTATTTCCAACTTTGAGTAATGAGGTTTAGAGAAGGCACCGTTTTCATTAAACTGGTTTCATAGTTGAAGTGATTTCCAGTCAAAGAATGCAGGGGGAGAGGTAGAGGTGGGAAAGTCTGTTACCTTTTCACAATCCTGTGACAAAGTAAAACCTGAAGAGTACAAGACATGTTCTCAACTTCATGGTGTTAGGAAGTTACAATATGTAAAATTTTGATCTCATATTAATGGAACCACGCAGTACCAGGCATTTTTATTCACCTTCCACGAAAGGAAAAAAGCACATGCCGTGGGAATAAAACTTAAATACCCAGGAGGTTCACTGACATTGTACAAGGAAAACAGCACCACCACATCCAGGGCCTCTGACCAAAGCCAATAGGCAGCATACACACAATCGAAAACTCCAAGTCTGCACTTTTCTTTTGCTTTCTGCTATTAATGTAGGGGGTAATGAGGGGAGAAAGCAGAAGTCTTCAGCTGAAGCTGTGCCAAGTGTGCTACTATGACTGATGAAGCCAGGTTGACCTACCGTTATTACTCTTTCCTAATGGGCCTTTAATAGACTTTGTTACCTGGCAGCTACCCTTACATAAAGCATTTCCATTTTTTTCCCCTTTTGGTATCCTAGACTAATATTTTATTTTTATTTTTTACATTCATTGCATCAAACCAATTGATGGGGGGGGGAATCATTATATAAAAAGTGTTAACAAAATAAGATAAAAATGAAAGAAAGAGACAGAGACAGAGAAAAGAAGAAAGAAGACAGACAGAAAAGAAAATAATCTTGTTTATAAAACAACTCCTAGAAATTTAATCAGATTGTTTGAAATCCTCTCCTTCACCTCTTTGTAAAAACAAACAGAAATTCAAATGCTGATACTCCACACATGTCAGCAATTCATTGCTATGAATAAGTCACAGATTTATCTTTTTAACATTGTATAATGATTGTCTGTGGCCAGGTGTGAGAAGTCCACAGTTCTCAATGTCTTGATTTTGATTTACAATGCAGACTCTATAACAAAGCAAAACATGTAAGTCCTTAATCCACAATGATTGATTCTAAGGCTATGATATGGCAATTATTGGACAAATTGTGTGAGTTCCAGCTGAAAGATCAGAAGCATAATCTCCAACAGGAAGATTATTGCAATCAACCTTGTAATTAATTAATTAAAATGTTTTAAAATACCCAATAGCTGAAGCTGTCTCAGTGGTTTACAACAAAACACACTGAAAAGCAATTTGAATATATGTATGTATACACATGCACACACACATTAAAATCAAGTAAAATGCAAAATGAAAACAGCACATAAACTAGACAGCAGCAAGGCAGTCATTCAAAAATCTAAATCAGGATGACTTAAAATACAATTAAAAGCCAATTAAAAAGCCTGGGAAAATAGAAAGCTCTTTACCTGGCACTTAAATGATGCTAATGTGGGTGCAAGTTGAGCTTTGCTGGGAAGGAAAATACTCTCTCCCTTGCAGAGACCCATCTCACTTCCTTTATTGGGGGGAATGGGAAAGAGGCCTCATTGGAAAAGCTTAAGGTCCAGATAGGTACATCATTAAACATTCTCTAAGATATTCAGTATATATGAAATAGACTTTTCTGTTCTATTAATCTCACTTTAAGGTGTCTTGACATACTTAAAATGTATTTTCTTTGCTTTCTTCTTGGTTAGAGATATTTATACAGATGTGGAAACTGGTCAAGCAATACACTAAACATTCTAAGAAGAGCTCATGGGGAGAATTCTCCTAGATCAAACAGGCATGTAGCTACAGTCTCTGTAGCAGTTACATCACACAAATACTTTTGTTGGTGCCATATTGAAAAAGAATCACAATAATAAGATAGATTGACAGCAGGAACTAGCACTGCTTTCATGGACAGAAACTGCAGAGAGCAGGCCAAGGTAACAGGAGATAGGCAAGGAATATAGTAAATATAATACTATGTTGGCAGTAGAAGGTAAACAAACTACTCACGGGCAAGAAAAGAATGAGGAGGTGGACAGGAACTTTGGTAGCTTAAAATAAATGTACTGATTTTTAAAAAAACAAATAATTTTGTTAATCAGAATGAAATGATATAAAGAAAATATTCCATGCTTTCAAATAAGTGCTTTTGCGCACAACTGAAAATACAAATATAGGAAAAATGTGGGTTCCTTGAGAAAAGCTCTGTTGGATGTCTGTAACTATACTGAGTTTATGATTTACCATATTTGATTAAATATGGTTTGCTAAGTAAGCTAGAATTGGCTGGGATTACTTCATCTATCCCATCAGGTTCAACTCTGACTTTTTTCCCCTCTTTAGATTATTTTAATAAGGAAAAAATAAATGGAAATCCAACATTCTGCATGAAACCAGAGCATTCTTTCAAAATAAAAATATTAGTTAGCTATAATGAAATGCTGTGTTTGCAAAAGTACCTATCTATCCAGAAAAGATAAAAATCAGTGGGGATGGTAAGGAACATTTGTGGGGCTAGAAGATATGACTAAGACAACTTTATCAGGATTTACCAGTCCTCCCTTAGTAGCCATTTTGTCAAATTTTCTAGCTCTGCCAAATCCTGCGTATAATCATTCTATTTGTGAATACTGCCTGTTGAAGATATCCAATATTATTGACTGATTTAAAATAGAGATAGATTTTCTCCATGATGATCTGTCCCTAACCTTATCCTTCAGCATTTCCAATGCTACTGTAACTGAGTCCATCCACCTTACTACGGTCACCTCTTCTTCTCTTTCCTTCCATCTTTCCCAGCATTAGAGCCTTCTCCAGAGAGCTAGGTCTTCGCACAATGTGTCCAAAGTAGGATAATTTGAGCCTGGTCATTTGGGCCTTGAGTGAGAACTCTGGGTTGATATCCAATATCCAATATTATCCAATATTATTTAAAGTTTATTTTTAATGTTTATTTAATGTCCTTGCAAAGTCTACCTTTGCACTTTGAAAGAAAGCAAAGAGTCTAAAAGAACTTTATATATATATATATATATATATATATATATATATATATACACACTGTATGTATGTGTGTGTATGTATGTGTGTGTATATATATATATGTGTGTGTGTGTGTGTGTGTGTATATATATATATATATATATATATATATATATATATAATGCCATATTAATATACCCCACCTCCATCAAAAAAGAACATAAGAGTAGGTAGAGATATTGGAGATAATTTAGTCTGACCTGCTGCACAATGGGAATCTACTACCATAACATCCCTGCCATCCAGCCTCTGTTTAAATACCTTCCAAGGGAATCAGTTCCATCGCTGAAAAGCTCTTATCTGTATCTGCTTTCTTGTAATTTAAACCTGCTGTTTCTTGATTTCTCTTCTGGAATGTCACTGAACAAGTCCATCCTAGTCTCTTCTTCTGCAAGCTATACATACACCACTTCAAACTGTTCCTCACAAGTTTCTTCTTCCAGGGTCTCATCATCCTGGTTGCTTTTCTCAAGTCAATCTCCAGATTGTCGAAGTCCTAAAATATGGGGCCCAGAATTGGACACAGTACTGTAGGTATGGTCTGACCAAAGCAGAATAGAGAGTTACAATGACTTCTCTTGATTTTGACATTATACTTCTGTTGTGCAGTCTATGATTACATTTAGGTCGTTTTTTTTTTTAATACAGCTACATCACATGGTTAGTTTGTGATCCACCAAGATCTTCAGATTCTTTTTTGATGTACTGCTGTCTAAGATGTCCTTCCTCATCTTATACTCAGCTATGCTTTTTTCCTCCTACCCAAATGAAGAATTTGTTCCAGTTGAAATTAATCTTGATAGTTTTGTCCATTGTTCCAGTTTGCAAGATCCTCCAGAATCTTGATACTGTCCCGTAAGGTGATTGCTATCCCCCATTTTTGTATTGCCTATAAATACAGTAATTGTATTTTCTCTGCCCACCAAGTCATTTCTATATATACATTCTGTAAAGGGTCTAGAATGGACCATTGTGGTATGCTGCTCATTACTTCCTTTCAACTTGACCCCAGGCCCGGACATAGACTCGATGAATACAACTGTTCATCCACCTCTGTATCCTGCTAATGATAGCATAGTCCAGATCACATTTTGGTATCATCTTTATGAAATGCTTCTACTCCCCTGCAGGCTTCTATTTAAAGCCATCTGGATCAGCTACACAAGGTGCCTTCTATACACAGGTCCTCTCAGGTCTCAGGAGAAGCAGGCCATTTCTTGATAGGGGTCTCTCATCTCAGACTTGCACCACCTTATCAAAGAATCCAAGCCATTCCCACTGGCACTATCTGCACAGTCAATTTTTTGCTCCCAGTATTCTGTCTTTTCCTGGGTCATGAGTAATGAAAGCACTACTTGTGCCCCATCTCCTTTACCCTCTTGCTCAGCACCACATGGTTCCTTGTTCTTCTTCATGGGTGTCATTTGCTTCCATCTGGATTAGTAGAAAAAGGATAATTGTCAGTGAACTTAAAAGTTTTGAGAGTCTTTCCATCACATCCCAAATGTGAGTTCCAGGAAGGCCCATGCTTCTCTCAATAGATAATCAGGCTGACCAGTTACTGCTTTGGTTTCTCTCTTTTGTGAGTTTCCCATCAACATTACCTGTCATTGCCTCCTCTTTAGGGCAGAGAAAAATCCTTTTCTTTGCAGATCCTACAAGCCTCTTCCCTCAGTTCTTGAGGCTAGTGGAAGTTGCTGTTCATCTAAAGGTTGAATACCACCAATGGGGAGGTTTTGGAAGCTGTTCTGACACTTCAAGGAAACAGAGGGCTTTTTTTTTTTTTTTTTAAACAGACATGGTCCTTTGTGTTGCATTCCCCCAACATTCCATTCCACACACCTGGCTTTCTTCCATCTTCTTGAAGCTTCTTGGGATTATTACCCCTATATGCACTTCCAAGTCCAAGAATTCCTCATCTTCCCTGATAAACTGGAGAGTGGACAAGTTCACTTCTAGCTCCTTGTCCTTCTCTTCCAGAAGGACAATCAGTCTGCACTTACTACAAGTATAGTTTGTGTTCTTTCCAAGGAAGCAACAAACATGATACATCTCCACCAGATCACGAGATCTGCCTCTATCTCTGTGTTCCTAAGATGAACAGAAAAGGAGGAAAAAAACTTTCTTTCTTGACCTACCCCTGATGAACTCCAGTTTGCTCTCCCTTTTTGCTCAGTCTCTGGAAACTTTCTCCTGGAAAACTTTCAGATTGCTTCAAATTGCTCAGCAGGAAGTAATGCTCCAGTCCCGAGATGGGCAGTCAGCAGTACTCAGGAAACTGTCAGCAGTTTCTCCCAGTCCCCTCCTTGGCTCTTAAGCTTTGTCTCTTCTTTTTCCTCAGTTGAACTCCTCCACCAAACACCTGTTTGCTGTCCCTGCTCACTCATTCAGTGATATAATGCTTTTGTAAGCAGTTCTTTGTCCTACTTGTGGTCTAATTCTTCATTACCCTCTTGTTCTCAGTGTATCAGGAATCCCAAATACTTTCCACTCTTTAAAAAACTCAGTACAGACCTTAAGTCTTGAACAGAGATGCCAAATGTGCATTTAAATATTTATGCAAATGTACCTGTTGTATATGCATGTGTATATGCCATTCTACAATAGAATTATTTCTTTTCCTTCCAAACCCCTGCAAGACCTTTATATTTAGATTCGTTTAAAGATGATAAAGATATGCAAAATATTATGGAACAAAATCCGTTGGTGTGGCGAAAAGCTGTAGATGGTGAACCCAGCATCACTTCAACCTCCCTACACTTCAAGGTATTGGCAGCAAACTTCCTAGGTGACCTCAGTGAAAGTGTGCTCATCTTCTGCCTTGCAGAGACAGCAGAACAGCAGGATTATCAAAGCAGCCCATTCCAGCTTTCATCTGGCAGGAAACTAAATGATCAAAGCAGCCAGAAGATGTCCTTTTGTTTTCAGAATGTTTAGACATCTCACTTTCCCCCACATGCTGCTACCTACATATCCTTCTCATTAGTGAAGACATTGGTGACATACTGCCAGCCAATCAATATGAAGCAGATCTAAGTTCTATGACACACACACACACACACACACACACACACACAGAGGATATCACAGAGAGACAATCCTTTAATCATTAGTGGTTGTAGCTTTAAAAATTGTCCTTGAGGCACCCATTAACAGTATATCCTACCCAAATGCTCTTCTCTCTTGAAACAAATTGGTTATCTCATGGTATTAAACTCAGCTTAGGGCACCTCCTGTTCCTTGTTATCTTATATATATTTTGTGGAAATCTGCTATTCTAATAGCCTTCCTAATCTCCCCAATGTCCTTCACTCCCATTTCTTTTTTGCCTGAAATAAATGAAAAGATGCACATGATACAAGTTAAAATTCTGTTAAAAACAATGTGGCAGAGTGATAGGTGCCTATAAACCTGTGAGGTCAGATAACTTACACCTACTCACTCCTTATAGACAATTATATTTCATAGTTTTTGTTCTCTCTTCAAAGTTAATTCACTTGCTGGATTTGAGTTTCAAACAATGATAAGCATGTGTAACATTATAACATTCCCACTGTCTGGTCTGCACACCATTCTTCCCATTGCTCCATCCTCTATAATAAGGAACAAAAGTTGGCACCTTCATTGTCTTCTAGCTGTCTTACAACACAATCCACAAGAGCTAATTGTAATTTTTAGTAATCATGTTTAGGACTTGTGTACAAAAGGTAACCATGGAACTACTTTGGAAGCTTTTCTCCTCATGCCTTGTCAAAGCTTAGTGGTACAAAGCCTCAAAGGGGTCTTTATTTTGACAGTGCTTTGAGCAACTCACTTTTTGAAGCCATTTCACATTGCAACATTGTACCCCATTTCTAAAGAGGGAAATGAAACTGCTCTATTGCTTTGCTTGGTGTCATTCTGTCTCCTCCAGCACACCCAGAAGAAGCTTCTATGCATATCACTGAATGCAGGAAAAGAGGTGGTTGAAACCATGCAAGCATCTTGATGACACATAAAGTGTTGCCTCTATGCCTAACAGGTAAACAGTGTTGCCTTCACACTTTGGTAAGACAAATACCACTGTCTCTGTGGTATGAAGTGCCTTGTTAAGGAGATTTGAGCCAGCTCACAGAGGCTTAGTTGTCTGTTATAGTGATTTTACTGAATGAGTAATCCTGAGGATAACTTGACTTCTCCCAACTGCTACAGAGGTCATACTGAACACAAATTGGCCATTATTCACAAAAAGATGTATTGGACTTGTTTATATGTTGGGTACTACAAGTCATACAAGGGTCATTTTCCCAGTTATTACAATTTTGAGAATTTTCAACTGACTGGAAATTTTGAAAATTGTAGCTTCCTCACATTTGGGGATAACCAGACTGCACTAAAATATTTTCCCAGCTTCTTATCTGAAAGGTGTAAAATGTCTTATTATGACATAAAAAAGCAGACATTTAAGCTACCGTCTCAAAACTGGCTACCTTGCCTCCATTTCTAATCATTGTATAAGTTGTCTTCCCAACATTATTTTCTTCTCTAACACCCTTTTCTCTTACCATAGGGTTTTGGTCTTGAATATTCTGTTCTTTTGAACTGTCTGGGCCCCAGTCCAGGACTAGTGAGAAAATAAATAGCACATATCATTTTGTCACAATTTTAGTTAGGCCCACAATAGCTTAGCTCATGGTGGCCATTTTATTATTGTTTTCTGGGCCATTATGGCTCACTATTCAGAGTAAATGTGATTCATTGTGACAAGCAGAATTTGCAGCAGCTTCTACAATGCAGGTGAAGCAGGACTAAGTAATGTAGACTCTTTCTATGGCCAGCTAGTTTGAAGAAGAAATAAGCCATTTGCCAGAAGCAAAGAACAGCCAGAGATAAACTCTACCAAAAAAGTATGCCACAGCCCTTCATATAACAGATCACCTGTTTGAGCGTTGTGCTGGGGAGGGCAGAATTAAGCGCCTTTCAACACTGTATCTCTACGGCATCATATAATATTCACCCATGCATTCACCAACATTTATAGAGATGACAGTAATGATGACGATGATATTAATTTTAATATGGATTAATAATCTCAGGACTGAATTGCAACTTTTGTCTTTGGCAGGTTTTTTATGCTACACAAGGCAGATTTGCAGCAGGTTTCAGAAATATTTCTCAGTATATAGAAAAAGACCCTGTGTGTTTTCATGGTTAAGGTGTTAAACTAGCACTGTGGAATTCCATCCTCATGAAAATTTACTGAATAATTTTTGGCCACTTATTCTCTCTCAGCCCAGCCTATGTCACAGGGTAGTTGTGAGAATAAAATAAGAGGGATCTTTATATAAACTACCCTGAGAAAAGTGGAATATAAATCTAACAAACAATAATATAAATAATTAAAAAACAGGGAAATGTGATTTGATAAATGACTGATTGTCATATGTCTGAGTCTGGCAAAAAAGCATGCAATAAATCTTGACTCTCCAGATGATTACCTTTGTGTTTATAATATGCTTAACAGCAGAAGCTTACAGAGGGCTATATACTGTATGTCATTTTATTGCAGTTCAAAATAGAAGCTGTATATACCGTATTTTTCCGTCAATAAGACACCCCCATGTACAAGACGACCCCCACTTTTCCGACCCAAAATTAAGAAATCAATATTTTAAAGATAGTGCAGAACACATTTTTATTTAGTAATTAGGTAACATTTACCTGATACACTCGGTGGGAGGAGGTCCAAACCGTCTCTCTGCAGCTCTATTTCCATGCTCTTTTGCATAACTGATTACATTCAGTCACAAGTGAAACTGCGGATAGCTTGTCTCTGCAAACAGCCTTCCTCTAATTGGTTTGTTCAGCACCAGCTGACGTCAGTTACATAAGGCTCGTGATTGGAGGAAGTCTGTTTGCAGAGACAGTATGGGCAGTTTCACTCGTGATTGGAGGCTCGTGTTTGGAGGAAGCCTGTATGCAGAGCCAAGCTATTTCACTCATGATTGGAGGCTAGCAATAGGAGGAAGCCTGTTTGCAGAGACAAAGTATGGGCAGTTTTGCCACCGCGTGGTTCTCTCCTCGGCTGACTTCCTTGAATAAGACGCCCTTCAATTTTTAGTGTAAGGATTTTAGAAAAAAGTATCGTCTTATAGTCGGAAAAATACGGTACACAGATTTCCACCTACTAAATAACACTGAATCAAGCTTGTATGCCTGCTCCAGGGTTTAAATTCTAGGCCTTTTCCTTTCACCTTCTCAAATCAATCAAAATTTAGTCATTTTCTTCCCCACCTTAAGAAACATCTCAATGATTATATAATGGTTCTGTCTAGCCTGGGAAGTATTGGTTCTTGACTCACCAGCTTCAGTACTTACACAGGGGGAAAAAAATGCTGATTATCCTAATTTGCATTTATCATTTCAACATGCCATTCTGAACACAACTTTTTAGCCTTGTATATAAAAAAATTTCACGCAAGCTAGGAAATTAATCTCCTGATCAATCCTACTGTGAAATGCTACAAATACACACAGTAATGAATACATTTAAATGAATTCATTGCCAATCAATGCAGAATAACATAGAATAATTATTTGGAAAATATGTTTGTTTTTGTTTTTTAGATTTGTCAGTGGCTAGAAAACCCTTATGGATTTTTTGCTGAAAACGGAAAAAAATAAACTTGTGATTTATGGGTTTGATGATAAGAAAGGGTAGAATATGGAAAGAAAGGAGCTGTGATTCTGAGAAGATAAAACATAAATGCATTTATAACTGCTGTAAAGAAGATTGGAAGCCACTTCTCTATATCTTTTTTCCCCCTTTTCTTCTTTGTCTTTTTTCTTACATTTCTTTTCTATTTACTTATCACTTTTACTTTTTTTAACTTTCATTTTTCTTTAAATTTGTGTTGTTTTTACTTTGTAAAAAATTCTTTAATAAACATTAATTTTAAAAAAGGAAATTATGTTTGTTTTCAACAAAATTGTATTTTCATTAATACCTCATATTCAGTTTGTAGACAACCAGAATTTCAATATTCTTTCCACAACTACTATTGCCAAGCCAGGCGTACTAAACATAACCCCCCACCCCACTCCTCTATACTTGTGTACTAAGTTTCTTTTTTCTTAAATGATGATTTTTACTTTTTTTCTATGAAATTTCATCAGTAATTTTCAGGCCATTTCTCTACACCATCAAGATTGTTTTGAATGTTATTTATGTCTTCTGTGGCACTGGCTGTCAAAATTTGCAGGGCTGAGACCCCCTGAAATGCTAAATGAATCTGTGTGACCCCAATGAATACATCTAATAATTTCACTGTGGTTAGGCTGGACAAGAAATAAATTTATCACTTACTTTTAATCATTAGATTTTAATTATTAAATCTATTATTGTAGGGATTCTCAACCTTTGCAGTATCCACAGGCACCTACAGGGGTTTGAGCAGGCAAAGCAAGGAATTTGTAGAGCACGTTTTCCCACTCTTCCTGTGCAAGACTAATCACATTTAAAATAAATGTGTTACCACTTCTAAATAGTTGGTGACACCCCAACCCAGGGTCCAGATTCACAGTTTGACCCAGGGTATTAGCTGTCCTACACAATGATGGTTATCTGCAGCTCCAATAAGCCGCCTTTCTACCTCATAAACCAAGTCATTAACAAAAATACTAAAGACTATGGCACCAATTCCTCCTCATAATTATGCTGTTAAAATCTCAGTGACTTCACTGGAAAATAAGTGGCCCAGCTATAAAGAGGATATCTGCTTCAGACAAAATGAAAAAGAACATGTTTTTATTGACTTGCTTTACTGTAATTCTGAATTATACTGGTTTTCTTTTGCTGATACCTGCATTATTTCCTTGTTAAGTGAAGAACTGCTAGCATCTCAGTAAGTCAGTAAGTTATAAATAGGTTATCTTGCATCAGATACAGTTTCCTTCAATGCCAGGGCTTTCTCCACTGAACTGTTTTGCACCATTTTGGAGAAGAAGCGCGCTTCTTGGAGAACTGTAGCATGTTTTCTTTCTCCATTGCAGAAGCAGGAGAGGGAGCTCCTCCTCCCTTCCACAAGGAACAATTCAAAATAATATATACCAAAGCCATTATAAATCCTATTTCCAGCCTTTCTGTAAGTATTCTAATCCCTTACACATACCAACAAGAAAAAAGAGAAGCAGATCGCGGCAAACTACAACATTATGTGTGATTGCAGATCAGTACAAACCACAGTGCATTTTCCCCAAAAGGGCAGAAATGTACCTGTTGTGGAAGTTTACAGCTATGATCATAATTCATAATCAGTATGAGTTGTACCCTCACTTCCTCGGCTGCTGTTTTACAGTTCCTGTAAGAACCCATTTTAGAAATAAAGGCAAAGGCTGTATTCTCCGAACAGGAAACCTTGGTGGGAACATCCAGTTCTTTCTCAAGCCCCTTATTCTGTATAATGAAAAACAGAGTGGTAATGTGCCAGAGTAAAGGCAGAAAATAAAGAAGAATAATCTGAAAAGAGGTAACTATGCATGTAGGCAGGAACTCATAAATGTAATTATCCGTGTCATCTGCACAAGAAACATCACATCAACTGGCAAATATCATATGCTTAAAATAGGCAACTCTATAAAATAAATAATCAAAATACTATTTATTAATGTTGGCTTACATGTTTGCACCTGGGTGACCTAAATATACCTTGTTAGCAGGCAACCCATTGCCCCTCTCTATTATTTCTGTCTTTCTTCCAAAAAGAGGGTGAAAAAATAGGGTAGCAATAGCCCTTTGCTGGTGAGTGCCAGGCAGCAACCAGCTTAATTATCTGCAGAACTTTGCAATGACATAGATTATTACTGGGCTCTGTGAACAACTGAGGTGATTGGTCCATGTCAGAGCACTGAAAAGTCAGAACCTGTGGTGGTAATGAGGCTTTAGCAATTATCCTAAGAAGCCACCTCCTGATAGCGGGCTTCTTGGTTTTTTAGTGCTGCCACTGAAGTCCAACAGAAATCTCTCACTGCCATTCTCTCAAACCCATTTCCCTTGATGTATTCCCATCCTACAAATAAATCCTGGTTAAAGGAGAACATCTTAAGAAAGGGGCTAACACCTCTTCCAGCTCCCTAGGCATTCTTCTTGCACAATCATTCAAATACATACCCTCTTCCCCTACTGCTAAGATCTTGCACAAGAACGTAGACATTTTATGAAAAAACAAACCATTTCAGCATTTTATTTGAGGCTTTATGAGATTTCTCAATATATTTCATAATATGTGGGCCTTTTGTTTACCAGAAAGGCAGTACTATTGAGAGCTGGCATAGAATATTTTTCTTTCTCTCTGTTCTCAATACTCTAAACTATCTAAATAATAGAATGTTAATAATATTTAACTATATTATATAAACATCATTCTATTGAAATAATACAATGTATCAAGATTTATAAAAAAACACAATAAAAAGGAAAAACATTTAAAAACATCCAAATTCAGGGGGTATTTATTAGCATTTGTACATGCATAATACAGTGGGCATTGTGTTACAGTTTAATTGGTTGCCATAAATATATGCTCATATATGATTATATTATGGTAATATAGGAAAGAACATTAAAAAACCTTGAATATCTAAAAAACTTTTTTTCAAGAGTTTCTTTCACATCCTCATTTTAAGATAGGGAGCAAGAGCTGAAATATTGAATGTTATGATGGCAGAAATGATCAATCCTTTCCTAAAAGGAAATGTAAAATAAACCATTTTCAAATGAATAATAATGAAGTTAATGTTTTTGTATTTACATGAGCATGTCAGTCCAATAAAGGGAACCCATTTTAATACTTCAGCTCATTGCGGTATCATCCATTTCAAATATTTTGAAAGTTGAAGGCAGAAGAAAGTAAAATTTCCTCCCCTAAAGTTAGTGGAGGAGAAAAGGTTGGCAGAGAGAAAGAAGAGGAAAAAAAAAAGATGAAAATGTTGAACATAGGTAAACCTTCCTTAATCTGGGTGCCTGCAGGTGTGAGGACTTCAGTTTCTAGGACTTCCAACCAATCTAGGAGTCAGAGTCCATGCAGATGGACAGGGTCTACTTTGGAAAAAGCTGATAAAAGTGCTGTCATGTTGGAAAATGGAGACTGGGGAAGTTGGAGATAGAGAGGAAAACATATTCTAGCCCAGCTGAGAGTTGTTGAAGAAATTACTGAGAAAAGCTAAAGAATATTCAGTAGTTTATGATGAAAAGCCAGGAAAAAAGGAAAGTGAATGATAGAAGAACACTCTGTGTTAGAAAGAAGTCATACAGGATTCAGAGGAAGGCATCTGCATGGGATATCTGATGTGACAGGAAATCTAAACAGATAGTCATCCATCTATCCATCCACCCTCTTGCTTGATCTTAGGCAAAAGGCTGAGAAACAATATGTGTATGTACAGTATGCATATATGCATGTACAGCATGTATGTACAGTATGCATATATGCATTTATGTATGTGTGTATATATACAGCGCATTCGGAAAGCGCATTCTTCACTTCTTTCAATTTTGTTATGTTGCAGCCTGATACTACAATTGTTCAAATTAATTTTTTTCCTCATTAATCTACACTCAGAACCCCATCATGACAAAGTGAAAACAGAATTTTAGAAATGTCTATAAATTTATTAAAAAGGAAAAATTGAAATATCACATTGGCATCAGTATTCAGACCCTTTGCAACAACACTTGAAATTTAGCTCAGGTGCCTCCCATTTCTCTTGATTGCTGCTGAGCTGTTTCTACACCTTGACTGGAGTCCACCTGTGGTAAATTAAATTGATTGGACATGATTTGGAAAGGTGGACAGCTCTCTATAGAAGGCCTTACAGGTGACAATGCATACTGTATCAGAGCAAAAGCCATGAGGTCAAAGGAACTGCCTGCAGAGCTCAGAAACAGGATTATTGCAAGGCACAAATCTGGGGAAGGCTACAAAAAAATTTCTGCTGCACTGAAGGTTCCCAAGAGCAAAGTGGCCTCCATAATTCTTAAATGGAAGAAGTTTGGTACAACCAGGACTCTTCCAAGAACTGGCTGCCTGGCCAAACTGAGCAATTGGGGGAGAAGAGCCTCAGTAAGAGAGGTGACCAAGAACCTGATGGTCACTCTGACTGAGCTCCAGAGATCCTGTGTGGAGATGGGACAAAGTTCTAGAAGGACAACCATCACTGCAGCCCTCCACCGATCTGGGCTTTATGGCAGAGTGGCTAGACGGAAGCCTCTCCTCAGTGCAAAACACATGATAGCCCGCTTGGAGTTTGCAAAAAAGCACCTGAAGGACCCTCAGACTGTGATTCTCTGGTCTGATGAAACCAAGATTGAACTGTTTGGCCTCAGTTCTAAACGTTATGTCTGGAGGAAACCAGGCACTGCTCATCACCTGCCCAATACCATCAAAATTGAAAAAAGTGAAGGGGATCTGAATACTTTCCGAATGCAATATGCATACACACACACATACACTGTATGTGTGTGTGTGTATATGAATACACAGATGGAGGTATGTGTGTGCACTTCCATGCACACCCCATGCACAGAGAGATCTTTCCAGTGAAATTAGAGGTATAATAGTACAATGTGGGGTGAAATGAATTCAGGTGTTACAGTGTGTTCTTTTCTTTTTTAAACATTTTTTATTCTTTTATATATAGTCTTTTAGTTAAAAATTATTATAGGGCAAACAGCAGTTCAGCAAAACACTATGTTTGCCTTGTACAGCTAATGAGGATAGGGATTTATTTGCAGGTGCCTGCTAGATAGTTGGTTTTTAAAAGCTTTAATAATATTTTACAAAGTTTTCTCTAACTTGTCTGGAAAACCTGAGTTTTTTAAGGAAAGACTCTGTGGGTGCAGAAAGGATTCAGTGTCCCTACTAACACATTTTTTCCCCAACAAAACACCAATCTATGCAGTGACACACACACTTACAATACTTTAACAAACATTTGTTTCCTATATTTGAAATGGAACTTTTAGAAATGGAACTTTTCTTGAACAACCATTGAAGTCCCATTCATTTCAGTGGACCACAGTGACATTTTGTAGAGTTAGCCATTTTTGTCCCTATTCAACATACAATACATAACAAATAGCAACTTCCTATAGTTTATACTGCTAGAGTACAAAAGCAAATAGTTTTCTACAAGAAAGCAGTTCAGATGAAAAATTTACAATCATCTTTCAGACATGTTGTGAAACTACAGAATTCTGCAAAGTACGTAGGAAAAGATTTCTCATTCCTCCATTCCCTGCTCTCTTTTTATCATGAGCCACTGAGAAAAATAATCTTCCTATATTTAATTGGCAGCAGTTGTCTCACTGAATTAACAATTCCTGCTGCATTCCTGCCTAGCTTCTCTGGGTCACCAGTATTGAAAAGCTTTTCCTTTGCAGGAGATGTTAACAACTCCACTTAAAACTAACACTTCCAATACTTAGTTCTGCATCAGGGATTTTTGCAGTTGACTTGAGATAATATTGGCTTATGCCTTTACTACCTTACCCCTAGCAGCACATACCTTTCTTTATGCTAGGCTTTTGCCAGGAGGCAACCAAAAATGGTAATTAACAAGCAAAAATACCTTAGTTCAAACAGAATGGCCACAACAGCTTGGATGTATGAAACATTACTGACCTGCACATGTGGCAGTCCATAATTAGAAAAAACTGGCATTTTGTTAAAATAGAGTGTATAGATAAAACAGCTGCCTCTGAACTCAAATATCTGGTAGCATCCAGGTGAGAAAGTGGGTAGAATCTGGAAACCATGCAAGGTAGCAGAACCACACGGACAATGAAACATGTATTTAGTGCATACTTTTGGGGGGTGGGGGCGGGCTTCGATTCAGTCTTGACTCCTGGTGACTGCCTGGACTAGTCCCTGCAGTTTTCTTGGTAAGATTTTCAGAAGTGGTTTGCCATTGCCTCCTTCCTAGGTCTGAGAGTGACTGTCCCAAGGTCACCCAGCTGGCTTTGTACCTAAGGCAAGACTAGAACTCAGAGTTCCCTGGTTTCTAGCCTGGTGCCTTAACCACTATACTACACTATGTTCTATATTTGTATCTTGCTGACCTTGGCTGATGTTTAGTGTTTTTCTGGGTATACTTAAAACAATGTTTTATAATAGAAAGCTGTACTGTATTTTCATTGTTGTAGTGTTGTACTCCATAATGGAATTCTTGTAACAGCTCAGACTTCCACATTATGTATAGCTGAATTTGTTTTCAGTGTGTGTGTGTCTGTGTTTGTGTGTATAAACACTAAACCAAATTCAGCTACAATTTTCAGTGTTATGAATTATGTTTATTCCAACACAGACTTAGAGTCACAAAGCTGAGTCTACAAACTTAAAGAAATTAAATAATCCTGGAAGGCAAATTAGAGGCACCATGGCAAGCTATTTGTGGAGTAGGAAACTGAGAATCACTGGCAAATTAGCACAGGCAGGAAGTGCCAGCTTGCAATAACACTGAAGAAGCCATTTAGAGACTGCACTGCAGCAAGCTTTACCATAATCTTTTGGAGATAATTTGTAAGTTTAATTTACTATTTAAATTATTGGTTTTTTCCTTTTTATGTGCCTTTGGCAGAAGTTTTGACTGAGCAGATCTCAGCATGACTCTTAGAATTATTGCAAAGAGATGAAAAGACATGACAGGAACAAAGCTTTGTGTTGCAGTGAGAGGCCACAATTCCATACAGATGTGATGCCAATACAATCCCATTTTCCCAGGTGATACAGCTGTTGTTCAATGGCACAAAGCTCCTGGATTTGTATTCTTTGACAATGACTCAAAGATTGACATAGATCTCACTCACAGCATACAAGCTCCAGGTGATACATCCATCTTTCCTTTCACATTTCCTGAGGAGAACTGAGATTACCTATAGCATCAGTTTTCAACAACGTTTTTGCTTTTTTACCAAATTTTCCTTGAGATACTGAGGTGAATAAGGGTAAAGTGACATGCCAAAGGCACACAAAGAGCTTGAGCTTCTAGCGCATGAATTGTCGCTTCTGACAACTGTGCTTGGGACAAGAACAGCCTTTTCTCTGACCCTCAAATGTCACATACACAAAGCAAGAAAGTTATTGTGATAAACTGGAGGGGGCAGATGAGAAGAAGTGAGAAGTGGTAACCATAATGAGTGCTAAGCTACTGTAGGAATTAACGTTCAGGAGTAAACAGCAGTGCTACATGATAGACAATGCCTGTAAGTGAACCCTTTAATGAGAATGATTTATAAATGTGCACCAGATGACTGAACAGGTAGGACTGTAGACATGGGTTGAGGAGGCTTATGATCATTCTTTGTATCCAACTATTTAGTGACGGCAGGATTTAATCTAATAGTTCATTTTTTCTTCTATATTCTTCAAATTCTTGGTTCTTTAAAGGCTGTTTGTGCATCCTGAGATGTCCTGAAGTAAGCTGCAGTGTGGTACTTTTTATTCTTTCAGAAGCCATATTCTGTATGCTTTTCTTACGTTGTGAAATTTCTGCATAAAACATTGCAGATATGTTCACATGTTGTATGCCTGCTATTTGCCTTCCTGAACTATTAAAAGATGATTTATCGTTGTGGTTACAAAACTCCCATTAATTAAAGAGGTCTTGAAATCTTAAGTTTTTAAAGATATTTAATTCCTGCTGAAAAACCCCTTTAGAAGAACAATTACACCTAATTCTCAAATACTATCCATAGGATATGTTATTTCTCAGCTGTCACAGATGGGAATATAACTTAATAAAGAATTTTATACTTGAGCTTTCTATGTAAAATACTTGTTAAAGAGTTACGGAGTATATCAATTTATAAAATAAATGGTCTTTAATCAAAGCCATATCAAGAGTTTACTTAATGATACACTAAGTATCAAACTCAACAGCAGCTTCTCTTTGATTCAGTCTCATGAGAAACTACATTACAATTTCCAAGTGTTCTCTCCAAAGTAAAAAGCAAAACAAGAACAAAACAAACACCCAATGGAAGTCCAGTTTCCATATGCTGCACACAGCAATTTGGGGCTGGAATGTTCTACCCCCCAGTCCTGTTATGCTGCCTTATCATAGCAAGGAGGTCTTCCTGGAAGGGATGAGTGAAGAATGCTGGGAGCATAGGCCAAGAGTATATAATCCCAGCAGGGTCACCTAAGGTTCATCCCAGCTGCCCAGCTAAAGCATCTATATTGGGCAGTAGCAACATAAAAAGATGCTAGAGATGAATGATCACTTTAGCAACAATGGCAAAGGCATCATTTCATATTGGGTGGGAGAAGGTATTGGCAAACCACACCTGTACTTTACCAAGAAAACCACATGGACAGACAACACAAAGCGACTGATGATATAGCACCGGATGATCAACACTTCAGGTCAGATGGCACTCAATATGCTACTGAGGAAGAGCCACTGGTGCAGAAGAGGAGGTTGATGAGTTTTATGATCAATTTGAAATGGACAGAACATACAAGCAAGATCCGCTGGTGGTTGTTGGAGAAGCTGGAAACATTAAGGAGAAAAAGGTAGTTGGACTGTATGGGCTAAGCAACTGAAATGAAGTAGGAGAACAACATATCAATTTCTGCCAATCCAATTATTTCTTCATTACTAACAAGTTCTTTGAACAACCAAAACAATTCCTATATACATGGGCATAACCTGATGGAATACATAAACATCAAATTGACTACATTATTGATAGAAGGAGATGGAATCGCTCAGTTCTAACAGCAAAAATGTGGTCAGGGGCTGTGGAACAGATCAGAAATTGCTTGTGTACAAGTTCCAAGTTAAAGTAAAGAGGAAGACTGATATATATATATATATTAACAGCAACACCTATGTTCATTCTCCTTCAATATCTTAAAAATATTGGCAAGTTAATAGTTAATTTTTAACAGAACAAATACCCAGGATCTCCTTGCTAAAGTCATGTCTTTCTCATGATGATGGTGGTTTTAATTTTCCTGATTTTAAATGATAACTTTGGGTTTATTAGTTATCCTCAGTTATGTATTGGGATGGAAATGATATTATTTACATATCATTGTGGGAACTTGAGAGTTATCATTTAGAATCCTTGCAGTCTTGGGACATTCTTGGACATAATTAATACTATGTAATTAATGGAAGCTTTCAATTACTTTCCTAGCATTTAAGGTGGTTAGACATATTTAGGCCCTATTTGGCAAAACATTTAATTTTTTTTTTTCCTCACGAGAAACTGACATTTGGGAGCAATTCTTATTTAAAAATTGCCAATAATACTTTATTTTTTTAAAAAAATCACAGACTCATAATGGACTACTCAAAATATATTTTAAAAAAGTTAGCTGTTATGTTTTCTGTGTTGGAGAAGTAAGAAGGAATTTGGTTAGATATATTATGGACACGTCCACTTGTAATCCCTTAGTGGCTAGATATTATTGCTATGATGAATCCAGTACTTGGAAGGTAGTTAAAAGTTAAAGATGTTAATAATGTTCTATTACACTACATTCCAAAAAAACTGGAATATTTTAAGTTATGAAGAACTTTGGATGTATTATAATTGGACTCTTGAGAAAAAGGTGATTCTATACTAATCAAAGAATATTTGGCCCAGACTCTAAAAGGTGACTTAATGAAGTTGGTCAAACCTCATCAATGTCAGATTTGTACTGAAGAAGAGGCAAGACAAGATAATATGATTCCATATTGTCTAAGTTTAATTTATTGTTTAAACATTTAATCATAGTGTTGAATTTAAAGGAACTTATATAATTTTAATAGCCTGACACTTTTTTTCTTTACATGATTTTTTAAAATACATATTTAGAATTTGATTTAAGTGTGGGTTTTGTTGTTTGTTTTGCATTTTTGCTTTACTTGTTTAGTTGTTGTTGATATATACCCATGTCAAATGAGTGAATATACATTTAAAAGGTTGACTGATTTGTTTTCTATTAAAGAATAAGAGAATTAATGAAGAATACAGGATAATGAAAATTCTGAATTTGGGACACACCATTTTTTGACAGTGTCAAGAGTGGATCTTGGTACTACCAAAAAGTCTTAAGTTGCAAATTCAGAACAATTGTCATGGAAGAAAACAAAAGAAGAAAAAAGGGCAAGAATCAAAGTAGGATTTATATAAGAGAATGATTTCTGCAAGAACTGAAAAAAAGAAATATATTGGACAATATCTCTGAAGAGAAAAAGTTAGTTGCAAAGAATGTAGTCAAAGAGAACAAGGAACAGTTGAGTTAAAAGGCAGAGAAAATACGGAGCAATTTTGAAGGTAATTGTTTTGGATGTGGATGAAGAGAGTTAAACAAGGAGTTTCCAGCAGAGTCAATGAAACTGAATTAAAAATAAAAGTGATGAAGTGATTTGAGATGAAACTGAAGCGAGAGAATGCTGGAAAAGAGTATTTTGGCAATGATATTGCTAAACTGTAGAATTGGAACAAATGCTATAATGTTAGTGTCCAAGGGGAAAAAATGATGAAAAGGAAATGACAAACACTGAGAATGTTGATAAAAAATGGTAAGAGCGCAGGTACAGCTGTTCTAACTGGGGAAATATTAAAATTTGGATGTGGTTTGCTTATAGAGTGTGTGACTTTATAACATTTGTGTGGAAGACTGCACGTATGCCTGACAATTGGACTTGGGCCTGACAATAAATGCCATTTTTATTCCCTTATGCAAAAGGAAACAGAGCAAGAGCAAAGATTGTTAAATGCTCCTGGGAAGATGATTGGCAGAATTCTGATTGAAAAGTTACCGGAGTGACAATGAGCAAATTTGGGAAAGGCTGGGCAGGGGGTATGCAGACCAGATTTTTTCCTTTTCATCATTGAGAATTGTATGAGCATGAGAAAGTTTATTATTTATTTTTGATTTAGAGAAAGTATTACTAGGCTTGAATAATGGAATCTTCTGCATGAATATGAATTTTGGTTGCGGAATGTGATAAGAGCAGTAAAGGAAGTAAAGCCTGTGTGAGAATAAATAGAATGTGCAATGAATAGTTCAGCACTGGGCAAACACTAAGATAAGGATGCACAGTGTTCCTTGGTTGTTTAATATATTTAAGGATAAATATATAAGGAATGCTTGTGATGATGTTAGAAGTGTGTTGGTTAGAGATGTAATTATAAGTGGACTTTTATATAGAGATGATGCTGGGTTTTTGGCTGAGAGCCTGAATGATTTTCAATGAATGTTAGATTGTATGATGCAGTTAGGAGGATGGATCTGAACATCAATGCAGTAAAGACCAAAGGAGTTGTGTTTGATAAGCAAAACTGAGTGAACAAGTTCTTTTAAAATGGTAAAAATTAGAGCAAGTAGATGAATGTACGAATGTATGAATGATCGATAATGAAGCTCAAGCTCAGATACTTTGGTCACCTAATGCGAAGAGAGATCTCTTTGGAGAAGACCCTGATGCTGGGAAAGATTGAAGGCAAAAGGAGAAGAGGACGGCAGAGGATGAGATGGTTAGATAGCATCACTGAAGCAATGAGCATGAAACTGAGCAAACTCAGGGAGGCAGTGAAGGACAGGAAGGCCTGGCGCAATATGGTTCATGGGGTCACGAAGAGTCGGACACGACTTAACGACTAAACAACAACAAGATGAATGTATGTACCTTGGAAGAATATTTACTAAAAATAGGAATGTAATAGGTTTGGATGAGGTCAAATAATTTTGAACTGTATGTTTACTTATATAACCATAGTGTTCTACATGTTTATTTAAGTTTATAAATCTCCATCTTGGGATTTTCTGCTAGCATATGTGCATGATCAAACTGTCTTTGATCAACTTGCTCTATAAGATCTATGTATCTATGATCACAACACTTTTGGGTGCAAGGAACCAGTGACTCACTGTAACCTGCTAGCTTTAGTTTAATAAAACAATCATTTGGACCCTCTCCAACTTGTTGGTTTTCTTGGTGATTTCTACCATGACCATCTGAATACCAGAAACTGGAACTGAGAAGGCCATTGCCTTCATTCTCTGCTCCTGACTTATCCCAGGAATACCTGGCTGGCCACTGCTACGCTGGCCTAGACAGGCCACTGATCTATTCCAGCAAGCCATTTTCACACTCCTAACCATAACAATTCTGCTTGAATGAGCTGAAAAACCTTGTCCAGCTGTCACTTCTGCTCTGGAGAATACTGAGTGCGTTATATGTGACATAAAGCCCAAGTCAAAATCCTCATCACATCGTCAGGCAAGACAAATTATTATAATAGAGAAAACATGGTATTAGGGGATTTAGCCAATCAAGGAAAAGTTCCTAGTACAGAGAATGTTCTAAAGCCAGTTAGCAAATTGCTGAGGTGGGAAGCAAGCAAAATCTCATGGACCGGAAAAGAGAGGCACATTTATTATTCTATGTGATTGCAAGCTGGGTGACGACAGGAAAAGCCTGGGGTGGCACACTGAGAATTCACACAGTAACTCAGAGCAAGTCGCCATCTGCAGTGATTTATGTTCTAGCCCAGCAGTGGGTGCAAATTGCAGCTGTGCTGATACAGGGAAAAGTAAGTCGTGGAAATGAGAAACCAGCCAGCGCATGGCAAAGAGCAGATGAAAGCTCTTAGAAGATTTTGGAATGGGTATTATACCTTTTGCTGCCACGGAAATAATTGCTTAATCCCCCTCTAGTTTTTTGAAACACAGTATGTTTTATGAATATCAATATTCTCCCCTTAAAAAATCCGACCAAACATTTGTTTTAAATGTAAGTACTTTCATCTCTCCCTTGTAGGCTAGAAAGCTGAACTACGGCTGCGAAAGGAGAAGAACGCAAGGCACACAGCTGTTTTAGAAACCTTCCGATTCAGTCAGTTAATAGCGCTAGCAGGCTGCCTCAATAAGAATCTTACTTGGAACGTATTTTGTGAAACAGAAATCCTGTTCCTTTAACTGTCAAACGTTCCTCTAAATGCTTGAAATGCCTTTTAGCTATATAAAGGTACATTTCAGGTTAAGCAGAAGTAGAGCACTTCATGGTTACTTACGGAACTTCCAAAAAACAAACAAAAGCACACACACCCCAAAACCCCCCCTCAAAAGAGCAGAAAAGAAAAATATAAAGATATACTTGCTAATTTAAATATATAGGTGTGAAGGTAGAAATAATGACTATAATTTAAATAGAACTGTTAAGTATTTCACCCACAGAAGATGAGTGAAGGCTGACCTTCCTTCTTGTTCAATCTGCCATCTAGGTCTTAACTGCTGATGGGACGTGTCAAGCCTACTGCTGTTTCTTCTTAGGGCTGTTCAAAGTAGATTAAATTGGACTTTTCCAAAAGAAAATGCTTTTAGACAAAAGCCTATTTTCTGAAACATAGAACAGATGAGTACTATACTGGCTATTTGGAAGGGATTCATGTTTGAAATACAGGCCTGCTCACAGAAAATTAGCTTGATGGGGACACTGTTCCAGCATACATATGTGTATGGATCCAGCCATTGGTTTTTAAGTCAATGAAGTCAACACAGTATATCTTCAAGTATGTATTTATTTGATTTATATGGCCACCCAATTTGCCAAGTGAGTGTCAGCAACCTGTAGAAACATGAAAACAAGGAATTAAAAATAGAATAGAATACAATAAGCATTCAGAGTTGAAAAAAGAATAATGAAGCATTCTTTTTTAATGAAAAAACAGAAATAATGATAGGAATAGATACCCCTGTACCACCTCCAAATCCATGCCCAGAGAAGGCAGATTAAAGTCCCCCAGTACAATTAGTTTGGGGAACTCCACTGCTAACCAAGATACAGTAGCTTGGGTAGGGAGGCTGTTACACAGCATTTATTCTAATAGTCACACAACTGCTGAATATCTAGAGTTTAATACACCTTTCCATTAGTCCATTAGCTCCCTTTTTGCTATAGGGATTCCTCTGAAGGACAATGGGAAACTGATTTACTGACAGCTGTTACGGATTCCCAGAATGCCAGTTTAATTTCTAATGGATTGCTATGATGGCACAGGCTGCAGTAATTCTGCCAACTCAAGTGATGCATAATTACCAAAGAAGTTGGTCTTATTCTCATAAACTGTTTCTTAAAGAAAACATATGAACTGACAAGTGGATACAATATTTTCCATCTCAAACTGCTCTACTCCTGCAAACTTCACCACCGTTTTATGCACTAGGACTGACAGCCGTATGCTTAAAGACATTGAAAAACACACATAAGAAACGGACTTTTCCTATATTTACCACAACGAAAGCACATTGGCAACTTTAGATTCTAGGCAGACGATAAATAGATGGGAGTTTCAAAACTAAGTGGCCTAATGTGAGCAGAGAAACAAATACTTTCAAGATTGAACTCTTGCATGAACAAAACTTCACTGAGACAGCTACAAAAAAGGCAGACAAGCACGCAGCGTGGTATAAGAAAAAGACTAAAGTTCAGTCTTCCATACTTGAAAACACTTTTACAAAGCATTATAGATTCTGCATTTAAACGAAGTGCATTTCAACATTTTTAGTAGCATTTTCTTCTATATGATTATTTCACAAATGTGAAGGTGGAATTATGATACTAGAGTGAGTTTACAGCAGTTTCCTCTGGGACACTTTCAGAAACCCTGTTAAATTGTGCTCAAAAGCACAATAAAAGCACTTTTCACACAATCCCGCTCACTGTGCAGAAGCAGAACACAGAAGAATGCAAGTCCATTTCAGTATGCCATTTCAGCCTTAACAAGACTCTTCAGCACTGTGAGCAGTTGCTTTTGCATGATTAGCAGAAAACTGAATATAAATTGTGATTCAACATACCTTTCAATATAATATTTTAAGCCTATTGCAACTAGGCAGAATCTGATAGGATGAGATAGGGACTGAAATTAGTGAAGTTTGCCTTCATCAGATGGGGCTCTACATCTGTTATACAACAGCAAGCCTTATTCCTACCACAAGTTTCTTGCAGACTGAATTCTGTGCATGTTTACACAGAGGTGTGTGTGGGTATGCACGCCTTCAAGTCACTGTTGATTCCTGATGACTGCATGGACTAAGCCCTGCAGTTTTCTTGGCAAGGTTTTTCAGAAATGGTTTGCCTTTGCCTGCTTCCTAGGGCTGAGACTGGCCCAAGGTCACCCAGCTGACTCTGTGCCTAAGGAGGGACTAGAACTCACGGTCTCCCAGTTTCTAGCTCAGTACCTTAACCACTACACCAAACTGCCTTACACAGATGTAAGATCCAGCAAATGGCCAGTAAGGCTAGGCTAGGCTAGGCTGAAACAGTGGGTTGACTCAACATCCTTCAATGAGCTTCTGTGGCTGCAGATGTTTGTGAACCTTGGTCTCTCTGGTGCCAGTCCAACACCTTATCCACTATACCATACTGGCTCTCCATATGAAAGGACATGAAACGGTTCCTCAACAATCACTGAAAGTAACAAGAAAATTAAGAATAGTAACTGTAAAGAAAAGGACTGATATGAATACAACTCAGTATAGCTCTCCCTTTCTGCATATGTCCCTTTCTGCATAGTCCACCATTGCTCTATTCAATGAGACTATTGGGTGCTATAAATCATAGCCAGGAAGAGCATTCATTTCCCAGATTTCATCTCAAAGCATTCAGTGTTCTTTGCTTCTTCCAAGTTCCCAAATATTTTGGTAGAAACAAAAATATTGTCCACTTCCGGGATGGCATGGGAGGTGCAAGCTGTACAATATCTTAGTGTGGCACAGAATTGCCTAGGAAGCAACTACACAGGTAGCTATGATGCCAAGCAAGGGTTTCAATTGTGCAGTCCTCCAGGGCATTTCGTTCACCTTCTTCTTCACTCACACCCAGCAGGAGAGCTGTGACCAGAAGCAGAGCAGAAGGTTGCCTCTCCTGGCCAGGTGCTACAGATTCTCCAGCTAAGAAAAGAAATGCAGATCTCATCCAAGCAGGGCAGACTGAGGGGTAACTACACTCCTAGACCTGTATCAAGGTGCCGTCACAGATGGGACTAGGCCTGTCAGCTTGCTGTTGGTGTTGCTGTAGATGTAGGAGTACATCTTTCTTCCTGCCCCTTAGGCAGGGAGAATGCTCTGCCCTCCCTCAGATGGATTGGGAGGCAGACTTCCCTTCTACCCAAGTTCACTGGGATTTTCTGAGAGATGCTTTTCCTGCCTCTGTACTCCTTCTCCAAAGTGGCCATTCTCTCACACTCAGACTAGTTAAAGACAAGGAGCCCCAGGCAGTGCTTACCTAGCATAGCCTCAACTTGCTATTCCCCCCGCTCCCCAATTCTGGTTGGAATGGAAGATGTTTCCAGGAAGAAGCTGCTGGTAATAAGGAGCTGCAGCAGGAACAGTGGTGGTGTGGGAGCAGGCCTCCCCACGTGCCTGCTCCCTGGAGTTTAAACTCCATTGTTAGTGGAATCTCTCTCTCTCTCTATTCTATATTCTAATGCAAATAAACTAGCTGACTCGGCTTTAATACACTTCCACCAAATCCAGAAGCTTCAGTTTTTTTAAAAAAAAAAAGCCATTTGATTTGTCTCCCCTTATTCTTGGCTCAAAGTACATTATAGAAACACACAATCTGCCAAATAGCAAAATCTAAGTTTTACTGTACATTGCTGTACAGTAAAGATTAGCAGTCTACCAGACCAATTCAGAAATTATTTCACTTCCCAGATCCTATAGCTTATTCATACTTAATAGCTGTGATGGAATAGATAGATGTTTGTCATATGGAGTTAAGAAAAGACTGATCCGTTCTGCTGTACTGCCATCAGAGTCGCTACATGAGATGGATGGCTATATAAATGTGATAAATAAATAAATATAAATAAAATCAGCCATGCATCCATTATAATTCTATACTAAATTGTTTGAGGAAGTATTTATCAAAGCAAATAGGATTCATAGTAATTAAGAATTTTTAATGTTGCTGTATTTTATTTGATGATTTTAATCTCATTGTTAAAAATAAGCTTTAGTGTTTTATATTGTGATGATACAATGGGTTGAGTTGAAAAAGATCAAATAGAATGTATAAAAAGAAAGGAGGACATAGAATCAGTTATGAGCTACTTCAAACGGTCACTGAACAAATGGTCATAACTCAAGGACTACCTGTACACTGTACCAGGAACAATAATAAGTTTAAATAGATTGGCCACTCTCAAATTGGGCATTTGGAATAAAATTAATATATTAAAAATGGATGTTTTACAGCAAGTAATCTACACCTAAATATTACCAAATATTACCAAAATATACTTTCAGATGTTGAGCTACTGAACATTTTTTACTCAAGAAACATCACTTGGCTGATAGTGAAAGAGGCAAATCTTCTGCCTCAGATCAATGAAAAACAAGTTTTATCCACTGGGAACTTCATCTTATTGGTGCTTTTGGAAGCAGCATATCTGACATAATTTGGAGAGCCTTAGGGTCCAATTATTACAGAAAATATGGGATTTCTCCACCTTTATATTAGAAAGAAAAGAGATGGCATGCAGTAGTACATCAACTGCAATATGATCTTTATGATCATCCTAAATTAACACTGGGGGAAATCCAAATTTGAAAAAAAAAACTTTAATTGGAGAACATGGATGGAATAATGAGTAAACAATTTTGATCACTTCATGGGATCAGGCAATGAATTTCTGACCTTTGAAAAGCTGCAAAATAAATATATTTTGTCAAAAACTGCAGAATGACAATATCCTTTGATATCTAGATAGGACTCTACATCTCTACTGCTTCAGAACTACCCTCTTCTCTGTATACAATATATACCAGAGTGTTTACAAAAATAACATGCCTAAAATGCTTCAAAATGGCAGGCACCTTGGCTTGAATGGAGTATATCTTCAGCTTAAATCTGGAATACCTTGAGTATCAGTCCATGGGCTGCAGCTTGGAGCCCAGAGCCCTGGTGCTGCTGAGACCCAAGAGGCACAGGGCATGATTACCATTGCTACAGTACTCTCCCCACCATTATTATCCACCATCTTACCACCATTGCTTCTGCTGATCAGATTTACATCTGTGGTGCATGCTCAAGGAACTAGGGAAATTAAGAAAACTTTTCTATTCAAAGTGGGAGGGAATAACTATAAATAAAACCAGAATAAGGTGGAAGGGTTAGCTAGCAACAGATGAGAGTAAAATGAAAGCAAATGCTTATAGATAAGATTAAAACTAGAATTGAGTTCTTTGTTATGGATAAATCATCACCTAGACAGGTTGTGATTGATGGCTCTGTCCCTCTCCACAGAGGGTGTGGGTCAGTTTTGAAGGCCACTCTCAGTACCCTTTGGATCCTGTAAACTTCCAGAGTTTGCTAGTGGGAAAGTTTGTTTTTGCACCAGTTTTTCCATTCCATAAAAACTTTGACAACTGACTGGAATAATCAGCTGACCTAGGCTACTGATTAAGTGACATTTAAGTATCTTCTGTCTGCTTACTAAACCCACAGATCTCCTGGTTTACTGAGGAGCTGGGGTCATGGATGCCTGGGGCCTGCAAATGATTAGAGCACTATTGGTGGAAATCTAAAAGCAAATATGATCAAAGAAAGAGTAAATTACATTCATGGCAATAACGGAGGAAAAACAGAGGTATCCACAAACCATTCATTGAAAGGAAGCACCCAAAGGTCAAGGTAAGAGGCAAACAGACCTAAACACATCCTGCTTCATCTCAAACCTATTAACCAATACCTAGAGAAGCAAGAACCAGCATCAGATAAACAAGGTTAGAGAAGAAATAACACCCCAATCAAGGCTGGCAGGGAGGCTGCTACATATAAACAGCCAGCAAATTCCTCTCCCCCATGTAATGAAGATGTTACCTAGCCTGGTAATGAAACATCTACAGGAAGTGAAGCAAACTCAGAGAACATCAAAAACTCACCAATAAAATCTCCCAGATGACAATGGTTGCTCCCCCTCCCTGTCCCTGAGACTGTTGCCAGTGCCAGTGCCAGACCCAAACCCTTTGTGGGCAGATCTCAGAAAGAAGAACACTCTTTCCTCCCTAGGTTTTGATAATGCAATCCAGGTCTGCCCTATTATCCACAATTAAATCACGGGTGAGGATGATTTTATTACAGCTAGATCTGGCCTTTAATAGCAGCTGAATTTCCTGGGCTCCAAGGAATGGATCCACACCATCCTATCATCCATTTAATTCTCTGTCCTTCCACAAACACACTGATCACAGCACCATGATTCTTTTTTACTATTAGAAAAACTGATTTGATGTAACTAACTTTACAGTATGAAACGAGTAAATATGTAAGTCCAAGAGACTGTGAGTGATGAATATTCCTGTAAATGTCCAAAAGTCAGATTTATTATGCTACTTCCACCACCATCTGCAAACCTTATCTAACAGTAACGCATCACAGTATATCTTACAATATATGTTAATCTTCTATTCTTCTACAGATCTGATTGTAATATTTCCTTTTGTTACTATACTATTTCTCTTGTGTTGTTCTTATCTCCTTCTTGATAATTAAAAATACTACAGATAATGACTACACCGCCACACTGAAAATTGCATTGAAAGAATTTCAGCAACTAATTATTTGTGGCCTTATCCAGACTACAATAAAGTCAGCAGAGAAACTCTTTACCTAAATTGGCTTTTGAAATAAGGCTCACCAAATAATGAAATATGAGGATAATGCCACATTTAAATGATTATGCTTATTAATATTTGCTCAGGTTTCTATACAGCTTGGTCTTTTCTTTCAGTAATACTTGAAAGTGTATCGAAAAAACGGCATACATATTCTGCTTTAGGACTTAGTTGACCCAAATACATAGTTCTCCTAAATGGTGCAGAAAAAAAGTGTTGTCTCTTTGGATTTTTTCTTTCCTCTCTCCTGATTCCTACACTGCTGCATTGCAGGACTATTATTTCAGATCATTATGCTGCATTATCCTACATAATATGGTTTGTAAAATCAAATTGATTCCAGTACTCCCAGGACCCTCCTAACTCGTGCTGATTGGATGTATATTTGTGTTTTCTTCAGATGCAAGGCTGCATTAAAAAACAAACCTTAGTTCAGAAAATAAGTCAGGGAAGAACTGGAACAAGACAAATCACTTCTCTCTCTCTCTCTCTCTCTCTCTCTCTCTCTCTCTCTCTCTCCCATCCATCCATCCATCCATCCATCCATCCATCCATCCATCCATCCATCCATCCATCTATCTATCTATCTATCTATCTATCTATCTATCTATCTATCTATCTATCTATCTATCTATCTATCCTATGTCCATTAGGTTAGCTCAGAATAAGCCACACATTGCTGTAGTGAATAATAAACCATGGACCATTGGTAGAAGTCTACAATCCATATTGGTCCAGCATGTTAGATTTTGGTCTCCAACCTTCCATGACTGGCAACTGCAAAACAGATCCATTATAGCCTGGTGGCCAGATAACCACGTCCTAGAGCCCTGGGAAAATTAGTTTGAAGGCAGAGGGAGATAAGAATCACTGAGTTTGATCAGGCTGCCTTTAAACACAGAAACATAAAAGTTAGATCCCTTTGAGATGAATCAAAGTTGGAAGAACTAGAGCATAACCTGGAACAAATCAAGTGGGATGTAACTGGACTAGGTGAAATAGGATGTAAAGATGAGGGGCTGCTTGACACCAGGTATGGCCACCTGTTATATTAACAGGAAATAAATGATGATAAAGTGGTGTTGGAGTCATTCTACAAAAAATCTAAATGAAAACATAATTGAATTCAACAAACTTTCAGATGAGTAACATACCTGTTAAATTGATTCAACACTATCTCTTTCAACTGATACAGGTATATGCACCAACAAGCAATCACAACAATGAAGAAATCAAAGAATTATATTAACTGATTACACATCAATTCAGCCAGAAGAATCATTCATTCAAAATCATTATAGGTAATATGAATACAGGGTAGAGAAAAACAATCATATGACACAAACATCAGGAATTTTGGATTTAGCAATAGAAAAACATGGATCATGACTAATAGGTAAAAGATGTAAAAATAGATTTTTATCCTGAATTCTTATGTCAAGAAAAAATGGATTTGGAAAATCCCAGATGACAATCTTATCCTTGCATTCAATAGTTTACAATTTGCCCAATATGTGCCACATTCAAAATCAGCATAAAAGAGGAGAGGGGAAAATTGCTGCAAAATGCAGCAGCTTGGATCAATTATCAAATACTCAGCTGTCAGAAAGATGCATTCCAGATGAAATTATCAAATTGTTCTTCAACCTCAACAAATTAAACAATGAGAACTTAATGAGAGCTACCTGCTGTATAACTAAAACTCTGTAATCAACAGCCAATGAAATTTGTGGTACCAAGAAACACAGTCAAAAAAGCAAAATATCAGAGGACACTAAACAAATGATGCAAAAATTATGACAACAGAAACATCCACAGTCAACCCAAAACACTGTAGAACATACTGAACTAAACAAGACTATTTGAAAGTGATGGAAAGTACAATTGTCAGCTTATATAGACAACCATTGAAGAGAAGAAAAGCCTGAAGAAGATGAAACAAGAAGCAGTGGAAACCACTCTTCAAGACCAAGAAATCAGACAGCTCAATCACAACAAATCAGCAAGAAATCTTGAACCGCTTCAAACACTTCCACTCTAAATTATATACTGACGTTGTGGAACAACTGGACACCACCAACTATTCAAATGCTGATGTTCCTGTCATAATTCCAGCTGAAGTGGAAGATTATGTGGGATGGAGCATGGCTGATTATCAGGAGAGGAAAGCTATTGCTTTCACATGTAATTGTTTTCATATTCCTTCTTCATTTAAAAAATATTTTGATCCCATTAAGTATAAAGATAGGCCAACTCAATCTAATGGGGCTGTAACTTCCAGAATTTATAGTGACTTTAGCCTAGTTTTGAAAGATGCTAATCATATCTGGAAGACACCAGGTTGATGAAAGCTGGATTAGCCAGAACTATATTAAAAAAGTACGACCAAACACATTGGTAGCAAAGGAGGAAGACCCAGGATGAACAAACTACAACTGCCAGTTGTGATGCTATTGCTCCATCAGATTATACCCTAGATTTCTGGCAATTCTATTTAAACTTCTTCCCAGTTCTCAACTAAGTGCAATTACGTAAACTCTGGAAACTCACTCCTTTTAACACAGGTTCCAGTCAATCCATATGTCACAATCAAGAAAGATGAAGGAGAGGTAATTACTGAATAGGAATTCCAGGTGCAGCCTCAGCAGTATTCATCTGGATAAATCTATGGACTTTCAAGTGATACAGAAATAAACATGTGCCAGAACTATTCTAAAGTAATAACTACTACGGAGCAGATAATCATATAATAAAGTGATAGAAAATTGCATGGAAGTTTTACTGGATGTCTAGCAACATGTACAAGAGATGAACAATTTCATAAATTGGTTTGTAAAGAAGAATTAGCCTTTGCCTCTAATTATAAATGGACTACTTCATAAAACTATGTGAATGTCAACCATCAGTTAATTGGGGGCAAAAGGAAAATACTGCAGATTTGAGAATATACAGTATCTGAGAGTCAGCTTTCATTTGGTTCTCCATTTAACATTGACATTTGATGACCGATCTACATAGAACACTGCTTAAAGCTACTTCTGTGAAATTTAAAAAAAAAAAAAAATACTGTAGTACTGGCACTCCTCCGGGAGGCAGTGAAGGACAGGAAGGCCTGGTGTGATATGGTTCATGGGGTCACGAAGAGTCGGACATGACTTAACAACTGAACAACAACAACTGGCATTCCTTGAGATACTGTGTTACTGTAGGACCACCTACTCCTGCCAGTACCAGCTTGACCTATTAGAACAGTGTTTCTCAACTGTGGCAACTTGAAGATGTGCGGACTTCAACTCCCAGAATTCCCCAGACAGCCATGCTGGCTGGGGAATTCTGAGAGTTGAAGTCTACACGTCTTCAAGTTGCCAAGGCTGAGAAACACTATTAGAACAACTAGGGAGAAACTGCTACAAATTCCATAGTCTATAGAGGTTCAGGAGACTGAAGCAAGAAAACACTGCTTTTCTGCAGTAGCACTGATGCTGTGAAAGAGCCTCTTGGTAGAGATCAGGTTAACTGCCTCTGATGATTTTTCTGTTTCTGTTGAAAATGGAATTGCTCTGGAATGTCTCCTCGACCTTATGTATGATACCATCCTTTTTTTTTTTAATTGTTGATTGTTAATGTTCTTTTTGTCACTGTTATGTGTTGGGTTCCTATATGGTTTCAAATGGGACACTTGATGTTTTAAATTGTTTTTATTTATATTCTGTGTAAGCTGCTGAGAGTAATTTTGATTGCCGTGGGGTAGATATTATTATTATTATTATTATTATTATTATTATTAATTAAATGTCTATGTCACCCAACTCTCGGTGACTCTGGGAGGTTTACAAGTTATTTAAAACATGAAAAACATGACAATAAAAACAGCAAGAAAGGTAGAGGTGGAAGATAACAAACCAGGTTGAAACAAAAGAAAACAACCTAAGTTAAAAGGAGGCTCCAGTCATCCCCACCAAAGGCCTGAGTGGACAGCCAGGTCTTTAGGCCCCTTCAAAACACCAGCAGAGTAGGGGCCATTCAGATCTTGGGGGAACCTCATTCCAGAGGGCAGGTGTGCTTCCAGGATGCATTGCTTAGTTGAAGGAACCTGGAGCACGCCAACCCTGCCAGATTGAATCGGCCAGGCAGATGCTATGAGAGACAGACACTTCCTCAAGTAATCAGGCCCTATGCCACCTATGGCTTTATAGATAGCAACCAGCACCCTGAATCATGCCCAGAAGCAAACTGGCAACCAACGTAGCTCATGAAGCAGAGGTATTACATGAGTATACTGAGGTGTGCCCGTCACTGCCCACACCGCTGCATTCTGGACCAGTTAAAGTTCCTGGCGATCTTCAAGGGCCACCCAGATATATGTTTAATTATAATTAATTGAGATTTTTAAAACTATCACAATTACATAAGGATGTTAATACAAACAAAAAAGTAGGCAAAAATGCTTTCTATTATGTTGGAAACATTTTCTGCTTAGCAACTAATATATATCTCCACATTTTATAGACTATGATATCTTAGTTTAATAAGGGGAGATAGGAATAAGTGTTCTTATTACTCCTTTTTTAAAATGCATTTTTGAATTATATGTCCACATTTTTGTTAAATACAGGCATCAAGGTGGCTAACAGTGCTAACACTAAAAGATATTAAAATTTTATTAAACTACAATTAAAATATAAGTCTTAGCATGAACAAACGAAACATTTCTAATTGATCTTATTTTTCTTTTTTATTCAAATCATGAAAGTATAGTTAGCTATTTTACTAAAAGCCAATATATTAAGGCACAATCCTAGTTTATGACAAAACTGTTAACCATAAAATTGAATGTGATGTCACAATAAATGATATGTTATTGTAAGAGGCAGAAGACACAGCAAGTTGTGGTTTTAAAGTCCACTGACCTTATCCAGCATGATTGTGTAGAGGAGTGCAAATGCTTTAACTTCTATTTTTGATGGAAGGTATGATATCCAAACTCATGATATCCAACCCCCCAAACTAATTTTTAAATATAATTTGATTGAAAAGAGCTAATTTCCAGCCAGAGGTTCTCAACTTGCTTTAGTTAATATTAATAGCAATTTAGGGGGTTAAGTATAATGTTAAAACTATTATTAGTCAAAATGGCAGTGAAAGATTTTATTTCCTGTACAGAGCTATGCTGCCCCTAGTTCCCTGGTTTAGACCAAACAAGACACTCTGATTAATCGGAGACTTCTGTTTGATTGATTGCTTACTCATACTGTGGAAGAAAGTGTTCAAATGCTCTGTATGCAGACAAAAGGCTTGGTTACTGTATATTTTAGTTTGGTAAGTTGAGATATAATCATCTAAAGGTGCCATTGGAGTTTGGTATCCCTATTTCTCATTAGAGTGATTGCTGTTCATGCATTATTTTCTCATTAGATGACTAGCCTCCCCCTATTAATCAGAATAAATAAATGTTTATGTAAGCAAGCTCCCTACAGAAGGACTTCTGTGCAACTCAGTGCTGTTCATTAGAGAACTAGTCTTCTTGTTCACTGTGTATGTACAAAGTACTCTCCTTATGCATTTTCTCCAACAGCATTGTAAAACTCAACTTACCTGTTTATGGATGCTCTTAAGCTTTTCACACCCACTTATTAAAAAGATTCCACTTAATCATGAGAAAAACACTGGCATCTTTAAGAATAATGATAGTCCTGTTTTCTGTACCCTACAGTGCTTTGGTTGATATGCCAAGAAGCATTCTTCTTGCATCACAGAGGGTGGTGCACAGAAGCAAAGTATCACTTAATCAAACTGACTTTGAGCAGTTGAAATCAGCCACTTGATGTTATTGTAATGAAGTTTTATTTTCTAAGGTTAACAGGCTCCAGACGCACAAATATTCCCTCTGGAAACTGCATTAAAATGAATGGAATAAATAAAAACCCAACCCCTCCTCCCACAAGAACAAGTATTTTGTTTAGAAGCAGGATCATGAGCATACAGTGGGGGATCAAAATCATCAGTATGCATATAAATATAGACATATTTAGAAATATAGCTTTTGTAGCAGTCCATCTGAAGGTATTGTATCTCATGGCTAAGGACAATGGGAGCTGAAAAGTAAGGGTCTGATACTTGTTTAAGAAATACATAGAGTATAAAAAAAGGTAAAGATTCTGTCAAGTTGAGTTCAACTCCTGATAAGTGCAACCATGCTGCTCTCTTGGCAGTGTTATGGAAGTGATTTGATATTACCTTCTTTCATATTTTTTTTAAAATTCATACAATATAGTAAATTTTAAGAAGATTAGGCAAATAGAGAAATTATGTTGCTTAAATTCTTCTAAATTTGGCTTAATTTATATGGATTAACTGCTATTAAAGTTGGAGTTTCTGTGGCCTATTTCTATTTCAGTATGGTCTAGAGGAGGAAATGTCTAATCAGCCAAATGTGGCTGGTTAACAGATGTCTGAGAAAAAGTACCCCATGAACACACAGGTTGAAACCCTTCACATATGGAAAAAAAAAAAAATCCCACTGGTGCCTTTCTTTCCTTAAAAAAATAGAGTTCTTCTACGTTTCTCCATCAGAAGGAGGTGGGTCATCTCCTCTCTCAGCATGGACAAATGTAGTCCTTAGGGAGGGTTTAGTGCAAAGGATGCATTCCAGAAGACACTAGACTCACACACACACTTTAGTTTCTCAGTGGTAACTTATGATTCCCCAAACCCATTAACTTTCAACATGTGATGTACTAATGACAATGCCTGAATGTCATTGTGTGCATTTAAACAAGTATTAGAAGTCTGGTGTTTAGATCAAACCAATCTTAAAGTTTACTCAACTGAATCAGTTCACCCATCCAGTTAAATTTAAAGTGAAATGTCCTAAGCTTGTTGATAGGTTTATTCTTTTGACAGGTACAGTACATATACATATTTCTGATTTAATTACCCCTCTACAAAATATTTTTCAATGCCAGAAGTGGAGAGTGGATGGGAAAGGAAGGTCTGCCATTTCCACAAGACACACAATTATCCAACATCTTTAAATGTTCAAACAGAAACAAGTGAGCAAGCCTCTAATGCCACTTGTGATTTCCTACAAACAAGCAAACGAACAAACAAACAGTCTCTCTTTTACACTCAGCAATGGATGGTAGTCCCCAGGCAAGAGAACCAGGAAAATTAAAGTCCAGATACATGCAAGGAAAGAGTGCACAACATTATTTTTATCTCTTTGGACTCAAGAATCCAGTTTCTCATTCCTGAAGTCCTACTGAACATAATATGTTGTTGGAATCGTAGAAGATCAGTTGTTTGATAACTGCCGATCATTTCTATAGTTCTATAATAATCATCTGCTTTCAAACACACAACACATTCCAACGGGGGGGGGGGGGAAGGAAAGGCTTAAAATTGGTGTGAAGATAGAGGTAACCAAAAGTAGGGTTTTAAGTATGAGCTTGCTCACGTCTCAGAGGGAATGCAGAAATGAACAGTAAAAACATGGAGGGATAGTTAGAATGTAATTGGATTATTCATTGCGATTTTTTTTCCTGCAATGCTATTTGAGTCTCCTTAGCAATATGATACCTTTATTGACAATCAATCATGAGAATCCTTATGCTGCACAAACAGCCCAGGATGCTGGATAATCACTGACTGACATAACGGTATTTTCCTCCCTGGACAGATCTCTTAAATAAAAGAGTATTTTTGGATACCAATGGACATATCAATACATTAATGTATGTATGATTCACTACAAGAAACAATGATGAAAATAGTCAACTTTTTTTTAAAAAAAAAGATCAGATAGATGAGGCTGATTCTATCAATGTCCATGACTAAGAAATGGAATCTCTCCAATTCAGAGGCAACTGTGTTTCTGAAAATGAGATAATGCAGGCAAAAAGCTGGGGGAGGGGGGCTGTTGCTTTTATGTCCTGCTACTGGGCTTCCAAAAATAATCTAGTTGATCATTATTCACATCAGAACATTAATGTCAATCAAAATTCTTTTTCTGAGAACATAAAATGGATAGTTGTCATGGAACAGGTCCCCATAGAAATCTTCTGTCTGGAAACTAGTTAATCTTCCTTGTAGACAGATAAAGAAGTACCAAGTCCGTTAACCAAACAGAAGATGTGGAATTTATACTTTTACATGGAAAACTATGGAAGTAGAAAGAAGAGACACATTGGCAGTCCAGTAATATCTTTAAATATCTCAGCCGTCTAGTATAACTTCATATAATATATCCATATATCAATTTCCTTAAGAAAGCCTCAAAAATTATTTTCTTGTGAAAAATATTTGAGATCATATGATGAAACAGATGAATCACTCACTATGGTTCCTACATTGCAAGTCAAATAAGTAGTTAAAATGGTTACCCTTTTTAGACCTGACCAATTCCCAGCAGCAGCGACTAAGTCCTGCATTTGTCAAAATAGGTATTTTGAACAACAAATCTTAAGTACATTAAGGAAGTATAAACTCAAAAAAAAAAATACCATTCCCTTTTGCATGGCAGTTCTAGACATAATTGAGTGGACTGTTTTCACAAAACTTAGTTTTGGAGAAACAATTCCAACCAAAATAAGATCACCAGTAACATTTATATCTGTGTCAGGCCCAGCCCAAGAACGACAACGAGGCAGTCCAGTCCAGTATAGTTCCTTTATTAGCTTGCACCTAATAGAATCTCGCCAGACTAAACCTATACCAAAGCAACTAGTGGCTATACCCCGTGAGACTCTAGGGAGGGGCCAGTCTAAGCTTCTTCACCTTCTCACGGTCCTGCTGCGGGCTGAGGAAGCGCTTGCTCTGCAACCTCTCCAGGAATGCTCCCCCTCCTTCCTGATAACCTTGATCCTCCAATCCTGTATCCTCCTCGCACATGCCTTCCTTTACAGTCTGACTTCTATTTGACCAGAGGTGGGCCACCAGCTTTGTTCTGGCAGTACAAGTTGTGAGCCCCTTGGATACAAGATTAAGAATCATCTCAAGAAGAAGGTGGTGAAAAATGTACCTGAATGTAGTAACACAGAAAGCCCAAGTGGACACTCAGAGACGAATCCATATGTCTACACTTAATCCAGTTTCTTGGATAAGTCTGCGCAGACTCAAATGGCACATTTATTACAGTTCCATCTTCCAACATGTCTTCCTGTGTATCAGCTACATAGCAGCAGTATTGTTAATTTAGTCCAGCTGCTTCAATTCTGAATTATTCTCTCCAGAAATATTGATAGTACTGTGTTATGATTAGAAAGCACTTTACCAAATGCCTCCCAATTCAAATGAAAAAGCAGCTCTAGAGAAACAGGCCAGCTTCCAGAATGTTTTTTTTTTTTAATTGCAAAAAGAAAGAAAGAGTGGTGGAAGAGAAGACTCCCAAATGCAGTGTATCACACTTCACTTGGAGGACTTGCCTTTGCTGTTTCTCATCTTAATACCTTCCTATCAACAACATGTATCAGTTTGCAGTAAATGAAACAAGAGTAGTAGCAGCCAAAATACCTGAAAGAGGGCTTATTACTTCTTTTCTGGCATGTGTTTTTCAGTGCAGTCAGCTTCCTTTTGGACATGTCCAGCTTGATGAGACCTTACTCTGTCCTAAATGTATTTAAGTCTACCTGCTCTGGTCTCTTAGTGGCCAACAAACTTAGCACTTGTAGCACAAATTCCCTTTTTAATATTTGATGTGGTGTTTTGGCCTATTCAGCGCCCCCCCCCCCCATCACTATAGCCCTGAAATGAAAATCAGTCATCTGAAGCTGTTATTAGGTGGCCCCAGGGGACAGATTTCCTGTTCATGCAAATTACAGCTTCAGAGGAGGAATTTACCTTTGGACCAAAACAGGCTGAAAGAGTTAAATTCTGTTTCCCACTCATCAGAAATTGAATAATTACCACTCCTCCCCAATACTAGATTGGCTAATACTGAAAACATCTTTTATCAAAAGCATGCTTAGACCTAGTCTATCTCATTAAGCAGAGTGAGTTTGAAATGCCCTGGACCATATAGCCTGCAAGTATGGGAAAGTCAATTCTGAATACTTCTCTTCATTGAAAAGAGCAAAATATCCTTCTACTACAAGTTGGATAACATACAGTAGCCCCAGTGAGAAATAAAGCTGTAATGTTTAATTTGTTAATCAACTGAATTAACATAAAAACTTGCTCAAATCTGGTGACAGATTTTTAAACAGACACTATAGTATTTATAGAAACAACAAATGGCAAGCACTTTAAAAGAGATACATCTCTTTCACACAAAAAAGATATAAAATGTTCTCCTGTTAGATGTTTTCTCATGCACACAGTTGCCTCCACATGTAGAGCATGATGTTACTGATGAGCAAATGTTCTTATACCCACCCTCCCTCCTTGTATGGAGGTTATGCAGCAGGAACTATGTCAATAACAACAAAAAATGCTCCTTTTTATCAGATCTCACACTTCTGCAATTGCACCCAGCATTGTGATGCTAGAATGCATAGCAAACTCTACCAAACATTACTAATGGAAGAAGTTAGCATTCTCTGTATTAGCCACGTATTTTTAAAGACATCTAGCTTGTTAGGTATATTTATTACCCATAAATGGGCTATACAGTGGTACCTCAGGTTACGAATGCCTCTGCTTACGAACATTTCGGGTTGCGACCAGCTCCAGCCGCAAAAATTTACCTCGGTTTGCGAACTCAGCCTCGGGGTATGAACCGGATCTGCGGCCATTTTCCGCCGTGACACGTGGTCCGCGGCCATTTTCTGCCGGTGACACGTGGTCTGCGGCCATTTTTCTGCCCGTGCTACGTGGTCCGCGGCCATTTTTCCACCCTGCCGCGCGGTCCGCAGCCGTTTTTCCGCCCTGCTGCATGGTCCACGGCCGTTTTTCCGCCCATGCCACATGGTCCGCGGCCATTTTTCCACCCTGCCGCGCGGTCCGCAGCCGTTTTTCCGCCCTGCCATGTGGTCCGCGGCCATTTTTCCGCCCTTGACGCGTGGTCCGTGGACGCCGGAACGGATTAACAGTAATTACATTGAACCTTATGGGAAAATTTGCTTCGGGTTGCGAACAAATCGGGTTGCGACCAGAGTCACGGAACGGATGAAATTCGTAACCCGAGGTACCACTGTATTTTACCCTTCTATTGTTATGACCTGAACACATTACTTTTTAAAATAAATCTATGAAAAATAAAACTTACATTGGTACATGAGACAATATCAATGTAATCAACATTGTAAAAATTAAATCTATTGTCCACATCATTTTAACTTGGTTTTACTACAAAACAAATACAGTAAAGTTTTAATTTCTATCCCCAAGCCGAAAGTATGAGAGTTCACAATATAGCAGAAGAGGATGAGAGAAACACTTTATGATGCTAATAGAATGCACTAGAGTTATATTGAAGCCCACCCATTATTCCATATCAGATATCCTATGTTTTAAGCTGTGCAATCCTTCAGATTCAGTTGTGAAAAACAAAATAATTAAATACCACATAAACAATACGGTGCACCTGAGGCTTCTAGTAGTCTGTCCGAAAAGAAATTACACCAACCTTACAGGGCTCAATGGATACCTGGCCCAATGCCTGAGGTCTTCAAGGTCAGGCTAACAGGTCAGGGACATCCCAGGGCGATGCTGTTACATAGTGCAGGCGCTATGACAAAGAAGGCATGTCTCCTGGGTCCTGATAGATGACATTGTTTCACAGAAAGGACTCAGAGCATGCCTACCCTGATCTGATGGGACGAGCAGAAACAATTGGAGAGAGTCCTGCAAATAATCTGGCCCTGTGACATGTAGGGTTTTACAGGTGATAACCAGCATCTTGAATTGCACATGGAAGCCTACTGAAGACCAGCTGCAACTTTCTGGACCAACTACAACTTCCTAATCCTCTTCAAGAATTGCACCATGTAAACACACTGAAACAGTCCAACTGGGAGGTGACTAAGATGTGAGTGACCATGACCAGAGTCTTCCAATCCAGGAGCAGGCACAGTTGGTGCACACAATGTATTTCTGCAAACACTGTTCTGGCCATGGCTACCATTTGTGCCTTAAACAGGTATTGTGAGTTCTAGAGAACTCTCTAATTGCTCATCAACTGTATCACAGGGGGTGCCACCCTATTCAGAGTCAAGGATGGAAAATCTCCAGATCCAGAGGGCCCTAAAATCCACAGCTACTTGGTCTTGCTAGGGTTAAGGCAAAGCCAGTTTTTCCCCATCTGGACTCCCACAGCTTCCAGACATTGGGGAAAAGCCTTGAGCAGCCTGAAGCAGAGATGTACAACTGAATATCATCACCATACTGATGATACTTAATCCCATGCCAATGGATAACCTTACCCAAAGGTTTCATGTAGAATTAAATAAGAGACCCACCATAAAACTGTGCCTCCCACTCCCAATCTCCTAAGCCAGTCCAGAACTATACTATGATCCAGGAGGGCCAGGATAGACATACCACCCCCATCCCAAGCCTACCAAAGGTTGTCAACAAGGGTAATTAATGCCTTTCAGTAGTCAGTCTGAAATACGCCTGAAAAGGGTTTAAATAATCCACTCCCTCCAGGGTTCTCTGGCACTGTAAGCTTATGACCTTTTCAACAACCTTTTCTGACAAGGGAAGGTTGAAGACTGGATGAAAGTTGTCCAGTTCCATTAGCTTCTTGAGAAGAGCTAATCACTGCTTTCTTCAAAACTGGCAGAACTCTCCCCTCCCTCAAGAGGCATTCACCATTGCAAAGATCCAATCACGTGTCATCTCCTGGAGGGACATGAATCTATAACCTAAGCATCATAACTCAAAGCCCAAGGAACCTGCCCACTTCAACAGGACTAACAGGATCAACTCTTCCCAGATAACTAAACATGACTCAATTGTATGGGACCTGCACAGAAGGGGTCCAGCTCTGAGCAAATTCGAGTGACTTTATCCAACAGATATCTAGGACAGTTCTCCCAGGAGCCCTGTAAAAGTTGACATGGTTCCTCTTTACTTAGGAGGGACTGGGTCACCCTAAACAGGCCTGCCTATTGTCAGTTTATAAAATAAGAGCTGTATATATATATATTTGCTGCTCTTATCATCACAATGTAATCCTTAAGGGCTCTTACTAGTGCTTGGTTGAATGCACTCTGTTTTCCTCCAGTAGTGCTCTTGGATCTCATGTACCGTTTCATCTCCCAGAGTTCCTCTGAAAACTAGGGGACCTCTGCACAGGTGCAATCTGATCCAAGGTCACTGTCACCCTCTAATTCCAAACACTGAGGCCTCAGTTGAACCATACAACAGCATGGGACACCCCTAAGTTCCCTTTGAAACTCAACAGGATCCACGAGGCACTTGAGGCAAGTCAGCTGACTAGGTCCTTCCTCCCTGTGACGGGTAGGGGTGGGGGCTGAAATCCAAGGCTAACAGGGAGTGATCCAACCAGGTCTTGCCAAAGTGAAAATCTCCAGCCAATCAAACATCTAATTTCAGAACATCTCTAAAGCAAGGAAGAAGAATCTGCTCCTGCAATAAAGGGTATTCCAACTACAGACTTTTTGTAACATAAACAATCATAGCCCAGACCAGAAGCATACTACTGTCAGGACAACCAGAACAACCTTTCTGCAATCATTAGTTATTCTTAAGCATCAATATTTTCACATTTAATTATTGTGCCACAATTGGATGTTAATTTTTGCTCTTAATCAAACCAGATAAATACACTATCCTTTCAAATTTCAGTTTCCCTATCCCCTCTCTGAAGTATTGGCATTATTATGCAATGCACAATGTTAGCAGTGACAGGAATGTTTGTTAAATTTAATTAAAGATATTAATTTTCAAAGAACAAAAATCACTGAGCCGACAACTTCTCTCTTTTTTTCCAGATCTCCCTTTGGAAAATTACCTTCATTAGCACTGATTCACTGAGCTTCTCCCTGTTGACAATTTTTATAGCGACCTTTTGACATGTTACACAATGAACTCCCAACTTCACAAGTCCTGCGGAAGAAAAAGAGAAAGAGCATTGGTTAGAGGCATATTCAGAGGCTGTTGAGAACTGCATCTTATTCAAATATCTTGGGTGTGTGTGTATGGTGCGTTTGTATGTATGTATGTGTGTGTATGTGTATGCATACACACACACACACACTTTCTTTTTATTGGCCCATCGTCATCACACAATAATGGATACATTTAAAATTCGTCCTGCAGAAACAGAAGTATCCAAGTACCATATTTGGCTTTTTCTACAGTTTGTGCAATTCCTCTAATCTACTAGATCAATCAGAATATTGAAGTGTCTAAATTATTTGGATTTAAATATATTTTCTTAACCTATTTTAAAAGCTTGCAGCAGCTAACAATATTAAAATATCTAACAAAAAGTCTATTGTGTATTAGAGGTAATCCTGTGCATCTATGTTTGAAAACAAGTCATACTGAATTCAATCTGGCAGGACATTCTGTTAAACAACTAAAGCTCAATTATGCAGGGAGCATCAACTTACTCTTTATCTCAGCTTTCAAGAGCTCCAATTATCAACAAAATTGCATAATTATTTCTATCAGCCATAATTTGTAAGAAAGCTACTGCCTTAAGTTACTGTGTTTATCTTTTGAAGCCTCCAGACATCTTTCAAAAGAACAACCTCGCTAATTCAGAGTACCTAGATGCAAAGGAGTTATTTAGAGGCACAAAGCACCAATCTATATTGTCATTTTTTCCTGAAGCATTCAGTTGGATCAGTGTTCTCCTAAGACATAGGATGAACATTTAAAGTTGTTTCCTCACACCTAAAGATGAATATTCCATTCTTAGGCAACTTAAAAAAAAACTCTATAAAATTATGTCTATTCTATTTTTAAAAAAAATCATAACAAATCCTTGGATTATGAGATTATTATTTTGGATAGGCAGGCATTTAAGGCAATCTGAGAATTGCAGCCAGACTTCAGAGAACCTGCCAAATTTATGAGAAAAAAGGAAGGAGAATAAATGCCAGGGTTTTTTTTCCCCCATAGTCCAGTGTAGGTTCAGCTGTTCAAATAACTAATTCAGCAAGTGGAAAAGAACTAATGCTCGCCTGCAGGGGGCACTCCTGAACACTTTGAAATGCTGGCATTGAGTCAGGTTTTTTTTAAAAAAAATGCTACTGCTTGAAAGCCCGCAGAGATAGCACTCTACAACTCTGTTCAGAACTGCACCTTCTCTACAAAGCTGTCACTACAGGTAGGCAGTTTTTACTAGAACTGAATTGGCAAGGGCAGCAACTGTTCATTGTGGGAAATTATGGAACTCAGATTCTAATAGCTGTGCCCATGTTCCAGGACTTGACTGTTAGGTCCATGCCTTGGTAAATCTGAGAGGAGGAGGAATTAGGTAGGAGAATGGAAAGCTGCCGCCGCCGCCGCCTCTCCTGAATGGTATTTGCCTGCCCACTCATTCTATCCGGATGAGCACTCTTCAGGTCCCTTCTTTGAGGCAATGCCACCTGATGGGACCCAGGAGGCATGCCTTTTCCATGGTGGCACCTGCCCTCTGGAAGAATCTCCCCTCCCCCCAACGCACACATACCTCTGGCCCCAACCTTGCTGGCCTTTAGAAAGGCATTAAAACCTGGCTATTTCCTCGAGTGTTGGGGCCAGGATGATGGGAGTCCCTGTCTGGAGGAAGCTAATCATTATGAGTTCCTGATAGTCTATTAAGGACTTGTTTTAACTTTAATGGAATGTTTGATCTGTTTTTGTTTATTTCTTCTTCCTCTTCCTCTCCTTCTTTGGTAAACCACCCAGAATTGCAGTTATTCAAGTTGGTGGTGGTGGTGGGGGGGAACAGGATATAAATTTCTTACATAAATAAACAACCAAAACCCCATACCCCAAACTGAATAATTTATTCTAGAATTCACAATTCAGCCCTTTTATGTAAGCTGTTGTCTTCATTTCTCTGCTGTGGAATGTATAGCCTTGAGGATGCAGCCTCCTACTTCAGCTGTCTAGTCTCCTCTTGGGGTGCATCAATTTGGAAAAGAACATGGCAATCCCTTAACAGAATTGCTTAGGAGTGGAAGACTGTGAGTATTCAGACTCAGAGGGTTTTTGGCTCTCTGTCAAAAACAGAGTGATGCTACTCTTAATGTTGGTGATTTGAAATTCTAGTTTATAGAGTTAATGAAGTCTACTGACAGGTAATGAACTGACAGGTGATTGGTTTACTCTATAGCAAGACATACTCATTAAGAAAGCACTGACAATTAATACAGACATTTTATTCTTACTAAAATATGGAGTAAGATTCCATCAAAGTAAACATTGGCTCTGAATTGGCCATTCATTGGCTCTGAATGCAGTTCTAGTCTGTCAAAACCACCAATTGTCATTATTCAAGTCAATAATCATTGCCCTTAGTTCTCAAGGCAACAATTGTGTTGCTACTTTCCACAAACTTACATTGTATTCATTTATGTAAGAGCAGTTGCTCTGTATAGCCTTTAAATGGTTTGATATCATCTCTTAGGAATTTATGTCAACTCTAAGATACCACACAACTTCCCAATTCTGTCAATAGGTATTCTGGTTTTAGAATTTATTTCTTAGCTCCCTAATACAGCAGCAGGTTAGATCTCTTTAGAAACAAGTTAAGGGTTTAAAATTACTCAGGATTTACTGTGATGAAACAGTCATAATTTTGCAAATCAAGACTTCATTTTTATTTTTATTTCACTATAATGATCACAAAATTATCAGATCAATTCACTTAAATGTTTACTTTGATGGAATCTTACTCCATATTTTAGTAAGAATAAAATGTCTGTATTAATTGTCAGTGCTTTCTTAATGAGTATGTCTTGCTATAGAGTAAACCAATCACCTGTCAGTTCATTACCTGTCAGTAGACTTCATTAACTCTATAAACTAGAATTTCAAATCACCAACATTAACAGTAGCATCACTGTGTTTTGAACATTCCCAATTTTAAAGCACTTAGACTGATTAACTCTTACTTCCTTACTACTTATATAAACTACACAGCTGCTTTTTCTGATTAAAACCTAAATATCTTTTCTCTCCACTCCCAAATGACTCCCTGACTCAATGTTCTAAATGGAATTTCCTCCTGTCAGCTCCCACCTACCCAAGAGCAAGGTTGCAGAAATATCTGTCGGCTGGGAGAGAGAACATCTATGTTTCCCCTGTGCCAACATTAGCCTAGTCCACAAATTTCCTTTGATCTCAAACACTGAGCCTCACTAGAAGCAGAGCCTATAATTTTAGGTCAGGGAAGAAAAGGCGTCCGGGGGGGGGGGGAGGAAGGGGGGGATGGGACGACAAAAGAAATGAAGCTAACATCATCTTTTTATTTTTAATGAAAAACCATGAACTGAAACTTGAAAGCTCTCTGGTCTTTTCTACCAAAAATTAAACCCCAAGATAGCAGAGAAGGAAAGACTGGATCAAGAGCAAAATAGCAGGTAGAAATGTTTATGAACTGCATCTGTTAATGGCACCCTGACATATTCTATAGAAGGTAAATACACCTACACATAGATACTTAAAAAGATATAGGGCATTATTGGGAGGGAGTACACTCTGGAGGTTAATAAACAGATCCTACATATTAATTTGTGGAAATTATTCCTACAAAGTAAGTGTGCTGTAGTGCTATATAACATAGTGTTGTATCTTTTATTCTGTTTGCTCAGTAAATACATTAAGAAAGAAGCATGCTCTTTCAACAAGGACACCAGTGAGCTGCATCACATTCTGCAGGTAAATGCTGAAAGGTGGGCTGCACCCAGTACATAACAATTTTTTTTTTAATCCCATGAATTACTGATAGTCATATCAATAAATTTTTGGAATTATATCCTATACGCCGCATACAAACTCATGTCCCCCCTTCTCACATTTTTGGATCGCCTACACCAAGCCTCAAGTGGAATTATTAAAAAAAAAAAAAAAGTGTGACTCTGGCTACCTGGTGATCTGAAACCTCTGGAACAGCTGCCTGACCATCATAAGTTAGTTCTTGATAGCATATGTATTGATATAAATATAAATAAGAGTTGGGGAGAGTAGGATTCTTCTACTGCTCATAAGTGTTGGAACAATTCCCAAGATATTGCCTGGAATTGTGTAGAAGATGTTATCCACAAATATGTGGAGGTCATCAGACTGGGGCAGGGTCTAGTATACTACTCTCAAACCACAAATATAAAGCTGCCAGATAGTAGCACGAGTCATAGATGGTGAAATAAGCTTCCTGTCACTACAGGGAATGCTTTCAGAAAATAGTCTCTCTTCAAATTTATGCTAACAAGGAACAGAATTTCAGCATTTAATGACTTAAACTATCTCATTGTATATGGGCAATAATGTTTACTTACCTGCCTCCCAGGGAATCTACAAGGATTAATTGATTAATTCTCATAAAGAATTTTGAGAAGGAATATTAAAATCTGATGTTAAAGTAAGCATTATTACCAACATTATCAATGGAATATAATTTAGGGAAGAAAATTAAGGATTTAACAATAGACTTTAACACTACTGTTTTGTCTGAACATTTAGCAATATACTATATTTATCCTCTGGGTTAAATGTTATCCTTTTTATAAATTTAAAGTCATTATAGCTACGGAAATGAAGAATTCCATTGTATATGGAAACCAGTAGAATGAACTACTTTTGTCTTCTAATTAAGCCAATGTTTGTTTACTTAGAGGAACTGTTAGCTCTAATTATTGTGTATAAGATTATAGCCTGTTATCAAGTGATACCCAAAATATATGCTGTTGTTTCTAAATGTACACAAGGATAGATCAAATTTCTTTAATGGACTAATGAAAGTGTTCCACATTTTAATGAGGCAATTTTAACCACTGGCTCATCAATGCTAACATAATATAATAGGCTGTTCTTGGGAATGTTTGCAATAATTGGTTTTATGCTGAATCTCAATTTTAATTACAGATCTACCTAACCAAGCATTTTGGTGCCTTACTGGAATCCTTCTTAGATACTCTATCTAAGCCAAAAACAATAGATAAAAAAACCCAGAAAAATCAGGGTCCTTCAGTTAATCCCTTTTCCATTACAAGGCACAGGTACTCATGCACAAGGTCTCTTCACTTACCACCCTTCACCCCAGACAACTGAAACACAAATCAATTTGATTTTAGACTCAACAGCTTGGTTTAAAAGCAACTTGAAAGACTTCTTTCAGCGTCCTGGAAAGACAAAACATGTAATTCTAAGATTACTATTGCTCGTTACTGAAACCAAACCAATCCTTCACACTTGCTTACCAGAAAGCACTCTAGACAGGACAAAACAACCCAACAACAACACAAGGTTGGGAGAAAATGAACTACTGTGGCCATAGCATATCAGCCTGGCTTTCTGCAAAACCAAGCTCCTCCTGGGGGAGAGGAAATTATTCGCTCTCTCCCTCAAACCTCATCTTTCTGATCACTTCTTCTGACAGTATGTAGTCTATTAGCAGCAATACAATAGCAGTGATGATTCATACTGCGACTGTTAGAGCACACAGAATAGATTGTTGAAATTAGTTCCAAGAAGACACTGGGAAGTAGATGACATGGGGTCTTTCTCAGATATTCTCCAATGAAGAGCGGGGTATCCCAAGGCTAAGCCATTTGAGAAAGGCTAACACATAGCTCTCTAAATTCCAGGTTCTCAGCATAGTAAAACCAAGTATTACAGTAGCCAGAGGTATTCCCTGAACCCTAGCAGGAGTTGATAGCGGAACTCTTTCTCAAGATAAAAATATCCATACCTGAGATCAGCTTTACTGATTTGCCTCTTAGCATGTTTCTTATGACATTTCAAGTTTCAATCTTTCTTGGAAAGACTTTGTGCCAGCTGAATGAAGAGACACAACAAAAGGGTACGTTTGTGTCTGTGTTTAATATTGGATTGATTGCACATATTTTCAAGTGCTTCCTTAAGGGGAAAAAAGACTCTGAAAATGATGTGGCAAATATCAGTACAGCAGCTATATCAATAGCCTTGTTTTCTTGGTACACGTTATGGGTAGGAATTACTTCTTTCTGAAAAGCCAAGTCTTCACCAGCCTTTGGAAGGCTAGAATAACCAGGGCCACCTTTGCCTTGAGTGAGCAAGCTCTTCCGAAACAGGGGAGACCTGTTGAGACCCCTCCTAGCACACTCTGTGCTAGCAGGGTACCTTCGTTAGATGCTTCTGGATTCTCTAGGTGGGCAAGCGGCATTTACCTGGGAAATGTGGTATCTCGGATACCCAGACCCCAAGCCATATGGATAGTGACCAGCATCTTGCACTGCAAATAGAAATACAGTAAACCAAGCAGCTGCTATTACAGCAGTGTAACATGGCAATATTGAGACTGCCCAGTAAGCATAAAAGATGCTACATTTTGGACCAACTGCAGTTTCCAAGTGACCTTCAAGGATAGTCTTTTGGGGTGAAAACAGGAGACACACTTCTACACAGGCATAAAGGAGTGGGGTTCCATAAAAGTCCTCAGTATAAATAGGTTTGATGATAAATTCTGACTTGGAGCAAAATAATACATCTGACATACAAAAATAAGAGTAAGATATAAGAAAAGTACACATCATACATGTTAACTAAGCACTGCAGGATGTTATTGTCATTATTACCGATGTTATTATTTTGTCACTGTCATAGTGCAAATTGTCCTTTTTATACTTCTGGAGGAAACTATATTTTTTTATTCACACTGGACTAGCTTTAGCCTCTGAGTGGGGGGGGGGGACCCTGCAGAACTCTTATCAGAAGCGAGCTCCATGATTAACTCTTATCTAACATCCTAGTCACTAAAGAATGGAAGAATCAAAGTCTATCTGTAGGGTATTTTTTTCAAGCCTCATTAATCCATCCTCTCAGGTAGAAGAGAGGTGATAGGGGACACAGAGAACCCCTAACTGTCTTTCTTTGGTAAGCTATCTTTGAGATACATGCAAGTGTAATTAGGTAGCATCTGTATAACAAGCCATGCTGGGCTGCCTTGGTCTAGTGATCAACTGAAAAGGATTGATGCAGTACAAAAGAAAAAAAATCATGGGAGAAAGGACACACCAGGGAGATTGGATCTCACATTTTCTTTTAATTGATGTTTCGGTCCTGTTCACTTGCTATGTGTTAATTTGCACCCCCTCCTCTACACACTCCCACTTCTGCCTTTGAGGCTTCTTCAAGCAGGCAGAACCAAGCTAACTTTCTTCTTTGTTTAGGGATTTCCTGCAGCACATTTCTATTTTGTAGTTTATACTTGTCTTAGTGATGCTGATACAATCATTAGCATTCATACTTCATTAGCCTTATTTTGATTGGAAGGATCACAGCAGCTGAAACTGTGCTGGTCCTCAAAGTCTGCACAATCAGCATATGACCCTCTTCTACATAGTGCTCTAATAGAAATGCAGATCAAAGTATCGTGACAGCCAAATCCAGAATCATTGTCAATAAGGAAGAATTGTACCAAAAAAAAAAATCAAGCCTCATTTACCCCCATTCTTATATTATCTCATTTAGCTTACCGCAATGCAGGGTCTTTGAATATATTTGAGAAACAACAATGGATCAAAATGGAACATCTAGGTATTGACTGAGACCAGACACAAAGAGTGTAGTCTTACTTTTTGTTTTGTTAGATAGGTTCTCATCTATTTCCAGGCATATTAAAAAGCTGGTTTTAACATTTAAAGCCACAGATAACTTGGAACAAGAGAATCTCAAGAACCATCCTCTCCCGCATAAAGCTTCTTTAGCGGTAAGGTCTTCTTGAAGGCCTTTCTTAAGGTTTCTCACCTTTGAAGGTAAGTAGCATCTCAAATAGGCCTTTTCAACTCTTTGCAGTTGGCTTTGGAATGTTCTCCTTAAGGTTTGCCTAGGTTTCTACACTAAAATATTTTCAGTACTGAGTAAATAACTGGAAAAAAAAACCCTACAGATTATTTAGACTTTCTATTTCAAGTACTGTCATTTTTTTGCCTCAGGGTATCAGTAGTTTGCTGTTTTATAGTTTCTTATTATTAGGTAATCTTTTCATGTATTGTCAAGTATTCAAATAGCTCAATTGTGGGCTTGAAAAGCAAATTATGAACACTCCAAAAAATAATGAAGTAACTAAATGGTAGCCAGCAGCCTTTGGACATGTGTAAATAAATAACCACTACAATATTTGAGAACACAAGGGAAACAGAATAGAAAAAAAGTAAACAAGCAAGAAAGTCAGTCTACTTAGAGGGAGCAATTTAATTATTTCCCAGATATTGCTTTAATTTACATAACGAGTGTAATTCAATTATTTATTTATTATATGTTTCATTTGCTAAATACTTAAAATGTTCTGGATAGATTACAAAATGATTTCAAATAGCCAAACAACAAAACCAATAAAGCAGCAAAATACATTCAGAAATAGCACTGGGGAAAAATGGGAAAAAAAGAATATATGGAAGGTGCTACCTACTTTACTATGAGCATTTAAAATAAAAGATAAATCAAGCAATGCCAGAGAGTAGAATAATAGAACAAGATAAATGCTCTTACTTAATACCAAGCATATCTCACTAAGGACGTCCTACAAGCTGACCCCCACAACTGATAAGGCGTGGCATAGGGCCTGGCTGTCTTTCCCCATTGATTCTGCCTATCTGGCAAAATCTGACAGAGTGGGCATGCTCCAAGTCCCACCTTTCAAAGTGTCATCCGATGGTAAGAAGGCGGTGTGCCTTTTCTGTCGCAGCATCTGTTCTCTGGAACCACATTTCCTGGAAGTTCAAGTTGCCTTGACTCTGCCATCTTTTAAACAGGCCTTGAAGACTGATACTTTCCCCAGATGCTAAGCTTAGGAAGCATGTGGCATTGTGGGAATTTTATTAATATATTTGATGTGCTAGTCTCTGAGTTATCACCTTTTCTTTATATTGGTGTGTTTTTATGGGATACATCACCCAGAGTCGCTATGAGTTGGGTGGCCTATAAATTTAATTTATAAATAAATACAAGTGAGGCCTTGCGATATCCTCCTACCTTCACTTGATGGAGACACCTGGACAAACACATCCAAAGGTGACCACAGTGCAGCAGATACATGTCACAGAAGGCATTCCTTGAGATACTATAGAGCAGTGTTGTCCAAACTTGGCCACTTTAAGATGAGTGGACTTCAACTCCCAGAATTCCCCAGCCAGCCATGCTGGCTGGGGAATTCTGAGAGCTGAAGTCCACTCATCTTAAAGTGGCCAAGTTTGGACAACACTGCTATAGAGCCTTAAAAAATAGCCTCAACAACTTGAATTGAGCTCATAAAGTGACTGGCAATCAGTGCAATTTATAAGATCCCTTGTTTTATCTCTGCCTGATGTTACAGGATGCACTATTACCCTTACTATTACTTTGCTCTGGACAGATGTAGAAATTCTTACTACAGAAAAAAAGGTGATTATAGATGAATTTTCATCAAGATTTTCAAAGTCTTGTCAAATCTCCTCCCCAAACATTTGGGATCTGATTTGGCTGTCCAGGGAGAAGGGGTCATAACAAACTTATTCTTTAAAAGTGTGCATCACTGATTGTTATTTTATAAGTCATCAATAGCATCTGAATGCCACTACATTCAGCTAGTTTTTTTTAAATATGAAATAAGTTCCCCTTTAAATGGATTTGAAAGCTAAATAAAAAAATATAGGTACTGTCCCTATAAAAATGACATAGTGTGATTTCAGATCTATGTAACCAATTTCAAAAATATAGGAAACTGTAACCGAAATGGGCATTTACCCAAGAAAATCATTAATATTTAAGGAAGGTGAATTTTGAAACAACTGCTGCAGAGTCCTAATGAACTCATTAATGTATTCATATGTAGAATTAATATTGGTGCTCCATAATGAGCTGTGGTTTCAATTGCTGTTCTGTCTAACAAAGACTTTTCTTTCTTTTTTCCTCCTCTACAAGGATACCTGAAAAGTCATCACTATCTTGAATGGCAATTTTTCTGTTGTTAAATGAGAATTTTACCATATTGGGTTCACCTAAGGGTAGTTTATATGTAACACTGAAAATAAAATTGAAATATGTGTGGAAGGCACAGCTCTGTATACGCCGTCCCTATTCTCCCCAATCTTAATATGATGAATGGAAGATCTGAAGGAAGCTTCTGTCTGATTACCAGTGGAACGCTCACGTAGATGGTTGCCATGACAAATAAGGACTGCAGAGTCTTTTCCTTGTGTTCAAGGAAAGGCAGGCAGAACTGCCACCAGACCATGACATTCAATATGGCAAATCTAGAATTGCAAAGGTTCAAGCAAAGTCATGGGCAGGGGAAAGCCAGAGTGTCAACCTTTTGAGCTCAGTCATAACACTTGAACAGTGCTTGAAATCCCCCAGTATTCTGGATACATAGAATTTCATGCATCTAATTCACTTTATTTAGGATATATTTGGATTCCCACACTGAGAGCCAGCATGCTGTGGTGATTAAGGTGCTGGGGAGACTCAGATGCTAGTCTGCCTTTAGGCATGGAAACCAGGTGGATGACCTTGGGCCAGTCACTCCCTCTCAGCCCACTCCTTGACTCAACATGAGCTATACGTTTTGCTGTAAGAATTAGACAAGCCGAGTGCAAAACAACCCAATCTGCAACACAGTGGGACAAATGCTCAGAACAAACACCTTGGATTTTCTTGCCATTCTATTACATCCAAATATTTAATTATAGTACAAGAACTCTGTACTATAGAGTCTAGCCACATAGCAGGATCTGATCAACCTTGGCTGATTTGTAAAAAAAAAAAAAAAAGAGTTGGTGGTTGGATGGGGAAAAGCATGAAATCATAGAGCTGAGGACTACTCTGGGAAGGTGAAACAAAAAATCTGGGAAGAAAGCAGTAAGTTTCTTCTTGTCACCCCAAAAAGCTACATGGTCTGTGGCTGAAGTCATCAGGATCTCAGTTCAATTTGAAGGAGTCCTTACCTATCTTTATAGAAAAAGCACATAAACAGAGAATGTAATGGTACAATGTATGTGTATTTTTTTTTTAAAAGACTGTTTTTTAACTTTTCTGAGTCTGTTATCTCTAAAGCCTAGCAAGATCAATTTCATTAGAGGAAAAGTTTATCCAGATTTAGGATACATCCACATGCAACTGAAATATATTTTGTGGTTTTGGTCGCAGTACACTTTAATAAAGACACCAACAGCTGGATTCTTTTCAAGAACAAGACTAGCAGTTAATATCAGTTCACTCCTTGCTGATATAGACTACAATGCCCTCCTGACCCTCTTAATCTGTTAGAGCACTAACAGGGTTTCCACCAGCTGCTGGGTTTTCAACAATCACCCAAGAGGGACATCAGGGGTCACTGTGCCTGTATCTGAATAAAATACAAACTATATAGTAAAGATATAGCTCAGGACTCCAACATTTCAGATGTTAAAAGATGCAACATTCAACTGATACATCTCCAATCCAGCTCACAGAATTTAGCACAGCAAGGGTCTGTGCTAAAGGGAGATGGATTAACCACTGAGCAGTGTAAGAGACTTACTTGAGCCTTTAAGCAGGGGGAAGAAGGATTAAATTATAATAATAGCCGTAGGTTTGGAAGGCTTTCTGAAATTTCATGGGTATTTAGAGCAACCTCTGAAATGTAGACCCTTAGCCTAATAGAAACTGAGATTGCTGCAGGAAGAAAAAAAACGCTCATTACAATGGGTGAATGTTCTTTTTAGTTTTCTGGCATGAATCCCCTGCTTTTAAGTGTTCATGCTACCTTTTATCTGCCTATAAATCTGTCATCTCTCCATGCGAGGTCAGCGCTGGATTATATTTTGTATAATATAATATTGTATCTTTAATTTGCATATCTAATCGTGCATCTGTGTCCCTTTCAACTAGGGTACAGGTTTGGGGCAGTAGCTGTGCCTGAGGTGAAGAAGCAAAACTTCCAAGGAGCTTCCAGGCCAGATCTTCCCAACGTTAATAAAGTAAGAAATTGTGCTGCTACTGTATGTTCTCAGGAGAGGATGTAGAAGACACTCCATTGCTGGGCTTTTTCTTTTGCTTTGCCTGCCCTGTTGAACAGCATACAGTGGACGGTTCAAACCATGCCAGCTTTTTGTAAGACACTGAAAACCTGCTGTTTTTTTTTCAATGAATTAATTTAAAAGACTTGTATTGCCACCCATCTTAAGGCCTCAGCTCTGGGTGGCTTACAGTAGTTTTTCCCTGGGGTATTGGGCCAGGATTTTAGGTGAGCCCAATCTCAGCAGGTTTATTTATGTAGATACCTGAGCTGGTATATTTTAAATTTTTGTTCTGGTGATTCTGTTCTTTTTAATATGATGTTAGTCACTCAGAGTTATATGCCGAGTGGGTAGACATATAAATTGAATGAATGAATGAATGAATGAGCAAATAAATAAATAAATAAATAAATAAATAAATAAATAAATAAATATGGAAGCTATGTTTGAAGCAATTCCTTTCCTTCAAGCAAAATCCAAGAGAAGCTGGACTTCAAATCTGGCTGCCAAACTTCACACTGGAGCCATGGGCCAGCTGACAGCCTTGGGCGATCAAAAAGCATTTGTACTTTATTTATTAATTTATTTGACTTACATGGCCACTATACTGGAAGGAGTCAACATAGTTTTCATGGAAAAACTCGATAAAAGCAATTAAAATCAAAAGGTATAAGTATGAAATGCCACTATAGGTAAATGGATTACCCCTAGCCCATGGCCTGTTCAAAAAACCAGGTTTTCAAGGCAGGGTAAGGATGGAGTCAAATGCACCTTTGGAGGAATGGTATTCCAGAAAGAAGAAGTGGGAACATAGAAGGTACACCTCCAGAATTCCACAAGATGGGAATGTTTAAGTGAAAGGACCCAGCTCATGCTCAGATCTTATAGGATGGGCAAAGACAATTGGAGAAAGGTGGACCTATAGATAAGCATTTGGGCTTATTGGATTTATGTAATCAAGAGTTAAGAGGGGAATAATCAATCCACAATTACATTCTCCCCTAGTGGAGAGGATGTCCTGGTTCTAAAGGTGGGTCAGGTTGACCAAAAGAAATGAAGAAGGAAGAAACTAAGTTATCCAACAGATATTCTATCCCCATTAGTAGCAGCCAGGGCCCATTTCCAGCATGGAATTCTCCTTGGCAGCCCAAGAATGCCAATCTTGACTCTAGGGCAGCATACTTGGTACATTGCCAGAGAAATAGAAGTGCCATCCATTGGCTTGGTCAGTAGCTCAGAACCTGAATAAGCCAGAGGAAAGTGAAAAATTACCGGACACATTATGTAAAGCCCCAGCTCTCTGGAAAAGGCTCTAATGCTGGGAAAGATGGAAGGAAAGAGAAGAAGAGGATGAGCAGCAGCAAGGTGGATGGACTTGGTTACAGGGGTGATGAGTGCACTGTTGGAAGACCTGAAAGACCAGGTTAGGGGGAGATCATCATGGAGAAAATCTACCTACATATGTGGTCGCTAGAAGTCAAAAATGGCTTGATGGCACATAATCAAATCACCAGGTTTAGGCAATCCAAGCCAAGGTCTGGCATAGTTGCCTAACAGTATGCTTCCTGTCCACCAGTCAGTGTCCAGAATGACAGAGTGGAGCAACTAATCTTCCTTAAGACTTTGCCTAGCTAGACTTCTTATCTTACCCACCAGAGAGTAAGTGAGACCCACTAGATACCACCCAGAAATCTGCAACAGTGAGAACAGAGCAGTGTCCCTTAGATATTGATTCACCTAGATTATATTCACAGCCAGCCATTGACTCACTAGAGTAAACCATACAGGGAAGAGTCCTCAAAATTCTCACCTGGGTGTTCACCAGATGGAGGAAGCCCTAACTTATCTGCTTGTCTTTCTAGCCTCTCAAGCAGCACCTGAGTGATAGTCACAATAGATGGAGACTTCTGAATTTATTTGCAAGTATCTCCACTAATCCCCATTTCACTTTCATTGTAGGAAGACTCAGGTGCAATTCCCACCCTCAACAATGTTCCTAGCACCTTCAAACTTTCATACAGGCCAGTGATGAAAGACCTCAGTCACTGATCTAGATAGATCAGTCAGAGAAAGCAAGGAGCTTTTGCTTGAGTTCCCATTGTTTCCTATGGTCAGAATAGCCAAAATGGATAAGATTTGTCTTGACAGAACACCAAACATTTGTCCTATTTCAAGTTTTGTTCTGCTGGAACATAATCAACTTGGAACATTCTGACAAAACACTGAACCAGACAGTTCTCAGTTCAAAATGCATGTTCTGTTTCGTGCATATCTCTTGATATAGCACAACTCTCTAAATTACAACTCCTCCAACGAAAAACATAAGCCTCCTAGTCCTCAAGGAGCTTGGCCAATTCTTTCACTTTCTCCACCATTTTTCACTTCAGTGTTCTTTTTTCTTCCTATTAATTTTCTATTAGCAACGTGAGGGCCACATGAGAAAAACACACAAATAGCATCCTGTTTGTATTTCCGTGTTCCACCATTTTAGGGGGGGAAACCCCATCCCACAACAACAGCAGCCATCAGCTGTGGGTGGAAAGAAGAGCATCTGAATCAGGACCATGGTGTGAAAGCAAGGAAGCTCATCTTTCCCCATGCAAAGGTTGCAGTGGACAGGCACACAGCGATTGCTCCAAGAACAAAGCTGCCAATGTCACTAATGGATATTTCTCTCCATAAGTGAGTAAAACATGTTTATTGTGATCACAACATGGGGGCAAAGGTTGAAGTCCCCACTCATACTGTATGTATGCTGTGTATTGTTTGTTCCTTCCTTTAAAAAACCGGGGGGGGGGGGCAGAATCCATAAAACGCAATCATATTTCACATGCATTTTATTTGCCTCTAAGAGAACACAAACTTCTGAGTGCATCTGACAGCCTCCCATTTTCACTCTGCCCTAACCCTTTTTTGCTTCATTTCCTTGTTTTCAGCCCTTCTAGTTACTTATCTCTCTGGGCACTTGTTTTATCTTTTATTTGCAATTGACCTCTGTTTACCTCTTCAATTACAACATTATCTCAGCTTGATTAACTTGCTAGAAAGGATATAATCCTACAAAACATTCAAGTCCTATTTTTCTCCCTGAGGAATGTGTCTGTAGAGGAGATGCTCTACAGAGACAGAAGCTATAAGCAGGCTTTGCTTTACAAACCCTGCAGCTGTGAAGTTTTGACTCACATTTCTGCAGAGATGACCCAGCCTGCATATCTCCCACATCATGGGATTCCCTGCAGTATCAAAAGGTTTTCCCCAAAATTATATTATTTCACTTAGGCTCAAATCTAAACAGCTCTATGGCCGAACAGAACGGAGAATGTGAACTTAACTGTAACTTACTAAATAAAGGAAGATGGAAAAGAGAGAAGGAGGGGAGGGGGGAACCTAAGGGATCAGGCTAATTAGACTACTATTACTTTAATGGACAGGTAGAAAAAATGCATATAAAGTGTTTCCAATACACCGTTTTTAAAGGTAAAATGTAGCATATATGTGAATAATTATTTAGAGCACAAAATGACTAATACCATTTATAGCTGCTAGTTCATAACGTGCACTTGCTCTGATCCATCCAATATGCTCCAAAGTCAGGGGCGAATTTAGTACACGTTTAAGGAAAGCAAAGGCCCTCTTCCTTCCTAATTTTTTAAATGCTACATTTTATAAAGAGGCAATAAAACCACTTCCTCAAAGGAAGCACTGCAACATGAAATAAAAGGGCAGGGACCATTGGAAAACTGCAAGGAGGCTATTGGAATTTAATCCCTGCTCTGTCTTCCCTTTGGAACAAAAAGAGTGCCAAGGCTAGCCTTTGCACAGATGTGTGCTTAAAACAGTACTTCTGATATTCAGTTGCACAACCCGGCAGTCATCAAGGAACATGCAGAATCTGAGCTTTCAGCTCTTCAACAACCACAAAGAATTTCCTCCCTGCAGCATTCCTGAGATGTAGGCCATACTAGACAGGTTAAAGAAGGAGCATGAAAAGTTCAGAAACAGTGAAGTGAAGATACAGACTTAATTGTTTGACTCAGTCCTATTTTCTACCATAAATAGGATGATATAGTATAGGTACCCCTGTATGGAAAGCATAGGAATATGGCCCAATAGTCCCATCTTTACAAAAGCATCATTTTTTTGAATAAGCCACAGTTGAGAGGGTTATACATCATGCTAAGTCAAAACATAGCTTGTTCAGTTTGGCATGATGTATGAACCCAGCCAATGTAGTTGCAAACCATGATTTATGGCTTAGTACAATCCATTAACCCAACTGAGACCTACTCAAGAAATCATGATTTTAAAAATGCAATTCAGAGTCATGGGTGAATCTATTTTATGTCTGTCTTACTGATTCAATATCTGGGGTTTTATTTGGGATATAAGAAAAACAAAGAGTATGCTAGTCTAAAATCTGCTTATTAGATCTTCATCATATTCTGTCTCTGACTAAGTTGCAGAAAAGCTAATACTAGGACCAGTCCAGAAAAGGGGTGTAATTCAATGAGATTTAAAGCCTCTAATAATGCAGCCATAAACAAATGAACCTAGAAATATTTATAATGTTCAATTATGAAACTAATAGCTATATAACCTCCACCAGCCCCCGAAGTGGACCGTTATTTGATCACATGCTACAACAAATTCTGCAGTTAACATCTGCTGAAGTAAACAGAAAATTATAGTTTAAGTTAACATTTCATCTGGATTTATATTACTAATTATTAAGATCCCACATATTAATTTTCCTCCATGAACAAAAGTAAAACATACAATCTCAGACGTATCAAATTGGTGAAGAATTCAAAAATGAATTTTTCTAAATTGGGTATTTCAATAGTCTTTAGACAAAGGGAAAGAATCCTGGTCTGTGGAAGCAACATTTGTGAGCTGAGGAAGAGAATATTAAAGTCAAAAAGGGGGCTCTCTTTTCTTTTTCTTCTCTGTCACAATCCCAAACCAGCAACATTTCTGAAATTGTGTATGTGTACTGTAGAGGTGTCTCTATGCATGTTGGCTAAATGCATTATTTCTTGGAGCAGGGCAGAAGAAATAATAATTTTAAAAGATATAGTACAGAATATCTTAGTTTCTAGGTGCTGAACAGGTACAATCTAGTTCTGTGTTATATCTTGGTTGGAAAGTTCAACTATATATTTAATAGCTTATCTCAAGTTCCATCCACTCACACCAATGTGAGCTATCCACCTTCCCTTATAGACATGTACCTCCCCTTTGTTAATCTTTAGTATTAGAATATAATAACCTGATTACACTGCCTTTGTTTCTTCCACCCTTCATGATAAAAAGACTTCCTTGAGTTAAGGAACTCCTGATGAGTACACAAACATATCCATGTAATTTTCTTCACAACAGAACAGTAGGGGGTAGCCACTGTCATTCTTAGTTTTTTTGGTTTTTTTTAACTTCCCACTCTAAACAACAGTCCTGGGCTTTCCTGATTAGGATTAGGGTTAACTTTCTCAAAATGATTTGCTAGGTGTTTCTACAGGCTGTGATGTTGGTCAAGGACATTATCGAAATATTTTCTATCCGTGGTACCAAAACAAAGGTTGCATAGATTCTTAAGATCTCTGTTCTTACATTCAGCGGTAAAAAAAAAAAAAAAAAAACACATCCTAAAGGATAGTGTGTGCGATTGTCATGAACTATTCATAAAACCTGAGCATTTTCCAGGAAAATATTCTCAACATACAGTGATTTGTACAATGATGACACATGTAAATCATTTTAGCACAATCAAATACCCACAGCTGATACTTTTTTTAAAAAAAAGATCTGCACTCAGTCATTACTGACTCTCCAGTGACTGCTTGGACGAATCCTTGCAGTTTTCAAGGCAAGTGTTTCGGAAGTGGTTTGCCAGAGCCTCCTTCCTAGAACAGAGCCCAGCTGGCGCGCGCAGGAGGCGGGGTTTCCGTTGCTTCGCGCCCTTTTCGGGCGAGCAAGGTTTCGTGTTTTACCGGCAACTGCTCCCGACTCCTTTTTTCCAAGGCGCCGCCAGCATTTTTCCTCCCACCAGAGTGAGAGTACCCATTTGTCTACTCACGTGAGTTTTCGACCTGTTGGGTTGACAGGAACTGGGGAGGAAACAGGAGCTCACCCTGTTTAACGCGAAGGCTGGACTCGAACCGCTGAAGCGTCAGCCATTTCTGGCCAGCAACTTTCAGCGTCATTAAGCCGCTGCGCCACCACGTCCCCCACAGCTGATACTTACAGCTGATACTTATTTGTCAGCAAAAAAAAGGATGACATCATCTTAATATTACCCCTCTTGTAACATATAAGGAGCTACTATAATCTGTTAGAGTGAAGGGTGTTAGAAAGAATATTCTGTAGATTGCTTGAGAGTATGTCTGTCAATATTCCATGGGGAGGAATCCCAAATTAATATCTTGTTGCTGTACAATATAGATTACACTATTCAAAGCCGTGTCTCTGCACTCCTTAGAACAATCCTGTAAAATAGGTAAGGTCAATATCATTATCAGCATGTTAAATACAATTAACTTGGCATCAAAGACTTCAAGCTCACACCAATTCTCACATATTCTCATGTAGTCCTTTCTCCTTGGTCAATAGCTTTCTAAAATCTTAACCAAATATCTCTCTTTTACTGCCTACCAAGATGCCGGCAGGGAGTTAAACACAGAGGTGGTAAATCAGTTCATTTACCAGCCAAGCCAGGCCATAAAGCCAGACATCAGGCAAAAGTACCATCTGAGATTCCAGCAAAGAGAGCATCAGAGTTGTTAAATCCAGCCAAAACAATCACGAGATCACAGTAAATGGACAAGTAATCTTTAACAGCAAGGGAAAACTACCAACAAAAATTGTTCCTGCAGCCTTAAATGTACTAATTTGCTGTATTCCCAGGTGCAGCTAAAGATTTGCAGGCTTACTTTTGTTGGCCTCTGGTCCTGCAAAACTTCAGCTCCCATCATTAGTCTAAGCCAAACTTTTTTAGGGAAAACAGTCTATTCTACAAGTTTGTCTTTTATCTGAACTGATGAGAAAATGGATTAGCAACTGTATATGCATGGATGTGCACATCAAGAGGAGCACAGTATGTTATTGGTCTTAATAGTCCACTAAAATTTGTTTTTAATAAGCTGTCTGTGATAGAACATAGCATATTTTATTTCTGTATTTCACAGATATGCTATGAGTAAGTTATTTCCCTAACAGGATAATTAGTCAAGTACATTCAGAACTGAATTCAGAACCTTTCTGGACAGCAAACACATGAGTTGATCTTAGAAACTAACATTTATATATACAACAGAGTAGAACTGGGGAGACTGGCATGCTTTTTTGTGTTCTTCCCCTTTCTCTCTTATATAGGGAGAATATTTCAAAACACACCTTTGATTGGGAATTTAATTACATTTCTTTTATGTAATTATGTAAATTGCTTTTCCTTACTGAAAATGATAGTAGCAGTTACCGTACCAAAGCTACTAACTGCGGCATGAACAGAGTGCTGGATGGATTAAAAGAACTAACAGGAAAATGGGAAAACTCTCAAATATAACATGTGAATGGGTAAAAGTTTCAAATGATCAAAATAAAGTCTCCCTTCTAGGATTCATAATATTTAGAATCATATGAAGTCATGTCACACTGAGTTGCAGCTTCGAGGAAGATGACAATTCCATCTTAAGCTTCCTTCTTAGATCTTGGGCCATGGTGGCCCAAGGGTACCTATTCTTTGTAATATTTGATTGTCTCCAAATAGATAAGAATGAAGGAATAACTGACTTGTTGCATCCTGGAAACGGTTTTATCACACTGATGATCCTTGTTGCTGGTAGATAACACATTTCACAAGTTGCTGACTCTAGTCGGCAAACATTTATTTTAATTCCTCATAGTAGCGAGTCACAAACCATACCTCTTCTCTTTTGTCCTCTTACAGAGCATAGTTTTATCTCCTCTCCCTTGTCTATAGTCTCTGGTTCTACAAGTATCCCTTTTTTCCACTTGAGATCTCAGAACCTGGTTTTTGTTTTTTTTTTGCTGAAAACTCTTTCTGAATTCCAATGGTGCAGAATACCTTTTCTATCTCTTGCACCTGGTTGTTACATTCATCCACTGGGCTGAATGTATCCTTTGTTTGATTTGAGAATAGCTCACACTGTCAGTTCCTGTTCTCAACTATCTTCCTCTGAACTGATAATTCTTTGTCCTCTATCATCACTTGCTTGCTGCTCCAGTGTTTTGACTTTTCTTTTTTTTTTTCAAAGAGAGCTGCAAGCCTGCATTTGCTGCAAATAATCAGCAAGTAATTTTCTGGTAGGAAGACAAACATGCCACAAACACTTCAAACCACAACTGCAGGCTTTTGTCCTTTCATCTTAATTTTAATTTTTTTAGGATACCACCAATCTTTTGATTTTGAGTGGACATATTACCAGTCAATTTCAGCTACACAAGTTGGATTTCTGATTTTTCCCCCCCTTGTTTTAATATGGTAGTAAATTCTACTGTCTAGGGAACAGGCCTTTCTTAGAAAACAAAAGGGGCAGAAAAGAAATATCATATTTCCCTTATATCTCAACTTCTAGAAAGGATAGAGACTAGTTCTCCTTTTAATATGAAAACTAAGAAGCTTGGATTATGGCTCACCTGGGGGAAATTGCTTCTCTCTTATGGATGTCAATGTATCCAATATGATGGTAGTATAAGCATCCTAGAAATTGTTAAATTTCCCTGGAAAATCTGATAGGGTCTAGAGGGAAACAGAATGTTGACTAAATAAATCTTTGACCTCAGTCAGAGGCTGTAGTGGGTATTGGGAATGGCCTTGAGGACCAGGAGGAAGAGCTGCTACCAAGGCAACAGTCAGATAAAAAACTTGAGTCTGAGGCAGAACTGTAACCTGAGAAAATATCCCCTCCCTAGTTCTCACAAAGATGAAGGGAGGGGGGAAAGTGCATTCAGACTTGCAAGATTCTGTTACGATATTTTTATAATAAAAGTAATTTTGTCCTGCATGACTTTGGTTTCCTAGTTTGGTCTACCAGCTGACAGAGGCATCTTATGAGAACTTGAATTACAGACAAGGAGGCACAAGCTGGCATACAGGTTCCAGGTACTGACAGCTCACACAAGCACAAATTCTTGTAATATTTCTCAGCTTTTTCTGTCTATGAGAATGCAGTTCATTATGGGAATAGTCCCCACTGAAATTTTAATAGGCAGGAGATATTTAACTCTTGTTAAATACAGATGAGAGTTCCTAATGAAAGGGAGAAAAGGAGTCACCAAAGGCTGAACAAGTTTGAATTCACTGCAGACTATTGAGGAAGACCCTTGAGGCCTTGACTGACAAGTGCTGAAAAGATACAGTATATCACATACCTGGTTACTACATGAAGAAAGATGGTTCTGTATCATCAACAACTCATGGGATTGAAAAGGTCCAAAGAAATAAGGTTGAAATTTATTTCATTCCTCCTAAAACTCTCCTTGCCTTAAAGCAGCAGATGGCATGTTTAAAGCAGTAATAACTGATGGTGCTACACAGATAATCACAATTAATTAGTTGCCTAGTTATTATTAACTGCCCTACACCAATGAATTCAGTCTTCTTCTGATAATGGTCTTATCAGCTCTTCTACATGTCAACAGTGCCCAAAAGGATAGAGATTCAAAAGATGATGGAACTGGTGCCAAATGGCATTGGGCATATTGACTAGGGAGGTTGGAGGCAAATATAAATGCTACTTCAGGATTAATTAATTTCACATCTGTGATGTCTCTCTTAAGCAGCCATTAACTTTTATACTAACCACTCAATAATTCAATTATCTGTCCCAGTATCAAGGCAAGGCTTTGACCCCTTGCTGTCTCCTTCTCTTCACATCTTCTTACAACACTTTTGCTTAGCAAGCTCCAAGAAATAAATTGTCTTCAAAAAAATAGTGTCTAATAGGAAGCATAACTCAGGTTTGAAGACAGAGATATTTTCAGCACTAAGTAACTTCAGATGCTTTTTAAAAATAGCACCTTTCATCTCCACACAACAATAGCCCTCTTATCTTTTAAGAAACTACTTCCTAATTCATTGATGCATCATTCTAAGAGATAGCATGACACTGAAGGATATTGTAGAAATCATCATGCTTGCAAATAAAATGAAAACTGAAGTACCCAATATGACAGATATCCATGAAGGTAGTATTACATTACTCATGTAGTATTATTCTAACAATAGAGATGATACTCATTTAGCTCAAAGGGTAGTAGACATTTAACCAAAGACCAATACTGTATAGCCATATGACAATATTAGTTAGTTAGTAAACAATATTTGTAAACTATCACAATTAAATTAAGACTCTGGGCAGTGAACAAATCAAGAATAAAAGGAAAATGGAACAATGAAAAATAATAAAAATAGTAGCATTGAACATGTATTAGTTTTAAGACTTAATGTAATGTAAACGGTGAATCCTTTCCTTTCCCCTTTACATAACACTTGGTAAATTGTGAAAATTAATCATAATATATGTTTTTTATACAGTTCTGCCAAATATGATGCAGGAACATATGTGAGCCATAGAGGTCCACTCTCTGAAATGTGTTTTGTTTTATTTTAACTTGAGACTTTTGGAATTGTTCACACATTTCTAGAATCATATTTGCACCTATTAAATGGCTAGAGACATTTGCATTTCTTAAATGTTATCTGGAATTGTAACTACATTCTTGCCCTCAGAGCGCATTTTGCTAATTCAATGTTTTAATGCAAAATACAACAATCTGAGCCATTGGGAATCCTGGATCCACTTTGAGCAGAATCTCCTGTGCCTTTTATTCATGTGAGCTGCATCAGACACCCAGATCTGCTGCAGAAATGGCACAAGATATGTCAGGGTGTCCTACATGACTTGCATCACTTGGATATGCCCACCAACAAAGCCACACATGCATACCATTATTAATACAGGACAAGGGAAAGAAAGAGAGAGAGAGAGAGAGAAGGTAGGGGGTAGGTAGGGAAGGAAGGAAGGAAGGAAGGAAGGAAGGAAGGAAGGAAGGAAGGACTGACTGACTATAGGAGGATATAATTAGAAGGTGACTGAAGAAGAGACAAGGATAACGCAGTTACTTTGACAAGCAGATTCAGAGAACCAAGAGGGCTTTCAGCAGTCATTCACAATCTAACCTATCTCACAGGATTATTGAAGAGAATAACAACTGAACAATGTCTGCCGTCCTGAATCTCTGTAAAATGACAAGATACCAATGAAATAACATATAAATCAATACGAAGAAAAGGTGTGCCATAGTGAAACCGCATAAGCACATTACTGATACTGCACAACATGTTCAAAGCATAAGGGAAGAAGACAAAGTTGCAAGAGGATAAAGGGACAAGATGCAGGGAATAAAGACAGGATGAAAGGAATAACAAGTTCTAAACCTAAGGACAGGATGAAAGGAATCAAGGCATGAATAGCTGGAAATATAGGGAGATTAGATTATTTTATTACCCAGGTAAACGAGAGAGCTGGGTTATCAAGCTGGAGAGTCAGTGGGGAAGGAAGTAAGGGAGGCAGAGACTCCAAATAAGGAGCGGCTTACACACTGACAGCTGAGGTTGGAAGGCTTATCCGGACTGATGGAGAGAGGGCAGAAGAAGATGCCTCAAGCTACTGCTGCCAGAAGACTGTACCTCCTTGGTTGGGCATTTTATTTTGAATGTTACTTTGAGTTTGTAATTTGGACTGTTTGGGTTCCAAAGAGTCTCTTTTTCAGTTCAAAGTTTATTTTGGCCAAAGGCCAGTAGAGAACAAAACAATTAATAAACTAAAAGGATGGTGCAGAATGTTATTACCATTGTTACTACCAGTATAAGCTGGGTCTCTAAAGCTAAGAAACAGAGTGTCATTTATCTACAACATAAAACTAAAATTCTAAGAAGTAGGGAAAAAAATAAAATTGAACTAAATATACACTTATTCAGGGTTATTCAAGGGTTTGCCACAGTTGAACGTATTAAGGAATGTGGGGGTTGGCCTCTTTTTGTTTTCAGATGCTGTCCCCGTATGTTCAAGGAATGGGGGAGAATAAACTTCACCAGGTTCTCTTCACCTTTGGAGAGTCCTGTGTGTGCTTTCTGCTGTACACTAATCAGCTCCCAACCACTCTGTTTACAAGGACCTCTGCCGCACTGGGCTTTAGGTTTTTCTAAAGGGTTAAAGTATTCTAGACAACCAGTCACACTCTTCTTCAAGGACACCACATCCCATTCTTGAAAGCATATCTTGTCAGTTATTAATCTTTTCTGGTATTGGCGTGTTCATGTTATCTGCTCTGGGTGAGGTGGGGTGGGGGGCAACATCAATATGATTGACATGATGGGGCGATCCTGCCCTTTTTAAATTTTCATCACAGGCCTTACACAGATATAAAAACAGCAAGGGCTTCAGTTGCCAAATTGCGCCTGTCATTTTGATTTCATTGACTCCAAGGTTGCCCTGACATCTTCCTTAAACTTTCCTCATCTAGTGTCTTCTCCAGATTTTAGCTTTCAGTGACAGCTGGAGATATCTCTTCATAATTTCCTCTCAGGCAAATGGCGGTTACTTAATCAGAACAAAACTATGTTTGATTTTATTTATTTGATTGTATGAATTCCTTCCTATCCTGCCATTCAATACTTTCCTAAGAAATTTGCAAAGTCCCAGTCTTTTTACTCTTCAAAAAGATACAAGGTATTCAGCAAATGTTTTGTGGTTGGTATATATAATTCTGACCCATCTACCAAGAATTTGCTGGGGATTAAGGTGATAAAATTCAGAGGAAAGGATATACCTGTGACCCCCAGTGACAAGCCCCCAATCCAAAACAGAGATTTGGTGTCTGCTTTTAATCTCAAAATATGAACTCAGTGGGACATACTTCTACATAAATATATTTTTAAAAATTGGAAACAAACATTGGGTCTTTGCAGTGATGCTGTACTGTTTTATGAACCAATAATTCAATTCCAAAGTAAATACGATTATACCAAGAAACTGATCTGAAGGAGACACCAAGGGACAAATCTTATACATATACCATTTCTACACAACAATGGTACTGTATCTATAATTGAAAATAAGTTTCCTTCAACTCCATGAAGTAACTTGAAATTTACTTTAAAAACTATTAGAGGTGCAGAAGCCTCTGATACAAAAGAGGTATTACTGGTTAAGAACTGGAATCCATTACTGGAAACTCTTGAGCCCACAAGGCATTGGCAGAAGATATACCACCCGGGCATAGAGAACAGAAATAAAAAGATTGCACAAATAAAGCAAAGCTAAGATTAGGCAAATGAGGGTGAGTCTGCTGAATATAGATCAATGTATTTGGAAAAGGTTCTCTGTATGACAGACAGAGACTGTTGACAGGTTAAATTCCCACCAAGTAGAAAATGTTTCAGTCATTAAGGAAATATTACCAAAGTCAAATAAAATGCAATTTGAACAGAATGTCAGCCTCTGGATTTTAGTCTCTGTATGTGTGTGTGTCCATGGGTGTATGATTTTTTTTTTTTTCACTTAGGATATAAGAGAGGGGTTAACAGACTTCAGGAATTTACTTTTTTGTCAGAATCTCGTAAATTTATCAACTGGAATCAGCACAAACAAATGTTTCAGGGCAGAGATCCTGCTCAGGGCAGAACATTCTACTGCCCAATAGAATTTTGGTATTTTGTCCACATAGCCCAAACAGAATTTTCTTTTTTTTTCAGAGCTGAGCCTCCAATCATTTTGCACAAAAGTTCACTTTTGGATATTTCAGGAGCCTTCCTAATTTCAGCAGCATCATTTAGACAGTGGAAGGTAAGTTTTAAATTGTTGCTGTTATTAAAAACTAGGACTTGGAAATTCTTGCAGATCTACATTAAATGACTCATCTACTAGCAGATCTCATTCAGTCCCAAGCTTACTCCTAATGGAAGAGTACATAACATATGCCATGTTCATCTTCATATCATCTCCATGTGGTTGACCTGAATTATTCCAGTTGTATTCTGGTTATTCTATTCAGTTAAATATGAGCATGTATGTGTAATTCATTCATTTAAACTGTGTGTGTGTGTGTGTGTGTGTGTTTCTGAGCTAGAATATGTATTCTATATATATTCTTTCTTTGTCTGTGGTATGAAAATCATGAAAAATATTTCATGCCCCTCCCTATGCTAATATACTGACATATTTTGTTGAAATATTCAAAATGTTCACCTAGTTTATATTTGTACTGTGGGTTTCCCCCAGATGCTGGTTGTTAACCATGTTTAGGCCTGGTCTGCCCACTCTGCTTAGTTGCCTATTCAGAACATTGACTGCCACCCTTGCGAAAGATGGTAACAAAAGACAGCGCTGCTGTTATCAACACATGGTTGGTACTTCATCCAGATCTCTAGGTAACCTTTCCCAGTGTCAGAGCTTCACCAGGAGCTGGCAATAAATCTCTCTCTGAGAATTCAAATCTGCACTCAGGAGGTAGCAGTGAAAAGTCAAGGACAAGGCTGGGATAGACAAGTTGTTTTTATTACAGATACAAGTAACCCTAGTGAGACCAGCTCTCTATTGTAATGGGCTTCTTGCAGTTCCTCTTTCAGCACTAGAAGAGGAGGGTACATGCAGTGGAGAGGGAGGGAAAAAAAATGGTCTTGCCTAGTTTCAAGTTTCTGGCTTCAGCCCTCACACTCAGAAGCTTCATTTTGTTGATATTAAACAGCTTGCGTAAGGAATGAAGCTGGCAAGGCAAGAACCAGTGGTTCCCAGGCCAGAGAGAATATGTCAACACTGAACAGGTTCCTCTCAATCTCAAGACTGTATATGTGTGTATGCATGCACACACACTTACACACCTTGATTTCTGTGTCCTGCTATAAGTAGATCACATTCTATAAATGGCTTCATTCTTGTTTGCAATAAAGCAACTCATATAGCCATCTTTGAAGTTCTTCTGTAAACAAGGTCCTGAATACAAGGTTACATGCTTAGACAGTTAAGATATATTGCCAAATGAAGCTTGACAGCAAATTAAACTTTGTTTGGCAATATATACTGCATACTCATTCTTCCAGGACAAGGGAAGGGAAGCCTGCACCTTGAGACTAAAGTTAAGCAATGGCTACAGACCCTCTGGCAACCCTATTAACTGTTAACCAGTTGTCAATCCAGTTAGCTGAACAGATGGGACAGAATCTGCCACCACCAGTATTACCTCAACACCAATAGCCTCAACCCTAAGATGCCTAATTCCTACCTGATAGATATGAGAATCATGATAGATGTACAGCTTTCTTAGCTTCCCCCTTCCCCAGAAGTTGAACGTATGGAGCTGGGAGCTAGCAGAGCCAGATTATCTGCCAAAGGAATAATATATCAATGCACACTAGGTGAGCCTGAAAAAAATTCACAGCCTAATCATTCCTCCTTTATCAGTTATCCTCACTAGTTCACATAGGCCCATGAATAAGAGATTGAAAAAGTATCTGCCTTAGGAATCTGAGAGATAAATTGGATTCTAAAATGAAAACAATCTAGTTACTGAGATTTCTGTAACCTTATTTGATTCTTTTTCAATAAATCTTGTTGAAGAAACTGGTTGGTTTATGTGGAGGTGAGACAGTCTTGGTTTATATGGAGGTGAGAAAGACTTGACATTAGGCCTATGTCTATATTGTGGAAACCTAGCCACTTGGGAGATGAGGGCTCTAATAATGCCCACTCCTAAAGCATCATCAAGATGTTGCATTTATGGGTAATGGGTGCATTTTGCAAGCAGATGCCATAAATATTCTAGATCTGACCTGTTGTGAAATGAGACACGAGTTCAAAGGCTGGGGCATCCAGAGATTAAGGGGAGTTCAGATATGAGGAGCTGAACATCAACATTTAGTCATTTTGTTTTATTTTGTTTTTTGTTCCTCAGACCCAGACAGGCTCTGAAATACAATTACAGGCCTTAGTAGAATTCTTGGTGCTGTCTAAGCTTGGTATTTGGCTCTATCACTGTATTACCATTGCAAGCATGTTACCTAGTTGGGTATGAAACATTTGCAAGCAAACAACCAAGTTCAGAGGGTGCCAAGAACTCCACAGTTCAACCCTGAGCTACAAATATTCTCTTTTATTGGAACCTTACTACATTTTAAAACCATGCAAAACCCCACTGAAACTTTCATCTTACACAAAAAAATGTTCCATATAGCCTGTTTGACCCCATAACAGTTGAGACTATTGATGGCTGGTTTTTAAGCTCAGGACCCATCATATGGCTGGCTCTTGGCTCAGGGCCCATAACAGAGCTCATCTAAAGCTTATCATCAGCAATAATCAAGAGATCATGCAACTACATTTAGCCTCACTCTTCATTTTCCAATCATCTTAATACAGACTGGCTACAAATCCAATATTGATTGGGATCACAATAACATCACCTTTGATCTCCTGACTCACAGTCTTAAGGCGCTCAACTGCCCTTCAGCAGGAGCTCCCGTCTACCCTGCCTGCCAAATATACGGACTATACTGATGTGTTCGGAAAGGGAAAATCATAGACCTTGCCCCCAGTTGGTAATACAGCCATAGAGCCAAATACATCCCTAGATTCTTGCAAAATGCCACTATCCAATATAAAATGCAGAGTTTGCCTGATTGAGTGAATTTATTGTTATGAACTACAGAACAGCTTTATCCACTTCTCCTCTTCCACGACCATGTTCTTATAGTTTTTATTAAGAAGGATATGTCTCTGCATGTAATCCATGATTAGAGGCTCCTGAACTTTGTAATATCTTCTTCCCTTTATTCCTGAACTCTGAATACAGAAGGCATAGATTTTTCACAAATTAGATCTTGGGAGACTCATAGACTGATTTATATGAAAGAGGCCTATGAATACTTTACTACCTTTGATTCGTTTATAGGACATTTGTATACATAGCAAACATTTCAGATTGATCAATGCTCTATCAGACTTTATAAGATTGATAAAACATATTTTCATGATGTTTTGGACAAATATTTAGTTGTTGACATGGATGATTTGCTGATTTATTCAGAGGATCCTGCTTTCTATACTGATTAGGTCTGGCTAGTTCTTCAAAACCTTTGTGACCACAGCCTCTACACCAAGCTAGAGAAATACACTTTAGATCTGCCTGATTATTCAGGATATAATGTTTCCTCAAAAGGAATTAAGATGGATCTTGCTAAATTAAAATGCCTTCTACATTGGGAATTCTCCACACTGCCAGGTATATATACAGCATTTTCTGAGCTTTGCCAATATTTACTGTAATTTCCCCCCTCTTTTCCTTCCTTAATCATACTGCTGATATGCCTTACCCAAGAAGTGGGTTCTCTTTACATGGAATTCCAAAATGCAGCAAGCCTTTCATTGACTCAAACAGGCACCCACTTCTTAACCCATTTTCAATCATCCAGATCCCACTTGCACCTTTTTTACAGGCTGATGTTTCTGATTTCACCTTGGAAGTTATATTTTTTTCAATCTGCTCCGGAGTTTGAAGGCAACACCTTTCCCTTTCCTACACATTCTTTTCCAGACAGGCTGGCACAATTCTTTTCTCATTTTAATTTTCAATTCTCTTACATTCCTAATCTGTAGAACAAGAGGGCTGATGCATTGTCATGTATACCATATCACTCCTCCAACTTCTATTCAGCTTCCAGAAAACTTTACTCCCCCGATACCTACCCATCCTGTGGCACTCTTGGGGCCAGAACAGAGACACCTTCCCTGACTGTTCAAAAATGTACTGAACAAAAACAGAACTCGTGTATGATGGCCCAGACAGATACCTTTCAGGGTGCCCTTGTCTTCTCCCTCCCCCTTTTCTTGGGAAGGGGGAGAACTGTGCCACCACAACCAACTATACACTCTTCCTTCCTTGAGGGAAGAAGTGTTGCAGCTGTGCCACCATAGCTGGCTAGCTGAACTTTTCTAGGTATTTAACACAACCTATCTCCTTTTCCTTGGCTTTGGGTGACCTCATTTTGCAGCAGATGTCAAGGCCTATGTTTTTTCTTATCACACCTATTGCACTTCTCAAGAGTCTGTTTTCTACCATACTACTAAGAGGATTTCTGGAATCCCTGCCATGCCTGTTTCTTGACCTTGCCTACCTTGAAGGGTTGACATCAATCTTGAAATCCTGTCCAAGTTTATCTCTGTCCCATCTAATACCAAACAAAATTAAGGTAGGATTATTTTAAATTTCTTCTCTTCCTCAGAACTGAATAATCCTTTTGCAAAGTCCCCCCCTTAGCAGCTCACTGAATCCTTCCCTATTCTCAAGGTTAGTTCTAAATTCTTTCACATAGGCAGAGGTTCAAGAATACAGCTCTTTAACATTTGTTTTATTACAGATCCTAGAAAAGCCATAATTAGAGCAGAAAAGCAGCAACTGCCAACTAAAAGTCACAAGCCATATTCATATATGTCTCCAAGTTCAGATCATACATTTCTTTTTCCTGCCTGTGCATCCCAATAGACTGAAAGCTGGTCTTTTCTTTATGGGAGGGTGGTTGACATCAGTGCACTGTTATTGTAACAAGTTCTGGTCCCAAGTTCTTTACATCTGACCTTGGTCCCTTTGGCCAACACCATATTTCAGAGATATTATATAAATCCTTCCTTGCTAAACAGTTAATAATAATATCTCATATTGATTGAATAAAAGGCTTTGGATTTACACAATGGTTCCTAAGGAGTCAAGGATGCTATGACAGGAACTAATATCTTCTCATTCCTTCACAAGATCACCTTTTGACAATGATGTCGGAAGCAGAAAAGCAATGTAGATCTTGTTTTGTAAACTAGGGCTCGTGCTGCAGGCTAGTGGGTAGAGAAAACTAGTTTGACAAGTTAGCCAATCAAACATGACATGGAAGTCACTGAGTAAGTATTCCTGTGTAATTCATTGGTGTCACTTTTCTACAGAGACTGATGCCCCATGACACATTTCATGCCCATACTTCACAGAAACAAAAACAAATAGTGTTATGCCTCAAAAACTAAAAAGAAAAAAGAAAAACCCACAAACAAAATCTTTATTACAGTATGGCTAACCATTGTATTCACTATAGTGATGGCTCAGAGATAGAAATACAGAGACAGATGCAGAGTTCTTCACTTAGGAAGCAACAATCAGGTTTAAAAGAACAGGATGAGAGATACCCAGCTTTACAACAGTATTTATGAAAATGATCTTGGAAAATAATTGATTAAAAATTGAATATCAGCTAGCAGTGTGATGTGACTACAAAACAAACAAACAAACAAAAATGTAACATTAAGATATAACAGAAATATAGTTTCTAAATGGTGGGAAGTAATCGGTCTACTTTATTCTGCATCAGTTATATTTCATTTTGTGTTTTATGTCAAGTTCTGGGCACCCTAATATAAAGATTCAGAAAAACTGGGACAGGCTCACAGAAGGAAAATGAGGATGATCAAGGGACCAGAAAATGAAAAAGACTGAAGGAATTGGGAATGTTCAGCCTTGAGAAAAGACGGAGGGATTTATGATAGTACTGCTCAAACCCCTGAAAGAAAGTCACCAAGAAGAAGGGCAAGATCTCTTCCCTATCATAATGGAATAATGGAATAATTATAGGAAGGCAGCTGGATTAAGTTATAGGAAGGCAGATTCCAACTAAATGTTAGAAAAAAAATCCTAATGATAAGAGCAGTTCAATAGCATGTGTGTATTGCTCAAAACAGCTACTTCTCCTCCTCTCTCCCCCAGTAATGTTTGGAAATAAAGTGGATGTTTCTCTGCCTCTGAAAAATGGCAGCTAATAAAATAGTGAGGAAACACTGAGTTGTGATATTGTCATGTCACATACCTAGCGTAGCCTAATATTATGGGAGAGAGAAGTTAAAAATAAGTCCTTTCATATGAAACACTGTTTCCTTTAAATAAGTCACTGATCAGGACTGTGGTTGTTTCTGTAGCTCTTTAAAGTTGAACAGAAAGTGATGCTGTTTCCTATCAGTTTTTGATATAAGCCTAAACCGGGTTATAATGCAATTCAAGGCAAATAATTACTAGATTTTTACACCAGAAACATACAGCATGTCAGCTTGACTGGATATCTTCTGTCATCATCTTCCCCTTCTCACATTAAGCCGAATGCTACTGTGGCTATCTCATTCTTCAACAGAGGCACATAATTGGTTAGAGCAAGTTGTGCTCCTGGTTATAGCTTGTGATAAACTCCTATTTGTACTTCCCTGGAAATAGGAAAGAACCTGAACTCTTGTAACTTGTTTTAGATGGCATCAGGCACTGTCCAGCAATAAATTAATATCTCCATATGAGAAGTACTCTCCAGAAGTCACCCAAGGAAAAGAATGGAATTTCCAAGGGATATATTATATGCTGTGCTTATTATTATGCTTCACTTCTTTGCATCCTCAGTAATGGAGAATGAGTCAAGCATCTAACTTGCACAGCTAGGAATTATTAAAGAAAGAGGCAATGTCTTCACCATTCCAAGCCTCCTATTATAGACAAGTGAGAATCAGCACAACATTGTAAAATAAATAAATAAAGTAAACCAACTAACAAAGTAGGCTTTCAAAGGGTTTTTGTCCCTAATAAAAATATTCAGATTCAGTTATATTGGGGTGGCAAACATCCTCCAAGAAATGTCCTGATATTTCGATCAATTAATTGCTTGGCATGAAACCAAGGTTTAGGAGAGCCCATTTTAAAAGGGATTATGCCACTTGCTAAACATTAAGAAACTCCATTAATACAAGTAAACTTATGTCATGCCATGGTGCTTATCCCATCATGATGTGACATTAGTTGAAGGATCACTTGGATTGGTATGTGATGATGTCATAGTATAAGAGACAAGGTATAGGGACACAAAGTCTTTGTTTGGGGGGTGTAGATAAATTGTTTTGCTGTCTAGTTGGAATATTTTGGAATAAAAAAAAAATATGCAAGGATTGCTCCTCTCCTGCCAAAAGAGGGTCAATTATATGAAAAATGCATTTTTCTACATCTGTAGAGGGCAGAAGGAATGGCCTTGAAGGACAGGAAGAAGAGCTGCCACCAAGGCAACAGTCAGATAAGAGGGGCCTGAGCCCAGGCCAAGAAAGTAGCTTGAGAAAATGTCTCAGAGAAGCCCCTTCCTAGTTCACATGAAAGGGATGGAGGGAAGGGGAAGTACATTCAGACTTGCAAGATATTGTTACTATGGCTGCTACAATAAAAATAGTACTGACCCACATGGCATTGGTTTCTTAGTACGGTCTACCTTGTGGGGCCGACATCATATCTACCACAAAACAACTTTCATAAATAGTAGGGGAATTAATTTCTATATAGCATGAACAGAATTATATCTGAAATTTCCAACAAAAATTTCTGTAACAATATTTTTAAAACAACTGAGGCATTGAACATAGTCCCACTAAATTTCCTATTATATTCCCTGGGTTACTGCAACTAATAGAAGAACAGATGACAAAGGTCACCAACATGTGACTTTTCATTACAATTTCTTATTAGATATTGTACCAGATTATTAAATGCACATTCATCTAATTTATTTGTATCCATATCAATTATAAGCAGAACAAGAGAGATTAATCCTCAGTTAACGACTATTCATTCAGTGGTTGTTTGAAGTTACGACAGCACTGAATGATAGCTACAACTAGTCCTCAAAGTTATGGCCACTGCAGTGCCCCCACAGTCATGTGATCAAAATTTGGGCACTTGGCAAGTGGCCCACATTTACAACTGCAGCATGCACTTCAACTCCCCCCACCTGCCTATCTCCCCCACTTCTCTGCCCTTTTGGCCTCCCTGTACTCCACTGCCACCTACCCCTGCCACCCCAGCTGACCTCTGCCATCTTCCTCCCGCTGCTGGCCTGGGATCCAGACATTGGGTGAGGATGCAGCTGAGCATCGTCTGCTGAAAGGAGCTTGCTGGACCCAGCCTGGAAGGAGGCAAGGCAGCCGTGTGGGTGGTGGCTCCCCAGGTGAAGGCAGAGGCTGTCAGCACTGTACAAGGCCTCACGAGGGCTCATAAAGGCCTCAATCTGTGAGCCGTCTGCAAGCCCTTGCACAGCAGCAACAGCTGCTACCTTTGCCCAGGGAGCCACTGCCCACACTGCTGCCCTGCTTCCTCTGCTGGCTCTGTCCCACTGCCTCCTCCCTGGCCAAGTCTGTCAAGCTACTTTCAGCAGACAAGTCTCCTCTGCATGTGTCCCAGGGCCATGCCCTTGCCCTGCACCTGGATCCTGGGCCACTAGCAGGAGGAAGATGGTGGCGAAGGTCAGCTGGGAGTGGCAGGCGTAGGTGGCAGCAGCAGAGTGCAGAGTGGCCAGAAGGGCAGAAGTGTGGGGGGGAGATGGTTGGGGGAGTTGAACTGGAGGTGAGCACAGCAGGGCAACAGAGCCTGTTGCTGAGGGGAGCTTGCCAGGCCTGGCTGCGGAGGAGGCAGTGGGACAGAACTGGCAGTTTGCACAGAGCAGGAAAAGTGTTTGGTCCTCATCTAATGACAGAACAGTCCTCGCCTAACGACTGCAACTGGGACTACCGAAACTGCCATCGCTAAGTGGCGTGGTCACTTGATGCTTTGTCTAATGACTGCTTCACTTAGCAATGGAAATTCTGGTCCCAATTAGGGTCATTAAGTGAGAACTATCTGTATTGTGAACAGTTGTGTAGTGATGGAAAAGAAACTGAATTCTAGAAATGTTAACACTTTCTAGATGTTAATTTGATTTCTTTAGCTACGTGAAACTTCCTTTCCAGCTAATTTGCTAAACCTCCTATGAGTTGACAATTGTGCAGTAATATCACTCCTTCTTTGTCTGTCCTCAGGAATATGCAACTAAGATTACAAGAGTATTAATGGCAACAAGAAATATGATTCCTTGGCACAAGGCATCCTTTGTTAGAGAATAAAAGTAATTCCCAAACTTTTTAAGACAATAGGCAAGTTTGGGATTTTGAAAGGATCAATGGAGTCTCTCAGAAATGGGGGGCGGGGGGCTATTAGGGCACAAATGATTCCTATAAATAAAAGTTGGCAGTCCGTAGTACGCTGTCTTTTCATATTAAGAGTCTTTAAACAAAACAAGAAAAAAATGGGCATGGACACTACTGTATCAAGAAAAATGTTTCTAGATAAACTTTCCTTAAAAATAATACAAAGAAATTAAATTTATATAATTCATTCACTGCAGATACCCTGTTAGCTTCTTAGGAGTGTAGGCAGTGATGTATTTAGTTCTGTGCACTCTTAGCTACTTCACAAACCCACAGAGATGTTTTACAGTCATTCTGCCCCTTCCGGCTCCTTTTATCACTGCATTTTTCCTTATCATTTCTTTTCCACCAAATTGATTCATTATGTGCCATCAAGTCCTCTTTGACTCCTAGTGACTACATAGATAGATTTTCTCCATGATGATCTATCCCATCCTGGTCTTTCAGGTCTTCCAAAGGTTCATCCATCACCACTGTAACTGAGTCTACCCACCTTGCTGTTGGTTGTCCTCTTCTTCTTTCCTTACTAATAAATTATCCAATTCTAACTGGATACGCTTAAAGCAAGGTACAAAACATAATAATGTAAGGAAAAGAGAAACTCCCTAACACATCAAAGGATCTTTACTAGTCAGAAAATGCCCAGTTAAAGTAAAAACAAACAAACAAAGTTCTTAAGTGACAATAAAATATGTATCATGGATGGAGCACAAATTAACGTGGAAAGAAATTTCATGGGTGGGTGATCTTTTTTTTTTTTTGTCTGCGCTCAGTCATTGCTGACCCTGCAGTGACTGCTTGGACGAGTCCTTGCAGTTTTCAAGGCAATTGTTTTCGGAAGTGGTTTGCCAGAGCCTCCTTCCTAGGGCAGAGCCCAGCTGGCGAGCGCAGGAGGCGGGGTTTCCGTTGCTTCGCGCCCTTTTCGGGCGTGTGCGGTTTTTCGCGCTTACCGGCAACTGCTCCCGACTCCTTTTTTCCAAGGCGCCACCAGCATTTTTCCTCCCACCGGAGTGAGAGTCCCCATTTATCTACTCACGTAAGTTTTCGAACTGTTGGGTTGACAGGAACTGGGGAGGAAACAGGAGCTCACCCTGTTTAACGCGAAGGCTGGACTCGAACCGCTGAAGCGTCGACCATTTCTGGCCGGCAACTTTCAGCGTCATTAAGCCGCTGCGCCACCACGTCCCCCTTGGGTGGGTGATCTACCCAACAGCTATTATCCTCCTATGGCAAATGCCATAATCTGCAGCATTCTCCAGAACCTGCCCCAGAACTGGAGTGTCCCTTCTTTGCATGAGCAATTTTGGACAGGCTGGTAAAGGATTTCCCATTCTCACCTTACCATGGTGGTGATGCATAGTGTTTAGGTTTTAAGCCTTAATATTACTTTAAATAGTTTTTTCTCTGCTACAGTGAGGGACATAAAAAGGATGAGAGACATCTAGTACAGAACTTCATGTTACACAGTAGCTAACTAGATGCATTTGGGAAGCTAAGAAGCCCAGAGAGGGGAGTGGCAGCCTTCCTCCACTGTTGCTCTCCAGGTACTAAAGGTTAAGAAGTAAATTCCAGAAGTACTAAACAAACATTAAAACTAATAGCTGGTAGTAATCTTATCTTCCATGAACACACATGCTCCCCTTTCAGAACTGTCTAAATTAGCAGCCGTCATTATGTCTGATGACACTGATAGCACTAATATGGCCACTGGCCCACTAGGTTTTGATCTGGCTGACAATGCTTAAAGAAAAATATTGAAGGATGAGTTCTATTAAAACAGTAAACCAAAGCCAGGAAAGGAGAAGAAAAACCCTCCTGTTTCAAGCTTTGTAATGCCCAAATAAGGGAAACAGATAGCTTTAACTATTACAGAATTAAGAAAAATGTCATAGCATTTGTTATTTTACTTGGATCTTATTTGGGACATAATGATCTTCAAAACTGTACATCTCTTTCAGGATGTGTAGGAGACCATTTGTTGACTTTTTAGAGTCCATTGTTACTCTAAGTATCTAGAGCCCTACCCTGAATAGGGATAGCTGAAACTAATTCTTAAATGACCTCCTGAAGAGGACCCATTACCCTGCAGTAAATTAATTACTGACTGAAGCTCTCAGTCAATGAACTGTGTAATTATAAGTTATTTCCAGTTGTAAATATGTTATCCACTCTCAAAACATTTATACAATTTGCTCAAAGTCAACAGCAGCTTCCCTCTTGTTTCTTTCTAAGGCTTTAGCAAACACAGCCAGCTGATTCTAATCTTTACTATTATAAGCATAAAGGCAAGAAACTTGCTTACATTCTGCAAAGAGACTAGGACATATCTTAGGAAGTATTTTTCATTCTTTCTGCCTGTCCTCAGACCAAGGCATAATGTAAGCAAAATGTGTCTATAACATCCAAGAAGTAAGAGAAGGGCCCACTTCTTTCCCAAATCTTCTCTTGGAATAGAGATTGGGGTGGGGTGGGGAATGCCATTTGAGACTCTTAGGACTTCTAAGTATCTGCAAAGTGGAACAAAGGGAAAGACCACCTACTTCCCTTTTCTAAGCTCTCCCAATTTCAGATAATGAATTACGCACGAGTTAACTAATGAACTCATGCACTCTTTTATGGTGCATCACCAAAGACACTGAGATAAGACAATCTTGGTGTATACTCTGCCCATCTGCCTGAAAGCCACATTCTCTCCAGGCTGATGGTATCCTCCTCAGTGATAGTCAGTGCAATTTATCATCCTCCACATTGCTTTCCCAAGTTGTCAGATGTCAAACCAAGGGATATACAACACGGGCAGGTCCAGGACTGTCAAGTCCGGGAACCCCTCTAAAAATATGCCTGGTTTGTGAGACACAGCCCAGGTTGCCCTGAGGCTGAAGCAAATGAGTTAGAGATGACTTGGCTCCCACAGAAGTTGTGCATGTTGAAAAGTCATTTCACAAAGCAATATGTTCATATTGTCTGCCCTCATCCAATGATATGATCATGGCAATCCTGATGCTGTAAATTATTCTGTTTTATCCTTCATAGTTTTTATTTTGGCAGCAGAAGGCTAGACCCTCAGTAGCCATTCTTCGAAAAATTTGTTTTATTTTTCCTGTAATGTTGGGATTCACTGCTATAGGGCCTGGGGAGAGATGGGCGGCAGGGCAACCATCCACAAAATGCTCATAGGAAAAATAAAATGACCAATGTGAGTAGTCCCTGCTCTTCAAACTGCCTACTCAGCTCTTGCCATTACATCCAGCTTTTCTCAGAAATTAATCCATGAATGGAACAGATATGAATGAGACTCTCAATGTGACTCCCACTTATGTGCCTAATTGTACTACTTTACATTCACCGAGGGTTGTATATTGAACCAAATGGCCCTATTCAATTCAGTGTTTCATCCGCCCCCAAATGAATGTATGTTTCTTGTATCCAGCTGCAGCATCCAGAAGAAAAAATAATCTTTGATGAATACAGAAAATATCAGCTAGGTAAAATGGGAATAAAACATGCAACCTTAAACAACAAGCATGAAATTATTCAGCAGTATAAACTCAGTAGTGATGTCTCAATTAAGACTTCTGCCTTCAGCACTTTCGCAGTTAAATCTTGGTTTCAGAGTTGCAAATTAGTGACTTTCTTCCCAAATGAAGAAATATACATTTTTAAAGGAAAACCTTGCAAGTAAAATACTTTCACTTTCAAATAGTATAGAAAGTAAAGGTGAATTTCAAGAAGGCAAGTAACTTCCAGAGAAAATCAATTTGGAATTGGAAATGCCAAAGCTGCTACTTAGAGAATGATAGAATGAGTAAGCAAAAGATAGATGGAGAAGCAAGTGGAGAAAAAATGACATAAATGAGCAGTCACTTCTCTGTTATTCAAGGATAAAATATAATTTCTTTCATATGACAGAATTCTGTCTTCATGTCATACGTTTCAGAAGGAAAATGTGTGACATGAGGCATAATAATGCAAGCACTGGATGACATTTTTCAAAGATGGAATTAAAAGCGCTCACTAGAAACTTGAAGGATTTGGTTCTGCTAAGATAAAAAAGCTTGGATTTAGCCAGAAGAGGGCTAGGAACCAAAAAGGTCCTAGTACCATGCTGAGAAACCTGGGCAGTTTACATCCATGGACAACGTTCTCTCTCCTACAGAATGAATGCAGTGAAATAAGCATATGAAAATGTTGGGACAGTGTCTTTTTTGACATGTGCCAAAAATTATAACCATATTAATATTAATTCACTGTCACAAAACTTTCTCAGATATATTTTTTAAAATATTCCTTTCCTTGGCATCTTACATTCCATTTTTGCACAAGGTAGCAAAGTAACTGTTATTTTTAAATGCTTTAAGTAATTTTAATAATTATAGGTTGGGTTCAGACTTAGCTGTACTTAGAGCAGACACTGCATTAATTAACTTAAATCCCAATTTAATGGGTGTAATCTAACTATGAAAGACCCGGTATTTTAAAAATGTAGAAATGCTTCCTAAAAATGGTTGGATTTTAAATAAATATTTTCTGTGAAGAAATGTTTCTCAAGTTAAATCCCTGTTTAATTCAACTCCTAAAGTATAGATATTAAAAATAAAACAATAATTCTGTGGTTTCACTGGACATGGAAAAGACTTTTCATAGACTGTATAGAGACTTCTGAAGCAAGTTTTACTTAAATGTGGATTTCTTTTACTGTTTGTCACAGAGCATCCCACATTTCTAGGACTGCAAAAATATATACAGTAAGGGAATTTTCACTTGATGTACACCATTTTATTTTAGTGGTTGCAGGTCTTAATGGAACAGAGGACAGTATCTTTTAGATCGTGGGGAAAAACAAATTCTGGCCTAAGCTCTTGAGGTTTTAATGATGCAAACTGAAGTCTAGAGCATTGCTTTAAATCCAGATTTCTAAATGATCCTTATCAGCCAGGAAAATCAACCATGTGTGTTCCTGTTCTTTCAGAGCAAGGAGTTCAGGAGTTTTTCTCTTACAATCTTTATAAATCTTTTCATTCTGTCTTCATGTCACTCATGATTTATCACTGATCCTTCAAATTTTTTTTTTTAGATTTTTTATCCTGCCTTTATTATTTTTGTAAATAATTCAAGGTGGCAAACATACCTAATACGCCTTCCTCTTCTTATTTTCTCCACAACAACAACCCTATGAGGTAAGTTGGGCTGAGAGAGAGTGACTGGCCCAAAGTCAGCTGGCCGGCTTTCATGCCTGAGGTGGGACTAGAACTCCGAGTCTCCTGCTTTCTAGCCTGGAGCCTGAATCACTAGCTTCTCCTGTAACATTTGGCTTTCCAAACTCTGCTCATTTCTCTAGCAGTAGAGAACAACGATACTCCTTCCTGAATCTCTCAGGTTTACTTCATGCTCATACCTAAATAGATGTGACTGGACAACTGATGATAATTCGATCACAAGTGTCACTCTGATTTGAGGGTAGACATATCAGTCACTACATCTAATACTCACCCTCCCCACTAAGGTGCTTTATGATAGGAAGGACCAAAATATATATTTTGAAACAACAACAACCTTTTATTGCATGACAGCATAAGCCAAATTATAGATCAGAGGTGGAACCTTGAGGGGGATTTTGAATTGGGGACAGGGCAAATTGGATACAGCCCATCTCAAGTGAGTTAAAAACTTCCCCAATTATACCAATATGCTCTGAATTCAGAACTTATGCTAAATGAAAGCATATACAGATGCATGCTACATTAAAGTACTGATGATAGTATTTGCTATGTTTGTTGGTTAAGTACCTGGCTGATTCAGCTGCAAACCACCAGTCTGAAGAGGAAGAATTGAACTGTGAAAAAACTCTGAAGGCATTAAGTTGGGTTTGTTCAGTGGGCAAGCTAATATATTCTCAGTAAACTATTGATAAATGCATCTTTATGCTATTATCCAACCATACATTCTGATTTAATAATTGCATACATTTCCATTAGTCGGTTTTCCATAAAAGTTAGCATAATAATTTTACACACTATATTTAAATTTGCTGTAAAATTTGAGGAAAAAAAAGTTTTTAGTTTTGCCACAAACCACAACAAAGGACAGAATATTTCAGAAGGCTGTGAAAACAGAAATAAAGGTCTTACAATGGCTGGTGTGGGTCTTCCGGGCTATGTGGCCGTGTTCTGGAAGTTTTGTTTCCTAACATTTTGGCGGGGTGTGGGGGGGGGGTTAGGGTGTGTGTGGGGGGGTGTGGGGGTGTGTGGGGTTTGGGCTAACAAGTGGCTGCTTGTTTTGGTGTCAGAATATGTGTGTATCTTCCTGGGGATTAGGCAGGGATTTTTCTTCTATGGAGTTGTTAACGAGTGGCTGCTGGGAGTGATTAGTATGTTCATTGTGTGAACTGTTCACACGTCCTGGTGGTTGAGCTGGATTGGTAGCCAGGTTTTGTTGATTTTTAGATGCTCCTCTTTTTTATTGAAGCTCCAAACAATCTTCAGACCCATCAGAAAAATACAAGAAGTGCTAAAATCAGCAAAAGACAAAAGGGTTCCCCTCACCGCCGCATACCATGCAGCTGCGGGCAAGTATACATCAGGACCACAAAACGCAGCATCCAGACCAGGATAAAAGAACATGAAAGACATTGCAGACTACAGAAACCAGAAAAATATGCAGTAGCTGAACATGCTCTCAAGCACACTGGACACAAAATCCTATTTGAAAACACAGAGATACTGGACAACACCAACAGCCATTATACCAGGCTATATCGGGAGCCATTGAGATTCACAAACACCAGCTTCAATAAAAAAGAGGAGAGTCTAAAAATCAACAAAACCTGGCTACCAATCCTGAAAAATACAGCCTGCAAAAGGTCAACGAACTCAGCTCAACCACCAGAACATGTGAACAGTTCACACAATGAACATACTAATCACTCCCAGCAGCCACTCGTTAACAACTCAATAGAAGAAAAAACCCTGCCTAATCCCCAGGAAGATACACACATATTCTGACACCAAAACAAGCAGCCACTCGTTAGCCCAAACCCCATACACCCCCCCACAGCCCCCCTAACCCCCCCACCACACACCCCCAATCCCCCCCCTTCAGATCTCTATAAATACCCACAAAAGGGTTACATCATCCTGGGCACAGAGAGAACTGCTCCTGTCTGTGCTCCTGCTCTCTGAAGATGCCGGTCACAGATGCTGGCGAAACGTTAGGAAATAAAACTTCCAGAACACGGCCACACAGCCCAGGAGACCCACACCAGCCATTGTATTCCGGCCGTGAAAGCCTTCGACAATACAAAGGTCTTACAGTCAACAGGACTTTAAAGTAAAGTACATATGGAAGAGTAGTGACAGGATTACATCTGGAACTAACTATTAAAGTAAACTTACAACTGAGAAAACACCAGGCAACAAGGTGATCTGTTAAAACCATGATGTCCCAAACACTTTGATGTTGTCAATATTCAGTCCCACAATAAGAGTCCAAAGCACTGACTGAAACATATACTTCACATGGTCTAGCATTTCTTGCTGCTATTTCAATGACAGATTCCAGGTTTTTTTTTTACTTGCAGAACAGCTGTTGGCTAATTGCTTTTCATAGGTTGACACAGGGAATCATTACCTGACACAGTTATTTGGTACCTGACACAGTTATTTGGTCGGACGCAGTGGAAATTGAGACCATGGAACTAAGAAGAAACATACAGAAAGAAAAAAGAAAAACAAGAGCTGAAAAACCACACATAAACAGCATTATAAAGAACATCATGTCCTACTGTTTGCAAAAGCCAAAATTGCCAATCAAATCACATGATGACAGCTAGCATTAGCAAACTTTTTCTGCAAAGGAATCAGGAGGACTGAATGTTACAGAATTAATCACTGCCTTTGCTTATATTGGTGGGCATATATATCAGAGTAAAGTCAAAATTATCCAGATTAAAAAAAAAAAAATTACCAGGCTCAGGTAGTGAATGTTTAAATTGAAAGACTTTTTCAAACAACTTCAAACAACTTTTGAACATTTAAGTGGAAAGAAAGAGGCAGGAAAGTTAAGGTGAAATGCTTTGTTTTTCCAAATCCTGATTTCATCTCCCTTTCTTCCAAGTAACTACTTTTCATCTGAGTGATAACAAAACCACAAACAGGAATCCAGTCATGAATTTCCTTGTGTTTTGTCTACCATAATGAAATATAGCATGGATAATGGAATTTTTGATGGTGTAGTTAACACTCATGATAAATGTTATAAACAGAACTGTATTGCTATATTTATTGTGGGATGCAGCTGTTGAGTTTTTTCATCTAGAAATGACACCATCCATATTTCAGCACCATGGAGAAAGGACATGCATGAGAACTGCATAAAAAATAGATAATCGTGAATATGAATGGCAAATAGTAAGCCAAAACTCAGTATTACACTTGGCAGGTATTTTCTTGCAATTATTAGTATAAACAAGGCAGCTGGTGACTGACAAAAAGACAGAGATCCTTCAATTTTACCCTATTTTGCTAATTAGGAATAGTTTCTACATGGAGCACAAGCTGAGAAAGGTGCTAATTACTGATCTATAATCTGAGTAGTGTACTTAATCAGCAACAACTAACACCTCCATTGCAATAGCAAGCAACAACTGAAAAAAACTAGACATCAGTTTTTGGTCATTTGTACTCCTGTTGAAACAGATTGCTGCATTTTTAGCATTTTGTTTTTCTTCAGATGGCACCTCTGTTAGTGTTTTGGGCCAATATTATACATAAAAAAATGTATAGGCATAACATTAGCCTGTTGGATTATTTTTATATTCTTCTAAGAGATAACTCATTTTAAGTTTGAGTTTAATATTCATTCATATTGGTATTAGGTATATTTCTCTGCCCTCCCCCCAATTTTCTTTTTATTGAAGCCATTTGGGGAGTCTTTACTGAACACAGCATATAATGTTACTAAGAATAAAAATATTTAAAATGTTTTAGTGATGAAATAACATAAAATAGAGAAAAAATGAAATGTGGGAAAACAGCTTAAACTGAAGAAATATTAAGAGAACAATGCTTCCTATTGGAGGAGAAAAATAATACAATGCCTAAAATGGGAGATATGGTAATACTTTTGCACTACCTAACACAAGGGAAAATATTAGTGAACTAGGCAATATCTTTATTGTGTAAAAGAAAGCCAGTAGGTGCTAGTTTCACTAGACATCCAGCCAATGTCTTTACCTCTGCCACCCAGTGGGAATGTCCAAAGGTTGTCTATGAGCACAACCCACATGTGTATCAATGTACCCATGGACATCTGCATTGGTGGGATTCTGGAAACAGTACCCTTAGAGATCCTAGATTGCACAGAATAATATCAGCCCACTTGACAGAACACTGGACTTCATTTGTCCTTGTGGCACAGTAGCCAAAGTGTGCCCGAACTGATTGATATTGTCCTTACTATTACCAAATACTGTGCCATGAGTGTGACTAAAGTTCATAACCTAATATGTACCTTCTCTGTATTACAAAAAAGCTTTATGTGAAAAGCTTGATTGATGAAAGCCATAATAGGCAATGGAGGCCAACATCCATGGGCCCAACTTGTGATGACTACGGCATATGGAAGATTGCAACTTGTAATATAAGTGGAGTAAATGATAAAAAGAATTGTGAGAAGATGGCTGTGGCAGTGAAAGTCCCTATGCCTTTCTCTGATTTTATTTATTTGTTTGTTCTGTTTGTGTACTGCTGGACTAAAAAAAAATCACTCCCAGTGGTTTACATCACAAAAACATAATAAAAATATATAAGCCAATAAAAACACAAACAACCATAAAAGCAGTAGGCACAAAAGCAACCATTTACTCCCCAAAGGTCCACTAGAACAACTCTTCCTTTAACAATTTCTGGAAGGCCAACAATGTGGGTACCAGTCTAATCTCAGTGGAAACAAGAATAGTTTCTAATGACAGAAAGGTCTACAGATATAATAAATAGTGTTGATATTAATTTTTCTTATTTCATGCCTTTCATTTGTTGGATTTACCAATTCTTACTCTTTTTCTGCATTTTGCATAATGTTGCTTACCTGAAAAGTAACAGGATGATGGATATATATGTAATCTATAGGCATAGAATACATCATGAACAAGCCAAAAATGGTGTGGCTGATTGATCAGAGGAAAAAAACCCCAAAAACCTGAGAGTGTAATTTTGTTTTATATATGGATCAAGCATTTAAGTCCACACCAAAATGGCAGAAATGGGAAGCACAATCAGCGGACAGAAAGGACACTGTATCTGTATAAGAGCCTGGATTTCAGGAAACAGATCTTCCTCCAAGTCCCATTTTTCAATGGGACACTAACTAAACTTCCATGCTATGCTTATCAAAGTGATCCCCTCACTTTTTAGGAAGTTGATTAGGGGAGAGCTTGGATCCATAAACCAGTTTTGGTATTTTCAAATATGAATAAATTAGATAAACTAAAACAAACAAACACACCACTTCTAGCACTGACATTCTCTGAGTTCAGTTCCCCTATTGTCATTCAACCGTCATGCCGAAGTATTGCTAAAATGTTACAGATCACAACATGTTTCAAAACAAAATCAGTAAAGTAAAAACTGTCTTTTCTTGAGCAAATCTCAAAGCTTTGGCATACATATTTCTACAGCCTATTTTTCTTTATTCGATTTTTTATCTCACCTTTATACTCAGGCAAGTATTCAAGTCGGTTAGCAAAAGCTAAAGGAAAAAAAAATACATGAAATAAAAACACAGATTAAAATAAACAATAAAATAGACATTAGCATCACTGAACAATTGAAAGTCTGGATAATATAGGGACAGGTGGACATCTGAGGTTGCTCATATATAAATGTCAGACTGTGTCTGAAACAAGTATGCAAGTTCCAGTATTTGCATAAAGGCATTAGGATGTACGCTTCATCAGTTGCCCCCTTTATTCTCCTGAACATTTCTATGCAGACACATTCATTTAAACAAATTAAAAATTAGTTTGTTTTGTTACATTTACCATTTCTGTGAATAAATCAGTAAAACAGAAGACACTGAAAACGATAAAAGTGTAAAATTTGCATTTGTGATTGTACTGCTTTTCAGCCTAAGGTAAAACCAATAATATTGTCAACATTCCTAGACCCCCAAAATCTTGTCTGTGTAAAATTAACTTCTTAGGATAAAGAATTATTTGTACAAGATAGCAAATACTATTTAATTATAAACACTTGTCTGTGAATAGACAAGTATAGATTTGTGAATGAAACAACTCCATGAATTACAGATTTCTTGGAAATATATTTTACATTATCCCATTACAGAAAGAGAATTCTTTACCATTATAAAAGAAATCTTTGCATTATGTTGATTATGATGTTGTCATGGGAAGAGAATTCATGAGTGTCTGCATTCAATGAATATAAATGGCAAATTATTACTTTTATTTATGAATCTATCTTACTCTGTTATAATAAATTGCATTCTTGATTAAATAAAGGATACAGTTTTGCTTCCCTTTGGTAAAAAATTAATATACAACAATAAACAAATCATCATTTTTTTATTTAAAAAGAAAAGAACCAAGCAAAGGAGTTGCAATGAATTGATCGATTCCAAGTGCCATAATCTGTTGTGAACTGATGGATGATATTCAAGTTGAGGTAGATGAAGACAGCACTTTGTTAGTAGCTATAGGTTCAATCATCACACACAGGAGATATTTCAGCTTAATGAATTTCTTCTGTAACTATTATTCATTTGTTTGTTTTTGCTTGCCAAATTTCTTATACTGCTGTCCACTGGTGGTTTCAAATAAATCCTTAATCCTCATACCACCATATTCTCTGTAGAGCATTCAACAAAAGCATAAGACGATTTCCTCTACCTAGACAATAAAGGTGTTTTGCTCTGACAGACTTGCAATCTAGCAAGAAACCATCTGAAGGCTGGGAGGACACAAGGAAGAACCTGATTTGTCATTCTGGGCAAGATTTTTTGCCTTCCCTCCTCCTCCTTTACTTCCCTCTTCTAATCCCCTAAGGAGATGAGCTCTATGTTCAAAGCAGCCTATGGTCTTCAGCCAGGGAAATGCACATACTGTAGTTTATATTTGGCATTCAAGCCAAAGTAGAGCTACAACCCCAGAACAGCTGGTCTGGCCCCTGAGATAGGCCAGACATGATAAAGGAAGCAGAAAGCCTCATAATTCATTTCACCTACAGAAGCATCAACAAGGGAAGTGTCACTCCTTCACAGAAAGGCAGTAGGAAGGGGGGAAGCTGTAATTCATCCTGTCAGCATTCTTCCTCCATCACACAGCAATCATTGGGGGTGGGGTGGGGAGAGGGAGAAGGTTTTGCATAAGCATATGAACAACTCAGTGGGGTGTTTGCAGGCCTTATGAATTTTGTAATTCAGCTATTAATCGTGAGCACCTGCCCTTCCTCCTTTGTTTAGTTCTGTTCACTTGGTTTCATTTTTTTTTTTCCAGACAGAAAGAGCAGGGCACTGGACCCTTACTCTTGGAAAAAATTCTGAGACATATTTGTGTAAGATCTTCTCATGTTCTAAGACATGCTCTTTACAATCAGCCCTTTGTCTAAAGCTTTAGGATATTTCTGAAAGCATTTCAGCGGATGGAACATAAAAGCAACTGCAAAAATGTCACAAAGCAACAGCTTAGGAGAATCTTCTCCCCAAATGAGGAACTATGTGGCATGCAACTAATTCGTCACAACATTATGGTTTGTTATGAAAGATGGAAAGTCCACACTTGCTCCATTTTTACCATGTCAACAGAAAAAAGAAGAGGTCTAGCAAAGGCAAGTCTTCTCTCTATAGAAAACACCATTCAGACATATCCTTGTCTGTTTATTTTTTTGGTAGAGATTGTGGGACTTCAGTGATAGCATGGAATGAAATAAGGCAACCTGCAGGTAATAGAAGCACAGGCACAGAGTGTCTACTTTTTACGCATCTGGCAAAAAAATCCAGTTTTGTCTTTATAGTTTGCAGACTGACAGTTTACTGGAAAGGCTGCCCAAACATATCAAGCTTGGGGTCAGGCTTTTGTTCATCTGCATGAGCAATGAGTTAAACACCAAGAACTATCAAGAATGCATCGTATCAGACTATGAAACTAGCAAGATGAAAGGCCTCAGGGAACCAAAATAAAGATACTGAAAGTTCAGGAAGTGCTCTGAAAAAAATCACTGACTAAGCTGTTCCACTCGAGATCTAAGTCAAAATGGATATGAATGGCTTTCAGAGGCTTCTCTGTTGAATCACATCAGCCAGAATAAGATCCCACTTCATCTGAAAAGAGCTCTGTCAAATGTCACTCTGAGGACACAAAAGAAAACAAAAAATTATTTGTCACTATCATGCTATTATGGAAAAAGCCTTTTGCATATATCCAGTCACATACTTTATGAGTGTTTTGCCTACTTTATTTTAGTTATCTTGATATCCAATTCAGTATATCAAGTTCTATGCTAAACCATGCAAGATAATACACTCTGTTTGGAAGGAGGGGTAATTTAGAATCAATCATAACAATGTCTTGCCGAGTTTAAAAGTTAAAATTCTTCAAAAGTAGATTTCCTTAGTTAAGAATCTGATTGTTTTATGCTTAAATCATGTTTCCTGTGTCAGTAGAAAATTGCACAGAACTAAGATGGCTGTTGGGATTCAAGATGTCCTTTGTTACTGTAATTCAGTTTAAAGAGACCCTGAGTTAACAAGGCAGAAGGCAGATAATAAGGCACAGACTAGTATTTTGCAGAGAAATATGGAAAAGGGTCACCTTGTCATAAAATACAAGGAATGAAGATCAAGGGTGACAGCTAAAGTAGGGCGCCAGCCTCAAAGTTAGGTCCAACTGACTACCTTACTGCAGATATAAATTAGGATTTTTTCCTGTCTATATAACGTAATTAATTACTCATGACTGTCGATGTACCTTTTCTATCTCCTAAATAATCCTTTGTCAATCTATTGTTGGGGCTCTTGGTCATTTTAGCTGGGAGACCAATAATCACTGGTACAGAGTATTTTAATAAAAAAGTTTTGTTTTTAGATCTGCATTGCTTTGGTTCACATTACAATGAACCACTTTTTTTTCAGTCTTGAGTCTGCATTTTTGAGAATGACAGGGAGCACCAGATATATCAATTGGAAAACTTCAAAGGCTTTAAGAAAGTTCCAAAATTCCATCAACCTTTGGCATTCATTATTTTAAAAAATTATCTAATCCTAGAGAGAATTACTATTACAAGTCTAAAACTACCAACTGTCAGGAATACTACCACCTATCTGCTATCAGACCATAGTCAGACCAGCCAGGAGGAAATACAATCTAACCTTTGATTGCTAGCCAGGAGGAAATACAATCCAACCTTTGAGTAGCTGCATTTGTAGAGTTATACTGGGATGACTCCATGTTGTCATAGTGGCCTTGGTGTTCTGATTAGTCCTGAATGGAACAGCCCTTGTAAGGATATTGAAGTTGTCAACACAATCACCCTGGAGGCCCACAACACAAGGGCAACTCAGATAGGAAGCCCACAGCTCAGATGGGAAGACAACTAAGCAGTGAGGTGGTAGCTCATCAAGAGAATAATCAACCTGTCTAAGCATGCAGAGCATTATAAAAATAGTCCTATATCTCATCCAAAGGTTGGGAAAAAAATCTAAAAGCACAAAAGCTAGAGTCCCAAGTTTTTAGTTGTAGCATTCATAGTATCATAGAATTGGGAGTTGGTTATTGACTTCAAAGTCTTACTCAGTGTAGGAATCTATATTAAAATATTCCTAGCAGATGGCTGTACATCATCTTCTTGAACCTATCCAGAATCTCTCTGGATAATTGGTTCCACTGTTCCACTGCTGAACTGTTAGAGTTTGGAAGTTTTTCCTGACATTTAAGCAGAATTTGCCTTTCTGAGACTTACAACTCTGTGTCCTGTTCATTTAGAATAAAACTTAAATGAATAAACATATGGGGATTTGTAGAAGCTATACAGAATACTTTGTACAGTATCTTTAATATGGAGAATTACAACAACAAAAACTTCTTTTAGCCTGAAAGCATGAGTATAATTTGAAACCCTGTTCTTCCTCCATTCCTTCCAACTCAGAGATTGTACCCTCCTCAGAAAACATGAACAGATGTTCATGCTACCAGCTGTGTAAATATTAAAATACTCATAAATTACTAAAAGATTTCTTATTACATAGATCCCATCCTTTGGACAAAAAAATCTGATTTATTTCTCACTTTAACAATTCAGTTAGCTAGTAGATAATGCTTGTTAATCACAGTTCAATCTTTAATAATAATAATAATAATAATAATAATAATAATAATAATAATACAATTCAGCACAAGGCAGACTTTGAGTTAGATAGTTTTTGGTGTCTTGCCAAAGACACAACAGAACCTCATGGAAAACTATTAAGTAAATAAAAATATTGCAGGTGTAAACATTTCAGATTTAAAGATACATTTATCTTTGGAGCTGAGGACCTTTTTCCTCCTAAGCAGCAGCTGCATATCTGAACTTTAAAGATACTGTAACTGAAATATGAGCTACAATAGGCTGTAATATTTGCAGCAAAATAATAAAGTAAAACTTTGAACAGTTTTGTGTCCCTTCTTTTATGGTGAGACCCTAAACATATCTATTTAGGTACCACTGAAATCAGTACAGTGCACATCTAAATAAGCTGAAATTAATGATACCATTCTAATTTTTGCAAATAATTAAAACAAGTCATTGTGTTATTGAAACTCAACTTCTTGATGGCTTCCTTCCTCTCCTAGGTATTCTGTCTGCAACATGAAATTTGTTTCTTTTCCCTTCAAAGCCAGAAAAACAGGTAGGGATCGTTAGAAAAAACCTGATTCCTGACATATAAAACATGTATCTAGTTGGATTTGTGTGTGTGTGTGTGTGCACAGAATCAAAACTTGGCCCCTTCCCAAAACACAGTAGCTCCACCTTTAAGTTCACTGGGTACATTTTTAAAAAGCATTTCATAGGATTATCACAATAAACCAAATTTTAACTGTTGTTGAGATTTTACCAATTTGCTCTTCCCAAATATATTGGAAATAAAATTCTCAAGGGCAGGTCATTCCAGAGGAGAATTTTGGAAGAACATTAGGTTGGAAGAAGGTTGCCTTACCAACATTTGTACAAGAATAAAGAATGTGATGTTGGATGGAAGAATGTCAATATACAATTATCAGCCAACATCTCCTACGGGGTGTGTCCAAGATATAACCCCAAATTAAAAAAGAACTGGTCACAGTATTCCCGGGTGAAAGCACGATATGGGATATTTTCCACTCAGAATGCTCCTTCTTTTCTCCTTTGAAGAGTGCCTCAATGTTGTAACTAAAATGCTGTATTTTCAATGACTTGGTTGACCCCTAGTATTTAGAAACAAATTAATATTTGAACTACTCTTTGAATATGTGAATCATTGTTTTAAGTACCAATTTCTATCCACACTTCCATATAATATGAGTCCCATTAATTTCATACAAAGTCTATGTTGGAGCGGCAATGGCTGTCTTAGATACTAAATTGTTATAATCCAGGACCAAGTTCTAGAGATTGTTACAATACGTCCTCAATATGAGTACAGAAGATTCCCTCCCACCAATTTTGGGAGATATTTTAAAATTAAGATTAATTCATTGGCAGATCAAGGGAGTAGCCCAGCATAAAGCATGGCCCCAGAAATATTCCAAATTTTCAGGGGCCAGATTGAAAAAGATTACTATCTCAGAAATAAATTCTTATGGTGACCTGGTAACAAGCTGGTGGAAATTTATAGCTGACAGTTTCTTGATCATGAAGTATGAGCCAAGCCTCTTGGAGGAACATCACATGTGAGTATATGAGAGGAGTGACAACAACCAGTTTAATATTGTAGGCAATAATACATGAATCAGCTTTTTCAATATAGCATTCATTAGCAAAAACAACCATCTAATAATCACACTAGATAAAAAGCCTACAGATAGAAATTGTTAAAGATGGTTTGCATTTGAGGTAAAGATTGGTTAGTTTCTCAAAGTAAGATACATTTGCACTATTAGAAATGACTTGGCTGAGACAGTAACAAGTTAAAAAAAAAAAAAAAGTAGATGGTACTTGCAGTCACTTATTAAAACCAACTTTTCCAAACCCAGAACACAGGCAGGAAAATATATTCTGACAACACATCAGTGTAAACAGTTTGACTGAATGACCTTTGTTTTACACCGCCAAGGCATTTGTATAAAAAATTACCAGATCTGCTTCTGTATAGTCCCAGCTTTGAAAAACAACCTTTATTTGCCATCAGAAGAATCAGGAACTTGCTAGGCAGCTAATGACTCTTGTGTCATTCACTTAGCCTGAAGGGGGAATAAAAAAGGACATTTTCCTGGCCTTTCTCCCTTCAATGGGATGTCCCATATGTATGAAATTCAAATTACAAATATTTCATGAGGAACATAGCTTCTACCAGTGACTTTGATGGGATAAAGTTTACATTACGAGGTTAAACCATGTGCAGCAATGCAAACATAATATATATGAATAAGATGACTGTGTCACAAGATATATGGAGAGAAAAACCACAAGAGTTTTAAAGATTTTATCTTGGAAACATTACGAACTAAATTATAGCGGCCCTGATAATGGTCCAGTATCAGAATCTGGGCAATGGAACAGGAGAGAGGTGGGTGGGAAACAGATTGCAGGTATAAACATTTCACAACTTAAAGACAGTTTATAATTTAATTTAATTTTAATAAATCAATTAACTAATTTAATTGCTATAATTTCTATGCCACTTTAATCCAAACAAGGCTTTAAGCATTTACAAAATAATCCAAACATTAAAATACAACAGTAGCTAAAGAATAGGAAGACAAAAAACACAGTGCCATGAAGAACAGCTCAAACTTCCAAATGCATAGAAGGAGTGTCCCCCTCATCACTCGTCTATTCCCAAAGTTTTCTGGAGAAGCCAGGTCTGAATGGCTTAACAAAAAATCGTAGGGCAGGACCTTCTCTGATCTTGGGGAAAATGTTGTTCCATAACTGAGAAGACTCATGCCAGTGATTCCTGAGCTCCCTTAATGGAAGGGGGCCTGAGATAACTGACCCTCCCCAATCTTATGGGACACTTGAAGATGGTAGTCCCATGTTAGCAAATTTCCAGGCCAGTATTTCACATGCATATGAAAAGAATGCTTTAGAGTCTCAAGGCTTACCTCTAAACTGAGAAAGAAACAATCTAGAAGAAATCATGACCTTAATCAGACACACTGGGGTTACCACAGGAGGCTACCTGCCAAGTTCTTTGCCTATGGTGTTACCTCACCTTCCCTATCTTGGGCTTCTAGGAGAGGTATGCTGAACTGAAGAAAGCTCTGCAAAAGTGGAGTCAATGACTGCAGCAAAGACTGAGGAACCGGTGAGTAGACTGGTTCTCTGGACCCTCTCTGGATAAGGAGAGGACAGGAGATCACCCACATATGCTCCAGATGGCTGCTCCTCACAAGGAGACTGCAGGACAGCAGTTTTCTGTGGGTGTGAGCATCTTGCTCACAATCACGGCAGAGACTTTTAAGGACAGTAAGTTTGCAAACCGCACTTTCTAATCACTTTCAGACTACTTCTAAGCTATTACAGATCTTCAGAATGACAAGTTAGAAAACACCAGGTGAGTCTGCCTTTAATCCTGGATGAAAAAAAAAACTTTAATTATAAGCTTAAGAATATAAAGAATCTGAAATAAACAGCAAAAAGCTAAATAAGATTTTGATCTTAGAATGTTATAAACAGACTAAAGGTCCAGATAAAATTGGAATATTGAAACTTTTACAATAAAATTTTGAAATTAATTAAAAAGTACAAACAGCTTCTCGTAGGAAATAGATCCTGTTTTGGTTTTTACAAGACACAACATAGATAAATAATTTCATGATTTCAAAGAGTGGACACTAGAGGGGACTAAAGATTTTAGGTAGAGGAAAGATATACAGGCCTGCAAGATGGTTATGACAATAAAAATACTGAAGAAGACTTTTGAAGAATGGAATCAGAAAACAGTAGCCACAATATCAACAATGTCTGCTTCTATGGATGTCTGCTTCTATGGATAGACTATGTTCAAAAGATGTTATTGAAGAAATCTCAGATGTAGAACAAATTTTATCTGACAAGATAGAGATGGTATCAAAAGTGGATTTACAACTGACAGGCCGAGATAATGATTTAGAAAATGATGTTTCACAGGATCTACAAAAGAAACTGGTTGAGGCTTTAAAATTTAAAAGGGAAATACAAATGACAAACTAAGAGAGTGACCTGGATAATTTTTTCCTACTTGATTTACAAAAGAGGCTTGTTTAAGCCTTGACGAACTTTGTGCAATAGGACAAAGAAGAAATGACGAGAAATCAAATCCTACAACAATATTTGAACAAACTAAAGATTAAAACTGTTAGAAGTAAAAGGAAGGAATATAAAATTGGTTTATTTGATCAAGGTTAATAAACTATGTTGTTACTTCTGGCTACCCTTTTTGGACTTTCTGCAGACACCAGGACTGAAAAGATGTTGTTTTATGGATTTGTTTATAGATAAGAGATGGGATATGGGATGAAGAGATAAATGTTTGGAACTTTTGAGAGGGTGAAGAGTTACTAAATTTGTTTATACTTGCTGTGATGAAGGTTGGAAGTAATTTCTTTATATATTTCTTTTCTCTTTCCTCTCTTTTTCTTTTTCCTTGCACTTTTTACTCCTATTTTATTTTCTTTCTTTAAGTTTAGTTTGTATTAGATTTTATTATTATAATCAAAATTCTTAAATAAATAAATATAGAATGTGTTATATTATTGCTTTCCCTGTTCACATTTAAATCCCAACTTGCATTCTATCTCCGTTTTGTAACAGGGGTACAGGCATTATTAAAAGAAGTCTAGGAGAACAGATTGTGAGTTTCTTTGTGCATTCAAAAACAAATAATTACTGAGCCAATTTTGAACCTGCAGTTTGCCCATTCTTGTTTTAAAAAGCTGTTTTAACCAGTGCATTCTCCAGGTAAAAGTGACTTTTTTTCCCTGCACATTTGGAGAACTACGCAAAGTTCTGCATATATTACACATGCAGACATCAACATATACCCAGCATATATCACATTTACTACAATACTGCTTTAAATTCACACATTGTATGGTAAAAGTTGATTGAACTATGACCCAGTTCCATGGTAGGGCATTATGTCTTAAGTGTTCACAATTCATCATTAGACTGTGCAACTATGAAGCTTATACAGTGGTACCTCGGGATACGAACGCCTCTACTAACAAACATTTCGGGTTACGATCAGCTTCAGCAGGAAAAATTTGCCTCGGGTTATGAACTCGCCTCTACTTACGAACCGGATCCGCGGCCATTTTCCCTGCTGCCACGCGGTCGCGGCTTCCTGTGGGCGAGGTCGCGGTAGCAAGGAGACGTTCGGTGAGGCTTGTGGTGTGTTTTGCGGTGTTTTGTGAAGGTTTTTGGTGTGCATGTTAGCATGGCTCCAAAGAAAATGCAGAGCAGGCTTGGCGGGAGTAAGGCTCTGAAGAGTAAATTGCCTTGGGTTGCAACCAAATTCGGGCGGAGGGCAGAACGGATTAACCGGATTTACATCGAACCCTATGGGGAAATTCGCCTCGGGTTGCGACCAAATTCGGAGGGCGGAACGGATTAACCGGATTTACATTGAACCCTATGGGAAAATTTGCTTCGGGTTACGACCAACTCGGGATACGTCCAGAGTCACGGAATGGATTAAGTTCGTATCCCGAGGTACCACTGTATATGCAACTATAAGGCAAATTACACAAGAAATATATATATACACACACACACACACACATACATACACATATCATTAGTTTGATGTGTTCTGAAAACCATAATTATTTTAAGGTACCTGGATGATTACAGTGATAATGCCTTGAGAGATTTAACAGACTGGATTAGAAAGATATGACCTCCCTAAAATACATATAAGTTTAATAAAGTATTGTTGGTCACACAGTCAGCCAGATGTTTAGACTGGATTTGGCATTTTTATTCACTTAGTGAGTCCTTCCGAAGGACCTGGGATAGGTAGATGTTGTTATCTGATAGTATTAAAGGTATCATCACAAGATGTAAGCTGTTCCAAGAAAAGCAAATTATTATTATTATTACTCCTTAATGTTTTCCTCTTGAATTAAATTTTAAAAAAGAATGAACAGGAAGGTAGTCTGCTTCTATGTAAACCCAAAAATAGATTTCAAACACCCAGTAGGACTGCCTGTCTGTCTGAAGTCAAAGTTTCCTTTTAGCCATCCATCATGACTATTGAACCATGGTTTCTTTTAGAGTCAAATGCAACCCAAATGAAATAGACTGGCACTACTTCTGGTGCATTGAAGCTTTGAAGCTTGTCATTTATTTAATTCCCCAGGTCCATACCCCCTGGCTCTCTTTTTATTATTGTCACAGTAAAATCACAAGCAAGCCCAAACTTACATAGTTCCAAAAAGAAAAGCTTCATGATCTGTATTGGCTAAAATGATTCATTATAAGATTATATTTATTACTCATAATGCAGTAGAGTCCAGTCAAGCAATTAATTTTGGGGAACTTCATTGTGCAAATTGCCATAAGTAAGTCATTATTATACACACAAAGAGCAAGAATAGGGGGAATGGTGAAGAGAAAGGGAAGGCAAAGAAGAAGACAAGTGAAATGAAATTACTGCTACTGGAGGCTCCTAAACTCCAACTGTTCTGGGTCAACAGAAATAGTCATAGAAGATATTTTAGCTCCCATCTGTTGGCTGCTATTGCATGTTTATAGAGAACATGGAGAGGACTGCCAATAAACCACAGTTGTCACCAACCGTCCTATTCTGCATAGGATGACTGCTAATAAAAAGATCTTTCAGAGCAAAGAATTTTGAATGGAGAACTCATAGCAGGAGACAGGAGGCTTACTTAGTGTCACTGGAAATAATGTTAGAGAAGGAATTTACTGACTTTCTTCCTGCTATATTTTAAAACTACCAGTGTAGCTGCTGAGGAGTGGTATATGCAGCTATTAAAATAAACCTGCTAAAAAAAGCTAAAGGATATATAAAATCATACTGGAAAGAAAAATGTGAAACTAAGATAAAGAAGCCAATGTTTGCTATAGTGAGAATTTTAGAAGACTGCAAAAATCTACATGAGATGAAATCAAACATTTGTCCCTTCAGATGAAAAGGGACTTTTCAAGAAAAGTCATGAAGAGAATAATGTGTGGAAGCCTAAGCTGCTAAAAATAAAAATTGGAATTGATAAACCTGCCTAGAATAATAAAAAGGAAAGCTATTTGACAAAATTTAGTATTTTTTCTTGAAGTCTCACCATGTTACACACACACACACACACACACACAACATTGTCCAAGATTCTCACAAATTTCTGCATACCTCTTTGCAATGTGCAAGAAAGAAAATTTTCCAAATTTACCTATCCTTGACATCCCAGCATTTCAGAAACCTTTTCTTCATTTTTCTTCACTTTTTTCATAGGTTCAAAACTATATCTACATAATCACCAATCTAATCATAATGTTCTGTCTATTAAATTAGGGCTATCAGATTTCAGCTTTACAACTCCAGGTGACCAAAGAGATACAGAAAACTCTATTGGTCTGGATTTCTGCAACCCAGATATGGTGGACCTGATTAAATTGGGTCAGTTATGTTCTTGTTTGGAGACTTTTGCTCTAAAATAAAAATAAAAGATTGTTGACACCTATTACAGAGAGTCACCACCATACCAATTAAAAATGGAAACCAGTGCAACAAGCAATACATTATTATTAATAATCTAAAGAGCGTGTTTAACACAACACATATTAAATGCACTCCTTAGATTATTAATAATAATGAATTGCTTGTTGCTGGTTTGGAAAATTGTTGGAACTCACATGGGCATAATTTACTCAAGGCCAACATGCAAGTCAATGGCAGATTTTGGATTTGACTTACAACTGCTTGGTTCCAATGCTTTGAAACATTTAGCAGAAAAGAATAAATGTGGCTTTCCATGCTTACACAGAAACATACAGAGGATAGAGAGGAGTCACCCACACAAAGGGAAGGGAATACACACACACACACACACACCCAAAAACATGGGCAAATTTACTCATGTAGTCATGGGGAAGATGTAAGAAATGCGGTGTTACGGTTGAAGTGTTTTGCTTGTCTCAGAAATATCTGGATTCAAATTCCCTGTCAGCTTTGAACCTCATTAATTGTACAAACTGCTATCTTTAAGCCTCACTGGGTTAATGTGGGCTATCCCATTTTATCTTCACATGTAAATTATCTTGAAGCTGCTATGGGAAAATGATATGTGAATGTGAAACTAACAGACTTTTTAACAATAGTTTCAGGGAGATGGAGTTAGTTAGCATTACAAACTCATTACTCAGCGATTTAACAGCAATTGCCTTTCAGAAAAGGAGGTAAGATGTCAGTTAAGTTTTTTTTTTTTTTTTTTACTGGAGCACTGAGGTTGGTACCCAGTCATCTTGATGTGTTTTTATTCGTCTACCTCTCTTCACTGAAATCCATCTAAGAATGACACGCTTCACAATCCTTTTGGTTTCCAGCCATGAACGTTGTTCAGCCTTCCTTAGCATGGCTGGTGGACTGATTCTTTTTTAGTAAAAAAGCAGCATGAAACAAGAGAAAATCCAGATATCAATCTCTAAAGCTCACTGATGCAAATAGATCTCCAATATGAAACAGCTCTTAGCTGTCTAAAATCTCATTCCTTTAAAACAAATGTTGATCCCATCCACAAAACCTCTTTGATACTAAATTGCCTTCATTCATTAAAAAAAAGGGGGGGGACTAATAATGCAGGCATGAATAATTACAGCTTCAAGTTACTGGCCTAGAAATCTCAATAAAAGGTTCTGCATGATGGTTGCTAGGTATTTATCCAGTAATACTAATACACATACTTTCAGAACCTTGGAATTTAGATTTAAAAGATTATGTATTCATACATGGTTTCTTCAGTTTTGGCTTACATGTTATGTAAAGTCAGCCACAGTAATTTGTAAACCAAGACTGAGTGCTTAGAATGGGGGGCACGTACTCTTGAAGCTTAAGGAACACAGCAGGTTTTGTGTGGCATGTCTAGGCCATGCTCCAGAGGGACCAAGGCTCACTTTGGGAAGATCTGCCAAGTTTAAACTTTAAAATATTTGTATGGGACACTGAAACCTCTAAAGCCCCTAAAATGCAACTGGGACCACAAAGTAAATACTTTGGGAACTACAAAACGATGTTGGCGAGCCACATGCAGTCCCCTGAGGCCACACTGTATGCACACTGGTTTTCTATAGAGAATGAACCCAGCTATTACAGCTTATTCAGCAAGCTTAACTTTGTGTGATATGTGTCCATGGTCAAGATGATAGTAGTCCTGATGAATGCTCAAAGGACACAGCTGAAAGAACACAACATCCCAGTGACCCAATAATATGGAGCTATCAGGGACACACAGTGCTTCCTTACCTGGGTGTGTGCACTCTAGGTACCGTGTTCAGATAGCTTCTGTGTAACTCATAAAACTAGTCCAAGAAACATGCTAATTATGCCTTGAGTTTCAAAGATCAAGTAGGGAGCAAATTCAACTACTTAGATGTAAACTATCAATCTTTGGATGATTTTGAAAATGTATTTCTGTTTCTCAAAGCCAGCCAAGCCTTCTTTTCTTTCGTTCTCTCTTAAATATATTGTATTTAAATTTCAGAATGCCAACGCATCCTGGGAATTTGAGAGATGTCATCAAAACCAATGCTAGCAGGTGCAGTGTCAGGAGAGGGGATATCTTTTTCACCTAGACAGAGAATAGTTTCGTAAGGCAGAAAGTATACCTATAACATCTCCATTCATTGGGTTAGAGCAGTGTTTCTCAACCTTGGCCCCTTGAAGATGTGTGGACTTCAATTCCCAGATTCCCCAGCCAGCATACTGGCTGGGGAATTCTGGGAGTTGAAATCCACACATCTTCAAGGGGCCAAGGTTGAGAAATACTCGGTTAGAGATTGACTCAATTACTAAGTGTGCTTTCCAGCATTAACTTCTGATAGTCTGTCAGAAAAAGGCAGCTTTATCTTATAGGGAAGAATGACAACCATCTTGTTACTCCTTTGTAGTGGCATTTTTAAATGCCTAGTTAGAGGAGAAAATAAAGCACACTAGCATTTCAGTCTGTTTGTTCCCTTTCTTTTTATTTCATTTGGAGCAAATTTCCACCAACATTTCCTCATCATATGGGATAGTTTAAAACATAATGACTCATTGTAGGGAGAGCACAGCCCCACACTGACAAGCTATCTAAAAATTCTGCTGTCATTGTACTGGAAGTTATCATTAATACAAAATGCACCCTGCCTGCTAAAGGCTCCAGTATTCATCCTCACTCCTGAAGCAGCCTGTTATACAGAATCCTAGGAAATTATGTTTATAAAATAGTCTTCTGACCACTGTTGGTAAGATTCATGTGGTAGACACAGTTTGGGCCACCACAAATAATCAAACAAAGTTGGAACTGAATGCTTTGCAAAGAAAATGGGACAAAATAAACAAACACTACCATTACCATGTTTATATGTTTATATCTTATGTTTCTGAAGAGTTCTGTACCTCCTAATTATGTAGAACTCCTTAAAATTCTCAGCAGAAGATCCTTCTACTTGCTATTTAATTTGTAGACCATCCTATCTACAAATTAACTACTTTTAGCTACTGTGATGTGCGCTCCCAGATTATATAGCTAATGATCAATAAAATGACTTTGGTCTGAAGTTTCGAAAAAATCTGCAGGATCACACATTTTACAGTTTGGATGAATTGTTTAATGTGATAATTATCACATTCCAGCTTCTAACCTAGATGAGGGAGACAAAAAGTGGTCTTCCTAACTGAAAAAAACAAACAAGAAGGTAAATCTTCATTAGTTTTCTAAAAAGACAGATATTCTCCCATGATTTTTTTCACTGCAGAAGCACAAAAGAGAAGTTAAACATAATTGCAGTCTCTAATGAAATGAACTGAATACAATTTGGAGCTTTTCAAAAATGTACTGACAAAGACCCACTCATAAGGATATTTAAACTCCTAGAAACCTTTGTTCCATTCTCTCAAACCCCAGCTGCCCTCCTGGAAACATACAGCTCAATTTAATGGAATATTGATACCTATTAAAATCAAGCCAAAGCATTTTTTAGTCTCGAGAACACAAGCCTTCCTAAACCAGCTTTATGATGTTTTCAAAGACTTCAAAAGAATACATTCATTATCAATTTCATTACCAAGGCTAAACATGTTTTATTATTCCAGTGTGCACAGAAAATGCACCACAGAACCTCCCAATGGGCTTCACCTTATTTTTATTCTTTAAATTTTGTTTTGGTTAGTTTGGTGACTCATAGAATTAAAGACTAACTTGAAAATAGCTCTCTGGATAAGCAGAAGTGGATGATTAGCCCATGAAGACCTCAGTGTCCCAGGACAGCCCTACAAGTTCTAGGCCATCAAGATGAACAGAAATGACCAACCATGTCTGCTGCCTTCTGGAACATCCCGAGACTTTTGTTGACAATGTCAGTAGCTTGCTTGGCCATAAAAGTGTGGTAGAAGTCCTCAAAGAAGTTTAACACAATTTAAAAAATAAAGCCAAACAAAAACAGCCCCCCCATGACTTCTGAATCTCAATGAGAAACAAATTCCAGATCTATTGACATAAGTGACATTGCCCTACCCTACCTCTGTATTATCACTGGTTTAAGAGCTAAACTTGGCAAAATGGGAATCGGTGATTCTCAACCAAGAGAAAATCTTTATATAAACATGGAACAGATGTCTTCTACTTCCAAGAGTGGAAGAAGAACAGCCAAAAGTTCATTGATTTGAAACAGCAGGAAGAAAAGACAGAGGATTTAAGTCCAGGATTAACATATAAACCACTTGATTGCTGTGTTCTGTGATAGGCTTATTTTTTTGCATATATATGAGTTATTTCTTGACTACTATAAAGCAACTTAATTAGCCATGCTGACTCTGGGTAGTTTCTGCTGTTAGCTAGTTAATGCAGAGTTGAGTTTCTGATCAGAGAGATTTACTGCAATAGCTAGCGTGATGTCTTCCAGACATGCCCTTTGTGGGCCCCATGCAAGGCTAGTTCACTTTTGGCTTCTAGAAGATCACATTCTCTTTTGAATGGCTATGTCAAAGATAAGCAAAGTGGTGTCCATAGCCCTTAATGTGCCCATGGATACCTCCTTTGGCCTATCTTTATTTGCAGTAATACTTTTGAGCATCAAAATGGCAGGTGGCTTTATTTGGAAATATGCTCATGCTTCCAGAAAAATGTATCTAAGTAAGATGATATGAAAGAGGACATCTTGAGGAAAGACACTAGAGAGGTTATTTTTTTGACTGGCCAAGCCCACAGTAACAGTCAGTTTGTGGAGAGACAAGCCTTGCTCCATGACTTTCATCTTATGAAAACACTCATAGCATGCTCTTAAAATTTCAAATGTATCCAAAGGCCTCTGTCTGCCCTTGGGCTATGTCATTCTAGAAACATAGAATGAATTTCTATTTCTAAATATATGTATGCTGCCTAAATAGGTCAATATCCAAATCATTCTGAGCTTCTGGAAAAATCAGAATTGAATGATGATAAATAATTAGTGCTGTTCGAACATATTCTTCTATCTTTTTCTCCCAATTCTCACTGGATTTGATGAAATAATATGTGTGTGTGTGTGTGTGTGTGTGACACAGAGAAAAAAAGAGAGAGAGAGAGATGATGATGATGATGATGATGGTGATGGTGATGGTGATGGTGATACAAGAAGAAAAATCCCACGAAATTCTCTTGGATCGAATGTGCTGTTGCCATACTTCCTAGGTATGAAGTGGTATGTCCTGGTTTTCACTATATAATTACTTTTCCAGTGGAGTACAACCCAGCTTCTCAATATTCAGTTAAATCTCAAGGGAAAATATTATGAGGAAACATTTACAATTGGCCTTTTTCAAACAAGACGACCTGGACAGTCCAGGACATTTCAGCCTCAAGAAAAGATGTGTAACAATAAACAACAACAGGCATAGGAGAACATTCTACCATCTCCAAAAATAAACTCAAGCACACTGCCAAGAGAAATTCAAAAATAAACCCTCAAGCACCCTGAAAATAGGCTAAAAAGCAGAAGCCTCTTTCACAACTAAGTTTAAAAAAAGATGAAAACTTTTGAGAAACTTAAGATAGGTTTTAATGCAGCATTGCTCCTCTTACAATGACTGAAATGTAAGTCATTGAATTTATCCCCATATTGTATGTGGAAGTGGAAGCTGAGGAAAAATGGCTTCCTTATAATAATTATAAGATCAGAACAACACATACAAATAAACATTGAACAGCAAAAATCCCAAGGTACACCTGAACTTAACCATTGGTGGTGCAAATAACAACAAATGACAACTCGTGTAATCAAGCCAAGGTTATATAATTGATTCCCAGGTACCAGAATTGCAGGATAGGAGAGGGTAGTTTCCAAGATATTCATACAACAGACATTACACACCAAGTGAATTGAACAAGTACAGTATGACTAGTTCCTCCTCTCTTATACATAGAGCGGGTACTTCATGAAGGGACTGGAATATTTCTTTGTTTATTTACAGGGCTTATTGACAATTTCCCAAAGTATGCCATTTCCCAAATATGTAATTTGGGATTAAAAACAAACAACTGCAGATCAAAGTTAGAAGAACAAACCATGCATTATAATCACATATAAAATATTTCACAAAGTCTTAAAGATTAAGTTTAACTTTTCACTAGTATTTCCATTCAAGTTCTTTGTTCTGTACAGTATTATATACTTCAATATAACCTTTAGAAAAGAAAGAAGCACCTTATGCTGTGCCTGACAGCTACACACAAGTATACTTCACAACCATGATTTGTTAGATTCAGACTCTCACCTGAACACAAACTTGCTTAGAGTCGCTGGAAGGCCAGAACTATCTCAGGTCACCTTCAAGAACTGGTATGATTCACATGTCTCTGCAACATGAGGTCAAAGCATACAGGTCTCTTGATAAGCTCTTTATAACTGTTTTCCTCTCTGAACCAGGCACTCTTTTTTGTGGTATGCACTGTCTCCATTTCCTAATACTGTATTAAGGAGCACACTTCAAGTAGCATGAACTTTCAAGATGTCTATTGCTTCAAGAAGCACATGTACACTGTAAGAAGTACGGTCATTAACCCAACTGAATCCGGCACTGATGAAACTGGCACAGAAATGTTAGGTAAGTCCCTTCTTCTTGGCGTTCCACCTTTTGCCTCTAATGCTCCATTTAGAGTTCCTGTCCATTCATAGACAGACAGACAGACAGACAGATATGGCACATGATACTTTTATAATGGCTGTGCAGAAAAAGATCTCACTGCTATCTGACTTTCCTCCTCTTTAAAAGATAATGTCAGGTGACATTGTTTCACGCAGGTACGCAGTAGACCTGTGTGAAGTGACATAGATTCACCTCTCTGAAAAGCTTCTTGCTAGGGAGGTAATGCAATTCTCATCAACACAGCAAAGAGGCTGTGCAGCTTGCTTTGCTAAGGAAACCCCTTCACAACACCGCAAAGGTTCTCTGTTGCCTGGTTCCTCTGTCAGTTGCAAAAGCCAAAAAGGGCTTCTGGGCAGGATTTCTTGCACCTCCTCCCAGCATTTTCCAACAGTTGCAAAACCCTCAGCAGAAGTCTCTTCTGGCTTTTGCAGCTGCTCAAAGATGCTGAGCAAAGCCAAGCAAAGTAAAGCTACATGGGCGGTTTTTTTGCTCTTCACAATGAAGAGGACACGTTGCTTTGTGAAGCAGTTTCAAGGGGGTGCATCACTCAATCCTTCATTAAAGCAAAGAATCCCTTTGGAAGATTTGCATAGCCCAGCTATGAAGTACAACTACCAAAATCACATGGCAGATATTAATTTTATTTTATTCCTCTCCTAAAAAACAGCCAGCAGTATTTCTGTCCACAAATCTTTTAGTCATGACCAGAGACATTCTAGTGGATACTGCTCTGAGCAGTGGGTTGGACCATTTCATGTCTAAGGTCTCTTCCAGTGCTGTGGTGCTGTGACCCTTTGTCGATGGAAGGTGCAACTTCTAACAGAAGAAGATGGAAAGAAGCAACATGCTTTTTCACCAATGCTCCTTCAGAACAATGTGGGAAGTAGCACGGATGGCAGCAGTGGAAGCTGCTAGAGACGTCCATCACCCTCTTCCATAATTCAGAAGATAGTTAATTTCTGAAGTAGGAGAACAGGAAGGTTGAACAATACTGGATCTATTTCCCTGAGTAAAAAAGCAGGCAAGAAGCAAGGCAGGGTTGCACAACAAATATATTCAAGAGGTTGATAATCATTTAAATACCTCCAGGTTAATATTTAAATTAAACTAATACAGAGAGTAATAAATGAACTCATCAATTCTAAGCACATTTGCTCTGAATTAAATATTTCTCATTTGTAGTAATAAGTTTATCATCATGACTATTGGCACAGAATATTTTAAGAAGGAATATTTGTAAGTATTTCAAAGTGACCTTTTAAAAAACAAGCCCTACAATGGGTGTGTCAGTGCAGTTCCTGGAATAGGACTGGAGAGACCTATGTTCAGGTCCACCCTCAGCCACAGAAGCTGACTAGGTGACTTTGGGCAGGACTTCCATGGCTGAGGGTGAACCTGAATCTGGATCTCTCCAGTCCTATTCCAGGACATTCACAGACAAGCCAGTGGAAGGACTTTTTTTTTTTTTTAAAGGGACACTTTCAAAGCACTTTGAAAGTGCAATAGGAAGTGATATGTATGTTCCTCAAGCTCCAGAAGGAAAAGCAAGATCAAAATCTAAGAAAGAAATAATTTTAAAATAAATAAATAAGTAAGCTTTGACTTAGCACTAAGAGGTTCCTCTTATCAATCTGAAAATGTACTTCTCTAATTGCTCCTTTTATCATCCCTCACAGAGTCTATTTTGGGTTTCCTCCCATGCTGAGGCCGAAAAAGCAGCTACCCACGAAAGGACCTTTTCAGAGATAGCCTCCTCCTTTGAAATGCCCTTCCAGGGAGGAATGTTTGGTGTCTTTGGGGTCCCAGACAAAGGCCCTGTTATTCTCCCAGGCCTTTGAATAATGTATCAAAAATATCACAGCAGTGTATAATAACTTCTCTACTGCTGCTTTTACTCTCTGCTTACTTATTGTTCATTTTATCTTGCACATTTTATATCCATTTGTTTTCACTTACTGTTGATCATTTTGAATTTTATTGTAATCTCTTTTGAGATTTTTTTAAAAAATCAGAAATGTTATATTAATATTTTAAATCAATAAAATAAATGTTTTAAAGTATTCTATTGGTTCTGTTAGAAAAACAGCAACACCCTGTATCCAGTTGCTGCATTCACTTTGGGCTGGAGCAAATCAATAATAGAAACCAAGCTGTGCTGACTTTTCTGGATGACATGGCTGCTTTAATGCTTCAAAGAGCAGTGATTTTGCTCATGTCAACACATTCTGAAAGCACCCTTTTCCTTGTACAGCTCTTAGTAAGCAGTGTTTGCAACCCTTCTTAACCTGGATAAGGATTAAAACCACAGGGGGCAAATGAAAATATAGACATGCTGGAAGATTTTCTAGATGCCTTCCAGCCTCATAGAAATACATCTCTTGTAGTACCATAGGAAAGCCATTATTCAGGGCAATATTGGACGTCTTTATTGGACTGACAACAGCTGAAGACTAATGTCCTGCACAGACCACTCTTTGGATTTGTAGATATTCCACAGGACATGTGGAAAGAAGCCATTTAGTCCCAAGAGTGAGCAACTTCTGTAGAATTTCTTTCCTGTCAAGTATTTGATGTTTGTTGGGTTTCCGAAACATTGAGCAGATCACAGGTATAGGTTTATTATATAAATAGCTCTCTCAGTCTATAACATTTCTGCATTCTTCTCCTAAGGGGGTATGTTCTTTCGATGACTGGATGCACTCAGTTTAATAGCACATTGTCCGGAAGCAGTAGAATAGCTGGAAGCCGGCCATCCTTCACACATTCTCTGGATATTCTCTTAGCTGGCAGAAGGTAATAGCACTGCTTATGGCCAGACACTTTCAGTGAACGTAAAGGCTTAATAATGATCACAGCTGAATTGCACCTACATACAGTGCACATCATCTCAACGTTGGCCTAATGCCTGCAGCATTTTAGAAAGGTTATATCAGTAAAATCATCGGCTGGTATGAAACTGGATGTACTTGGAAAGCCATTTTGTTCCCCAACAATAACAAATAGTGCTTGAAAACTGAAATGAGAGCAACAATCATGGAAGATGCAAAACGAAGGCTGTCTCCTATAGTCCTGAACATTTAGAGACTAGGCCTCTACTGCAGATGGCACAACCCCACTAGTGTTTTGAATAACACACCCTTCCCAACTCCAACTTTCTAATGCCACTTTCTTTCCAAATATATCTGAAGACCTCATACAGCTGACAAAATCAAGGATGTGAAGATGCATGGATCCATTTATAATTTGCATGGTGCCTTTGCTGTTTTCTCCATCCAGATAAACAATGTACGTGGAGGGCAGAGCTGACATTGGAGCTGAAAAATGTGCAAGATACAATAAATGAGGAATCTGCCATTCCTCTTCCACAATTCACAGTATCCCTGAAATAGGTTTGTTCATTATACATCAGAGACACTGTCTTACCTCTCCAAGCAGCTAATGGATGGCATTCAACTGAGAATTAAGCAAATTATCTATCTGTCAATCTATCTCCCACAAACAGAGCTAGTGAGGTGAGTAACCTGGACTGGAAAGGTGGCTTCTGTGTACGGATCAGAGTTTCCATATTTGGGATGCAAAAATCTGGACAACATTGCAATCCTTTGCTTTGATGGTTGTCCTAATTTTAACAGTTCAGAGATGGTCACGCTAAGGAATTAAATATCCAGGATGTGGGGGGTGGGGGGGAGAGAGGTCTGAATCCAAGGGTTCCACTATGAAGTAGAGATTAGGTAGGGGCTGAAGCAGCCAGGCACAGGAACTCCCCAGATGACAACACTGCTGACTGCTCTATTACCTTCCAATGATTTATCTCCAAGAATACAAACTTCCAGAATACAGTTTTACACAAGAGCAATATAACTCCCCAATAGACCTTAACTCTCAAGAAACTTTTCCTTCCAAGTGTGCATTTCTGTGTCTCTCAGCCTTTTGATCCCATTGCTCCCAGAGATTTGGGGGCATCTTGGTCAGGATCAGGATCCACAAGAGTTCTGGACATTCATTCTGGGTGCAGTTTCTTCCCCAGGATCATCTTTGGCAACTCTTTTAAAATACTACTATTCTTGCTGTCCTCCATGTGTGATGTTGCTGCATTGAATAAAAGAGCTATTCTTCTAATTCTACCTGCCCACTGTTCTCTACAGGATTGTTCCCCTTCACCAGAAATTAGAAAAGGGATAAAAAGACAGCTTATGAATTATCTGCACAATATAGTCCTTGGGGGACAAGTTAAAACAAACTTTAAAAGGCCCACCCATCTAGCTCAATTCTCTAGCAGATGTTAGCCATCCCAGGTTCTTGAGCTTCTGAATCTAGAAGTCAGTAGGGTAATTTGTTTTCCAACCCATTACAAGAAGTTTGCCTCATCTCTTCTCTTACATCCTCTGAGGTCAATCACATGTCATTTTCTGAGATGCATACTTAATATGCCTAAGAAAAATACTGAATACGTGTGTCAGACCTGTTTGGAAAGGGGTATTATGCAGTCTGACCATCAGAGTGAAGATAAGAATGGTTATTTGCTGCTGTGAGAAGCACATAAACACTCTACAATACACACTAAACTGTAGTTACACTGAATTTAGTGGGATTTATTTACAAACAACATGGTTGAGATCACTATTAGCATATATTACTAGAGTGCTGGAGTAGAGAAGAGACAGAAAAGGGAACATGGATTTATAAAGAAAATAGTTGTGGTATAGAAAAGTAATCAAGGGGGAAATGTAGGGGAGAAAAGGAGGGTCCCTGAGAGCTAACAGCTCCACAGATATTGTCAAAAGGCAGTTGGTACTATGGGGGAATGGAAAAAAAGAGACTGAGAATGGATTAAAAATGCTGCATTAACAATGTGCTAATGCAGGTTTTTATTCACTGATTCCACTTTGTCTGGAAGAAAAGAGTCAAGCCCTTGTGTTTTCAGCACAATCTGATGGCAACATATAAAGAAACTGATAATATCACAGGGCAGGGATGGGTGACCTGTAGCCCAGAAGGTCTTCAGTGAGGCCTGATTGATGCCTCATGTCCTGTTCCTACCCAGGACCTTCCCCAAAACTAAGACTGGACAAAGATGCTGAGGCAGACATTCCAGCAGTAATACATATGTAACTATACTTCAGCTTCTCTGTGCTATCCCCAAAGGGGAAAATTGGGGGGTGGGGAATAAAGGTATATTTGTGACTCACATTCTCTATACATGATTGTCATTAATAGCTGCATTTCTGAACAGAATTTTCATATTATTAATGCTTTTTACTGTTGGTGAATTTCATTGTAAAATTTTAAGAACTGCAAAGTATGAACGATGACTAATTTTTGGTTCCTATATTGTCAAAAAATGTGGAATTAATTGCTTTGTTCTATTTTGCTATGTAGGAAGAGGGAGAGAAGTGCACTCTTAACTTCCGTCTGCATGGAGCAACTTCTAGCAATGACCCCCCCCCCCCCGCCCCCCATCATCTCTTCTTGCATGGAGAACTGAATGACATCAGGAGATGGAGGGCTTGTTCCTACTTTAAATCCTGCCACTGAAGTCATCCAACCCACACAAACAGATAAAGGTTTGAACAGATCCCTTGACCAGATTCAGCTCCCCAACTGTATTGTAGGATGAAATTCGACAACCCCAAAATATTTTTGTAGTTTAACCATTAAATCATAGAACCATAGGAAATTACCTTAGAGGTTATCTAGGGTAGAGGTTATCTAGAGGCTATCATGATGGCTGGGGAATTCTGGGAGTTGAAGTCCACCCATCTTAGAGCTCCCAAGGTTGAGAAACACTGCCCTAGAGAATTGCTGACAGATGATGACCATTCAGACTCTATTGGAGGACCTCCAGAGAAAGATAACTCACCACTTCACATGATAGCCTGTTCCACTGGTTGTCAGCTCATACACTCAGGGAGTTCCTCCTGATATCTAGCATGAACCTACTTCCTTGTAGTTATAACTTACTGGTACTGTTCCTGTTCTCTGGAGCTACACAGAGTAAGTTCACTCCCTCTTTTATGTGACAACCCTTCAAATATTTGAAGGCTGCTACCTCATCTCCCCTCAATTGTCTCTTGTAGGCTAAACAAATTCCTGATAAGATTTGATTCCAAGACTCTTCATCATCTTGGTAGCCCTCCTCTATACTCACTCCAATTTGTCAGTGAAGTTTTTAAATAATGATGCCCAGAACACAGTATTCCAGACGGCATCTGACTAGGACAGAGAAGAGTGGAACAATTACTTCCTGTAATCAGAACTCTGTCAAAGCATCCCAAGATATCATTTGCCTTTTTAACAGCTGCAGGATACTATTGGCTCATGATTAACTTGTGGCTGACCAGGACATCCAGACACTTTTCATATGTACTACTGTCAAACCAGGTTTTATGACTTTCATTTTTCATACTCAGATGCAGAACTTTATATTACTCAGTGTTAAGCCTTGAATCTTTTTTCTCTCCTTCCACCCCCTTAGCTTTATGTCATCTACAAAGTTGACTAAATGTCAACTCCCTCATCCAAGTCACGGTAAAAATGTTGAACAGCATAGATCCAGCGTAGAGCCCTATGGCGCTCCACTAAATACTTCTTCTAAGCTGAAGTGGAGTCCACTGAGTGACCACACCCATTCTATGGTATAATCATTCAGTGAACTGTAAGTTCATCTAACAATACCCTCATCCTGCCCATATTTTATCATTTTATTAAGGAAACTATCATGAGAATTTCTTTTGAAAACTTTGGCACACTATTTCTACAGTATTTCCCTAATTTCTTAAATCACTAAATCAATCAGGGTTAACCTGGCATAATTTGTTTGTGACAAACCCACGCTAGCTCCTGCTAATTGTAATAGGTCTATTCAAGTGCTCACAAACATGCTGGTTAATAATCTGTTCAAGGACCTTGCTCAGTATAGACATTAATCTGATAAATCTGTACTTTCCTGGGATCTCCTTCTTCCCATTCTTGAAGATGGAAACATTTCTTTCCTTCACCCTTCTGGGACCTTATCAATCCTCTATATGTTCTAAAAAAATTATCGAGAGTGTTTCTACAATCACCTCAGCTAGTTCGTTCAGTACCATAGGATCTGATTCACCTGGCCTTGGAGACTTAAGTTCATTCAAATTAGTTGAGTGCTTTTACTTTCTTCTTGCCTATCTTCACATGAACTTTCCTCCTTCCTAGAGGCATAATGAAAACTAGCTAGGGCTCCATTTCCCTTTCCTTTTGTTTCTAACAATCTCCCAAGCCCTCTGTTTTGTTGTTTTAGGTATCTCTTGCAAGCCATAGTCAGTGTTAAGCCTTCCCAACACATTGCTACAGTTTCTGAAGGAGACTGCCCTGTATTCTATAGTTATGGACCTCTCCTTCCAGTCCCTCGACATGATTTTTTTTTCTTTTTAACATTTTAGAAAGATCTGTGCATATTCACACTGGACTCTTTAGTTTTTTTTCATTTGTCCTTCTTGTAGGAATTGTGATTCTGCCTTCAACATCTTCATTTTGCAGGATTTCCCATCCTTTCTAGACACTTTTCTCCTTCAGGGTTTCAAGCCATTGGATCCGACTCACTATCCCTCAGAATTCATCAAATTCTCTTCTTCTAAATTTCATAAGCATGTCTGACTCTTAATCCCTTCACCCCTGGATATCACAATTAAAGGATAAGAGTTTCCCTAAAAATACCAATTACTTGTACTTCTTCAGTCAATACTTTTTTGTAGATGAGGACTAGGTCCAGGACAGTTGATCCCCTTGTTCTTCCTTCCATGTTCTGAAAAACGAAAGTATTGGCAATAGAGAACAAGAATTTGTTGGACCTCTGTTTCTTGGCAGAGTCAGATTGCCATCATCCATCCCAAAATGGCTTCCAATTAGTGGAACAAGGAAAGGGCCAATTTCCACTACATTGTTTACTGTCTAAAAATCTGTTCTGGATGGCTTGGGAGCTATAAAGTCCTTCAGAGGAGAAGAGGAAAAATATCTGTAACCTTAACTGAAAATGACTTTAGGCAGTATTGGATTTCATCAGTTATGTGTACCAGTGAGTTTCACTAAAATCAATAATTCCTTTAATGTAGGGTTACCAGATTTGGGCTGCAAACTTCTGGGCAACCATTTGAATAGAGCTTCCTGGTTTTTTGCTTTTTTTTTTTTTGCTGTCACTTAGCTGTCATTTGGATTTTTATAGCCCAGATCTGATAGCTCTACTTGAATGGTTTCCCAATGGAATTTGTAGTAATTTAAACTACACAGCAAATTATTGTGAATCACACTAAACATTTTTAACATTAATGCATGATAAAAATGTTTTGCAGTGAAAAAAGTATTCCATTAATTAGGAAATTAAGCTTTTCATCTGATGGGAGTATAAAAAAATCAGGAATCCTGGCAATAGCACCTCTGACATCTTATTGAATTCCTTTCTCTGACTTCCCATCACTCAGATATGTTTGCATAGGGATACATATAGAAGCCAGGATAAGCTGTTGCTATGTCAACACTAGCTACCTAGGAGAAGAGGGGAGGTAACAAAGGCAGCCAAAATTAGCAACATCCCTTTCTAAGCTACAGTGGAGTCATTGCTTCGGAGATGGCTGAAATCAAATAACCATCTTTAATTAGCTTGGTGGGAATCTGCAGGCCGCTTTGCAGCAATTCACAGCATTTGGGCTCTGAACCAAAGAAAGATGCGCTCCTCTAAAAAGAGATAAAAGAATTCAGAAGAAGCTTTGCCTTTGAGAGCATGAAGGAGGGATGAGAAAGCAAGGGAACTAGCAAGGGAGTTTGCATAAACTGGGTGGAGAGGCTAATTAAAAGGCATTCTTTCTGAAACTAGGAGTCCCTATCATAATTTGAAGTGACTCCAGGATGACTTTTCACAGCCGTTACCCTCGCAGAAGGTAGAGTTGTCACACCGCACTATCTACAGGCACCGTTTGTTGTTTACATTCTCCATGTTTGCTGTGGGAAACACCAGTGTACTTGTGGCAAACAGGATTCTTATGTAAAGTGTGAAGCCACTCTCAGAGGGGATTATTGCAGCTAAGCAAGATGGAGCCTCTCAAGCTGAGTAAACACTGCTAATGGGCAAGAAGCCTCGACTGTGCTGCCAAAACAAACAACTTGGGGAAAACTTTGCAGACAGAATTGGCCCACAAGAAGCATAGGGGCAGCTATACATTGTTCAGTACACTTATACCGGTTGCAAGTATCAGCTTTCAGCAAACCACAATGCTTAACAAAGAAGAAATATATTGATTTCATATTTGTCAAAACAGTGGGGAAAACTAAGAATGCTTGACTGTCAAAGTCCTTCCTTCTCATCCTACCAAATAAAGTATCAGTCTTTGTAACGCTCATCTTTCTCCCTTCCTTTGTTCTATTTTTATGATGCTTTTAAGCCGTACATCTAATTAATTTATTGATTTACTGGATTTATATTGCACCCACTTAGAAACTACTCAAGATGGCAGGCATCAGATACTAATGCATGAGGAGATGCAATGGAAGGGACAAATATTGGAAACAGGGGCAATTAAGGCTGAAGGATACTTGGAACCGTTAACGTTGTCGAAAGCATTTGAAAGAGGTGCTTCTTGAGGTATGGAAGAATGTATGAAATACCACATTTCAAAATGTTAAAGCATATGCATGTTGTTGTTGTTTTTACAAATGTATACAACTGCTTTGTAAGCTGCTCCCAGAAATCTCCCCCAATGTATATGCCAGGAAAGAATGATGAAGCAGTTCACAAGAGCCTTAAAAATGATGCAGCTGCTTTAATGATTTGGAAAGAGATGCTTCCTATACCTCTTGGTTATATACATTGCAAAATACTGCTTTTGAACAATTTGTACTGTTTTAGGAAATAGCAGCTCCGAGAGATATGGATCATGCCCATTCTCCTGAGATTCTGCAAAGCCCTTAAAATCTGGCTCTGTTGCCAGGCCTGGGATTAATGTGTTGCGGGGGGTATAGTATTTTTATTATTGTGCTTGTTTTTAGTCTGGCCTGACTAATTTTGTTTAGGTTTTTAATGTTTTAACCATGTATTGGATTTTGTAAGCTGCTCAGAGTCTACTGGAGTGGGCGCCCGTAACAAATTTAATAAAATAATAAATAGAGCCACTTGACTGTGCCTGAATGGTTTTCTGGAGTTAGTTAGGGATGAATTCCAATTAATCTTTGCCATGGATTACAGATTTTGGAAAGGATTCAGCAAACCATTCTGGGCCTACCTATTTCATGAATACTAGCACAATCTCTTGAAGCATGCTCCAAGCCCTCCTATCTGTGATGATATTAGTCTAAGTAAGTCCACTATATAAGCATAACTGGTTGTTCACAGGAAATGAGCAATGGTGTTAGGACTGCAGCACTGGCAAGTAATTAGCCATCATACTAAAAAAAAGTTACATTCATCCAGAACAGTGTTTCTCAACCTTGGCAACTTGAAGATGTGTGGACTTCAACTCCCAGAATTCCCCAGCCAGCATGGCTGACTGGGGAATTCTGGGAGTTGAAGTCCACACATCTTCAAGGTGTCAAGGTTGAGAAACACTGATCTAGAAACAATGACTGAGAAAAGGTTGAAGAAATCTCTTTCCAGCTTCCAAATTGTGCGCTTCTGAAACTGAAGGAAGAGAGGACAAGTCTTTGATTTAAACACCAAAACATGCTGGGTTGGATAGGTAGTTACTATTGTTGTAATGTTTCATAGCTCTACCCAAATGTACACCACATAAAGGAAAGGGCAATGAATCTTAAAAGGAATGCTAGATCGGACCAAAAGTCTCTCAAGTCCAGCTTTCGATCTCCAAAGTAGCCAAAGAGATTCCAGTGGCAAACTTATCAGTAGGATGTGCGTACCCTGATCATTTCATGCAGTCAGTGATATTAACAAGCAGGAATTTGATGGCTGAGCCATGAGGGATAATCACCTTCTAATTGCTTAAATGATGAATTCTGCTTTTTTGAAAAAAGGAAATTGGATGTTTGGATATCAGAAACATTATTTCCCCATAGTGAACTATGACAAACAGAAGAAAAATAGATTATAGAAAGCACTGCTCAAAAAAATCTGATGAGACAACTATGTTATAGTGAAAGTGTGAATGACTTTCAAGAACCTCAACACGGTTCTCCTATTGTGTCCGTCATCTCCCATACATAAGCACAAAATAAATCTGGTTTCTTCCTGAACTTTACATTTTGGGTTAGACCTTCTTCCAAATTCTGCCCTTTTAATCCAGCAAAAAGCTGCACTCACAGTAGAAATAGATCGGGAGTTTTCTTGCTGAATAAATTAAGTCACTGAACTATGGCAATATACAGAGCATTGCTGCTAAAAGCACTCACTTGGTGAAACCTGGCTCAATGTAAAATGCCTACAATATTTTGATGGACCTTTTGGAGTGAGAGAACAGATTAAAAGAAAAAAACCTGCAAGAGCTTAACTCAATAAGAAAGACAGAAAAAGATTATGTATAATTTGCACTTCATCAGTAAGGTGCTAATTACTAGAGACTGAAAGACAACGGTAAAATCATACTTGAGGCAATTTCATTTTTTTTAAAAAAAATCATTTTTCTATTTTATTAATATTGCACATTAAGATATACAAAATACGGAGCAATTTTTATGAAAACATCTGTGATATTCTTTCAAATGAACTTTCTGGTGATGTTTCTATTATGAAACGCTTACACCAGTTTTATTTTGTCTCCATTAAAAAGTGTGTTTATAAATATACTGCATATTTTTCAGTAGTGAGATTTTTCTGGATATGGGCAGTGTAGCTGTTTTGAGTTACCCTAGTTCCGAGAATAAGAAAATCATTTTGCAAATAAACAAATCAATAACACTAATTCATAAGAGCATAATTTCAGAATGATTAAAGGTGAACTTACTTCCAAACCGTCCTGGCACTGAAACTTGCATGCATTAAAGTGTTCACACACATTGCAAATAACATACCATACATCAAAAAGCACAATCTCTAGCCCTCAATAGAGGAAGATTCTTGCTTGATTGAGGAATGAGAAAAAATGTTTTGGGGTGATCAGGGAGTTAGGAACACTATGGTCATGATGACTGTAGTTTTCTGCATTGAACTTGGAAATAAAGTTATGGAGAAAAAAATGTATAAAAAAAGTGATAAACTGCAAGAGGCACATTTCCAAACACACAATAAAAGAACAGAAGTAATAATGTTCTATATTCCCTAACATTTAATGTCTGGCCAGCTAAGGCGATGGTCATTTCTCAGGGGTACATGTGCCTTCTGTCTTCCACAGCAGAATAAACATAGACATAGTAATGAGATTTTTTTTATTCCTTAAATTATTTCTTCTGCAGCAGGATAAAGAATGATATTTACTGAGTCTCTGTGACCTCTGCTTATTGATCCAGATAGTTGAACAAACATTCCAGCATGAAAGATCTACTAATCAATGGTTTGTTTTCACAACTCCTGCAACGAAGTATTCCCTAAGTTGAGGTACAAAGGTACAGTATAGAAGCCTTAAACTGACTATATATATAAAAATGGCAAGTTTTATACCTGACATCTGGTCAAATGAGCAAATGAGTTCAAATATGAGGAACAAGTAATTACCTTCTCATCTAATGAAGTCCTACTAAATATATATGGAATTAGGTGACAGATGGTGCTAAAACTTCCATTTTTGAATACAATGCTGTAGCTTTTCCCATAAACTGGAATACTGAGAGCTCAAAAACTTAAATTCTAGCAGGCATCCCATATTTACGTATATTAGCTATTGTACTTTCCTATGTCTATGGCAAGAAAAGAAAACTGGGGGCCTCCAAGTGTTGTTGGATTCCAATTTCTGCCAATCCCTAGCAGGCACAGATGATAAAAATTGTAATCCAAGCATATTTGGGGGGCTAAGGTCATCAATCCTTGGCCTAGAATAACACTAGGGACAACTATTATTTGAAGGTACCTTATAGTGTTTGGGATCTTATGAAAACAATCATACATACAGCTAAAAACATGCAGTCTTCCACAGTGCAGATACTCATGCTGTACACGTGCAAAAAATAAACATGGGACCTAAAATGTCACAGAGATTACAGCTTTCGATATAACCTTAGTTACATACAGAGTTCTGTAGTATGTTATATCACTTTTTAAAGAGCAAACTAAGTTGCTATTGAGCTTTGAACTAAAAATCCTTAGTTAACACAGTATAAATCACCAGTTAGACTTATAGGCTGTGATGACCAACACTAGAAATCCAATTTCTTATATAGTTGAAATGTGGACACTAGATGTAAAAAAAGCCAAAGTTGGCATGTAGCACAAATCCATGTGCTAAGTAATAGTCCAGGAATGGTTTCCAGTGAAGTTATTTTGGACACTGAAGCACAGTCCCATAACTTGATTAGCCATTCTTCCAAGGAAGGAACTGAGTGTCCTTTCCAATAAGAAGCATATAATATCCCTGGTGTGTTGTGCTGTACACTAAGATGCACTCTTTTTACAGCATGGCTGATAGCCTTTCTTTTATAACACATCCTATGGATGGCTAGAGTGGCTTACTGTTGCCTGCCTGATGAGTTTTACAAGTTTTTGTAGGGTCCAAATGGGACTTTGGTTTCTGCCAGAATCACATGGGCTATCAGCAGTCTTTTGTCCATTCATGATTCTGGCTAAGGACTGCCTCATTACAACCCACAGTTGAAATTCTTATTTTTCTTTTCTTAGGCCTTTCCAAACATGAATAATTATTCCTGTATCTCTCATTATTATTGCTATATGTATAAACACCATCCTCTGCAATAAAGTTACACTCAAATCAGATTACAAAACAGGTAAAAAATTACAAACTGGTAAAAATGTTTAAAATTTAAAAAAACAAAATGGAGGATTAAAATATAATGGATTTTTTTTAAGCAGAAGCATTTTTCACAAAACAAAATAACATCAGATTGGAGTTATTCAATTTAATAGATATGTCAATTTAATATAGATGTTAAGCGTTCATATCATCTTACTGGCTAAAGACTATAGAATGGGACAGCCTCCCAGCTTTGCTTTCTGCAGTCAGTCCTCCAGGATCGGCCAAAGCCACTGAAATATTTTAGCATAGTCCCACGAAGCAATCCAATAAGATCTGATTGATAGTATTAAGCGCTGTTGAGAGATCCAGGCCAAAAAACAGAGCTGCATGTACACATTCACAATGAGCCATTAAGATAGTGTCAGACCAGACTAAAATAGGCATCTTAGTCATCATTTTTATAAGGTCAGTTTGACGCATGGCCATAATGATTGAAACAGAGTCCTTCTGAAACAGTTTCCTCTTGTCCCTCAGGAAAGCAGCAGTGACCACCTCAGTACTTCTGGTCTTAAAATATTCGTTCTCTTTTTTCCCTTCTAAAAGTAACTGAGGTTATTTCTGACCAGCTGGGACACAAAGCAGCAGAGAGCTCCTACAGTAGTCTGATCTGATTGAATTTCAAATGCCAAGTCTTCAAGACATTTACATTCCTTTCCCTTATCACACTGATGCCTTCGTTACGGTGGGATAACCTGCAGTCATAAACTAAAAATGGAGCACTGATGTGGAAAGACTGAATAGAAATAGGAACTGTTCTGAACTCACAGTTAATTAGCCAAAATCACTTTAGATTTTTTTTTTTTCATACAAGCAGTAGCCATGTGGTATGCACGGTAGAGAGCTGTTTTCTTTCCCCTAAACTTTCTGGGGAGTTTCCTCTAGTGCTTCCCTTAAACCTTCCCTCAAACAATATTTATTTTTCAAATCTTCTTGAATAGAAGACTCAAATGAAGTCTTCTACTCAAGAAGATTTGAAAAATAGTCACATCAGGTGTTAAAAGGCAAACTAGGACTTTCTCAAGGAACCTCACTGGACATAATTATAGGCTTCCAACTGGATTTATTGATCGGTCATTCAAAAAAATATCACATCTATTCATAGAGAAAAACTGGACTATAGGTCAAACCCTTATTTCACTAGGATGCACACCCCATATGCCACCAAGATGATACTGGGAAAACATCCTACTATTTGTCCTAGTCACCTTTTAGGTTTTGTCTGAACACAAAGGCTATATGTCCTTATCCGATGTACAAATGGGGCAGACATCTAGAGAAGATGGAGCAGGAGAAACTGCATTGCAGCACAGATGGCTTTGGAAATAATACACATTATTTTCTACAGGAACACCCAACTACAATAATTTCAGTATCTAAAATGAGCAGAATTTTTCCAAAAGATAATGTTACACTAATCATGGTGAGCAAAAAATACTGTGTTATTCATCTGGCCTGATTCTGCCACTTTCTTCCTGCAGGAAGAGGGCTATTCTGAAACAGAGAAGGAAGAGGCAGGAAATGCTGAACGTTGTTACAGTTACTGTAATGTAATCAATAAGCCACAGTTACATCATGGTTTAGTGTGATATGCAAGTGCAACCATTGTATCAATTGTTCAGTGGAAAAGATGCTAAAAAACAGGAAAGGTAATTCTGATACTGAGGATGAATAAGATATTTGCAATGAATATGGAGGGGAGAGCTATAGGATGGAATTATCTTCATGAATGATGTTGCAATGGCACATACTGCCATGGAAAGGGAGACAGGCAGAAAGAACAGAAACTGTGTAAGAAGGCAGGTTTCCCAACTCTTCTTGATGAAGAGTAAAATTAATTTATAATGTAATCATGGATGAAACATGCATATGTGCAGAATGAGTGTATGCATTGGTGTGTATGGGGGATGGGAAGAACTCTTTCACTCATATTTTTCTTTTAAATGAACCAGGCACCAGGTTTTAGCACTAGAGCTCATATATTTTCAGTACTGTCCCTAGATCAATGTCCATACTTATGGCCTGCATCTTACTTGGTATATGTATCAATTTAATACTGGAGATATTCTCCGTCTCCCCCAGACCATCCTGAATTATGCCCTTAGGGTCTCAAGATTTTCTTCCTGAAAATCCTCACATCCTCATTTCCTAGAGCTCTTAAGAAGCTTAGATAGTAGCTCTGAAAAGACCAACTTTTCTCCTAGAGTCAACAGTTACTTCAGCAGTTTGGCTGATCAAACAGCCAATGATACATTTTTTTTTTACAAAGATTTGGCTTTAAAGGTTGCATTAATTTTAAATGTAGTTATCTGAAATCATCTTTATAAACGTTCTTTAAAGATCTCTTCATTCCTCTCTTATCCCTCATATCTATCTTCACCTTATTTTTTGGTTGCTGCTCCCACCCCCACCCCCCCACTTTACAGTCCAAATCTAAATCATTTCACTCAGAAGCCAGTCCCACAGTTCTCAATCTTATTTAGGAATGCAACTTTTGTTTCTTTCCCACTTTTTCTTCTCATTTCTTCTCAATCCTTTGCCACAATCCCTCTGTCTCTTTTTGGGGGGGGGGGATAATCCAATAAAGCATATATATCCAGAGTGATGATTGGGTTACAAATAAATTCAATTTGAATTTCTGGATGCTCCTTATAATCGCTTTAGAATGCTAAAAGATGTTCTCTTTTTTAAATAGAGCGTTAGCATTCATGCGGCTGCTATTAAAACTTAAGGGGATTCTATGCAATACATCAAAAATTACATATAATTTAATACTTTATTGCAAATTGTTCACATTAAGGATGGTTTGTAGGCACGGATTAGAATCTGCTAGGCTGGAACTCAGAAAACTCATATCACCAAACTCCTCACTCCTTATCTTGATTTAGTTTGCTTCCCTCTTTGTTCAAGTAAATATCAAACTGCATCAGAACTGACTTGTGATTTGCATCCTTTTCTCTTGAATGTTTTGAGCCCCTTTACTTTTTTCTTCCAACAGGATAGCTTCTAGAACTGATTAAATGATCTGAGAAATGGGTACAGTTCCTAATCATGGATTAATCTGTGGTCTCTCCTCTCACTGATACTAACTAGAAACTTCAACTTTTTAACAAATGCTTTGGAGAGGATCCTCTTTAGCTGTTCTCCTGGTAATCTGATGCTACTAGCCTTAGAATGGGTGTAACCTGACAACTAGCTAAATTTGAAATTTTCTCCCTCCCTCTTCCTTTCAAAACATTTTTGAAGTATTCTTTTGCTGTCGTAATGGTACATGTCACAAAAATATCACAGACAAATTATATTAGCTTGACAGTTGTCTAGAATTAAATTAAAATTATTCATCCTCAGCACATGGCAAAGTGGTTCTCTTATAATCATCATGAGCAAAAGATATAATCCCCTTCCGTCATTGATTTCTATTCTAGCATTTTGTTTTTATGTGACCTGATGAAATTTTCCATTCTATTGCAAATTCTTCCTCCATTGTTTTAACAACATAACAGAGGTCCCAACATTCTTAAAGAATGACATATGATTACTTATTAGAAAAATACATGTATGGTGAGCCTCTGGGCCGCTACCAATTTTTTTCTGATACTAAAATGAAATGCAAACCTTGAACCCTAAAAAAATAAGGAAAACCCTTCCTAGTTTCAAACTATGCATGTTTGTAGCAGACAGATACATAATCTCAAGGCCTTTTCTAGTAATAAAGATAGAAGGGGTGGGAAAACACAAAATGCTTATGAGTGGAGGATAACACTATTTGGAATGTCCATAAAATTCTGTTAATAAGTCAGAGCAATTGCACAATACAATTTTCATCTAGAAGCATCCAGAAAAATCTCCATAACTCAAGGGCATTTGTAAACAATCTCTTCAGGTTTGCATTAATGAAGTGAGTGAAATAAACATTTGTATTAAATTGTCCATTATATTTTTAGGGAACAATTTTTATATTCTTATTGTGTTGCCTTATCCTAGCATAGACGTATTCTGAACTGCCACAGAAGGAATTGTTATTTTTTAAGTTATCAGAGCTGCAGAGAACTTTGCCATTTTCAAATACGTTTCAGCATGATTCAACATGCAGCTTCTTGAGAGAAATGATTTTTGACTGGAAAGTTCAGACGTGCACAAAAGTAGACGTAAGCCTCAACATGCTATTGATCCACATCTACAGCAGTCATGCTTTTTCACGCTTCAGTCAGATCCTGACAGGGTTGGCCTCTCCATTACAGTAACAATCACTGCCTGCATTTGCCTTCCTCTCTCCTCTTGTAATCCAGTAACATCTAAGACAGCAAAAGAAGAAAATGGCTTTTCTAAATTAGGTTCAAGCGACTGAAGTGAGGAAGGAACCACAGAATCCTTATCTGAAAGAACTGAGCTCTGGAATTGTTTTACCTCAGCAAATAATTGGTCAACTTTAAAGAGATGTCCAGCTAAAGCAGATTAAATGAGAGGACCTAATTTGATGACTTTGTTCAAACGTAGCCTTTGTGCGAGAAATCTTCAGTTAATGTTAAGCTTAGTTTTAAAAATGTTTCTCTATACACACAAAGACACACAGGTTTATCTCTCAACGTAGGGAGACGACCACACGTAACATAGCAGTCACCAGGGCAATTCTACCATTTCTGCAAAACCCCTCTCTGATATATACGTTGTCTTTGGATTTTGGTAGGGTTTATGGAAAACAAAATTTACAGAAACAACTGTTTTCCTTTAGAAAACAGTTATTTTTCTACCACTGGATACTATTAACCATCTTGTAAGCTTAGATTATATTTCACTGCATAGGGACATGGATATTATGATAGATAACCAATACCAACTAATTTTTGGAAAATGCAGTGTTGCCTATGAGAGAAAGGACCTCTTCTTTCCAGAAAGTGTCTTGCAAAGCTTTCCCAGAAAGGAATCTTCAGAGAATTTCCATTAGTGACACGTACATCCCCAAAGAGTGATTATTGTTTTTCAAAGCCAGCGTGCAAGAAGAAACACGCTGGCCATCATTTCATATTGTGAACAAGTTGAGAAAGTTGCTGTTGTGATGAACGTGCTGGAATACAATCCTCAGAAGTGGAATGTTACACTAAGTTGCCCCTGGAAAAAAAATATGGTGCATTTACAAAAAAAAATTCTACAACCCTATTCCCCAAATTTTAGCTACTGCAAGTTGGTTACTATCCACAAGATTTCATCATAGAAAAAAAAAAGGCCAGAACAAAATGGGATGGTCGCAGCAGGTAGGTAGGTAGGTAGGTAGGTAGGTAGGTAGGTAGGTAGATAGATAGATAGATAGATAGATAGATAGATAGATAGATAGATAGATAGATAGATAGATAGATGGGTTTTTGTTCTGTTTTTTAAGCACAGAAATCATCCTATGTGGCAGAATAGTGATGTATTCCTCTGGGACTTTCCATGCAATTGTCTGTCTTATGGGGCAATATAACTCAAATACATTTGTATATGTGGATCTGTGTCCTTAAAGTAAGCCTCTTTAGATAAAGGAGAATCTCACCTTCTGCTTAAACTCTGGAAAAGGACAAATGGCTCTATTAATTTTTACTGAAGAGTAGCAGTGAAACATATGTAAGAACATCAGCATAATAAATTCAAAATACAATTCTAGCATTCTGTCCTTGGGAAAGTTCAACCAGATGTCTCTAGGAAGCTTGTATCTTGAAGACAAAGATCCACAAACATTTCAGGAGATGGTCACCATTGTGCAATGTCGCAGAAGATCACAGGCAGTCAGAAATAAAGATCAGAATTTAAAAAACAACTTTAAAATAAATAAATAATGGGTAGAATCTCACACACAAGAATACAGAAATCTTATAATGTTTGGCTATCTTGTGAGATTTTGAACATTTTATTTATAAATTGTGGGGTTCAATGGTCACCATCCCTACTTTAAAGACTCCACATAATATAAATTCAGTCTTGCTTTATATGAAGCAGAACCAGAATCCATTTAAAATTGTGAGCAAAAACATGTTTTACTATAACTGGATTTACACATCATGCTCACCCATAATGTAGTTTGGTTTGAGCTTAACAGGTTGTATGAATCCATTTACTGTAAAGTCATACAAAACTCAGCAAAGTTGAAGATGTGTGTGTGTAACTAAAATATTAACTGCAGCCGAATATTATATAGTTATGCTTTAAGTCAGTTCTAAGGTAAAGACCCATTATGTGAAAGCTCTTCTCTCCACCATCTTGTTCGCTTCAGCTTAACAAGCTCTAAAGCCATTTTGTAGGGGCAAATTCTTTCATTAGTTATTTTCTCCTTCACTATAGGTAGTCCTCACTTAACGACCACAATAGGGATTGGAAAATTGGTTGTTAAGTGGGCTGGTTGTTAAGCAAGTCACAACATGACTGGACCCAGTTTTACGACCATTTTTATGATGACCATTAAGCGAATCACCACAATTGTTAAGTGAATCATGTGAAGTAAATCCAGCTTCCCCAGTGGACTTTTTTGCCAGAATTTGCTCAATGACCACATGATTTGCTTAACAACCATGGTGATTCACTTAATGATGTCGTAAAAGAGGTTGCATATCACAATCATGTGATTGTGGGGTGTGTGTGACAGTTTGTGATGGTCGTAAGTGCAAGTACAGGTTGTAAAGCACTTTTTCTGAGGCTGTCACAACTTTGAACCATCATTGAACAAGGAGTACCTGTATTCCTACATAGAAACGGTCCCTCCCCCTCCAATTTTCAATCTAACCCAAACCACAAAAATTTAGATTGGAGGCTAACTGGGAATTCCTGTTAGCCTCCAATCTAAATATTAACCAGGTCCAGCCCTGTTTATCTTTTTTTTTTCCATGGTTAATCAAAGTCAGCTAGATTCTGCCATCTCACCTAAGCCAGACAAGTCCTAGGCAGTCTCAAGTGCTACAATGTATACCACCTTTTGTTGACCAAGCTGCAAGGGACAGGAGTACAACAGAATCCATGTCATATTGTCAGAGAAATAGAGAACCAAGAAGGACCAAGTGTTTATGTAATCAGGGCACCAACATGATGCAAGCAAAGAACAGATGCCATCCAGCAAGGAACCACTAAACAGCAGCTGAAATAATTCGCAGATCACACTTTGATGAGGAATCTGAACACCTCATTTTAATATTCATTTAAAGATAGCAGAGAGTCATTTTAATATTCCCAGTTCAGAAATGCAATACTCTATTTAAAAATATCCAGTGTGCAACAGGTATGTTGAATCGATGCATTAGGATGCAAGTTCAAGCAAAGCAGATTCCCCTCCCCCTGCTTTGTGTTTAGCCCATATAGTCAGCCAGCCAAATCTTAGTTTCCCTCCGTTCATCAACCTTCACCACCCACCCACCCACCCACATAATGTCTTTTGGGAAGTAATTTTCCTAAATAAGAAACTGTCCAATTAAATCCACCCATACAAAGAGGCACATTTTGCCAACCCAGCCATCAGATTCATTTTGCTCTTCAACCCTTGTTATGTCAGAATCTCCACATCACATTTAATAAACTTCTCCAAGCAAGCTTGCTGATAAAGAAACAAAGTGACATTTCCAACAGTGAGAAGGCAGAAAACCAGAAATAATTACATTAAAAAAATCAGATGGAAAAGAAACTACACACATACACACACATAGAGGCTGATTGAGAACTCTCAGGTTAATGAAAGTCTTAAATTCTGAGCAAGCACTCTTAAAGGAAAACAGGCTGCCAAACCCCACGGGTATTCTTGTATCAACTCTCCTATTCCCTTCCTAGTAATCTCTGACATTACTACAACAGCTGAACAGAGCAGAAAGGTATCGGAACAGAAAGATTTTCCATAAGACCATCAGTTATAACTAGATATTGTTGGAAAGGAAGCCATTGCTGACTTTAACGGCACAAGCCTTCTTCTAAAGCACCTACCTCCAGTCCAACCTAGCACTTTCCAAATGCAGCAGGAATCCCATTTTCAGAATTCCCAGCTACTATGTCCAAAGCAGACTTCCCAAATTTGGGATTCTCTAGATATGGGAAATTGAATTCCAAGACTTCCACAGAGAGTACACCCATTGCTAACTCTGGGAGTTGCCCAGCTGCTTCAAGATAGACTTAGTAGTGTCACTATGCCCTCTTCATGTGATTTAGTTCTTTCATGAAAAGAGCAAAAGATCACAAAAACATTGAAACAGTTTTGGATATAACTGTAAAGGAATTAAACTGTAAAATTAAAATTGTCATTTCAGCAATTATCATGGGTATTTCTAGCCAAACTTTTGTTTAAAATCATGCATAAAAAATAATTTATTACAACTGAGTGAAAAAATGTCCTCAAATGAAACTGATATGATATGGGGATCTGGGAAAATTCAAGGAATTTATTTCTTGTTCAAAGTATGTCTTTTGTGAGATAAATGTTCATTTTAAATCAAACTTTTAAATATTATTATTTACTTCACTGGACATTTTTCCATTTTTGTCTTCCTCCTGATCTCCTTTTCTTTTCAGAGCAGTCCACTGGATTCTCTGCTATCCTCTAGCTTGAATTTCTCCTCATTTATTTATATATTAGATTTATATCCCACCTTTATTTTGTACAACTCAAGGTGGCATGCATGCATTCTCTCAGCCCAACCCACAACAGCAATCATGTGGGGTGGGATGGGCTGAGAGAAACTGACTAACTAAAAGTCACCCAGCAGGCTTTTGTGCCTAAGGGAGGACTACAACTCATGGTCTCCTAGTTTCTAATCCAGCACCTTAACCACTACACCAAGCCCTTGATCTACCTGATTTATCACTTTCACTTGAATCAACTGTTTCAGCTCTTTCCCTCCCAACCTGCTAGCCACAGAAAAAGCAACTTTCCTTCTGGCATCTATGTGTGATGGAATGGAATTATGAAGGCCAGGCTCAGAGAGATAAACATTTTCTTAGCTCCGCAGAAGACCATGGAAGGAACAAGAGGATGAGACAAGAATTCCCTGAGGAATTCACACTGTTGTGGCTGGCTGACTTTGGGATCTGGGGTTTCAGTCTGGGAAGATTCTTGCTAGAGGTTGTAGCTAATAAACATAACTGGACTGAATTTGCACTGTCTCTTGGAGTTCCTTGGGCTAGGCCTGACACTATGGCAACAATTAAGTTTTTTTTTTTAATTCTTATATTGGATGAAGCATTATACTCTCTATGCATGTTTTAACTTCTTGGCAAAAATAGCCTTTGTATTCTCAACAACCCAATCTTTAAACAGCAATAAGCCATTTTACTTTTAAGAAAAATCACAAAATGGGGAACAATGTAGAATATTTACAAGATAAACTATTTTATCTTTTTCCTGGATAATTAGTGTCCACACTGATTATTAAATGGACAATATACCTAATTTCTTCTTAGCCTGTTCACTCCCAAACTTTCTCCAGGTCTTCATGCGAATGTGGCACCACTGCAGAGTTTCTATTCATTTCATATTAGCATATATTTGTTGAAACCTCTTGGCACCTCAAAAACTGTCTGAAGTAAAGCTTGAGTTCAGTCAGTGAAGCTCATGTATTCCCCAGCATCTTAATAGGCACGCGTCACAGGTATTTGTAATTGGAACAAGAAGTTTGGCAGTGCAACATATTTTGCGCCAGCAGGCAGACACAGGGAGTAAATGACGGAAGCCATCCTTTTAATGTCCTGTGCTATTCTGTATTAGACACCACATACCTGCCTGTGGGCATTTGAATTTTTGCATTCACTTTTTAAAAGATAGAAATGGCCAAAAATGAAGGTTCTGGCAAGTAATCACCATCTTTGCTCAAAAATTATCAGTTTAATTCACCTGTGGTTGAATTATTCCAGCCATAAATGTTTTGACTTAGCAAGTTGGCAGAACTTCTAGGGAATTCTGATATGATCCCAGAGTCACTTGTCTGAGATGGCCAGCCATAGAAGTCGAATAAATGAATGAATAAGTAAATAAATAAAATGATCAAGTTGCACCACTCCTGTCATATCTTTCTTGTTGAAGTTGTAGGACTTATTCACATCTGTAGTGGTCTGATCAGAGACACTGCAGAGACAACGGGGGTGTGGAGTTGGGGGGGCGCGGGGTGGATTACCAGTTTAGCTATGGCAGGAAAACTGAAACAATGACACACACGGAATGCCAAGAGAATCCCCAGTTTTGCAATGAACCACCATTCTGGCTCAGTTTACGCAATATGCTAAGTCTTTGGTTATTTTAACCATGATTCACACACGGTTGGATGCACCCATGGACACATGATCCACCCAATGATCCCCACATCAAAGTACGTCACACACCAGCAATTGACAAAGCCTGAGTTCATAGAACATGCTAACTGAAAACCAAATAAGTCATACTGTGATTTCATACAATAAGTGAATACAATCATTCTCTTTCCACTGATTTCAACAATACTCTTAATGAATAGGTTCACACAGTCTGAGCTTGCCAGCTTTTATTGTGCTTTTTTTTTCTTTTCTTTTTCCAAAGCACAAATGAGAACTGCCTATAGGGTGAGAACCAGGGTCTTCATATACCTGACTGGTCAGCAACATATATCCCCTTGATTCCAAGAAAAAATATCAGTAAAGGCAGAGTTTCTGCTTCCCAGGTTGGGAGAGAGATGTTACTCTGAAAGCTCTCATTTCTGAAGATTTCAATTATTGCCAGGGGTGTAATTTCTGAAAGCTCCTAAATTATTCTCAGGCAGCTTTAGCAAGGGTTTTAAAAAACACTTTAAATGTACAAAAATATTTCTATACTTATGCTGTAGTAGCAATGTTTTGCTCGCAAACAGATTGACAGTCAACCACTTGAATCTGCTCTTAAAGGAAATGTTAGCAGTGCATTATTTTTATCCATGAGAGCTCTAGCAAGTCTAAAACAGGACTTTTGGGGGAAAGCAAATTGGCTTAACAATAATGAATGGAAAGAAAAGTGCTGTTTTGGACGCAGTCTGTTCTTGTCAGCATGTTTTGAGTACAGCTATTTAATAGGCAGTTGTGGTGGATTTTCAAGGTTTTATTGTAAATCTGATATTTGTCAACATTTCCCCATTCAAAACAAAACCTGGTTCCACCCCCCACCCCCCCAATTCTCTTAGAATTAGTGGCTGATAATTAGACCATTCTCCAAACACAGGAGGAGATGGATAAAAGACTACTCTTATAGATAAGAAATAAAAATGGGAGAACGGCTTTAGTTTCTGAATTACCAGCAGAAACAACTACTTGATCGTGGTGAAAGGAGAATGTAAGTATTTCTTTTTGGCAAAAGTGCGTGTGTGTGGGCTGGAATCCATAGCTAAGGGCAAGTTTGCAAATATTTCTACTTGAGTACACACTGATGTCAATTTATTTTCCCAGCATGAGCCATTTATTTTAATAACCTGATATCTCATAAGAATTTATTTTTCAATTCATGTGTCACTTCAAACTCTGGCAAACTGTTTGACCACAGGAAACCTGTAAAAGAACATTTGAACACCCAGAACCTATAAACATGTAGAGGAAAAAGTATCCTTTGAAAAATGTCCCTCATGACATGCACACAGAGCATCACCAGCACTTTGTTCCTTTTATAGAAAGTTGGAGAGAATTATCCTTCACAATTAAGAATATGAAAGTAATCCAAAATCATGGACCAAGGAAGTGTAGGCTATCTGAAAAAACTAAACATGATTCACTATGAACCTTCTTGTTCCATCAAACAGGGAGGAAAAAAGGTAACTGATTCAGACTGTTAACTTTTTATATGAATGTATTTCTACTTTATTGGTTTAAATAACAGACAACAAGAAAGCCAAGTTTTAATTTGCTTAGCTGAAGCCGTATGTGATAATATGAAGAATAGATCTGAACTGTTTTGCAAAAGCAAGCCAGATTGCCTTCCCGCATTCTTTTCCAATTTGTATAATTTAGAGGATGACATTTCAGATGACATGGTAGAAGAGGAATAAGGAATATTTGAAGGACTGGGCGGGCGGGGGGCGGGGTGTTCTCCAACCTTCCAAAGAGCCAGAAATTAGTGATATAGTAGAAGGATGGGAGTTGCAATTTTTCTGCCTTTTCCTTTTGTGGCATATTTGAGATTTTAAGGGTAGAAATAGGAGCAGAAGACCAATAAAATCATCCACCCTCCCAATGTTCCAGTTAGGTCAATTTGAGTGTGTTGTTCAGATATGGGGAGATTAAGAATGGGAATAGGAACAATTTGCCTTGAAGAATGGGTCCCTGTTCCCATTCCAAACACAACCAAAATGATCCCAAGACTGAAAACAGATGAAAAAAAGAGACTATTTCTTGAGTGTATGTTGGGGGAATGGGAATTCCCATTCCTGCTCTTAATTCTGAATCACCATCATTCACCATGTGCCAACATTTAGTCATTTTACTGCTGAATTCTGGTGGCACAACCTTTGATTACTGATGGCCAGAAATAGGGTGCTGGGGTCCTCCTGGAGTTACCGAGGACTATGTACAAAAAATAACAATAAACCAATGCGATAAAACAATCACCAAGAAATTCAGCAACCACAAGCCAAGATAATAAAATATGCAAAAAGAAGCAGAGTACATTTGGAGAGGGCTTTGTAATGGAATGTGAGAATGACCTTGGAGGATGGGAAGAAGAGGACTCCCAGGGAAGCAAAAGCGGACTGAAGATGGCTCCACAACCCCTCTCCAGCTTAAGAAGAGGACTAGGATCGCCCACAGGTTTGCTTCATACAGAGGCTCCCTGCAAAGAGATCATAAAATAGTGATCTCCAGTGGGTTTTAGAGCTCTGGGAGCAGGGGAAAAATCATCCTGCCTAAGCCATGATTCGGTGCCTTCAAAAGGATACTGGGTTCGCCCATTTCCTCTCTTAATTACCGTAGGAAATTGCTTGATATTCATCTTTTGGAAGTTAAGAACCTTCTGAAGGGCAGGTTTCATTGCTCTGGGAGAGCTTCCTTCTATCCTGGATGAAAGACGTTTCATGTAAGTTTAGTTTATGAAAAAGAAAAAAAATTAACTTTTGGAAAACAGCAAAAAAGGGACTAGAATGTTGATTTTGGAAAGTTAAGGGGCTAGATGGATTTGAAAGAATATTTCCTGTGGGTTGTTTAAATTTTTATAAAAGTATATATGAAGATTTTGAAATTAACTGTAAGAAATCCTCCCATGAGAAAGTTTTGCTGATTGGAAAATAAACATATGATAAGAGGGGACTTTGAAGGTTGACTAGAGGGAACCAGAGAGAACTAAGGATTACAATTAAAGGAGAAGAGACCTATTAATGGGATGGAGTAGTATTATCTGACTATAGAAGAAATTAAGACTGTCTGGGAACAATGTACTCACAAATTACTTTCAAGATTGTCTGCCACTATAAAAATGGATCTAATAGAGGCTACAGAAGAGGAATAGATTTTACTGGACAAAATAGAGATGGAGGCTGACTTGAATGTGGATTTGAAAACAGATTTTAAAATGACAAATTATAAGAGGGATATGGAAAAAGAAGCCACATTGGATTTATAAATGAAATTAGCTGATGTTTTAATAACTAAATTTATTTGACCAGGGTTAAAATATAGATGATGTGGTTTCTGGTAGCTATTAATTGAATTTCTTTTTGACCAGGACTGAAATGTTTAAAATGTTAAATGATTAAAATGGGGAGAGATTTCTTTTGCTTTATTCCTCTGAGAAAGTGATAAGTAGGAATACAAAATACTAAGTGGGAATACAGAATACTAAAATACTAAGAGACGCCTAGAGCACCACTGGCGAAAGATGAGGAGTGAAGGCGACCAAACATGAGCTAGAGCCACTATTAGAGCCTATCTCATGGTGATAAGGGCAGTGAAACATAATTATTTCTCTGCCCCTATGGCATCCATGGATAGTTGCCCAGCAGCCTATTCAGGTGACTCGGTCTCTCTTTGAAGGGGATTATACTGAGGTTCACCTAGGGTTGCTGTGAGGAACATGCTGTACATCTAGCGGATAAAGACACTTGTATTCACTATGTTGGACTCCAGCCTTAAGGCAGAGTCTGTGGAGATTATGGGGGCCAAGTCTTATATAGTTATCTGGGGGGATTTTGAGCCCATTGAACTGAGCAAGTGGATAGGGACCTTGTAGCTGCTAATTTGGCCACTTATGTTTTAGATCCGGCTTGTTAAAGCTGTGCAGGAGGGGACAGATGATTGGGTCTGGGCAGTGGTTAATCCTCTTTGAGAGAGGGAGTAATCCCACCACATCTTAAGGAGGCGGTGGTGCGCCCCCTCCTCAAGGGGCCATTGCTCAACCCAACCAACCTGGACAGTTTTGCCCAGTTTCCAACCTTCCCTTTTTAGGGAAGGCTATGCAGAGAGTGGTCACATGGCAGCTTCAAAGGACCCTAGATGAAGTGGATTATCTGGATCCCTTTCAGTCAGGGTTCAGGCCAGGATTTGGGACTGAAATAGCACTGATTGTGCTCTTGGATGACCTCTGATGGGAGCAGGATGGGGGTAGTGCATCCATCCTTGCTCTTCTGAACTTTCAGCAGCTTTCGATACCATCGATCATGGTGTCCTTCTGGACCAGCTTCGGGAGTTGGGGGTGGATGACACTGTATTGCATGGGTTCTACTCTTTCTTCTGGGGTAGGTTCCAGTTGGTGTTGATGGGGAGAGAGATCCAACCCATGGCCCCTACTTTGTGGGGTGCCTCAGAGCTTGGTTCTCTCTCCTCTCTTGTTTAACATCTACATGAGGTTGCTGGATGAGGTGATCCATCAGTTTGGGGTGAGGTATCATCAATATTCCGGAAAGCAGTCCAGAAAGCAGTCAAGACCTGGCTCTGCCAACTCTTATTCTGGAAAGCAGTCAAGACCTGGCTCTGCCAACTGGCATGGGGCAAAAAAACGGGCAACCAACTCTGGGGGTGGCTAGCACCTTGAAGACACTCCCATATGTTAACATCTTACTGACCATCAACATCTTGGAAGATATTGTTTGTGTATGTGTTTGATTTTTATTGTATTTTATATTGTTTTTATTGTATTTTAATATTTATTGCTGTTTTATTGTGAACCGCCCAGAGTCACTTTTTGTGAGATGGGCGATATCTAAATTTGAAATATAAACAAATAAATAAATAAATAAATAAATAAATATTTAAAAACTATATGCTGATGATACTCAGCTTTATATCTCCACCCCAGTCCCTCTGAGTGACGCCGTGGATGTCCTGTCCTAGTGTCTGGAGGCTGTAGGGGCCTGGATGGGGTGCAATGGGCTTCAACTCAACCCAAGCAAGACTGAGTGGCTCTGGGTATTTGGACCTTCTGGGGACAAGGCTTCCATCTTTGGTTCTGGATGGGGTAGCACTGCCCCAGACAGACCCGGTATGCAATCTGGGGGTTCTCCTGGACTCACGGCTTCTGCTCAAAGATCAGGTGGCAGCCATGGCTAGGAGGGCCTTTGCACACCTTTGGGTGATGAGTCAGTTGCACCCATTCCTAGAACGGGAAGCCTTCCTTACAGTCACCCACACCCTCGTTACCTCTTGCTTGGACTACTGCAATGTGCTCTACAAGGGGCTGCCCTTGAGGATCATTTGGAAGCTTCAACTGGTACAGAATGTGGCTGCATGGGTAGTAAATGGTGTCAGATATGCAACACATATAACACCACTACTTCATGAGCTGCATGTGCTTCCAGGTGCAGGTCAAGGTGCTGGTGACCTTTAAAGCCCTACATGGCTTGGGACCAGGTTACCTGAGGGACCATCTTTTCCCAATAGTTTCTACCCGTTCAATTTGGTCTGGCAGGTTGGGCATACTGCAGGTCCCATCAGCCAAGGAACGTCAGCTGGCAAGGACCAGGAGACATGCCTTCTCTGCTGTAGCCCCTGCCTTTGGAACATCCTCCCTTCAGAGATTAGGATGGTCCCGACCCTGTTGGCCTTTTGTAAGGCTTTAAAGGCCTGGCTATGTGCCCAGGCCTGGGACCCCAAATGTATTAAGGGCCCCATCTCCTGGCTATACTGATAATTATTATGATAACTTTCTCAGCTGCTATATATATTTATTTTGTATTGTTTTTAATTGTTTTTATTGTTTTAGAATTGTTCACTGCCCAGAGTCACTTGGTTGAGATGGGCGGCTATAGAAATTAAATAAATAAATAAATAAATAAATAAATAAATAAATGAATAAATAAATAAAATGGATTTATTTGATTAAGGTTAAAATATATATGTTATTATTTCTGCTAGCTCTTAATGGACTTTTGCTGAATAGGACTGAATGATGACTTTTTACAATTTGTTTATTGATAAAGATGAGATATAGGAAAAATATGTTTTTAACTGAAAAAGTAGTGAAAGTGTTAAGTTACTGAAGTTGTTTATGCTTGTCTGGAGGGAGGGGGAATCATTCTTTTATATATCTCTTTCTTTCTTTTTTTTCCTTTTTTGTTTTCCTTCTCTCTTTGCACTTTTCTTTCTCTTTTTTCACATTTTATATTTTTCTAGGTTGTATTAGTCTTTTATCTTTGAACTTGTAAACTTTAATAAAATTATTATGAAAGAAAGAAAGAAAGAAAGAAAGAAAGAAAGAAAGAAAGAAAGAAAGAAAGAAGAGAGAGAGAAAGAAAAAAGAGAGAGAGAAGGAAGGAAGGAAGGAAGGAAGGAAGGAAGGAAGGAAGGAAGGAAGGAAGGAAGGAAGGAAGGGAGGGAGGGAGGGAGGGAGGGATACTGCCTAGGGAATGATCAGATAAAAGAGGGAGGAGCCCACAACTGACTAATGAGCAAAGAAAGAAATTTAGAAAGGATCTGCCCTAACTGATCAGGCAGTAAATAGGGACAGCGAGAGATTTGTACTTTCAGACTTGCAAGATTCTGTTAACGTAGCCTAACAATAAAGTAGAAGCAGCTCATCTGATCATGTTTCCTGTCTGGTTTACCTGGGAGGGCTGACAGGCTTGTACAGCAGTGGCAGGACTTATCTCTCAGAATAAAAGCTGCTGATTCTGCTGGTGGGTAACAGCTGAAGCACTCCTTCCCAGAAAATGTGAAGGACACTGGCCTGTCTAATTACTGTGAAAAAACAAAGGGAAGGGAAGGGAAGGGAAGGGAGCCTTGCTATTCTAGAAATAATCCTCCCACTTACACTGAACCTAGCACTAAAAAGGTGCCCTCAATTTTGCCACTAACAAAAGATAATGGTGAAGGGAGTGGGATATTTTTTATCCTATTCTTGTTTAGCTGTAGTGGGATTCACAGGAAAAAACAACAATGTCTCTTCACTGAATTTTGTTTCAGTTTTACTAAATAAGGAAACAAAACAGGTAAATAGCATCTTTTTCAACACGATGCAGAAAGAAGTTAAATACAGAAGAAAATTATGTACCATAGCAAGCTTTTAGACAAAATTGTATGATGAAACAAAACAAGATAACATTAAGATAACCAGGTAAAATAAAGATTAAGCTGCCAACCTACTTCAATTACCCAATGCATATTTTTAAAAAACATCTTTTGATAACATCACTGTTCTATCTTTGTGGTGAAACATGTGCAAGTTTACTGTATTCTTTCCAGTAGGTGGAAGAGGCCTCATTATAACTTTCTGAGCACATGAATCACAAAGGATTAAGTCCAATGGCAATAGAAAGCAGCAATTATTGCCATGTTTTCACAAAACAGCCGAAGCAACATTCACTAGCAAGGTATCATTTGAAAGCTGATGGTACAGGGCAGGTACTTGCACAATTTGCAAAGCTAAGATCTGTCTACCCACCACTTGGACAACCTTTAAATAATGCCCTCAACTGGTCATTATTCAGAGGTCCTATTGCAAACGTTTAAAACTATAACTACCTCTGGTTTCTTTTGCTCTTCTCAGCTGCTAGGAACCATCATGGGATTGAGTTTTAGTTTAATGCTACAGGTAATGTAGAAATCCATCCCCTCTGAAAACATTTGTGGTAGAATGAAACTTTGCATTCTCTATAGTCTTTTAAGGTGTTTTTTAAAGTTTTCTTGGTGAGCTATGTAGTCTACACTGCTCATGCACCACAATTTAACCAAAAATCGTACTAATAGTACACATATAGAAGCTTGTTTACAAACATGTGTGATTAAAGACCCAGAAGTGCCACCTGCCACTTAAAGCTCCAGAATACTTGGCTTAGCTTCAGTAAGGTTGATACTTGAAATAGATCAATACAGGTGAACCTCTCCACTCCTTCTCTCAGAATGTATCTTTGTTGTGTCACCTTTTCAGGTGTGTATATTCTAGGTACACATGTTTACACGGCTTAAGTAAGGGTGGGGAACTTGACCCCAGGCTTACTTATAGCTCTCATCCTAAAATTGGTCTACTTGCACAAACCCTCATTCTAAATGGTGGGGTTGATTCTGTCACTTTTTCCTCTCATCTAACTCTGCTTCAGTCTGGCTCCCTGTCAGCCTGGCTCTTGTCAGATTATTTTAGGGGGGATAAATCTCTATATAATAAATAAACAAACAAACATTTCTTCACACTTGGTATAGCCAAAGAGAAACTTACCCAAGTAATCCCATTTATTTCAACAAGATTTCTCTCCCTCTATCAACTTTCTCCTCATTGTGGCACCCCATTTAGAAATAATTTCCTAACTTTTTCTACTATACAAAATTTTAAGAATGTTATTTAATTCCTGAAAATGTCTTGATCCAGAAGATGGTAATAATGATGATGATATCTGAGAGTAGAACACAGCATTTCTTTAAACTTTTTACAAGAAGAGTAATAAATATTACACAGATTCTTATCATACAGCCCTCTTTGCCAGGTGTTTGACGGTCAGTGGAAATTAGATGATTAAACTGCCAGCAGGTCCCCCCCCCCCCCCACCATATCACAGTACAAAAACAAAGAACACAAAACCAGGACCTGGAGAGACAACAAAAGAACCAGCTGCCCACCATCCCCCACCCACCCAATCATGCAGACACACATCCAGAGCCATCTTTCACCTGATTAATCCTCTCCCAGGGCAGATTAATGCTTATCTGCTCAATATCCATCTGCTTTGCAATTTCTTTGGTTTGCAACCTGTCCCAAGGCCCTATCTGAACACTTTCCTCATATACAGATGGGAAAAGATAGGAAGCATCGTGTTCTATTAGTAAAGTCAGTGACAACATGTTATCACAGCTATTTCCTCATCACTCTCCATGAATATAAGTTGTATATCACAGAAGCACAGAAAGTAGAGAAACAGCGTTTTAGTAACACTGCAGACAAAGCAACAAAAATTCTTGCTCTCACTACTGTACCTTTGGTTGGATTGTGTCCAAGAAGAGTGCAAGTGTATATGCACGCTATACACATTTTTCACTGTGTACCCTGCGTTTCCAGCATCATACTTCTAAGAATTAGTCGATTACCTGGGGTACATGTTCCAGTCATTCTGATCTCTCTTGGTTGCAAATAAAGCCACCACAATATAAGCAAATTCAAACTGGTAGGAGGCAAAACTAGTTGGGTGTCCCTATCTTTGAATACACCCTGACTTCAAAAGCCAAACAAAATCATGTATGAGTGTTTGTGGAGAACTTTACCCCAAGGCCAGTGGGTGCATTTGCTGCATAATTCCATGGAGATACGGTGCAATGCAATGGAAGAACGATTGGACATAAAAATTCTCTTCAGCTGATGCTATTAGTCTAATATTCTCATATGAAAAATGCATTCCCCTTTTTAAAAAAGGAAGAAAGCAAGCAAAATAGTGCATGCAATAAATCGTATTGCCAGGGAACAACAGAAGTAATACTGTGGGCATTATTGACAGAGGATTTTTTTTAACCTGAAGACTAAAGAGCATGGAGATGCCTTTCATATTTTTGAACTGTATACTCTGTTGCTTGGGGTTGTGTCTGGGCTAGCAGCATGACAAGATTTCTGTTCCCTGCCACTGGGAAACATAGATAAGGACATTTCTCTGACACGTTGGATGGACAGTACAGCAGATCCTGGTACGAGCAGCCTACCTCCGTCTCATTGCTAATTTAAGTAATGACATGTCAGTAGCAGTGGACTCAAACAGGGCCACTAGGAATTAAGACAGCAATATCTCTGAATGCTGGAATGAATAGTATGCAAGAGAACACAATATTTAAAAAGGGAGACTTCCCTGTCCCCAGAATAACAATCTTGAGCTTACATAGACTCAGTAACCTCCATGAGCATGGGGTACTATGTATCAGTTGGGGGGGGGGGAATCAGAAAATCAGGGAGAAAATTGCAGATATATGTAATCTCAGTCCCAGGACTGTATCCAACCTTCACCTTGGACTCCTATAGTATGGTATTAAAGTATGAATTTTCTCCAGATGACCAGGGAGAGGCATTTTATCAAACAAAAACAAAAAACAATTTAGGTCACATATGATCAAAATAGTTACATTTGGGCAAATGAACTAGTTAATTTTTTTTCTGGAGTAATAAAACCAGCTTCCATATGGAAAGGCTACAATAATGTTGAAACTTTAGTTCCAATGCTTTATATTTATAACACGCCGAAATTTTCAAAATCGAATTTTGTAAATATGTTAGAAATGCATAAACCCAAACATTTCTACTGATAATAAATTCCTCTGGGGCAAAGGAGCTCTGATCAATGATTGAATACAGAAATAATCCCTTATCCTGAGACATGCTTCCTACGACAGAGGGAAAACACTGTGTTAGTAAAAACTGGCATCAAATCCCTGCATGAAGAAAGAAAACCTCTTTATATTCCTACTGCAGACGGCAAGTGTTTGCAGTAACAGCAGAAAGCATCTTGGATTGCAACCAAGTCCACAAAAGGTCTCTGATAACAGCACTGTGAAATCTGCCTGAAGAATTAGGGATTTGGTACTTGCTTAGAGCAGTTAGATTTAATAGGTTACAAGGACCAACTTCTATTTGTAGTTTTTCCAAAATTCCATGTTCAATACCTGGCATCTCTAGTTCAAAGATCTGTAGTGACAAAGACCTGATAAGGACCTTAAGCCTGGACACTTGCTAATTCTTTTACTTTAAAATCTTCTAAGCGTGTCATTTTGTTCATTCTAGTGTCGTTTTCCTTTTGAAAAGTATTTGTACTATAATTGGAGGCCTTCAAATACTGGAAATGTTCTGTGGGTTTCTGGAGATCTTGAACTGCTCAAATAAAAAAGGTTTACACCATGCATCTGAGCTACTGCTGATCTGTAATATGAAATATGCTGATATATGATAGCCAGAGGAAAGCAAATCTGCCTGCTCTTGCATGCTAGTGACTAGCAGTAAAGGTTTAGAGATAACACTACAGGGTTTGATTTGTTTTGTATGAAAACACACTGGGCACATTCTTGTAATACTTGCGTTATTTATATACTACTAAAACTCTCATTGTGTTTATCTGTTTGTTTGTACCCTCAAGTTAGCCCAAACGGTGCATTATGCCACCACAATTTTTGAATCAAGGTACCTAAAATCTGCTAACTTAAAAAATGTGTAAAAAATCCGGGACCCATTATTCCTGTGGAATTGAAATTTCCAGGATGTTCAGACCACTTTTATTTGCAGAGTTGTGGTCATTGCAGTGTCCCCATGGTCACGTGATCGTGATTTCCGACACTCCCTGCCAGACAAGCAAAGTCAATGGGGAAGCTGACAGGAAGTCAGAAGTCACTCCCGCTCCCACAACTTTTTTGCCTGGCTGTAGTTGTTCTGTTTATCTGTTTAGGTAAGTAAATATTGACTTATTATTGAAGTTCATTTGCCACTACAATTATTTTTTTATTTACAATATATACTCTTCTTAGATGATCACGGCACCATCTAGCATTGGGGTAAAAAAAATATACGGTCATTCTAAAATTTAATATACATTCTGGTCACATCAGACTGCACTACCTTTCTTGCAAAGGATGACCCAACAGGTCACAGGGTTGTCTAATACAGAATATAAGCAGAACATGCTGGATTTAGGAAGAAGATTCCTACAAAATGAGCAGCAAAACACCTATCATGAAATATATTTCAAAACTGTAGGGATCCCTATAGTGGGAATTAGTCCAGCTTGATCCTAATTTGCTTCCAGTTGAGAGAACAATATCAACACTCGTCTGCTTCTGTCAGCAAATAATCATAATCAAAGCAACAATTCTACTGAGAGATTTGTTTCTCTACACCAAACCCCATCCAGCCAATTGACATCTCAGGGGCAATTTAACCTAAACACTGGTATACATTGTAAGGGATACCTTACAATGGATGATAACTTACAAATATTAGCTAGCAACCATTCAGCTATTTTCTCTTGTTACTGGCTCATTATGCTCTGGGACTGAATGTAGACATACTTGATTGTATAGTATATCCAGGTATAAATCTTATAGAATACCATAACGTCTGGCAAGTGAAAAGTTGTGAGTGCTTTTTAAACGAGCACTGATGCGTAATTTTATCACAGTCCTCCGACTTTTCTAAGTGAATAGGATACTTCATACCTCAAAGGGATTATGATGCAATCTTTTCATACTGAACCAGTCAGTAGTCTATTGGATGACCATGGATCAGTGGTTCAATTTTGATATAAAGAAGCTGAAAGCTACTCAATTTGCCCCAATTATCCCTTGAGGATCCACACTGCCCATTCTCTCTTTACAGAAGCCCAGTATACATATTGATGCAAATGTTGGCTGTGTGTGTGTGAGAGAGAGAGAGAGAGAGAAAATGTGTTTGCACAGAACGGAACTTCAAAAATGATCTGTACGATGAATATTTAGTTTACCGCCGTCAGTACTGCAATATCAGCAAGGGCATGTTGCAATGGTGAGCCACGTCATTTTCCAAAGATTGCTTTGTATATTTCTGATTACGACAGAATGGCATTCTTGATCTGTTTTGCTGGTCAACTCCTGTTTGCTTTGCTGGTACGTGAATTATATTTGGGCAATCTTAGTGAAATATTGTACTATAAGCACAATCTTAATGTTAATTTTGAGTGCACCCAAAGTGACACAATGGATTTTTAAAAATTATTTTTGTTTTCTTTGAACAGTATATTAATATGCAGAGTCCTTGGTGCTCTCTGAGCTGGGTTGTTTGCTTGCAGACATTTCATTACCCAACTAGGTAACATCATTAATGCTAGTGGGTGTGAGGTTTGTTCCCTGTTTATATACAGTATCTTGCCCTGCCAGTGTTGGTGGGCCTGTGGTTTTCTCCTTAGTAGTTCCTTGAGTAAGATATTGTTTCTGCTTGTTTGTCTGGTGTTAATCCCTGCTTATTTGAGTGTAGGCTGCTGTAGAGGATGTGTTCTGGTCTTTTAGTTTCCTTCTTAGCTTTTTTATTGTCTTTTCTGAATGGTGTGTAAATGTGGCTTATCTCTATTTGTCTACTGATGGCTGATTTGTCTGAATGCCAAGCTTCCAGGAATTTCCTAAAGTTTTTGGATTTAGCTTGGTATAGGATGCTCACAGTTTCCCAGTTGAAACTATGGGTGAGACTGTCCATGTGTTGTAAGATTGTCAGCCCTCCCAGGTAAACAGACAGGCAACACAACCAGATAAGCTACTTCTACTTTATTGTTAAGCTACAATAACAGAATCTTGCAAGTCTGAAAGTACAAATCTCCCGCCATCCCTCTTTACTGCCTGATTAGTTAGGGCAGATCTTTTCTAAGTTTCTTTCTCTGTCCATTACTCAGTTGCAGGCTCCTCACCCTTTTATCTGATTGTTTCCTAGACAGCATCTCTTCTCCCTGTCTTCCAAGGTCATTCTCACATTCCATTACAGAGATTAACTTTTCATCATGTCTTGACTGCTAGTTGATCTTCATAAATGCACTCTGCTACTCTTCTGCCTGTCTGTCCTACATAGTGGCTTACATACACTCTTTACACTGTATGTTGTAGGTGACCCTGTTTTTTCTTCTTGGGCTACTGGGTCTTTTGGTTTATATAAGATGTTTAGGAGGGCTTTAGTTGGTTTGGGTAGGAAAAGGATAACACTACCAGACATCAAACACATTTCAGAAACAACCAACAGACTATTACAACCACATAGCATCACCATAGCACACAAACCAACTAAAGCCCTCCAAACCAGACAAATCAGATATAAATATCTGTATATGAAATCATATACAGTAATGAAGTGTGGATTAAATTACATTTTCCATATTAACAACATTATGTTTTGATACTGTGTGGTCCTGGGAATAGTTCTAAGAATAATATATGGCATATTAATGTTTCAATAGAAGAGGATATATGTAGCTCAGTGTTGAACTATAGACTCCTTGGTGCTCTCTGAGCTTGGTTGTTTGCTTGCAGACATTTCATTACCTGACTAGGTAACATCATCAGGGTGGGGTTTGTTTAAATTGAATTAAAGTTATTGAGTTAATGCATTTTCCATGCAAAAATAATACAGCATTTAAAAATCCATTTGAAAGTCAAAGAATCCCAAATGTCATTGTGGAAGTCTACTAGATCTTTTAGTAGTTTTTAAAACTACTAAAACTAATGTTTTCAGATTAGATAGTTCCTACTGTAATTATAAATTTAACAATCCATATCTCTTCAGAACTATTCCCATTGATATGTGGAAGTGCTTGTATAAGTCTACTGCATAATCCTCACTGATATTTACCCTCAACAACCATTCTTTAACACGCTAATGACATCCATGTAGACCATTCAAGTATATTTCATTGCAATCTATGGAGATCTGGTTTGGGACAAGCCCCATTATAATGAATGAGATCTATGGGCTGCACCACTCTGTGGTAAGTTTTGCCATTTGTTTCTACTTGGAGGCCACCAGGGATTAAACTTTGAGTTACGCATGAGTGCATGTTACTGAGCTATGCCTTTTCCTTTTCTTACTGTAAATCACAGTGCTTAAATGCTGTAATTGTAATTTGCAGAGTATCCAAACACAATTAAACTACAATTCAAATGGGATTATTACTTCCTATTCATATTTTTCTATTCAGTGCTATTTGTGAATCCAAACATGATGCTTTCTCTTCTCTCCCTGTAAATTGGCAGTCTTAAAAAGAAACTAATCAGTTGTCCTTGTAGTTTAAGTATAGCTACTAATGATAGCACAGAACTTTGAGCTTGCAGTACAGTAGAAAACATCTAGTTCCTTTCTTAAATCATTAACACTTGATAGTATGCTTCACAGAAGCTCAGCATTAAGTTCTAACCCCCCAAAAAACTGTGATTCCAGAATACAGTGTTACCGTTCAGCAGGCAGTACAGCAAACTCTACACCAGTTCTGAGATCACTTTGAGATGAATTTAAGATGGAAAGTGATCCAGTTAGTGCCTTAGAGTTGGAAAGGGAGCACACTAATACACACAAACCTACAGACAAATCTGTTACAGCTAAAGTCATGTCAACCTTGAATATCCCCTTAGGTGCAAAACACAGAAGATTCATTTCTAGTCAGATTCTTGAGATCATTCATTTCCATCTGCAGTTAACACTTTGGGGCTTTAACTCAATGAAGACATCTCAACACCAACCCAGCATCTCTGATAGTTATGAGACCATTACTGCAGGGGAGGGGAGCATTGCTTTCCCTCCAACACCAGGGTGACCTCAGAACATTTCGGCAGCAATGAACATTGCTGATGAGTGATGAATGATACCAGCTCAAGCCTAGAGCAAGGAAATCCCAGGACGCTCCTGTGATCCCAGTTGCGCTGCTCCTGGCAATGTGAAAGTGCAGCTGGGGCTGATGCTGAACACCATAGCCTCACCAGGAGATGCTGAATGCCACTGTGCAAAATCGCTTTGTAATGCATATGTTCTGTTCAAAGCTGCCTCTGCTGCTTACATCTTTGGTATCAGAAAGGATTTAATTTCCTCACAAAGGCCCAGGAGAAATGAACAATACAGTGTGCACAGTGGGCATAATCCTTGGCCCTTGTTGATGCCACAGAGAAATCCATTCTGTCTTCTTCTAATCCTAGCACACAGCCAAGGCTTCTGCGATGAAGCTGAAGAGACAGGCTCTATTTATAGCCTTTAATTTCATCCTGCATCAGTAGATTTTTCAGGCAGAGAAAAACAGAGCTTTTAGTTGGTTTCCATTTTTAACCTATTCAGGGCTCACAGATTGTGGAATTCCAAACAATCCTGCATGATTTGAAGCACAGGAAATCAAATCTAAATAGAGGTTCTGATTTATCTATCAGAAATACCAATGCTGGCTTATCTGATACTGCCCCTGGCGCTCCACGGATAAAAGAAAATAACCAAATGGTTCAAAGGCAATGGTTATCTCGGGAAATTGTACAGGAGACAAATTCCACTCCTTCTTAATATGTTTTCTGGCTTTCCCCCCACCCATCTTTTTTTTTTCCCCTTCTCTTGCTGTGTCAAAAGGCTTCATGCATTCTCTCTTCTCCTGTTCAGGAACTTTTTTTAAAAAGTGGGTGCAGTGCTGCAAAGGACAAATTTTGTGCAGCCACACAAAGCAGACAAGCTGCTTGTGCAAGATAACAACCCTCTAGAGAGAATCTGCTTGTTAAAGCCACTAATCCTAAACTCACAGAACTTCAGCCTCATACATACAAAGCACAACAGAGAGATACAGCAAATGCATTACAGAAAGGGTTGTTTTGTCATTTGGAAATGTCCTATTCAACAAAATCCTTCGTTGAATTAAACTTTTCAGACTGATATACTCCCTCCTAGGGACTTCACTTTATCTCCCTACAATCTTGGATACTTTAGGAAGGATCACAAACTTAGGATGTGCTACCATGAAAAAAACAAAGTTACAAATTTTGCCCGGAATGTGGAGTGTCTGTTCTGCATTATATAATGCATCAACTATCTACAGCAGTGTTGTCCAAACTCGGCCACTTTAAGATGAGTGGACTTCAACTCCCAGAATTCCCTAGCCAGCATGGCTAGCTAGGGAATTCTGGGAGTTGAAGTCCACTCATCTTAAAGTGGCCAAGTTTGGACAACACTGATCTACAGCCTGCAGCTCCTTGGACACAGCAAGTTGGCAATGTAACTTATTAAAAAAACCTCATAAAATCTTCCATTTGCATCTGCCCTTTGATTCCATTTGCAGATGGCTTTTTCCTCCTATCCATCCTGTAGCCTGTTTTGCACACATCTAGCATGTACATTTACTGTTACAAGTTCACTAATTATTGATGTAAGCAAAGTGACCTTTCATGTCAACATATTTAAAATCTGAAGATATAAGAAGTTCTTATGACAGGTCTGTGTAACTGAATGGAAATTCAGTTTCCATTTCATCCTGGCTAGATGTGCCACCTTCCACAAAATCTGTACTCATGACTCAGGAGAAAAGCAATCATACAGCTCAGTGAACTGTTTCAATGCTATACAGAACAAGAAATGTAGAAGAACTTGGCTTGATAATTAATCTGGCGTAATTAAACCCAGTTAGTTAAAACTACTCAACATCTCCCAGTGGATGGCCTTATTTCTCTTTACTAGTGGCTTAATATAAGTTAGCCTAACATGAATGTTAGCTTAGGGATTTGATTTAAGATAAACATCACTTTGAATAGAGTCAAACTACACTTGAGTAGGAATAAGAGTACTGTATCTACACTGGGATTTTCTTAGATCATTTTTTTAAAAAAGCATTATTATCAAAAGCTTTCCCAAGTCACCTCTACACACATCTTCTAGGTCATCTTGTGCATGAATACACTTTTGCAATTGCAATCCAAACACACTGAGAATGATAAAGTGAATTATACCCCAATAAGATCAACATTCGTATAGCAGTCACTTAAAAAAAAAAAGTTTGGATGGTAAACGTAAAGTTGCAATATTACATCATTATAAAGGTTTGTGTGAAGAAATAAAAACTTCTTTGAGAAGAATGACAACATTGCTTGAAATCTTAAAATATACCAGCATATAAATAGCAAATTATTTTCTGCCCAGCGATAGGTCAACTCAATCGTTTCTTGAGCCACATCAAATTAGTTTTCAAGAACTAAATTCAGTGAATGTGAAAGAATTAATTCGAGGAAAGTGTATTAAAAAAAAAAAGGGCACTTGTAGAAAACTGTAGCAAATATGAGAGAGATCTTTCATTCTCTTCTTGAATTGTTCTCATGATGGTTCTGTATCCAGACTGTCTCTGCCCTTTTATTTTTTGCTGATTTTAATATAAGTGTGTAGGGCCCCAATCCTACACACTTCTGATGCATGCATAAATGGGGACAGTCTAACACTTCCTTCCCATTCTTCAAGTCTGAAGAGGAGAGAGAATGGTAATGAAATATAACAGCAGATTGAGGTCACACAGATCTAAATCTAGAGATATAGATACATAGATATGAAAAGAATAATTCACTAACCTGCAGCAGAGCTTATAGTATGGGTTCCAAATAACAAGAGAAAATAAATAAGAACCATAATACAATAAAAAGAAAGAAAGCATTATTAACACTAGGAGAACACAGAAACCTGGAAGAAAACCTTCCAAGATTATCTTGATGCAAGACTATTATGGAAGCATAATAACAGTTCAGATACGTTCTAAAGATTTAACATCAAAATATAATATGTATAAATAATATTTTGATTGTCCTGAGCATCTGTGAAGCTTATCTGCACAGTCTAGTGTGCAACTGATTTAACCAGGGCCTATTTGTACATTTGTTTGTGTATACAGTACTTCTCTGAATTTCACTATGACTCACAGCAACATATTTCTTTTAATATTTTGACCCCAGCCAAATTAATATTTGTTCATGATGTACATAATACATTTCATGGGGATGAAAGTTTGATAAAACATTTCATTTCTCCTTATTGGTCATGCTGACATGATGGAAGTTGTTTTGGCTACAAACCAGAGTCATGCTATATAATGTGATTACTGTCACGTAACCCAAATGGAAAAGAGATAACTGACAGATCCATTATCATCACTTTCTACATACACTGTCAAAACTAAACAACACTTCAGAACAGCACATCAGTTACCTACATGCTTTGGATCATCAAATCTAAAAATAATGTAATTGCTATAGGCAACAAGGAATTTGAGCAAAAGTTTTTTAATGCACCCTTCCCTCCATATTTGGACTCACCGAATCGAGCAGAAAAGTGTAATCAGTTACTGGGAAGGCGAATCCATGTTCTACAACGCCCACAGATGAGTCATCTTAAATCAGGTTAAAGGATCCTACAGCTAATCATGTCATAGTGCAGAATATATGGAAAGGGGCGGTATAATGATAAACAAGTTTTTCATTCAAGACTCATATATCCAGCATTAATGGTTCATTTGTTTTTCAAGTGTTGACAGTCTAGGATCTGTGACCTTTAGTAAATGTTGTTAGTGTTCAGCATCGTCTGCAAATAAAAAGCACCCTCACTTTTAATGACAGTGAGAACTCTTGCTCCCTTGATCTCTTTGGAGCGCTGGCATATGCTAATCCTCCCAAAGCAGAATATACGCATGTGCCAAGTTTCTGATCAAGGATGCCTCTTCTGATGTTTCCATTCTTCACATTTCATACTCATTTATAAAATCACCTTTGCATATTTAATGAAGCTTCTATGCACTCACATGAATATGGTCTGCTTTGTTCAATAAAGCTGCTGTAATTTTGCATAATTTGTAAAATGCAATGCCAATGCTTAAAGCCTGCCTCTAAACCATGAAAGGCTTTGTTCAATTAGGCTGGTTTAATCTGTTCCATACACTTTGCAATCACAAAAAATACAGTTTCTGACATCTGCATAGAGATCATAGCCTTCCTCTTCCTTGTTTAATAAATTGTTGTTGTTGTAATTTCCAGACTTGCTGACATTACAGTTACAGAATTTACAGCCAGTGTGACTAACACATCTGGAGGGGATGGTTGCATTACATGATCAAAAACCGCTATAATGTTTCAGTTCAGTGGTCTGGATTTTAGAGGTTAATTAAAGGGAATTATCCCGTCCCTTTCATTTCTCTAAAATCCCCTGTTCCTTTTCTGAATAAAAAAGTTGTTGGGGGGGGGGGGGCAGATAGAAAATTAATCAAGTTCCTTTAGTTATTTTACAATTCAAGTCACCATAACCTTTGCATGTAAAACGTTAGCTCAGAAGACTCTTGAAGTTTGAGTTTATTTTGCCAGAAATCATATAAGTAAATCCCCATTCCCCAAAATAGCAGGAAAACCCATACTATCTCCAAATTATAAATCACTGAGCTCATGTCTAAGGCTCCAAAAGCTGGCATTTTTGAACACCTTTCCTGATATGGAATTTCTATTCTATTCTATTCTATTCTATTCTATTCTATTCTATTCTATTCTATTCTATTCTATTCTATTCTATTCTATTCTATTCTATTCTTTTATCCCTTTGATTTTTAAGGCCACTGCCTTGCCAAGTGATTCTGGGCATATTGCAGAGGGTTAAAAGTATCAAGATACAAAATAACACATCAGTAAAAACACATTACGATGGGGACAAATAATTCCAAAAATGCACATTTAGATGGGCTCATGTAACATCATGGCCCAGCACCTGAGGGAAGAATCAGGTCTTCCAGGATCCTCTAAAGGCTGTCCAAGTCAAGGCATCTAGATCTCAGGATGATGAAGATCCATAAATCAGGTGAAATTAATGGATCAGAATTTAAAAAGTGGTCTGCATTAGAAACAACTAACCTATGGATAGATTTACATGGAGCTTTGTCTGCTAATTCAATAAAAAGTCAACTTTATGCAAATGACTAAGATTCTATATTTGACTATAGAACTGACTAAGATTGTATTGTGGACGTGGAAACTTTCAAACAGACAATTCCTCTGCTCATTTATTCATACGTCAAGTTTGGTTTGAACCAGAAGAATACTTAGGGCTGCTTAAAATGGATAAAAGAAATGGCAAACCATTTTTACAGAACAGATAAAATTATATTTTAAAACAGATTGTTCTACCTATCACTGGAATTTATCTTCTGTCTCATTCAAACAACTATTTACAAATTATTATTTTTCTGCTCATGAAAAATCCCCCTCCTTCTCCCTTTCTTTCCTCTAAATCAGTGTTTCTCAACTTCAACAACATTAAGATGTGTGGACTTCAGCTTCAATTCTGGGAGTTGCTGAGGTTGAGAAACACTGCTCTACATTGTACTTAGAGGTTAATAATCTGTGGATTGTGACATCAGTGTCTAATGAGAAAATACTGGCAATCAGGGTCACAGATTTGGGGATGAAGGGGGGAATGATGCAAAAGACCACAGACAGTTATAAGAGGAGACTTTCCCCCATGTATCCAATTGTTTAAGATAAAAGAATTAAGGCAAAATCTGCAGGCAATACTTGCATTCTGCACCTTCATTTTGGAAAATAAATAAGCCTGTGTGTGCCCTTCAGGATTTTGAGCCAATAAGTAGAGTCCTAGTGAGAGCAGGCTAAAAGACATATGCTACCTATTGTCTAGAAGAGGAACCTCCCGATTCTCTTTCTTCTTTGCTCTGGTCTGCTAGAGAAGTTTTTTTTTTTTAAATAAAAAATATAGAATTTTGCAACAGCTGGGAATAAGCATAGCCGTGAATGAGCAGTAATGGTAATGGGTGCTAACTACTTTAAAAACAAAACACCCCAAAACAAACCTAGTAGCAAATTAGGTGTTCTTGATTCCCTTAACTCAGTTTCATACTAAATAGGGTATCAAATAGGATTTTTGTTATTTTTAAATATTACAACCTAGTTCTGGATTTTCCCAGCCTACAAACACTACTTTTTATTAAACACATATATCTTGAAAGTAACAACCTCATGCTGCAGTCCAGTGTTGTTGTCCAGTAAACTAGCATTTTAAAGATAAATTCATCCAGGGTTATGAAACTTATTATAGTTGCAATGTTGGGAAAGAAAAGGAAAAATTAATTGCTTTCTTATCAATGGCAATAAATAAGGAGACTCTTGTGGATTGGAGAGCTTTTTTTCAAATCATCTTGAGGGTAAATTATTCATCACAGATCCCACAGCGATGCCATTGCTGCTATTAATTTTATAGTTACCTCTGCCACAATCAGCATTCCCTGTCCCCATGTTCACCCCCACCAAAGGGGGGGGGAGAGAGAGAGGAATGCCTGAAATTTGAGATTCAGGACTAAATTAAAAAGTAAATGAATCTCTGAGTTGAGCTCCCTTCCTTGGGACTTCATGGACATGCCTCTGAAGTTTTCTTGGCATTTATATTTTTTGATTCTCCAAGTATTAACCAGGCTTGACCATGATTAGCTTCCGATCTAGACAAGGTCAATCAGATGCTGCCACTTGCCAAGGCTGAGAATAAAAGCATACTTTCAAAATGCTGCAGAAGAAGTCAATAATCAGCATTTTGCATATTTTGTTAAATTTATGGCAAAGTCTGATTGGGTAACTGATCCCAAGCCAGGTGATCAATGGTGAATCTAATTCATATGCTCCATCTTCCAGGGAGCAATTCCACACCCTAATTCCTCAACAGCAATTTGAAGATGATCCATGGTCATTTTCATTTTTGTGGACTTAGAAATGAAGAGAACAAGTGAAAAATCACTGCCTTGCTTCAAAGTTACTGCAAGTTCTAAGCCAGCAATAAAAAAGCGTTTCACGCCAAAAAAAAAAAAAAAAGAATTAAATACTTGCACTTTCCCCACCCAAGTGTACCCATCTGCTTGGGTGTCTGAAAAATATCCTAGTTGCTCCTATGAGTGACTACTGAGAAGCCATCAAGCTACTTATCCTTGTGAGGGCCCTGGTTGTGCAGCTGTAGTTGTGGACCCAGGATGTTGGATGAAAGAAGACTTTTTGCAAATTGGAAAGTAACCTACCCATAAGCACCACAGAGCTGCAGCCTCCAAAATCAATTTATTTCTCAGATGCAGTGTGTGTGTGTGTGTGTATTACATCCAAGAAATAAATGTGCTTGTTTCCAGGGCTTTATAGGCTTCTCCAAACAAAACCAACCGAGCAACATCCGATTCCCTCTCTGTAAGTCGGAATTAAACTGCAACAAAGATGATATACCACCATACAACATAATCAATAAAATCACCTATGTACGACTGTGAATAAAACACAATCAGCAAAATACAATTAACAACTTCCAACTGCTCAATGGAAAAAAGACCCCAGGGCCTGTTTAAATAGCAAGGTCTTAATAGCCTTCCTAAATGCCAGACGGGAAGGGGCCATTCAAATGTCCAGGGAACTGCTATTCTACAGAGGGCAGCAGGGATAGAGAAGGCATGCTTTCTTAAGTGAGGAGGCATGGAGAAAGCCCACCCTACTTGATCTTAGCGGGTTGGCAGACACCAATGGAGAAAGCAGTTCTGCATTATCCAAGCCCTGAACGCTGCCTCCTTTGAAGGTGACAACCAGAAACCTGAATTGCACCCAGAAGCCAATTGATATTCAGTGCAGTTCTGCAGCAGTAATGTTATATAGGCCCAGTAAGACACACCCATGACTCCTTGGAATGCTCCATTCTGTAGATTCATGCTCTTCAAGGGCAGCCCCATGTAGAATACACTATAACAGTCCAATCAAGAGGTAAGGCGTGAGTGATGGTCAGCAAAGGCTCCCATTCCAGGAGTTATAACTGGTGCACTAGATGAAATTGTAAGAAAACCCTTCTATCCCACAGCTGCCACCTGCGCTTTGAGCAGGAGCTGAGAGTCCAAGGGGACCTCCAACCTCCAATGAATAGCTCAGTATGGGGGAGCACAACCCCATCCAGAATTAAAGTTGGAATATCTTACAAACCCAGACCTACTCCATGATGGTGGGATTAAGCTTCAACCTCTTTCTCTCTATCCAGAACTGAACAGCCCCATGGCATTTGGACAGAACTTTCACAGCGTTACCTGTTCAGGGTCAAAGTGTAAAGGTGAGTATCTTCAGCATATTGATGATACCTAACCCCATGGCTGCAGATGATGTCAGCTAATGGCTTCATGTAAATATTAAATGAAAGTGGAGAGCATTGAGGCCTGTTGACATTCCATTCCTGAGGAAGCTAAAACCTGATCTCTCCCACAACCCCTACTGATTTGAACTGTCCCTTTAGGAAGAAAGACAACCACTGCAGAATGGTATTCTTCACTATCAACCCTCAGTGGCAGGCTAGAAGGATACCATGATCAATGATAGCTTATGTTCATCCTGGAAGTAAAACATACTACTGTATATTCAAAGCAGGGTTTCTTTCCAGAGAGTTGCCATCCAAGTATCCATTGTAATTTAAAAGTGCTTAATTAAAATGTAGGTTTAATTAAATGCCACACCTCAATCAGGTCCATCCTCTCTGGAATATCAAATTACAACTGTGTTAATTTAAACATCACTACATGATAGTAAGGAGAAGTAGCACAAAACACAACACATTGAACAGTTCACTACCATCTGGTTGGGTGAAGATGGAACATCTATGACAGCCTCGTGGGAGCAAATGCAGATGTCCAACTAATACTTCCTGGATTCAGAGTCGCTAAGTGTTAATAGGTTTGTAAATCACTGCCAAAATCAGTGCAGAAACTGTGAATGCAAAGCTCTGTTTGAATGCTGAACTGGAAGTGATGTATGAAAGATACTTACTGCCTGTTGAATAAATTAGTTCATGTTTTCTAAAGGGTTTCATTCCACAAAAGAGGAGCACCTAAAGCTGAAAATGGCTTATTGCATATTAATGCCAACCTTTTTCTCTCTCCTCCCCGCTTTTCTTTGTGGTTGGATTCACACATCATACTAAACTAGAGTTTGTTTAAACACAATTCTTGAACAAACAACAACTGCTTGGAGCTTTTCTATATTTCCACTGTTTCAACTCCTTTATCTCTCAAAAGTAATTTGAAGATGATCTGTGTTCGTGACCTGGTAACACTAAAAACAGGGTAGCGCTTCTTTGCTTCTTGAAATTGCCAAAGGTCCTTGAGAAACAAGAATTCCCTCAGGCCCACAGAAAAGAAAATTAAAATAAATAAATTGCATGCTCTTCCACCCACATCCTTAATCAATGTTGTCTGATTGTGTTCAGAAAAATCCAAGCAGTTTCCTAAAAGTCATTATGGCATCTTTTCACTCAGGTGCCTGAAACCCAGGAGTTAGAAGGTGGGAGTGAAGCAATCATTCTCGCAATGGCTTGACTACTGATGGAAAAGAGCATATTAATAAAATTATATCTTTGTGGAATCCACTGTATTGGTTACCAATGGGCTTCTGGACCCAATTCAAGGTGCTGGTTTTAGACTCTGAAACCCAACATTACTCAGTGCCAGTGTATTTACAGGATTTATAGGACTTAGCCATATATAGGAAGCACAACTTCTTATTGGCAGACCTACATTACAGAATTTCTTGCCCTGTAAGATAAGAGATGCCCCCAATTTCCTTGGCCTTCATAAAGCCATTAAGATAATATTGTTCTGACAGAACTTTGGTGTGGATAGCAGACCTAGGCTGCTTTTTAAACTGATCATTAGGCATACATATTTACATACATTAAGCATACATTAGGTTATTTGAAGGACCACCTTTTCCCAATTTCATCTGCCCAACCCACCAGATTGGGGAGGCAGGGTATGTTATGGGTCTCCCCATTAAGAAGGCCCATCTAGTGGGACTGAGAAGAAGGGCTTTCTCCATGGTGGCTCCCTCCCTGTGGAACATCATCCCCACAGACATAAGACTGGCCCCCACCTTGATACTCTTCCTCAAGACCCTGAAGACATAGTTTTACCAGCGGGCCTGGGATCCCAGGTTGATACAGAGCCCATCAATTGGCTAGTGTAAACGTGTTGTTGTCACCAGGGGGATGGGAGGGTATAGTGGGTTTTGAATTTGGGGGTTTTATTTCTGTAAGCTGCCTGGAGCCAGTACTTCCAACATATTATGATTTTAATGGTTCATTAGGAATATACAAAGCTGCCTGAGTCAGATCACTGGTTCATCTCATTCAGTAAAATTAAGTCAGTTTTCCCTTGAAAACTACATCCACGTAGATTCAATAGCAGCAACACGAAAGTGTGGTTTAAAAAAATATATATTTATTTACTAGTCTAGCCTATAACCCTTGGAGTTCCTAGCAATCTTCCATCCAAGATCACAATTCCTTCTGAGGGCCTACCTGAAGATATAGGACATAGAATTTGGAGCCTTCCTCAGGCAAAACATTGACTTGGCCATTGATCTCTGTTTTTTCCCAAGAATTTAAAATCAGTAAACTTGATTCAACTTAAAGAAAGATCACATTATGGATAATAAATAAAGTTCAGAAATGGAAGAAATCAATTAACCACAGAAAAGCAAAAGAAGACAAAACAGAGAACAGCTTGAGACAAAAAATGTAACACTAAGCAACATCTTCTCTTTAACTCCTAGTTGCAAAACCCAACTCCAAGCATGTTACTTCTATTTCTTGTCATTCAGTATAAGGTGAGTGAGCTTCCCTCCTAAACTGCCTGGATCAAATATTTCCATTCAGAGCAAGTTTGGCACAGAGGCCATTGATTATTATTATAATACTGGAATCAATAACAAAAGGAAACACATGATATTATAAGTGAAACAGTTAAATTTTCAGTTTTAGCCTTCCGCTAAAAGAAGTTCATGCAGCAGATCAAAAAGTGGAGTTACAGATAGAAAACATCCTATACAGGATGAACTGGGGATGTGAGTGAGGTAAGCAGAAACAGTACAATAAATAATTGAGGCAATTTGCATTCTCTTTATAGTTATTCCTATTTAAAATACATGATGTTTACGTAAGTTTGTTTCAAAAATGTATGTACGTAGTCAACTGACATTCCTATAACAATCATAATCTCTAAATTCAACTCCAAGACTTTATAAATCTCAGAAGAAAAACAATTTTATATCCCTGTCTCTTATTCTTCATATATATCAAATTGGACTTATTTACTTCTGTGCATGGAGGAAGCTGAATTTTCATCTGGGACTTCAGATGCTAAATTTCTCTTTGTTATAAATTAGAGATGCTCCACACTAGAACAGTGTGAACAAATTAGTCACAGTGAGATTTTGAAGTTTCATCTCCTTCTGCAGAGAGCAGGCCTTTCCCCACTTGAAAGCCAAAGAGTAGCTAACAGTGTATGGCAGTAATGGTGCCAAAGAAGTAACATTATTTCACTTCCATTACCACAAAAGAAGCCCTAAAATGGCTTCCTACCTATTTCAAACTGAACTTTTCACAAAATAGTTCTTGTTGTTATTAGCCACTCGGGGTCTAATTGGTGACCACTTCTTCAACATTTCTCAACTTCTCAACTATCAAAGTAGTTCTACAGTAGAATTAAATATGTTCCAGGCTCCAATCCAACTAGAGGCCAGCAGGAATTCCAGCTAAAATTGAAGAAAGATATTTAGAAGACCACAGGAAACAAGTGAAATTGTCATTTTCTATATATGCACAATGAGAATTTGGCCACCATTCTTACGTAAAAATCAGCTCTTTCATTCCTGAACAGAAAGGCAGGGCACGTATGTATGTTTGTATGTATATAAAACAAATAAACATGATAAACCAAATAGTATCTCTTTTGTGGGTCCCAAAGCCATCAGTGTATTTAGACAAACTGTTGACTGTTTTTACCTTTTTTTTGGAGGGAGACTTGCAGAGACTTAAGGTATCACTTTCATCTCTTAAAGCCTTTATTTCTCCTCCCAAAAGTGATCCTGGATTCATTCAGGGGCAACTAGATTAGATGAGGTTAGTTATGGGTTCAAGGAGTGTTGATATTAATCTAGATAAGAGAGAGGCTTCAGGCTGAAAGTGTCAAAAAAGGCATAAGATAGAGGTGTGCCAAGCCTTTCATGAAATGCTTCACTAAGGAGTTCAAAAAAAAGTGTAATGGGAAGTAGGAATATCCATGAGGAACAGGAGAAAAGTTGCAACCAAGGCAATGGTCAGATAAAAGAAATCTGAGTCTAGAGCAGAAATGTAATTTGAGTAAGCATCTTAGAATTACCCTCCTTAGTTCTCATGAAGATAAAGGAAGGGAGTGGGGGAGCACATTCAAACTTGAAAAATTCAGAAACTATAACCTTATAATAAAGTAGTATTAACATTCGTAACTCTGGTGTCCTAGTCTGATCTACCTAAAAGGGCTGACAAAAGAGAAGAATCACCTGATGAAAGAAAAATGGAGAAGTTGGCTGCAAGGTTTATCTTTAATAAAGAAAGTGCCAAACTGCACTTTTCATATGCAAGAAAAAGGCCACAATGAGATGGATCTTATATTGTATGGCATTAGATTGCTGTTCCTGGAGGAAAAGCTCCAAGGATTCCATTTAGTTACATAAAAAAGCCATAATCAGCCATATATGAAAGGCTTCCAAGAAGCCAACATAACCTGTTCTACCTGGTGCTGGAGGGAAGGAAAGCTGAGCAGAACTCATCCCCGTGCCTGCAAACAGTCAAACCCATTTAGACTAAACAAAACCCTTCAGATACTCTAAAGCCTTCAATTATAAGGGTAATCCAAAGAGTTATCTGAGCTTTGTCTTCTTTCCAAATAAACATTTCCTCTTCCTCTCCCTGCCACCCCTGCCCCAATTGTATTTTTGTCCTCCTGTATTTTAATTTGGATTGTAACCCTGTTCAAACAACTTTGCTTATTTTTTAATCTGCTGTCAGCATCTAGTAAACAGCAGAAGATTGGAACAGATTAAGCAGTATGCCTTTGAGTAAACTGCAGAATCGGTTTCTCAATAATACCAGACAATTAAACTGGGGACTGGCTTTTTGATATAATAAGAAATTCTGTAACAGCAGAGTATTATACTAGATTATTTCTTTAATCTCTGAGAATTCTTGCACTATTTTATCATGAATGTTGTATTGTACATCTGTAGCAAGGGCACGTAAGTGTAGAAAGGAAGAGTCTATCAAGCAGCACAGACAGAGGGACAGAAGGGAACAAATGCCAATTGCATGAATCAATCTAAATGGAAGCAAGTTATGGTCCCATGCGTGCAATCTAAATTTCGTCCCCACTTTTAATTGATCCTCAATTGATAAAAATAAATGCTATTTCTTTTAAAATCAAAGAGATTCTGTTTCCCCCCCCCATTAAAAAGGTATTTGAATGATGCACGTGATGGTCCCCCCCCCCCACTATTTCATTTAGGGTTTGGGGACAGAAAAAATAATTCTCCTTCAGCAAATTTAAATGGCCTTCCGTTACTATGGTTACTCTGAAGACATTCAAACCCTGCCTGCATGATGCAACCAGCCAAAATGACTAGGCACAAAAATTGTAGTCCCTCCGAACGAAGCTCCCTATCCAGCACTTCAACACAAATGACCAGAAGGCAGTGTCACTGTGGTTGCAATATACACTGTGAAAGTTTGTTTTCACAGGGTCAAAAGTAAACATTCAAAACAAGGAACAGAGAGAAACTGGCTCTCCCACCCCAAAGAGAATCCCTTCTAGCTCTTTTTGTACAGTAGGCAGGAGAAAGAGGCATAATAAATGTGACACCGAGTATACTCTAAATAGAGCTCACATTTGATACATAGCAGTCCCTGGAATTCTTTCATAATGGCTTCATAGTTTTGCTACAATCAATCTGCTTTATCTGAATCTTCATATCCTAGGAAATATAGTCTTTCAGTATTTTGGCTTGTCAAATAAGACAAGCCTGACATTCACCTCAATGGTTTCAGGCTCCAGCTCACCAGTGAGCAAAGTTACCAAAATTAGCATTTCCTATGGCTGTCTAGTTGTTGATGTGGCAGAGAAGCTTTGTTTTGTTTCAAGAAAGCCCAGAGTGTTAAGTTCTCTTTTGGGAGACTCTAAGACAATGCTGAAATACTATTCAGAAAAGCTGCAAACAATGGGCTATTATCTACCCCTTTCATCTGGCACGTGGTGGGGAGCTTTATTGGTGTAGCAAATTACAACATAAATTGCATGAGTGGTTGGTTGTGGAAAGATTGTCTGCTCCCACACCATGCTCAGCAGGTCTTAAAGAGAAAGGGCAGAGAGTTCCTTCTCTGCCTGCTCCTCTTACATTTGCTTCCCCCTTTAGACAAAAAGCAATTTAGGATATGAGAAATGAAGTACATTCATATGAAGAAAATGCACTTTTCCCCCCACAGCATAACTATTCATGCACACACTGGGATGAATACGGTTAGCTTGACAAAACCCTATTATTTCACTAATGATCTAAAGAAAGCATTGAAGTCCATTTTTTTCCCCTAATGCATTTTAATTCACCACATTCACCATACTAAATGACTTATTACTCTTCTCAGTATCATATACGCTGCTGGAACAAGGAAAAGCTTGGTAAATAAGATCCACTGGCAGGATTCAGATATCTGATTTTCATTACACTGAGTGAGTGACAAAATGTTTAAGACCTAAAAGTACTGAGTAAATGTTATGGCAGAGAAAGTAGCACAAAGAGGCTTTCTTCTATCAGGAGCAGAGGTTCAGAATTTTGTGTTCTGCTTAACAGAAACACAATCCCAATGTACTGAACACTTCCAGAAAGGTTTACACTTCTAGGTCATGAAATGCTATGAACACCTGTCCAGTCAGTGCATCCCAAGATAAAACAGTATTACAGGCAGAGAAGAGTTGTAGGAGAGTGTTAACAGGGCAAATAATTTGAGATTCCTGCTCTGGAGGGCTAGAAGTGAGAGGCAAAGAAACTCAGGACCACTGGTCAGTCTGGCTTAAAGGAAAATTCCTTCCCAATTTCATGGTTGCAGTTGCTACTCCCTGAGCATGAATGAACTTACCACTGAATCATCCTATTACAGGGATTTTTTTCCCCCCTGTGCTTTTGAGTCAGTGTTGACTCCTGGCGATTGCCTGGACAAGTCCTTGCAGTTTTCTTGGCAAGGTTTTTTGGAAGTGCTTTGCCATTGCCTCCTTCCTAGGGCTGAGAGAGAGCAACTGACCCAAAGCCACCCAGATCTTAACGCCAGATGCTGCAAAGGATATGGGAGAAAGCAGGTGGAGCAAAGGAAAGAATTGTTCTGAGTTTCAAGTTTCCTGATTACATCTGGTTTGTGAACATACTCCCATTATTCCTAGTCATGGCCAATGCTTATTCTGACTGGGAATAATGAAAGATGTACTCCTTGACACTTGGAGAAGTTGATATGAAGCTACTGTAAATTGGGGGAGGTTGTTGTACAACCCCTTCTGATGGCTCTCAGTATTAGAAATCAGTGGGCAGTTCTTTAGTTTTTACAAATGCTAATCCTAGACTCCCTTCTTCTGAAGTCCTAAGTATATTTTAGGTCCAATGAACCCAATTTCTTCCCTTTCATTTTGATTTCAATATTCCAATCCCATGGACAAAAACAATACATTATGTGATTTCTCCATACACGATTTAATAACTACATTATTGGAGGTAGAAATCTTTTATTTCAAGCAGGCTTATGTAGAGAAGCCTTTCTTTGACACCCATAAACACATAAATGAAAATTTAGATGTACTGTAGAATGAAATTCGTATGAGAATCTTTCAGGAACCTTATATTCTCAGCAATTTCTGAGATTGTTTCCACACACATACATTCCTAAAGGGATCCATCTGTGAGTTTTGTGCATATTAATTATTCCTTTTGGTATATTTATATCCTATCTTTCTTAGATTAGCAGATATAAGATTCTCTCACCCAGACATTAATCAGAGCCAGGCCTGCTTTGTTTCAGGAAGATGCTGTACCATCAGTTCTTGGATTATGCTGAGAGACCATCTTTCCTGCTAATTCATGGCTTTCTTACTGTTATCGAGAGGAAAATCTGTTATTTACTTAGCCGGTGAGTTGTATCAAGGAAATCAGATGGAATAAAATATATATCTTGAATGAAATATAAACACTATTAAAGAGATACAGATACATGGTAATTACTACCTATGAAGAGAAAGTTTGCTTTCTGTGGACCACTGGAGGGGAGTAGATCAGCAAAGAAGTAGCCTTCTACTATTAAGCTATAATTCTAAGGGAGCAGGCAAAAGAGAAAATTGATGTACTTCCAGATGTACAGTGTAAGATAATGGTTGTGCAGTCTTTTACAATGGAAAGCACTGTAAATGGCAAAGGTGATCTATCTTCTGATCCCATTTCCAAGAATGTAATTGCTAAATGGAAAAGAATATTGTTCACTTTGCTAAGCCTATTACCTGCTGCTCTGCTCCCTCAAATTCCAAAAATTAGAGTTTTATAATCAGGGTCATAATCTGGTCTCCAAAACTGCTTTTGCAGCAAAATTCAAAGATTAGCAAAGTCCAAATCCATCTAGCACATTTAACATTCCTGAACTGGTCTGATGCATCTTTACTCCAAAATATTTCACATTGTACTTGGTGGAGCTCCCTTCCAGGGAAGTCTAAGAACAGTACCCAGTTCTTGTTAAGAAAGGAGCTGTCTATTTATGGACAGCTTTTCAAATTATCTACATCATGCTTTATTACTGTGCAACAGCTGGCATGGGAATGTCTTTGTGTCCAGCATCTGTTCTTTTTTAGCAGATAAAAGATGACTGGTTAAGCTACAGAAAAAGCAGCAGAAAATTCTTTATTGCCAATCCATTTGCAGCTCACAGTAAAGCAGAGGATGATGACCCACATCTATCTTCTGAGTCTTCCAACTTGCTGTGACACAAAGACAGCAGTCACCACTCCGTACCATCAGTGACTGCTGGGAGAAACAGCAAGCCAAATGATGCCGTCCAAAATGCCAAATAGAACACGGATAAGCATTTGGGGAGGGAAAAGCCTCTTCATAATGAGAACCTGCTTGCCATGCAACAATACATGATTCAAACTTATATTATTCAGCCATGTCCCTCATTCTAATAGCTGGAAGTGGACCTTTTGATTCGTGCTGGAAACATCAGAAATGCATCTGGCAGGCAATGAGAATGAATACACCAAACATATGCTGATGGCTGGCTGCTTATGTTTCACTGTGTAGAAGGGAAGAAGGTTCTCTCAATGCACGTCTGCCATTTCTGTGATAAGAAAGTCAATACCAATGTACATGCTTAAAAATCAATTCTACCTATCTATTCTCTTATGGGTATCATAGGTGAAGCTAGTAAATTTTCCAAAATTGGTATATTGGATCTAGACAAGTGAAATGTAGCATTTTAACCACTGGGGAAGAAGGGAGCAAAATTTTCATCATAGATATATAGTATTTAAACTTAAATGCTGATATTTTATTGCTTCTTCAGATTATCACTGCTGTCATCAACATTAGAATTTGCAAATACCATTGAAATGAGCTATTTCCTGAAATACATATAAATGCTGAAGAAGGAAGGTTAGAACCTACTGCTACAAGCTTGCCCTGGGTTTTCCTCAAACTGGAAAACAGTTACCTTCACCCACAACTGCACTGGTGTAAAAGCAATTCTGGAATGCTTTAAATGCCTCATTGGTAGGTGTTTTTCCCTGATAAATTTAGAAAACTATTTTCACTCACTTTTTAAAATCCCTATCAATCTTCCATAACCAATAGCTAGCCTTCCCATTTACAATCACAAACCAATGCAGGTAGAAACTGACAGGTGAGCTAGAGTTTTCTTGAAAAGAAGTAAACTAGATCATCTGGATTCAAGTGAAGATATGGACTGATTTAAAGAGGGCAATGTTTTAAGAATGAAGGCTGGCCAGCCACTGGTGGGCTAAAGAGGATCTTTTTATATTTTTTGGAGGTCAGCTGAATCTCAGGAATATTTTGGACTCCATTATTGCTTTATAAGAGGTTTATGGTTATGGCTGAGGGTATAAAAGAAAAGGGCATACCATTGACAACAAAAATGAAGCCCATAGAAAATATTGGTGATTTAATGACCAAATCAGCTTTCCAGCAGAATCTTTCAATGAGTTTAAACAGTTCTGCTGACACAAGACAAATGCCAATAATTGCTACTAACCTTGTAGCAGTAACAGTAGTCAATCCCACTGGATTTCCCTCTAGGGAAAGGTTGATGCCCACATTCACATATACTATTCAGGTTACTCAAAGTCCAAAACACAACACCTCTGCATATTATTTCTTTTATCTATTTTTGTTGATTCTCAAATCAATTCTTCCCACCTTTGTATTATGTAACTTGAGTTCTGATCAGTCAGAAGATGACGATGTAAACCAATATTTTGTTCCCAAGTAATCACTTCATATGAAATCATGGAATACTGGATCAACAGATATGGGTAGATATTTACAAGCCTCCACATATATCCATCTGCATTTTTCCTTGAAATACCCAAACAATATGTGTATTGCAGTAATCCAACTTGGTGTCAGGCTTCTGCCTTAGGCTTCACTCTAGGCAATTATCCTTGCTCTCCTGATACTCAGACCCATATTTAGAGTCTTCAGTTATGTCTGTGAAGAGTCTTGCTTACAGAACATTCTTCACAGGCACAACATCATTAGATAAGTTGCTTTTTTTTTTCTTCCAGAAGATCAGCCTACTCAGAATAAAGAATTTAAGGTCTACATATAAATCTGATCCAGGTTTTAAATTCTTTGCTTTTTTCTCCTGCCTTCAAGTCTATGGAAATTTGGTCATTCTCTGGCCTTGAAAGTATGAGATATTTGCTCAACATTTACATAACTGTTCTGTCCAGCTTGAAAACTGCTGGTTACTGTCTTGCAACTTTCCGTCTATACATTTATACATATTTCTAGAATGGATGCAGTTTCTGCATCATCCTAAGCATACAAAGGCATTTGCTGCCACTGCTGCCACCTGTATGTTAGACAAATCCATTTTTGTGCCAATTGTGCCCACTCTTAGACCAGGAGTTCCTGCTTACAGGCTCTCATGCTTTAGCCACCTCCCATTTAGACTACTGCAATTCTCTAAGAGACTGCCCTTGAAGAGCACATGGAAGCTGCAGCTGGTCCAGAATAGGCTTGGGCAGTTTTGGGTGCAGTGCAGTATACCCATGTAATACCATTGCTCCTTAAGCCGCACTGGCTCCCAGTTGGCTTCTGAGTGCAATTCAAGTTGCACCTATGAAGCCCTACATGGCACACCATCAGGTTGTTTCTGGGACCATCTATCTCTAATTTTCTCTGCTCATCCCACTGCTCATCAGAGTGGGCATCTCTGGGCCCCTTCTGTGAAGCAGTGCCATCTAAAGGGACTTTAGAGATGTACCTTCTCTATTACAGCACCTGCTGCTGGAACAGTATTCCCCCCAAGTTTTGGATGGCCATAAGCATGTTGGCCTTTTGGAAAGCCCTAAAAACTTGTATCTTCCTCCAGGTGCTGGAAACAGGATGTTAGATGAGCCCAACTTGTATGGTTGAATGAGACAGAGTGGTTTTTATGGGCCTTGGCACATTATATATTGTGTAGACACTTTTATTGTTGTTATAGCTGTTGTTATAGTCTTTTAAAAATGTTTTGGATTTCTGTGTTGGTTTTTAAAGGTACTGTTAGTTGCTCAAAGTCATGGGAATGGAATGGGCAGCCACATAAATTGTCAAATAAATAAAAAATAAAGACAACCTGAAAATGAAATCTTGTTTTTGAGGGTAGTACCTTAACCAAAACCATCTAAATTGTTAATATAGAGCTTGTTTTATTAACTTAATTACAACTGTTTCCCTAATAATAAATGAAAAATATAAATGGATTAATATTGATATTTAGGAATGTACCCCAGATCTTCATATCATCTATGCTTCATCACTTTTGCTGCCATTGTATTACAGTATACTGAAACACAGTTGTGATCTCAAATTGGGATTTGAGTTGCACCAATCTTAGCATCTTTCAGATAGGTCTCGGAGACAGAGCTCTTCCATAGGGCATCTGGAGCCTAATGGTTTTATGTATGAGTAGGGTGGTCCTATGGTTTTATCTTATGCTATTATTTTATTGTTGTTATTGAGTGGATGTTATGTTTCTGTTGTAAACAGCTGAAAGTCAGTTGCAACATAACAACAAATATTTATTAATAGGCTGTAACCAGCACCTGTATATAACAGGATTTGCCCTAAAGCTCTTTATAGTTTTTTTCCACAAGTGTGAAATAAGAGAGAACAAGACTAAACTTGCATTCTATATTGTAAGGAAAAGGTTAACCTAAGAGGGCTTCAACAGTCCAAATAAAGCCACCATTAGCGTGATGCTAGAAATTCATTCAAACATCCAACTCTGAATACATTTTTTCATTAAAAATAGTTCAACAACAACAAAAACCTGAAATCCCCCAGAGCTAAAGCATACAAAAATAGATACACCCCCATATACTTAAACATTTTATCTGGAAAGTCTGATGCACTTAAGAGTCTGGCATGGCCAACAATTAAGATGATCTCACAGATCCATCCATTAGAAGGGGGAGGAGGAGGTAGCAGGACCTCTTCTGCATTTTTCTGTTTCCTTCTTTTTGTCCAAAATGATTGGGGTCATTCCCTCACATTCACACACCCCTCCTTCATCTTGGCTGTCAAGAATAACAGAAAGAGTTCTTTAGTGCCCTGACAAGTCTGACAGTCTTCACAGTTACAGCTCATTAAAAAGAGTGCCAAAGGAGACACTTGCGCATTAGAGCCTCCTCCTAGTTTCTATGTTTCCACCCACCACATTTCCTAACCTTCCCTGCCAGCTCATTGAGTTTTCCTGGGGCTTAAGTGCTTGTCAGTAAATGAGGCTCTATGACACCATGAATCATGATGTGGTATAAAAATATGAAATTAAAAGCCCACTACTTTTTCCATATATTAAGTCACTGCATAAAAATCATTTTTTACCCTGCTGAAAAATCTGGATAAAAATCAGTGAAAACCATTTCAAACTATGGATCAAAAACTCTCTCCAAAGTGCCCCAACTGCACCATTGCTATTTCTACTGTCTGCATACTGCTCTGGACAAGAGGTGGAAATAATTCACAGTTTAAAAAATATAACACACACACACTCCAATGTGGTAATTCTGGTGTGTTTGATTAAGTCTCTCTTTACATTTACTCTTTGGCCATGATTGCTCCCTCACTGGCCACATACTCTACAAATACAATGTTTACGTTTGCTATTGTATGATTGATATCTGCCCCATGGATGACAACTGATCACACTGTGACATTGATGGCTGCACTGCGACCCTAAGCATATTTACTTGACAGTCTGTCATAGATTCCTATAGTTAATGGGTTAGTTAGAAGCCATTGTCAGGTTCACATCATGGGCAAATGGTCCTCTTCTTGACCTGTCTATAATAAAAAATCACAGCTCTTCCAAGAATATTCTAGCAATCTTTTGGATTCTATCCACCCAATTTGTGTACAGACCTCCCCTTCTTTTACATTCAAAGCATCATCTTTGTTACTAGTCCATCATCTGTTCACATCCCATACCCAAAGTATCAAAACTTATCCCAGCACATGCCAACAAAGCTCTCCCTAGAAACTCAGCCAGCATTCAGGAGCTAACAGTGGAAGAGGTGAAGACAAGGCTTGGATAAATATGCTGCTTTTATTCTAGATACGAAAATAATTAAAATCCTCAGCTACTACAGGCAAACAAGTTCCCTATTTACAGTGCATTCGGAAAGTATTCAGACCCCCTTCACTTTTTTCAATTTTGTTATGTTGCAGCCTGATACAATTGTTCAAATTCATTTTTTTTCATTAATCTACACTCAGTACCCCATAATGACAAAGTGAAAACAGAATTTTAGAAATGTTTACAAACGTATGAAAAAGGAAAAACTGAAATATCACATTGGGTCAAGAGAAGTGGGAAGCACCTGAGCTAAATTTCAAGTGTTGTTGCAAAGAGTCTGAATACTTATGCCAATGTGATATTTCACTTTTTTCTTTTTAATAAATTTACATACATTTCTAAAATTCTGTTTTCACTTTGTCATTATGGGGTACTGAGTGTAGATCAATGAGAAAAAAATGAATTTGAATGATTGCAGTATCAGGCTGCAACATAACAAAATTGAAAAAAGTGAAGGGGGTCTGAATACCTTCCGAAGGCACTGTATATCAGATCCATAGTCATAAGCATTCACCGCCAGCCAGGGGGACACCAAAATGACAGAACGTACATCTTGATGTCATGATGCAAGCTCTACCCTTTCATTCTTCATCCTGATATTACATCCAAGTACATAAGGGGAGAAGTTTCCGCCATGATATCACAATACCCATTTCATCACTTGCCCTAACCTACCCCATGGACATATATGCCCAGGGTTTACATTTCTTTCTCCCACATGATATTGGACTTCTTGCCACTTATTTCATAACCTTGGATATGGAGGGCACCTGTGCTATGTATTGATATCTGTCCTGTCTAATCTCAGCTTTTTGCTCCTGGTCCTTCCAGCTTCAGCCCTCACATACAGCAAGCAAGTTTCTGTTTTCTGATTATGGTCTCAAGGGAGCCATCAGCCTTTACTTGGCCCTGGACTGATTAACTAGATCTAGATAGGTACTCAGTAACCCATTCCAATCCATATTCAAAGGCATCTATCTTTCTTTAAAAAACAATGGCTAATATCCAAGGGGAGCTGCATATATTCAGACAACAAACTAAGCTATGTTTTCCTTAATTTTGACTAAATAAATAAATAAATAAATCATAATGGGCTGGGTTCAGACAATATAGTAAACCATAACCCATGGTTTGTGTACTATAACACAGTTTTAAAAATGCATTAGTTGTGTCCACACAACATGCTAAGCCACAAACAAATCTTATTTTGGCTTACCACTCACTCATGAAACACTCACTAAACCTACTTGTGAAGTTGCAATTAAAGTTTTACCTATAACCTTCCCTAATAAGGAATTTTATTTTAGAACATTTAAAAAAATAGTTGCATGGGCATCTCCCAATCAATTTCCATTGCAAGATTACCAATAAAGGAGACAGTTCAATAACTCCTGTTGGTTTTATTTATAATGTGCTATTTTTTTTTAATATGCCTTACAAGGAATTATCATGGAAGGCTGAGGGTAAATACATAAAATAAATGTTTTTATAATAAATTTTTACAACCAGAATTTTGCATTAATCCAGCATATATATATATAAATGGAGGAAATATATATATTTCCTCCATTTACATCTACCAGATAAAATGTGATTGATCATGACAGCCTTCCCCAGCTTTCCAGATGTTTGGCCAACAACCTTCATCTGGCCTATCCAGCATATCCAATATTTAGAGATTATAGGATTTATACTTCAAAATAAGTGGAAAATACTCAGTTGAGTAAGGTTAATATATAGAAATGGAACAATGGTAACAATTGCATCTCAATGAGCCTTGCACTATGCAGGAACTGAAAGGTGATCCACTGTTTCATTTTAGCTACCAGAAACTCATATTATTCTCTGATGTAGCCTAAATTAATCTATGGTCTTGTTACAACTAATGCAAAGTTCGGCTTAATCCACTGCATGCAGCAAAGCAAACAATATTCCAAAACAGACCATTTCCAGCAAGGAACATGACTACTTAAAAACAAAACAAAACCCTCCATTATTTAAGAACACTCTTTACTGAAATCAGACATATGGCTCAAAGTCCCAATAGTAAGTAACATTTTCTTCCTATCATATTGCCAAGCCAATCTTGTATCATGTAATTATCTTTAGCAATAATGAAGCTGAATAAAAAGTCACAATCTATTTAAAGCTGAATGGTGGCCATCTGTGCAGAAGGTAAATTTCACAGGCTGAATCATACCAAAGGATGCCCTTATAAAATAGTCCACAGCTGTAATTTAGAATTTTCCAAGACTGTTCTTAAAGAAATAAGAGCCCAGTCTGCTTTGCCTCTCTAGCAAGTCAGGGACAATGTCAGGAGTATAGAGGAAGGATTGTCCTGAACCTTCATGAAAGGAGGGAAGGTCTGTTTCCTTCTAGGAAAGCTTACCTCCCCATTTGAGAAATACCAGTTTAGCTTCTTATAAAATACTATTCAGTGTTTCCCTCTGGAAAGAACAAGGGTAAATTCTTGGGCTCCAAATATAAAATACTCTTTTGTATAAAAATGTCTTGTAAATTATGACTCATCCTAGCGCATTAATTTTTGGATGAGGCAATATATACACTAGGTAAATAAATATAAACATTCACTTATATTTTTCCCTTGTGCTTTTTAAAATACCTATACCACTCATCCAGAAATCTCTAAAGCAAGGCTTTAGCTAAACTGAACAAAACTGAATTTAATGAATGCTTGTACAAAGTTTTATCACATGGAGATACAGTACAAACTGATTCTAAGTAGCTTATCTTAGCCTCTGCACAGTTCTGTGGTGCCAAGGGTTTTATACTAGAATTGTTAGCAACATCATCTTATCATACTTTTCTTTAAAGCTATATTTCATAAGATTGCCATTGCTTGCTTGAGCATCTGCACGTAGGCCAACTGGAGGGAGCTTAGATTCATTGTGTCAAAGAACTTTCTCACTTGGAAGTGATATGATTCCCTTCATCAGGTTGAAGGACCAATATAACTTCCCTCCATGCTACTTTTACAGCATTTGCCAGCTATTCTCAATGCTGGTTGAGGCAGCAAAGTGAAACAATGCAGTGGCTTGCTCTTAGAAGTAAGGGGGTTGTGTTGCTTTGCAAACTAGCTTCAAGGAGAAGCTTTATTTGAGCTTTCATCAAAGGGAAGCATTTCCTTACAAATGTGCATTGGATTAGAGGTCATCTAGTCTAAGTCCCTGTTCAATGTAAGATCCACTAGGACAGTGTTTCTCAACCTTGGTAACTTAAAGATGTATGAACTGCAACTCCCAGAATTCCCTGGCCAGCATGCTGGCTAGGGAGTTCTGGGAGTTGAAGTCCACACATCTGAAAGTTGCCAAGGTTGAGAAACACAGCACTAGAATATCTCTGACAGATCACCATCCTGCTGTTGGAAGATTGTCAATGAAGGAGAACCCACCACATCTTGTGGCAGCCGATTCCACAGATCACCAGCTCATACAGTCTGGGAAATTCCTCCTGAAATTTATCCTGGACCTCCTTCCTTGTAATGCTATTTGCCAGTTCTACCCTGTTTGAGACAGATGGCTGAAAAATTGACTAGAAGTCACAAGTGAAGGGTGAAAACTTGAGAAACACATCTTGGAATAGAATAGTCTTCACAGTTTTGCCCAGTTCTGCTTTAGATATGTCTTACTGGAAAGGTCCATTTTGTTTCTAGACTTCCTGGCTTGTAAAACAATCATTTGCCTTGGTACACAAAACTACATCTCCCAGTAGAGAGCCAGAGTTACACTGGACTTTCAATTCTAATTTGAACTACACCCGTTGATTCTGACATTTTTATTAGCTTTCTTTTATGCCTCAGCTCAATATTCTTAAATTAGCACAGTTCAATACTGTGATTCAATTCAATAACAATTTGGTATTTCAACAAGGCAAATGATTTTTTACTCCATGTTCTAATTTATATGCCAGACCTTCTCCATTTTACAATTAATATTATGCTTATTGCGAGCTTAATCAATGAAGAATAAAATTGACGTTTTCCAATAGGAACTCAGTAATGCATTGAGTTACAACCTGACCTACAACACAGTTACATGCTGATTGAAGTGGAAGGGTTAAATAACAGAATTCTGACTGAATCAAAGGTTCCTTAAACAGAAACCAGGTCACTTCTACATATCTCAAAGATGTAGTTATGTAATAGTGCTGCGGCAAAACTAAGTACTTTGAAAGGAAATAGTGAGACTACAGTATTTTCTTTCTTCCTGTTCCAGTGAATCTGAACAGAGATTTTAGCAGGTTGCCTTCGCTATTGTGGAATTGCCTCTGTTCTAAGCTATTACACAAACCAATTGCAAAGTATATTCCCAGGTACCCCAAGTTAAATGTCACAGAGAATCTTCTATGGTACATACGTATGCTGTCTTAGAAGAAAAATAATCAATTTACTGAGGTGAGGTTTGAGAATCCAAGTCAAGTTAGGGCTACCAGATCCTGTCTGCAAAATCCAGGACTGGCAACAGATGGCAGAAAAGATCTCTGCAGCCATCTAATGGTGGCCTGCATTTATGCAGGCCAAATCTGACAGCCCTAGTTAAGCTATTGGGTACCCATGTGACATTAAATCAGCCCAATCTATTTTGGCTCAGAAAGGCAAATTTTGGAGAATATGTAAGGACTGTTGATAGGACTGGTAATTTGGCCTAAGCATAGTCTTGTGGTGAGCATGTAAGTTGTAGTCAATGGGATTTTTCAGCACTGACACCAGCTAGAGGGGGCAAGTTTACTGTAATCGGAGTCATAAAGATTGATTTTAGTCAATTTTAGTGTTTGTTTGGTTTCAGGCCAAGGAAGGATATTCTCCATAAGCAGAATATAAGTATTAAAATATATGGCACCTTTTTATAAAGCTGCTAAAAAGATATGTAATTCAAACAATAAAATTCAATGATCAGACTGCACAAAACAAAACACAATCCAGAATAACAACAGTGAATTATATGTAACTGATTCTTTTATTCATATGTATATTAAGAACCTATATAATTTTGGGTTTTTTGCTACATAAGTCTTCCCACTGATTTTGTTTCTGATCTTTTCCTGAATAAAGTTTTGAAGACTGAGCATTGTTCTCCTTCTCCTGCTCATTCACGGTTCCTAGCTTTTTAGGGGGGTGTTTTCCTATAAAGATATGCAGTCAGACTTTCCCTTGGGCAATCTACTCACAGTCTTTTTTTTTCCTTGATCCCAAGTATACCCTCCAAATCTATTCTAGAAAGTCCTCCAGCCCTCCAGCACAAATTCGGAGGCACATAGAAGAATGCAGGCACCATCTGTTCTGATGACCACATGCTACTCCATCGATGGATAGGCACCACTGAAAGTCACTATTAAAAAAATTCAAAGTAGAGGTTACCATTCAGTAGATAGATCTTTAGTTAATGGATACAAATCAACACATTATTTCATTAAATGCTGCTATTTGTTCTAGTCTTTATTCTTTCATTTCTCCTGGAGAACCACCTAGGTGAGGCATCAGTACGCTGGTAAATCTAAAAGTACCATTCTACATAGCAAAACTGGTTTTAGTTCTGTACCTAAGGATGTATGAAATGAATGGAAGGACCATGTTACACTGAGCAGCAGAAGACTTTTCAGAGGAACTCTTATATTACTTATGATCTTGGAATTGCTTTTTTTTTTGTTAGATTGAACAGTACACCATTTTGATTTTGTCACTACCTTGTCTCTTGCATTGTTTATAGATTGCTTTATTGTATGCTAGGTTGACTGTGTTTTTAATATATATGTATTTTATTTACTATAGGCATTTTGGGGGAAGGGGGACACACCTATAATTGTAAAATAGTATGTGTGTATTTTGTGTTTATTTATTTGGTTACTTTGTTCTTCCTTATTTCCTCCCTATACTCTTTATGGAACTACAGTGGTACCTCGGTTCACGAACGCTTCTGTTCACGAACAATTCGGTTCGCGACCAGCACCGTTCACAAAATTTTGCTTCCGTTCGCGAACTCCGCATCGGGTGACGAACAGGATCCGTGGCCATTTTCCCTGCTGTGACACATGGTCGTGGCTTCCTGTAGGTGAGGGGGACTCTCCCTCCAAACAATAACCGCCTCCCCACCCACCTTCCTGTCCTCCACGCCAGAAGTCGCCTCAAGCAAGGTTAGTGTTCTCTCTCTTCATACTGTACTGTACTGTACTTTGTTTCATATTTTTGTGGTTTTAAAAAAAAATACATATGGTTCAGAATGGATTAACTGTATTTACATTGAACCTTATGGGAAAATTTGATTCGGGTCGCAACCAATTCGGGTCGCAACCAGAGTCGCGGAACGAATTAAGTTCGTGACCCAAGGTACCACTGTACTTTCTACTTTTCTGCTATATACGTAGGTATAATTGACAAAATTCTTCATTTCTTTCTATATATTAGATAGCATACAATGTCTACTGTAACTTCAAGGAAAAACTCATCTTGAGGTGAACTTTTCACTATGTGATTTATAGCCAACTTTTTTTTTTTCCTAGATTTTCATAACACAGATTCCCATTTTTCTTCAGGGGCACTTAATATCCTACATAACCCTTCTGTTTAGGAATGTTATTCTTCAATATAAATTTCAAGATGTATTATTTAAATCTTCCTATTGTTCCTTGGCTTCTGGTCATCTTTTCAGTGGGTTGCTAACAAGAGTAAAAGCTTTCAAACTCTGAGTGTCAGAAGATTATTATTATTTACAATGTGTGCACACCATTTGATGTGTTGTGATTTGTACTACCATTCACACTGTAGGTATAAAGCAGTCAGACAGAGGATAAAATCATAGGAAGCAGGCTTATCTTTAAATATTTCAACCATATACCAGTCTGAATCTAAGATAAACAAAGATATAAGTCAGTAATTGCTGATCAAGTTCTTGAATCAGAGTTGAGGCAATTTTTTGTTACTATGAGAAAATGTGGGGAGGCTGGGAAAGGAATGGAAGAGACAACAGTGGGCCACTCAATCAACACTTCCCTCATAAATGGCAACTCAGTCCTGGTGGGGGAGGGGGGGTGGAGGGAGAAATCTAGAAAAAAGGATCTCAAAGTACAGGTAGTCCTTGTTTAATGACCACAATTGGTTTTGGCAAAATGGTCTCTAAGCAAACCATGTAACTGAGAGTGTGCATGCAGGAGAGAGACACTGTGAAGTTTGCTGGTTGCTGCCATCTCATTTAGATAAAATTGTCTCATACAGTGTCCTGTGCCTGACCCGTTTTTTAATCCTTTGTTTGCCTCCTCACAGGACAGATTGTTTAAACAGGTTATTTCCTCCTGAGCTGCTTTTCTCCACAGCACAGCATGTCCCTAAAAATTGCTAACTTCAAATTAACAAGTTCAGCTCTCTAACCTTAATTAGTTGATTAGAGCCCCCGCACCAGCTTGCAGCCGCTGCCTGAAACTGACCAGACCTCAATTAGTTTCACACTGAAGGCTTTTGTTGTCATAAATGTGTGTCAAAAATGAATTTTTTATTACCATTTATTACCATCATATTTGCGAACGGTCACTATCAGAGGCAGTTGCTAAATGAGGACTACCTGTATTCAAAGGCCCCAGATTAACTAGTTCAACACAAAGGAGGCTGGGAAATTCCTGCTATGGTTTCCAATGTCCTGTAATTACCTCAGAGAGGCATGAAGGATACCTTTCTGAAATCTGTGTAGTTCTTGCTTCTTTGGTCTTGCCCAGCTGCACGGGTCTTGACAGGTACCCTCTTGAACAAGCCTGCAAAACTTTGCATTGATCTACACAGATCTCTCAGGAGTAACAGAGAGAGAAGAAATGTAACATAGCATAAAGTCACCTATAGTAGCGTTCAACTGGCCTCTATGAATGTAAGGTCTGATCTTTACCATTTTGAATAGTAAAGGAAAGAAGTATATATGTTGACAGTCACCTAAACGTGATTGTCATTATTCATTTGTTCATGTCAAAAAAAATGTATTTTTGTTTCTATAAAAGCAGCCCGAGTTGAAAATGTCAGCATTCACTAAATTTTGGACACTGATTGTAACACAGAATGACATTTACGTCAGACCATTATAACATATAGCAACGCTTATTATTACAATTCAAAGCGTCATGATGGTGCCAAAAAACATTCACCAAATATAACGCCACACTCCATCTACCCATTTAATCTGAAAGGTTAGTTCTAGAATTATAAGATCAGAACTGAAACAAAACAAATGGAACTCATTATAATGCCTGGCAAAGAACAACACTTTAGTACTGACAGAGATTTCCACAGAGAGAATTTCCATTTGGGAGCTAAAAGGAGCTCTGCCTACACTAACGAAGCACTGTAGGAGTGTGTCAGCTAGCCAAATGTAGTTAAAGCAGTATTTGTGAACAATCTTTCAGCATGGAAATCTTTACCTTTCTTAATCATAGGTCCAAAAATACATACATTCAAACCTACCCCATGCCTCTCCTCGTTCATGCTTCGTTACATGCAGGAAAAATCCAAAGCACTGGGGGGGGGGTGTTGGAAAGCAAAGCGGAGATGGAAGAAACTCATTTAGTTCAACAATTGACTTTGTTCTTCCTTCCCACCCTCCTTCCACCACCACGGCCACCACCCTGCCCCCAATCATCCACCATGAAATAAGCTCGTTAATTGCTCTGTAACCAAAGCAGCCTTTCCCTCCAATTGATTGAGAAGGCAATGCTCCTGTCTAGGGATTACAGGCCCAATGGTGACAGTTTTAATTCTGACCAGAGTGGAGAAGTCAATAAATCGTTCTTGCAGAAGTTGTTACTGACCCCAAGCAAATCCTGGGAGAAGAGAAGCAATCTCCAACTACTGGAAAATTATCTACCTTTATAACCCCAAAGCAAACAAATAGAAAGCTGGAAAAAAGAATCCCACCATTTCAAGGAAGGGAAGGGAGCCATCGCACACACACGTGATTACAGAAAAGGGGGCAGAGGATATCACCTTAGCCTTACCTCTGATGTAACTAGATAGTAGACAATGCTATGGCAAGCAAAGTGGTAAAATGAGTTCCTATGTCACCACACTCATGTTCTCAAATTGCTGGGCTCAGTTTCATCCTCAGTTTTAACTTCGTTTAAAGATAGTTAAAGCATTGCAGAATGGTTTTTACGCCCATCAGATTTGACTAATGTGGCAGATTTGACTAATGTGATAGATTGGATAAATGTGGCTGCTCTTCAGAGGCCCTTTTGTGTATCACCTGTGAGGTCCCCCCCACTGCTGGTTTAAACCATTGGTTCATTGGCTTGTTGATTTTGTCTAGGTATACTTCTTAATACTTCTTTCTCTGATATTACAACTTGTTAAGCTTGAAAGCCAGCATTTTTAAAACAACACCATCACCAAATTGCTAGGGAAACCTGCTTCCCAAATCCAAAAGCACATTTCATCAGAGAGAAATTTCACTTAGCCTCTAACAGAGAGGACTGACTTATATACCACCTCATGCTTTTTCATAATCGTTAAGTTTTCCATTGCAATGTGTATATTTTAAATAGAATTTGTAGACCTATAAGAAAAAAAAAACAGTGCCATTAAAATATTCTACAAAAAGGAATTAGAAAGCAAGACACTATGAATAAAAAATATGTCATTTATTTTCCCAATACTTGAAAGAGTAGCCCATAGAACTGCTCAGAAAAGCATGACATTTTAAGTCGCAAGGATGGCAGTTCATGCTGCAGGACTGTGGAACATCTTATAACAATGCCAGCATCTACCCACAGTTCACTTACTGGAAGATCACAACCAGTTTATAGAAGCCTTCATATTTCAATCTGAGAAAGGGCAAAGAAGAGGGAAATAAAATGTGTCCTTTAAGCACATCCTTACAAAAGCAACTTTCAGTTCAGCCAAGAAGGATGGGGCTTTAATATGTTCCAGTGCTACTACAGTTAGAGTAAAAAGTCAAATAAGCCTCCCTTAAGTTAAGACATTTGCATAGTTTATTTGCAGCCTTATGGGTGTAGTTTGCCATTCTGGGATATACCCTACGCTGAGTGGGGCAATGAAGGTTTGAATTTGCACCCATTTATCAAAGACGGAGAGGATAACTCTTCAAACTTCAAGTCTGGAGAGCCAGTGTGATGCCATGGTTATGATGTTAGATGTTACCAGGGAGACCCAGGTTCAAATCTACCTTCAGCCATGAAAACTCAAAGGATGACTTTAGGCCAGTCATTCTTTCTCAGTCCAGTCAATCTCACAAGGATGTTGTTGTTGGAAAAATGGGAGGAGGAACACCATGTACTTCTGGGGGACAGGTGGGATATAAATGCAAGAAATAAAACTGAAGAAACAATAAAGTTCTAGATCATGGGTTTTTACAATAATTCTATATGCCTTACCTAACTTATCAAGATAATGGAACTGTTTACATCTTTGAATTTATGTCCATTCCACAATCCAGTGAATTAATCTCTGCAGGAAAAATGTCTGCAGAAACAGAATTGAGAGCCTGTTCTGATTCTATGCATGCTGTTAGAACTTTGACTCAGATGAACAAAGGATTCACAATCTCACTTTGATAAACGTAATAAAATAAAAGTGCATTGATAAGTCATTACATCTACCTTCAAGGCATACTGAGCCTTGTATGAATATACAGGTGTACAACTGAACTCCAGGCAGCCCATTGCTAAATACATTTATTCAGTCCAGCTAAGTTCACTGTAACTTCCTTCCTAATTTATGCATTCAGGATTGCAATTTTACAAGTCTGCATACTCATACTGAGCTGTCCTGGGAAAAAGTGATTTTGAAGGTCAGCACGCTATTTTTAATAATAAACAAGCAAATAAGAAAGGTTGGAAGTTACATTTTTCCTGTGCCATTGTCATGGATCAGTAGTTTCAGGGGAATGCCCGACATTTTAGAGCATTTGGAAAAGCATTTGATCTAAATTCACAACATACAAAACCACACACTAACTAACCTAGTACATTGTGTCAACCAGCCAGTGTGGTTTTTATGATATAAGGCAAATGCAGAACAGAGTAAATCATCCAATTTTACTGAGAATAACTGGGTTGTGTAAACACAACCTTTATCATCTTGAACATGCAGCAGCATATTAAACATTAGGCAAGGGTGGGGTAATAGCCCCCAAAGGCAAAGGGATGGGAGACATCTGGGCTTCCCGTGGTATCTCACTGCCTACAGTGGGAGGCAGAATGCTGAATTAGATGGCATTTTTAATATGCTTATATAAATTCCTCTGACTCTGATTTTAATCCAAATTACAGAACAATTTTCAGGTTTCTAATGACTGTGTGAACTGAAGCAATATCATAAATTTACTCGGGTTTGGATTCTCAGAAGCAGTTGACAATCCAAACCCAGGTAAATTCATTGAAACAAATCTAACCCACTTCTCTTGAAACTGATTCAAACAGTCTTCCAAGGATACAAACTCTGTCAAGCAGGCATACTGTAGAAAAGTTCATGAGATCACCACCAAAGAATTTTGGCAATTGCTATGTATCAAATGCAAGTCTTATTTATAGTAAAATCAAGGTTCATTTTTATGCCATGCAGTTATGCCTGCATGGTGCAAAAGATTTGAAGACTCTCTCTTTTTGGGGGGAAGGAGAATCTTTGGGAACTAGCTTTCACAAAGAAGACTGTTAAGATCTTTGGAATAATGGGGAGCTCCTTTTAATACAACACAGCACATCAGTTACCTTCTGGATTTTATCCTAAATTCACAAGAAGAAGAAACATAACCTTCATAAATTAACCCTAATGCACTGATTTCTCTGTGAGTACTACTCATGGATTTGGTTCAGCAGAACAATTTTGAAGAACTATTTCCACGTGTTAAACACTCATGAACTGCTTCAAAGCAACTACTGCAAGGTGCCTCCAATAATCCATTCGAGTCTTGTCGCATGAATGAATGAATGCATATTTCCAAGAAAACATTTGCTTCCATTCAGCAACCAGTACAGAAGTTCCACCTCTACTGCTAGCGTGATGCGGACCAAGTATTGTGTGATCAGCTCTGCATTCAACAAAGTATTAATTATTGCTGCTTGTGGAATGGGAACGAACTGCGCATGATAGCTTAATTGTATGAAAACACAAATCAGCTATCTTGTGAATTGTTGCAATTAGCACATAATAAATATTGTCACTGAGATGCAAAAAGGCATGTATAGTCATTAAGTAAGGGAAATCCCACAATAGTAATCCAAAGCTAAGTCTTTATTAAGAATTTCCCATGGCGAACAGATTGAATTTATTATAATCCACCAAAACTAGGCAAAGTTGGCTAAGTGAGACTGAATCATATACATAAATAACTTCTAATGGATTATTTATAAAATCACTAACTTTCTCAAGAGCCCACTCAGTCTTAGGGCTTCTCTACACACAGGCCCCACAATGCTATAAACTCAGTGAGAACGAAGATGATTAACTTAGCTTTCAATCAGAGAAAACAATAACGTTACAGTGCTTCCTCCAGACTTACAGGTCAGGCAGTTTTCCTACTGGTGAGAACTCCTAGCTTATCCCACCTCCTCCTCCAAAGCACCACAGCACTCCAGCTTTTCCCCGTCACTCCTAGCGAAACAAAGGAGCTCTGCTGCTCTCACAACAACGATCAGCTTGCGCATTTTGCTTCCCTCAACAGGAAAAGCTAACCCAGGGCAAAGGGGGCAGCAATTTTTGTGGACATTTGTGTGGCAGATTGGGTGGTGAAGCCAGTGATACAGAATGTAGGTGCGGAAGTGCCCTTTACGAGAATATTTTCATAGTTACCAAGCCAACTGAAAAATGAAGAAATAACATGGAACACTCTTCAGAGATATCAGTTGAGTTTCAACTTACTAGCTGACATAGTTCTGTATTATTTTATATTTTATATTTATTTATTTATTTATTTATATATATATATATATAGTATATATCATTTGTGTGTGTGTGTGTGTGTGTGTATATATGAATTCTCTCTCTCTCTCTCTCTCTCTCTCTCTCTCTCTCTCTCTCTCTCTATATATATATATATATATAAATAACATAGTTTATATTTTATTGTTCTATATTATATTATTTACTGTGTCTGAGCCACAGGAGACATAATGCTTCATCATTGATTGGAACAATCAACAAACAAAAAAACCCAAAATCAATAAACCTCCACAAAGATCGCATCTACCTTAATAAAATATGTAGCTTATTTATATATATTAGCCACTACCACGCTTGCATGTTTAGAAAAGTAAATGGCCACAAACAACAGACCACCTAAGACTGGTCTAAAAAACATTCCCAGTGAGAGGCAAGACGAAATCACAATGCCCTCAACGAAGTATTCCAAAATAGCTATAATTATTATAATGGCCTAAATGGCCTAATCTGTTATGGCAAACTCCATGTTATCCCTTCCTTTGAAAAATCAGATGATGCAATCACAGCATTCTGGCCTGTATTCAGTGTAGTCTTGTGGATATTATTAATGTTGCTACTACGTAAGACTCTGTAAAAGAAAGAGGCAATGGGTAGATGAGTTTTATCTGCTGCACCTCTACTTAAATAACCTTTGCTGATTCTGAGGACATCACACTAGGAGGACCTGGACAGATATCAGCAAATAGATTTTTGCTCACAAACTACTGTGGAAAAACAACCTACAAATTTAAATGACATGACAATGGGCTATTAATTAATATCTGTGCTTTTTCACATCTGATGCCAAACATGCATTTGCTGTTGTGAATAAATGCTTCTGAAATGGAAGAATTATCATTTCACCCATGAATTAATACAATTTTGCATGATGGACATGTACAGAATTTTGCAGAATTTCATGGAAGGCTATGTAAGGGTTATGTAAGCTTTTGCACGATCTTCATGATTTGCAATTAATCCAACTGCAGATAATATAAATGGTGTCAAACTGTTATTCTAATGAAAAACTTGACATTTTCAAATATATAATGGGGGTGGGTCTCTCTTGTCCATTCACCCCAACCACCTCAAGGCCTGCTCATTCACTCAGTACAGCTGGAAGATGGAAGGAAAGTCCATAGCCGTGGGAGTGGGAAGGAGTCTGACACTTGTTACCAAAATACAATTCACACCGAAACTGTCTGTGTAAAAATAGTATTCATTTTATTAAACAACTCATAACAGCAAGGAGCAACCTGGATGGGTGTAATACTGGGAGAAAAATTGTTGGATTCAAAGAGTACACGCAAAGTAAATAAGCTTATTCAAAAGGGAGACTAAGCCGCATGGAAAAAAATAGCTGTAAAAGTAATTGGACCAAGCCCCAAGCACATCCAAAATTAAATCAAAACTTTAACACACTCTGATTACTTCCTGATTCTAGAAGATGCATGTCATAGTTTTCCTGGAAAATTCTCACTCTGTATAATCTGGAGTGAGCCCTGTCTTTCGTCCCCTAGAGCCAAGTTGTTCTTTCTGAGGTAGACTCAAAAAAATAACATGTCTAGCTATTTAACGTCAAGAAGAAGAGAGCAGTTATGTTTGCAAAGGAGTTTAATCAAATGTTCCTCTTGGATTTCCTTATAGATATAAAGCTTTTAGGGTACAGTCATTTGTAAATCCCTTCTTATCCAGAAGGGATCTCCAGAAGTGCCTGTTAAACATTCTGAACATGCACAATGCCAGGAATGTCCATGCTAAGAATGTTTTAAAATCACAATTTAAATAGCTGTTTATCTGTAGGCGTAGACCTTCATCATCAAGAGGGGTGATGCAGATGTCCTTTGAAGCTTCTTCTAACTCTGATTCAACAAAATGGCATCACACAGATTTATCTTTAATATCATGGTTTGAGAACTAGTAGCCAGGAGTTCCATCTATCCCCTTTGGGCTTTGCATCAGATTCCCAGCAGAATCCTCATCCCAAAGACCCCCTTTTTATTATGAATGGTGCACGTCTTCTTTTGTGTGACCAAAGATACAAGTGAACAATTCCAGCACTGCTTCAAGGCCTGATTTTAACATTTCCAAAGGAGGCAGCTATTTTAGTTGGTTGGTGTAGCAGAAAAGAATCTTATGATGCCTTATAGGCTAATACATTTTCAGCTCAGATGGGTGGTGCGATATTCTGTCAGAAAGATTTTGTTTATACATACAGTTGTAGGATGACTGGAAAAGGGAAGCAGAATAGGCAGAACTGTTATATGGATCAGAAGACACATACAATGGCTACGTAGTTGTAAGAAATAAACTACAGATGAGAACTGTCAGGGCACAGATAGACACATCTTTTTCCAGAAGATAAGCAAGCTGATGAACCTGCCAATTCAGAAACTGAAGGAAGAATAGATGCAGGCCCTACCACTCCTGACTCTGAGAAGAACTGGAACTGGAGGCAAGGCCCCTCCAGCCCTCAGAAATGCCTGTGGCAGAGCCAGCAGATAGCAAGGTAAAAACAGCCCTTTGGTAGAGTCTAACCCTATAACTCAAGGCTGCTCAGTTTTGACTTCAACTATACCTGGGAGGAGAGTAAAAAAGCCTTGGATATTCAAAGCTCCTCAGAGGGGAGATCCTCCACTAGAAGTACTTCTCTGAAAACCTATCCTGAAGCTGTGTGCAATGCAGGCTGAGTGAAATCCTGATTTCCAGGCTGGAATTAACAACCAGGACTCTTTGGAAGTTGGCTATTGGATCCAGGCTGCCTACTGACGTTTTGACTCTCAGGCTGATACCATCTGACCTACTCCCAATCCAGTTGAAAATATATCTCTAAATACTGTAGAATTCCTGACATGTTTATTTTCTGTTGGAGAGTACTTAGGTTGGGAAAAACACACATTGGCAGAACGTACTGGCTCAGTTTGCTGCAATATTATAAATATTTTTCCTGATAATTAACAGTCCATCTTTGTGGAAAATGTTGGTGTACAGGGTTCATTCATGGTGTCTTCCAGGAGATGGCCAGTGGCTTATAATTGTCTCAGAATGGCCACAGCATCATATATAACTTTGAATGTTGGTGCCTACATTCTGAAGTCAATATATCTGGATGTTCCTATTGTGATTATGACAACTCTAAAACTAAGGGTTGTTCAAAATCTGTATATTTTGGGTAGAAAGATCAATTATGACATCATAGTTCCTGAGGAGCATCTAAATATGTGTGATTTTATTCATGTGATATATCTGTCATATAGCGTTTGCAAATCCTGTCCTCAGTTGAGTTACCATATCAACTTTCAGGACAAAGGATTTCTATCTTTCTAAATGTGCATGTGTAAGTGATTCTTCCTGGTTTACATAAGGCACTTAACACATAGAATGCTGAATGGATAACTTTTTTTTTACACATCTGTCACATTTAAATTGGACCCAAGTTAAAGTAATTAGTTTACCTGAGGCAACAGATCTCTAATTGAATTTACAAGAATGAACTATGAGCTTAGACAAAGGAGGAGGGTTTTATTACTGTTTCTACTGACTTTGAAAAGTTAAATAGCCATTTCTTAGTTTGGCTTCCATTGGAGGAAAAGAGGGTTCAGTCCTCTGTTCACTTGGGGAGAAAGTTGCTGGGCTCATGTATCTTTTTTGCCTGTCTGTTTTTTTTTGGGGGGGGGGGGTCCATCAGTGAATTTTGCACACCATGGATTATGTCTGCTTCTTTTATCTGGCTCACGTGTTCATTCTACCCAGAGAATGGGGAGGGGTATAGTTAGGAGGGGTTAGGGGGAGGAGTACAATTACTGATTGATGGTTGATAATTATCTCTGTGAATTATGCATCCATGCCCTAATTGCAACAAGGATATTGCACCAACCAAATATGTCCACAGCAGGAAAAACTTTTCAGACATGAGATTTTAACCTTAGTGATGGGCAAAAAAGGAACAGTGGAGTCCTTGGGGTTCTCTGAGCTTGGTTGTTTTCTTGCAAACTTTTCATTACCTGGCTAGGTAACATCTTCAGTGCTAGAATGGAGTGGGGTTTGCTCTCTGTTTATATACAGTGGCATGCCCTGCCAGTGTTGGTGGGGGTGGGGGTTTTGTTTTGTTCCCCTCCCCCCCACCCAGTAGTTCCTTGATTAGGGTATTTTTTTACTGCTTGATTGTATGTCTGGTGATAACCTTGGTGTTAATCTCTGCTTACCTGGATGATGATTGCTGGTGACATGTTCTGGTCTTTTGTTTTCCTTTTTATTTTTTCTTTTGAATAGTGTGTAGATGTTGTTTATCTCTATGTGCCTGTTGATGGCTGACTTGTCTGAATACCAAGCTTCCAGGAATTCCCTCGCATTTTTGGATTTAGCTTGGTCTAAGATGCTGACAGTTTCCTAGTTGAAACTATGGTTAAGTCTGTCCATGTGTTGTGAGATTAAGGATTTTTCATCATGTATTCTGACTGCTAGCTGATGTTCATGGATGCACTCTGCAAGCCTTCTGCCTGTCTGTCCTACATAGTGGTTGCCTTATGTCTGGGATATGGAATTGATTGATTGATTGATTGATTGATTGATTGATCATATTTGTATAGCGTCTGGAGGCTGTAGGGGTCTGGATAGGGCACAATGGGCTCCAATTCAATCTAAGCAAGACAGAGTGGCTCTGGGTATTTGGTCCCCCTAGGAACAAGGTTTTTCCATCTTCAGTTCTGGGTGGAGTTGCACTGCCCCAGACAGATCCAGGGCACAGTCTGGGGGTCAATCTTGGACCCACGGCTCCTGCTTGAAGAGGAGGTGGCAGCCGTGGCTAAGAGGCCCTTTACACACCTTCAGGTTGGGCAGCAGTTATGCCCATTCCTGGACCAGGAGGCTCTCTTCACAGGCACTCATGCCCTTGTTACCTCTTGTTTGGATTACTGCAATGTGTTCTACATGAAGCTGCCCTTGAAGAGCATTTGGAAGCTTCAACTGGTGCAAAATGTGGCTGCATGGGTAGTAAATGGTGCCAGATATATACACCACTGCTTTGGGAGCTGCCCTGGTTGTCGGTGTGTTATCAGGTGCAATTCAAGGTACTGGTTGTCACCTTTAAAGCCCTGCATGGCTTGGAACTGGGTTATCTAAGGAACCATCTTCTCCCAATAGTTTCTGACTTCCCAATTCGGTCGGATGCTGTGGATCCTGACAGCCAAGGAATGTCAGCTGGCAGGGACCAGAAGGTGGGCCTTTTCAGCAGCAGCTCCTGCTCTTTGGAACATTCTTCCTTTGGTGCTCAGGATGGCCCCAACCCTGCTAGCCTTTCATAAGGCTTTAAACACCTGGCTATGTGCCCAAGCCTGGGGTCCCAAAAATGCCAGAGGCCCCATTATCTGGTTGCATTGTTAATTTTTATGTAATTATTTTGTTAATTCTCAGTTGCCTATATGTATAATTGTAATTATATTAATGATTGTGAAATTGTTCACAGCCCAGAGTCACTTGGATTGAGATGGGAAGCTATAGAAATTGCATGCATGCATGCATGCATGCATAAATAAATAAATAAATAAATAAATAAATAAATAAAATAGCTTCCCATCTCACCAAAGAGTGACTCTGAACAGTGTACTACACTGCGTTAAAAAGAACCAATAAATACATATAAAACAATCATTAAAACTATAAAAACTATAAAAAACACACGAAACAGGAGAGGAAGATGTTAACCATAATAAGGGAGCCATTGTAAGATCTCCCCAGTCCTCTGGGACCCCCAGACCTGATCACATAGCCAGGTCCTGAGGGACTTGCAGAATATTTAGAGGGATGGGGCAAACCTCATTTCCAGGGGGAGAAGATTCCACAAGGTAGGCACCTTGTAGCAATTTGGAAGTTGCTGAGCTCCCAGTATCCCTCAGCACTGATGATTTTCTAGATCTTCACTTGGTATCAATCTGGAAAAGCATCTCTTGGGCTAATCATTCTTTGGACCTTCCTCCTCCCGAGAAATTAAGCATGTACCAACCCTGATAGTTTGTTCATTTTTTACCTTCACATATTATGTTATACTGCTGGTGACCTAATATATTTTTACAATATATTATATATGTGTTATAGTCCTTCATGTACTAGTCATTTGTTATAGTATTTAACATATTTTAAGCTTTGCATGACTGGAACTTTGTAATTGTGTTGATAATAATATAATAGAGTATCATAGGTCTTCTACCCCTGTCTTACACAGAAGAACTCTTGAGACATACAATAAATGTTGATATTTCTTAGTTAGTGAATGTTTATGCAAGAAAATGATTTATGGCATTTTTCTCTTGTATTATAAATCTCTTGATTTACAACAGGACAAAAAGTCATTTGATGAGACTGGCATTCTTCAGCAGATGAGGATTGCAAACCTACACATATGTATGATTGGGCACATTCTATTAAGCATGCTTGGATTTCCTTTGTAGAATGTGTACATAAAATCAGACTATCAGAAGAACACTGAGTATCCACTGGCCACAGTGAAGACTTCTGAAAGGCCCTTGAGATATTTTTCCATTATGTAGAAACTACTTGACCTTGGCTGGTCTTGGAAGACAAATAGGGTTAGTCCTGGTTAGTACTTAGATGGGGAATTTGGGGTTAATGGGCTAGACAAGGAAGTAGAAAAAAAAATCCCAGAAAAAGGCAATAGTTAAAGGGATGGGGGAACAATCTCCATAAATGCAGTTATCAGAAGTTGACAAGAGCTTATTCTGATATTCATTCAATTTCTTTACCTTTAATCCAGTAGTTCTAAACTGTTGGATTCAATTTATTAGGCAAACATAGTGATAAAGATTTGTGAAAGGATGGATTAAATGTTTACAAATCATTAAAAAACAAACAAAATAATTATTTTACTATATTAGTCCTGCTTTAACTGGAAACACTGGAGGAACGTTGCTGAATCAAATCAAAGGTATATTTAATCCAGCAGTCTGCAAACCACATGACTTTGGGAAGTCCAAAATAGGACATGAGCACAAAAGAATTATCCTGCTCGTATTCTAGAACAATTACTGTCCAGAGCCTCATGCAGCCACAGTAACGTCCATAAAACTGCAATACAGCAATGCAAAGCTTTGAATGGAAGCTTCTCTTTGACAATGCCTTGAGAAAAGCACCCATTCAGTGCTGTTTGGCAAAGCAATGCAGATCCACTGCTTCTAAAAGTAAGGGAGAGTGGTCATGTTGCTTCACTTTGCCTGTCTTCTGAGGTGTCCTCTGGCAGTTCCAATAACCAGAAGAAGTTTCAAGGGGACTCTAAATACCTTGTTGAGAATTGAATCATGTTTTTGCCTTGATGAGAAGAATTGTACTGTACTGCCTTTGTGGTGCAAAACATCTTGTTAAGGCAAAGCTGAACTACCTTACCCATTCAAAACTGCCCAAGATGAAGACCAACATTTCATCTTGTTGCATAATTTCATTGTCCAGTGTGCAGACTTCATTTTATCTATTCAATAGCTATCATCCTAAATGATGAGCACATTTTAGGCATAAAAGAGGCAACTTACAATCCCCAAGTCCTCCTTCTTCTCCTCCTTCTTCTCTCAACTCCAGACTTACCAACCTCCCCCCTCCCAATGTTGCCATTTCTAGTGAGAAAAACAAAAACTATACTGTAAACCTTAAATTAAGATTAATATGGTTTCTTAAAAATAGAAAATCTCAACCCTGCCCACCTATGAAATGCTGTTTGGCCCATTTTGTCTTAGCACCTGCTCAGTATGTTTCTCATACTCTCTAAAACATTATGCATGGCCCCAATTCAAGAACAGCTTGCCAACCCTGTTTTAGGTCATTTTCACACAGTAATAATTAAATATTTGTATGCTGGAAGAGCAAACAGATAGTACCAAAGATGGGGGGACCATATTGGGGCCAAATTCTACATGATTTCTCATTCAGTTTCCCAGTTGGTTTTATCTTCCTATACATTTCTGCATGAGACTCAGGACTCAGTTATGGCAGTGTTTCTCAACCTTGGCAACTTTAAGATGAGTGGACTTCAACTCCCAGAATTCCCCAGCCAGCCATGTTGGCTGGGGAATTCTGGCAATTGAAGTCCACATTTCTTAAAGTTGCCAAGGTTAAGAAACACTGAGTTAAGGCATACAAGGAAGTGAACTTCTCTTCAACTATCTTTGCTTATTCTCCATCGTAAATTCCAAACCGAGGCTGCTATTAATTGCAGAGGTAGCAAAACAGTGCAAGTTGATTGTATATTTTTACCTTGTATGCCTCATTTTATTTTGTATATTCTATTTTGTAGCTCTACTCTGTAGGTTTTATTTAGTAAGTTTCATTTAGTCTAGCTGCTGACCTGTAATAAAGAATTTGATTTGAATAGTTGCAGAAGGAAAACAAAAAAGCGCTTATAAATAGCTGTACATGTTCCTCTTCCACATTTAGCATCAGGATGAGAGGAAGGAGTCCCTCTACCTCTGCATAACGGTCCAGGTCCAAATAAATTTCCCACACTTTTTGGGAAAGATAATAGGATGGCTGTTCATGGGACTCTTGCATTAGATAATTGCAGCATGAGTTCCTTATTGTAGGAATACAGCAGGCTTTCAAAATGGGCTTTAATGACTTGGGGGGAAAAATCCTTGAGTTTGGGCATATCCAACTATTTCTGCTCCTTTATACTCATCTCAGGTTGCTGTGCCAGTGTCCTTACATCAAATTTCTTGATGTTATTCTCCCACAAGAACAGAAGTGCTTTTAACATAGTCTTCAGGACATCTGAATCAATCTCAGATTTTGGCCATGTCAAGGGAGCAAACAATTTCAGAGTGCAGCTAGCTGTATAATGTCTCCTGTGTGTGTTCTGTAAAATATCTTCTTTAATTCCATAGATGTCAGTGTTTAATCCTACCACTGGCAGCAAACATAATCCTTCCACTGGCAGCAAACATTTCACTTTCTTGTAAAAACAGGAAGAAGAAAAGTAATTCCTTTTTATAGACTTCATGGTAGATATCCTAATATACAGTGGACCATCAAGGCACTGACCTAGGGAGAATAGATTTGGCTCATGTCCTCTATGAAATTGGGTTTGAGGAATTGCAACCTCATGGTGGATCCTGAAGATGTTGTATGCTTGCTCCATTCTTCCTTGTAGATTTACAATTTTATCTTTTCTATAAAAAAAGATCCCCCCCCAAGAGTTTTTACTGTAGGTATGAATTCATTTCATTTTCATTTATTATATCTCTCCCATTTCTTTAAATTAGAACAAATATCTTCCAGGCACAGATCTTTTAAAAAATTATCTGTATGAACAGGAATATTTAGGGCAGTTATTCAGAAAATTGTATCTGTCTGTCTGTCTGTCTGTCTCATACTACTTCTTGGACATAATGAATTTAGAAATCACTTCCACCAATGCATACCTGCTGGCAAGACATGATTAAAATGCCACCCACATGAGACTAGGGTTCTTTCAACTACTCTTAATCTATCTATCTACTCTTAATCTATCACTATCATTTGACTTTAGCTCTGAAGCTGCCTGTGGTACTGTAGCAGGTATCACTCTTAAACTCTTTCGCACACTTAATTCAGGACTAGCTTACAAGGCAATAGAAGAAAGCCTGCATATACCTGCTTTGGAGATGAGGTTAATTTATAACTATATGCTTCAACGAATCTTTAGGGTTAGGGTTAGGGATGAGTTAACTACTCATCCACAATAATGCCATAGTCTTTGAAAAAAGATGCAAAATGCTCCAACCCTAAATGCAACATTAAATTATATTTTTAAAAGAATGCTGATAGGGTAATTGCTTTCATTTAGAGACATGTTTACACAAGTCTTTTATTATGTAATTGCTTTGGCTTATTCACACAGGTTTATAGAGGTCATGGTCTTTCCAAATGTTGTCTTCCATTTGAAACTCTCTAGTGTTTTCCTACTGTTTCTTCTTTTCTTCCCTTATCACTGTAAAGAAGAAAAGATTAAATAGCTGAGCATTGTCTTTTGACCGTAGTGCTAGAAGCTTTTTCTATAAACCTCCTGTTGGATAATTTCCAGTGTTAAAGGAAAAGCAGACTATGTATGAATAAATAATTTATCAAAATCCTAGCCAATACATTTAGGATTAGCTTTTGCAAATGGAAAAAGAAATACATTATAGCTTTGAATGTATGTCACATTTCTTCCACATTTAGCATCAGGATGAGAGGAAGGAGTCCCTCTACCCCTGCATAACGGTCCAGGTCCAAATAAATTTCCCACACTTTTTGGGAAAGATAATAGGATGGCTGTTCATGGGACTCTTGCATTAGATAATTGCAGCATGAGTTCCTTATTGTAGGAATACAGCAGGCTTTCAAAATGGGCTTTAATGACTTGGGGAAAAAAATCCTTGAGTTTAAGCATATCCAACTATTTCTGCTCCTTTATACTCATCTCAGGTTGCTGTGCCAGTGTCCTTACATCAAATTTCTTTGATGAGAGAGAAAGGACAAAAATGCTTTTTCATTCAAGTATTTCTAGATTACACCAAAAAGATGGGGCACCAATTTCATTGCTGTGTCATCCATTCTAACTACTTCTTTGAACAATTATGTCCAGTACAGGACTAAGAAGTCTCTTGACTGGACTGTAGGGATCAGCCATTTGAATAAGTGTAGCTATCTCTGTCCTCAAATTATCCTAATATAGTTTTTATCAATAAGATATTTTCATGCCACTTTCAGATACAGATTATTCAATTTGAATATTAGAGTCAACTATGAAAAAATCATTTGTCTTCTGGTGAATAGAACGAACCATCCTTTCATTATGGTTTGTATCAGGAATATGTACAGACCACAAGATTCAGTCTGAACACCAAATCAGGTAGGAAATGACCCAGTTCATTCAAGACTGGATCAGAATAATCCACTATTGTTTCCAAAGTGTGTGTGACTGGAAAATTGCATGGACTATAGAAGAATCAACTTCAGAGAGCTCTAAAATAATGGGAGGGCTATATATAATTTAGGAAGGCACACAACGGAATGTTGAGGGATTCCCTTGAATTCAGATGATCTGGGATTTCACAAACTCTGAATCTTAGGCTCCTTACTGGGCTCCTGATCTTGGAAACATGGCATTGAAATATCAGGGAAAAAGTGTTATATCTATCACCTGCCCTAGATCCAGTCTGGATTGAAAGAATATCTGCCTATCACTAAAATTGAATATTCTCCATTTCTCCTCCTCTCTCCCCAATTCTACGATATGACTTAATAATCCAGAGATACAGATCAAGACTAGAACTGAATGGAAGCTCAGAATGGGACCCAAGCCACATTTGATGGACTTTCTTTCTTCTAGGATGCCAGACAATATGTCTGAATGATTCTACTTCATTTTTTGATTTGAGGTTTATATGAATTGTATATGAATTTATATGAGTGTACAATAGTTTGCAGAATTCCCATTAGCTATTTGTTTTCAGCCACTATTATATTTTATTTTATTTTATTTTATTTTATTTATTAAATTTCTCCCCCGCCCATCTCCCCCCAATGGGGGACTCTGGGCGGTTCACACAAAACATTAAAAACATAAATACATATAAATACATAAAACATAAAAATTTTAAAAACATTACTAAAAAAGAGGAAGAGAATCCAAGAAGATGAAGAATCTGGGGCTGAAGACAGCAGGCCTCTATGGAGCTAGCATCCCCATTCCCTCCCCACCCCAGGCCAAGTGACAGAACCAGGTTTCCAAAGCACTCCAGAAGGCCAGGAGTGAGGGGGCCAATCTCACCTCCAGGGGCAGAATATTCCAGAGAGCGGGGGCCACCACAGAGAAGGCCCACCTTCTGGACACCACTAATCAAATTTCTTTTACTGCAGGGGTCCGAAGCATGTCCCCTCTGTGTGATCGAGTGGGGCGGGTTGAAGTCATGGGGAAGAGGTAGTCCCTTAGGTAACCTGGTCCCATGCCATGTAGGGCTTAAAGGTGATAACCAACACCTTGAATTGGACCTGGAAGCAGACTGGTACCCAATACAGCTCGTGGAGCAACGGCGTTACATGGGCCCTTCTTGGAATTCCAAAATTAGCCCACACGGCTGCATTCTGGACCAGCTGTAGCTTCCAGATACTCTTCAAGGGTAGCCCCACGTAGAACACATTGCAGTAGTCCATCTGGGAAATAACAAGAGCATGAGTGACTGTTCAAAGGGCATCCCAATCCAGGAAAGGGCATAACTGATGCACAACCTGAAGTTGTGCAAAGGCCCTCCTTGCTACGGCTGCTACCTGTTCTTCGAGCAGGACCCGTGAGTCTAGGAGGACCCCCAGATTACGCACTGGGTCTGTCTGTGGCAGTGCTACACCATCCAGCACCAAAGATGACAAAGTCCTGGATACCGAGGGGCCATTAACCCACAGCCACTCCATCTTACCAGGGTTCAGCTGAAGCCTGTTGTTCCCCATCCAGACCCTTACAGCCTCCAGGCACCGCGAAAGGGCGGTCATGGCATCACTTATCTCACCTGGGATGGAGATGTATAATTGCATATCATCAGCATACTGATGATACCTCATCCCATGATGGCGGATGATCTCACCCAGCGGTTTCATGTAGATGTTGAAAAGGAGCGGAGAAAGAACCAAACCCTGCAGCACCCCACAAAGGATGGGACCTCTCACTCCCTATCAACACTGACTGGAACTGGCCTTGAAGAAAGGAGATGAACCAGCACAAGACCATGCCTCCCACCCCCAATTCCCTGAGTCGTCCGAATAGGATACCATGGTCGACGGTATCGAAAGCCGCTGAGAGATCAAGGAGAGCAAGGATGGTTGCACTTCCACCATCCCACTCCCACAAGATATTCCTGTTGATTTATTTTGGAAATGTCACCATATTCAGGCAGTCAAAATACTCCCTCAATTATAACAGGCTGCAAGGGCTTCCAAATTTTCTTCCATGAAAAATGTTACATAAGGTAGCTAATATCAAGACTGTTAGCATCATTCTTTCTTTACCTGCAGAGTTCAGGAACACCTGTATATACTTATTCATTTAGAGCAGATGTTTCCATTCAGAAAAGTATTTGGCCATGATTATCTCCACTCAGGGGCCCTGCTTTATTTGCATTATCAGACATCTCCTAAATACATGTGTCTATGCAATAGAATACAGATCAATCACTACATACTGAACATATTGCTTTATAAATAAAACGTATTCTTTTATCAGTAACTGTGTCCAATTATCCTCTTGTTCCAAAAGTCAATGATGTCTGTCAGTAACTTTTACTCATGAAAAGGCATGAACCTTTCACAATATGAGAAAATACAAGGAATGTTTTTGTCACACATTTTCAGAAACAAACAAGAGCGTGTAAACGAGAATAATATTTTTTGTAACACTTTCTAAGATATTTCTGCAAGAAAAAAAGCTGTTTATAATATCTGTAATCTTCCTGGAGGAAATACCATGGTAATCTAATGACAGCCATTAAAAGACTCTGTATATGCATTTACTGCTACCAAATAATGAACAAATTCCATGAAACACATAACTTTCTGAAAAGTAATTATTTTATTTATGTACTCATATAAGAATCTCTGCTTTGTACAACATTACATGCACAGTGCAGTTAACCTTCAGCATCTGCAGGAAAGACTGGCCAGAATAGCAGCATTACTGATTATTACAATACTGTCTGAAAGACTAATGAGTTTTGCAGTGTGCACATATGTAGATACTAAAGTCATTTATGATATGACATAGAATAAGGAAAAAAAAATGCTGCCCAGAATATCATAATGATTGACCTGCTGATTCAACATTTGAAACAGGGACAGTAACCAACACTGATCAGCCAATGTAGAGAAAGTCAGATTGACTACTGGATTGTTTGAGCCATTCATCTTTTTCACCCAGCCTCAACTTACAGATAATTTATGAATTCTTCCTTAAGCAAGTCCAGGATGTCCTTCCATTCTACACTTACTCTTTTTATAATACCCTTTTATCTTGTTATATGTGAGGACTGTAATGATCATTCAAAGTTGGCTGTGTTGTATTGACACTGAACTAGTTAGAATGCCATCATTGCATCCTTTTAAAAGCAAGGAACTGGATGACTAATTAGTTCCAACGTTTCAAAAGATGTTAATAACAGATCTGGATCAGGGAAACAAATATCTCTGGATGAAGTCCATGCGGAACTGGCTTGTCTTCCACTCATTCAGAGAATTCCCATTTGAAGGCTTTGCTTTCAATGGGAGCACTATCTTTCCTGGTTTTCCAGGTGCTGAGCTTGCATTAGAAAGCATGTGAAGAGGCAAACAGTCTCTCTGATGACTGGATAGCAGAGCTGCCAATCAAATCATGGCAAGCTAGGTACCCCCTCCTAGTTTATATTCCAGAAGGAGGAGGGAACTGGAAGAAAAGCAATTTGGGAGGTATAGATGGACAGACATATCTGAGGATGATCAAAATCCTAGCCTAGGAACACCTCTGCCTATCAAGGAAAGAGGTCAGGAGTACATTTGTGCCAGTGTAAGACAGTATTGACTTGCTGTACTGTAGATCTAAATGAACCTGTTTACAAACTATGTTATTTAATAAAAATCATTCCATGTCTTTGTTTAAATATTAACCAACTGATTGTGCTGTCCTGTATCTTTCCCATGTCCCACCTAGTCATGTCATCTCAGAGATATGTAGAACTAAAGGAGAGAGACAGAAAAAGAATTTCTAAACCAGAAAAGGGTATAGTGGTAGTAGCAAAATAAATAGATCCTGAAGAGATCTTCCAGAGTTAATGAGGATTTGCTTAATTTTATAGAACCAAATTATAAGACAAGGACACCTATAAACACAAGAATCTCTCTAAGCAGAAGAGGGGCATCTCTATCATATCCTAATACCCTGAATTCAGTGGTGTCAGAGGGGGGAGGGTATAAAAAATGGCAAGGTGGTCATTAGACCAGCACAAAGTCCTGTCCCTTTCACACATACGTAGATACAGCACACAGACAAACAAGTGGGATTTGAACACACTGCCGTGACCACCATGCTGACCCTATAAACTAGGGAATATGATGGAGTTATGATGATATTCAGAAGTGAGTTCTAAATCACTACATAATTAAAAACAAAACTGACTGTAAAAATGAGTTTTGTGGCACCTTAAAAACTAATAATGTATTATCACATAACAGTATCCTCAGGGTATTTGAGTTGATGAAATAGAAAAAACACTAGAGAAGCACTTACTAAAAAATAAGTATTAATTCATTTCTTGTGTGGGAATGGGGGAGAGCAATAGATAATATACATTCAATTGTCATGAACGTACATTAATTTTTCCCACTATTGCAATGGTGGGATTCAATATATGGTAGGCAGTGGTAAGACAATATAACTATGTTTGTGTTAAGTTAATAAAATAGACTGTGGCACGTGGGATAATAGCCAGAAAATATGAGTTCATTAAAAAACAGTAATTGTTTGCAGCAGGGCAGAATAAACTGAGGCCAAATATGTAAAAAACAGAACCAATAATATTGTTTTAAAAACGTATTACACGCTTTTCACCTACTCCCTGACTCCATCTCTGCTATTTACTCTCTGCCAAATACTGCCTTAATTGTTCAGGGAAAGAATTCTGAATTTCAGAATACAGGAATAAGTTCAGGAAGAATAAACATAATATAGAAGAAAACAGTAATATGTAGTCTGCTCCTTGCAAAATGCTGCATAGTGAATGCATTATGTTATGCAAATACTTTAATTTTGTATTATTAAAGAACTCTGCTAAGCAAAGAAAAAATGCATATCATTTTCCAGGTTTCTCACTTTGCCATGGGAAACACAGTGGTGCCATTCTTTTGTTTTCTTCAACTCTTGATTGAAATGCAGAAATGTGTGTGCTTGTATATCTATCTCCCTGCTTGATATGTGTTTGAATTACAAGAATAGGAATGTTCGGAAACTGAGCTTCTGATGCTATTTCATGAACTAAAGAACCGTAGGAGCTTCACATGAAACAAACGTGTCTTTGAGAAAATAGTGACCTTCAACAGCAACAAGAAATCTTGGAACTTATTTATGCCCTTGGCAACTAGACAGCCCAAGAACCTCCCAGAAGAGGAGACAAAGGTTCTTCTTCCAGGAGATGTTACTGAAAACAAAACCATAGCAATCTGGGGACTATCCTAATGTCTAACCATTTTGGAAGTTCAGGTATATTGGAAAGAGTTTGTAGTACTGAAACAATACAAGATTTTGAAAACAGTCTATTCCTTTCTTTTTGGAGGTGGGGAATGAAAGGTCCCCAAAACATTGAGATAAGAGTAACATCAGAAAATATGTGCCCATATGAAAGCAAACCTAGAAACATACCTCTTCTTCAAGTATGGACACCAGTAGCTCCTGAGCCTCCTAAAATTGGGCAGCTCTAGTATAATTATAACAAGATAAGAAACCTGTAATTTTCACCATGTAATCTCTGACTCAGAGAGAATAAAGAAAATGGCACCAAAACAGATAGAGAAAGATTGCATTCCCTTAACAGCCATTATTTTCAGTTTGAAAAATCCTTGCTTCCATGATTTGACATCGTTTCATTGGGTACCCAAGCTATTTGCAAAGAATAGATAGGAAATTAAATAGACCAAAATGACTGAAAACTTAATCTTTCCTCCTTTTACCTTCACCCCATGAAGCTGACTTTAGGCAAGAGTTCCTGAACCTCTTTGTTCAAGCTGGAGGGTGGCTCAGTAGAAAAACTGCAGAGAGTCTCTTTGATGGAGGAACTCGCTTCTGGGTTGACGTTTCCTATTTTCTTGTGCAGTGTGAACAGTACATGAAACTTTGAGAATAGGAAGAGTGATTTTATAAATTATTTATAACAAATATATGGAAGAGAGAAGCAGGCTGGAATGCAAATTCTATAACGTAACAGCATTTGATGTATGTTTTCTTAATATAATGGGATTATAACATTACACACTTGATACTTATAATTTACAAGGCACTTATTAGTTTTACTGGAGATTTTCTTTTATTCAGGCTCACTATCCATTATGCATAACAGATAATGTATATCGGAAATGTTAATGGCAGAAAATTCCAATAAGTGTTTCATAGAAGATAATGGAAATGGTGTGTGATATTGATGGAGTTCAGCATAGGTAGAAAAATCCTTTTATCAGACACTCCACAGTATTTAGCTATTTATATTATATGAAGTCCAGGATTTATTTTCTGGGGGCAAAGGGAAAATTATAAGGAAAAGAAGACTCGTTGTTGTAGTCTTTAAAAAGAATTAGGATTATAAATTTATCTTGCAATGATACAAGGATACATGAGAGAATAGAAAATGTCCAGAGTAGATTTTTCTTCCACTGTGCCATTTGTCAAACAGCAGTGAATCCAGACTAGAAATGTTTCACCATTCCAGAATTTCTCCAGAGATATACCAGAGGTATACCAGCAACATACAGCATATCAATGAAACAATCTTTAAGCTGCTAAGAACACCCACCAATCCTCTTATCCCATCATATTTTGGCCATCCCTGAATGAGGTGAGATTCTCAAATTTTCCTCAGCATCTGCTTTCTCAGTTTTTTAATTTGTTTCTCTTCTTCACTCCTTTCTCTATGATACATGGAACTGAACTGACAAAAACTAAAAGCCACTGTCTTTCATTTAAAAGTACAGAAAAAGAAACACACCTTAAGGTCCCCAGTGCTTGGCTTTTGACTTTGTGATCAGGAACCTATCCAAAACTCTGCAGATTCGGTGCTTTGTTTCAAGGGAGAAAAAGAAGGCAGTCCTCAAGTTTGCCTGAAAATATCAACCTTTGAAGAATTCACCTTTCTGAATTGGCTCTTTACTTTCCAGCGCTTGAAGGAACAATTGAACCCAGGAGCTCTTTTAAATTGCCCATTTTTTAATGTAAATACTTAAACTCTACATAAATATCTCCCTCTCATTTCCAAGAAGCCAAAAGTGGCTTGCATCACTCACATTCACATTCAAGCTATCCAATCCAGAACAAGACAAAACACAGCAAGGTACTATATAAAAACTGGGAGACTAATACTCACAAAAAACTATTTTTTCTTCATAAATTTCAGTGCTGAGTAACGGCATTAAAATTGGAGGCCAAATCTAAGTTGGCCCTAAATAAGCCCTGAGGGAGCAGCCTTTTCCAACCTAGAGCCTTCTGATGTGTTCGACTACAACTCCCCAAATCCCCAAAGTAGGACCAAAGGCTTAGAATTACAACCCAACCCATTTGAGGACTATGCTAGTGTGTATGTTTAGCTAGGGTATGGCATTGCTTAAGCCTGTTTGAGCTACGTGAAGGCTAAGAATGATTCCTCAATGCTCTCATATATTTGGGAACAGGAGATCAATTTTCAGACTGCCCTTCTTCTGGTACTAATATTTTCATCTGAGAGTCCTAGCTAAGCATACGAGGACCCCAATATTGTCAGAAACACTGTTCAAACCTTTGGGATCTATTTCAAGGCCTGAAATATTATTCCCTGTCAAATAAAAATAATGGCTATTTTTTAAAAACTGATCTTGAAAACTCCAAGGCTTAACCTGTCTTGTTTCAGTGACGCCCATTCTGAAATTGTAATTTAAACATGCATTATTCTAAGCTTCACAGTTCTCCCTTACTCCAGGGGCTTCAGTGCACCTGTAATGAAAATAAAAAGACTTGGTGGGAGAATTCAATGCTTTTCCTTTCGGCACAGCTACAGTAATAACGTTATATATAGAACAGCTCTCACTGGGATGTAATGAAGCTGCTATATGTGAAACCATTTCACTTTTCCTTTCACCCACCACTCAACTTAAAAATAGCTTCACCTCAGCTGAAAACTGCGCACAATAAAGATAGCAACCACTGTTTTCCTTCTCTACCAACACGATTCCTTTTGCTCTCTTGCAGTGCGCAATTTCCTGTGGCGAACATGCAAAAGTGAGTCAGCCTTATCCTTGTGGCTCAGAACATATATTCTGCTTCTCTCTCAGGCCCTTTTCTTCAGGAATAGTTAAACTGGCTTTCCCATTTCCCGCATCTCTGACATGTGACACTTAACAATGGCCAGAAACAGGAAATCTGATTTTTAAAAGTTCCTGTCCTGCTTTAAAACCTACATTAACTGTAATAAGAGAACATAAAAGAGACAACATGCAAGGCCATGTGAAAAAATCCACTCACTTTGGATTCAGGGCTCAAGCTAAATATTATATCTGTGAAAAGTGAATAACATCCCACTGTTTTCAAAACAAAAAGTCGCCCAGAGGCTCTTCCATGTGACTGAAGGGAATGGCGGCTTGATCATTTTATAAAAATGTTTTGCATCTTGCTTTTTGGCCCCCAAACCAAAACTGAAAACAAATGGGAATATCCAATTACTATACTTTCAAATTATGTGTAGCATAAAATTAGTCAAAGCATAATGAGCCCCAAAATTCAAACCAGATTAAAACCTGGAAGCATTTGTTTTAATAACAAATAAAACATAACAGTGGCTCTGCCATTCTAGTGGTTATTCCATAATGCTGAGTATCTCTATCGTAAAGCTATTGCCTCACAATGTAGCCCTCAAAACTTAGTGGATGTTAAATGATGCTGCAGACAGAATTCAATGCTGTTTGCAGGATTCTGTTCTCTCCAGGCCTTCTCTCATCTTCCACGTGAAAGCCTCATCAAACACAGGGTGGAGAGCAAAGGAAATATGGCTAATAAATATAGAAAGCTAGTCCAAAAGTTGCCTTTGCCCTGTAGGTGGTTAAAAAAAAAAGTTGTGATAGAAACACCTATAGCTGACCTTATACCCACATAGTACAAAGTAATGTCTGTTATTTACAACTGTAGCATTATCGATTGGTTTATCAGTAACTTAATCAAGCCCAATAATATCAATTTAATAGCTTATACTAAGATGGCCAAACTCTAATCTAAAAACAATTCTGCTCAGCTTAGGAAAAAGGAAAACCAGGCAAGTAATTTCTTTCCCACAATTGTTCACAGAGATACAGTACATGACGTTTTCATCTTCAGTTATATGTCCACCTGGCTATTTAGCCCTTTAGCTATTTGTTTCTCATATTTACGTGTTGCCAGAATCGAAAGATTCCTTTATTTTCCCCATCACGATCTCATTCTTGTGCATTCTTGCTGCAAAGGCAAATGTGGGCAGCATATCACTATGCTAACCCTAGCTATCTCAAGTAAATACGTTAAACCATGTATTAATTAAAGTTATTTTCATTTTTCGATATGGGAAAAATCCTTATCCAAAAATCAGGGGAAGAAAACACCCAGCTTCGAAAACGAACGGAGCAAAGTCTGCATTGCAAGCTGTAATACTGGAAGCGGATGCAGCCAATCCGGGAAAAAATGCTGCCAACCAGCTGTCTGGCAGGGAAAGCGTGAGGGTGAGGGACAAGAGGGGAAGAAAACTTTGGATTCAGCAGAACCTCAGAGAACAAATATGTCAGCTCTTGTGTGGGGGGAGGAGGGGGAGCAGCAACAGAAGGCACCAGGCGGCAGCAAGACCAACGAGTTGCCTTTGCGATACAGTGAGCAACCCAACTGTAACATGCCTCATCTTGTTCCCTTCCAATGGACTTATACAATCCCATAAGTCAATTTAAATCATGTGCTGCCCCAAATAAGTGCCAAAACTAAGGATGTGTAACTTCATGTTGAGGCTTGTTTTTCTAGCGCTTCATATTTTTTGGCTCTCCTGCTACCCTTTGGTGATCGCATTGTCACTGTGAAAAAAGCAACGGGCAGCCCTGGATTCAATATTTCAATATTCTTCTTCTCTAGCCACAATTGCAGATGCACTATGGCCTCTCTTTTGCACTGTCAGAGGGAGGTGCAAAACGTAAGGCAATGTATTTCTGCCACAAGAAAAAGTGGGAGTCCCAGATTAGCCACACATCTCAGGAGAGCCCACCTTGGCCTACAGTTACAGTTTTCATTGCAACACCCAACTGATTCGTGTGTGCTGGGTCACGGACACTAATAATAATTTCAAGCTGTAGAGAACTGGCAGCCTCACGTGCTGCTCCTTCCCAGCTTCTTGTTGGCAGCACATTTGGGGAGGTGAGTTTTAAGGCTCTGAAGAAGTCCTAAGAGGGGCAAAAGATGATCTCTGGGCTTGCTGGCCAAGAACTGGTTGGAGGAATGATGATAACTCCATTCTGCTCTTCTCATCCCTGATGGGTTTTGGTGCATGGAGAACTCATGCAGATAGACAGGCATGCAGCTGTTTCTCCCACACATCATTGGCATGGTCTTGGAGCTGCCACTGCTCTTGTCTTCACTTTATTCCAAGCAACAAGTGCTGTTATAACTGAATTGAAGTTAATCTTCTTGTTACACAAAATAAGATGGGGGTGGAAAGGATATTGGTTTGTCCTTCTGCTTGTCTGCTAGTAGACTGCGTTACCCTGCCAAGATGGTACGTACCATTTTTGTACACACACATTAAACAGAAAGGCAGAATAATCTCATTCTGTAATAAACAAAATGCAGCAATCTCATCATCTCTAATAACATAATATGGAATCAACATCATCATTGGACCTTCTGTAATTGAATATTATGACTAGACTTTCTGTAGAAGGAAAAAAAACAGCAAAAATACAGAGGTAAGAGGGAATAGAGGGAAAAGCTGGTTAGGTTAAAAACTGAACTAAGGACATGATTCAAAAGTATTTTTTATTTCCTTATGTTTGTTAAGTAGGCCAAACAATGAAGCCTCCCTAAGTTCAGTGGAACAGTGCAACAAAGTAGGCATGAAATATGGGAACCCAGTGAACTGTGTTGCCCACCCAACCTTTCAGAGATGGAATCAGGGGAGGATGTACAGAACAGCACTTGTGAAAGTATTCTATTTCTTAAGTCTGATGATGGGAACAAAGCCAAGATCCCACTACAACCTGCTAGCCGTGGGCGGACTCTGATCACAAGCCAGCCTTGGTTGTGGCTAAAAAGTTATGCCAACATTGTCCCTTTGTTAATTACATTACAAATGCAAAACCTGATGTGCAAAATCTGCTTCTATTTCCGTGAAATGTCTCAAGCCTCTCTAGGCTGTGGATATGAAGTTAGCTGTAACACTGCTGATTTATCCTACCTCCTTTCCTATTATTAAGGAAAGCAGGTGCCTCACACTACAACTGTGGACTGGTCTTGTGTTCAGGGATTATACCAGCACACTAGAGCTTCACGAGAGTCAGCAGGGTGCCACAGGCTTAGATTACTCATTTATAGGGAAAATGGCAGAAGCCACTGGGTTTTCTACTTCAATTGAAACCTTCATATTAACTAGAAAGGTAAGTTTAGCACCCTGCAAGGCATACATACAGATCCAAGCAAATCATCCCCAAACTAAATTTCCATGCCAGCCAGAATTCTCAGTTCCTGAGCCTAAACTTATAATTGAGGCCTTCAGTAAAATAAAGAAAATGATCAGCAATTTCATGGACTGGTCATGGCAAAACAGGAGAAATTTCACACTTGCTATTTGGAAATGAACAGCGACTCTGAGCATTTTCTCCCTTCAAATCAACACATGTATATCCTGTTCTTTTTCTCCCATAGATATTTCAGACTAAAGAGAGCTGAGGCTAGTTAGCATTTCAAACGATGCATGAATCTTAGACACAATTAAAATCTTTTTACTGGTAACCCAAACACGTATCCCCTCGTTTGTCCTGATAAGAGCTTCTGAGCACTGTGTGTTTTGGATATTATTGACACATACAGCTATTTAACTGAATCACACATTAACTAAATTAAAACATAACAACCAATACATTGGAAGGAAACAAAAGGAAGCCACTATAAACCCAAAGGGGGAAAAACCTGAGATCCTAGGGCTCAGTGCTCCCCCTGCTATGCAAAGCCTTGCCCCAGGAATCCCCAAACATCATAACCAAATGGTGATTTTTAATGGGACTGAAAGGGAAGTATGACTGGAGAGTAAGCATACTATCTGTATTTTACCTGAATTAAACATAAATGAAATCAGGTTATGGACTCCAATGGAATATCCAGGTATTTATCCAGTGCCAGCTCAAGGGTGTATGGCACTCCTAGGCCACATTGATTGTTTCTCCCACTCCCCACTGATGTGAAGATCTGCATTTTTATGCAAATGATTCAGAAGGAGGGGCGGCATTGGCAACCCCTAAGCTTTGGTACCCTAGGCTGGTACCTACTCAGCCTTAGCCTAAAGCCGGCCCTGTATTTATCTGTGATCTTGGAGGCAGTTTCACTGTCATGTTGTTCTTATTTTGGGCAAAAAAACTGTCTTGTTTCTTTATCCCTGAAAATGAGCCAGAAAGGACCGCTAGAAGAACAACGAAAAGGAATGTAGAAAGAACTAGCCAGAAGTGAGAAATATTTGTTACTCTTCAGAGTTTCTTAGTGTTTTTTAACTGGAAGGAATTTGCTGGTCTCAAGATTCACTTAATTGGGTGGGGGAATGGGAGAGAAATGCAGCATGATGTCTGTTTGTTTTCCTCTGAGGTCACAGCCCTTTCTCCCACCACAGAATTTGAATGTGACTGGCCCCCATGATTGGAAGATGAATAGAGAAATAAATTATAGCGAAAAATAGCCAGCCAGAGCAAAAATAAGGTTAAGGAAAGCAGGAAAAGGGCATGCTAAAAAGGAAAACTCTGAAAGCAGGGAAAACAAAAAGCATCTTAAGAGATGGAGGAAGTTTTAGCCTCTCCACCTAGTCAGTCCCATCAGACCAAGGATTGTCCATTGGGTACAACAGTTACATGGCCAAAGGTCTATGAAGCTCCCAAAGGGACACACAAAAGGGTCTAGGCCAAATAAACTAGACAGCAGACAACAATGTGTGCACATATTTATATAAATATCTAAGTATATCTATATAATGTCACTCTATCTATACGAGACACAGCTGTAGATTATATACATGATTTCATTATCTGATCTATATATTGTATATAATGCAAATATTTATATTTATAATCTGTCTTAGGGGCCTACAATTATGAGAATGCCCAGGGCTTTTCAAGTTTTTAATCGCACCACTGAAACATCTTTTAAATAGCCATAACAGATCTGAGCTGTAAAAATCCAGACTGCTACTAGATTGTTTGTTTTACAGCATGTATGTATATGTCATGCCAATCAACGTAGTCCCTGGACAAGTTCACAAGCAGAAAACTCACATATTTAACTCATAACAAATCAAAATAAATAACAGTAAATAACAATAGCATTAACATTAGCAGCAGAACATTCTTAACACTTGGCTCCTATCTAATCATTGTTTGAGTTTTGCTGCCCAGATACGGTGTGCCTACATTTAAGGCCACCTTTTTCTCTGAGGAAACAAAAGGAACTGGTGGCCTACAAGGTTCTGCTTTCTCCTTTCAGGAAAGCAATTCCAATTCCTAACTGACTTGCTCTTCAAGTCACTCTGGGTTCTTCCCCAAAGGCAAAGATGAAGTCTACAAATTCATCAAGTTCCATCACATTCACTTTCCTCTTTGCCTTTCCCTTTTGGGATACGTGAGGGCAAAGCCAGTTCTAACAATTGGCAGGATGAAACAGTTGCTTCAAACCAACCAAAAGAATGGGCTTTATGGAAAGCAATTTCCACAGAATTCTAGTCCTTGCAAAACAATGCATTTCTTTTCAACTTTGTGCAAAGGAGACCCCTGGCTATGGACATCCTAGAAAAAGTCTGTTGGATTAATTATTAATTTTTAAGCTACCTTGCAAAGAAGAATCCTAAAAGGTATGCATAAATAGCATTAAAATGTTATAAATACTTCTTTATTTCAGTGATCCCCCCCCCCCAAAAGGTTTTCTCTTCTTCATAGAGAATTATTTTTGCCTGCCAGTTTCTGGATCAACTCCAAATGCCAGTACTAACCTATAAAACCCAAAACATTCTGGGGTTGGACTATTTGAAAGAGTGTCACCTCCCATATTTACTTACTAGGACTAAGATCTTTATGTGAGTTGCCCCTGCAAGGTAAGTAGATGTGAGAGGGAGAGACTTTTTAATGGTGGTACCTGATCTATGGAAGCCCATCCCTGGAGGAGCTCAAGGTGAAGACGTTTACTTTTACAGGATTCTTAAAAAAACATTTTGATATTTTGGAATGTTAGCACTTTGTTGCTTTTTTGTTGTAACTTTATACTATATTATCACCATTATTGATGCTGTTGCTGGATTTAATATTGCCCATTGTGCTGTTCTTTATGTTGGTTTTCATGGTGCCATTATATGGTTTTTAAATAGTTTTACTTTTTAATTATGTTTTAAGCTATTCCATGCCCAGACAACTCCTGTTATTGGGTGATAAAACAGTGCAATTAAAAAAAAATCAAGATGTTTTGTCCATGTTTACTTTATAAAGAAGTTCTTCATAGGGTCTGAACTCTGAAAGTCTGAATCAGACTTGCTTTAACTGATGGCAGACCAGCTGCAAGCAAAACAGGAATAAGACTTTAAGGAACAGAGCACTTGGAAGCTTTCCACAAAGACTTTGCCTATACTTAGTATATAGCCATGACTTAAGAAATAAACTATACATTCTTCTTTATAAAGCGATGCAGGTGAAAACTACAGTAGCTTCCATGAGCGTTCAAATGATTGTAAGCATTATCTTACTAGCATGTGTTAAATGATAATAGGAGAAAATGCTAAATACTCATTTTTCAATGGCACTGTGCTCTTACATCATTACTGCAGTGCAAATAAAGTTTCCTATTGCATAGGAAATACAATACTTTATAAAGTATGTTACATTTAAATTCATAATCTCCTTGGCAGGTTCCAATTCACCATTTTATCAGAGTTTATTATTATAGGTCAATTATTGTGAATGCATTTGACCAGGAGAAACAGAGGTGAATGATTGTTCATTAACTGCATAACTTAATTACTCACCATCCTGCGCTTGATGACATCTCTTTCCATGATGTTCTTTTAGGTCAGTGAGGCCAGGACTCGATTTGCTTTAAGAGCCAGGTATACGTGTCTCTGTCTATTTCTGTCTCCCTTGGCAGCACGAAGCAAATTAATGGGTAGTTCTGGGGAGGAGGCATGCAAGGAAAATGAAGATCCCTCCAGAGCAATGGCACAGAGAAGTAATGTGATGTGGTGTCACTTGCATAGAAGCACCTCTCGGAAATCATTACAATATGCCTCTGACGTATATTTCAAATTCCCCTTGTTTCTCGGGGACAACGGTAAGCAGGAGCATCAGCAGTGGGGTGGACATGGAATGATACACATGTCATGATGTTATGCAAAGAACATAACTTACATACGTGTGTCAGACAGCATGTTGTTATATAACTGAGCATGTGCATGATGAAGTCATGATGTATATATCATCACTTTGACATCATTATGGCTTCTTATGGATGCTGCCAACAGTGGGTATTAAGCTCTTCACACATGTGCCCATTTTAGACAAAGGAAAGACTCACAAAAGTATTTCTGTTTTATAATACTGTTTTCTGATTTGTACTACTTCATTTTGAATTATGATGGAAAAAATGGATGATATATAATGCATGCGTTTGTACATCGGCAGTGTCCTGCTACATGCCGTATAATTTTACTATCTTAAAAAGTATATATGTCTAAGCAGCTAAAATCCATTGTATTCAAGTTACAAATCAAGTGACAAATCAAGTTCATGTCCTTTGTGGTTGGACAAATTGTCATTGATTAAGGAACTAAGTGAGTATTTTTTTAACTTATTGAGCAGAACAAAAAGGATCATGCAATCAAACTCAGTGTGTAGGTCATGCTCCCAGGCATCCCTAATCAAGTCTGTTAGGTTTCTGGTTTAAAGTCTATCTGGCCCTGGTTTCTTATCAATTTTTTCATGCCTTAAGCAGAACAAAATTACAAGCTCTCACTTTAGCTCAACTTGCTATTCTCTCAATAAAGATTATCTTTTCTTAAAGGTAAAACACAATTATCTTATCAACAGAATAATTTGTTTCTTTGAAAGAAATTAGCTATTTAGCAGACCCACACATGGAACATTTTAACAAAGTATAACATTATAATTCTGGAGACTATGCATGTATTTGCGATGTATGAAAAATTCTTTACTCACAGTCTCTGTGAAAGCTGTGAAAGACACTGCACTACGACATAATGTGATTCATTCAGTTTTGGCTTACTGTATTGTGTGAACCTGGCCACTGTGTTTTGTAAACTATGGATATCACTTAGTACAATGTGTGAACTAGCCAACGGTGGCCTATTTAATAAACCATGGTCAAGCAATACAATGACTTTTCATGATACACAAACTGTCAGTAGGCATAAAGGATGTTCTGTCACTGGAGATGGAGCTAATAATGAAAGGAAGGGATTAATTCCATTCCTAATTAGAAGGCACAGCTTAATACTTCTTCCTGTCCTAAGAAGGAAACCCCCTCCATTCAGTTTTATGCTCTGCCTTCTAAAAAAAACAGGCATTTCTGAGCAAGAGACCCATTCAAAGAATCTCCTGTGCACCATTTAGTTGACACACCAGTAGAAGGATACAAGCAAGAGGGAGACAGGGAGATTGGGGAAGAGCATCAGGAGGAGACCCTGAGTGGTCAGTTGGAAGACAAGGCTGATCAGGGAATTGGCAACTTCCAGAACTGAGATGAACAGCAGCAGCAATTGAGACTGCGACCTTCTGACAAAAGAATGCCCACCCACATCAGAGCAGGAGGATTCCCACAGCACACCCCTCCATCAGCTTGCAAGGACTGCCAGGATAGAGTTCAATTGGCCAGCTGGAAGGTTAAGGCTGATTATGGGGTGGTCAGCACCAAAGTGGTCAGGCAAGAGAACAGGAGGCTGCAAGGCAAAAGCCCCCTAAAAGCCCCCTCCACAGTGGGTGAGGTACTAGGTGACATTAACAACAGTGATCTCCCAGCAACCAACACCAGGATGGAGGGTAGAAAGAATGGTACAGTAGTACTCAACCTCCTAAGCCACAAAAAGAGCAAACTCACCAAATCCCTTATTACTCCACTAAAGGATGGTGGTGGGAGAGCCAAGGAATGCTGGATATGGAGGTATGTCAGGGTGGGGGGACTGTCCTGAGAGAAGGGCAAGGAAAGCATGAACTGGCTTAGTGATGCCCAGCATGGTGGCCCAAGTACTAAGTAAAGGAGAAGTTGGGTTCTGGCTGCCAATCATAGTGACAGAAGCCTCAACTATCTTAACCCCAACCCCTGGTGATGATTTTCCAGAATAGAAATATATGTATATGTATATGTATGTATGTATGTATGTATGTATGTATGTATATACACACACACACACACACACACACTTCTATAATTATATATAAAGCATGTCAGGAGATCCCCGTTTTTGTAAGGAGACCAGTACTTCTAGTTCCAGAAGACCATTGAGTAAAACCTATTCATTCCCCTCACCTGCCTATTTGCAAGCAGAGGGTTCAGGGTCTCTAGCCTCAAATGCTCTAAGCAATGTGGAAGATCCCCATTTCACACAGCGGAACAAGGCACAGGCTGCAGTCAGGGAAGAGAATTAAACTTTAGGTGATGCTCCATGCAAACTGCACATTGACATTAGAGAAGGTTAAGCTCTGTCCTGTTTTCAGTGCAGCTTAATAAACCAGCTAAGATATTCCACCTGGAGTTGAGACATAACAACCCAGAAGCCAATGCTTCTCATCTTGCTGGATGATTTTCTAGATTCAGCGGATTTATGAGAAACATACTTGCACATCCTAACCAGAATCCTCCACTAAAACTTCCTCAGGTACACACTCAGAAGTGATCAGTTACATTTCACAGCAGTCCCTTTCAGTCTGGCCTCAGAGCCCAGAATATTCACTAGTGTGAGGGTGGCTTTCATGGGCCATTTAAAAATAAAGGAATTCATATTTACTCCTATCTAGATCATACACTAATCAGAATGATCTCTATAGACAAAGGAGTGAACAAACCCAAAGTGACATCACTGACTCCAGAAATGCAGGTTTGTGGTGAACTCAGCCAAAAGCATGGAACAAATTCTGTTCCTAGGAACTTCCACTGTCACAGAAAACACAACCTTCCAAATCAAGAGCATCTTTTTAAGCTAAGAAACAGATCCTACCATCCCCAAAGCTGACTGTTATGAAGCTGGCAAAGCTTCTACTCAAGACCACTACAATGGGCCCGTCTCCCATTTCAGGACCAGAACACCAGCAAAACTCACTAGTGCATAACAATGTCAAATCAATCTAAGTTTGCATAAGGAAAACTACTCTGACAGCCAATCAGGGATCAGATAATTCAAAAGTTAGCCACACTCATATCACCGCTTCCTTGGGTCATACTCCTGCTCTCACTTCCAGTAACTCATTATTTCCTTACATGGGGCTTACCTTTGATGTAAGGGCTAATAACCATCCCACACCCTTTGAATCCATTAATCAGATTCCCATAAACATTCTCACCTGGATACAGCCTTCTTGCTAGCCCTAACTTTGACTGCGGGCGGGGTGGTGGTAGGGAGAACCTGTTTGGTATAGTGGTTAAGGCATCAGGCTAGAAACCAAGAGACTGTGAGTTCTAGTTCTGCCTAGACACAAAGCCAGCTGGGTGGCCTTAGACCAGTCACTTTTTCTCAGCCCTAGGAAGGAGGCAATGGCAAACCACTTTTTTAAAAACTTGCCAAGAAAACTGTAGGGACTTGTCCAGGCAGTCTCCGAGAATCGGACACAATTGAACAGATTTTTTTTAAAAAAAAAACTGGACTGCTACTTTCTTGCTATCAAATTTCACTGAGTATTAAATTTTATTAAGTTTTTGAGGCTTCTACCTTGAAAATATATTCAAGAAATCTTAAAGGAAATGTATTAAGATAAGTAATATTTAGAGGAATACAGCTCAAGTCATTTCACCAACTGGAATGTGGTGGTGGTGGTGATTTTCTCAAAAGAAAATGCAATGTTTTCTACATAGCTGAGGCTTAAAACAGCTATGACAATAATTGAATCTCCTTCCAATATAGGATTCACACAAATTAGACAATATTCATTATATGGGCTTCAGCGGTGAAGATTATAGCACTAATCAAGTTCTTTTCATATAATCCAACAAAGCGACTCAATTGTTGAAAGGAACTGAAATGTTCTCATGGCCACATGTGGAAGAATGAACTGCCCTGAAACAGAAAAAATTTACATGCAACTATCAAGATCATAGGTTTTTTTTCCCTGCAGTGGTCTGACTGTCAGATGCCCAGCTTAGGCATGTAGGCACTTGCAGAGAAAGGGGGGAAAAAGTTAGAAGCACCTGCAGGCTGGCACATAGGTTTTGTTGTTGTTGTTTTTAAAGTATAAAAGAAGCCAGAGCAGGTAGACAGAAGGAGTGGGGTTTAGGCAGGAGATCTGCTGGAGTGAGAGGAGATTGGAGAAGGCATGGAGCAGAGGAGGCAACTGGTGAGAGAACCAAAAGCCAGAGGATCCACGGCCAGGGAGAAGAACCAGGAAGGTGCCTGAGGCAGCTAAAACCAAAGGATAGCCAGCAGAAATGAGTCAGCAGAAAGAAAATGCAGCCCTAAAGTCTAGATGGTGGCAAAGCCAACTTGACATGGTTCAGGTGCTAGAGAACCGGGCAAGAGAGTATTAAGAGGAGATGTTGTTAGCTTTCCTAAGCCTATAGATAAGATAGCATGGGAGGAGGAAGAAACTAGCAGAAAGGAGCAGAAATTTGTTTTGTTAAGTTCTAAGTCTTAAGTTAGGCATCAGAGTACATATTTATGCCAAGTCACTATATAGCAGTGTTTTTCAAACTTGGCAACTTTAAGATGTGTGGACCTCAACTCCCAGAATTCCCCAGCCAGCATTCTAGGAGTTGAAGTTCACACATCTTAAAATTGCCAAGTTTGAAAAACACTGCTATAGGTGCACATATACCTAAACACTTATACACTTAAAGTCTTGTAAATACACTTTGCACTACATTTGTATAGTAATAAATGAGTGAATGTCTTCACTCATTAGCTGCCTGGCTTCTTCCTATCCATTTCCACCCTCTGATACCACAGGGAGCCCAAGAATATTCTCTCAAGAATATCTGAATGGGACTTCTTTGTTACATATTTTTGGTAGAAATAGGAATTAGATGCTGATTTCACAATGTAGACAAACTATACAATTTACTAATATCATTGAATTGGTCAAACAAGGATGCACTGATTGATTTTAATGAAAAAGGCTGAATCATGTGTTTAATTTTACAATCGGTGGGGAAAAACTCATAGATTTAACAAGGTAACTGAAGAGCATTTGGATACCACAGCTGGTACTGAATGCAGCAACTCAAGTAGTTATGGTGCCTGTTGATTTACCCATATAGCACAGCTACTTCAAAAACTGCCCATTTACTAGGTGGCTTCTGGGTGCAATTCATGTGTGGGTTGTCACTTTTAAACCTTGATATAGCCCCAGACCTCAATATCTCAGGGGCTGCCTACATCTCTCTATCCAATAAGATCTGTAATAGGCAGTTGACCATATTTCATTTATTACAGAGGACAGTCCTTTATTTCAGAAAGCTGTCCTTTAGATTTATTTAATTCAATTATTTATTTTCTTGGTTTTGCTGTTGAATTCTCCTTTTGTAAAGCAAAGTTATAAACATAAACACTTTTTTTAATCCTTGTGGACCTCTTTCAGATTTGTCCCTTTTTCAGGTTTGTCCATTATTTTTTCCAAGAAAATATGTTCAGTGTATATAGCAGAATCTCTCTGTATTTCTTTTCCCAGGGAATGTCCCCTGCAGAGAGCAGAAGAGTCCTTCTGAAATGCTGCCTCTCTTTGGTAGAACGGTATTTTCCCAAATATCCTATTGGTTTTTAGGAAGGCCATTAAAACTTGGCTATTCCAGCAAACTTTGGGTGTTGGGGTTTCGTAATGCTGTCCCTCTTGCAATGAATTTTTGGTTAATGTAATTGACGTGCCTGGTGTTTTTATATATATTTTGTTTTTATTATTGTAATTTTGTTCATTTTTAATTAGATTGATTAACGTGGGGCATGTATGCCAGTCCAAATCAGTTGGGACTGGAGTGGACTGTAGGCTCAGTAAGTAAATAAGCAAATAAATAATGTCCTATGATGTGAAATGTTCCTGAAATATTTAGGTGGACCAAAAATTAACATGTTCTAAAAACTGTCCTTTTTCATCATCATAATGGTTTACAGTATAAAACTTGGATTCCACAAAAATATGCACGTAGCATATACAAAATGTATCCCACTATTTGTAAGAGCTGCCACAAGCAGCATTCACATGACACCAAGAAAACCATTGCTGAGAATATTATGCTTCGATTTTTAACAAATAATTACCTTAATAAAAATAACAGTAGGGTATCATGCCTACTCAATATTGAACTGTCAGTCATGAAAGTTAAACTTACTACTACCATATTTTCACAGTGATAGCAGCTGCAGATTCTGAAAAGCCCAACTTTTGCTTTGATTTCCATACACGTTATTAATCCCTTCAAATAGTTTGATTTCTGTATATATTATTGATACCTTCCAAAACAATAGGGAACCTCTCTGCTTTAGCAAATTGCCTTTGAAATATGCCCCATGTATTTGAGTGGAAAGAAAGACATCTGCTACTGCAGGAAATTTTGCAGGATTTCACTGTGGAATAATCATTTCAGGTTATATTATACTATCGTATAATAACAAGTATCCTTTAACATTATATTGCTATTAATAGCCACCAGCCTCTTCAGAGCATTAAAAGTCTCAGACTGTCAAAGAAGAAAGAATATGGTGACATTAGAAGACACTTGGATGACAACATGCTAGCAGCTGGGAGAACAGAGGGAGAAAATTGAAAAAAAAAAAAACCTCATATCTATGCATGCAGAGAAAAAGAGAAGTGTTTAAAAGCTTTTTTTTAAACAAAAGTGTCTCTTTCCATTATCTAAATGAAAACCTTGCATGTTGGAATATTACGATGGCTTTTCTCATTTTTGTGAACATCAACTCTATTATACCTAACAGGCAGGAAATGGCAAAGGCATTATCAAGAAATGAGTAAAATATAGGCCCAGACAATTCAGAACACACTGTGTCAGAGATACATTTAAATATTTATGGTGACCATTTTTAATTTATTTTCCACATGTTCTCTCATCCCCCGTCTCTCCCCATCAAAGACAACATATCCAGCTCTATTTCAGCCAGTTTATTAGAGATCAATGAATCAGCATGCCCCAAACACACCATGCTTCCTTCTGTCTTCTGATCAAAGTTACCAGAAGGTGTCCAGGGACCACAAGGGCAGCCAAGCTAGTGGCAGCATTTAAACAACTCTACTGACTTCAGTGAACATTTGGTATTTACTTTCCCTGCAATTGTAGGTGCTATTCTTCAGCAAATACAGTGATACGTTTTTCCCGGACCATATCCTGAGCATTTCAGAGTAAATCATAGTGAAAACAATGGCTCAGGGATGCCTTCACCTCATCCTGTCTATTCCTCTGAAGAGCTCCCATCAAGGAAGGTCATCAGGTGAAGTTTGTTTAAATGTAGGTTGGGATACGTTTAAAGCTACCAGAGTTAATGTCAATAGACTTACAGCCTATTTCTCTAATTCCTCAGGCAGTGAGATGCTAATCTACATCATTACCTTAATTGTCATTTCCATCCCACAAAACTCCATAATTAACCCCTACTCTCTTTTTTCACAATTAACAATTATTCACTATAAACCAAGTTACTTACTATTACGTATTGGTTACTTATTAAATGAAGTCTGTTGTGCAATTACACCAATCAAGGAAAGAGAATGAAAAGAAAATGAGACAATTTAACTATTCTTCCAAACACTGCAGACTGAATCACAAGGAGACAAAGCAACTAAATAGATGTTACACACAAATGTGTGCAAGTGGGTTCTTGTGTCATTTGTAACATAAATGGCTATTTGAAGAAAGGAGCATTTAGAGAAGAGAGAGAACTCAAGAAGGGGACCCTTAACATGACATTCAAACCAATATTTGTACTGTGCTTTTCCTTTTAAGAGGGAGCCCAAAGTGGTGTGTGTGTGTGTGTGTTTGTATAAGAAGTAACCAAGCAATATGAAAAACCAGTCATAAAAATTGTACAATAAAATTGAAATAGCTAATGGAGAACTTCTTTTTCCAACATCTGTGCCTGTTTTTTTACTTCAAATCTCCTTCATAGGTTTTGTTCCTTGATGTTCCAACAGCATATATGTAACAGTAAACTTCTGTAAATCTTTGGGAAAGAATCTGCTGCAAGATGAGATTTGGAACAAAGAAATAGTGAGCAGGGGAAGGATTACTATTCTTTCCCCCACCTTGCACTCTAAATTCCTTCTCCCAGGGTGGTTTTTAATTTAACAATGGAAAGAAACAGCTCAATATCATGATTTGGTTGATGATGCAAGATGTAGTTGAACATCAAGTTCAGTATTAGGTGAGCGGACTGCTACCAAGCATGTCTTCTTTTCCCTACCACATTTACCCCAACTCTGTTCCAGTAAATCCCAAATGATCTAAAGCACATTGGGGGGAACATGGATATTGAAATAGGAAGGAAGCATATGTTGCATTTGTGAGTAACATTTTGTCAATAAACAGGAACACCACTGAATATAACCCAATAAATAGAAGTTTGCAGAAAGGAGACAAGATTTTAAATAGCTATGATCAATGGTGAAATCATTCAAAAGAAATAAACACTGCAGTAATCTAAGTAGAATTGAGTAATTTCACTTTAAGGACACATTAAAAATTACTTTTATTCCTCTTATTATATGACATCTTATAATGGCATTGCTCATGGTTCATAGTTATGAGTTCATAGGCTTTGTATGTTTAACTGTACAAAACAGTGAAATGTTATACATTGTCTGGAGATGTTGATAAATGATATAGAAATATAAGAATCCTCCTCCTCTTGCAGAGTGCTCCATTATATTTATTTAATAGGTATCAATGAAAGAACAAAATTCTCATGTCTTATTCAATGAGTACTCCAAGTCCATTTTAACTTCCAGCTACATCAGCCCATGATGATTCTAAACAAGTACTTCCTCTAAATAATGAATTCAAAATGGATCAGCTTTTAAGCTGCGAACCTTTATTAAGGCATATCCACGGTCAGATTGAGCATGATGGCTAAAAGCACTGTAAACCCTCAGTATTTTTGAGAGTGGAAGCTAAAAGAAATGTATATACTGAGAGAATAAGTTTATGAATCAGTCCTGACTCACAAAAATGTGTTTTATGTGTCACCATCGTAATAATGATAATAATAGAAGAAGGAAGGAAACCCTTGAGGAGTTTATGGATACCCCTTCCTCCTTTCCCTCTCTGTTGCAAAGCAAGTTTGGTCTTAACAAAAGTGGTAACAGGATATCAGTGAGGGCAAAAAATGATTGATCCAAACTTGCATACATTGGGGAAGGAGTTGTTGCAATTTTATCTGCACAATTTTTCTATGTTTTTCTGTCTCAGAGTATTCCTGCAGTTTTCTGTTGAATCACTATTTCCACAAGATTAAAGCTCATAGCCTGCCTGCTAACAAGCTGCTAGCCATTTTGTTCTTAAGAACTCTCATCTTCCATATGTCATAGGTGTTGATGCTACAGGCTGTTTATTTTGCATATATTTCTCACAGCCAGTCTGTCCATTCTTCTCCAGAACTGACATGCATCTTTCAAAGTAAACAACTCTGTTCTCCTTATACCCATCTTATACTAGCAATATATGAATCCCATTGTTTTGACAGGTTGGAACTCAAGGAACAAACATAGTAACTTCTGGGGAATTAGGAGGCCTCTTCCATTTTTCCTTAAACTAAGAAAGTAGGATTAGCACTAATGCAGCCTTTATAGAGTAAGATTTAAAGGGAGAAGATGGTACATAAAACTGTTGCTTTGGGTATAAGTTTTATCACATTGCGCAATGCAGGATAGTCACTAATTGCATGCAATATCTTTTGTCCCTGGCAATGTGCAGCCGCCCCACTATAATTTTGTGGAGAAAAACCAGATGGGGAAAGTACAAAGTATGTCAAAAAAAAGGAGTCGTGATTGAGAAATACAAGGCAAAGAGCTAGGTTTCCTTACACTGAGTCCTTATGCGTTGCTGCCTAAATTCAACAGATTTTGGAATTAGAAATAGAAAGTCAAAACAGGAACTGCTGCTAACCACTGTCCAAGGTGCTGGGATGTCAGTAATCTCTGATTCGTTCATAGTCCTGGATGCCTGGATTGTTAGGCTGATTGTCACAGGAAGGGTTGTGATAGCTTGCATGTCATAACATGCTCATGTCACAATCAAAACAAACAGAATCCCCTTACCAGTATTGAAGCAACAGAATGAGAAGCAAGATTCTTTCAAAAGTGTAATTAAAAAGAAACACAAATAAAGTACCACTGAAAGTAACAGTTTCAGCCAAAACTGAGCTATGATCGATTTTAAACATTCCTGAAATTGGGAAACATTGTGGGGTGGGCTTGAAAAAATGTACTACAGCGAAATGCTTGAAAAATGCTAAAGGAATAAACACAACTGTATTTTAAAACTTTTTGTGAGCCAGCCTTTGACAGGTTAGCAACTAGACCCCATAAAACCCATTTGACATGTCCTTCACTGGTACAGTAAAAGGACATTTAAGTCAAGACATGTACATGAAGAATTATTTTATGCCTTTTTATAGACAGCATATATCTCTCTATAACGTTTTGTCACAAGCTATTTTATCTATGCCACTTTATGATTATCCATAAATCCCCTAGAATTTCTGTTTGTTTAAACTCAATGCTCTATAAATCCAGCAAAGAGCTTTCCATCTTTTGAGAGATAAACCAGCATCTAACCCCTTCCTTATCTACAGTGCACAGCAGCTTTACCCACCCCCAGCAATAAAAAAAAAATTTTTTTTTTATCTACACAGAGTCAAATCTTTGACAACTCTGTTCCTTTCTTAAATGTCACCATTTTTTCCAGTAGGATTATTAAAAAGAAAAACAAGAAAAAGGTCATTTTACTGGAAAATACTTTCTCTGAATACTACATACCATCTCAACCTCTGCCCTAACACAGATTCAAAGGTTTCCTTTAGGATATTATAGATTTCCTACCAAAATGCATTACCAAAAAGAGAAAAAGAACGAAGTCTTATGCAAAACTAGCCTGCAAATCCATGTATACCACATAAATGGCTTTTAAGAAATCAAGGACCCAGGGCCCTTTAAGACTGAGAAGCCCCAACCCCCCACCCCTCCATTCATTACAGCCTATGTCCATGCAATTTCTTCATTCATTGTTGTTTGTTTGTTGGACAAACTGGATCACTTGGGGGATCCCATAACTGAAATAACCCTTGGGATTATATTTTAATTCATTGCTTTTCTTTGACTAAAAAGTATTGATCTATCCAATAATTTCAAATATTTAATCATAATTTGGATTAAATCCCTTCCTTGACCCAGCATAATCATCTACCCACCCTCCTTTAAAATGATCTGGCAAGGAATGAGGGATGAATATACCAAAACTGTAGCAATGAAGGGATACGTTAGGGTTAGGGCTCAGTGTTTGCATTTAGCAGGAAGCCTTGAAGGGAGTTTCGACTCACATTTATTTAAACCTAACTAGAATTCCTGGATGATTGGAAAACTTAATAAAATAGGGGTAGAATAATGTGGAAACTTGATTCAAATTGAAGCAAAGATAATCAGAACAACACTTTAGACCTTACTAAACAATCAGATAAGGTTAGGAACTGAGAGGTCAATGCTAGGGAGGTCAAAGGCAGAATCACCACAGATGTTTCTATATTAGAGGCAATTTTAGCAATTGATTTATCAGTTTTTATTTATTTATTTAAGCAATTTATATGGCTGCCCAACTCACTCATGGTGACTTCGGGTGGCTTACAAAAATAGAAACCAGAATACAAAACCCACCTCCCCCACCACCACCCTAGCAACAACAATACATTTACAGTTCCATTATTTTTTCCCAATTTTTACAAAAATAAAGATCCCATAGAATATTTTGCACTAAATATCTTTCCATATACTTTTTTAAAGTTAAGCATTTGTTATTGAATGTATACTAATCTTTAGCACTGTATCTTGCTCTTTAGCCAAAAACACCTTTAAAAGCACTTTACACAATCAGTAACAGCACAATCTCTGCTCCCATCTTACAATTTAAAACACATAATATTCAAAGAAAAGGAGCTGGGGAAGTAGGAGAAGGTTCATTTTTGTAAGGAACTCTTTCAAAAACTGTTAAGCTATGCTTCTGAATATTCTGGGGTTAAATTCCATGTTTAAGAACTAGTGTAGGGCAGTGATGAAAAGAGGTGGGGTAAAGGTTAGTGGAACCTGCATATTCCTTCTCCCAATACAGAATTTAGTATGCCAAAGTCCCAACCTTCTGAACCCCTCTTAGTAAGAAACTATTTCTCTGTTATATGTCAGTGCTATATAGCTGTAAGACATATTATCTCAGTATCTTTTGGATTTTCAAGAGAGGAAGAGGGCAACTAATTCTAGTAAATTCTGCTTATTCTGATCCCTTCTCTCCATCCTTTGTTAGCTGTTCCTTGTCCCACCATGACCCACAATGGGCATCAGCCAGCACAGATTTACAGTATATATATTTATTGAGGCATCATGCCTAAACCAGGCTTTTATAATAATTAGAACACTTAAAACACAGTAAACTTCCAAGAGGCCCTGATTATAATACTTCACTGATTCACTACTTATCAAGATACAGATTGCAATTCTATACTCATGTACCTGGAAGTAAGTTCTTATTTCTGTTGAATTGTGCATAACCTTGGTCTTATTTCTATGCAACCATGTTCAGAATTGCATTTCAAGAACATAAATGTTCATGGGCAAGTCTGTATTTTATAGGATGGATTTCACTATATGAATGAAATCCTTCTGGAGCAGTGGGGGGAGGGGAGCATTTATTTATATTTTAGCTAATTATCTTTTTATACTACCGCTTACTGCATCATCTTTCTTAAAGTTTTAGATGTTCCAAAATGCTGGTACAGCCTCTCAGAGGATGCTGATCACTTTCTTTAAAGCCTTTTATTAAATATGGAGCTGTAAATGAGATAAGAGAGAAGGAAGATTCAGTAAAAATAAACCATTCTGGAAATGGCAGAAGCTGGCTCTTGTTGATTCTTCCATAGTGGATCCATAAGAATTGTTAAGGAAAAATGCACTATGATCCCGTTTCTAGACACAAATTCCAAGCCAACCATCATAGAGCAGAGATGAAACCCTAACAACTAGCATCTTGCACCAGCAACACCATCAATCATATACTTGCAGGTATTGTAACTTGACCTTACCTGTAAGAGTTTGTGTAAGTGGCAATGAAGTGGAGGGAGAGAGATGGTGAATGAATTCTTGTCACTCTTTTCTGCATTACTGACACAATATATGAATGGGAAATTAAATGTAATTCTGTAGCTCCAGACACAGAAATAACCAGATGGGAAAATGCAAGAAGAGGAACTATTACTTATTTGTGCTTGTAGTCTCATCTCTACTTCCCTATAATGTACGAAAATACTGAGACTGAAGGATATTGCTGTAAAATTATCTATTCATTTTTTTTTACACACACCTGAGCATGCTACAGATTCTCCATGTTATTCTCAGATACACAATAGCAGGAAAAGAATGAGTGCTAACAGCTGTACACTGATGGTTAACTGCTACTCATTAGTTAAATTTGATTGGGGCACATTTAAAAGAGAAATCTGTCATCATCATCACATCTAGTGTGGTACTTAGATAACTCAAATTATCACCTTTCAATGGAAAATATGATAGAACCTTACCACAAAACACTCCTCTTCCATAAAATTAGCTGCATAGTATCCCCAAGGAACAGTTTAAGACGTAAGCCATATAATGAGGAGAATAGAAAGTGCCTTTCTTAGAACCAGTCCAGCATTCCCAATATTCAGAGTGTGAATGTCAACTGCCAAAATACTTCCTCCATTGTGGCTTTTGCTGTGAATTCTAGGAGACAAAGTTCATATCTCTGCAGAGCACCAAAGGAAAGCTATGGAAGACTGAACTAGTAGAATTCAAAATTGGGGGCACAGTGGGATAAGAATTACAACTTTTAAAATAGGAGAAAGCAAGCATCAGGGTCAAAGGCTCCAGCACAGTTTTCTGTATTTTCTGTATTAATTTTCTCTTCTAAATCTACCGTCCTCAAACCACTATGCTCCAGATGCTTATCATGCTGGCTGATGTTGACAGGCCTGTAGTCATACACATCTGGAGGACACCAAATGTGGGAAAGTCTGGTACAGAGAACTTTTATACATAAAGGAGCCCCCTGCTTATTCTGAAGCAGTCATGCTAGGAGACCGCCCAGCATGATTCTGATTATTCATCCATCTACAATTCGTTAGTTTTGATCTCTCACAAGGAATGCAGACCAATACAATATATGACTTCTCTTTTATGGTTCACAGAAAGTTTTATAACTCTTCACTGCATCTATTATGTTGAAAATGTTTTGTCCTTCATTGTTATATATTTAGGTTCCTCTCTCACCTTCTCCAGTCAAAAAAGCCAGTTATAAATCAAGGAATTAGTGAAGAAGGTGTCAAAACATGTTTATTTCCATTCTACAGGAGCTGTTGCCATACCTGTTTTAGGCCAGTGTGATACAAGCTAGTCAAGACAACGAGAAAGAAATCTATGTTATGTCTGAGCCAGGAAACAAAACAAATGTATAAATTCAACCATTTGTCAGGTTTAAGAGAAATAGGAAGAATGTAGTCTTCTCACAAGAGCAAGAGGTCCTTGGCAAAAATTGTTTCTTGCCCATCTGGCTGCATGACAAGGAGCTTGTCACGGTCTTTTTCAGTGTTACCTTTAACCATTCAGACAGACAGTTTGTCACACTCTTCAGAGCACAGTGAGGCATCTCCTCTCCCAGCAAGCCAATATAACTAAAGCAAAATATAGAGAAATTCTACAATGGCTAATTCCACTTTTTTCACGTTATAACCATGGCTTATTTTAGAGCAGTAGATAAGAACCACAGTATTAGCCCCTTGCCTATCATGATGAGAATAGGTCAAATATATGGAAATGTATAATTTCCACAGAAATCTGTAGAAACTCTGAACAGGATCACAGAAAGTGTCATCTTTCCTTGCTGACACACTATTGTCTTGGTGCCATTATCAGCAATTGCTCTCTTCTACTCATTCACAAATATTCTTATTCTTCCTATTTGGCATTGCCCACTTTCACATATTGCCCCTGATTTCTTTCTCTTCTCTGCTGGTCTTTGAATGTTACTGTACATGTACTATTTATAAAATAGCTCTGCTGCAAAAAATCTAAAAAATGGTTAACTCCCCTGTTTAATAATACAGTGATATACATGTATGTACACATACCCACACACACACACACATACACATACAAATATCCACATTCAATAGAAGAGAACATATGTAGCTCAGGGTTGAACTGTGGAGTCCTTGGTGTTCTCCAAGCTTGGTCGTTTTCTTGCAGACATTTTGTTACCCGACCAGGTAACTGTCAGGATTTTCTTTCTCATGGGAAAGGATTCATCCCGTTATCTTTACAACAATAAGAAATAATATTTTGACTACAGAGATCATGTGAAAAACACCTGTTATTGTGTGTTGTGTATTGTGCTATTTACTGCCACCTATTGGCGTGTGTATGCTAGGTACCCAGTGGGGGTGGCATAGAGCTATAATACAAGGGGAGGAAAATGTTCAGTCTTCTCTGAGTAATTGTTAGTTGTTTTAGTGTTAGCCACTATGTAGGTTTTACGGGCTATGTAGTTGTAACAAAGTACCAAGTAGCGTACCTCTTCTCTAAGAGTTTGTAGCTAGAGATTTTGTTAAGCTTGTGTTGCTAATAAGTCTTGGATGCTACATTAAATGAGAAGATGTGTTTTTCTTTATATTTTGTATGATATTTGCGTTTTATGGAGTTTTGCATTTTTATCAATAAACACCAGTTAGTATATATTTTCTGACTGGATTTCTTTGGGAAACAAGAAATGGACATTGCATTGTGTTTGCTGTCATGGCTAATATTTTCCTGGAGTTTTTGCTGCGCTCTGCACAAACAGTGTTTGTGATTATCACTCTGCCCGACAGTAACATCTTCAGTTGTTAAAAACGTAAGTCTATCAAAAAACAACCCATACTAACCAAGTGCTCCATTACCAGTAATAACCCAACCTCCCACAAGAGGAGCTGTGTAAGAACACTATTCAGATGAGCACAAATCCACTGCAGCAACCCAGAACAGCAGAAAAAGGAAACAGACCACCTATACAACATCTTCCAACAAAATGGATACCCATGCAACTTTATCAAAAAGTGCCTGACCACTCAACCCACTACAGCACAACCAACACAAGCTACAAAAAAGGAGAACACCACCATATGTCAGAAACACCTCAGAAAAAACCAACAGACTATAACAACCACACAGGATCACTGTAGCACACAAACCAACTAAAGCCCTCCAAAACATCTTAAGTAAACCAAAAGACCCAGTAGCCCAAGAAGAAAAAGCAGGAGTCATCTACAACATACAGTGTAAGGACTGTAACAGCCACTATGTAGGAAGGCAGAAGACTAGCAGAGCGCATCCATGAACATCAACTAGCTGTCAGAAGACACGATGAAAACCCCTTAATCTCACAACACATGGACAGGCATATCCATAGTTTCAGCTGGGAAACTGTCAGCATCTTAGACCAAGCTAAATCCAAAAACTCAAGGGAATTCCTGGAAGCTTGGTATTCAGACAAGTCAGCCAAACAACATGTACACACTGTTCAAAAGAGACAATAAAAAGCTAAAAAGACAACAAAAAGACTAGAACACTTCCTCACCAGCAGTCAACAACCAGATAAGCAGGGATTAACACCAGGATTATCACCAGACAAACAATCAAGCAGTAAACAATACCCTAATCAAGGAACTACCAACTCAGACAAACAATCAGGCAGTAAACAACAGCTAAATCAAAGAACTACCAAGGGGAAAACAACATCCCCACCAATCCTGTATATAAACAGAGAGCAAACTCCACTCCCTTCTAGCCCTGAAGATGTTATCTAGCCAGGTAATGAAACGCCTGCAAGAAAACCACCAAGCTCACAGAACACCAAGGACTCCACATATCCACATTCACTTTGCAGACCTCACTTATACTATATTCTACTAGGCTTAGCCCTGCCTGCCCTGCCCTGCCTCCCTCCTTTCCTTCGTTTTCATGTATAAGCTTGACGTTCAGGAAACACCACAGCATAATAGCAACATTACCAATCTGCACAACTATTGTCATCCCTGGAGAAACAAGCAATGTTTCTGCAAGAAGGAATCACACCCTTTCCTAATGTGGTTTCTCCATGTAGATTTATTAAGGCATCATGGGGAAAAATAAGGAATTTCTAGGGCCCGTAAACATGATGTTCATCGAGATATTTCCTTGGTAGCAGTGAGAGAAGAGACCTCAACGTGTCATAGTACAGTAACTGCAACTGCTGTACTAAAAATAAACTTGGTTCTTAATAATGTGTATATTTAAGAAGGATTCCGCTGGTGAAAACATAACTGAGTTTAAAAATATAGTTTAAAATGTATCATTCTTGCTAAAAAGGCCAGAGTTGCTGGCCAAATGCCAAGAAGCACTTGAAAGCAAATGATAAAGCAAGCAAAAGAATAACTCTGTCTGCAAATAACCTTATTTAGAATGAGAAGAGATGACAGTTTGATTTAGTCCAGCTTCTATCACAGCATCAGAGACATATATCAGATTTTCAAAGAGATATCAGTAGAGCTTTTAAAGGCTGCTTTCTGACTTTCTGAATCCATCTTTTTTTCTTTTCAAAGATGGCTCTTTTTTACAGCCAGCTCCTGAAAATCAATCACAAAAGTCAGGGAATTTTGTGTATTTTATTAGATTTATATCCCATCTTTATTTTATACAACTCAAGGTGGCATGCACAACGCTCCTGCCTCCTATTTTCCTCCCAACGACAGCTCTGTGAAGTGGGTTGGGCTGAGAGAGAGGGACTGGCTCAGTCACCCAGCTGGCTTCCATGCCTAAGGGAGGACTAGAATTCAATCTTCCAGCTTCTAGTCCAGCACCTAGACCACTACACCACACTGGCTCTCAGTACAATTAATTCATCATGATTAGTCTTTGTGATTTGTATTTGTTTTATTGTTTTGCAGCCATCAGAACACATTATGCTCCAAAATAAAGATCAAATGAGCTGGAAATGTTCATGCCAAAAGCAGTACGTTGCTTGCTCGTACTGCTTGAAAAAGCAGCACTGAGGTCTTCTTGTTTCTTTTTCATCTGCCCTCATTCTGGCTTTTCCCAACTACAACACTGATTTGACACAAGTTTGTAATTTGGTGCTCTATATGGATGCCGCAAAGCATGTCACACCATGGCATGACAATCCCCCAGAGGATGACGGACTTTCCACACATCTCGCCCATTCATAAAATCAATAGCTTGCTATTCAAGAGGAAGTCCACAAGTTAACTTGGGTCATGCTGAGTTTCAAGGATCAAACAGCAAACAACACTGTGATTTATATAAAGGCAATGACTACTTCAAATGTAGGTGTGCAAACCATGCGGAAATACTTTCAAAAGTAGCAAGAAGTATTTTTATAGTCAGAAGGCAATGTTATCCTCAAAACAAAGAGAAATCCTTTAGGTTAGTTCAGTTAAAAAACAAAACAGTGTTCAGTATTTTGGGAACTGAAGATGCTAGAGAGTTATTTTCACCAGCTAGATAAAGGCTGATCTTCTACTCTAGCACATGGCTTCCTGTAGTAGAACAGAAGGGTTACTTTTGCAAGGTTAGGAATAACATGCAAGAAAATACAATGTGACAAATCATAATAATGTAAGCATGCATAAAGTCATGTTTACCATGCTAAGGCCCTGTTTTTAGGTCAATACTGCAAATACAGGATCAGATAAGAAATGAGGCTAATCCATCTCCCTGTTCAGTTATACAAGTGTGATATCAACTTTATAAAAGTTTTAATAAAATATTACCCTTTAATGGGTGCATCTGATAAAACGAGGGGGCATGAAAACTATCTTAATTCATCCAATGTTGTTTTATTCCAAGAACTTGCATAATTATTTTTGATCAAGTGCCACAGAGGAAGACAGATCAAGCCATCCTGCCAAGTTCTCTGCATCAGATGAGCCAGGTTTGGAATAAAACCAGTTCAAAATCAATCCCCACTAGCCTGGAACCCTCTGTCCAAGACTCTAATGCAGATTCACGGGTTCAGCATCTCAATATGTGAGAACATGCCCACTGCCAACTTGAACATCTGAAAGCAGGGAGGTGCTAAAATGCTCAGTAGTGAAGGAGAATGCCTTGGAACAAACGTACATTCAAGAGAAGCTTAGCTCTCCTAGATGGCCTTGTAAGTCTTGCAGTTAGATGAGCACCGACTAAACAAACTAACTATATTTCCATAGCCTTGCAGCCCGACTGGGCTTAATGAGAAATATTTGAGTAATGGGGGGATAAGGTGAGCTTTATGCCCAAAGCTTAGAGCTTCCCAGAGCAGGAAAGCTGGTTATGTCAACAATCAACCAAGCCTAAGAAAGGTGTCTGTTAAGCTTTGGGGAAATCAGAAAATGGATCACCATATTTAAACTGTAGTGGATGTAAGAGGGAACTGCATTCTCCTATTGACAAAGGGCAATCAATTGCTTAAAGTGGCTTCATTCTAGTACAAGATAAAGATTCTTGTCTAGCCATGCCATGCCAAGTGTCCAGGTAGCTCTGCCAAGTTCAAGCTGGGGAACCTGACAGAGAGCTACAGACTTCAGTAGAAAGCTCTCTGTTGGAGAGCAGCTTATAAATGGAAGTAATGTCTGTTGCTTGCAACCATGGATGACTGATTAAGCTGGAGACTTGACAGGCTTCCCTGGTAGGGCTGTGCCAAGCATTCAGATGAGGTGCTTCCCAATACATGGGAATGTGTACAAAGTACCTCTTTTGAAATGGTTAAAGCAACAAGACCCACAGGCTGCTTCAGAATCTGCTCCCAGCTATCTCTGCATGGATATGTACAACCAGCCATTTCACCCAGCTGCATGAGGTTTGCAAGTGATGTGGCTGCTTTAATGTTTTCAAAAGAAAGGCTTTGTACATAGTCTTACGAACACCCTTACTTCCTAATATACAATTCTGATGCTGCCTAAAACCCAAACTTTCACTCTCTTGCTCTTGCCTTCTGGAATTAAACTAGGAGTAACTTGACCTTAACTTTTGGACTATTTCTCTGCCTCTCCATCCAGTAGTAACCCCTTTATACTCTAGATTGTATGAAGGTGTTTTGGTCTCTCCCTGTCCGTAGCCATAAACAGGATAGGACAGGACCTGAAGATTACATGAGCCCATTTTTAAAATCTAGTGATAGAAAGCACTGCAAATGCTGATAGCAAGCCATAGGAAATAAAGGATATTTATGAGAAAAATATACTCCCCATGCTGGCTGGGGATTACAGGAGCTGAAGTTCTGAAAGGTATAAGTTTGGAGAAGGGCATACCATATACAGCTATCATTAAAGAAAGGACTAGATGCTATATTTGGTGATGTGAGGGACAATCTTTTCAACATTAAATACTGCAGTAGTAAGTCTAATCCTTGGTTGCTCAATTTAAAGACAAAAAGCCAAAGAATGCCTGAGAAAGAAAATACACCGATTTTGAATACAGAAGATGGCTAAGGAAAATAGTTACTGTACCATTCCATGCATCTGAACCTATACAGATAGATCCTTTCTTCCCCTGATCATTTTCATGATCAGGCAACCATTCTTTAAACAGTTGGACAAGGCTGGATGATTTCACACTAATAAGTGGTGATTGACCTCATCACCATCACTTTCAGATGGGAGCTGCCATGAATGTACAGTATACGGTATTCCGCTTGAATCAAATGAAAGCAAAATCTTCCATCTGTTCACATTTTCTTTTTTAAAAATAATAATGTGCTTTGGATGGGCTAATACTGTTTTTAGAAAGAGCAGGAAGAATTGCCACATTCAGTAATTTTGTAACTACCCTGTTTTTTTCTAGCTCTCCTGCTGTCTTGGAGAGAGCTATATCTACAATATGGCCTACCTAGCCCAGGTTTATGTATTTTGGCAGCTGCTCTTCCCCAGCTCAGGCTTACCTATTATTTCCCACCTGTGTTTCTTGGAATTAATTCTGCCAAGGCTAGTACTGTATCACACAACTTGCCGCTGAAGGTTCTTCCCTGTGGAGTTATTCCAGAAGGTTTACATTAGGATTTCTGTTAGCGATAGTAATGAAAACAAATTAATATTCTAACTCTAGAGATACCCTCTTAAGTCCATGCAAGAACTTTAGAGAAAAGAAGGCACAGACATATTCATTATGATTTGTTCTTTTTCTCTATACATGTCTATTAGATAGACACATATACAGTACGTGATACATACACTCTCAAGCCTCGAACTATTTTGCAACTCACTTGGCACTCAGATAAGATATTGCAGTTCCAGCAATCCTTCAGCCACATGGCTACTGAAATTATGTTACGGAGTAACCAAAAGCACTATAATTTCAAAGTAACTGGAGAATTAATATAGCCAAATGATTAGAACATCCACAGGGGAAAGGAATCTATGTTAGCCACTCTGTTTAATAATATTATTTTTTTCTCTTCTAATTAGTGGAGAAAGATTCCATTATGTCTCTGAAAGTTAATCAGAATCAGCAACTATCAACATTACTTGTTGTTTATCCTAAGTTCAGACATACAAGCTTTTAGCTTGTTACCTTCCTCTGTAAAACAGCCTTTAGACCTGACATGAGACTTGGGAATTATAATTTTGTACATGCCTGAAAGAATGAAGTAAAATGGATTCTTTCCTGGAGCCCAAGAAATTTGTGATTAATTTGAGAGGCCACGTCACCTCATAAAGAGTGAAATTTCCCCAAGTGCTGCAGGCCAACGAGGCAATGTATTACTTAAATGCTGTTTAAGGCCTCAAGACAGAGGTATAACAGAGTTAGGTGGCTGGGTAGACCTAGGTTAGCTGGCAGAAGATTAAGTTAACTATTGAAAAATACAAAGTAATGTACTATAAAAAAAATAGACAGGTGAATTACTCAGAAATATGTTTGGCGGTAAACTAAGCCAAGAATATTCCTTCATAAGCAAATGAAAAGCAAAAGGCAAATTAAAAAGGGGGAAATATACTTAAGGAGATGATAAAACTAAGAATCTTCATCTGTAACTTTACCCACAACAAAAGCTGCAGCTGATCATGACACAAGATAAAAGTGTGTGCTTGTTTTATTATATTGTATAATGGCTCACTTAACAGAATTTCTGTCAACAGGCACCATGTGACTGCACTCACCTTTTTGAGACAAAAGTGGCCTCTTACCTACAAGCTGAATGAATAAATATAAGCCAAGTGTACAAACAGAAAAACTGAAAAAAAACGAGTAAGTTGACAAAAAACCAAGTCTGGGATTCAAAATGGGATTCAAAATGGGATTCAAATACACCATACTTGTATTGATCAATGGAGCAGCTCTTCATGGGCTTGGTGTTCACCAAGTCACAGAATACTGAGGGACAATGAATAGGAAAGGATAAGAGTGACCAGTATCGTTATCCATCAGGTCTGCTGAATAGGATGGTTTTTCTGATCCCTAACCCCCAAGTTACCAGCCCTTTTCTAGCTCCAAATATATTTTTCATGGGGAGTTTTCACACTATTCTGAAATAACACCGCTGTGTTTCAAAGGACTGCCCAGGGCAAAAATGTTGTCATTTTGATTATGTCCACCTACAATTATATGTAGATTGCTCAATCACTAGAGTGCCTCACCAGCATCCTGAACCATGGGAGTGTAATGTTAAGACAGAATTGCATAAGCATAAATTGCCATTGTGTGTCCTCAATATTTATTACACAAGAATCCTATAATGCTTGCACAGACGTTAAGCTTCAATAAGTTAAATGTGTCTTATTTTACTTCCAGATAAATCTGGGAGTGGATGGGTGGGCCGGTAGATGATAGATAGATAGATTGATAGATAGATAGGATTGCATCTAAAACAACACACAGCACAAGTCATTAAATTCCTATTCACAGAGACCAGTTTCAGGATTTCAGCTATAAATCTCTTTTCTACTCCCATTCTTGAAAAATTTGAATTCAGTTCAAAGATACATCAACATTCTTCAGTTTCATGTTATACCAGTACGACAGATTATTATGGTTATACATGAAAGCTAGACAAAGAAAAGAGAAAAAAGGGAAAAGAAATCCATCACAGTCCTGGAAAATAGATTTTTAAAAAACTGCAAAGCATAATGCAAAGATTTACAGTAGGGTAACCAAGTGAGTCAATTTCAAATGAAAGATTAGCCTTATTTTTAAGGACTTAATTCCAGAAAGAAATTGAACCGTGACCTTCATTTCTTCCATTCCTTCTGCTTTCCCCAGTAAGATAATCAACTACTTGACTGGTTTTGGATTATCAATATTGCAAAGAAGTAGAAACCATTTCAAAATCAAACACACGTAGTTCAAACTGTAAAATGAATTGTAACCTAGAGCTTCATTAATGGGCTGGGAGTGAAGCTGATTTCTCTCTTGAAGCTCAGTGATTTGCTGAGGCATCAGAGATGGACTGGATAAGACAGTATAGTCCTGAAGACACCATTCTCTTGAATACAGTCAAGGGAAATCCCCTGCTTTCATAATATGACAGCTATATTTGAACTCAGGAATACATTTTATCCAAAACTGAACACATTTCATTACTCTGAAATGTGTGATTATGTTTTAACTTAAACAATATTTAAAGCAGCTTAGAACATTTCAAATTCATCAATACTGTCTATCAATTATTATTAGAGGCATTGAATAAATGAACTTTCATGAACAATTGGCAGTATATTCCTAAATATAGGATGCTGGAATGAATGATTGCCACTGGTTTCCTTCCTTGATGTGAGTTCATGAAATATCCAGCTGATGTTGGAACTAGAGAACTGAACAAGGCAGATTTAAGGTTGGATCAACCGAGACAATTCTTGTCTGAGTACTGGCCACTAAATTTGCACTGCTTGTGTGTGTGGACATTTCTATCAGCTACTAAATGTCTACTTGTCTTTGGGGCACCTTTGCCGTAACACAACTGGATCCCTGTTATTCCACTGACATGACATAATTTGGACAATACAGCTAAGGGACAGAGGTGCCAGTCTCTACACAATGGCATGGATGTCCTCCGGTTCCCTATGCTTAGAAATCCCTTCCTCTTTTCCCAGATCTCACCAACTGCATAGATAGCCACCAACAGGAAAACAGGTTGTGTTGTTGTGAGATGTAATGTCATCAGAAACTGCTGCATCACCTTGACAGGAGTGCTGAACATAATCTTTTTCAAATGCAGTTCAAAATGAAAATGCAGCTCTCGAGAAGCCTGTTTTCTAGTGGATGCTGCTTTGCTGCATTCATCATAATGAAAGCTCTTTGATTTCCCAGCGTTTCCAAAAAAGTGGGACTCTTGCTATGTAACTAGCTAGAAGAGGAACCATGGGGAAAGGCGGGAGAGGGAAACCCAAACAATAAATGCAACTCTCACAGAGTCATTAAGAGCTGGTTGGCAGAGCAAAGACTTTACAGCAGTTAGGACTGGGGAAAAAAGATGTATCGCATGTATCAGTCAGAAAAACAACTCAGTAGGCGCTGTCATGCATGCCAACAGCACACTCTTTCTTCTTTAAGACAGCAAACTAGAAACAAAGTTGAAAAGAAGCTCTTAGTCACCTTCCTAGCCTTAAACTGCCTATACTTCTTTTTTTCTGCTTGAGTTAAAGCTGAGAATTTACTCCTAGCTATAAATCTCTCTCCACAGCATGCATACATAATGTGAATTAGCCATTAAAGAATATGGCCTAAATCTGTGGAGGAACATTGTAGGAGAGTGGAGAATACCTGTGCATTTTACAGGAAGGACAAGCAAAGTAGCATTAACCAATTATTGCATTTATAGCCATGTAACTGTTGTAATAAGCAGTCAGAGCCACTTGGAAAATAAACTAAATTAGTCAGATGACAAGAGACCTAAACGGTTATTCATGCTTTGTCAAATGAAGGCAAGAAAAGTTTCTGGACTGAATTTATTTAAGAAATTGTATGACAAGCATGAGTGACTATACGTAGGGGCAACATTGGCATGCAAGATGGAGCTGTGGAAAGGCCCTCTTAGCCATGTCTGTCACCTGCTGCTCAAGCAGAGCTGAGAGTCTAGGAAGATCCCTTCCTCAAATCTGTCTGAGGAAGTGCTACCCTATTCAAAATCAAATACGGTAAATTCCCAGATCTCGGGAGTCCCAACTTTTACAGCCATTAGGTCTTGCTAAGCTTGAGACAGAGCCTGTTTCTCCCCATTCAGACCCCCCACAGTCTCCACACACTGAGAAAGAATCTTGATGGCATTACTTGGTTGGGGCAGAGTAGAGATGTACAGTTGATCTGATCAACCCTATGCTGTCAAATGACCTCATGTAGATATTAAGCAGAAGTGGGAAGAGGAGACCCCTGTGGAACCCTGCAAAGCAGGGGCTTAGAAGTAGACCTCTCACCCCACCAACACTGAAAGAAATGGACCTTGGAGGAAAGAGAGGAACTACTGCAGCACTGTGTCCCAGTTTCCCAGCCCAAGTCATTCCAACAGGATACCATGCTCAGTGACATCAAAAGCCACTGAAAGATCAGGGAGGGCTAGGATGCACATCTGCTATACCAGTCATGCCAGAGATCTTCAAGAAGTATGATCAATGCTGCCTCAGTACTGTATCCAGGTCTGAACCTTGACCGAAAGGAGCCCAAATAATCTACTTCCTGCAAGATCCTCTGAAGTTGCAACCCAACTGCCTTCTCAACAACTTTCCCCCAAAAGGGAACATTTGTTATACATAATGGTTTTGCTCTTATTTTCCCCACAACAACCCTGTGAGGTGAATTGGGCTGAGAGGAAGTGACTGACCCAGAGTCCCCCAGCTGGCTTCCATGCCTAAGGGAGGACTAGAACTCAGTTTCCTGATTTCTAGTCCAGCACTTTCACCACTACAGTAAACTAGTTGGAGATAGGTTGAAAACTGACCGGGACCATTGGGATCAGTGCTGATTTCTTGAGGTAAGTAAGTTTCTTCCCCAAGTTATGTAACTTTTATAACAGTGGGGTTTTTCTTACTAGATTCTTCTGTTTTAGTATAAAGGAATTAGCTACCAAACAAAGAAGATTTTTAGTATTTTTCAGAATGCAAGAGAAATTATTAAAGTTTAATACAACAGTGTATACTTGTTATATATTTCTAATTAACTGACAAAAAATTAGCAGCCACCAAATATTAAATATCATATCTCACTGAATATTGAACAGGGAACATTGCACTGCTGTTGTACAACCAACCTGCAGCAGTTATTTAAATGAAAAAAAATGGAATCCCAAGGAAGGATGAAAATGTCTTATAATGTTAAAATCAGTGCAGTTATTCGTGTAAATGTCATAGGTGACAATCCTCTCCATCAAAGGGATGGAAAGGTCCAGACCACTCATGTCACTGCATAAAATCAATGATCAAAGTCTTCTGATTTGTAAATGAAGCCTTTCATAAAACTTCAAAAAAGAGAAGATATGTGGGGTTTCCTGTTCCTTACCTGGGAAAGTGTCATGGCCATGTTATTACAGTTACTCAGATATTAAAGGATCAGAACATAGAAAAACCCAAAAACCATGTCACACATAAAGACTGGCAAGACATTTTCATTCATTTTTTGTTAAAGAACATTATTTCAGGGTTACAAGATGATGCAAAATCTGTATTTCAAAGGCATAACTCTTGCATATAAAGGAGAGCCAGTGAACACCAGGTTAGGCTATTATAACTGTCCAGAGAAGCTTATGTTTTCAAGCTTTAATTCCTCATATATGTTTCTAGATCAAATTCAGTTTGGGAAGAGTTATGGAACATTTGCTTCAGTCTTTTTAAAATGAGGATATGTATGTTTGCATGAAATGCACCTAAACTGGAAGTTTGCTGTTCCTATCTCCTCTTTTCCCATTCCTGGTTGACATAATTCAACACTTGTTTCAGGACTCTGGACTACAATCAGATTTATGTATCCTCAAGTGGATTATTCCAGTTCTGGGAATGCTAGGTGACACATAAGATTTCTATTACACTCATCCCATTTCCTTTAGCAACCATTTAATGATGTTTAGAATAAATTATTTTGCTTTTTACTGCTAATTTGAGAATGCCATCCTATTAAAACAAATGCATTGAAGAGTCTATTTTTTACAGTTATGTTTTCATATCCCCATCTGACTTGGCAATAATCCAGGCTTGCAGTATCTATTAACAGCCAGTAAATCTCTTCAGTGCTTCTTTCAGTTCATTTGTGTGTATCTGTGCGTGGTGTGTGCATGAGCTGCGTAAACCATTCAGAGACGCGTCCCTCAAAACCCACCATTTGTAGCACAAAGGCAGCCACGTCTGTTGAAGTCACACCATGGTCATTTTAAGGACTTTCTCTTGTCCTCTGGGCACCGATATACATGCCCAGAAGACACTTCTGAGGTGACTGCTGGCAAAATGCCCCTCTAAATTATTTGTATCACACTAAGGTAATGGCACTGAATCTGATACCCAGTTAACTGTAGTATTTTTCAGGATGAATGCACCATACTGAGAAATAAGATATGGAAAACATGCAGAGCATAGCTTCTGGAATGGTTTCCAACACTTCTATCACATATTAATATAATAATAATATTGCTGAGGGTATTTTAATGAAGGCAAAAATATACAAAATGAAAGTGAAAGTTGGACTTCGAAGAAACAGGCTCAAGTATTGATGCTTTTGAACTTTGGTGCTGGAAAAGACTCCTGAGAATACCGCCCACAGTCAAAAAATAAATGAATGATCATTGACCAAATCAACTCAGAGTTTTTACTCCAGGCACAAATGACCAGGTTCAAAGTATCCTACTTCGGACACATTATGCCCAACACCTAGCTCTCTGGAGAAGGCTTTAATGCTGGGGAAGGTGGAAGGAAAGAGAAGAAGAGGGCAACCAGTAACAAGACAGACACTCAGTTATAATAGCGATGGATGCGCCATTGGAAGACCTGAAGGACTAAGGCAGTCCTTAGCATGGCTGGCTGGGGAATTCTGGGAGGTGAGGTCCACTCATCTTAAAGTGGCCAAGTCTGGACAACACTGGACTAAGGGATAGATTGTCATAAAGAAAATCTATCTATGTGGTTGCTAAGAATCAACACCAACTTGATGGCACATAATCAATCAATTCATTTCAAAGTGGAAGAAGTGAAAATCAGGTACTTACTCAAGTATTTCCACATCAGCCAAGGTGAAAAATTAGTTGGGGTGATATCTGTGGAATTCTGAAAGTAATTAGGGACTAAGCTCAAATGTCATTTCAATGAGAGTTAACTTCTTCAGTATGTGGTCGAAGGACTACAGAGGTGGGGGAAAGTAAGCATTTTAACCAGAAGTAGGCACTGAAGACTAGATGAATTTTGATCTTTCGAGATACAGGCTGCTTTAGCTTATAACCTCCAGAAAACTTCCAAACAAGACGTGAAGGCAATAGTTCTCTACTCTGTATAACAGCTGGTATATTGCTTTTAATTCAGAAGATAGTATATAGCCTTCAAACTAGTGGCCTTTGATGGCCCTTTTCCCCATGAATTTGTTTTAAAAACCATCAGCATTAATAGCCATCATCATATATAGTAGAAATGAATTCCAAAATTTAACTGATAGTGTATAGAAGTGCTTCTTATTTTCAACCCTGAATCTCCTTTCATTCAGTATCAGCAGATAACCATGTGTGCTAAAAAGAATGAGAACACATCTCTTTAGTGGTAGCCTTCCAGAAGTTGGTCAAACCAAGCTCTTCTGGAGAGCCTTCAGTGGTTGATATTGTTGCACCTGTAATTAATTATTACTTAATTTCGAGATAGGTCAGGTCACAAACAGATACCACAAGGACTATTGGAATTCTACTTCACTGTATTGTTATGGGTGTAATAACAGAACCTTGAAATCCTCTCAGGCTTCCCTCTGCCCCCTCTTATATCAAACAGAATCAAGGTGGAACTAGAGTGTGTGTCTCACTCCCTCTTCCTTTCCAGGGCTAAGGTGATGTTTACTTAACAGCTCTGGCATTCTTTTTTCAAGGTTATCTTTGTACTCCTCTATAGGTTGCAATTTACCATGGATGTTTTAACATTCTTATTGTATTTTCTTTTTCATTGTTGCAAGCTGCCAGGAAACTGAAATGATTCAGTGATATATAAATCTGAATTATCATTATTCCACATGGAACACTTCTACAGTAAGATTTTCTCTCTCTCCATCATGTTTCCTTTGCTGGACTTCTATTTAAGCTTTTAAAAAGCCACCGCAGGCTTTCTTTACAGCAGTGTTTCTGAACCTTGGCAATGTCTGGAGTTCAACTCCATGCTGACTGGGGAATTCTGGGAGCTGAAGTCCAGACATCTTAAAGTTGCCAACGTTCAGAAACACTGTTTTACAGGAAGCAGCTCTAACCTTCTAATAATGTTGTTTGTTCTTTTCTGCACATTTCCCACTTTGTACAGTCTCCTGTGAGATGCAGTGACCACACCTGTATGCGGTATTCCAAATGCAGTTGCATTACTTATTTTATATTAGGAACCATAAAATTGGCAGATTTATTACCAGTCCCTTCCCAAAGGTTTCCTAGTGTAGATTGCACTTTTTTTTAGGCAAAAGCCACACACTAGGCTGACATTTTGCGTTACAGGTAGCCCTTGTTTAGTGACCACAATTGGGACCGGCAACTCAGTTGTTAAGCGAAGTGGTTGCTAAGTGAAACCACAACTGTGCTTATGATCTTATTTCAGCTTTCCTTTGCTTTACAGACCTCTGAAGGTCGTAAATGCAAGGACTGGTCGCAAAGTTGTTTTTTCATCACCATCATAACTGCGAATAGTTGCTAAACAAGGCGGTTGCTAAGCAAGGTCTACCTGTAGTTATTTTGGAATTTTGATTCTGAGATATACCTTCTAATCAGTAGCTGCCAGTACAGGCCCCAACTTCCTCAGCCATTAAAATGTGAGGCTATATATTCTTCCAATGAACATTTTTTGGGGGGATGGGGAGAAGAAGGGATAAGAAATGGTTAAAAGTGTGTACTTTTTATTGGATAAAATCAAGTTTGTATTACCCTTCAGAAAAATCAGAGCGCTGACAGGGAGCAAAAAGCAATTCATGTCCCAGTCAAAAACAATGCTAGTTGTATTTTCTTCTCTACTAAATCACAGCATTTCAGAATCAGAGAAGAAGCATTGCAAAAAGATATTTGAACAGAAAAAGGTACCTATGGAATTTATACTGTAGCTGCACTGCAAAGGACAAGGCAATTTATCTGTTTATATTCTGACTTATCAAGAAGGAGCATGCAGATACTCATTGCTTGATAACTCTCCCTTTGCTCCTTCTACCAACAAAGACCACTTAAATATATCGAAATAGCTTTCTTCAGGGCTTAATGTTATATGAGAAGTAAAATCCCTTCCTTCCCTCTCACTTAACTAATCAGAATCCTAAGCCAGGATTTCTTTTAAACTTTTGACTCCAGTTTGTTCAGAGAGGAACAAACACAATCTCAATTTGCATGTAACACTAAACAACTTATGGATGGGGCTGTTTCTGCTAACAAGGAGAAGCCAAGCAGAAAGCTTCTCCTTCCTGACAAGCCAAGATTAGAAAGCGTTCTGCCTTCCTACGGAATGTGAACACTGCTACTGCCGGTTATTTTTGTTGCCTCTTCCTAGGTTGGATATTGGAAGTTTCCTATTTCTGCTAACTGAAAAATGACATTGGCTTACCTTTTATGTAGTAAATACACTATAACATTCTTTAAGGTAAAACGTTTTAAGAAGGCAAGGCAAAGCACTAAATTTCCATTTCGAAGTATAACATAAAATCTTAAATATTTTTCTGGGACACAGTAGCTAACTTTTAACATATCTCAAAGCAGCTAAGCCAGTGGCAATTAAAAGGAGCATCCAATCTGCCAACTTAGATCTCCTCTGCCCTCAAAACAAGTCAGTAAATGATGTAAAAAGAGGAAGGACAGAAAAGGGAAGGGGGAGAGCAACCACAAGAAAGAACATCACCAGGAATCAAGTCCAGAGCCATTATAGATTAACAATATTAGAAATCAAGTCTCCCTGACAAAACTATTTGTTGGGCACTCAGTTCCCCAATTCTTCAGTATCTGCCTGTTAAAGGAATGTTAATTATTCAGTTAGCCCTTTAATAAGAGCCCAGAAATCTTTTCACTTTCTTTGCTTCTCCAGCCCTTTTCAAGCAACAATTCTGAAAATCGCACTTGAATCCCTCAAGCTTTGGATATCCTCCATTTGCCTGATGGAATTGCTTTAGTTTAAATGCAACATTTATCAATCCAAAGAAAGGATCAGATGCAGGCAGCATGCAAATAGTTGTCAATAACAGAATAAAATCTATCTGTAGCTAAAGCTGCTGGGATTCTGATAAGGATGTCATACTAGCTGTTTTAAAATGTAAAGCAGTGTGAAGCCCCATATAGGTAGTCCTTGCTTAACACCACAACAGGGACTGGAAAATTTGTTGTTGTAACTTCGAACAGCCACTAAATGAATGGTTGTTAAGTGAGGACTACCTGTACTGCATGGCACAAACAAGGGAGCAAGAATCACACAGATTTCAAGAAGGAGTTTTAATGTAAGGATAAGAGGTAAGGCACAGAATCTTGGACTATAATAGGAACCTCCAGCCCTCTTTTATTAGGGAGTCCATTAAGATGGAGTTGCCTTGATCATTTTGATTTTCTTCTTCCCAAGCTTTTAGAAATCTGGATTGAGCTAAGCTACTAACAAACTCCTCTCCAAAGTGTTCATTATTTATGTCTAGAGTCCCTCCTTTTCTTTCTCAGCCTTCTCATCATCTCTCACAGGCATCTTAATCTTTTTTCTTCTGGACCCTGGAAAGATTTTTACCTGAGGCTCTTCTCTTTAACACCACCTTATAAAAATGATGTTTTGGCCTGTTTTGAACTTAATCCATCTTTAAAAATGTGATACAATTCTCTGCACTTTGTAGCACCATAAATAGTGGCCGATGTATAACTCCTTCCTAGGCTGAACATACCACATCATATACCCAAAGCTTAGCTAGTGACTTTCCCCCTTCAGACTGCAATACCGGAGAGAAGCTAACACTGGTCCCTTGTATTTAACAGCAATTGGAGTTACACTCCTTGTCTCCACAGAACATAATGATAAAAGGAAGACCAATTTTGTCCCTTCTTTTAGTCAGAGAAGGAGCAGCTGCAGAAAATCTTGTTTTCCAGCAAGAACACTTATCTTCAATTGCTATTTTTCCTTGGACTGAAGAAGAAAAAGCTCTCCTGGCTCAATCCATCAATTACAGCAAAGATAGACAACCTTTTGTAATATTGAATATTATATTTAGTATTTAGGAGTGACCCAACGGCCACAGTAAACAGGGTGATGATGCAAATAGGTAGAGCTAATACAGGTAGTCCTCAGTTAATTATGGTAAGTGGGACCAGCAACTCCATTGCTAAGCAACAAGATCATAGAGCGCAATGTCACGTGACCATGCTGACTTACGATGGCACCTGCAGCAGTTCTGGTTGCCTTTGTTAGGCGAATCCCTCACAGTCATTATGCACAATGTCATGTGATCGCCATTTGCAACCTCATGCCGGCTTCCACATTGACTTTGCTTGTCAGAAGCCAGCAGTGAAGGTCACAAATGGTGATCACGTGACCATGGGACACTGCAACCATCATTTACGAGCCAGCTGCCAAGTGCCTCAATTGCGATCACATAACTGGAGGGATGCTGTAACAGCTGCAGCTACAAGGACCCATCATAAGTCTCCTCGTTCAGCACCATTATAACTTCGAACAATCACTGAATGAGTGGACACTAATCAAGGACTTCCTGTATCTTTGTTTGTTTTTCTGAGTTTTTGCTAGGAATGGTTGTAGTCTTTCTCTGGTTATAAACATATGTTAAACCTATTTATGATTTGCATTATATTTTAATGAGTTTGCTGCCTCAAAATGGCAGAAAACTACATCACCAGTTTTCAGCGATCATGGCCAGCAAAAACTGTATGTGATGCAAACATTAGGCTTGGAGGCCACATGAGGTTATGAGCCATAGGCTGCCTGCCCATGAACTAGAGTTGCTGGATTTTGGCACTTCCTTCCCTGCCACCATTTCAGTCTCCAAATTCTTCAAAAGTTGTTTGAAGATGATCTGTGATCATCTTCATTTTTGCCAATCCCAAGCTAAGGTGTAATGGAATGTGAGAATGACCTTGGAAGATAGGGGGTAGGGGTGGGTGGGACAGATGCTGCCTAGGGAACAATCAGATAAAAAGTGGAGCAGCCCACAACTGAGTGACCAGCAAAGAAAGAAACTTAGAAAGGACCCACCCTAACTGATCAGGTGGTAAATAGGGATGGCGGGAGATTTGCACTTTCAGACTTGCAAGATTCTGTTAATGTAGCCTAACAATAAAGCAGAAGTAGCTCATCTGGTCATGTTTCATGTCTGGTTTACCTGGGAGGGCTGACATAAGATGAGGAAGCCAAGAATGTCATTTAATCATGCCTTGCCCTAAGCTGCTACAGCCTGGGATTTAAAAAAAAAACCCTCACTACCCATTTCATAGGAAAAAAAGAAATGAAATAAATTGCTTATATGTGAAAAAAATATATAAGTATTTCCTATGAGAAAGAGCTGACAAGCTGTCAAAGCCTCTTTCTCCTTAAAAGAGCTGCTTGGGTGGCCGGATGTCACAAGCTGAGAGGCAGAATGAGGCAATAGTTCTGGCAAATAGGGAACTGCCCCTAATCTCTCCAAAACTGCAACCTTTCAAAGAAAAGACTAGTTTACTGCTGTTTCAATTATCATAGATCAACTCAGCTGTTGAACACAAATGATGGCATGGGGCTACCCAGCTGCAGAAATGATTCTGGAGTGGCACAAAGACCCCATCTGGAAGTGCTCTCAGCACTTCTTTTTTGCCTGGACTTTAGACCCATCTAGAGTCTTATCCCACTCAGCACTCAGTGGAATAAAGTGCTGCTGCATCTTTATTCCACAAAGTCTATCCGAAAGAGATAGGGACTTCCGGGGGAGTTATGGCGAGCTAAACACGTCTATGTGGAGAGTGGAGACAACGATCACGGCAAAGACCAAAGAACTGATGAGTAGACCAGTTCTTTGGAACCTCTCCAAACAAGGAGAGGACAGGAGATCATCCACATGTGCTCTAGATGGCTGCTCTTCATGAGGAGACCACAGGACAAGGGGTCTCCTGTGGTTTTGAACACCAGGAGATGAAGGGATCTATCATCAAGCTCACAATCGCGGCAGCACCTTTTAAAGGACACTAGGTTCACTAACCTCGCTTCTAATAACTTTTGGAAATTATTTATTTAAATATCTTAAGGCTATTAGAGGTCTTCGGAATGACAAGTCTGAAAAGTCACCTGGTGAGTGTAACTTTATTCCTGAACAAAAGAAAAGTTAACTATAAGTTTAAGAAGTTAAAGAATTTGAAATAAACGGCAAAAAGCTAAATGAGATTTTGAACTAAGAAAGTTATAAATGAATTAAGGGTCCAGACAGATTTGGAATATTGAAATTTTTACTATAAGATTTTGGAATTAACTAAATTGCTTTTTGTGAGCACCAGAGTTATTTTCAGTACCGCAAGTCATAACAGAGATAAGAGACCTTATGATCTAAATTGGACACTAGATGGGTCTAAAGTCCAGGCAAAAAAGAAAAAAAATGCCTTTAGGATTGGGATTTACAAAATGACACAAAGTACTATAACATTTGAAATATTAAAGGAGATCTTCGAAGAATGAGGCCAGAAATTAGTAGCCACAATATCAACAATATCAGTAACGATGTCTGCTTCTATGGATAGACTATGTCTAAAAGATGTTAATGAAGGAATGACAGATGTGAAACAAATTTTGCCTGGTGGAGGAATAGTGGAGTCAGAAATATAGAATTTTTAAAAAAGTATGGATTACAAAACAGACAAGGCATTCAAACTGGAAATACAAATGACAGTATGGATTACAAGATAGAGAAGAGCCAAGAGAATGACCCTGATAAGGACTTTTTACTGGATACACAAAAGAAGCTGGTTAAGGCTTTGAAAATCAAAAGAAAATGCAAAAGACAAACCAGGACAATAACCTGGATAATGACTTTCCACTGGATTTACAAAATAGGTCTGCTAAGGCCTCAAAGAAGCCTCTGCGATGGGAAAAAGAAAGACAACTGAATGAATTAAAGATCAAGATAGTTAGAAGTAAAAGAAAGGAATATAAAGTTGGTTTGTTTGATCAAGTTTAAAATAAGACATGTTTTTATAAAGCTCAGGTAACCCTTTATGGACTTTTTGCTGACACTAGGGCTGAAAAGTTGATGATTTATGGTTTTGCATATAGAAGGGATGGGTTATAGGAAAAAGAGATATTTGTTTGTAACCTTATAGGGGATGATGACTTATCAAATTTGTTTTTACTTTTTGTGATGAAGACTGGAAGTCACCTCTTTACATATTTCTTTTTCTTTATCCTACTTCTTTCCTTTTCCCCCCTATTTTTCTCTTTCTTTCTTTGCACTTTTTATTCTTTCTATCTCTTTTTCTTTTTCTGAGTTTAATTTGTATTTGCTTTTACTATTATACTGAAAATCTTTAATAAAAATTAAAATGTAAAGAAAGGGATGCTGCCATGACTGCATGTCTGAAACAAAATGGTTTGGACACTATTAAACTGATCACAATTATTTAGCTTTTCTCTCCATTGCCCTTTTCTTGAGAGTCTTTATTTTTGTAGCCTCTGGGCAGTGCTGTTTTGTTTTTGTTTTTTTAACTGGTGTGAGCTGCTTTGGGAGACCTTGGTCTCCTTTGGGAAATGGGTTCAGGCCTACGGAATCTCACCGTTCTGGAACAGTGCTAAGTCCATGTCCAAAGAGTGCTTGGCTATCAGCTGGTAGTTGAGTTCTCTTTGCATGCATCCCCATAAAATACTTGCACAAAAATAGAGCAAGATTTGAAAGAGGCTAGACCTACCACTCTCTCTATATATCAAGACTTGCCTCCTCCAGGGCCCTAAACCCACCCCACATTAGTGACAGTAATTGGTAAATGTTTTTGCTGCCAGTGGATAACATTTGGTGGGAGGGTAAATACATTCGGGAAAATATAGCACTTTCCTTAACTTGTCTTGCATTAAAACTGGAAGGACAGCACCGGTTATTGGCCAATGACAGCAGTGAATAGGATTCAGCAATGAACGACATGCAAACCATGCTGGCATATTTTCTCGGTGCCTCAAAAGCTGAAGGAAAGCACTTTAATGTGGCTGCAAGAAAGAATCCAGTATCTGTTTGAAAAATGACACAGAGGTCAATCAGTCAATCAATCTTGAATACTTACATGACTCTTGAACCTTGACTCAACTATCTGAGTCAGGAAGACTAAACCACTTGTTCCAAGATGGTTGCTATACATTGAATTACGTCCCTTTGCATGACTAGAAATACTAGACAAGATTTCAGCAGTTTCAAAAATGGGGATGTCAAACAGATAACTGACAGTAGTATTCTTCCTAAACAGCAGTCATTCACCTGAATTTGAGATCCAATGTCCTAACAGTATTGATACTATAGTAGTCTGGATAGACTATTTTGCTTTACTTATAAATCATGAATCCTACTGTACTAATGGCATTTTATTCATGCAACATCTAGTTAGGATATAAAATCAACAATTTACAATCTATATTCCACCATGAAACACCATTCATTTTTCATATTACTTTACCATATCTATCATCCTTTTCCAGTTTCTGGATATAATAGTCCAACATGCCTGGAAGACACCAGATCAGGAAAGGGTATCATAGGCAAAAATAATTATTGAAGGAAAATCATCCCATACATCTATTCTTTGTATTGCAATGTCCACAATGCAATGATATAAAATAAAATAAAATAAGTAAAAAATAAATAAATAAAATAAAATAAAATAAAATGGTTAGTTTGGCAGCATTAGAAGATAATCTTTGTTAATTTGTAAAGCAGAGTAAATCTACTCTTATTGATTTTAATGGAGCCTGAGAGCATCTAGTATTCCTCTTGCAAATCTGCAGTAAATTCCTGAGCATCAGCTGATTATATGCCTTTAATTCTGTTTAACTTCCACTGCAGAAGAAATCTGATCCAGCCCTGGAGGGTTCATTGCTACATTCTGGCACAGGTAGCATTCAAACACAGCAAGAACTTATACAAAAAGCCCAAATTACACTTTCATATTAAAAACAGAGCAGCATCTTTGGAATTATCAGTCTCTCAATAAAAAGGGAATCCAAATTTAGGCAACAAGGCTGATGCTAAAAAGAAGCAATAGGGTTGACATGTGTCCCTTTTAAGTGAATGTCCTCACGTGAGCAATTCAGTTCCATAGAACATAATAAATGGAAATGAAAAAGAAACTGTTCCCTCCCTGACTTACAATACCATAAAAAGGAAAAGGGTTTTAGTTATTAAGGAGAGAAATTCCAGCAGTCTTACTTTCAAAGCAGCCTATGCAGCAATCAAATTATGTAACTTAGGTGGGATTTCTAAATGTGTCCTGTGCATATTTTGTGAGGCTAGAATAGCTCGAGTTCCTATCTCAGTACACATTCTACATTTTCTTCACTGCCTCCTACAGCCACTACACACAACCCACATAACTGTTAATATTTGTAGTTAGCTGAAAGGACCATGATAGTTGTAGGCTAGAGATCAGTTTTTTCAATTCTGGGCTACATTATCTTATGTTAGACCAGCCTGTTTTTTGAATATGTTAAACTACAACTTGCATAATCAAAGACATCTGAAAGATACCCATTGCAGAAAAGGAGAAAGCTGTATTATGTTTAATGCAACTTCAAAATTCAGTCACCACCACTCAGCAATGTCCCTTGTGAATCTGGAGTGTTTGAGCAGGTAGGTTGAAAAGCTGTAGAAAATATCAACAGAATATGAGAGTGAGAGAAAACATGAGATAGATTCACAATTACTGTAAACTGTTATGGCTGAAATGAAGTCAGGCTACTTATTTCAGATTTCCTTCCTTCCTTCCTTCCTTCCTTCCTTCCTTCCTTCCTTCCTTCCTTCCTTCCTTCCTTCCTTCCTTCCTTCCTTCCTTCCTTCCTTCCTTCCTTCCTTCCTTCCTTCCTTCCTTCCTTCCTTCCTTCCTTCCTTCCTTCCTTCCTTCCTTCCTTCCTTCCTTCCTTCCTAGAAATTCAATTTTATCAGCTGGGACCTGCAAAGCATAAAGATTCTCAAATGCTACTTAGCTCGTGGCTATGGCCCTTCCATCTATACTTAACTGGGTTATAAAGTATGCCCTTGCCAAGACTGAATATAATACTAAGCTTTCTCAGGCACACCTAGAGAGACATACATACTCATCCACACACAAAACCAGAGAGATCTCATTGCTCCTTAATGGCCTTCTTTAGGAAAGGACTTTATACAATTGCCAGGGTACCAAATTCCTTCTTGTTCTCTCAGAATCTCACTCTGCACACAGATTTTTGTTTCCACAGCTTCCAGCATTTTGTGAGTGATGGAAATCCAGCTTGAGAAATCAGTTAGGGAATCCCATCAGGGCGAGGAGACTCCCATTGCATTTCCCATCACATGCACTTTCTGGACCATGCATAAAACCTTGACAAGTAAAGGGGCAGCTTTGTTGCTTTTTCCTTGCCCCTTTGACAATAGCTATGCATTCGTCCTGACTGCACTGAGTTCTAGAACTACAATTCATTCCTCCCCATTGAGTGGTAGCCAGAAGGAAATCACCTGCATTCTCATTCACTGTTGTGGGACAACAGATGTGGCTCAACGAACAGTAAAAATCAAATATTTACATCAAGCTTTCAAATCTTCTCCTCTCCCAGTCCTAGGTACATTGCCAGCAAGAACAACAATTATTTGGTAATTCTCCAAGCCCATTAGCAATAAGTTATAGCAAATATGAGAGGCAAGAAGAGAACATGAGTCTTGAGTCTGCATTTGTCAAAGGGCTATACAATCCACTAGAGTTAAAAAGAGGCTGCTCACTGCATAGTACATTAATGAGAAAGCCTTTTACTTTCTATCTTGTCCCACCCTAAGGTTTTAATGAAGTTGAGGGTGATTGAGAAGCTGTTCAATAAAAACATTTCAAAATACTCATTAAAAGATTCATTTATTATTGTGGTCAAAGACCAAAACACAACACTGGCAAAATTGCTAAAACTATGTGCTACACTAAACATATCAATACCAAGTAGTCATTTTAATTCAGATTCTACAGACAATGTAACAATAGTTAGAGCTCATTTAATGAGATCACATCATCCTTATCGGACAATAGATATTAAAGACAGAATACATTTGAATGCCCTGAAAAAACATTTATTAACAGGGATTTATATCATGAATTGAATCCTTATAACAAGTACATAAGGCCCATCCCTCATGAAGAAAACCAACAGTTAAAAGACATAATTTTGAATATTAGCAAAAAAAAAAAGGATGCCAGGACAGCTTAAACTAACTAATACCAACTGGTCCAAATTAGATCTGACAGCATTGACAGAACAATCTAAATCAGGCTCTAAAGACTCTCCAGAGTTTGATGGTTAATATAGACCATGAACATATTTTCTCTTTCTTTTATCTATGCATTCTTGACTGAAGTTGGGGAATGGTTGGCAAACCCATGGCTTAAATCTTACAGTGAAACATGAAATATAATGAATCAGATGGCATTTGTCACTGTCATGTTTACCATCTGAAGTGCCATAGTAGCAACAAAAATTAGTATGAAGTTGCCTTATATTGATTTATCATTCTGAGTGGCAGCAGATCTTTAAAATCTCTACAACAAAAATGTAAATGGCCAATATTCTTTCAAAAGTCCTGAAAGATTTGTGAAACTAGGAAGTTGAGTCTTTACAACTGCTTCTTTCTAACACCTAAATTTATTGAAGTCCATGTACATACAAACAGCATTTTAATTAGCTAAGGGAGAAGTAGAAATCCTAGTATTCTTTGGTTTTGTTTTAGCATATAAAAACCCTCACCAGCAATCCTATGATCCTGAAAAAAAGACATAGCTGCTTTAATGTGTTCTAGTATGCTACATTTGTGCTTCCACACATTCTTAAAGTACATCTTCAGGATTAAATCCCCAAAATTGCACAGCCTTAATAAACGTGCATATCATCCAAGCAGGCCAGCTTGTAAATTGAAGAGCTAACTGAACAACACTGCCTCTTTCACATTTAAAGTATTCAATATTTTTACCTCAGTGACAGATCAAACCATTTTTTTTCTGCAATTGTGGGCTATTAAACATTCATAAAATGCAGGGACAACCCAATGGAGCCCACCCCAATCCCAGACACATTTTCATCTTTAAGAGCATGGGAGCTCACATTTGTTGGTGAATTAGATGATGATTATAATTTTGTCTATCTATGTCTTCCTATCTGTTCCATTTTAAAAGCCTTTTAAAAGTACGTGTTGCATTTGTCTATCTATCTACAGCCACACATACACACGTATTTATAAACAAAATGAATATTTATCATTTAAATTATTTTTATGTATCCTATACTTGTAATAACAACTGTTAACACAAACTTGCTGGTCAAGAATGTACTTCAGTAGAAATCTGCATACTAAGGGGTTAGGAATAGGTAGATCTCAAATGAAATGCCATTTTTAGATATTCATCATCATATTTTCTATTTACGCCTTTCTTTTTCAGTGGCTTATATGAGATCATTGACATAGAATGTGCAGACTTACTGTTGGTAACAGCATTGTTCACTATCGTCAGTTTTCTGAAATTTAGCACTTGTATTGCTACTTGTATTATCGCTTGTATGCTTCAGGGAACCAGTTTTCAGCCACTGTTCTACTCTTGGGGCACGGGAAGGCAGGGACTGATTGTTGATCAGGAAGCAGAAGCAGTAAAAGGGCTCTCACTAGCTATCAGCATGCACAGAGGTGCAGGAGTTAAGGTGGCAAGTACGCTCTTGCCAGCTGACTGCTGGCATGGACGAGGAGGCAAGGTGGAGGCAGGTGAATATGCTCTCAACCAGCTGACTGTCAGCATGCACAGGGAGGCAGGGACTGAGGTGGCAAGCAAGCTGTCACCAGCTGATTGTTGGGGGTGCATCAGGAAGCAGAGCAGCGAGAGGTCTGTCACAAGCTGTCAGCATGCATAGGGAGGCAGGAGTTGCAATTGCATGCAGACTTTTGCCAGCTGATTGTTGGCATGCATGGAGAGCTGAGGTGGAGGCAGCAAACATACAGTACGCTCAACTAGCTGACTTCAGCATGCACAGGGAGGCAGGGACCAAGGCAGGGAAGCAGTCTCAACAATTGATTATTGGCATGCATGCAAAGGCAGGGCAAAAATGTCAGGCCAGTTCGGGCCTATGAATTGTGGCAAACGATCTGAGGATCCACACACCGCACACTGAGAACCACAGGACTAGTCTGTATCACTGCACAAGAGAAATAATGGCCACCAGTGCGGTGCTCACATTTGCTCTTCTCCACAGCTTTAAAACGATCAAGTACTAGAATGGTCAAACTCTAGAATGATCGTTTCAATAGGCAGATGTCCTTCCTTATAATTAATATGACCGCTGCTGCAGGGGGTAGCACCCCTATCAGGAGCCGCCCCTCTACTTCCAGGGAAAAGGCAGACTTGCATGCCATGAATCGGCAGGGCAAGTGTTTCTTCATGAGAACCAAGCGCAACTGGGAGAAGGAGCAAAGAAAAAGATTTTAACAGTAGTGCCAATGAGCGCTAAGAGATTGCTAAGAACTGGTAGGCCCCTCAACGCTGAAGGCACTGTTAAACCCTCTCTATCCAAGAGAGATTAGAACTGGACTTCTATTATCACAACGCTGCCCTCCAACACAATGCTTAGAAGCACTACAGAGCACAGAGTAAATTCAGCCCATGCAACAGCCTTCCTCTACAAAGGAAATATGAACAAACTAAAAACCCAGGATGACAGATGGAAGGATAGTTTTAACCAAGCACCATTTGATAACAGGAGACTGGCATTCTAAATCTTGCCTAATTCCAGACAAACATCACTCAGCATGAAATAGCCTCTCTCTAGCAGAGAGGAGGAGATAGAATATTACATATCTAGCACAAGAATGTGAAATGTGGGCCTCTTCCCCTTCTCCAAATTCAGAATTGCCTCCTTTCCCTTTCTCAAATCAAGTTTTAAGTCTGCTTTCAGGTCCCTATCCATTATTAAGGCAAAGAGTTCTCAACAGGGATACTTCAAGACTTCATTCTCGGAAAGGACTTTTTATTACTGCAGGACATTAACATGTCATTAATAATATAAAACTTTAAAAACTACTTTGCACAAAGGACATATTTAAAATAATAACTTTTCCTATTCCCATATGAGAAATGGTAGAAAGTGGTAGAAATAATAGAAATTGTGCAGGAAAAAAATACACTTTTTTTTACTGGTTGCTTAGATTTTAGTTGCTTCTCTGGTGTTACATCACATCACTTATGTCAAACTACAATGAGAGCTATAAATTACATGGGTTGTATAACCCTATTGGCATGTAACAAAACCATTTCATTTTGTGTACATTTAATACTGTAGTTGTCCTCATAACAATGAGAATGAAGATTTAAGAAGGGTCTTGGGGTCAGTATGTTTCAGTGATCTGAATGTTGCCAAACTCTGATGTGCACAGAATGAGGCCAATGGAAAAACTTCATTCAACTTTTACAAAGTAGACAGGTTTTAAGAAATGAAAATTCCTGGTACCATATGGTTTATGGAGGGAAATACTTCTAAAAAAAAATGTTAGGTGTGGTCAAGAAGCACAATTTGAGAAACCCAAAGACCTCTCTCAAATTCCAATTTCATAGGAGTCAAATTCTCCTATGAGAAACTATTGAACAATTATATTCACATCTCAGCTATGTCTTCCTGTTGAACACCCACACAACCAATGGTACAGGTATGGGCCCTAATACTGTTCCATGATAAGAGCTTGAAAAAATGCAACAATTGCTTTGGTATGTCAGAATCCTGGAGGACAACCAAGTTTGAATTCATTTACAGGAGGTAATGAAAAATTATTACAAACCTGGGGACAGCACATCACAACAAGCTGATTTTTTTTAATCAGCATTCAGCTGGATAGAATTATCATTGACTTGCCTTTCATACTGCTGGATTGGCCAATGTATATAAAAATGTGATGACATATTTAGAATCAGGCATGTATTGTATTGCCTTTAAATTAAAAATCTTGCCTTAGGGACAAAGCTTCCACTAAGGTCAAGCCATTAACATCTCATTAGTAATCACCCAGGTCTATCACTTTTTCACGGTAAGCATATAGGCTCTCTATGAGCCTTCATCATCTATGTACTGGTCAAAAGCAATTTTAATTAACAGGCTAGAGAATTGGGTTTATGTGAGTTTTCATGTTGTGTTGAAATGAACCTGCAAAAACCAGTGTCTGTTATGTAAGTATGGATCACAGAATTGAAATGGACTCAAGATCATATCTTCCTATTTACTTCCAAGAATATTTTTTTCTGCAAAACTGTAGTCTTACAAATAGCCAAGCCTCAGGAAGTAGGGAGACAGTTATTGATAAATTGTGCAGGCAGCCAGAAGCACATTTACTAAATGGCTGTCTGAAAACAGTTTCCAACTAACCTCTGGAATCTTAAATAAATAAAAAGTAAAACACTTGAAAATACAGTCATACCTATCATCCTATCTCTGCCTGTGAATATATGAAGATATAAAAACAGACAACCCTTCTCAGGCATTTTTCTCACTTACCAGATCAGTTTTTGTTTGAAAGAACCAGCAGCTCAAGTCTGTTGGTTCAAGATATATTCTTGCAGACTAGAACTGTATGTCTCAGACTCTTTCCCTAGAATTCTAATGATTAATCATCCCTACAATTGCCACCAGTTATATTTTATTCTATTTTGTATGAATAATCTGGCAGGCTTTGCGCTAATTTATAATGGTGACTGATGATGGAACATGTCCAGTTAGAGAAGTTCCAGGATAGCACCTCTACTATTGTCTTTTTCACAGGCCTATGATGTAATACAACATTTTACACATGTTGTATCTACTTTTTTAGGTCTATCACTAAGGCATTCAAGTGAGAGTCAACATGGCACAGTAGTTGAAGTGCTGCACTAGGATCCGGAAGATCCAGGTCCAAGTCCAACCTTAGCCACAGAAGCTCATTTGGGTGACTTTGGGCCAATCCTTATCTCTCTGCTCCACTCACCTCACAGTGTCATGGTGAGGAAAAAAGGGTGGGAGGAGGGAGTAATTTAACAAAGACATTTAACACCCTGATTTGTAATATATGTCTATGTCATAAAAATGATTACTGAGGAAACTGCTCAATCTTAGTATATTTAAGACTTCTATTTCTATACACTTATTTTTAGTTTTGGCCTATTTTTCACTTGCAGTCTTAATAATTATCCTTTGCTATATGAGCACATAGGAAATAACAAGGGAACAGAAATAGAACTTGTTCATGGGCAATATTAGATCCTGAATCTGACTATGACATTTAGAATAAAATTATTGCCCCAAATAGCATATTTTCAATGTTTCAGTTTTTGTTAAGTAGCTAAGCTCATGCCTTTCTATAAATTTGGAATGAATCCTTCCATAGGATATGGAGTAGCTTTAGATCTGTGGTAGCTTTAGTTAGACTGCTTATTCAAGAGAGGGGAAAAGCATTATAATGCATCTGCCCTGCATACCTTCTGTGAAGTAGGAAAATATCTCACTTGAGACTAATTCTAAGATATAACATGTAATCAGTGGGCCTTAAGCTCCGAATAAATATGAATTTCTTCCATACTCCTTTGGATACTCAGTAGTTGAAAACAAAAAGTAGATAAATTGTCATAATTTACAATTATATCATATCAATTATTCATAATGTTAAAAGGCATTAGCTTACTGATTCATAAACAAATAGCAAGAGACCCATAGTAAAATAAGTGAAACAACAGTATTCTTCATATGTACGTATACTGATAAGAATTCTTACATTTAATAACTGTTTCACAGTAAAGACAAAAACACAAAATTAAAGATTTACTTGTAGAAATAAACCAGTTTAGTTATCCAGCATAACAAAAGCCATGATGTAATGGATGGCATGAGTGAAGAAGTTACTGGAATGGAGGATCAAGGTTATCAGGAGGGAGGGGAGACATTCCAGAGCAAGCTCTTTCTCAGTCCACAGCAGGAACGTGGGAAGACAATGAGGATGAGGACACCCTCCCTAGAGTCTCGTGGGGTATATCCACTAGTTGCTTTGGTATAGGTTTAGTCTGGTGAGATTCTGTCTATTGGGAGCGAGCTAATAAAGGAACCATATTGGACTGGACCATCTTGTCATTGTTCTTGGGCTGGGCCTGACATATATGTAGAAATTGGCATTTATGAATGGATCACTTTACTGGAATGAAACCAACTGATACAGTAAAAATTCATTTCTATGGACTGATCAGATTTACAAATAAACTTCTTTCCTAGCTTTTCTACTTGTGGTCCATTAACTGAAAATGCCAGTCTCAAGGGCTGAATGTGGACAACCATTCCATCAGTTGAAACAAAATCACCATAAAAAGGATGGCACAATGTAACCAGGCAGATACCTAGATGGTCTGATGCAATCAGCTTTGAAAAAAAAACAATCACTTTGTTAGGGAGAATGACTGAATTCAAGCCCCTATTTTTCCCCCCAAACAGGTGTTTGACATCAAAGTTGGCTATCTGTCTGACGGGTATATGAGCACATAGCTCTCTGCTCCATTGATGGCTTTTTGGATTGGAGCCATCACGTATGAAATCAAAATCCAGAAATGCTCAACTAACCAGACGAACCAGCAATGTCATATCAGATAAGAAATCAATAATGAGGAAGCACATATTTAACAGTGAGCAGATATATACAAGAATCAGGCTGCAGAAAAGGAGAAGAAATCATTAGATAGATTTAGATTAGAAATGACACTGAGAAAATTAGCATCTGCTTCTCAGTGTCCTAAGTAAGGAACAGATTTTGAATTCAATGATCAAATGAGTTAGAATCATGGGTCACTTTATTGGAATAGGGTATTATGCAGTCTTAATTGGCCAAGCAATGATATATGTAAATTCTCAATTAAAAGATGGGCACTCTTTGTTTATGGAGTGTCTGCAACATTTGTCCCCAGTAATAAAAATGTTGTGTATGAAGAAAGAAAAACATTGGTTTATGTTGTTCTTTTTATGTTTATAAGTTACCATTCTGACATTTTGCTCAGATGTAAACCTAATGCTTTTTTGCCATGCAAAAAAGAAATACTAGAAATTTAGACTTTGCTCTTGCTTCACAGTAGAAAAACAGTATCTTCTGCTTGCTACCATTCAGGATTAATTTTGCCGTCTGGCTCTCAGATCAATCAATTGACTGCAGAGACTCTGAGCTACAGAGCCAATTTTCAGGAATAAACATAGTCTTTTCTTGACAATGACTTGCTGAAGTTATCATCTTCTTTCTGCTGAACTACCAATGTAAGCAGTCTTTATATATTGCTCCAAGCTAATGACGTCACCATAGTTTTCAATCAACAATTCCTGAAGCATCTAAAAAAGACTGATTTTCAAAATTCTCCTGTAACCTGCATGGGCTGATTTCATAAACTTTTTTTTCTACTTCAATCTCCTTCCTCCTCCGCTCAGTTATATAATGTCAGCACCACTGATAACGTCATGACACTTCAGTATGATTTAGATTGCCTTAATGCAGTGAGAAGTGCTTTGGTTCAAGATTAAAACCATTCCATTACCTCCCCATGTCTAGATTTCCTTCCTGTCAGCTAACATTCATGCCCATGAACATGCTCAGTCCTCAGTGAGCTGTTCTGGCTATTTTATGCTCCCTGATTTTGTTTTCCTTGCTTCCTTTTGGATTTTTGGTGGATGTAATAGAGAAGCTTGCTCAATTATATTTTAAAAAATCATGTATCCTCTTATGCCTTCATTTCAGACCATGGTAACATTTTATAACAGTTTATTTTGTGTGAATCAGGAAGTGACCCACCAATGTGAATATTCATTTTATCCATTTTTATGCCTATATATCCGTTCCTCCTCCTTTTTGCACCACTCTATATTTTCCTCCTATCCAACTCTAATTTTTTGCCTAGTTAGTCAGTCAACAGTATGTGTCAGTGGATGCTCTACATTCCCAAGAAGATTTATCTTAAAAATGTTGGACATCTGCAACCCTAGGGTTGTCCTGAGTCTGCTCATACCTTCCTATGTCTGCCAATATAATAACAGTTATATATGAATGATGCCATTCTATTTATAACTCTATGAGCATGGAATATCTTGAGACAGAAGCAGAAGAAATGATAAATAATTACCTGTACTGCTTCAAATTTCAGCATTTCATATTTAAGTGTACAAGATCACCATGCTTACGTATAAACATCCATTGTAGCTGCTGAATTTGCAGTATATCAAACCAAATTAACCCAAACTCAAGAGCATGGTAAGAAAACATTATTTATTGGTTTTTTATCCTACTTTTATTTTTGATCAACTCAAGGCTGTGTACAAGCTTAATGCTCCCATCTCCTATTTTCCCCACAAGAACAAGGGGAACTGGACTGAGAGTAGGTAGCCAACTTTGATACCTAAGGGAGATCTAGATCTGACAGTCTTCTGGTTTCTAGCCCAGCACCTCTGCCACTACACCAAACCAGCACTGGTCCTTCAAATGTAACCACATATACTGTTCTTCTTATTCTAATGCACAGTGTTTTTAACAATACTCAAACTAGAGTCAGTTTCTGCTTCAGGTTTTCTATGTGTTATTACTATTTGTGAAATTAACTGACATTTAAATATTAGTCACTATGGATCACCTTCTGAGTCACTTCAGTTTATGACTGTTAATTTAAATTACAACTTATAAAAAACTGGCTGAATGAAAAAAATATACAGGGGAAACTTATTTTAATAATGTAGCAAAGTTAATTTTTTAAATTTAACCCTGGCAAAAGCTAAGATTCAAGTATATAAATAGTGTGATTCTACTTTTATGTGACACCCTATCAAAAGAAAATCACACAAATGACCTGCATATTTCAAAACAGTCTCAGTAGTTGCTACAAGACAAAAAATGTTTTTATTGTTTATTTGTGTGTTTGTGTCTGTGTGTGTCTGTGTTTTGTTCTTCTGAGTTTCAAATTGTATTTCCTATTACTTAAATTTATTAATTTAATTTATTGAAATTATGGTGTTTCCATTCCCAAAATTCTTGGCAGTTTAACTAAAAGACTAAATAACCCCCCAAAACTCTAATATAAATCTTCAAAACAACATTGAAACACCATTAGGCATAGCCACAGTACAGCATTAAAACATCATTAAACATATCTTGCATAGACCAACCCACACTAAAGCTCTAAGTTCCAAATGCACTCTTAAAAAGTTAGCACTTTATGGCCTTCTGAAATGGCAGGAGTTTCGACTCTTAAACATTTTCTGAATTTGGCCTAAATGTATCACAATTTTCCTAACTTTCAGAAGGGTTGCTTGCTACTGAAAATGTCCTTTTGAAAAGCAGGTCTATCTTCTCCTTTCTTTAAGGAGTTAGTTAAATTCACAGTGATTTCCAAGTCATCTAGGCTTTTCGAGAGCTGACTTGATTTTTCCTTATTTGAGGGAACCTATTGATGGTTCTGTCTTTCTTACAAGGTGCCAAATATGACGCCAACAATTTTTCCTAATCTAATGTAGCTCCTAAGAGTCAATAGTTCATGAAACTCAAATATGGAAATGGAGGAGTGTATCCTATTGGCTCTACAGCCCAAATACAGCTTCTCTACCTCATCAGGAGCCAATCAAGCATCATGGCCCTTAGGTAATTGCCCTTTTCGCAAGAGATGAGTTTCAGTTCTAAGACTGTTCTGAAACCACACAGTGTTTCAATATACAAACATATTCAATCATGTCTAAATGAAATAAATTCTATTAAGATTCATAGATACCATGGCTGTAAATTTTCCTGGCTGCCATGGCTTTCTTTCTGAATTAGGTCTTCTTTTTCAAAAGCAGCATGTGAACATGTAAAACTATTTCTCATTAGGACCACTTTAGACCACAGATAGACGCTCATAAGCTGCATGTCCATGCACATTATTTATAAATAAATAAATAAATAAATAAATAAATAAATAAATAAATAAATAAATAACCAACCAACCAACCAACCAACCACTCAAAATCCAAACATGGATGGATTTTCTGTCCAAGTTCATAACTCAATCAGAATAATAAGATATTGTTTTAATACAGACAAAACCAAAAGCAAAGCAAACAGGAGCAGAGTCTTCTAATATCTGAGCAAAGGGGAATAGGCAGTCTGCATGCAGATATATTTATGCCAGATGCAAGCTTCTTAATTTTTTTCAAGATTAACAGTAGTTCACCACAGAGGCCAAAGTCCTGCACTGAAACTCCAAACATAACTAGATGAAGTTCTTCTGGCCATGACTGATACCAGAGTACCAAGGACTCCTGTAATATTTCCAAGCTGTGAAGCTATGCACTCTGGTTCACCAGAAGATGCAGCAAATCTAATTCCACTTTACCTACCACCAGTATGTCCACCCTTATCTTTACTAAGTTTCAATTGTTAGCCCTTTTTGCATACATCACCACTTCCAGGTTTTAATTCAGGCACCAAACTACATTCTTTTACTGCAGAAAGAATAACTGGGTTGAGTACCAGTAACTTACTGAGAACACTCCCCTTGCAACCTCTCTGAATAATCATACTGATATTACATTGTTTGGAACAGTTCCTCCAAATCTGGGCACCCTTCCAAATGAGTGAGAATTCTGGGAATTGGAGTTATCCATGCTAGAAATTTTAAGAGTTGCATTCCAACACAAATAGGAGGTACCCATTCAAAAGGGTTGGTCTGAATACAGGTAGTCCCCAGTTTAAGAACAAGTTCCATTCCCAAGGTCTGTGCTTATATAGAAAAACAACTGAATTTGGGCCTAAAATGTTGCTCTATGGGATTGGAGGGACCACGAAACTATGTCTCCTATTTTTAATCCTACCAAACATTACTTTAGGATACCATGATTTAAAAGGTTGAAAAGTACAGAGGAGAAAGTCAGCACAGCTCCATGTATCAGCAAAGGCAAGCCATCTGTATGACTAAAGCAGTGACATCACACAGAAAGGTCTCAGACCACGCTGATAAGGTTAGACCAGTCTTCCTCAACCTGCTATCTTCCATGTATGCTTGATTACAGTTTTCAGACTTCCCAGCAAATATAATAGTTGAAATTCAATTAAGTTGGGAAAGTTTGATCTAGATTATACAGAGTCAAACACCCAAAGCAATTTTGTCTTTGTACTATACAGTAAATCTGGCTCTGTGAATGGAAACAAAATTCTATTACTCAATAGTATATGCTTCAGTATAATTCAGGCTTAGAACCTGAATTATACTCACTAAAATGTTTTCTTAAGAAAAAAAAATGCCACCAAAATTTGAAGACTGTTTCTGAAAAGGAAAAGACATCCAACTAGGAAGGAAAATTATGAAGTTCATCATGACCCCAGTTAATAACAACTAAAGGATCATGGAATGCAATTCAGTCCTATTAACTTGCTATAATGCTGTCATACAATGTTAAGGTTAGGATATGTAAAATGAGTGCAATATCCCCAAATATGACTTTAAAATATTTGAGAAGTGGAGTGTTGAAACCGGTATAAAGAGATCAGTCAAGTGAAAACAAAATACAAAGTTATTACTAGCTTTAAATAAAACCATATTATGAGAAATATCTGAAATATCAGTTTCATATAAAACATCATCCATGCCAAATTAAAGACAATTTGGCTTCATTTGAATAATACTTCTGAATTGTTGTGCTTTGGTCGTCACATTGGATTTGTTATCTAAGCACAAATGTTTCCTGGTGTGTTACTGCAAACACAAAAACAGTACATTTTTGCTCATTACTGTTAATTACAGTGCAAACCTCCTATAATTAAGTATGCCACAGTATTTCAGTCCAATGTGAACCATCGCTTGCTCATCCCTTTAAAAGCAATTTGTTTGTGTCGACATTTTCAAGATGTTTCCTTATAATCTAATAATCATATTTGTAAAATTATATTATCACTCTATTTCTTGCATCTCCTCCTCTCCTCCCATTGAATGGATTCCCTGCAAATCAAGTTTTAGAAAACAACAGCACAACCCTTTGGAACTCTGCTTTCTACAATAACAAAGAGGTAATTGTCTTATTACAGCAGTCTAATTTAATTATACATGCATGGAATTCTTACACTGCATTATTAAGAATTTCTTCCCCCAGTTTTTGCCACACAGCCCATATTACAGCAAGACTGCAGGCAAATGTCCTGCAGCCCTTTGCTCAGTGCCCTCCTCTTGCTTTTGAAACCAGGAGACCATAATCCTCCCTTTGTGACATCAATCATTTGCTGCAGGCCTGATGTGCCAGACTCCACGGGACAAGTTTTGCTTCCCCTGCTCCGAAGGAGAATTAGCACTGTCATCATTCAGACCTCTGAAATGTATCCTGTCCTGAGAATATTTGCCAGGTCAGTTTTGCATAGATAGACTAGATGTCACCATGGCTGCATAGATACAGCATCTGGACTTCTTGCCTGTAAAAATGCTTTATTTCATGCTCATTGAACAAACCTACCATTTAAAACTATGGAGAGGCTAAAGAAGTTCAAAGTTCAAATGGGACCGGGACCAGCACTTGCCTTCCCAAATCCAGCCTTCAGCTTTGATCTTCAAAAATATATTTTAGAGAAAAGGAGGTGGATGGCCCTGAACTTGAAATAAAGAACTTCATAGCAGAAACATTTGGGGAATGAAGTAGGGGTGGGGAGGAGGGCTAAAGCATACAAACAGATCTGAAATTACAGGAGGACAGAGATAATAGGATATCTTTGGATTCATGATACATTTCATGAAATTATCTTAAAAGTGTCAGCAAGCACTTTCCATGCCTCGTTTTTCTTTCTTGCTATGATACAGTTGTGCTTGAGTTGCAGACTGCCTGCACAACTTTATTGAATTGCCAGCCTCTTGAGCACAAGATTATCCAAGTGAACAACTATATGTTCAAATTTTCCCTACCAGAAGCTTACTAATGCCCTCTTCTCCCTTTGAGGCATCTAGAAATGACCGACAAAAACAGGATTGTTTGGCTGTGTACCACTGAATCTTTCCAAAATTCTAAGTACAATAGGAAAGAAAATTGCTGTTGTCCATCATTTTTTACTATATCCATGTTGAATGTGGGAGAAAGGAAACATTTCCAATTCTGTGCATGGTTTTTTCAAAAGAAAGTCCCACTGACTTCAGTAGTTCTACCTCCCAAGCAAGTGAGGATAAGATTGAAACCCAAATATACTAATTCTTATGGGTTTTTAAAACATTTAGATTTTATCTGTGCATCACTGCATTGGATGAACATATGTGTCCATCTGAATTGGAAGAGTACAAGCTCATTTCCAATTTCCTGTAAAATAACAAACAACAATTTTGCTCTAATTCAGTTCCTCAAAGACCAGCAAAGTCTCACTGAACACAGGCACTGCCTCCTCCCCTGTCTTCCTCTCCCACTCTCTAATCACTCAGAAGGAAGATTGGAAGATTAGTGAAGGAAGGGGGAGGACAAACTGCAGTTAACCCTTTAGCAGAATAATGGCCCACAGTATGATCTAGATCTATAGGTTGCAATCTGGTGCTCCTTTACTTACTTGCAAGTCCCACTGAACTCAGAGGGACTTACTTCTGGCAAAACATGTGAAGAATCATCAGTCTGAAATACTGCTATGGTAGTTGCTTTCGAGATGACTCAAACTCTATGGGAGGGAGCAGAGTGGAAGACCTCAAATGGAAGCAGACAAAAATCATAGTAATGAGGATAAGACTGAGTTCATAGATTTAAGGCCTCTTCCACGGTCATAGCAAAGGGCAAGAGGTCACCTCCGGAAACAGCATTCGGGGCTTTTATTGGTGCGCCATCATACTGCAATCATTTTGGCAGGAATTTAATGTTCCTCAGCACTGTTATTCACGTCAAGATCTATTTCATAGTGAATTAGATTGGTGAGAGCCAGGATTTAAAAAAAAAATCTAGCCCTCAGCTTTGTGGAGGATAAAGGTGAGCTGCTTTTCAAGCTACTGCAATATGAGAAGGAGCAAGATGCAAACAAATAAAAGTCGCTTTCCGTTTTAAAGCAGCGCTGGTCCCCTAAACCTTCCCATCGACAAGATCCACCAGCAGTTGCTATGGGGCGTGAGAGGGGAGGAAGAAAAAGAGTGTGTAGAAGGGCTGCACTTCGTCGATGCAGAAAACGATGAAGGGCCTATTTCAGAGAAAGATCTGGATTTCAACTCCGTCCCCAAGAAAATTGCGGGGACTGCAGAGCTGCTGCCATGCAGGGCAACAGGAAAACAGGCGAACCGAGGCAGCAGCTGGAGGTGGAAACGCCTATTAAATCCTTTAGACAGCAGATGGGCAAAGCTCATTTGTCTTTTTTTTTTTTTTAAAGAGCAAAACACAATGCACCATGTCTTATCATCCCACCATAATGAACAACTCTTAATACCAACAAGCCTCCAAAAAGACCTATTTTGGTATATGAATGTCTGAATCTATCTATCTTCCATCTATCTGTCTGTCTGTCTGTCTGTCTGTTTTACTTTTTTCTTTCTTAATATGTTACTTCAGAGAAGCTGAAATTTACTCTGGGGTCCCTCAGGAAAGATTGCCAAACGTGAAGGCCGACTGGACCTGTTACCAAAAATGGAGAACAAAATATGGGAAATCTGGCAGGCAGAGATCTGCCGTGTTTGCCATGGCCCTTTCTTTGCCATTACTCTTTGCCTGTCCTTGAAGTGCATCTAGCGGTGCAGAGAACCAGCAAGTCCAAAGGCTGAATACATTGAAGGGGATTTAATTATATCATTGAGGGCAAACACACCTGCTCCCGGCTAATGCCCCACACTCCATTTCCTCCTGCTAATATTCCTTGCCATTGTTCTTTTCAGGGAACCACAACAACAAATCTCTGGCATCTGACTGCAGAACGGGGAATCTTCCACTAGCAGCAGAAATATGTGGTGGGAAAACAAAATAAGACATCCAGGGCAGGATCTGCAATTCTTTTGCTTTTCCTAGTGATCGATCGCCCCCTCCCATTTTGGTCGCCTTCCAAATAATCAACAAAGACGGTGCCGTAGATTGCACTCTATGTGTTCTCTCCTATTCCCCACACCTCTACCAACTGCACCTTCAAGACTACACCCTTTTCAATCATGATGTCATAAAACACTGCTGGTGACTCCCAGTTTCCTCCTCCTCCTCTTGGTGATCCACGGTTCCTTTTTTTTTTTTTTTTAAGAAAAGAAATGAAAGCCGTGCACCGAATCAAAGCAAAATTGACCAGCAGCCGAGCATCTTTCTTCTCTCCCCCCCTTTCCATGAGCCCCTCCCCACCGGCACTTTGACTGTCATCAGAACACCACCCCTTTCCAGGAGTGATCCACACAAAGCAAGCCGAGCTTTAAAACAAGATGTAAATCACCCCAAACAAAAAAACACACGGCAAGGAACCCCCTGACAGCAGATGCCACAGCAACAAGACACGGAGGGACCCGCGAGGTCGGACTCTCCCATCTCCGTCATGTCAGCAACTGCCTGCCACCTTCTCTCCGGGTTGCGGCGGCGGCGGCGGCGGCTGCCGAGGAACCCACCTGTCTGCCCTTTGCCCAGCGTTTTCTCCAAGCGGTAGGGTCCAACATATTGCGCGTGTTGAGCTCCGCTGCCTTCTTTGCCAGTTGATGACATTTCTACCTGGCTGGTCAGTGCTGCGATGCTGCGCCTTGTACCCCGCTTGGGGAGGCTCTGGGCTCTTTCTCGGTGCTGATTCCTTAAATTCCGACCTGGCCGCTGTGCAAGGAAAGCGCCCGCTCTCTCCCTCTTTCTGACTCTTTTGCTGATCCTCGTCCACTTGGCTGAAGATTAACTCTTGCTTTCCGCCCCGCGTCTCCTCCTCTCTGTCCTCCCAAGGAGCGGATGCCCAGGAACAGTTCTCAGCCGGGGCTCAGGGGTGGGGGAAATCTCTGAGCATCAGAAGCATGGTGCCGGTTCTCAGCACTCGCACGCCTTAGTTCGCTCTAGGAGCTGCTCAGGGGGAGCTGGAGCAGCGGAAGCGCTGAGGCCCATAGCTCCGACTGACATTAGGCGCAACCAATCCCTGACAGCACCTCAGCTTGCCTCCCCTCCCCTCCCCTCCCCTCCCCTCCCCTCCCCTCCCCTCCATCCACTACCTTTTCTTATCCATTAGCATCAGCCGCGGCTGCTGCTCCTGCCTGATGCCGAGCATCACATAACCAATGGCAACAGCCATCAAACGGTGAGGGGATTCGCCTCATCAGGACAGTGGTTAATCCCATTTCAAAACTCTGCCCTGTTTAAAACTTTGTCTGCATAGCAGGACAGCTCCATGCTCTGTATCTGATGGACCCAGGAAGCCACTGCCGGTCATCCGTCCCACTCATGCTGAAATGATGCTCAGGCTGGGACATAAAAATCACTCCCTGGGAGGGAGAAGAAAATCAAACTGGAGGGATAAATACTAAGGGTTTTTTTTTTTTTAATGGAAGTAAGTCCTGTAAGAAGAGAGTCACAAAGTAGAGTTGGCTTGTAATGAATTTCGGGGGGGGGGGGGGGCTAATCTACAAAAAAACAAAAACAAAAGCCAAACCTAAGCAGGGTCAGACCTTGTTAGTAAATGGATGGGAGATCACCAGGAAACCCCAAACTGGGAAGTGGGGGGGGGGGACTCACTTTCATATTGTAAAGAAAACCCCATAAATGTGGCCATAAAGTTACTAGGAGTTGAACTCAGCTGGAGGGGAGACATGCCTTTTTATCTGAATGACAAATTCTTAGCACTAAGTTCTTCTGAAAGGGGGGCTTTTGCAAGAAGCCAGTGTGATCTTCAACATTATTTTGGTTGCATGCTCTAAATTAACACTCCCCCAATGACAGAATGATGATTTTAAAATGGAATATTGATATAAGGCACCATGTTGCTCTTTATACTTAAGCAATTCAAACAACAGCCTCTTACATTCCATATTGTATTTAAAACATTTTTTTAAAAACCCTAATAATTAAAACTGAAGAGAAGCAGTACAAGCTATAGACTGAAACAAGGAACTGGTGTTGTTAGATGATCTTCATGTATCTGAAGAAAAAACTGCTTTCCAATTTTGAATATAGTCTAGGATAGTCCTGTCCCATATGATATGCATGAACTTCTAAATCTTCTGTGATCTTCCTTCAAGTTCCTCATCATTAGCACCGTTCTTCAATTAAAATGAAAGGTTACCTGGGACAAGAACTTCTCAGCTTTGCTCTAAGGTTATGGATCTCCACTCTAAGGGAGGTCAGTCCAGATCCTGCCCACTAACCTAAAGCAGTGTTTAGGGTTCTGTAAGAGCACTTCCACATGGCCTCTTTGCTACAGCTTGGAACCAGCAGCAGTCCTGCCCTTTCACAGTATGTCAGTGGAGTCCGGGAGCTGAGCTGATTTATTACCAATTCTGCTGCAATGTATGCAAAATTGCAATAAATCTGGTCTTCTCTCCTGACACACTTCAGCTTGGTAGAGCTTCTAGGCCACATGGGAACTCTCATCTCACTCTACCTCTCAGTTCCTTTCTCTCACTGTAGTGTTGTTCTCATCATTTCAGCAACTTCACATGGTGGTGGAATGGAAAGTTTCTTAGACATCTCCTGGATTCTATTCCTCTGGGTTTTTTTTCCAGATACTGAATTAACTAATTATCCATTTGTTTTATTGTTGTTATTACTGTATGCTTATATTGGCTTTCCACAGAGCACTTCATTCAGTCACTTGCAAGGCCCTCCGAAGGGACTTTGGAAACATGATCATCAGTTTCCAGAGGTTTTTTTGGAAACATGCTCATCAGTTGATGACTATAAATTACTTGCCGATGTGAAAGTGAAAGATGTTATTCACTCCAGCTCAAACACGATAGCAACAGCTTAGATATGATTCATCCCCATCATTTCAAACCTGATGCCCTCCTGTATAGGCTGTCCTAAACCAATCTGGGAATTGTAGTCTGACTATATAACAGGAGGAAATAGGTTCCTCACTCCCACTCTAAGGAATGACAGAATCAGAAGAGGCTATTTAGATCATTCAGCCCAATCTCCAGCTCAGTACAGGAGATGACAGATAACATCTGTGCAGTCTGTGGTTGAAGACATCCACTGAAAAAGAGTTTTTATGAGCTATTATGTGACATGATGCATTTTTGCTGTCATAGGAAACATTTATTGATTTGCTATATTTATACAACATCCGCCTTGAAACAACCCAAGGTGTAAGAAAGTAAGGATAATGTAAGAGGAGGAATAATTACAAGCAATCTTTTCAGTACTGAAAATAAACATTACTTCTCTTCAGATCCTTTACATATGAGATTGTGGAATTAGTGGCCATCCTTAACTCACATGCCTCCTTTGACCGAGGCGAGATTGATGGCCACATAGAACAGAACAGAATGTTAGCACTGGCATTGTTTATGGGTTTCCATTCCAAATGCAGTCCCTTATATTTTTTAGGATAGCAGATAGACCATTCTTAATCCTCTAGTGCCTTGGGTTTTATTAATTTTGTTCTAATTGTTCATAGTATATTTACTTTTTAAAAATTTACAAGAAGACATTCATAATGTGACTGAAACCAGATCATATTGCATCACAAAAATAAAGATCAAAAGAGGTGAATTAATATAATTTGCAGATATGATTGTTATTAGATGCACTTTACAAATCATTGTCATTTAAATCTGAGATATATTGTATTTTTATCTTACTGGAGTTTATATTAGGTTAGTTGTATTTTGCTCATTCAGTTTCAAGACCCTGCTCTCTTTTGTTAAAGTTTGTCTTAAACTAGAATTGGATTGGATAATCCTAGAAATAAATGATGCCTTCAAATAGATGACTGTCCTTCGTAAAGTAGGACGTGTGGCCACTTGGTTCTATATTCACTGATGACAAGTAAGAATTGCTTCTAGGCAAGCAGATGGAGAAGCTTTGAAGGATGTACAATCATGAGAGTCTTCTGTTTCAAATTGTTGATGTGCCTCAAATGATTTATGTTAGTGTACAAGGGCAGATGGGATATTCAATACTTTTGTGGATCACTGAGGATTTTGGAGTAATTCTAAATCTGAAAATAAAAGAATTACATTCACTTCAGCTACTCTAAATTAAACATTAAGTTCTCTGGAGTCAACTCACATTATCAAATTATCATTGTTATAACCAAAGTGACGTTTGGCATAATAACACACATAGAACATATAGATTTTAAAAAATCTGTTCATTTTCAGGACTATAAAAAAATGCAATCCATACTGTGATTGTGCATAGGGGGGATGGGGAGGAAAAAAGACTAGTCATGAGGAAAAATCACAGGCATTCTATCTTCCTGTTATGGATAAGTATGATGAAAAGTTAAATAGACTAGATTAAGTGGCCTTAATATATTCGCCATAATAATCTTTTAGATTTTCATGTGTGGGGGGAATGTGTGTGTGTGTGTGTAATATTAGAAAATAAGACAAATTGATTAAAATGCATGTGTATATATCAGTGCACGGATTCAAACACAAATACATACAGCAGAAATGGTTTTCCATTTATCGGTTGGATTCAGAGCAGTAATAATTGGAGTTGTTCATTTGATTTCAGTGGGATCTAATAAAATAGCTCAGTGATTTTAAAGGCTTTTCTATCAGTATAACCATAGTACTTTAGTACAGGCCTTTAGCACACTGATCTGTACGCTTACTTTTTTCAGTTCTACTGGATGTGAAATCTACTGTGATTTCAATGTCTGGTGATGAAGATAAAACTTCCTGTAGTAAGAAAGCAAAGAAACATTAGACTATCACCTCATATAAGATTCCTGCTCTCTGCTAGCATGTAATATTCTTATCTTTTGGTCTCAACCAAATTTATCCTCAGTGTTTGTAAATTTAACTGAAAGATTGGCAATGGATGTACCCGCTTATTCTTTTTCCTTCCAGCCTTGTTTTATGCTTAAAATAAATTGCTATAGAGGCCATTTGATTCTTACACCACGTGAGAAATGCATATACTGTATGTGATGCCTTATTTGGGCTATAGCCAGTAGCTATCACCCTATTTTATAGCAATGAATCCAGTCATTCATGGTGCAATGAAATGCTTCCTCTTGTCTGTTTTAAACATGAATTGGGCTCATCTGATCTCTTTGATAAAATGATTTCACTTTGCAAAGGGAATGCATGAATAAAAAGCTCTATCTTAGTAAACAAAAATAAATACATTTGAAGCTTCCTTGTGATGAGTATTTTTTTTTAAGTCCCGGGAAACAATAGTATATCACCATGTCATACTATTTGCATCTGGCTATTCTGTAGCAAGGGAGGGATGCTGCCAATATATTACTTGCAATTCCATTACCTCTTTAAGCTGTGGGACTTTTCTTTTGTCTTTGAAAAGCCCTTAGAACATTCTTTGCAGTTTTATATTATAATGATAAAAACCCTGCCCCATCAAAAATTAACAAATTATGCTTTTCTGTTCAAAAGTATGTTATTTTTCCTTTCCTTTTTTTTCTTCTTTATCCCCAGAACTGACAAAATATTAAGGCTGAACATTTCAGCCCAGAACCAGAACCTAATTATATCACAGATTCTGTGAATGCAAGAATTCAGCACCTCAAATGATATTCATTTGTTACAATATAGACCCCTATCCTAGATTCCAGGTGGGCTTACAACATACAACGAAAATTATAAAATCCATTAAAGTTCAACATAGAAGTATTCAGGATAAGATAATTACTTAAAGCACAGACAACAATATCACATACATTTCACTCTCACTGTATGAAGACAGGGTTGGATTCAGGCCAACCGAGGCTCTAAGCAAAGCCCAGCAGTAGTGCCCCTCACTCCTTCCATTGCTTCACTGACATTAGGATTCAATAAGTGCTGAAAACTGAAGTTGAGTGTCACAGGGAAAGAGTTAAGGGTGTGATAGCTATAGGAAAAAACTCTGTGTGTGGGGGGGGGGCTTCTCTTGGAGCCCTAAGTGCTTCTTTTGCTTATTGGTTAATCTAGGGCTTCATGAAGAAGACAATATGTTGCACACATGATAAGGTCTTAATTATATGATTGTAACAAATGTAATATTCTGCAGTACTGCAATACTATTTAATATTAGAACGACGATTACAGTACAGGGGGAAGAGGATTTAACAATTTAACTCCATACAACAGTCTTCCTCCCAAAGCTGTTATTTCTTGCAGGAGACAAGCACCAATGAACATTTTCGTCCTGGAGCAGACAGTCGATTGAGTGGAATGAGAAATGGTTAAATCTTCCTTCCTGCACGCTGTGGCCCCAAACCTGATTGGGGAGTTCCCCGATAGCTCATTAAATTTAAACAATTAGCACTCTGACTAATTTGGCCTGGGTTCCAGGGGAAAGCAGGGTTTGCAGCAAAAAAAGAAATAATTGAAGCATGCCGGAGGATGAAATATGAAAAGATCTTTGGTTCTCGCACAGAATAGTAAACATTTAGTGTTACATGTGAATTAAACTATGACTTCTCTAGGCTGGGAAAGCGCAGTTCAGCTCCTGGAGGGGTTGATGGACCAGGAATCTTCAGCATTTTACTCCAGGTTTCTGGAGAAAGAAAACAGACAAGGACCAAATAGTTACTGCCTCAACTAAACAATTATCCTGATGTCATTACTTGTTAATAAAAATTAGTGCAAGAAAGGTCACATCCAAAGAATAAGCTCTCTGAGAATGTTAAAACAAATATGTATGTTTATTTAAAAAGTATATGTCATATAAACAAATGGTTGTTTTAACAGTATCAAACTGCACATTAAGGGTCATAAAAAAAAAAAGCCCAAGAATTACATATATTGCCTGCCTTCCTGCCTTCCTATGGAACATAACATTCTTTTGAATTGAAATATTGCTAATAATATTTCAAAATACTTTTATATGTGTTTTAAACTATTTTGTAGTATATTTTTTAAAAAACATCATTTTCTAAATGCTTGATTTTATTTCTTCAGCTTCCTTGCTTCTTCAGTGAACTTCTAATCTTTCCTAATATTGCAAACTTTTCTAAACTGTAAAGATTTCTAAAGAACTAGCATCTAGCTCACTTACATTCTTTTTCTTTTGCTATTGTAAAATATCTGTTATCCCTTTAATTTTTCCAATACCCTTCCTTCCTTAGATTTTAGTGTTTCAAGAAAAATAGCCAAATTCGTAATATTACAAGATGATTACATTCTCAGTATCTAGCATTCGGTTGAGAAAACCCATCTTTTCACCACCTGCCTTGACTTAATCCAGCCTTCCCCAACCTAGTGTCCACTGATAGGAGTTGAATTGTAATACATATGGAGGGGCCCCAGTTTGGAAAGCTGACCAAATATTTACACAAGCATCTCTCTCATTCTTTCTGCACATGTTTTTGCCTTTTCTATTTCTGTTCTGCACTATTCACTTCATTTGCCTTTCTCTACAGAAAGGCAAATGTCCCTACAGACATAAAGATTCAACATTTTCAAACAATGTGGTATATTTCCCTTCATTAACAGATTCTACAAAATATTGAGGACATCTAAGTGTATCGGCTGTAATTCCTCGAGGTGGTTGAAGAGAAATGTTGTTTTTTCCTCCCATGTCTTTTCCATGCATAGCCATCATTTGCCTTGGAAACCCCCCACTGTGCACACAAGTAAACCAAAAAACAACTCTTTTTTTTTTGCAAAAACTATCTTTATGCAGGGTACGCATCATACTAAGAGAACAACTGCTCATTTGTATAACTCACTCATTGTTCATCTCACAAGATCAGTATCACTTAGGAGTTAAACCACCTATAACAGTAGCCCTGTGTCCTCTCTCTCATTTAACTCTTTGTGCCTTTGCAACAAACATTTCTACTGAATATGTTTAACTGCAGTTTTGTTGCTGCCAGCTTTACTCGCAAGACTTCTTTTTTATAGTTTCCCAAATTTAAATTGTTATAGGTTGTTTTGATCATATGTTCATCTGTTGTATCTATTTGATTACAGCTTCAAGTGGTTACAAGTCAAAGAGCTGTTATGTTTTATTGCTGAGAAGTTTTAATGTATGTGTGTTTGTAAGTTTGATTATTTACAGTTTTGCATACTTAGATTTTAATTGGCTGTCAATTAACTCATATATATGAGCCTTTATAAAATCAGTTGCTTACCATGTCATGTGATTTGCAGTTTTATATCAGTTGTGATCTCTTTAATTGTTTCTTTTGCAACAATGGTTTTTGAAATGAGTTTTTAAAATTCTGCTTTAAATGTTTCCATGCCATATTATGTTTAGTATAGCAATTTAGGGACAATTCACAATAAGCAGGTTGAGGTACTATAAACTTCAGTGGAGGACACAAAGATATGCCTGGAGTCTGTAAAATATATGAGGGGGGACCCAAAAAACCCTCCAGAATTTATTTATAAAAAATCGTGTATTTATTTTTATTTGTTCAAACTTCAGTCACCTTTAAAGTACTCTCTGTTTGATGCAATACACCTATCGAGATGTTTTTTTCCACTGCTCAAAACAGGTTTTGAACTCGTTGATTCTGATGCCTTTTAGTGCTTCTGCCATTTTTTGTTTCACCTCCTCCACATCAGCAAAACATTTCCCTTTGAGGACTTTTTTCATCCAGGGAAACAAGAAAAAGTTGCATGGGGCGAGATCAGGTGAATGGGGAGGGTGGGGCACAAGGGTCATGACGTTTTTGGTCAAAAACTGCTGAACACTCAGTGCGGTGTGTGCAGGTGCGTTGTCATGTTGGAAGAACCAGTCACCTGTTTGCCACAACTCGGGACGTTTCTTCCACAAATCGTGACGTGACCTTCTCAAAACTTCCAGATAAAAACTTTGGTTGACCGTTTCACCTGGAGGGACAAATTCCGAGTGCGCAATCCCTCTCACATCAAAGAAACAGATGATCATTGTTTTCATGTTCGACTTCATTTGTGCTTTTTTGGGTCATGGGGATGTGGCAGTTTTCCATTGGCTGGATTGCTGTTTCGTTTCAGGGCCGTAGGCGTAGCATCAAGGTTCATCTCCGGTTACGACTTTCAAAAAAAAATCAGGGTCAGTCTCCAACTGCTCCTTCAAAGCATGGCATGCAGTCAAGTGATTGTCTTTGTTCAGGCATGAGCAAGCAAGGCACGAATCACCCATCATGAAATAGGCAAACACGTTGAAAGAGTCTCTAAAAAAAAAAACTCACTGAAGCTGAACGCAGCCTCTTACAACAACCCAGCTGGTACACTGATGCAGATGGGTTCCTAGAACACTCACCTAACAGGGGAAGCCTGTACTACAAGGGACCTGCCCTCCAGAAGATAATTCCGGGTTTTTTTGGGGTCCCCACTCGTATATCAGCATGGTGGTGGCATATCATGCATTCCACTAATGCGGACACACTGGCAGGTCCTTCTACGTAGGTCAGTAGAACTCTCAGCTGATGGTAGCATTCTGCCAGTGAAGATTCATCAGAAACAACAGTGGGATATGGACAGCACAAAGGAGAATCACTTTTACACTCTATGAGATTCCACTTCACCCACAGCTTAAGTTTCATTGCTAACAAAATGTTTCACCAGTCCTGGACCTCACACTGAGAACTTCCCTCTTCTTGATTTCAGTGAAATACTTAAAAAAAAAGAAAGAAAGAAAATCTGCCTCAGTGATCTTGCCCATGTCTCCAAGTGAAGTATAGGACATGGTAGAATTAAACTTCTCATCACAGCACACCACCACCAATAAATACATATCACACAGAAAGACTTAAATTTATTGGATAACAATAGGTTTCATACCCCAGACTCAGATGATAGGAAATACAGCATGGAGCTGAATCTATAGCTTCATGGGGTTCATACTCAGAGCTTGCTAAAAGTTTTAGGATTATTCTTCAAAGAAGAGTGAGATAGGAAATGTCTGAACAGCAGCTTTAGTGATGGGAGTGGAGCAAGGTAATCAGAATTACCTCCAGCAAACTTCAAGCAATGAGGGGTACCTGGTATTATTCCCTTGTCTCTCACACTCCCCCCTCTGGATAGGTCTGGGTTTGCACCTCACTTATTCCTAGTTAATTGCATCCTGATTTAACTCAGTTAACATTTCCTTGGTTTACACAGAGTATAGATTGCAGAAAATGCTATGCTAAAACAAGTTTGGCTACTACATGAATGTGGCATCTGAATACTGCTGCTTGTGTATTGAAACTGAGCACTAGCAGTTACTTCCTTTCCTTTCATGAACTCTCAAAAAATGTATTGCATGTCCTGATTCAAAGATTATTGATTCCAGCTAAAACAATATGTTGAAGCTATCAACATGATTAGCTTCAGCAGTCAAAATATTTAGTTCTTCAGTGGGGTTCACTTACTTGCTCATGAATTCTTGGAAGCTTCATGCCAGTTATGAAACAGGTGGTGTTTCTTACGTAGAACTGCTTGTGTAAGTGATGGTAGGAGGTGGATTAATGTCTGTTGGAGAACTCTGAGTGGCTGAAGTAGATTTTTGACTTCCAGTTTTTTAATTGTTTGACAGTGGCAACATCTTTCTCCAATCTCCCAGTATTTTGCTGGGCTGCAAAAATCCATTAGATGACAGGGATGAGTAAAGAGTTTGGTTTGTCACTTTGCTGACATCTAATGGTCATACAGATGTTTGTTGTGTAAACAGGATTTCCTTTTTATGAGTCCAGTTCAGAAACAAATGGTTGGCTTTGAAATTTTTTGGTGTTAAGAATTTGTCTTTTGCACTAGATTAGTTCATGAATCTGGCTTTTTTCTCCTTGAGTAATAAAATGGATCCTCTAAACTTGAAGTTTTCCATCTCTCCTATAAAAACACTGTACCTATAACCCTACTGCATACAGAGCAGGGATAGGCAATATTGACCTACTCCCTTCAGCTATAGCAAGCATGGACCATGATGAAGGATGGTGGGAGTTCAGTAACACTTGGTCAGGGTTGCATACCCTACTTCTTCCTGCTGAGAGCCTCAGCCCAAAGCAGAAGGCTCTTGCTATAATGGCCAGTTGCCTATTCACCACATTTGTCTTTCCTTTGAAAGACCTGCTCCATCCTGAATGCTGATCAATAAAATATTTGAATGTGTAGTGTGTGTTTCTTCGTTTTCATGGGAACATGGAAAAGATTTTTTCTCACCTCCTAGTGTTATTGGGTTTCAGCTACTGCCATAATGGAACCCTAGCAGGGGCAAGTGAAAAGCTTGATGGATTTGTAAGCAGTGACCTTTCCTCTCTTCTCAGCCAAATGGCTTTTTCTATGAAAGGGCAGGCTGTTCATGATGCAGCAGTGGTATGGGGCCTGCTGCAGCGTAGATGCAGGCAAGCTAATAGCAGGGACGGATGAAAAGTAGGAGGAAGAGATGGGAATGAAGAAAAGGGGAGAAGAAGGAGGATAAGCAAGGAGATTTGCTGGGCTACTACCTGGCAATTATGTCATACCAAAAAGCATAGCGGGTGTGTGTATGGATTGCTCATGTGGGTTGCCAGCAAGAAAGGTGGTACAAAGAAAAAGTTCATCCATGTCAGGGCTGCACCATTTCTCCACACCTTATTTGCTTAGGTATATTGAGACATGTGGGGCCCTTTCTATCTTCCCCAGTTAAACTATATCCTGAGTTAAAACCTGGTAGGTGTTGGGGTTACATTACAAAGTAGAGTTTTCCAGGGCAGAAATGTGGAAAATATCAACAAACAATTGCCATTTAGAACTAGAGATTGAAATGTAAACTGAGTTTACTATTATTTCATGGGAAACATGGGAAGAGAATGTGCCAGATTTGAATCCAAGAGAATATATATCAGCCTTAACTTCCAGAGGCTATCAACTATTGGAAATGGCTTTAGTGTTGGTGTTACAATAAAGGCTGAGTCCTAGCCATGCCATGTCAAGTTTCTAGGAAGCTGCAAGCAAGTTAGAACTTATCAGTAGCCTTTACATTTAAAATATGGGATAGTTCACCAAGCTGGGGATTCTCTTCCTGGCTTTGTGCTTTTAGCACTAAACATCTAGTGTTAGGAACTGGTGGCAGAAGAAGAGACAAATGCTTGTGTCTGACCTGTTGATATAGTTGATCATTTAATACACTGCTCTGTGGTGTCTATAGTAGAGAATTCAGAGTTGGGACCTCTATCCTTTCTGACTCTAGCAAAACTTAAAAAACAAAAACTCACTGCTCAAAAGTGAGTGTGGTCTGTTAAACTACTCTTCTAGTGATCATAAGCTCCTATCTCCTGCTTTCCAATGCCATGACTTGTGGAATGAACACTGGAGATTCCTGCTGTCAGCGTGTGACTTGTCAGAATGTTGTCTACAACACAAAAATACCTTGCTTACTGGAGTGGATCTTAAGCCTTTGCCTCACAGACAACTGCATATACTTTTGCAGTTGTCCTTGCTAGGAAGTTATATACTATGGTGTGTTTTCTGTTAAAGAAAAGAATTTGATAAAGAAGTATTTGGGATGAGAATCTGTCTTAATAATAATATGAATAGAGGATTGCTTTGCTCCTCCTTTACATATCTCTAGGCTTATGCAAGTCTACATATAGTAATATTCACTAATAAGAACACTGAGATAGATTCTTGCAAAGTATGGTATTTGTTCATACTTTTGTTTATCACTGGTGAAAGTCTGCATAGCAAGTTTGCTAATCGTGAAAACTGTTGATCAAATATTCTATTGTATGGATGATTGATACAAAGTTTTAGGCCTGTATTTTAGTGTCATGAACAAATGCATTGGTCCTTTTTGATACGTTAATAATCACACAAGTGTTTATTCAATTTTCCTTCCACAGAGAGTAAAACCTCATCATCAGTCCCCTTTGATCTGAAACCTCTGCTCACTCTTAACTGAATCTGTGTGCCTGGTATAAAGTGCTTAGACAATAATGCCCTCAATTATTTGAAACCTTGTTTCTCCAAATGTTTTGATGTTCTAGAAATTGTTTGGTCCAACAGGAATTTATCATGCTGTCTACTTTTGAACTTTCCATTGGAGACATCATGCTACAACAATCCCAGTCTTTTTCAGGTATTGTCTCACTCTGCCTATTTTTGTGGACAGAACACTTAGGTCCCGTCTGGTAGTTCATTGACACTGTTTCATTAAGTTTGCACATTACTGAAAGAGATTAGCTGTCTCCTAAGGACATAGCCATTGTGAAAGCTTACAAGCCATACCAAATTGTCCAGATGCATCTCTCATTTCACTCAGTCAGAGCAGACTGCTACTGCATGTTCATCAGGGAGCCACTATATATGAGAGGAGTATGTAGATCATTGCCTCTGATCATTTTAGATAGTTACCAATGAGACAATCCAACATATCATACCTGCCGGTCATATTACTGTTGATTTGTTCTCTAATCAAAAGGGAATACTTAGCTGAGGTACTGAAGGTCACAAGAACATTGGGGGGAAGTAACTATCTCATGCTGCAAAACTTGATTTTATGCTATTTAAGCTTAGTTTAATCAAATGCATTTTGGACCTCAAAGTCCAGAGAAACAGTGCACAAGCTAATAAATGAAAACAACAAAATTCTAATAGATAACCCGCCCCCCCAAAAAGGCAAAAATATTCTTTTCCTATTTTGGTTCAGTTTTCTTCAACAAAAATACAAATATTCCATCAGGAAATTGTAAATAAAGAGGCAGGATTGAAGTTTGGGATTGAAAGAAAAGTGGACATGAAATACTTCTTTATGTCAAATGAGTTTAAATCTCCAAAGTCAGATTAATTCTATCCTAGAATATTGAAGAAATTAAGTGATGTTCAAACTGGACCAAACCTTGATGTACTAGACTTGAGCAATCCTGTAGAACCGATAATGTGCCTGATGACTGGATTTTGCCTCTATCCTCAAAAAGGAAAAGCTATCAACAAGTTAGCCAAATATCAATTGATCTGTAAGAACTTTGGAAACAAAGTCAGATGGATTAGTCAAGAGTAAAATTTGTCAGATTAATTTCTTCATTTTTTAATTGGGTAACTTGCTTCATGGATTAAGATCAACGCATCATTCTGATTAGCAAGCTAGTTAAATATGGGATGGTGGCTTGTTAATTAAGTGGCTTCATAGCTGGCCTGAAAATCAGAGTGCTCATTAATGGAGTGGGGTGCCATAAGGTTATGTTCTGCATCCACCGATATTTTTATTGAAAACTTGAATGGAAGGGTGGGGAGAATATAAATTTGCAGTTAGCACAAAAATGTGTGGGATAGCCTAGTACCCTAGAAGGAAGAAATAACATTCAAAATGGTCTTGATAGGTCAGAGAAATGGCTTGAAATAACAATGACATTTAATATGGACAAATGCATTGTTCTTTACTTAGAAAACAAGCAAACAAATGCACAGATATGGAATGTGAAATAGCTGGCTTGGTAATAATACTTGTGAAAAATAATCTTGCATTTGTCAGATCTTTGAGTATTGTGTCTAATTCTGGGGATCTTAAGAGGATTCAGGCAAACCGAAGCAGGTTTGGAGAAGGACAATGAGAATGAAACATTGAAGAAGCTGGACATGTTTAGCCTTGAAAAGAAAAGATTGAGGAAGGGTGCATGAAGCACCCTTGGATTGTCTGGGTCTGTTTCTTTTTCCACTTCAGTCTGGTTTCTGTCATCTTTGCTATCTTTCATTCTTTATTTTTGTTTCTTATTGTATTTTTGAATGTTGTTTACTTGGGAGCCACCCAGAATCATTGGGAATCAGGTGGCATACAAATTTGACAAATAATCAAACAAATAAATATTGGCACTCTTAGAACATCTAAAAGGATATCACATAGAGGGTAAAGACTTATTCTCTGTTTTTTCAGCATACAGAACACAAAATAATAGATTTAAGCTACAGAAAGGCAGGTTCCCACTGATGGTTAACAAAACTTCCTAATAGTAAGAACAGTTTGATAGTAGAGACCTCTATTCTTCTTCTGCCATTGTTTTCCTGCAACTGGTATCTGGAGGAATGCTGTCCCTGGTCCAGAGGTAATACTGAGTCCTCAAAATTGACAGTCTTCAATAGGCTTGCCCTCCAGGAATTTATCTAAACCCCTTTTAAAACCATGCAAATTAGTAGCCATCACCAAATCTTATGGTAATGAATTCCCCAGGTTAATTAGCTGATGGCTGAGAAAGCACTTCCTTCTATGTGCTCAAGATCTCCTACCAGTTGGCTTAATTTAGTTCAGTTCACACAGAACATTGTTTGTTTAGCATTTGCTTAGCATGTTGCGTGAATCCAGCTGTTGTCTTTATAAACCATAGTTTATACATAAACTCAATTATGTGGCATATTTATTAAACTGTGGTTAAAATAAACCATGAGTTAGTGTAAAATGTGAATCTAGAGAAGCTGTAATGCTTTTGTATAAATTGTGATTCCAGTATTAACATGATGATCAAGTGTGTCTAAAAATAACAGTGTATTCTAAAAATAATGCTACTTAAGTCTTTTACCTTTCTCCATGGCTCAGTTAAAATACTACAGCCTTGAACTTGCAGAAAACGATACCAATATAATATAAATTGTCTCCACTTACAATGTCTCTCCTGCCTCTTCAGCCTCCCTTCTGGCTTGCATTGCTATGATTGGCAGATGGTTCTGATAGGCTGACCTCCAGGTTTAGTCCTCTCCCCAAGGCTGTGGGAGATTGTTGCACTAGAAATTGTGGGGAAGGCCTTAGGGACCCCCACTTGAGGGAGTCAGAGAGGCCAACCAACTATATCTGGAGAAGGAAACGGCAACCCCCTCCAGTATCCTTGCCAAGAAAACCCCATGGACAATGTTAAAAGGCTAAAAGATATGACGCCGGAAGATGAGCCCCTCAGGTCGGAAGGTGTCCAATATGCTACTGGGGAAGAGCGGAGGGCATTTCCAAGTAGCTCCAGAAAGAGTGAAGCGGCTGGGCCAAAGCCGAAAGGACGTTCAGCTGTGGATGTATCTGGAAGCAAAAAGAAGGTCCGATGCTGTAAAGAACAATACTGTATAGGTACCTGGAATGTAAGATCTATGAACCAAGGCAAGCTGGATGTGGTCAAACATGAGATGACAAGATTGAACGTCGACATCTTGGGAATCAGCGAATTGAAATGGACGGGAATGGGTGAATTTAATTCGGGTGACCATTATATCTACTACTGTGGCCAAGAAACCCTTAGAAGAAATGGAGTTGCACTCATAGTCAATAAGAGAGTGGGAAAAGCAGTAATGGGGTACAACCTCAAAAACGACAGAATGATCTCAGTGCGTATCCAAGGCAAACAATTCAACATCACAGTAATCCAAGTCTATGCCCCAACCACTGATGCCGAAGAAGCTGAAGTTGACTGGTTCTATGAAGACCTACAACACCTTCTAGAACTAGCACCAAAAAAAGATGTCCTTTTCATCCTAGGGGATTGGAATGCTAAAGTAGGAAGTCAAGGAGTAATCGGAATAACAGGCAAGTTTGGCCTTGGAGCACAAAATGAAGCAGGGCAAAGGCTAATAGAATTCTGTCAAGAGAACAAGCTAGTCATAGCAAACACTCTTTTCCAACAACACAAGAGACGACTCTACACATGGACATCACCAGATGGTCAATACTGAAACCAGACTGATTATGTACTTTGCAGCCAAAGATGGAGAAGTTCTATACAGTTAGTAAAAACAAGACCAGAAGCTGACTGTGGCTCAGATCATGAGCTTCTTATTGCAAAATTTAGGCTTAAATTGAAGAACGTAGGGAAGACCACTAAACCACTCAGGTATGACTTAAATCATATTCCTTGTGAGTACACAGTGAAGGTGATGAATAGATTTAGGGGATTAGATTTGGTAGACAGAATGCCTGAAGAACTATGGATGTAGGTTCGTAACATTGTATAGGAGGCAGCAACTAAAACCATCCCAAAGAAAAAGAAATGCAAGAAAGCAAAATGGCTGTCTGATGAAGCTTTACAAATAGCTGTGGAAAGAAGAAATGCAAAAAGCAAGGGTGAAAAGGAAAAATATAACCAATTGAATGCAGATTTCCAGAGAATAGCAAGGAGAGATAAGAAGGCCTTCTTAAATGAACAATGCAAAGAAATTGAGGAAAACAATTGGATTGTTTTGGATGGGGAAGACTAGAGATCTCTTCAAGAAAATTGGAGATATCAAGGGAATGTTTAGTGCAAAGATGGGCATGATAAAGGACAAAAAAGGCAGGGACCTGACAGAAGCAGAAGAGATTAAGAAAGGTGGCAAGAACACACAGAAGAACTATACAAGAAAGGTCTTAACATCCTTGATGTCCACATTGGTGTGGTCACTGACCTTGAGCCAGACATCCTAGAGAGCGAAGTCAAGTGGGCCTTAGGAAGCATTGCTAACAACAAAGCTAGTGGAGATGACAGTATTCCAGCCGAGCTATTTAAAATACTAAAAGATGATGCTGTTAAAGTGCTGCACTCAATATGCCAACAAGTTTGGAAAACTCAACAGTGGCCATGGGATTGGAAAAGGTCAGTTTACATTCCAATTCCAAAGAAGGGCAATGCCAAAGAACGCTCAACCTACCACATAATTACACTCATTTCGCATGCTAGCAAGGTTATGCTCAAAATCCTACAAGCTAGGCTTCAGCAGTACATGAACTGAGAACTACCAGATATACAAGCTGGGTTTCGAAGAGGTAGAGGAACTAGAGATCAAATTGCCAACATTCACTGGATCATGGAGAAAGCACGAGAGTTCCAGAAAAACATCTACTTCTGCTTCATTGACTCTGCAAAAGCCTTTGATTGTGTGGATCACAACAAACTGTGGGAAATTCTTAAAGAGATGGGGGTACCAGAGCACCTTACCTGTCTCCTGAGAAATCTGTATGTGGGCCAAGAAGCAACAATTAGAACCAGCCATGGAACAACTGATTGGTTCCAAATAGGGAAAGGAGTACGACAAGGCGGTATACTGTCACCCTGCTTATTTAACTTATACGCAGAATACATCATGAGAAATGCCGGGCTGGAAGAATCACAAGCTGGAATTAAGATTGCAGGGAAAAATATCAACAACCTCAGATATGCAGACGATACCACCCTAATGGCAGAAAGTGAAGAAGAACTAAAGAGCCTCTTGATGAGCGTGAAAGAGGAGAGTGCGAAAGCTGGCTTGAAACTCAACATTAAAAAAACTAAGATCATGGCATCTGGACCCATGAATTCCTGGCAAATAGAAGGGGTAGAAATGGAAGCAGTAATAGACTTCATTTATTTGGGCTCCAAGATCACCACAGACGGAGACTGCAGCCATGAAATTAAAAGATACTTGCTCCTTGGGAGGAAAGCTATGGCAAACCTAGATAGCATATTAAAAAGCAGAGACATCACCTTGCCGACAAAAATCCACATAGTCAAAGCTATGGTTTTTCCAGTAGTAATGTATGGCTGTGAGAGCTGGACCATAAAGAAGGCTGAGCACCAAAGAATTGATGCCTTTGAACTGTGGTGCTGGAGAAGACTCTTAAGAGTCCCCTGGACTGCTAGGAGGTCAAACCAGTCAATCCTAAAGGAAATCAACCCTGACTGCTCATTGGAAGGATCGATACTGAAGCTCAAGCTCAGATACTTTGGCCACCTAATGCAAAGAGAGGACTCTTTGGAAAAGACCCTGATGCTGGGAAAGATTGAAGGCAAAAGGAGAAGAGGATGGCAGAGGATGAGATGGTTAGATAGCATCATTGAAGCAATGAACATGAAATTGAACAAACTCCGGGAGGCAGTAAAGGACAGGAAGGCCTGGCGCAGTATGGTTCATGGGATCATGAAGAGTTGAAAATGACTTAGCGATTGAACAACAACAACAAGCATGCACTCCATTACAAAAAGCAGTGTCATGGGACATAGCAGAATAAAGAGACTGACAGGGCATGTCTTTATGGTAGCAAGATGCAAGTGGAGAAAGAGCAGTCCCAGATGCAATAGGTGAACAGAGTTACATCTTTAGCACTATGCCTGATGCTGTGTGCCCCGTAGGTCTCACCTACTTGCAGTTCACGTGACTTCAAGAAGAACATTTGCAAAAGGACATTTATGTCTGAGTAGCTTCTCACATGTAAATGCACTATGCGACTGGCAGCCCTAGTGACATTAACCATCTATGAGAACAGTTGCCCATATCAGTATTCTGTTGCAGATACTCATGCTAAATCTGTGGACACCAAGATGGAGGTAATGTTGGACACAACCTGCAGACAGAGCCAGCCAAGTAAATTGATCCCCAGTTGTACCTGTAATTATCCTGCCTACACATACCATATTATTTGCTCGCTGTTTGTTGCTTTCAGTAGCTTTTTCAGAAGAGCTTTGAGCTTTTCTTCTGAAAATTGATTTGTAAAATGTGACTTTAATTCAGAACAAAATATATATAGTAGGTGCTATTATACAAGGCATAGCTTCAAAAACTGGTAAGCCCATACTTTCAATCAGAAAATTAGAAAAAAAGTGATACTTGTTCTGGTAAGTTCAGTAATATTTGAAAGATCCATATTATTAGTGGTTAAAATTACTTATCTTTCCCCAAGGATTTGGGTCTTTGCGGCATTTTCATGTGACTTTAAAACCAAGACAATTGAAAATCAGTTTAATATACAGCTTCATCAGTACATAAAGTTCCTATTAACATTAATAAGCATTAGAGGCTAGTAGAGATGTGAATCTAGATCTCTAACAAAACTTTCTGAAGATATTTGTGTTGATGAATATCTTGCTTCTTTATTTTCTGCTCAGGAAAGTAAATATCCTGAGCCTGACATTTGTTTAGCACACTATATGCTTTTTCACCAACAGGGATCCCCAAAGCTTGAATTACATCATTAAATAAAGCTACAGTATTTAAAATGAGAGGCTCAAGCTGCTTTCTCTGGTAGAAAGCCTGTATATCAGGGCCCTAAGGAAAGTTTTATAGCATTGATTAACTGCAACCATTCAAAGAACTGACAAACAGCAATGTAAAATGTTTATTCTGAGTTCTAGATGGGAGAGTGGTGCATCATTTTTATACCATGCAAATCAATAGTGCTGTACATTGTTATTACAGGTCAAAGTGACAATCTCACCAGATAAATCTTATATGCTAACATTAGGTAACTCTAGTTGAGTCATAACTTGTGAGTCATAACTCAACAGGAGTCATCTAAAAAGTGCTGCATTGAGCTAACACATTTAGTACCATACCACAGAGGAAAGGAAAAATTTACTTCTCACCATCACTACAAAACAAATTCTGTTTATAGATGGGATATATACTAGTTAATGGGAAATGAGATAGTTACAAGTGTGGCAAGAGCTTGCAAATTCATCACAGAGTGGGCAACACTCTGTCAAATCTCATGGTGAGTTTACTTTGGCCACATCCTTGCTATTTGATATATCTGTTCAGTGGGAGAATAAAAACATCATACTAAACCATGGCTTGCTTAACTAGGGCTTTTGAAAGACATGATTGGCTGTGTCTGCACACCCTGTGAAGCTGGATACCTTTTTTCCCTCCAGAAGACTTTCTTTATTTTAAAAGGGAGTGCAGGTGACCTCCAAGGGCTATAGGAAACATGGTTCTATGACTAGAGCGGGTAGTGATAAATTTTTGGCTTTTTGATGTGGTGAAGTTTGGGAGGGTTATACGAAATCAGTTCATTAAACTCCCAGAAGTTTAACACATCCATCTTAAGCTTTAAATAGTTTTAAAGTGAGAACATTATACTACTGAATATCATCATATTTGCTAATTTGATCCTGTGGGACTTTGTGGACCATAAAACTAGGGCTGATAGCTACATGCAGCATATGGCTGGATGTTATCTGTCCCTTATTTAACCATGATTTACAATCCATAATAGCTGGCTTCATGTAATATGCAAGGCCCAAACCAAACCAGCCACAATATGGTTTAGGATATTGAGGCAAAATAAATTATTGCCTGCAGTGCTCCAAATACCTCAATGTGGTAGTTCCCAAAGGTTTTCATACCCCTCCTCCTTTGCAGTACTTCTGGTGCATTAAGAAATATCTCCTAATGAAACCAGCTCCATACATCTCATCTTTCTCAACAGGAGAGATGAAGGGAATGCAGATCCTCCAGAAATTTCTCCTTCAAGTGAAGGCTCTTATCCATATAATTTTTATGAAAAAAGGAAGCAATAAAAAATAAATATATATTTAAAAGATGTCTTAAAAAGGAGGATAAAAACTAATGCAAACTAATATAAAATAAGGAAAAGAAAAAGAAAGAAAGCAAAGAGAAAGCAAAAGCATAGAAAAAGAGAAATCAAAAAGAAAAAAAGAAAAGAAAAATAGAAAAGAAAAGAAAGAAAAAAGATACGAAGAAGTAGCATCCAATCTTCTTTATAGCAGTTATAAGTACAATTATAAATTTACCTCTTATTCTATGGTTACAACTATGATCCCTTGTCTTCTTCCTGACAAAGTGCACCAAGACATACCTTGGAACATTTCTTATTCTTGCAAATCTTGGATTTATTCCATATACTTTATCAATTTCTGCCTCTGAATCTTCATACCAATCCAAAAAATTTGCTAAGGCTTTAATAATCTCTTGTCTAATATTTTCACCAGAATCCTCTGGGATTACTCTAAATCTCAAACAAAATTCCTTCCTGCTCAATTCCAATAGAGCCAGATTATCTAGTACTCTTTCCAACTCTCTGTTTGTAACTTCTGCCTTACTCTCCAAAATTTCCACTTTGTCATTAATTTGTTTTACATCTTCAGACACTTATTTTACCGAGCTTTCCATCCTTTCATCTCCTCTTTCATCTTAAGTCTTTCATCCATTCTTTTTTTCAAAAGCTGTCAATGTAGTATCAAATAATTCAGCTATCTTACTGGCAAGTTGCTCAAACATTTTCTGAAGCAAATCTGGTGTAATTCCTCCTTCTGCAGGTTGCTCTAGCGATCCTCCCCTCCCCTCCATTTTTATTGCTTTCTAGTGGTTACCATTATGGTATTATAATCCCAAAATGAAAATGTCTCAAACAAGGGAAAGAGAAAAGGCAAGCTTCCCCCCCCCCCCCCTTTTCCCCTCTTTTGTCTTCCTGTGCCCTTAATACTTTTGTCTCAAGTGGCACTCCATAGCTACAGTCGGCATCACAGTCTGGCTCATATTGCCCTTATCTTTTGTTTTGTAAAATCCACCAATAGTCTGCACTCTTTAATAGTAAACAAAAAACATTCCCATGAAGGTCCAGTTTGTCTATTTTAATTCCAATTTGTTCTAAAGCACTTTCACCGAAAATAGTCTTTCAAAATAACTGTCTCCTTTATCTGTTTTAAACTTTTGTACATTGCCTCCTTGTTAAGCTTTTTGCCAAAAGTTTTTAAGTCTCTAAAATATTTTTTTTATTCTTTTGTAATCCAGAAAAAATAATAACTCACAAAATGGAATTTTCTTATCTTGCCACTCAGAAAATCTCTCCTTAGCTGTAAATTAGTTACATCCAAAAATAGTTAAGAAATGAGGCTTGTGCGAACCTTGTGTCCATATAGACTGCATTATGGCTGTGAACTTGATTGAAATCCCATGACTCCCAGCTGCTTAGCTTACAAGCTGACTGCAAAAACCTCAGTTCCTGCAGTCTACTCACAAGGAGCAGCTGTCCAGAGTGCAAGTGGGCAATCTCATAATCTCTCCTTTTTCTAGAGAGACTTCACTGGCCAGAATTTGTTGCCTGGCCGCTGATCTAACCACAATGCTGTCCCCACTCCTTCAAGGATGTCTAGCTCACCACGAATTCTTACCAGAAGCTGCTTCAAGTGAAGGTGCTTGAGGAAACCAGCTCTCTTTGCCCTGTACAGCAGTGAACCAAAATCTGAGTTTTAGTTCAGGATTTTGTAACGGGGTGAATTTGTTGAGGATTAGAAAATGATGAGGATTATTTAAAACTGTCACTTTTGCAGCTCTTTCAGTTTTGATCCATAAGAAGCTGTTTACCCTACTTCTCTAATTGACTTTTATGATATTGTACCTATTAACGCTTGCTGAGTGCCTGTCACATTTTGATTAATAGTACTAAATAAAATTGCAGGCTTTCGTTCTACTTGTCAGAATTTCAGACAGAGGTTTCCTCTCCACAAGCTTTCTGCTGTTTTACAAATGACTGGCTTGTACTGCATTTAACGTAGCTAACTTAAGATATGAGCCAAGATCATAGCACCACTTAGAGATGGCTCAGTGCCTAATTCCTATGCTAGTCCCATCTTCCCACCATGCTGGTAAAGAACAAAACTAAGTAATTGACAAGTGGCTGCCACTTAATGGGACCATGAAACTTGACAGGCAAACCACTTTGCCTGATGAAAGGACTGGGCCTGGTACCACAACTGAATAACTAGTAGACACATTTTGCTTTTTCTAGCCCTTCTATATCATGGTGAGCAAGAGTCATGCTGATTCACCATAAAAGACTGTAGAGGCCGTAAATAGCCAGTTCTTACCTCAAGCCCTTCCTTGCAAATGCCAGAATGTGATAGAAAAGAAATAGTTCTCATTTCCAAAACAAAAAAAGAATGTGGAAGAAACAAATAATCTCAGCCACAGCTTGCACTAAGAGACCCATGTTTTATTTGCCTTTTCTTTGGAGTTGTCTCCCCACAAGTGTAAAAAGATCAGGCATTTCTAATTTCTAGTTTGACTAGTTAGGCCTGATAATGTCCATAACATTGTGGGTATTTCTGTTGCATTTCAGCACACAGGTTGTGTCACAGAAAGGTTTGCAGGAATGCAGTTTCCTTTCTCAGTGAAGTGAGTGCTGAGACATATGTTTGATCTGATTTTGGCTGGACATGATACGCAACCTCATACCTCACAAATTACAGTTAAAAATGCTGGTTTATTGTTATATAAGAATGCAGCAATTATACTGCCGGCACGAGGGAAGTTGAGGAGCTTCATGATCTTGGTGGTTCTGAGGTTTATAATAACAGGCAATAATGTGGAAGAACTAATGTACTGCAGTAACAGCATGTTTATAAAAGGTTTAGTTTCATTATTTTCAGAGAGAAAGGGGACTGCAACATAACATAAGCGCTTGGGGCAGAGGTTGGTTATGGGTGAAGTGTTGTAGCCTTAAACACATCTATCTTCAAAAATAATAACCATTTCTTTGGCTAGGGTAAACAAGTACCTTTAATTCTTTTGTTGCTCTTCAATATTCTTCTAAGTATGAACATCTCCTGGTTCATTTGACAATTTTGTTTAAAATTCAGAAAATGAGCAAAAGCTGATGAATGGATTAGATTTAGGTTCTTTTTAAACATATACTGATATAACTTGGTAAGTATTCATCAAGGAGATTCCTAATTTCCTGTTCCTCTTTGGGAATATGCCATTTCCAGTGTCCATTATAGTAATGGATTGTGCAAAAGACTTGTTACCCTCACGTTAGGTGCATTTTAATTCTGTTTCTAGTTTAAAAAATGGTTATGCATATGACTAACTTAGGTTAATAGTTTCATTGAACTCAGGTTGTCCATGTGTATGGATTCATTTGTGCGAGTTTTTTAAACATTATATTTTTTCAGTGGAACACATTAGGATGTAATGATGCGCACCCTGTTGTGAAATTACTCCTATTGTACTCAGTGGAAATTTATTGTGATGGAATGCAATAGAGCACCAGGTTCTCAAGAAGGAGGGAGCACATTCCAGGAGGGGGGAGATAAGAGGCAGCACAGTCCAGAGCAGGAGCGTGGGAACAGGAAGAGAGACAGGATAGCCACTCCCCAGAATCTCTCGCGGAATATCCACTAGGTTAGAGTAGTACAGATTTAGTCTGGCAAGATTCTGTCTATATGATGCAGTAAAAGAACTGAACTTGGCTGGATTGTTTCCCTGTTGTTCTTGGGCCGGGCCTGACACTTATTTTAAATAAACATATTTAGAGCTTCACTATGTATCTTTTTAGCATCCCTACAGGCTTGCAGTCCTGCTTTCTTGTTTCTTGAACTTCAGGTTAATTTTTAGAAAACAGTAGGCTTGTTGTTGTTGTTGTTTAGTCGTTAAGTCGTGTCCGACTCTCCGTGACCCCATGAACCATACTGCGCCAGGCCTTCCGGTCCTTCACTGCCTCCCTGAGTTTGCTCAGTTTCATGCTCATTGCTTCAGTGATGCTATCTAACCATCTCATCCTCTGCCGTCCTCTTCTCCTTTTGCCTTCAATCTTTCCCAGCATCAGGGTCTTTTCCAAAGAGTCCTCTCTTCGCATTAGGTGACCAAAGTATCTGAGCTTGAGCTTCATTATCGATCTTTCCAATGAGCAATCAGGGTTGATTTCCTTTAAGATTGACTGGTTTGACCTCCTAGCAGTCCAGGGGACTCTCAAGAGTCTTCTCCAGCACCACAGTTCAAAGGCATCAATTCTTCGGCGCTCCGCCTTCTTTATGGTCCAGCTCTCACAGCCATACATTACTACTGGAAAAACCATAGCTTTGACTATGCGGATCTTTGTCGGCAAGGTGACGTCTCTGCTTTTTAATATGCTATCTAGGCTTGCCATAGCTTTCCTCCCAAGGAGCAAGCGTCTTTTAATTTCATGGCTGCAGTCTCCATCTGCGGTGATCTTGGAGCCCAAATAAATGAAGTCTGTTACTGCTTCCATTTCTACCCCTTCTATTTGCCAGGAATTGATGGGTCCAGATGCCATGATCTTAGTTTTTTTAATGTTGAGTTTCAAACCAGCTTTCGCACTCTCCTCTTTCACCCTCATCAAGAGGCTCTTTAGTTCTTCTTCACTTTCTGCCATTAGGGTGGTATCGTCTGCATATCTGAGGTTGTTGATGATTCTTCCTGCAATCTTAATTCCGGCTTGTGATTCTTCCAGCCTGGCATTTCTCATGATGTACTCTGCATATAGGTTAAATAAGCAGGGTGACAGTATACAGCCTTGTCGTACACCTTTCCCTATTTTGAACCAATCGGTTGTTCCGTGACTGGTTCTAACTGTTGCTTCTTGGCCCGCATACAGATTTCTCAGGAGACAGGTAAGGTGGTCTGGTACTCCCATCTCTTTAAGAATTTGCCACAGTTTGTTGTGATCCACACAATCAAAGGCTTTTGCATAGTCAATGAAGCAGAAGTAGATATTTTTCTGGAACTCTCGTGCTTTCTCCATGATCCAGCGAATGTTGGCGATTTGATCTCTAGTTCCTCTGCCTCTTCGAAACCCAGCTTGTACATCCGGTAGTTCTCGGTTCATGTATTGCTGAAGCCTAGCTTGTAGGATTTTGAGCATAACCTTGCTAGCATGTGAAATGAGTGCAATTGTGCGATAGTTTGAGCATTCTTTGGCATTGCCCTTCTTTGGAATTGGAACGTAAACTGACCTTTTCCAATCCCGTGGCCACTGTTGCGTTTTCCAAACTTGCTGGCATATTGAGTGCAGCACTTTAACACCATCGTCTTTTAGTATTTTAAATAACTCAGCTGGAATACTGTCATCTCCACTAGCTTTGTTGTTAGCAATGCTTCCTAAGGCCCACTTGACTTCACTCTCTAGGATGTCTGGCTCAAGGTCAGCGATCACACCAGCGTGGACATCAGGGACATTAAGATCTTTCTTGTATAGTTCTTCTGTGTATTCTTGCCACCTCTTCTTAATCTCTTCTGCTTCTGTTAGGTCCCTGCCTTTTTTGTCCTTTATCATGCCCATCTTTGCACTAAATGTTCCTTTCATATCTCCAATTTTCTTGAAGAGATCTCTAGTCTTCCCCATTCTATTGTTTTCCTCAATTTCTTTGCATTGTTCATTTAAGAAGGCTTTCTTATCTCTCCTTGCTATTCTCTGGAAATCTGCATTCAGTTGCTTATATCTTTCCCTTTCACCCTTGCTTTTCGCATTCCTTCTTTCCACAGCTATTTGTAAAGCCTCATCAGACAGCCATTTTGCTTTCTTGCATTTCTTTTTCTTTGGGATGGTTTTAGTTGCTGCCTCCTGTACAATGTTACGGACCTCCGTCCATAGTTCTTCAGGCACTCTGTCTACCAAATCTAATCCTCTAAATCTATTCATCACCTTCACTGTGTACTCACAAGGAATATGATCTAAGTCATACCTGAGTGGTCTAGTGGTTTTCCCTACATTCTTCAATTTAAGCCTAAATTTTGCAGTAAGAAGCTCATGATCTGAGCCACAGTCAGCTCCTGGTCTTGTTTTTGCTGTCTGTATAGAGCTTCTCCATCTTTGGCTGCAAAGTATGTAATCAATCTGGTTTCGGTATTGACCATCTGGTGATGTCCATGTGTAGAGTCGTCTCTTGTGTTGTTGGAAAAGAGTGTTTGCTATGACTAGCTTGTTCTCTTGACAGAACTCTATTAGCCTTTGCCCTGCTTCATTTTGTACTCCAAGGCCAAACTTGCCTGTTATTCCGATTACTCCTTGACTTCCTACTTTAGCATTCCAATCCCCTATGATGAAAAGGACATCTTTTTGGTGCTAGTTCTAGAAGATGTTGTAGGTCTTCATAGAAGCGGTCAACCTCAGCTTCTTCAGCATCAGTGGTTGGGGCATAGACTTGGATGACTGTGATATTGAATGGTTTGCCTTGGATACGCACTGAGATCATTCTGTCGTTTTTGAGGTTGTACCCCATTACTGCCTTTCCCACTCTCTTATTGACTATGATTGCAACTCCATTTCTTCTAAGGGTTTCTTGCCCACAGTAGTAGATATAATGGTCACCCGAATTAAATTCACCCATTCCCGTCCATTTCAGTTCGCTGATTCCCAAGATGTCGATGTTCAGTCTTGTCATCTCATGCTTGACCACATCCAGCTTGCCTTGGTTCATAGATCTTACATTCCAGGTACCTATACAATATTGTTCTTTGCAGCATCGGACCTTCTTTTCGCTTCCAGATACATCCACAGCTGAACGTCCTTTCGGCTTTGGCCCAGCCGCTTCACTCTTTCTGGAGCTACTTGGAATTGCCCTCCGCTCTTCCCCAGTAGCATATTGGACACCTTCCGACCTGAGGGGCTCATCTTCCGGCGTCATATCTTTTAGCCTTTTAACATTGTCCATGGGGTTTTCTTGGCAAGGATCCTGGAGTGGGTTGCCATTTCCTTCTCCAGTGGACCACATTTTGTCAGAACTCTCTGTCATGACCTGTCCGTCTTGGGTGGCCCTGCACGGTATAGCTCATGGCTTCACTGAGTTACGCAAGCCCCTTCGCCACGACAAGGCAGTGATCCATGAAGGGGAAACAGTAGGCTACACATTATTAATTGTGTCTTCACATTAACCAAGCACTAAGGAAGTGCTCTGTATATTGGTAGCAATACATAGTACTTGTTATTAGTCATCAGTGTAAAAGATGTGATAACCAACTGGGACAGCTATGATTCTAGATGAAACTTTTTCTGATGCATAGCATCACCAATGTTTCTTTCCTACCTCCCCCCGCCCCTTATTGGCAGAAGATATTATGAAAGCTAGAAGAAAAGAAAGGTAGATAGATATCTTTCTCCTGAATTATATTTGTGTTTTACAAATTTTTAAATTTTAAAGTTTCACATTTTAAAATTAATTTTATGGCTTTACAAAAAGAAAAATATTTAAGTACAATTCAAAAAACCTAAGTAAAATGCAACATTAGTATCTGTATAAAAATTTTAAAACAACAGATTAATACTTAGCCTGTGGAATATACTCTCCAATCTTTCCATTCTGTCAATGAACAGCCACTTCAAAGGCTGAGAATACATATGTTTTGCCAAAACAATCCTTGGTGTCAGTTATACAGGTAACTTTCTAAAAGTGCAAAAAAGTCTTTTTGGCAATAGTTCACGAATGATAGATCCAAACTTTTTCAAGAATAAACGTTTGGAACCTAATTTAATAACACAATCATATCTTTAAATCTTAGCTCCATTGCAATAACTCCATTCTCAATATTAAGAACATTCAACCAATAAGGAGCAATCAGGGAGCATGTTCAAATCATGTGCATTAATGTGACTTCACATTTATTATCTCTCTAACTTAGAAAGGTAGATAATGAACCTTTTTAAACATCTACTGAAGGGGCCAATAGATTCAAAAAATCATTTTGGATGAATTAGTTTCATCTTAAAGTCATAAGAAACATATTTAATTTTTTAAAAAAACTTGAGACTGTTGACTTGTTACCATTGGAAGTGCCAATTCTCTATTCCAAATCCCTTGTAAATGATCAATTTACAATTTTTATCAGTGTTTGCAAAATTCTTTTAATTGTCAATAAAACTTAATTGTTATCTTAGCATCTAAAAATACTTCAATATACTCAAAGTGCCTTTCCATGGCTGCCAGTGCATCAGATCTGAAATGAGAACAAAACAAATATTTTAATTATAAATATTGCCATTCAGCTGTTTTAGGCAGGTTTTATTTTTTGTAACCTCTCAAAAGTTTTAAAGGTGTAATTAGCAATGAGCTGCTTTAGTGTAATAATCCCATTTTGGGCCCAAATCGCCTAGAAAAAACCATTTACTGGTCATTTTTAAATAAGGATTATTCCTAAGAGTTAATTGCTTACAAGATCAAGATGAAATTTTAATTTCTTTCACAGTGACAGCCAAATATCTCTGCCTTTAAGGATGGAAATACAATAAAATTCCAACTATAATTAGAATCAAGTGCTTGCCAGGATTTCAAAGGATCTAAATAATAACTCTCTAATTGTGCCCAGAGTGGTATGTATTCAATCTTATTTTCATTCCAATCAAAACAGAAGTTAATAAGTATGCCCAATGGTTCAATTGAAAACTTGGAAAATTAAAGCCTCAAATTCATATGGGAATTGCAGCTTTGTGAAAGAGAATCTTGGGGTCTGACCATTCCTTAGACATATAATCTTTAATTTGTCAGTTTGTCTAAAATATCTAGGCAGAACGAACATAAACAACCTGTTTAAAATATATACCAATCATGAAGTTATATTAATTTTTACAACATTTTTTTTCTTCCCCATAGACTCATGGGTATTTTCAACCATCACTATTCATTAATTAAAATATTCATATCTATTACCAAATATATATTTTGGTGGAATAAGTATTCCCAAACATATAAGGAACCTAAGAAGTAAACAAACCCTGCTTGTATGTATTTCCATAGAAACCTTATGATACTTGGCAAAATTTTAGATTTATTCCAATTAATAATACATATGGAAAATTTGCCATATTGCTCTACAGCCTCCACAGAATTAATGAAAGAGCTTTGATAATACTTAATAGGGCCTCAGAAACTGTCTGCATACAATAAACATCTTGTGTTTAGTTCCTACCACCTGTATAACTTGAATATTACTAAATTGTCTAATAAACAAGATAGTTCCAAAAAAGATTAACTACATTTTTAACCAGCAGAGAATTCATTGCATTTGCAATAACTTGAGCACAAGGACTAAGCAAATATTTTTTTTTCTAAATCTAAAAAATAAAAGATGAAGGAAATACTTTTTTCCATGATATGTTGAAAAAAGTACTCTGTGCCACATCACTAGCATTTTCTGCAACTAAGGAGACCACAACATCAAGATTCTCACATTCAACTGATAGAATATCCACTGCTAAGCTAATAATTTATTTATTTATTTATTTATTTATTTATTTATTTATTTATTATTAAATTTGTATGCCGCCCATCTCCCCCAATGGGTGACTCTGGGTGGCTCACAATTAAAAAAACCAAAAGCCTATAACAATTAAAATAACCCATAAGTAATTAAAAACTGAATCCCCTAAAATCCCCTGTAAACCAAACCCTATACATAAATACTAAAGACATTCAAGATGATGGAGGGGGGGCAAAATCAATCACCCCACAAGCCACTTCCACTGATGTGAGCCCCCATCCAGCCCCCAGGCCTTCTGGCATAGCCAGGATTTCACACCTTTCCTAAAGGCCATGAGAGTGGGGGCACACTGGACCTTGGGAGGCAGATTGTTCCATAGGGCGGGGGCCACAGCAGAAAAGGCCCTCTGCCTAGATACCACCAGTTGAAATTCCTTGACTGGTGGGGTCTGCAACATGCCCCTTCTGCTGGACCAAGTGGGACAGGCTGAAGTAATCAGGGAGAGATGGCTCCTCAGATAACCTGGTCCTGTGCCATGAAGGGCTTTAAAGGTGATGACCAACACCTTGAATTGGACCCAGAAGCAAACTGGCAACCAATGCAGCTCACGTAATAGCAGTGTTATATGTGCCCTCCTAGGGGCATTTGGAACTGTCCGCACCACCGCATTCTGCACCAGCTGTAGCTTCTGGATACTCTTCAAGGGTAGCCCCATGTAGAGCACGTTACAGTAATCCAACTGGGAGGTGACCAGGGCATGAGTGACCATGCAGAGGGCCTCCTGATTGAGAAAGGGGCATAACTGCTGCACAACATGAAGTTGCACAAAGGCCCTCCTAGCTATGACTGCCACCTTCTCTTTGAACAGGAGTTGTGAGTCCAGGAGGACCCCCAGATTACACACCAGGTCTGTCTGGGGTAGTGCAACCCCATCAAGAACCAAAGATGATAAACTCCTAGATCTTGAGGCTCCCTGTACCCACAGCCACTCCGTCTTACCAGGGTTCAGTTGAAGCCTGTTGTCCCCCATCCAGGCCCCTACAGCCTCCAGGTACCATGAGAGGCTAGTCACAGCAACACTTAGGTCACCCAGGATGAAGATATATAATTGGGTATCATCAACATACTGATGATATCTCATCCCATAGTGCCAGATGATCTCACCCAGTGGTTTCATGTAGATGTTAAATAGGAGCAGCAAAAGCACTGAGGCACCCCACATAGCAGTGGCCGTGGGTTGGACCTCTCGCTCCCTGTCAACACTGATTGGGTTCAGCCTTGGAGAAAGGAGCTGAAACAGCACAACACTGTGCCACCTAGCCCCAACTCCTGCAGCTGACCCAAAAGGATACCATGGTCAATGGTATCAAAAGCCACCGAGAGGTCAAGAAGAGCAAGGATGGATGCACTACCCCATCCCGCTCTTGCCAGAGATCATCCAAAAGTGCGACCATTGCTGATTCTGTCCCATAACTGGGCCTGAACCCTGACTGATAGGGGTCCAGATAATCCGTTTCTTCCAGGATCCTCTGAAGCTGCCGCACAACCACCTTTTTCACCACTTTTCCTAGAAAGGGAAGGTGGGAGACTGGACGAAAATTGTCCAGAAGGGACGAAAATATTACCGGAAGTGTGGCAACTAAAACTAGATTGTGCAGGATATATTATTGATGGCAGCACAAGTTTGCAGCCTATGATCTAAATCTGCAGCCAAAATTTTTCGGTATTAGGTGATAAATTGTGTAATTTGTAGGATCCATAGCTGGTTTCAAAATAACCATTATTTATTGGTCTTATAAAGTGATAAAGGAAGAATCCCTTTTAAAAAAACCTACAGTATGTAATCTCAAATGAGCAGGATCTGAAGTTTTCTCTATATTTATTATATCATTCCATAGGAAACCCATTTGGCCCACAGACCCTCCCAGATTTCATAGAGTTAACTGTATCATATATTTCCTGAAACGTCAAACGTCAAAATCCTTTGAATAAACTTGAGAAATCTTTGGAAAATGTATTATATTTCTGAAAGCATTAAATCTATTCACATGGCGTCTTCACTCCACATTAGAATTATAGAGACTGAAAATTGAAGATTAATTGCACCTAAGTCTTTATGTATGTACTTATGGTCTTTTACAGAAAATGTCTCCATAATAGCCAGTAGAGGCTGCTCATTTATTGTGTAGGGAAGGTTTAGGACTTTTTTCTGAGTAACTGACCTTGAGTCTGTGTCAGCTACTTTTGATATGCTGTTATGTCTTTTATCATTGTTTTGTCTTCTGTTGTCAGAAAGCCAGGTTGGCGTAGTGGTGAAAGTGCCGGGCTAGAAACCCGGAGACTGTGAGTTCTAGGCCTGCTTTAGGCGTGAAAGCCGGCTGGGGGACCTTGGGCCAGTCACTCTTTCTTAGCCCAACCCACCTCACAGGGTTGTTGTTGTGGGAAAAATAGAAGGCAGGAGGTTTAGGTATGTTTACTGCCTTGCATTGATCAAATATAAAGGTGGGATAAATATCTAACAACAGAGGTTGGATTCTTTTCTTATGAGGGTCCAACATAATTTTCCTAAGTTCTTTAATGTCCTTCTAATATGGAATGACATTTGTACTTTTTTCTCATTTCTTCTTTTGCCTTCTTCTTGCAGCCTTTCTCTCTCTTTTTCCTGCTTTTTCTGACCAGCCATCACCTTTCTGCCAGACTTTGAACCTCAAGCACTGACAGCTTCCCCAGGAGGAGAAACTATTTTACCCTGAGGCAGTAGGTAGGAGGATAGGATACCATGATCATACAACTGGGTGAAATTTCTTAAAGATTTTATTGGAAATTTAAGAGATATGAATAATAGTAAAGGCAGACATATAAAATAAAGATCCACCTCACATCCCTTCAGCTGCTAGGAACATCAGTGGTAACAGCAGATGTACCCTGAGCAGGCTCGGGTGCACCGCCCTCCCAGGATCCCAGCCTGTGCAGAGGTTCATCTCTTAGAGGTGATTTAGAGAATATATACCTTTCTCTCCTAATTAATCACAGCTGCTGCTTTGAGAAAATACAAAACTTCTCAGTTATATATCTACGTGCCAAGGACACTCCATAAATAAAGGGTATGCCTGAATAAAGAAAACCTGCCTGACTGCCACTCTGACACCCTATACCAAAGGGCTAATTTTGAGGTTAAAGGTTTATGGCCATATTAATGCATAAACTACTGGCTTACAGCCCATGTATGTGTCCATTTGTGGGAAGGAAAACAAAAGCTCATGCAGATAGAAAAAGGAGTGCACTCCACTAGCTCCTCTCCTTTCTTCCGTGATTCTGTTACAGAAGTGGTTGTGGCAAGGGGAGCATCTGCAAAGCCTGTAGAAGTGGTCGTGACTGACCTTGTGAGTCCTGTATCTGCGATGTTAGTTTAAAGGAGACAGTCCTGAGACCCAAAAAGGCAACCTTGAAGGAAAACTGTGGAGAAACAAGAAGCTCAACAAGAACAGGCTGTACCCCTGGAGGAGATGAAGCTGAGGGAAGAAGAAGTGGGGTGGCAGAGAAAAAGGGATAATCTTTCCTTTCTCCCCTGCTCCCTTTCCCATGGAGGCCTAGCAGCCACCAGCTTACTAGTTGTGTGCACAGCTGAGGGCCAGAGCAGTGAATAAGAGTGTTGGTTAAGGGAGAAGAGTGCTGGTGTCCAGGGCAGCTATCCTGATAGCTAAAAAGACCCTCAACAATAGCCAGTTTCAGAGGAGAGAGCAGGAGTGAATCACATCAACAGAGACTGGTAGAATGGGTCTGGGACATCTATATCAATAATAATGCAATGGAAATAGATGAATAATAGCATGAATTGTAGAATGAAGAATAGAATGAATTGGTAGGCTAAGGAGGTGAGATAATGTTAGGTTAGAGAGCCAATCTGCTGTAGTGGTTAAGGCACCAGGCTAGAAACCAGGAGACTGGGAGTTCTAGTCCTGCTTAGGCACAAAGCCAGCTGGGTGACCTTGGGCCAGTCACTCCCTCTCAGCCCTAGGAAGTAGGCAAGGGAAAACCACTTTTGAAAAACTTGCCAAGAAAACTGCAGGGACTAGTCCAGGCAGTTGCCAGGGGCCAAAAACTGACCTCAAGGCACAAAGAAAAGAAAAAGAAAAAGAAAAAAATACAATAGAATTGATAATGTTGGTGCCACATAAAAAGGAAAGGAGAACCCTGGAGGAAAGATAAAAGTCAGCTGGGAGTTGGTTAGAGCCAGCTGGAGGTGTGAGGAATACAAGATAGAGAACTCAGAATTAAATTTAGATATAGGAATAAGTTGTGGAATAAAAGCTAAATCAGATAAATGAGAAAAAAGTGTTTAAAAATAGAAAATGTACAGTAAACAACCAAGCTCTTCACTACTGTGTGTGTAAAATTTATATTTTGCAATAACACATTTCTAATAAATACAACTGTTCCCAATAAGAGTTGTCTGTATCCTACCTGGGGCTTTTTTCATGACAGGGGCTAACCACCACAAATAAAAATAAAAACTAGACTTAAAAACACTATTAACTAATCCAAAAGGAAACATTCTAGCTAAATAGGACAGTTTTGACTCCTTTCTTTAAAAGAAGTTGCTATAATTATTATGACATATAAAAATAGCCTTAAAAAGGACTCTTAACAATTGCAATGAAGGTCTTTTTTAGAGAGTGGCCTTTTGTTATGCATTTTTGCCACTGCACAATAAAATCTGTACTTGGAGCACAAAGTCAGCCAGAGATTTGTTCCTGTTTAAATCATTCCAGAAGAGACATAACTAATGTCAGGTCAGAGAGAAATATCTGGACTCCATAGTTTTCTGAACTGCGTTGCTGTGAGGTAGGGAATTCTGGTCAAATGTATCAAATATTGTTACTGGGGTTGAAGCAGTTTCACACTGCCCCCTCTGAGGGCTTTGGAAGAAACTGATGGCTTATAAATTAGCCAATTAAGTCTAATGGTTAGGAGATTATACCAATGTTCTCAGTTGATTTGTTTAGGCAAAGGCTCAGCTATCATATGTAATCGTTCACTGTGTGAAGCTTCAGAGATAATTGTCCAGGATTATTGTCCTGAAATATCAATTCCTAACAACATGAATGAGGAATCCCAGGATGTTACAGATGTGTAAATATGATGGCTGTTATGAATCTTTCCTTGGCTGCCATGTTTCTGTACGGAATTGGAAAGCCATGGCACCAGATTTATCAGCCCTGCTATTAATTACATGAATTAAGCAGAGAAACAAGCACAGCCTTTGGTTGGTTATGCTGGAGATTTGTCTAGTTAGAGAACTTAATTCATAGTCATTATATGAATGATTGCGCTTGATATACCCATTGTGGTATTCACTTATTTTTGTACAGTAAATCCATAATTAGTACAAAAGCCTCCCTCTATTAAATGTTGGCCTTCATAATTATGTACAATTGCTTTTACACTTTTTGTGAATTTTGTGAATTATGTTTGCAGTAGCCTGGACTCTCTTTAGAACTGCCCATGCTTTGGTTGTCTGTGCTACTAGCTAGATGTGTTATATTTTCAGCTCTTGAAATGTAGTCAGGAGGAATTTCTCAATTTGTAGTCTGGAATTGGGAGCCTCTTGTTATTTATCAGAAACATCAGTTTTCAAGGCTGGGGATCACTATGATATACATAGATTCTTGACATCAGCTAAAACCTCTCAGTGAAATTGATGCCCACTACATAACAATGATAGCCTGTGAAGACATACTCATTTGATGACATTCAGTTACCACTGATGGTCACAGTATTCAGTTTTGTTGAGTGCAAGGATATATAGGAAACCATATTATTTTGATACATTTTCAGTTCATGCTCCACTAGGCAGCCCCATCTGTCAATCATACCATCTATACGAAACACAGGTTTGCCTTTTCATATTCTATCAGTTGCTTGCAGAACTTGGTCAAGGGTCTGATAGAGGTCAAAAGGAGCAGCACACGGTGCTTACCAAATAGATTTCCATCTGCTTGAACACATGAGTGGTGGTAGAATCTGTCAAAGTGGAATATGGTAGGCTACAGTTAGAAATGCAATTCCTCGGCTTTCAGGAATGAATTATTTTCCCCCAATCAGTAAAAGTAGGAGAACTGTGATTTTCATTTTCAAAAAAGCAAAAGAGAGGATATGGCATGTTTCATTCTAAGCTTATATATCAGGCTCAGTATATGTGTCACTGCAGCAGCATAGCTGCCAATTTGCCAGTGCTGGATCCTTTGTTGTATAAATGAGTCATTTAGGACAAGTGGATCATAATAAAATTTGTTACTCTTTTTTGCAAATTACCCAAGGAATATATTAAAAGAGCTGGTTTTTTTAAAAAATGTTAATAAATAAATCTACCTCAATGACACCCAAAAAGATGCAATGTCCATTCTAAGAGCTTCTGATGATTGAGGTCTAAGGATACAAAAGGCAGAAGGATAGCTGCAAAGAGTTGGTTCTCAGACTGATAAGGATTCAAGCAATCATTGTATAAATTACCCACAGCTGCAGACTTCTTTCTTTTTTAAATTAGAGAAGAGACTTGCCTTCTCTCTGGTGCACCAAAAATCTATGAGAAAAAGACTCAGAGAGTCCTTGCCTTAATGTACACATATATTCATTCTAAACTGAAAACAATTCCCTTACTGAACTTCTTGAACCACTACTGCTTTAAATCTAGTAACTCTTGTTAAAAAGAATTCTCTGAGATTCAAGCTTGGGAAAGATCACTTTCAGTTTAGGCTGCTTTAGCTTAGTTGAGCAAAGAGTAGGCAGCATTAGGCTAAAGTTGCAGGACCTTGGATAGATCCAATCAATTTACTCATCAAATTAAAGCTCTTTCTTCTGAAGGAGTAGTTTAATCAGGAATATTGATAAAATTGTGTATTTTTGTGTTAAAAGTATCCCAACTTTTACTTCTCTATGAAGGGCACCAGTGTTGAAGAATACAGGTTAAGAGAAAAGGAGTGTGAATGTGTGTGTGCTTGTGTGTCTGTGTAAGCTTATTGAATGCAAAGATTATCTCTTCTGGACCTGATCAAATTAACTGCCATGAAGGGAGAGAGGCTTTTGGACTCAGTAGGCTTGCAACACATTATGATTCAACCATCAGCTTCAGCTGCATTGGCAAGAAATAGTTCCTGGCAAATCATGTATCAGTGTAAAATTGTCTGCATTTGTTAACCACCACTCTTCCATTTCTTTTGTATCTTGCCTATATATAATCCAACATCTATCCCATTTGATCTTTAAGTAAAATGCCCTGAAAGTTGAGCTCAACTCCTGGTGACTTTTGCTCTAGTTTAAATTATGTGCCTTCCTTTCCTCCACCTGTTTTGACGATAGGTCTTTTTGCTACTGATCCACCACTAGCATTTGAAGGGCTGCAAACCAGCATTAAACTGACAGTATTCAGCAGTGATGGCTGAAAATGAAGACATTCCTCCTGGATGACAAAAGGAAGCAAGAAATGGGTCCCCAAATGGATCAGTAGCTTTGAGTATTTCAGCTTGAAAAGCTGTCTTGTAGTTTGGTTCTAACATGATGTTTTGATTGACTAACTCATTCTGGTCCAACTACTAACATGACTTAAAGCTGTATTTGCATTTTTATTTTTTATTTTTGTCAGCAAAACCCAGTAGGCACCACAGACTGAATAACATCAACCATCTGTGATCACATTCCATAAGAACATGATTAAAACTGGCTTAAAGAAAGTCTAAAGCTAATATTTTATCACAAAATGGGAAAACTGTGGGAAGTAAAATATTGTATATGAAGGCCATCGAATGTTCACCATATTATTGTGACATTCTTTATTTGATTGTTTAAGACACTGCTTAACTTTGATAACATTGTACATCTTAGTTCACGTTTTATCTATTTTACTCAATAGTTATGCAACATGGTTTTAAAAGTCTGCTCGCAATCTTGCCAACCACCTGCCAAGGGCCATTTCAACAATTTTATATCCAATGGAATGGCAATGGCCAAAAAATGATAACCCTTTTATTCATTATCATCTGATACATCAAGCAATTCATATTCTGGTTTTTGGCTGAATCAATACATTTGAATGAGCTTTGGTTATTTCAAGGCTTATTAACCTGACTATGAAAAATATGAATAGTTTTCAAATACTGTAATTAATCAAATATAATGGGCTGAATTTATCTTGTTGAAATGTGACCCTGCCATTTTATGTAAATCTGAAGAACTATTAATTGTGAAAGTGAATTGCTACAGATATTAACATACAAAAAGCACAGTAAACTTTGGGACATCCTGGGGGAAACTTATTCTGCTGGTACCCTTTGTTTAATGTATCACTCATCCTTTTCTGAAGCAGGTTTTCATTTAAAAAAGGGCCCTTGGAATATTATTACATATATTTTTGTATGAAAAGTAAAGGAAAACTTACTTTTGTACTCTCTTAAAGATTAATATATATATATTAGGATATAAATATACTGTATATAATCCAAAGCTTACCATCATCAGATGAAAACATTTAACAATAGTATGTAAATATGTCATTATTTTCAGTCCTGGTTTTTTATTTTATAAAACTTTTCTTTGGATACTTCATATAGAAAGTACTAAACAGAACTGAACTAAATGTTAGGAGAGTATAATTAGAGAGTGGAGAAACACCAGGAAGATGAGTGCCATTCTCTACCCATCCACCCTTATTTTTTGACTCTTATGGGAAAAAAATACTCCTGTTAAAGTAAACTTGTGCCTGTAAAATCTCTTGCTGTCCCAAATGTTCCATTTTTAACATGAAAGAGGACTTGTTTCTGGTTTTGCTGCAACAGATTAATATCAGTAGTTTTCTACTACTTTCAATTTAATATATTTAATATTCCTGAATAGTATCAGACACTTTGAATCTCTTTTTAAAGTGTTTTAAAAGGATATTTGAAATCTCTTTTTCGTATTCTTTTCTTTAACTAGCAAAGAGTTTCACACAGAATTAGGTACTTGTGAACAAGGAGAAAAAAAAAGCTGTATCTAACGTTGATAAGAATTATGAAAAGGATGAGTTCAGAGATGTAGGAAATATTTTACTCCAAAGGCAAGTCAGTACTAAACAGATGCTCTCAAACTAGAAGTCTGCTCCTGTTGACTGCATGGACATATCCATGTAATTTTCTTGGGAACAGTATAGAAGTTGCTTGCTTTCTGGGGTTTTTTTTTTTAACAACTTCCCAGTTTAGCCCATAGTCCTGGTATTCTCTGGTGGTCTAACTACCAGATGTGACTCTGCTTTACTTCTGAGCCCAGACAAGGCTGTCCAGGTGCTGAGACAAATCAGTGCTAATTGTGGTCCAATTAGAAACTGATAAAATAAACCCACCACTCAGGGGATTGGTGCATCCCCCTGGGATATACTGATGAAGAAACCACTCATCTGATCAATTTATTGAAATAAAAAAGCCACTAAGGGTTTGCCTGTGCTGTCAAAGGGAAATTGGACAAGCATAGCTATTTATCTCAGCATCCCAGATAGAATGCAAGACAGAGTGCAAGCTGGTAATATTTCATTTAGAGACACTTAAAAATTAAGTGGATTTGGATTACCTACTGGAACAAACTGATCTGGGACTTGCACGTCAAGAAAAAAGGTCTTCTACATATACAGTCTTGTATCTTCCCTCCCCATGCAGAATTAGGAGCGAACTATTCAAGCTGCAGCCAAATAACATCAGTATTAGAAGCAGTAGATAAATGTGCAGACTTGTATACATCACTGAACAATAGCTAATTCTCAACTAAGTCTGTTTACAGCAGAAAAATGGTGATTCAAAATTTCCTACATCTATATCCCTTTGTAATAAACTCTGATTGAATGTATTTGTACTATGTGCTTCTCTCGTTTTATATATATGAGAATTCCTATGACTTATATGAAAAGAACACTGGGTTTTAAGAGTGGAAATGTGAAGCTCGGTGACATTAGACCATATGACCAACACTTTTCCCCACCCTTTGTTTAATTGTTGATGTTATACTTGTAATGAAAATCATTTGAGTTACTAAGGAGAATGAATATATAAGAAGGTCCCTAACAGATTAAATTATTATATACAATTAAAATGCAATGATAAGGCTAGAGTAACAGCAACAGTAAAAATGAAATAAAATCCAAACTTGAAAAATAACAATGGCAAAATCAGATTAAGACCTTATTGTGGTAGCGCACCAATTACAATCCAATCAAGTTATATCTGAGATCTCCTTAGATGTTTTTGACTACAACTTCTGTCTGCTTTGGCCACTGATCATGGTGTCTGTAGCTAATGAGAAAAGCATTCCAAAATCTCTGCTGCCCCCAATTTGGCACCATTTAGACATGCTGGATATAGATGCTATATGTTCCCACAATCATTAGCCATCATGACCAATGCTGGTTAGGAAATGTGGGAATTGTAATATAATACATGCCATTTGCTTGGAGAAAACTGAGTTGCACAAATTGTAATAAGGGGGCATTCTGTAACTTAGACATTGCTATGGAAAAGATGTTGACATTATTGTTCAGTAAGTGTACCTTTCTGTGGGTACTGGGATCCAAACAAAGTCACATTTCTAGAAGCAGATAGTCTTCCTTGAATAAATGGTCTTCTAATTCAGAGGTGAGGAATGGGATTCCTGTGGCTTTTCAGATGTTAACTGAAATACAACCTAGTATCCCTCACAATTCAACATGCTGATTGGGCTGCTGTCATATCCGAGAATAATGTCCAGAACGCAAAACAATTGAAATTGCCAAGATAACATTTTGGAGTTACAAAGAGCTTGAAATATAGTGGTATGAAGTACACTATTGTATCTGTAGGTAATAAAGTGAATCCCACTAGTGAGACTTCAAATGTCAACATTGCTACCTTGTTCAATGTTTAAAGCACATTTAAAAAGAAAGGAAAGGAAGTAAAATAGTGTGAAGAATTACAATGACATTTTGCTAGAAACTAGAGCAGTATGGGGATTGCAACTTCTAGAATTCCCAGCCGGCATGGCCAATTTCCCAGCTAGGGAATTCTGGAAGTTATAGTCATCATGTGTCTGGACGGCACCTGGTTGGAAAAAGTGCTCTGGGTCATAAAAATAGCGATGAACAGCTTTCAGGAATAGGTGCAGAACACTTATTTAGCATTTGAAGGGAAGATAAGGAAACAGACTCTTAGAGGCCTGTGAGGGAAGTGGCCTTTAATGGGTCAGGGTCCACTATTAAAACTCTGTCACAACAGAGGTTGCTTTTTGCCTCTGGTCATCACCTTTCATCTTAAGCCTGTGCAAAACACCCAGGTGTACATGCATACACACACAAATACACACAAAGAGTTCCTGGCATTTATAACTAAGGGCAAAGCAAATATCTATATTCATTATTTGGCTTACCAAAACTGACATTCTCCAGTTGTGCTGAGACTGCTAATCCCAGAATGCCTAGCTATGCTGTATGATTATTTTTCACATCTAACTGCATTCCACATGAAAGATCCATGGCATAGGCTTATTCAGCGGGAGGGGAGAAATGACAAAATGCACCCCACAACATTGCAATGCAAACCATGTGAGTTATGTGTTTGGGTCCAGTGTTGGGATGTGCCTACAAAAGGCTGGGGTTTGCTTCATTATTTCACAACATATTTCATTGTTTTTCTTTTTTGCATAGATACCTAGGATCTATGATACTATAGGAGGTCTGCTAGTTACATATGACAACTATTGGAGATTCAGATCTTTCAGGAAAAATCCTTGGTGTATGATTTTACTTTTTCCCCCTTTATCTATAATGCTGCTAGAAATGTTTCCAGAATGTTTCAATGAGGAGGCATCTGATACAGTGCATTTTAGCTAGCTAAAAATTCTTGAGAAAGCATATCTTTTAAAACATTTTTTCAGAACTTCTTTAATAGATGCTAATAAATCTTTGGAGGACAGTTTGGTGTTTGAACTGTAGGTGGTGGTGTTGCTTTACTGGAGTCTGCGTTCAGTGCAGAGACACTGAGGACAGAGTACATGAAGGAAATTGGAAAAAAAAAAAATAGGCAAATTTCCATTTGGTAAAGACTTATGCCTTTTCAAGAAGACCAGCATAGTTCTTTAGAGTTTTTGCAATCTCATATCCTGGACTTGAAGATGAGCCACAGAATAGGAAAAATTTGGTGCTTCCTGTTACTGCTTCTTTTTTAAGTAACTAACAGCATGTTCTATTTTAGATTTCCCAGATGTTGTAGACCACACTATCTACTGTACCTGGTCACCATTGCCAATAGATGTAGATGACAGAAATATGTATTGCAACAACATATAGGAAAAAAAGATGGGAGTTGGCAATTCTGCTAAGTTGAAAAGGAATATTTATCAGGAATGGATAAGATCAATTTGAATTACAAATATTAAAAGCAGATTATTCACCCAAAAGATCATGATGAACTGTTGTTGATTTTCCTCATATAAACACTGAAAAGAACTGATATATGAAGGCACTATGGTAAAATTAAATTAATATAACATAAGCAAAGTTATGTGTGCTCAACTGATTGATAATGGGTTATATGAAAACCTAATAATAGTTACACTCATGTAAAATGAAGTTTAACACTCCATGCATTTTTCTTGTGATTATCTCTGAACTTGCTTATTGAATGAAATATGGATCTTAAGATCCTTTGCAACACTCCTTTTTTCAGAGAAAAATCCATGAAGCGAAAGAAAAATGTACTCATACTACATAATGGAATTACTTACTTAAAATTTCAATGATTATTTTATTATATCCTTCAAGTTAGAAATATCCACAATCAAATTAAAGAAATTTGTGCAGAAGAATTTCTTTAAAAAATGTCCCTCAATTTAGGTATACATTTTAGAGCCAAAGCCTTTAAGTTTCTGTTTTCATTATTGCCCCAAATATCTCTGTTTTTTCATTGGCCTTCCTAGTGATTCACCTCTTCAACCCTCACAACTTTTGGGCTCTAAAAACAACATTTAAACATTTCTCAAATTCTAGGTTTTGTGGCTTGATATAATTGTAAAGTCCCTGATCTGTCCTACAAGGCATTGTGATCCATAATGTTTTCCAACTAAACCTGAAGAAACTTCGCAATGAAATGAACTACAGATTAAGCAAAATGGCATTGGCTGTGTTAACTAAGAGACTGAACTACAAAGTACCCATTCACATTTTAGCCTAATCTGTTGTGCAAACCTTATCTAGTGGTTCACAGTTCAGTAGGTAGTGCAAACCAAGGAAGTTTGGTTTGTTAAGGAATGTAATTGTCATGTCTTCCAGTAACTTTGACTAATGACTCAACCTCTCTTTTCAGAAGTCTGAATTAATGATCAGGCAGTGAATTCAGCTTTGGCAGTTGAGCTCTCTCTTGAGAAAGATTTCAGCTATTATGTGGCATTTTAGCAACTTTCCAGAAGAGACTCAGGCACCGAAAACATATTTTATATATAGAAGTTGAACAAAAACATGTAAATATATACAGGCAGACATATAAATACTTTTAATACAATACTTGCTCAATGCCTTAGGAATAATATACTGTAATGTGGATTCATGCTCACCTCTCCTTCTCTGCCAAAAGCTAAAATAAAGATTGCCTCTGAGAACATGTCAGAACCTCATTATTAGGGGCTGTGCAGCACTTCAAATTCAGAAGAGGAAAAATTGCTCTGGAATTCTTTAAAGTAACTGCATCTTTTCCCAGGATTGCACTGCAGTCCTGGAGTTGCCAACGAAATCTAGGTGGGCACCCATCTTACCTCTGATGCACTTTTTCCCTTCAAATCCAAAGGGCTGCAGAAACCTAATTATACCTTTACAGGAGTCATGCTGATTAACTTGGACTTCAGCAGCTTATTCAGACATTTTTGCTTGGCTATTTTGCTCAGCTGGGCAGAATCCTTATATCACAAATGTATCCCTGGTTTCAGTAACTCCACATTTCCTGTGACCATGCAATATTGTTTGCTCCTGTAATTATTTCATTGATAGCCAAGGGATTTCCATATAATGCTAGAGCAGTTTTTAGGGACATGGATTGTGAAATGAGCCATAGGTCTAGGGTTGCACATAATTTAAACCATAATATGTGAACCAAACCCAAATCATAATATGATTTAGGCATGATAAATGTACAACTTATAGCTGGCACTCAAGAGAATCTTAGAAAGGGGTCAGGATGTTGTAGGAACCCACCACTGTGAATTGTCTGTTTTTTAATTGTTGTGGTTTCCCCCTCCCTCATCATGGCTGTTTTTAAAAAATTTACTTATTTTTATTAGAATTTTAAAATATAATAAAAATATAAGGAATCAAAGGAAAGGTAAGAAAAAGAAAAGAAAAAAGAAAATATAGAATTATGATTTCTGCCCTTCTTTCTATCTAGTACTTACTATCTTATTGCTTCCCCTCCCCCTTTTTTCTTTTTTTTCTCTTTCTTTTTATTTTGTAATTCCCTTCCCCTTCCCTTTTAACCCTTTTTAGTCCCCAAATCCATAAATCATCAATTCAGTCTTCTCTTCTTTCAACAAAAAGTCTGTATAAGGTTTCCAGTCTTTCAAAAAGGACTTTATTGTTTTTTCTCTGACCAAATTGGTCACTTTCACCATTTCCAGAAGTTCCATCAATTTTATAATCCAGTCTTCCACTGTGGGTATTTTATTATTCTTCCATCTTTGTCCATACAGTAACCTTGCCACAGTTACCATATATAGTATTAATTTCTCAAACCCAATAGAAACAATTCTGGCAGCTGTAGGGATGGAATGAATGAATGAATGAATTAATTAATTAATTAATAACCCTACCACCAATCAGAGTTTTTAAAAGCATTATTTATAGCAGAGCAGTAGGAAGGGAAGGGAGAGGGCACTAATTTCCCACCACCATTTTTGTTTCCTAAAAACAAAGGCAGATTGAAGCTAAACCCCAGTTGTGTTCACTCCTGTCAGGCTCAAAATACAGAAAACTGGAATTGCACACCATGAACTAATCAGTGATCCTGCTGACCAGCAGGAGAGTACAAACAGTGACTACCTCCATCCTTCTATTTCTGTAGGTCCTATAATAAGAAAAATCCCCTTGCCCCTAATCCACATAAAGGGGAATGGAAATAAATTGCTAGCACCTTTCCTCCATCCATGCTTTCAATATGACAGTATGAAGTTGTGTACATCTGGCTGTTTGCAAAAGGAAAATGTGACCAGCTGCTAAAAATGAAACCCATCCAGCTGCAGTCACCCTTCTGTTTAAAAGCCACATTGAGCTATGAAGCTGAAGGGATGGATATGGATATATCAGCATTTATACAATCAGATGCTTTGTACTATAGCTTTAACACGGTTGTGACCTGCAGTGGTGGAAGAACTGTATACATACAGTCAGGTTTTATTCAAGTTATTTTGAATGCAGATTCTTGTAACTTTTGCCTGCTGCAGATTAACCCAGGCAAAGAAAATAGGGAAGAAATTGGCACATTCTGCCTGTTTCCTTCTTTCCTTCAGCTGGAAGCCAACTGCAAAACAGAAATTCCTTGGAAATGGAAGCTCTTGGTGATTGTGAGTTTATCTGGCCTTCAGGAATGGATGATAGGTGAGGCAAGACTTCATGGCAATGAGAAAAATGGCCCATTGCAAAAGAAGCAGCATCAAAGACACTGCAGCTGAGCAGGAAATAAATTGGATCAGCTTTTCAACGCGGCCAATATCATAGGACCACAGAGGTCTGGAGCTGCTTTTGAAGTGGCACCAAGACCTTGGTAGAGGTGCCCTTCAATCTGCCCTCTGTGCACTGCAGCTATAATAAAATGTATGTGTGTGTGCATGCACATGAGTGTAGCATTAATTTTTTACAAACTTGACATTGCCCTAAGCAATGCATTTAAATTCTTGAAATGACCTTCAGTTGGAGGGGCAATAAGGCCAACAGCAATATTAATATTCCTGGTCTTGCTCACAATAACTACTAAATAATTCACTAAAAAATAAATGAAGGTGTAGAGCTGCCCGAATAACCTGTGAAGTGTTTCAGTCGGTCAGATACAAAATCTTTCTTTGAATTGAGAAAGCGCAAGTGTGCAAAAGGCATTCTGCTGAAGCCATTTGTCATCAGCAGAGCCAGCAGTTTGTAGAGATGACAAGAGAGCTGTCTCTCTAACCTGCAATTAAGATTGGGAAGGGGGGCTAAAAAAAGATTGATTTTAAGAGCTGACCTTAATTTTTTGTTTAAAACACAATCAACCCCATGGCAAAAGGCAAATGATCTGCATTTTCAGTTTAATTAAAAAGATGGCATTACAATGTAAATAATTGTGCTTTATTAATCATTTGCCTTCAGGCTTGTGACAGCAGCAATACGGAAGACAATTAAGTTGCTGGTGTTGAGTGCAATGGCTTAATATTGGCATGGCAGATCATACAGACAACTAACAAAACAGGAAACCCTGCACAGATATTAATTCATTGAAATGAGCTTTCTTGATCCGAAAACTGAAGGTGCAACTGTGGGTTCAAATGATGGTTAGAGTGAACAAAGCAAAAAACTCTACTATGGGTTAAAGGACAGGTTATGGGTATGCTTTTAAAAGGGCTTAAGCAGCTGTGGGGTATGTGCTTATGTGAGGCTGTATCAAGTCAAAACAGTAATGCTATAGGAAGAGTAACTCATCCATTCACCCACAACACACCATTCTTTGACTACGCTATATTACACACTTACAAAGTGCCCCAGAGCTGCTGCATAATGCCTTGGAGCTCCCCCATTGTACCTAAGATCTGAGATGTGGTGCTGGCTACTGCTTGGTTGGCTTCAAAAAGGGGCTTGACCAATACATGGAAATCACGGGGATCAATGGCTGTTCACCTAGATGGCACTGACTGTCTCTGAAGGCCATCTGCTGGGAGACTCGTGGGCTTCCTTGTGTAGTTGGTTGGCCACTGTGATAATAGATGGCTAGGGGTCCAATCCAGCAGGCCACTGCACATGTTCCTGTGCTGTCATATTATTGTTACTGTAGGACCAGCACAGTGTAATTGTTAAGGTGTTGGACTAAGACTAGGGAGAACTGATTTCAAGCCCACACTCCACAGTTTTACCAGGTGATTTTGGACTTGGAGCTAACCCTAACCCAGCTTAACC